>NC_141826.1:10902500-13302500 GCF_982586985.1 Callionymus lyra
TGCAAAGAGTCAGAGGGCCACGTGGGGCCCCCAGGCACTTTGTCTGGGGCTGATGTAGAAGAGCTACTCGTGTGGTTTTCTGTGTCAAAACAACTTTGGTAGTTGGGGATGTTTATAGAACAAAATGGACACTGAAGTGTAAAACCAAAGTGTGCTTCAGGACAATTGCTGTGGTGGAGAAATCAAGCGTCTCCCAGTGTTTACAAGAACTCTGCACAGAACTTCTGAACAAGTGTTGGAGAAAAATAATGAGGAGATTTGTCGTCTTAAGACCCACACGAAGAAAAAAAAAAGAGAGATAAATGAGTCACCAGGGGTTGTGTCATCAACAACTTTTGGCCACGGAGTCGAAACGGCAGCGTTGCCGTGACAACACCGTTCTGTGAGTTCACAGTTTTGGTCGACCATAGAGAGAAAAAAAAAGGCTAAACTCCTCTCAATTCATCGGAAAAAACGAGAGAAAAAGATGCATCAACAGCATTTCAATACACTTCCCTTCGCTGTGGAGCATGAACTCCGTATTGTTTCCTGACGACTCCGGTTCCGACGCCGTCCGTGGTCATTCTTATCAGATAAACACTATGAACCAACAGCTGCATCTGCATCAGCACCGCATCAAACTGTTCATTATGGTTTATAGCCGGTGGATGAAAATCTCTACAAGCCTCGGTTAATTGGAACGGCTGTGATGAATTGTGTGTGGCGCTCATAAACATGGCAATAAAGTATAAATTAACAAAGGGCCGTGTGAGTGTGTGTGTGTGTGTCTCAAATGTATCAGGCAAATAAAGAAAAACCTCTTCTCATTTGAATCCAACTAAACAGAATTTAAACAGCCAGAAATTTTTCTTTTATCTTCAAGGTGAAAACGCAGTTTTGTTTACCTGTGAAAAGCTGCCTGCTATGTGTTTAATCTCTACAAAGCGGTAAAATGCACACGGGGACTTCAAGGTTCCATCAGAATCCTTTTAGTCGACTGCCACTCTCGACGTGACCTTATTTCCACCGAGACGCGATGCATCTCGAGCAGCGTTCACTTTTGTTTTTTCGTTGCTTCAAACTTGCCTGTAAAAAAGATTCTAAGGAAAGTAATTACAAAATTGAACAACCCTCTGATTTACTTTACACTTGAAAAAAAAAAACAAGGAACGTCCTCAACCACTAGATGTCACTGGATTTCCACTGTATATTTAAGGTGTGACGAATCTGTAAAAAAAATAAATACCTCAAGCCCAGAAAAAATGATGCTATTAAACCCTGAATGACATAAAAGAAGAAAAAAAAGCAGTGGCACTTTGTCTGAGGCCGTCTTTGGCTCCAAGCTTGGGGCCCCTGATGGGACGATTGGCTCCGAGCCAGACGCTGATTTACTACAAAAAAAAAAAAAGAAAAAAAGAAGTGTGTCAGTGGAGGGGCAGGCGAATGCTGAGCACACAGTCCCGCTGATTATATTATGGATTCAATACCTGCTGTACACGCTGAGGCAAGGAAAACAATGTACACGGGTGGGGATGCGATTGTGAGGATCTCTGGAGAATCGATGGACACTGATGAACAAATGCACAGCGACAACTCTAATGACGATAATAGCGGCGGTGCAGCTCATCAGCAGATACACTCTTAATACACAACCCGGGGAAATGAAGAGGTCAAAAGGTCGGCCCCATTATCGAACCACGCGGGAGTTAAGATAGTAAAGGTATGGCCAGGGCGGCACACGAGGCCCATTTCTGTATTTATCTGGTCCGTGTAAAGATCTCTATTGATATTTAACCTGCTGATAATTCTAATTTAATACAGCTGCCAAGAAGATCATGGCTTTGATAGAAAATGTAAGTGCCATGCGAGTCGAGAGGAAAAAAAAAACAAAGTAAATTAAAGCTACCGTATTTTCCGCACTATAAGGCGCACTTACAAGGCTTTCATTTTCTCCAAAAACGACAGTGTGTCTTATAATCCGGAGCGCCTCATATATGAACATTACCTGGTGGGTGACTTGTTTACCAACACTTTCATGACTCTGCGCCGACTGAGCCGACACGCCGTGGGCGGGATTATGTCATTGCGTCATAACGGGGTTGGATTAACGACGCACGTCACATCATGGCAGACGGCTATGGAGTGATATTACTGCCACCAGTTTGAGCGAGTGTGTCTTGGTTGTTGAACACTCAAAATCACTGCTGCTCACTCAACCATTCATACACGGACGTTCAACATATCATACACGCACGCTCTAGCTGTCATACATGCGCTCAACTTCACTGCTGCACACTCAACATTTGTCTGCTCACAACACCAGTCTCACACTCTGCTGGTTGAAGCCTCTTAAACATCATTTGAACATCATTACCATGGGAGTGAAAGGGGTTGTCACAACGCTTAATAAAGTTTGACTTTATCCGACTGTTTTGTTGACATTCCCTTTAGCACAGCTTTATCTAGCGGATGCATAACGCAACCCCAGTCAAATGTTTGACTGTATCTTTTATTCTATGCGCCTAATAATCCGGTGTGCCCTATTTATGAAAACAGTACTAAAATAGGCCATTAATTCAAGGTGAAACATTTTGTGTTGTATAAAGTGATGATATAGAGGTTTTTTTATATTCTAAGTGAGATAACCCTTGGTTAGATGTCTTGGTTCATCTTTGGCCCCCGATACACTTCATCAAACGGGGCCCTCCTCAAAATACGTTTGGACACCCCTGACTTAAAGAAAATTCTAAAGACGGTCATAAAAGGGACGTGGAAGGGATGATATCGTTTTCGCAGCGTTCTGAATAACCATCTGGATCCACAAATATTTTGAAGATTTGTCACACTGTGGTGCCCGACATGCGATCCGTGCTATCGCGTGCCTATAGTATTGATGCCACCTGCTGTCCCATTAAGGTCATTACAACAGTATCTGCTTAAAAATAACAATATTAAAATGGATTAAAACAAACACATGGGTGTATATGAAGGCTTGGTGGAGGAGTGTTTTTCAAATATATGTATTTCTATTATGAATATTAAAATCGTTCTCATATTTAAATATTTTCATTAAATATAAATATATACAATATACTGTATATATATATTATCATATTCCTTTTTTTTCCCCACCAACCAATTGTACTGTATAGAATACTTTTTCTCCCTCAAATTTCCAAATTTTACCAAAAACAATAAAACAATATTTATTTTATAAATAGCATTTGTTTGATAGTCCCTCAAGACACTCCTTTTGTATAATGCGGCCCCTCTGAAAATGTAATAGCCTTCTTTTGTACTAAATTATTACACAAAGACCAATAAACATTTTTGAAATTATTTTGACAAGAAAAAATCTGGAAAAAATTGGGAGTGTTTTTCTATTCCATTTATTTCGTTTCATTTTTAGATAATCTTCCTTTCTCCTTTTTACATATTTTTATTGAACATTTAATTTATCAACACGTTTAATGCCCTCATCATATTATTTGCCCCTCTTGTCATTTCCATATAAATATAAAAATGTATATATATGTTATATATACATTTCATAATATACTGTTTTTCCTTTCAAAGTTCTATTAATTTGCTTCTTGAAAAAGAATAAACATGTTTTATTTTAAAAACAATTTGTTCAATGGCCCCTCACACCAGTTCTTCTGTATCATGTGGCCCCTTTGGAATTTTAATGGCCAACCTTTTAGAATACATTTTTACATAAAGACCAACACCCAGCTACTGACTTACATGGTTAAACAATAAAATCACTAGCCCAGTCAACTAGCGTGAAGGACTGTCAGCGACGGTTCAAGAAGCCTGCGACAGGATGACGAGCCGAGGATGACATAAATATCAGGCAGACCTGATGACACTTTCACGGCTGAGAATCATCCGAGGTGAACGTTCTGGTGCTAAACTAGACACTTGGAGCTGGAAGTATTTCAATAAAACAATAATTGATGGAGATATTGGAGCAACAGTCGAGTATCGTCACATTTCCCAGCATTCCTTGTCTTTATGTTTTCAACTGTAACTTGACAAGAATTCACCAATTTATTGACCCAGCGGTTGTCAATCTTTACTACTGGTTAATTGGAACCATAGCGATTTTTTTTAAACTTAAATTATAATTGTTCTAATCCTAATTGCCCCGTTTAGTTTTATTTCTTCACTTCCTCCCCCCACCCCTTTTTTTTAGATATTTACTTATTTACTCATTTCCAATTGGTTAAAACACAATCTCAAATTTGAAATTAAAAACAGCAAATAGATTTTAGAGTTTTAAAAGTTAATGACATATTTTTCTTTAATTATTTTAGAATTAAATTGTTTATTTTCTTCACGGAAAAAAAGGGTTGTAAAAGTACAAAAAGCACTCAGAGAAAACATACATCCCACAAGGAACTCATATCACATGCCTGTATATATATATATATATATATATATATATATATATAGTCATGTTATACTAAGCAATACTTAGAGTGACATTATTTCTATAGACTCGGGAAAATGTTGTTTTCTAGGCTTCTAGGCTCGTTTACTTGGCGCAGCAGCAGTCAGATGCCACATCTTGATGAATACTTTATAAAGCTCCTAGATCCAGATGGAACTCTAGAACACCAAAATGCTGTGCCATTATGAACATGTTTCACTTTCAATTAAGTAAAAGTTATTAGTACAAATTATAGATGGATTAGATAATAAGACAGACAGACAGACAGATCAATATATTTGAGTTATACAACTATACACTTCCCATTATACACAATTTCAGCTTTGTATACTGTACATCAAACATGTTAAATGTAGAATTTTCAACTATAACAACAACAAAAAATGTCTTCAACCAATAATAAAATCAAACAACAATCTCCTGCTGACCGACAGAATGTGACATTTAAAAGGATTCAAGAGAAGTTATTATTCCCCATTTTTATTTATTGAGAATTTATTATTGAT
Source organism: Callionymus lyra (assembly GCF_982586985.1). Classification (NCBI taxonomy): domain Eukaryota; kingdom Metazoa; phylum Chordata; class Actinopteri; order Syngnathiformes; family Callionymidae; genus Callionymus; species Callionymus lyra. The sequence continues at coordinate 10,907,442 of NC_141826.1, forward strand.
CAAGCTGACTTTATCTACATGTTATGGTCATTTATGTGTTAATACATGCAGGGTTTTGAGTTATTTAACATATAGACAAACATAAAAGCAGTATATACATTGTGGGAAAACATTTTTTTTTTAGTTAAAGCTGTTTGCTGTCTATTCCGATGAATTGTATCTGCACCGACGTGTATTATCAGCAGATTTATTTCAAACGACATCCCCAACTACAGAGAATAAACTCATTTATATGCGCCTCTTTTGCAGAAAGGCTCGTCAAAGCCAAATTCATCTGCCACGTTTAGGAATCCTGAGCGTTTTTTTTTTTGTTAGGTGGCAGACTGAAAGATATAACACACTTTATCTGCAGGAGCGCTCCAGGGTCTTCTCACTGTTGAAATAACAGAAGCCGGTTCTGCTTATCACAGCCGCACTCTCTCTCTGGTTCTGCTGAGAGCCTCTTGGTATATATATATATATATATTTATATATATATGATGTCTCTTCTGAGAGCAGTCTGCCAAAACGTGAGGCGCGCCGATAGCACAGCAATTTGTGAGTCAGTGTCAAGCAGCATCTGTCCCCGCTGTGATAAACAAAGCCCAGAGCACATAGTCCTGGTCACGTGGATCTGCCTCGACTCCATCCCTCAGAAGCACATTTGAGTCGAGCCACGACAAATCATTGGTTATAGATGTTCATTGAATGACAGAGTGACGGGCGAGTGGTCTTATGTCGTGTCCTAAATCCCTCTTTTCAACTCGAAATTTTTTTTTTTCAGTCTGACGAGAGAAATGTCGTTGCGTCTATCTGTGTTGGCGTGTTGAGGGACACCCTGGAAAGGTGAGTATGTATCAAGTGACTACGTTGAAAAAGACAATCTCTGGATATACAGAAAAATTAAATCCAAGGTGTTTGGAAATTATCGTGGAAGTTACACCAAAGTAAACATTTCTAAAATTGAAAAGTAAAGTGTTTGGGAGAATTTGAATTTTTCAAAATCAATAGCAATCCTATTATCAAATATATATATCAAATATAATCAAAAACAATCCCCTCATTTTCAGCTGCTTATTCCCTTATAGGGGTCCCAGCATCAAGAGTCAGGGGACACCCTGACCAGGACACACTAAGACAGCCAACCACACACACACACTCACTCTCGGCTCTATTTTAATATCTTTAAAATGTCTTCATTGAAAAGATTATTTTGATATTGTATTGTTATAGTTTAAAATGGTTTGATTACAATTAAACTTTTTTTTAAAAATACAATTAAAATGTATTTATTTAAAGTTGAAAATTGTTTGATTACAGTTGAAAATTGTTTGAATACAGTGGAAAATTGTTTACTTTCAGTTGACAATTGTTTAATTTCAGTTGGAAACAGTTTGATTACCGTTGAAAATTTGCTTGAATACAGTTGAAAATGGTTTCATTTCAGTTTAAAATAGTTTAATTTCAGTTAAAAATAGTTTAATTTCAGTTAAAAATTGTTTGATTTCAGTTAAAAATAGTTTAATTTCAGTTGAAAATGGTTTAATTTCAGTTGAAAATTGTTCAATTTCAGTTGAAAATTGTTCAATTTCAGTTGAAAATTGTTCAATTTCAGTTAAAAATTGTTTGAATACAGTTGAAAATGGTTTCATTTCAGTTTAAAATGGTTTAATTTCAGTTAAAAAATAGTTTAATTTCAGTTAAAAATTGTTTGATTTCAGTTAAAAATTGTTTGAATACAGTTGAAAATGGTTTAATTTCAGTAGAAAATTGTTCAATTTCAGTTAAAAAATTGTTTGAATACAGTTGAAAATGGTTTAATTTCAGTTGAAAATTGTTCAATTTCAGTTAAAAATTGTTTGAATACAGTTGAAAATGGTTTAAATTCAGTTGAAAATTGTTTGATTACAGTTGAAAAATTGCTTGAATACAGTTGAAAATGGTTTAATTTCAGTTTAAAATTGTTTAATTTCAGTTAAAAATTGTTTGATTTCAGTTAAAAATTGTTTGAATACAGTTGAAAATGGTTTAATTTCAGTTGAAAAATGTTCAATTTCAGTTAGAAATTGTTTGAATACAGTTGAAAATGGTTTAAATTCAGTTGAACATTGTTTAATTTCAGTTAAAAATTGTTTAATTTCAGTTACAAATTGTTTGAATACAGTTGAAAATGGTTTAAATTCAGTTGAAAATTGTTTGATTACAGTTGAAAATTGTTTAACAGTTGAAAGTTGTTTGATTATAGTTGAAAATGTTTAAATTACAGTGGAAAATTGTTTGATGTGGCTTGGCGACTATTTCTTATCACGATATGATGATCTATAAATATGCCAGGTTAATAAGATAAGGAACAAAGATGATCTACATAAAAATGACACAGAGACATAAAAAAGTTGGATGACAAAGGAATTTGATGGAGGTGTTTGTTGAGGGGGAACAAACTCGTAGATAATAAAAATAATAAAAAAAACATTGAGCCCCCGAGACTTAAAAACAATACCAAAAAACATGTTTTTTTTCATCCCACCACATCAAATGTTGAAATAATATGACCCCTTGTGAGTTAAAGTAAGTTGATTTACAGAGCATCTGCAAATGAAAAATACATTTGTGAGGTCTATAATAAATCCTCAGTAGCTCTCCTTCAAATCACCAGCTGTATTTGAATGGAATGATGGTTTTTACAACTCTTAAAAGCACACATGTGCGAGGCGACGGAGGTAACCGTGGAACATTTACGACCCTCTAGAGGGGGAACATGTGCATGTGTCACATGTAGACATAAACCCATTTTAAACTAACACGACACATGTTTTCGGGACCATCAGGAAAGCAGCTTCTGATAATACTAAAGGTGATTAGAAAGTTCTGCCAGAGGAGAAGGAAAATGTTTTTTCAAGGGGAGTTGAGTTCACATGTCATGCATGTAACTCAATTTGAAATAACATGGTCAGAGTAATTCCAGGAATGACTTCATGCTATGAGCAACATGTGATGCGTCGCTTGTAGATGAGAAGGGTCTGGTGTGTTTTCAACGCAATCTCAGACGCTCATGTAAAGAAGTCTTCTATACCACTTCAGACGGACCGATTAGTTTGGAACATTCCAAGAATAATTTCTGGATAATGCACAATTGTCCACTGCTGCAGCTGGAAGAAGAAAATAAATCACATCTGACTGAGAGTAATAAGAGCCGTTTTCTTACTCCTTTTAAATCTCTTCTCTCTAAGTCTGGGTTGAAAATACTTTGATTTTGGTTGAAAAAAGTTTGATTACATTTGAAAATACTTTGATTTTGGTTGAAAAAAGTTTGATTACATTTGAAAATACTTTGATTACATTTGAAAATAGTTTGATTACATTTGAAAATACTTTGATTACATTTGAAAATAGTTTGATTACATTTGAAAATACTTTGATTACAGTTGAAAAAAAAAATGAATTTGTTGAATACCTTGAACTTCTGCAACTGTCGCTGCTTGCCAATAAACTCAGTATAAAAATGCTGAAGTTTACAACTTAACAGACTTCTTTTGAACAATTTTTGATTACGGTTGAAAATTGTTTGATTTAAGTTGAAAATTGTTTGATTTAAGTTGAAAATTGTTTGATTTAAGTCGGAAATTGTTTGATTACAGTTGAAAATTGTTTGTTACAGTTGAAAACTTTTTGATTTAGGTTGAAAATTGTTTGATTACAGTCGAAAATTGTTTAATTATAGTTGAAAATTGTTTGATAACAGTTGAAAATGCTTTGTTAACAGTTAAAAATTGTTTGATTACAGTTGAAAATAGTTTGATTACAGTTGAAAATTGTTTAATCACAGTTAAAAATTTCAGTGGAAAATTCTACCATTTTACATGTATGATATATACAAAACTAAACTGTGTATGATTGGAAGTCTGTGTTATATCATCAAATATACTGCAAACCGATGTATAGGACATTATGAGATGGAAATAAATAAATGAATAGATAAATATACAGAGCCTTCTGTTCTAGTGGGACTCCTCCTTGTATAACAAAAAACATAAAAATGTGAAAAATGTGGCAGATGACTCACGACAATAAATGGCCCTTCGGCTCTGGTTGGATCCAAAGAAAAACACAAGCTTCACATCTGGCTAATGTGGGACTGTGAAGACAATGGTTGGTGGTCTGACAGTTCTGAGAGTTGAACATTGACCTTGATCACAAGTGTTTTTATGCTTTCAATACGAAGAAAAACGAAACTAAATCGGAACGTGCCGTTTACAAGCATATAAGAAAACTTTATCATGAATGAAACTTAAGATTCAAGGTTCCTCGTCACCATAACAGCAGCGTACAGGCATTACATTTTTAAAAGAAGCTGAATAGGTATTTGTCTGGCAAGGACTAGGGCTCGAATATTCCGCTAAGAATCGGGGCAGCCTAGCTACGTTATCAATAGCGACTATTGACTGAATGCTACGTCGACAGAAGACACGGAAAACACTTCAGCAATAACAACAGTCCGGTGCCTCGGTTCTATCAGCGCCTTTCTTTGACGAGCTGCAAACATATTCAAAGAAAAATATATATTTTTATCCCAATACAAGCAGTGATAACCTTGAGTTAAAGCTTATTCTGACGGTGACGTTTGATATTTGGTTAATATTATGCAATTTTAACAGACAGGATTGTAAACGACATGCTGCGGATTAGCATCATTAGCATTACCATGGTTTCCGGACACTTTTTTTTCGGGTAGTTGATCAAAAACAAACACTTTTTCAGAGACGTAAGCACATTTCTAAACCAGCAGATATATAATATTCTCCTTCTGCGACTGGACTGCACACGAAGACACCTCCGGGAATTCAACTCGAGACACACTGGCTGCACAAATGTTTGCTAAACTGGAACCCCCATGATGCACAGTTCCATCTATGTTTATAGTCGCACGGTGATTTCTTTTGTGTGACTTTGTTGTTTTTATAAATACTTCATTGCTTATACTAACATTAACATGTATTAGGTTGCAATAAAAACCACCAAGTGTTTTAGTATGAACTTGGTATGAACAACGCAACTGATAGAAAGTAGTGAACAAAAATGGTTTACAACATTGTAAAACGCCTGTAAACAGAAATGTAAAAACAAAAACAGTTACGTCGTATGAAGCAGTTTTTCAAAAGGGTTTTAGATCTATTTTGTGTTTTTTTATATTTCTCACTTTCCTCATGAGGCTTTCACACTTTTTTTTTCCTCGACTCCTCCACCAGGAAATCCGAAACAGCTTTTGGTTTTCATTACCCGTGGATGAAAAGGTTAAATTAATTATTATTCAGTCACTCTAAAGATTTCGTATGATCTGCCTGCAATGTGACGCCTCTTCACTTCCTGCTCAGATACCTTTGGATGAGAAATGATTTGACTTATTTGATCTTTTGGTATTTGCTTTACTTCATCTTTTGGTATTTGATTTATTTTTTTCTTTAACTCATGCTATTACAAATGTATTAATAAAGGATAATGTTTTCATATTGCATTTTCATGTCAATTAAATACTGATTAACTTTTCGACAGAACTTTTCTTTTAACACCGGATGGATGTTGTGAGATCCTTCTAGTTCAGCACTAGTGAAATGTCTAAACCACTTAAGCGCGTTCTGTATTCAATTTAATTCAAAGTGTGTCTATCCTTTTTTAGATGCGCTTCTCATCAACATTCCGTTGAACACTTATCTTTCGCCTCTTCGTGTCGTTCATTAACCCGAGTGAGGGCGGATTGAATCGAGCCGCTGCTATATAACCAGCCACTTAAGTGCAGGATGTTTGTCAAGCTAATGGAGAAAAGTGGAGAGATGGCAGGCTTACAAACATTTAAACGATATATTTAAAGAGTGAATCAAAAGTGGGCTTGTTTGTGTTTGTTTGTCTTTTTTTTGAGGTTCACCTTTGGAAGATAAGAACGATACGAGAGGTTGATCGAGAAAAGCTGAGACATCAGGGTCGAGTCAATTAGAAGATAATTGACGACTAATCCCAATTCACATAACTCATCAGTATTAGAGGCTTCATCAAGTCTGACAATGATGTTGATCCAACAACTGCTTTGAGCAGGGATGGACAATTAAACTTCCTCAAGGGCCACATTATAGACATTGACTATAATTAGGGTCTGTCTGACAAAAGAAATGGACTAAAATAAAATTACGCTTAAATAAATGGACATTCTTAAAAAAACTTTGGCCTTAATCTGATCGATATTATTAGATTTTTCTAAATTTATTTTATCTTACATTTAATTTATTTGAAAACTGAAGAAAACTGTATATCCAAAGCAAAAAAAAATGGGTGTTATTATGCCATTAAATAATTTGGGTAATATTTATTCTAATATAAATCCCTTTCAAAAATGTGATATAAAAGCACTTTACCAATGAAAATCAAGACACAAAGATCCTTAACAAGTAAAATGTTGAGTCGAAGTAGTAATAAAATATTTATGTACGTACGTTTCTACATGGTCAATCTGATCTCATGAGAGTGGCGTGGATTGGAGCCACACTTGTTTTCCCCTGGCCAGTAATTTGCCAAGAAACATCTTTCTTTTTTCATTTTCTTTCGCTTTTATTTGTTCAGGCTTTTCTTTGATTTTCTGGAACTCCTGTTGTGTTATCAGTTTTATCTTGACCTTTAAAGTATATACTTTATTGAGTATTGTTTTGATTGTTTAAGCGCTTTGTGACCCTGGTCTGGAAAAGCGCTATACAAATAAAAATTACTTACTTACTTTACTTACAGGTCTGATTTAAAGCAACAATATGTAACATTTTTAACATGTCATCATTATTTCTTACATTTTGTTTTGTGATGGTTTTTTGCGGAACAGTCACGATGACTCAAAAGACCTCCCTTTAATTTCAACAATTCACTTTAATAGGTAACTTTGTCTGGAGGATTTGTTTGGGAGGGTCTGTGGGTGTCATGTGACCACCAAACTTTTTCACAGTAGTGGGCCGTAGAAAATGTTTTGAATATGAAGTAGAGACTGCTAGAGACTTTTTAAAGATGCCAGTAAGATAATAAACAAAAAAACAATAGCACTTTTTATTGTGTGGTAAATAATTGCACACAAAGAGAAAATGTCAATGACGAATTTACATTATTGTACACACTAAAAGCAGGGGGCGCCAAAAACACCATTTAAAAACTACACATAGGCCTTTTCAATTTCACTTCATACATACATACAGAGGAATAAAAAGAGATGCCGCTTTTGATTTCAGAGTCATATTTGTGGCTCTCAACTAATACTTTTTAAATACTACATTTCTATGACCAACCACTTTTGTAACATTAGCCAAAATACCCAGCATTGCCTGGGTAAAAAAAACAAACATTTGGAAACGAAATAGCCCAATAACAAAGTGAGGTGAATTCATGAAAAATGATCCTTGTTTGATTCTAAAATATGGTTTAATTTGATTGACATTGATTCTGTTCCTATTTGTGACCCCTTACAATTATCAAAAGGAGCTCAAATTCAGGAAATGTTTTTTAATGTCTGTATTTTAATTTTAGTGTGGGTCTTCTTACGCCCTTGACCCCTCTTTCCCATGAACAAATTGAGTTTATGTACACCCCAAAATCTTCACTGACAGGTCAGTTGTCTACATGATCATTTATAAACAAATTTGTCAAGCAGTTTGGGAGTCTCTAAGGTGTTGATATCAGATGGACACTCTATAAAGACAGATGTCATATAGTTTTGTATGATTTTTTTTTTCATCATTATTTAAAATGTTTTTATAACTATTATTATTATTTATATTAGTATTTTTTACAGTTTATAATGTGTTATTTTTATTATTGCTAATATTTTACCAGCTTTGGTTGTTGATGCAGAGGAACTAAAGGAAAAATCTGGAGAGTTCTCACTAAAATTTATGGTAAAAAATCCCTAAACGCAATTTAAAAGGAGGAAATAAACGCTTAGCTCTGTCCTCAATACACAGCTGTTTCATGAGGCTTCGTCAACCCATCATAAATGTATTACGTTTTGTGGTGTATGTTGTGTTTTATGCTCCATTTTTTGTCCTCACAGAAATCAATTTCACTTCCCTCCCAGTGAAAGACGGTAAGCTCTTGAATCCTCAAATCTAAAATTTCGTCCTCTCAAAGTAATCCTCTTCACACAACAAATGACTAAATTATCTCTGGCTGCTGTTATCCAAAATTGAACCGAGACACTTCCATGCTTCCAGCACTTTAATTCGATTGAAGTTTATAAACTGATTCCTCCCGAGTCAGACGAGTGGAGGTTCCTGAACGTCAAGTAAATTAGAAAACTTGGAGTGCGCCTCAGAAGTGATTGAAAAGTGTATACATCATGTTGTTCGAGTGAACACACGGCATACGACGTACCCGGACGTCTCTCTTCAACAGTTCCAACAGTTGTTCTCCCGCACATGGAATATCTATTAAGAACAAGTTGTAGAAACAAAAGGCCCAGAGCAGCGGCTTCAGTCATGAGACATCGCAGGCATGTGATGAGTTGAACCAGCTTTGGGTTTTCCATCGGCCCGTGTCTTCTTTGTGGAAAATCTGCTGAGCGTGTTACTGCACAAAACAAATTATTTATACTTGCTGTGAATTTTGGTGAGCGGACCGGAGAGACCGGGAGGATTCATAGGGTCTGATCCATGGGAAACATTTGAGCTCAACGAGTGATGCCTTTGAAAGTTGTGAACTCACATGTGGTCACTTATTTGCAGAAAAATCTTCAGATTAATGTCAATATGGAGCGAACTAAGCAAAACAGGGACATACTATCGATCATTTTTATTATGGTTTGTTATTTATTTTAGACTGAATTATGCTTGCATTGACTCAGTTATACATTTATTTGTCTTCTGTTTATTTATTGATTGAGATTTTAACGAAAAATATTGGTATATATATATAATATATGGTAAAAAAAAATTAGAAATCTCAAAATGTATTAGTGTTTATGTGAAAACTGGACTCTCCTGACTCACTCACATGTTAAATATTGAAGTCTTCCTCTCCAAGATGCAGTAAGGTAAGGTAAAAAAACTTTATTGATCCCTCAGGAGGTCTCCTTCGGGAAATTGTCCAGTATGTGTCTGTTTGTACAAAACTCTTTTCATTGAAATATTTACATTAGAAAATTCACTTAAGCCCCGCCCACTTTATTTTTCTCAAATACATCACCAGTAAGTCTCTCATCATGACCATGTTTTTAATATTATTACTTTATAAAGTTCTCCCCCGTCTGAAATCACGGCAAACGAGAGGTTACGAGAGTGGAGGCCATTATGGTTTAATAACGGCTTCATTCCTCCACCAGCCAGCTGTAATCAGGCCTCACTTTGTTTATCCAACAAGTCCCTTGAAGGTGGAGACTTGCTGGATTGATGATGTACGGTGACAAACCTCAAAGAAGTAAACAAGATTTAAGCTTGAGGAAAATAAAGTGGGCGGGACTTAAGTGAACTTTCTAATGTAAATAGTTAAATGAAAAGAGTTTTGTACAAACGGACACATACTGATGATACAATAAGGTAAGGTAAGGTAAGGTAAAACTTTATTGATCCCTCAGGAGGTCTCCTTTGGGAAATTGTTTTTTACCAATAGCCAGCAATTTTTCATAAACAATAAAAAATAATACATAAAAAATAAAATAAGAAGAACATAAAGAGGAAGAACAAGATGACACAATCTAAGTCTAAAGACAAAGACAAAGGACATAGGTCAAGGAAAGAAAAACAACAAAGACAAAGATACAAAGACTAACATGGAACAGAACATCCAGATACTTTCACTCCACTCCTGCCCCCAAACTCAGAATTGTACAATTTAATAGCCCGAGGGATGAATGAGTCCCTGAGTCTATTTGTTTTGCACCTGGGTAGGAGCATTCGTGCACTCATTCTGCTTCTCTGCTCACTGATGACAGTGTTCAGAGGATGACTGTCATCATCCATGATGGACAGTAGTTTGTTCAATGATATCCTCTCAGCAACTGTCACCAGTGAGTCCAGCTTCATTCCAACCACAGAACCAGCCCTCCTGATCAACCTGTCCAACCTGTTGACACTCCTCTTGGACACATTTCCACCCCAACACACCACAGCATAGAACAGGACACTGGCCACCACAATAGAGGTCCATGATCTATTTAAGACCCATTTAAATCAACACTTCAGTTGAATTTTAATTCGAAGAAACTCCAACATCTGACAATAGTATTAGATATTAAAATAAAATGTTATTTCCTTCACAGTTTGACACTGAACCGGAACACAATTGTCCTCCCACGTACTGTAGGTGAAGGTTTTTAGAGCTTACTTCTCAGTTTGAGCATTCATGGTCAAAAAAAATAGTTGATGCTGATCATGATCCGTGATCCTTCTCCAGTCAACACCGTCGACCTTGCAGTCCTTTTTTTCATTGATTTTGCTTCAGCGATGAAGGAATAAAACACAACAAGCTCAGCTTTAGTTATCGACAATAGAGAGTTCTGCCAAAAAGTGCAAACTAAGAGTCTGTACTTCTGCCCTCTGTAAAATGACAATGAAGACTTCATTTTAAATCTTTAAATACAGTTACTGAGTCTATAGGAATGCATTATTGTGTACTTATATTCAAAGAAATTCAGTTAAAAATATGAGGGAAGTTGTAAGCTTTATGTCAAGCTAAAAGCAAACTATTGTTTATAATGTAACACAAATCTACAGATCAACTAAAAAATATCTTGATGAAATCTAATATATGGGAAATAAATAACTAAATAATAGAATTTAAAAGACTTATTTTTAAAAAGAAAGCTGTTGTTTTTTTATATACTAAAAACATTTACATTACACTGATAGAAAGTATTTTTAAAAATAAATACACCAACATTCAATAAGGCAGAAAATTGGGCTTAAAGGGAAACCTTTTTTTTTCCGGTGAGTAAATCTTGTTTATAATAAAAATACAGACTCTGCTGTGATTGGCCAAGCATCAAGGTTTGTCACCGCACGTCATCAATCGCGAAAGTCACCCCCTCCAATGGACTCGTTGTATAAACAAAGCAGGCGTGATTACAGCTGGCTGGAGGTGAGTGAACCCATTATTACGTCATAATGGACTCCGCTCTCGTAACCCCTTGTTCGCTAAGATTTGAGACCGGGGAGAACTTTATGAAGTAACTTTAAAGCGTCATCATGATGAGGAACTTTCTGCATCTTGGGGAGGAAGGCTTCAATATTTGAAACATGTGAGTGGGTCAGGAGATTTGGGTTTCTGACATTAGTTGCCCTCTGAACACGACATCCGAAGCGGGGGAATTAACTGTGGCACTTTTCTTGATTTTAATAGTTTCACTTCGTTTAGCTTCAAAAAGATAAATTGAATTTATGACGTCAATGGCTGCAGTTTTAAAAAGGCATCAAACCAAAGAAATCAAAAAACGGTGGCAGACGCAGCTGCTACGGTCACAAGCTGGATAATCGTGATATCTTATGACCAAGAGTATATTTAAAGATGAGGAATCTCACTGTGGCATTTGGTTGGAATGTGATTTTGCACACATGACAAACATGAACGGAAAGATATTTACTCCATTTTTTTCAGTTTTATCTTTTCCAAGAATGGGAAAACTTATTTACTTTCCTTCATTCTATCATGCTCCAGATTCATACGTTTCTTACAAATAGCATTGATTCCTTTAATGTCTTTCTTCGTCCATCTACCATCTTCTATAGCTATTCAGGATGGATTATCCTCTTCAATTTGATGCAGCTCTACTTTGAGTCTCTCCTGGATGTCTGTACTTGAGCCTATATGTGGAGAAAACTCAATCTTTACTTTTAAACTATTTTTTTTAAGTTTTGGTTTTCTCTTTTTTGATATTCATTTGAGAAAGTAGTTTCAAAGAGAGTGCCCTGATAAGTAATGTTTTGTAAAGTTCTAATATGATTTCTATTTGAGTATTATTGAATCAAATGGAAATAAAATGGAAATATACTCAAATCACAATTGACCGACAAAGAAAAATAAACAGGTTAGCGTTTGTAGATCAGGCTTAGATCGCGATTTTAATCTCAAAAACACAATAGAAAAATTCTGACCAATAGATTAATTCGGTGAGAACTAATAAAATAATAAGAAAAAGTTTAAGAGTGTGACCTAAAATACTTCAACCCACATACAGGACACCTAAATCAAAGGGTCAGTACACAGCTGTGACTTTAGTTTTATGTAAAGTAAGAGTTTTTTTTCCTCATTTAAACCTCCCACTATAATCACAGCAATACAGGGTTGTTTTTTTTTCTGTCCTGTTATTTCTGCAGCAGCAGCTCTTCACACCTGCTTGAAAACGCCCAAGTATCAACAAGACGCTTTACCTTGGGGATGGAAAACATGGTCGACTTGGAAAATAATGTTTTTGACCTTGACAATGCGATAACATAAGCGAGTAAAACTGGTGCGAGGAATCTCAAAATCCCTCAGAGAGCAACTGGCACATGACCTCCACACACACACTTGGAAAGTTTAGCAGATTTCTGCAGAGGTAAAAAAAAATAAAACAAAAAAACCCCAACATAAGCCATCAAAATAATACCAATTTAGCTTCCGCAGATGCTCACTGTACTGAACAAACTTTGAAAAAAATAACCCAAATTTAGCTTTTACACATAACATCAAGCAAAATAATTCTTAATTAAAGAGCACTAAAGCAGCATAAAACACATAGTTAGCTGCTACTTAGCTCATGCTAAGCAGGGACGTGCGGTCAGAGGAGGCAGGTGAGGCAGTGCCTCACCTCTCAATGCGAAATCCATCACAAAATGTGTTGATACACTGGCTGCTGTATCTCTGAATGTCGCTAATATAACGCTCACATTTACGTTTATTTGCCTTGGTTTTCCACCGTCTGGCTGATGTCTTTTACCAATTAAAGTTTAATGTTCGTTAGGGTCTAATTTAGTTTCGCTGATCGGAAATACAACCGCACTGAAAAGGCAAAGTTTCCTCAAAATACGTCGCATCTCCATTGAGGCGTCAAGACTTTTAATACTGAAGGAAATAAGGTGGACTTTTACAAGGTTTCTGTGGTGAAGGAAAAGGCACATGTACTTTATCTACTGATAAAATTAAGAACAGAAGGTTTTAATTTCAATCATGTAAACAAGAGATAAGACTAAGAAAAATATTAGAATATTTTAAAACTACATTTTGACCTTAAATCAAATATTATTTCTTTTTCTCACGCTTATATTGACCCCTTTATTACTCAGATTATTTAATATGGAAGGTTTAAGACTAACAATTTCACTTGGCCTGCAAAAGCATGACATTTCTCCTTTAAGCATATATTTTATTGGGTATGGTTTTTATTGTTTAAGCGCTGTGTGACCCTGGTCTAGAAAAGCGCTCTAAAAATATGTCTTACTCTTTACTTACTACTAAAGAATTTTAATAGACCTACCAAATCATACTTTAATCGCATCGTATAAAAGGGAACTATGGTGCACAAGGGCCGTCTCACACGAACAGCACTCAATATATACATGAAAAGTAACTTGATGTGGTGACGGCTACTACAAAGCAGCGCTGTTAAAAGTGTGAAACAACTGATAAAAATCGCACAGCATAAAATATTATTGCCTTTTGGCGACCTTCTGGAAAGCAGAAGAAGGAATAAAAGAAGTACAGAGGGGTGGTTACATAAGACAAAGTCCACGGCAGTTGAGCTGAGAAATTATTTCAACCGCAGATTACGTCATTTGGTCTCATTGGACACAGGGACATAGGTAGAGTGAGCACAAAAGCTCGTCTTCGAACCTCTCACGCATCAAAAAATCATATGATAATCACAGTTCAATAAACTGTGATGGTGTTTTCTCAAAGAAAAGGGTTAGTCGGTGGCTTTGATTGAAAAATATAAAATTCCTCTGGATGGAGACGTATTTTTTTATGCTCATATTATGATGCAATTCAAAAACATTATGACCGAATGGATGGAGATTATTGATAAGATGAAGTAGAGAGTTATTTCAAAATCTGTGTTACAGCCTATAAACAACTTTGAGGTCATAATTTAAGAAATATATATTAATAATAACGATCCTATCTTTTTATTCCAGCCCCTTTTTTCCAAGTATTTTCTTTTTACCAAAATGATGTCAACTTTTAATTGCCGGTAAATAAGAGTTAGATAAAAGGCAGATAATCTTTCAACCTTTCTGTTATCCGGGTCACCTTGACCCAGAGATAACAAGGGTTAAACGCTACTATCTTGTTCTTCTTAGCTGCTCACTTACACCCAAACTACAATAAAATAGAATAAGGTATTAACACATCTAAATACAGTAAATTGAGCTAAATATGCTGACATTCATTTTTGTATTGTATTTTACTTTTTATAATATGATATAAAAGCACTATTTAGAAGTATATGAAGTTATATGCATTATTTTTATATTTTTAAGTCTTTCTTTGGGGTGATGAATACTCATAAAATGACAAAAACTGAGGACAAAAGTTACTTATATAGTATAATATAGAGTTGATCAAGGGATGAATAACAACAATAACAACAACAACAATAATAAATAGAATTTCTAAAAAAAACAGTGTGATTCTGTGTGCAGACCAAGGTTTACTATTCAGCCAGGTGGATGAGATAAATTGTTATTTTAAAATATATTTTTTAAACGTTTGCTACAGACTGGAGCCATATTTAAGTTTGTATTCTAATGAAGAGTTAGCCCACCAAGTATCCTCAGTTACACTTCAAGAACAAACGCTATTTTATCACCGTCTCTGGAGTCGTCATCTCAAATCTAACTGTTCAACAATGACAGCTGTTGTGTTGAGAATATCTTTGTGATCATTACTTCACTCATAATCGACATTATCAACTCGTGTTGCCTGAGGAATCTTGTAAGAGACGTTCTTGGACAGGTTTTTTATTTTTTTATCACCGTGGTGATCCTGGTGCGGTTTGGTGGGCGAGATCGCACAAGGGAAAAACTAACAAAAGAAAATGTATCTCAGCGAAGGAAGGATGCCGCAGAGGGAGGACGAAGAGGAGGCTGACTTGCTGTGGCAAACACTGGTGGAAGAAGATAAACAGAGCACATAGATAAAGGGACAGAGATGTACATTTGATCTTAACCCAGTAGCTGAGGAAGAAAAAAGTTATATTCTAGCCAGAATATGTTACAGTAAAAGAAAGATTTCAGCCGCAATGTTTGCCAAGAACATTTTGGACAATATTTTTTTAAGACTAAATAAATAATTATTTAAACTAAAATGTCAGTCTATCATCCACCCACAGTAAAAAAAAATCAGAGCAGCTGGAACTGCTGTGAGGCTGGAGGCGTTGAGTGCCAACAGTCAAGAGTCAAGACCGGGGCATTTATTCAGAACAACCTCAGGCACATTTTCATAAACTGTCATGATCCATTTCTATCTACAGGTTTTCTTCGTGGGTGATCTTAGGGTTGCTGGTTATAGTTCAAAAACATCCTAAGAAGAAGGAAAAAATGTGTCAAATTGTTCTAAATTCACAAGTATCAAAAGGTGAATAAATCTAACTAACCTTCTGCCAAAGTAACAAACATCCAAGTGAAGAGACATAAGACTATTATTCACTTATTACAGGTCGAGATCTGATGGTAGATCGCTATCGACCTATCGGCGCCTCTGACGTCGAATCTTCGTGAGACACTTAGAAGTCGTATCCATGGGTTCTTTTATAAAGTCTCCAGAAATTAAATACCCGCACGTCATATTACTCAACTTTGCAGGTCATAGATCTTTTACAGATAGTACCATAGCAACAGTTGCTATGATGTGCGGGATACAATACTTCAGTTTGTAGCTTAATCAGCTTTTCCTGTTTTTTGCAAGGACACAGGAAGCAAATAACATGCTATTAGCAATTAGCTCAATAACATTTAGATTAGCTTTTCCTGAAGCATTTATTACGATATTAATAGAAATATCTTCACACTTCCTTTTCAACAAATTATTAAAAAGTTCTAACCCAAAAATAATGGCTTGGGGAGAGTCTGAAGAAAGGCGGTTTAAATGTTCTAATCAACCTTTACTGCACTCGCAGGTCATCGTGACTTTATTTCAAAAATAATTCTACGCTCAGGGCCAAAATCAGAAACACTTCCATGCTTAGTTTTGCGGCAGCGTCTTCGATCCTTTATCACTCCCGCTGCTTTATGAGAAGCTGAGGTGTGGTTTCCTGCCAAGATGCTTTTCAATTACACAACACACACATGCGACCCCAAATCTGATCTTGACCACTTTCAAAGGATTAAGCCAGCTGAACGAGATGGTCAAAGGGAGCCGGAGCTTCTGAACGCGTGAGGAAAAAACGGTCTGGAAAAAAAAGTTTATTCCGCAAAACTAAAGGTGATAGTAGGTCAAAAAAACGGACTCGCCACCCACCTGATCTGGATCAAGCAAGGGTTAGTCTTAACTTTATAGTACACTAGGGTAAGAATAAAAAATCTTGAAATGCATTGGAAAAAAAAAAGCAACTCTCACCGTTGGGAGGCAAAAGTTTAACAACTGAACCAAGAGTTCTCTGCTGAAAGATGAAATACAAAATAGGAGAGGAAATCCATTATGTTGAATGAAAGACTAAAGGGTAAAGGATCAACTTGAAGCGAAGGCAAACGCGAAGGAACACAAACGGACTGACAAACAGGATGAAGAACTGCAAGAAAACTAGACGACGCAGAGACATGAAAACAGATTGTGTCATTCACATAAAAAGTAATTATTATCTTAAAAGAAACCTATGTTCGTTCAGGATCAATAGATGCGTGGGAAGAAGAATTATCTTTATAAATTATTTATTTTTACTTTTATTTTATGACTATGATGTAACATTTTCTAGCTTTCATCAGATCAATGGAACGTGTTCTCATTAAAAAGCAATTATATAATACAAACACATTATTCCTCCACATTGTGAAATCCATCTGTTTCTGTCCGAATGATCAAACATGTATTTGAAAAGCTTAATCAGATTAGAGGATATTGATGGCGTGGTGAGCATCTGGGAAACAGCACGCTCTACCAAGTATTTCTGTGGTTAATCGTCTAAATTCTCAAATTTAAAATATGTCTCTAATTCATAAGTTGCACTTACGGTTTTAGATAAGAACTTTTTCAAATATCTTTATTTTATATTTCTTCACAAGCTTTTCAGTTCCCTTTCCAAAAGGACTGTTTTGAATGTCTCGTCCACTGAAGAAAGAATTGGAACAAATGAAAAAGTAGCAATTTTAGGTTGATCTACGTTCCTGCTTAACTTCCGTTACTCAACTTCATATAATCATAAGAAAGTCACTTTGGAACGCTGCACTGTACACGATGAAAGACGATACAATACTTGCAATTCTGACATTTTAAAAATCAATTTCTGTCCGTCATTTAGTAGAAACAAAATTTCATGAAACATTGATAAAAAAGGATTACCAGTTGTGGATTACCATCTGGATCCATGAAGATTTTGAAGAATAAAAAGAAAATAAATAGACAAATTACTTGAAAAAAAACACTATGTATGTGAATAACCTTCACCTACAGTACGTGGGAGGGAAATTGTGTTCCGGTTCAGTGTCAAACTGTGAAGGAAATAACATTTTATTTTATTATCTAATGCTATTGTCAGATGTTGGAGAATGATAAAAGAAACTACTTTCCTGTGACATTTAAAGTTGTTGTTTGCTAGTGTGTATCCTTTATTATTTTAGGGTTGACTTGCGTTCGATAGCAGCGAATGAGCACAACATGGAATTAAATTAAATCATGGCAAGTAGCTTCTTGGTGGAGGCGTTTGTTTTCTAACTAGTTTTGTAGTCAATCATAATCAAAAACCCAAAAAAAGACAAATTGTTCTATCTTTTATTTTTAGCCAACACTACATTTGAAATCATATAATCAGATCTAGCTACTACTTTCAAAACACCTTAATTATCTTTCTTTTGATAAACTGATGTGAAACAAATTATAGTATACACACTGTATTCTACTGTTTGAAGCTGATTCGTGTAGTTGAAGTAAAACATCAAAGATGACTTCAAAAATAATCTCTTGATTAAAAACAGACAGAGATCAATACATTTTGATTCTTCATGTGCTCTCAGACGCTGCTTTAAAGCCGCTCATTGTGTCTTCTGTCTCGAAAACATATCATCGTTCATCTAATCTTTATGGCCGCCTGGTCTGTTCCAGTGTTCTCAGCTCGCGGCCAGTACAGTGAATGCATCTGCTCTTTGATGTACACTACCTCATGTTGTGCTGCTACGTCAACATTCTCTTTGATTTCATGTTCTGAAACGAAAAACGAGTGTCTTTCATACGGAGGGACACCTTTTTACACATTCAGGTGATGTCGAGGGGACCGTCTGAGCGGATGGAAGTCATAACCTTGCTATCGCTATCTCACATCAGTACGTACGGCACGTCTCGACAGGAAGCGTGTGACTCTCGCCGAAGCTTTGAATCCGCCTGCAACAAGAAACGCTTCCATACAATGGACAATGCAAATGTGAAATAGACGCTTCACTTATGTGGCATTTACACTCGTCCAAGTCAGGAAAAGGGGAAGTCATTGCAAGTGATGGTCAGGAATCAGCAAAATATGAGTTTGAAGACCAAAGGAATACAATAAATAATACAGAATGCTAATATTGGTTTAGCCTATTATCGGCTAAAATCCTAGTTGTAGAAAAATGTCCCAAAGGTATTTGAATTACATGATACAGGACTAAATATGAATGTGTTTCAAATGCCAGGAAGTTATAGCTGATTTTAGCTAGACTAGCTACATGTAGTACTACAATAGTATTTGGTGTCGTTTTGCTTTTTGAAACCGTCACAATCAAAAGGAGATAATTTTCTCTCTCACAGTTCCTGTGCGGTCACATATTGACTAGTCAGTATAAATTACACCATTTCTAAACAGGTTTTTTAGTTAGTTCCTTGGTTGTTTGTTTATCAAAAGACAAAATGTACCCGAAAACACTTAAAAAAACAAACAATATCATTATTAAGAAGGTGCCTGCGGGGATAAAAGAAAAACTCGCAGTTTCTGCCTCGTGTGATCATTAAACTTGATTAGAGTCATTAAAGTTAACTCATTAAAAGTAGGAGTAGGAATAATTTCACCGGAACATTTTTATTGCATATTGCTGCAAATTCCTCCCACATTATTTAATTAAATGCTATGATACAAAACTGAAACACACTTTCTAAAAGGTAATTCCTTATGTTAATAATAACTTGAAAGCATTTGTTTTTATTGTGTTTTTCTGTTGTTTATTTGGATTTTCAGTCGAATACTAATTGAAGTTAACAAGACAGACAGATGTTAATATTTTAAACACAATTACATTAAAAGTATGTTTGTTAAATAGATCACTTTTGATTGTAGGAGGACTTTAAAAGTGTAGATAAAGAGAACCTTCAAATGACCTAAAAGTTTAAAAAAAATAACAAAGGAAGTTTTATACAGTCTTTTTGTTAACAAGTCGTTGACATCACGTCTTGAATTATAAAAAGCAAGAAGATTCAGGATCACGGGGGGGGGGGGGTGCGGGGGGGAATAAATTTGATGGTTACTTTGTTGTTCGCGGGATGATTTTGACGGTGTCATGAGGCTCCAAACATCAGATCCTCCCTGCTCTATTTACATCAATAGATCTAAAACCATGTCTGACAAAGACCCAATCATTATATTAGTATGTTCTGCGGGTCTTATCAGTGGACATCAGCAATGCAGACGGATATAGACTACATTAGCGGGACGACGCCGGGCCGAGAGGATGCAAGGCAGATCACGAGGGTCGTCGTCATTGAACACTGATGCTACAAGAGTATTAGTTTTGAATCCACCAGAGATCCACCGTTAAAATATACCTCAATTGATTCGACACGGTACTAAATGAGTAGATTATTTATTAATCCGTCCGCCTAAGGCAAAATCGTCCCTCTTTAACCTTTTCATCTGATCCTATCATGACTCGAGAATATCTCATCTTATCTTTTGACTTTCAAAAAAAATTAAAATTTCAAGCTGCATCACAGCCATAAAATTTCAAATGACAAATTCAAAAAATACTGTTCATTTCATAGCTCGAGCAAACAGACACATCTTCCATTGATAATTTAGCATTTACAGTTGTTCATTTATTGCTTCCGTGCAAAACAAGCTTCAATGAAAAATGACCCTAAAATGGTTTATTCATGTTCCTGCTTTACTTTCTCCAACTTCTTTAATTTAATTTGTCTTTTAGTGAGTATGTGGGGAAATGAATTAACTTAACCCACAGGAATTCAAAAAACTGATGGCTTTGAAAGCCTAAAACCATCAGTATTCCAGATTTTTTGGGGGCAGCATTGAGCAAGAACTTTGAAATGATCTTTTCTTGTTTAGTTTCTCTAGCGATTTGAGAAAATAAATTTACATCACATATAACATCTGCACGTCTCCTTGGCCCTATTTTTTGAAGCCTCAAATCTGACCTCGGGTTAGGGGCTGGCAAAACAAGAAGCCGTTCATTTGTCAAAAAGCCACTTAGAAAGTTATAGGCAAACACTATCATAAGTGACTTGCCAAACATTATCATGTAGCAACCTGAGTTACCGATATGGTATTCAAAACAACAACTTCTCCATTGTCATAGTTACTACCCGTGTCCCTGAGCAAGACACTTGACCCACAATGCTCCTGATGGTTAGCTGGAGCACCGCTTCGCAGCCTACTCCCATCAGTGAGTGATTGTGTAAATGGATGAGTTAATACTTGAAATAAGTCGCTTAATGCAAAACTTGAAGTCCATGAACTTGTTTGTTTTCAATCATTCCTTTTCTCTGCCGCTTAATCCCTTATGGGACTCACAGGACAAGTAAAGACAGACAACCATTCACACACACACTCATTCCTACGGACAATTTCACCAATCAACCTCTGTATGTTTTTGGACTGTGGGAGGAAACCGGAGTGCTCGGAGTAAACCCACGCAACACGGGGGGGAGAACATACAAACTCCACGTAGAAAGGTCACGAGTTGGCTCCCTCCTGACCTGGAAGCGGACCAGCAACCTTCTTGCTGTGTGAAGACTAGGGTCTTGAACAGACTATTAGAATAAATGAATCTACTGTAGACAACCTTCTGCCGAGACCTCAGGACTCGCATGACTGGGGGTTTTTCTGAAGTTAAACTGACATTGTCGCTGGAAGAAAACCATGAATCGATGAAGGAGGTTCTGTGTCAGTTATGTGTGGTCATGCGACTATTGTGCATTTGTATGCTCCTCAGGCGACCCCCCCCCCTCCCCAATTGTGTACATGTGCTCTGTGTTCGGTGACATTGAAACGGCATAATTTCATGATGAAGTCGTGAATGGAAACAAAGTTCAGGGATAAAAACCTTGAGCTCTAACTCCACAATAGTAATACATTTAGTTTGCTTCATTTGAGCGTGAAGTATCTGGGTCGTAGGTGCAGAAAACTAATACTAAAACTGGCTCCCTACAGGGATGAATTCAAGTGAAAAGGTTTTTATGGGTGACTGTGTGGGAGAGAAGATAGCGATGCATGCAGGACTAAAGAGAGCTTCAAAAATGTCACATTTTTGGAATTTTGTTGGCAGCTAGTAACGCTTTCTTCCCACCTCAAGAGTCATCTTCAAGATTTAGATGTTTTATCATCCAGAACCTGCTTCTGTGGAAGTCCTTCAGGGCACTTTTGAGGAACCTACTGGGTGGACCAAAACAGAAGTTTAGAGCCTCAAGGGATTCCTGAGTTTTAACCCACGTTTGCACTGATGTCATCTGCGTTAGTGTCGCTTCACTGGCTGGATTCTCCAGTTCACCCCATGGCGCGAGCATTGCAACGTGGCGTGATGTCTGAATGTGCTTTTAAAGGAAACAATTTGAACCCAAAGGCCTGCCTACCCAGCAGATCCGGAAGATGTCATGACGAAGAGGCTAAGTAGTTTTGATGTTTCCCAGGCTCCAAGTCGTAACAGGTCAGTTGACAGAAACTGTCATTCTTGGACACGATCCAGAAATGTTAAAGTATACAGTACCGGCTATTAAACAAGAAGACTAACTTCAGTGTAACCTGTTATATACAAAATGTGTCTGTCTTTCCTCGACCATCATTAAACATTGTTTAATAAAATTCATCTTCTCGCCATTCAAGGTTTCCCTTCAGTGGCTTCCGCAGTCACACCAGTCTATCTTCAGAGTCATTTACGATGATCAATATCTTCAACTCTTCCGCAAGTACTACTATCCTACAACGCTTCTCCTCCACTTCTGCCACTAATATTCTGTCACCACTGATAGTTTTCTCCCTTTCCACCATGCCTGCACTCTTTTTTTTTTTTTTACTCCTTTTCTCCTTGATGTATGTCCGTTGCTAACCCCAAAAAATGATCTCAACCTCATCTCTACATAGCATCGTGTCATCAGCAAACATCAGTATCTCTAGAGCCAGTGTTTCAATACATGTATCTTTATATTCTTAAAGCACTTTTAAGGTAATATTTAGCACATTTATTGAAGTTAAAGTAGCTTTCGAGAGCATATATTATATATATATATACAATATACAGTATATAATATATGCTCACAGAAGAAGAAGTCGTTCTTCTATATTATAGAAGAACGACTTATTGACAGCAGGTCTTCTGTTAATACAACACAACAATGTCTTCCTTTTGATGATCACTTGAGTATGTGTTTTAGTCAGAAAACAACCATGTGAATGGAATCACTTTAGAGCAGCTTCTGTCCAACACCCTGACAAGAAACGCTTCTTGACATCTCCAGTTGGATTCTCGGGATGATTAGTCAAACAAATTAAAGCATTATATCCTCAGACAACAGCTACAGACTGAAAGAAGAAAGTTGATCCAGAAAAACTGCAACACCGTCAGGGATTGTATTCCTGCCGAGGGGGACCATTAGCTTTTATGATCAGCCGTTCGAAGGTAATCATGAGTACTTTCGAATCAGCATGTGGCTCTCATGGTTACATTGTAATTCTAAACACAAGTTTGTTCACGTGCATCGTAAACCCGAGTCCCTGCCGTCCATTATTCTGGCTGTAATACAGGAAAATCCATGCAAAGGTTGCCTGTGAATTTCTTTCTTCGATGGAAGGTGTCAAAGCTAAAACATCAGAGAGATTGAGCAAATGTCAACGGAGGCGACGTGTCAAAAGTTCACGTTAAATTCTTCTGACCTCTGGTTACAGCCCAGCTCCCAGGAACATCACTTCTTTTGTGTGCTGTCATTTTTCGAATTCGTCAAAGACGAATAAAAGAATGTTAATTTATATGAAGGGCAGGAGGGCCTTCAGGGGCCTTTGGGCTCAAATCATGCTCGAGGCGAGTTTAGCTTTGGACAACCTGTATCCACAGTTAGGATTCAGGTTGAATAATAAACACAGGTTTGTTATCCTCGTGTTTCTTATCGTGACCTGAGAAGCAGAGACTTATTTTCAGTGGTTGACCATTCAGGAAATAAAGCCTTTCTATTCTATTCTAAATAAGAATCAAAAGAAGAAGCAAGTAAATAACCAAGTAATTTATATTTATACAGCGCTTTTCCAGACCAGGGTCACAAAGCGCTTAATCAAAACAATACACAATAAAATATATACTTAAAAGGTCAAGATAACATCGAGACACAACATAGGAGTCCCAGAAAATCAAGAAAAAGCCTGAACAAATAAAAATGTCTTAAGATGTTTCTTGAAGGAGTCAGTAGATCCATCGAACACAGAGGGAGAGGAAGATTGTTCCAAAGCTTAGGAGCAACAGTCTGGAAGGATTTCTCTCCTCTGGTCCGGAACCATGTGCGAGGAACCATCAGTAGATTCTGATCCACAGACCTCAGAGCCCGAACAGGGGTGTAAGGCCGGATAAGATCACTGATAGAAGGAGGAGCCTGACCATGAATAGATCTGAAAGTAAGAACCAGAATTTTAAAGTTGATCCTGAAAGAAACTGGCAGCCAGTGAAGAGTTTTAAGGATCTGAGAAATGCGAGTTCTTCTACTAGAGCGGGTCAGAATTCTTGCTGCAGAGTTCTGAATCAACTGCAAGTGAGACAGCCCCTTCTTGTTAAGAAATCACCAGTCTTCATTTTAATCAATAGAGGACATAACACAAGAGCCATTTTGTTTTCTTGTTCGAAGCACAAACACTGCCATCATTCACCAAATCCCCCCTTTTTTTCCACATGTTTTTTGAAAGTTTGTGGAGTAGATATTAACCTTGACAACGCTAGATCTTCACACATGCCTCAGATAAAATTGTTCAGGACAGAGATATTTACTGCCTAGAGACATGAACCACTGCAGCGAAGGCAAGCTGCTTAATCGTAAAGCAAACATCATCATCCTGTTCTTTCAGGAATGTTATGGAACCCTGGGTGTTGTTGTCACATGTTCCCTGTGAAGGATTAAAGCACAAAGGCTCCACATGGTAAATTACAGCTGTTGATAGAACATACGACAACATTTATGGATTCGCTTTCTGCCTCATCCAACAGGTACCTGAGGGTAAATCGCGGCTGATATTGCTTCGCTTACGACGGAGCGAATCGTCGGTCGACTGATGTCAACGCCCACTGACTCTCAGAGACAAAAGTTATGGAAAATAAAACCTGAGCTCCGATGGTGGCACTGAAAAACGCCTTAAAGAACGCATCAGTATTCGTTCCACCAGTCCACGAGTCTGGATCTCTTATCTCTTATTTTTGACATGCTATAATTGTTCTGGAAAATAACATCCAAACATCTTAGCTTCACTTTGTCCTTCATCCGCTGGCTGAGCCACATTATTCTGTTAAAGCCAAGTCATTTCAGACTGTAGCTAAAAAGCAGATACTCTCACATACACTGAAAATATTCCCTCCTAAAAAATACACTCGCTTCCTCATAATAAAAAAGGATTTAAAAAAACAAAGTTGGAGCTTTTACTCCCACCGTGCATGTTGGGACACTCAGTTTTCCAAAAAAAAGGAATCAAACTCAGTTACAGTTTTAAAAGAATTGTGTGATAAAAACATGTTTTAACAAGTTATTTTGTTGTTCATTTACAGAAAATCTGTAATTTTTTATGTGTGTTGTGGCCTTAAATTCTAAATTAAGTTTTACTTAAATGGCAACTAATGTAAAAACCCATCTCTCCTGATTCACTCACTCATCAAATGTTGAAGTTTTTCTCTCCAAGATACAGTAAGTCCTTCATCATGACATGTTTTGAACTTATTACTTCATAAAGTTCTCCCCCATCCAAAATAGTGACAAACAAGAGGTTACGAGAGCGACTTCCATTATGACATAATAACGGTCTTCACTCCTCCAGCCAACTGTAATCACGCCCTGCTTTGTTTATACAACGAGTCTACAACTTGGAGGTGGAGACTTCCGGGATTGACGATGCAGGGTGACAAACCTCGATTTTTGACCAATTTAATCCAAGAAAAACTAGGCGTTTTCAATGGGTGGAGCACATTTTCTAATGGAAATATTTAAATAAGAGAGTTTTGTACAAACAGACACATACTGATCGAAGTCACAGTTTCCATTTAACTTCAAATTACAGTTAAAAATAAAGTGGATAAATTGTGCACGAAAAACCTATTTTTAATTTTCTTTAACTTTAATTTTTAATTAAATTCGACTTTAATCTCCTCAAATCTATGAGAAGTAAGTAAGTAAGTAATATTTATTTATATAGCGCTTTTCCAGACCAGTAAAAACCTTTTTCATTAAAAAATGTTGTCTACCCTCGATAATGAAAGGACAGAAGTACAACATTTTACTTGCCGAGGCAGAGATAAATTCCATTGATTTTTTTTTAAAGTCACCTGGCTTGGCTCCTCTTAAGGTCCTTTTTTTAATTAATTCACGTCTTTATCTGTTTACCACCTGTGCGACATTTGGGAAATTGGATGTTCAACATCTAGATGGAAAGAAGTTTACGTGAGGCAAATAAGTGAGTTGGGGTGAAAATCCTTTTTTTTTTTTTTCCATCAGCTTCACTTCAACACCCTCCTTCTGTGGGACCACAGATGATGAAGGGAGGGTGGACTTGTAGAGAAAGAGAGGGAGAGAGAGAGAGAGAGAGAGAGAGAGAGAAGTGGCTTCAGACTTTCGCTTCCCAACAGACACTGAACACTGGATGAAAGTTTAGCAGCTTCTTTTTTTTTTTCCTTCTCCGGGCGCAGCATCCGTGGCTCCCCGTTACGCGCTCCGTGCGCGCTCCAAAAACGATGAATAACTCCGGGTCACTACTTTGCAACACCAGCCAAGCGGACAACCTCTCGGATCCATCATGCCTGACGGCGAGCCCCACGTCCTACAGCCACGTCGACATCGCCACCTTCATGCACATCTTCCCGTCCATCTACGGGATCCTGTGCTCGGTGGGCGTCATCGCCAACGGGCTGGTGATCTACGCGGTGGCGGCGTGCAAGAAGAAGATGGTGTCGGACATCTACGTGCTCAACCTGGCCATCGCTGACATGCTCTTCCTGCTGGTGATGCCCTTCAACATCCACCAGCTGGTGAGGGACCGCCAGTGGGTGTTCGGGAACTTTATGTGCAAGGCGGTGGTGGTGGTGGACGTCAGCAACCAGTTCACCACCGTTGGGATCGTGACCGTGCTGTGCATCGACAGGTATGTCTTGAAAGTTTTTTTTTTAGTTTTTTTTCCAATCGTTGAATTAAAAAGCATCACAAGAAAAACAAATCTGAAATAATAACCAGAGTGTTATTTATCTGTTCAACCTTAAATGGAAAAAAAAAAAAAATACAATCCAAAGAACTACCTGTTCTTATTATTTTTTTAAGAGTCTAAAGACACGTTTTTGATTGATGATGCCTTACTTTTCTGTCATGATCTTAACAAAAACATTTCGATTAGGAGTAATCTTGGTTTTGTTTTATGGTATTTTATCCATGTTTATATACATTATTTGTTATTATAGTTTTGTAGTTGTTGCCAGTCTTGTAAACACAACATTTTTTTTCTGGGATGTCAGAACAGAATAAAATAAATAAACAAGAAAAATGCAAAATAAAACAGAAACCAAGCCAGGGATCCATTCGGCTGCGTCTAAAAGGAAGGCGGGGAAAAAAAACAACCCTTAAACAATAGGTATTTAGTTAAGAAAAAAAAGGTTCGTCAGAAACAGTATGAAACATTATGGTTTTGCTCATGAGGGCCACATAAATACAGTCAAAAGTGGCCCCACGTGGCACTTTGGTCTGGAGAAAAAATGCTGATTGTGATGTTAGCTGGTTATATTTCCTTTATAACTACCAGAAAAGGACTTCATACAAGTGCTATTGCATCCAGTTTAATCCCACCTTTGTATATATATATATATATATATATATATATATATATACATATACATACACGTTGTAAATAAAGAAAAATATAGGTTATGGAACTGACTTGTAAAATCCATTTAATCTTTACAATTACATCTAGAGTTGTTTGAACAATCTTAAAGGTCAATGACAAATAAATATTCTCAAATAACACAATTTTACATTAACAAAAAAGTGTGTAAATTGTGGAATTCCATTGATTTGTGTCGTGGGTTTCCTCCGGGCACTCCGGTTTCTTCCCACAGTCCAAAAATATACAGAGGTTGATTTGGAACTTGGGGAAATTGTCCACAAGTATGAGTGTGTGTGTTGGAATGGTTGTGTGTCGTTGTGTGCCATGTGACAGACTGGCGTCCTTTCCAGGGTGTCCCCCTGCCTCTCACCCGAAGAAAATGGGATAGGTTCCAGCCCCCCGCAACCCCCATAAGGGATTAAGCGGCATAGAAAATAAATGAATTAATGATTTGTAGCGTCAACTAATCACATGATGAAGCCATTTAAAGAAGCATAAATTACTATTCCTCATATTTGTTCTATATAATAAGCATTTAAATTGAACCAAATATGACCCAAAGACATTCTAGTGCAATAAAGTGACTATTGTCTTCATTAAGATCTCATTCCTGTCGGTGCAAAACATGTCACGTGACTGAGCGTCTCATTAAACTGAGCAGGTCACACCACCAACTAAAACCTATAGGCTGATGCAAGTGTCGGAAAAGTAGGAACACGTGCGGTTGCATCAAAGCGTCTCGTGTTTGTCGCTTCATTTCCGATTTGGCAGGTGACATTCAGAGAATGAAGTGCTTCTCGAAAGACGTTTGGAGACCACTCTCTGCTCAGGCGGTTGGAAAAGCGTCCTTGGTGTGAGTGCAAATAGACAGCAAAGACGGTGAGATGGTGCGGGGTCGGAATAGAGAGGGAATGAAAAGATCCGCGGTGGAAAATAACACTAATTTGTCACTAGCACATGCTGTAATTTAACCGGTTTGCACGTCAGTAATGGAGCAAGGTTTTGTCGCCTATTAAATCCACGGTGGAGCATAACTCTGTGAGAACATTAGCCTCATTTACCCCCGAGCACGGAAGCGTCTCGGTGATCTTTTGCGTGGGAGCTATAATTCTGGACCAAGAAAAATACTTATGATTGAATTTAAAAAAAAAAAAAACTCAGAACACACTCGGTTCCAACATTTTCAGTGGAGATAAAAATCATCTCTACTAGGAGAAGAGTGTGAAAGACATGTGAGTTGGTGATCTACAGGGACCTTGCAGTCAGACGTCAAGATGTTTCCCTCAGATTATCAGCCTATGCCGTCAAAACAAGGCTAGATCCGAACCCGAGTTGGTGGAATTCCTTCGTTCTCATGAAGAGTGAGATTCGTGAACAAAACAAGAGGCAAGGTTTTCAAATTCGTTGATGTCCAAAGTTAAGGTAAATGTTGCATCTGTGGCTCACAATATGAACTTTAAATTAAAGGCTCAATATCCATTTTGTTAACTTAAGATCCTATAATGTGTCACTAATGTTTATTTTAGAATATTTTTTAAACTTTTTTTCTCCCTGAAGGAAGACGAGTTTGGCAATTCCTTATGTTTTGACTCCTGAGTCAACAACTGTGTAGGTCTAGTCCGCATTAAAAAAACAAACAAATAACCGTTAGACCTTTTTCACTGTTTTCAAACGTTAACACTTGAAATATCTGAATACTATGTGGTTCATGTTCTCAGCCTCTATGTGCCAACGTCCTTCAAATTGCAGTTCATTTAATCACGTTATTTTAGTTTTTAAAAAATGCATTTTTTCGCTTTGACTTTCGCCTTTTATTTCTTTATTGTAAGAACTACTGTCAAGTACTTTATCTACAGCTTTATTGACACTACACAGTCACACAAGGAATGTTTGTGAAAGTCCTTGTAGTTAGAAAAATGTTCTTTGTCAAAAGAAAATATTTAATAGCCAGCTGAAAAATAAAAATGTCAAATAGCCATTTTAATTATCGTTTGATTTAACTAATAAATAAATGGTGCACACACGCATCGGTTCTGATGTAATATTACGAATAAATAGTAATTTACTATAAATTTACTTAACTAGCTTTAAAAAAAGAAAAGAAAAAGAACTCAATCACCCTTTTCCTGCCTTAAAGAAAATGCTGCGTTTTTATGTGGATTCACCGCAACCACACACACACTCTGCTGTGATTGACAATCATCGAGAATTGTCACCACGCGTCATCATTCCCGGAAGTCTCCACCTCCAAGGGACTCGTGGTACTAACAAAGGGGGGCGTGATTACAGCTGGCTGCAGGAGGAGTGAAGACCATTATAACGTCATGAGGGACTCTGCTCTTGTAACCTCTAGTTCGCTGAGATTTCAGATGGGGGAGAATTTTATAAAGTAATAAGTTCAAAACATGGTCAGGATGAGGAACTTACTGCATCTTAGAGAGGAAGACTTCAACATTTGAAACATATGAGGCAAGAAAGTTGGGTTTTCACAGTAGTTGCCTTTTAAGGTCCGTTAGCAGATCCGTACACCGTCATTGTCAGTGTCAGCGATGACTTGAGGGTAAAATAAAAGCGAGACAGAGCTATGATGTCATCATTAATACATTTAAAAAAAAGTCCTTGTACATTTGAAGGCTTCAAATCCACTCTGGGACCTGGTTTCAAAAAGCGAAACACTGAAAATGACTCAAGGTCTGTTAATCGTTAAAACATAATCAACGTTGTTGTACAAAAGTAAAAATTTGATTAAAACTGCACTTTTTTTTTTTTTTTTATCAGCTCCTTTATTTCTTGTAAGAAAGCCAATTAACACTCAGGGTTAGAAAATGCGTCATGATGATGCATTTCCACTCATCTCATACAAGTAGGAAGATTGTATATTGTAATATGTTTTATTCACTTTTCAACATCGTTTCCTGGACTGTGTACGGTCAATGATAATGTCAGTTTACTAAAATAAAGACTTAAATGCCAGATTTAAGTGAACCGATAGTGTGCGAAGCCTCCACACTCTTTATGGTGTGAGTCATGCCCGTTGTGAAGCGCGTAAACCGCAAACCACTACTGCAAAAACTCGGGGTTGATTTTTTTGCTTTTCAGTAAAGTTCTCATTCAACCTCCTAGAAAAAAAGCTCCCAGCTATACCTTTCAAGCATCCCGTTTTTTTGAGGGGGCGATAAACACCGTCGTCGCTGTTTTGCTGTTTTACATTTACCACAAAGACTAATAAACACCGTGTTGTCGCTACAGTAGGGCTGTTTGAGGGATTTAAGTTTTGGTTTTCCAGCAAAACACCGCAGCACTTAGAAATGACCTTCCCGAGTGTAAATGACACGACATAAACGTAACAAATCTAGTAGCGGTTTTGTTTCTGGATGGAGCTCCGGGCTGAATAAATGCATCACAGCATCGTGACTTTCTTTCTATAGCGCCTTCATCTATTTTGCGGAAACATTTCCCCAGAAGGAAACGGGCATGGCAGTGAAGTGTGAGAAAAGTAAAGTAAGAAAGTGAACGCCTGACTAAAGTCTCGGACTCAATAAAGACTGAAGGTTATTATTTGATCGTCATCAGTTGTTGCTTTAATTTTGAACTCTCACAGCTTTCATTTTAACAATGCTCTTCAGTGAACCAACTGATCGACAGCGTTGGGTCTGAGATAGTTTTTTTTCTAAATGACCAAGAAGATAAAAACCAGAAACTGACACAAAAAGATACTTTACATTGTTGCTGTATGTGACAATGAAGTAGTGGAGGTTGCAAATTATTTCAGTTGCATCGTACCAACACTAGGGAAAGCCATAAACAATATTTTGCCGATACACAATAAAAAAAAAGCATTAATACAAAATAAATTAAAATAAATGAATTGACCTTATTTTGAATTAAAGAGCGATTGATTCCCAACTGGTTCCGTTCCAGACCTCCCAGAAAAAATGATGTTAAAAAAATAGATTTCAAACAAACTTCTTGTCTTCAACCCAATTTATAATAAAATAAATTCCTAAATTAAATAAAAAAGGGTTGCATTTTATTTATACTTAATTTCTGAAGAAGGTCAAAACCAATCTCCTGATAAATGTTCTAAGTCAGAATATTTAGGAATGACAAAAGTTTTATTTTTAACCCTTGTGTTGGTCAAGGTGACTTCCATAAATACATATGCAGTGTTGGAGGTCGTTCACTTTGACCCAGAGTCAACACAAGGGATACCACAAACAGATTTGTTTTTTCGGCCTCCGGGTCACCTTGATTCTGAGACAACACAAAATGATAAAACAATTCTCCTCTTCTCTCTGCAGGTACATAGCCATTGTTCACCCGACGTCGGAGAGGCGAACCATCCAGTGGACCATCATCATCAACATCCTGGTGTGGGTGGGCAGCTTCCTCCTCACCGTTCCCGTCATGATGTACGCGAATGTGTCGCACCGAAGCCAGATGGAGATTTGCATGATGTTACTGGACGGGCCTGAGGACATGTACTGGTACACGCTCTACCAATCGATCCTGGGCTTCATCATCCCGCTCATCATCATCAGCACCTTCTACTCGCTCACCCTCTACCACGTCTTCAGCTCCATCCGCCGGGTCAAACGAAAGCAGTCCACCTGGGCCAAGAGAGCCACGAAGATGGTCCTCATGGTCATCGCCTTGTTCCTGATCTGTTGGTCGCCGTATCACGTCATCCAGGTCATCAACCTGAGCAACAACACGCCGACCATCGCCTTCATCTACGCCTACAACATCAGCATCTGCCTGAGCTACTCGCACAGCTGCATCAATCCGCTCATGCTGCTCATATTCGCCCAGAATTACCGCGAGCGTCTGTGCCGCAAAAACACCCTGCTCAGTTCCCACCACTCGTCCAAGACCACGGTGGTCAAAACGGACGGTTCGAGCACCATCAACGACAACTACCGCTCCACGGTCATCTAATTCCCAGGCTTCGGCCGAGATGCGACCCCATTTTCACACCACTCTCGCTCTGAACTCGAAAGAAAAATCTATGAGAACTACTCACTGAAGTGTTGTCCGTGGAGTCTGCAGATCAAAAGGAGGGACCGACTCTCTCCAACGTCCAACTCAAAGTGGAACACTGAGATAACGTGACCCGGCAACATGGCTGCAGACATTCATGTCCCTTAAATGTTGTGACTTTTATTGTGCAATTTTTGTCATGTTTTGTAACGATTGTAACTTTGTGTGTGTTACACAAGTCAATATGTCCATGATGTGTTGATGTGCGAAGACTCCATACTTAGTCACGTGGGTTCTTGTGATTGAGCAGACGTAAACATGGTACTGCTGCAATTTAAAGTGTCAATTAAACATCAATTCAAAATTGAGATTTGATTTGTAACTGGATGGGAATGAAAAAGCAAACGAAAACACCATCGAATCCTTCTGCCAGGGTAGTATTGAAGACTATTTAATGACCTAATTTGGGCTCTCCTTGGGACAGGAAATAATGGAATTTGTTTGGATAGTAGTAACTACAGCACTTTATATGGCTTTGAGGATATGAATAAAAAAAATGTTTATATAAAATAAGCTAATATGTATTTCCAATTTTCTTTCCACATTTCCATGAATCGTATGCCCAAGTATTCTACCTACTAATACATTTCCTCTTTGTCAATTCCCTCCTCCTGGTGTATCCCTTTTGTCAGTTCCAAACCCCTCCCGGTGTCTTAATCGCTGACCAATCATATTGACCGAGGACCAGGAAGGTTCTCTCAAAAGTGTGCACTTTGTTCCGTTCTATATTATTTAAAAATGAAGCACAACTTTACAGGCAACTTTGCAAAACTTCCACAGCGAATTTCATTGACAAGAGAGTGACAGTTATCACCTTGTTATGGCGTATCCTGGCATTCTGTAGATCACTTAGCAATGGTTTCGTGTCAGTGCTTTCATTTTAAAACATAAATATCTTAACCCTCGTCTTATCTCTGGGTAAACGTGACCGAAAGTCCCAAAAACAAATGTGTTTGTGGTATCCCTTATGTTATCTCAGGATCAAGGTAAGTAAGTAAGTAATTTATATTTGTAGAGCGCTTTTCTAGACCAGGGTCAGAAGGGGTTAAAAAAACTAAACAATACCCAAAAAAAAATATGCTTAAAAGGTCAAGACAACACTGAGAACAACAGGTCACCAGAAGGCCTGAAAACAAAAGCGTTTGTGGTATTCCTTGTGTTATCTAGGTTAGGTAGAAATTGTTTCTCATATATTTTAATATTAAATATATTATATTATTTATAAAAAATAATAAAAATGAATTATTTAAATATTATTTATGAATGAGTTTGCGTTGTGTCTCCTATAAGGATTCAATGAATAACCTAGAATATTTCGGTCCTGCGTTGAAGTAAAGGTTAGATTCAGTTTCAATAAGAACCACACGGTGTTTTTGTATTTCCGAAATCTGGCTGAAGTGATGGAAAGTGAAAGCACAGCTGGTTCGGTGCAACAGAGAATCTCTTCTATTCAGGTGCAGAGGTAAGTGCCTTCTTTTCTTCCCCATATACCACTTCTACTTACATTTGACATTCATTTGAATGTCAACAGTCAGTCAATGGATATAGTTCTCTATGAAGGGCAGAGGAAAAAGTAAAAACTTCAAAATCTAACCCTGAAAACGGGTGAAAATATCATGCCGTGTTAACCCAGCATGTCCATGATTAAGGATTTTGAAAGGTGATTACTGTAAATCATACAACGTTACAATATGAATATTCAAACCAAGTTTAATTGAAAGATTTTAAAAAAATGTACTTCAAGATGATAAGAAAGAAACTTTGAAATTTACCTCAAAGGCAAAAAGCTGTGTTTAAAGAAATGTATATAAATTTAATTTTGACGAAATAAAGTTCAGAAAGTGCAATTTTCAGATTTTACATTTTAAGTTTTAGATGTATTCCAATCATTGTCAAAAATGCCAAATCTTTTAATAAAATGTACGTATCAAGTCATATAATCACTTTACTGGCAGTTGGAATGTCTCTTTGTTTGTGCCCAAGGATATTTTTTTTATCACAACTTGTAAAACAGATGATTTAATTTGTTCCCTGGAGGAAAAATTGTTCTTAACCAAAAGTCAAATTCCTCTGAGAACAGCCCTGACAACAGATGTCTGTCGAGAGAGAGAGAGAAGAACTCAGTGTAGCTTCAAAATATCCTGGTCTAATTTATGGTGCTTGTTAAATTCATAGTTCATGGTTCTATGATGGACAAAACTGGACAAAACTGGCCGTATGTGACGTTCTATTTATTTACTGGAGACTAAAGACTGAAAATATGGAGTGATAATTGTTATTTACCACATCCAATTAAACATGGCCGGCTGCTGACTGTAGTCACATATTGATATATTTTAGCAAAGTACTTTGTATAACAGGACACTAGATAATGAGAGTCGAAGGTAGTTTGTCTTGCTCTTTAGTTTATCTCTGAATAAATAATCCAAGACCAAGCCGTGAATGATTTGGAATGAGAAGATAAAGAGTTGGGAGAGAAAACTTTGCTACTGAACTCGGCAACCGTGACTGAAAATATAATTGAATTTTGAACGATTTCTCAGAACGACCACATAAGCGCAGCATCCCTGTCAGCTTGTCAAGAGAATTTCAGTTTCGTGCACAAATAAAAAGCTTTTTGCTGAAAGTTGGCAGCAGGGCTGGAATCAGCTGACCAGTGACGACACATAGACGTACGAATTAAATGTTATCTGACGGCAAAAAAAAGAGATTTATTTTTTTCCCAGACTTGTCCTAGGAAAAGAAGTCAACCGAAAAAAAACAATCTATTTAATCTTTCCTATGTCTGTCCCTGTTTGACACAAACATCAAGGAAACACCCTCAAGCCTCCACAACTGCAAAAGATAAGTAAAAGTTAACAAAAGATTAATTGACCAAAAGAGGTTTTTAAAGGGAAACTTTTAAGGAGATATTTCGCCCAAAATTCAAACCTCACTCATTTTCTACTCTAACTCTTGTCGGCTAAAGAGTTGGAATTATTTCAGAGTAATGCGTGTCTTTTCGGAGTTACAGACAGAAATGTATGTCCATATGAAGGAAGTGACTGTGGCTCACTTTTCTTCATCCAAAAAGACACTTAAAAACATTAAAATATCCCCATACTATTCATCTTTAACGTCTTCTGAAGGGTCTACTGTAAACACTGAGTTTGGGTGAAGCATGTCAGCCTATTAGCTTCAGCTACAAACTACCTTAAATTTTGGAAATTTTCTCCTCAACAATTCCTTTTGTCAAGTCGCGCAACCAGAGGGATGTTACGGATGAGCAGTATGGAGGTATTTGGATCATTTTAAGTTGTCTTTTTGGACGTCGAAAGGTGAGCATGGTTCGCGGCCGACAAAAAAAAAAACCCCATACATTTTTGTCTATAACTCTAAAAAGGAACAGATTACTCTGGAAAAAATCCAAACCATTAGTCGACATGAGGGCGAGTAGAAAGTGAGTGACCTTTGAATGTGGGGTTGACTATCACTTTAAGTAGAAGGTGGTTTTCAAGACTGCCACATTTAATGCAGTGAAAATAAGTGAGGGCTTAATGTAAAGAAAGTAGCCAACAGTAATCTTGTTCATAATTTACAAATAAAAGCTCATATATCTTCGACCAGACAATTCCTAACATTTTCAGTGTTTAGGAATTAGCAGACCCATTAATCAGCTTGACTTTGTGTTGTTTACCTTTAATATTGTCATAAGAATCTTATTTTACATCTAGAAAAATATATTATTTGGTTAAAACATTTTACATTCTCTGCATGTTGTTATGGTTATGTATAAAGTGTTAAAGTTAAGATTTGGAACGTAGATTATGGATGGATATAAATGTACAGAGATTAAAAATAACAGTAAAACTAATGCTGAAGGAATTAAATGAGGGTTTGTTGATCACAAACACAGAAATAATTAAGAGAGATTGAGCCTCAAAAATGAAAAGATCAGACAGGTTAATATACATTTTGTTTGCCCACATCCACTGCTTCTAAAATCCACATCTGTAACAGAGTTTAACAAGCGTTTGTTTTGTAAACATGCATTTCTTTTGACCTCTCCAGCGTGTGTGACCTGGTTTAATATAGAGCAAGAATAGTCTTGTTACACGGTTGCGACAAACTCCGTGAGAAAGTGGCCGAGAGGTCGAGAAAACAACTCTGACAGAAGTTCGACTTAAACAATGGACAAGAGAAAACATGTTTTTCTTTTTTTTGGGGGGGAGGGGGTTGGGGGAATCCCATGATTTTTAATTCCCAACATTAGGACAAAATCCCAACTGTTCCCGGCGAGGCTATATACTGTATCTTGTGACATTTTCTGAGGGCAAGATGATGGATGACATAGTGGAGGCCGGATATAAAGAGAGCATTCATGAACAAACTCAGTTAGTTTACCAACGTGTTAGGAAACCACTGGAGGTCGACTTTATTGCACAATTATTAGTTCTCAAAAGAATAAACTCATAGGAGAAAATGTTATGCAATACTTCACTGAAAATCCATTTCGGAGAAAAGTTGATATGTAGGTCAATTGTGTCAACTTGTATCATTTTTAAATGTACTGCTAAAGTTTTGGGAAGGCAGAAACGAAGAATTGCCCCAACTTAAATTGGAAGATTATGTTAATACCAAGCCTTATCCTCGCATATCCTACATTAGTCTCCATCTGTCCTGCTTGTCTAGCGTAACATCTCAGACTTTCAGCATCTCGGGTGATGATCTTCCCAGATAATGGTACAGCTCTGTGTCGCCTCTTGAATCTCGTTCATCATGTTGTGATTATCCAATAATCTACCTTTTTGATCTTGCGTTTTCCCTGCATTTGTGTGCCTTGTATTTTGAGTTACTTTTCACCAACATTTCTTCTTGGCTTTTAGTGTCACAGGTGTTTTAAAGTGATTCAAATTTCCCCTATTTTCTACTCACCGTCATGTCCACTAAGGGTTGGGATTATTTTCAGAATAATCTGTTACTTTTTAGAGTGATAGAGTTAAGAGTTGTAGAGTGAGTAAAGTTTTTCCGGATCAATTCCTTGTGTTGAGGCTTCAATACAAGATCACAGACGAGCAGTAAGGAGGTATTTGGATGTTTTTAAACTGTCTTTTTGGACGACGATGAAGACCAAGAACACTGAGCATCAGTTGCTACATTAAAATGAACAAACATATTTCCTATAACTCTAAAAAGAACAGAATACTGTGAAAATAATCACAACACCACAAAAATAAAGAGTTAGATTATTAATGGTGTCTTAGTCTTCTATTAAGTCCAGGAAACTATCTTTTTTTTTCATTCGTCACAACACACAAGAATACATGACTGTTTACATAATTCAGGGTGGAAATATAACAAATATTTAATCATATTTAACGCTTATTACCGAGTTTGAACAATTGAACTAATCTTCTCGCCTGTTAATTTCTCGGACATGCATTAGCTCCGCAGGATTATTAATGAGGCATCTAATATTGTCCTCTTGATATTCTGTGGGAGTTGTTTTGCAAAATGAAACGCAAATTTGCTTATCCAAACCAAACAGTTCCAGCGTCACGCTGGACGGCGGTTATTGTGCTTCCATCACCGGAATAATAATGCTCTTGTGAAGAGGAATCAGCAGTCCACGGGCTGCTGTAGAAACACAAAGCGCGCCCGAAGGGATTACCATTTTCAGGCGTATTCTATAACCCAAGATGAGGTTTATTGTGTTTGTACAAATGGATCAATGGGTAAAGTCATGAGCAGCTGAGTACACCTCATGTCTGAGAAGATAGACTCTTAATTGAGAAGACTTACCTGATTTACTTTTTGGTGTTATGAAAGGATCTCCGGGTTTTTAGTTGGAGCTCCTTCAGCCTGACAATGATGAACTCGATGGGGAATATAATGAGAAGAATAATTCACTTACTTGATTATGTATTATGTTACTTTTAAAAAAATAAATCACAATTATCCTGTTGAGATCACAACTTGGTAATGGATTATTTTTTTTCTTTTGATTTTTCGTCATCTACCATTTTCTAAATTAGGTTTTAAACTCAATCACTAAGTGTGAGGAAATTCTAATTTTAATATTTTCTTTTCTATTCTTGTCTTCAACAGCAGTTCCGTTTCTCATCTTATCCCGAACCGTCACATCTTTAAAAGGTCAAACAATCAACATGAACGGCCACTGCTGTGGTGGTTAAAACG
The DNA here is from genome assembly GCF_982586985.1 of Callionymus lyra. Taxonomy (NCBI): domain Eukaryota; kingdom Metazoa; phylum Chordata; class Actinopteri; order Syngnathiformes; family Callionymidae; genus Callionymus; species Callionymus lyra. The sequence continues at coordinate 10,946,086 of NC_141826.1, forward strand.
ACCACAGCAACAAACCCTGATCCACGCTGTGACAGAATTTCACACCCACTTGTTAAAAATACACAACCCAATGAATCCAGAACAAGAAAACATCTCATGACTCGAGTGTGAGAAATCGGGTTGTAAAAACCAGACCACCATAAAAAGTCAAGCATGAAGCGGGGGTCAGAGATGATGCTTCTCCCGGCTACTGAGGCCGAGACAGCAAGGGACACCCTGGACGAGCCGTCTATAAAAGCACATGTAGACGTGGACAATAACTTGCACCTGTAGACAACGATGTCATCAACTAACCCGAGAAAACACCAGCCGGAACCGGAATCTTTTGAAGGATACTCAACGTCAAGATTTATCTTTGTATCCTTTGTCTTTGATCTATGTTCTTTATCTTTAGACTTAGATTGTATCATCTTGTTCTTTCTCTTTATGTTCTTGTTCTTATTTTATTTTGATTTGTTTTTTATGAAAAATTGCTTTATTTTCTGTGGCTATTGGAAAAAAACAAAAATATATTTATAATATAAAAAATAAATAAAGTTTTACCTTACCTTACATAGCTCCACTAAATTAACCCTTGTTATCTCTGGGTCAAGGTGACCCGGTGGGACAAAAACAAATGTGTTTGAGGTTCACCTTGACCTAGAGGCAACATAAGGGATACCACAAACACATTTGTTTTCAGGCCACTGGCTCACCTTGACCCAGATATAACACGAGGGTTAATATATTGTATGTACACACTGTGTGATGTGCGAGTATGTTTTGTGTGAAAACACACAGAGCCCATTTGAATTTAACTATGAATCAATCCAAGTGCTAAAAACTTGGGTTGAAATGAGCTGCTTGGGGGAGCTCTATGCTCTCTCAGTGCTCCGTTAAAGACTAGCTAATGGTACCAGCTTGAGTGACGCTAAGAATAAAAGAAGGGTATTTCCTCAAGTATCATCCAAAGCACATTTACTGCCTGCCTGTGCTTGACAAAACCATAAGAAAGAATAACAGATGCTGAACTTTAACAGACACATTTAATTGCAAATCTGAATTCCAGCTGCTGTTTGTTGTCCAACAACGGCCCATGTGTCACGGAGCCACAAAGAATAAATTGTGTGCATCATTTATATTTATATGTTTGAAGTCTGAACAGTGTTTTCTGTTTAAATGTTTGAAAAACAAACCAGATGGAACAAGAAATACAGCCCAGATTTCCCACCAAGAGTCATTTTCATGTCCTTTGTATTTTATTATCTGCTACATGTTGAAGGAAAATATTTTCTAGATTTAACCAGACTGGAGGTGCAAAACAAATGGGGGACCTTTGTGGTATACAAATAGAAGCAGTAGCTCTGCATCAGCTGCAACTGTAAGGCTTTATTAAACGATAAGAAAAACACAACAGAAATGATTTTTCATGGCTCTAACTGGAATTCTCTAAAGCGTACATTGCCAGAAGGGCAAGTCAACCATCCATACTTAGTGGGTTAGATGTCCGGGAGGGAAAAGGACTGAGGCTTGACTCGACCCTTTGTCTGTTGACCTTCTGTTCAGAGCGAATAAAGGACTCACCAGACATAACATTAGAAATGAAGAGACTAATTGTAGCATGACCAAAACAAAAAAACAACCTGCTTCAATGATTTAGTCATGGATATGGGGAGATACTGGTGATTAAGTTGTCGCCTCTGCAGATAAATTCCTCTTCTTCTCTGCTGAAGCTAACAATAGGTCCACATTCATCTACCATCTTAAGAAGAACAAGACCTTGAGTGATAACTGAAAAAACAAAAGAACTTGTCCCTTTATCTGTTGCGAGGCGCGCAATACATTTTTGTGTGTCGTAAACATCCGTCACAGGGTTATTATTTTGTCTTTTTCTTTCAGGTTTGTCAGTCGCTGATGCCGTGTTGACTTGTCTGATCAGTTAAACACTAGAGCCACATAGACAGCATTTGAAGGAAAATAAACAATAAAAGTGTTTCATTAAACAGAAAAATAAGACATTGAAACCAACAATGACTTCCCTTATCACTGAAATAACTTCATTTTGTCCTTCACAAATGTTGAATGGATTAGTTAGATCGCCCTCGTCTTTCATTTGTCCCGGGCAAAAATAAAAATAATATTATTTTGTGCTTCATGATTTGAACAATTTAAATATAACTTGTTTAATTGATTGACTTTATTAATCCCTCTGGAGATCTCCTTCGAAGAAATTGAGTTTCCAGTTCATGGCAGACATCATAAAAGCAAGAACAAAGTGCAAGGGATGACAAATTGCAAGTATAAAGAACATAGATCAAAAGGAAACAACACAAAGAAAAGGAAACAAAGAATACATCATACTTTTACTATGCTCCTGACCCCAAATTCAGAATTATAAAGTTGTAATAGCACGAGGAATGAACGTGTCCCTGAGTCTATTAGTGTTGCATCATGGGAGGAGCATTCGTTCTCCATCTGCTTCTCACTGATGACAGTGTTCAGAGGATGACTGTCATCATCCATGATGGACTGTAGTTTGTCCAGAGATTTCCTTGTCGATGTACAAGTTCATTACTTGAGATAATTCATTTATTTTATTCCTTATAATAAATTCAAAGGGAAAATAACATCCAACATTGTAATTAGTTCAGCATTTTATGAATAAATTAACAAGCACAAAAAATATATACATTATAAAGCAGTTTATTTTTGCAATTCATCCCATCGTGTGTCTTTTCATTTTGCTGGAGAGCCCCACACAACAGTCAGTGTATATTACGTAGCCACTTAAATATAATTGCTCACCTTGGAGTTAAAGAGTGTTTTGCAGTGTTTCTTCAAGACTTTTTCACCCACACAATCATTGTTGTTAAGTTACCATCAGGAGAAAAATTAAAAGTTCTATGCATCATTAATCATGTATGAATATACACTGAAGTAACAAGTTTGAGAAAGTCGAATCCTAGTTCGACAGTCCATTGTTTGCTAGTTTTCTTTCAGAATAATAAGATGATGCAAGAGCTGGTGGTTCTTTCTCAGGAGGAGTTTGGACCTTCAGGCCAACTACCCCGATGTCATATTATTCTCCCCGAGTATCTGACCTTGCCTGTCTCGCATGCACCTCCAGAGGGTTGCCGGTTGAAAACCCAGTTGGAGGAAGAATGAAATATCTGTATTTTAAGTGGAATATTATTCAGTCCAGTTATTCCAACATTTATATTCCATCTTTTAGGCCCGTGTCCAATCGTATTTTGATTGGCTCAAAGTAGATTAATTAATGTTCGTGTTGCTATGGGAACCTATACATATGCCGGTGTTAAATATAAGAAACAAAGATCATCGAGTTAAACAATTATATAGAAACGGATGTGTACAACAGTGTTGTTGAAGGAAAGGAGGACAAACAGAAAGATAATAAAGAGAGATCGAGCCTTCAAGAATGAAAAAACAATCACAAATCAGATTCATACTTTCAGTCGCATTAAATAGCAGATTGAACTATTAACAGAATAACCTGAAAAGGGTCTAAAATTGAAATAAAAAAAGGGCTGAAATTAAAACATCTTCTTTATGCTACATTTAAATTCTTAACTTGACATTTTTTCTGCACTTAAGATAACAAAAGAAATTTAGGTTTAAAATGTAAGCAAGTAAAGGTAATTTGTAAAGCTTTCCAGACCAGGGTCACAGAGCACTTTAACAAAAACAATACACAGTTAAGACATATACTTTGAAAGGTCAAGCCCCATAAGACAAATCCCAGAAAATCAGGGAAATACTCTGCCGGTTTGACCGTCCGTCTGCACAGAACACCTCTGTGATCTCCGAAACCTCTCTGATCTTCAGCTCCTCCCTGTCCAACACCGCTGTGCCCAATCCATCAAAGGACAGCACAGGCATGGATGCGACCCCCTGCCCTCCGAATCCTGGAGAGCGACGTCTACAGACAGTTCAAGAAGCTCAACACCCGGAAAGTTTCGGGACCAGAAATTGGTTCCCCATCCAGTCTGAAATATTGTTCCAGTGATCCGACTCCAGACGAAAGGCCGGTGGCGCTGACGTCTGGAGTCATGAAAGCGCCTGGTACTGCCGCACCTCAAAAACCACTCACTGCCCACCTCCTGGATCCACTGGAGGTTCGCCTACAGAGCCAACAGGTCTGTGGGCGACGCAGTAAACCTGGCACTTCTTTCTACAGCATCTGGACTCCACAAGAACCTATGCCAGGATCCCATTTGTGGACCGCTGCTCTGCATTCAACACCATCTTCCCATCTCTGCTCCAAGACAAGCTCTAGCAGAGAAATGTGAGTTCTTCTCGAGCAGGTCAGAATTCTCGCTGTGTCCGTTTAGACACTAAAATGATTGACACGAAAACGGTTGCAATACTCTAAACGAGAAGACACAAACGCATGGATTATAAGCTCCAGATCGTGTTGTAACATCATTTTCACAAGTTTAGAGATTGTTCTCAGTTGAACAGTTTCTGAAATACTTTTAAAGGAAACAATCTTATCTGCCAATTATTTTTGCTTTACATTTTTGATTCAGTTTATGTTACTCAAGGTTAAGGTATTTGTGGTATATTGCTCTTGCTGTTGTTTAAACCGAATTTCCCCTCGCGGGACAAATAAAGGATTTCTGATTCTGATTCTAAGTCTTCAAGGAAAATAAATCATTCCTTTCATCTTACCCGAATCGACCATTGTTTGAGTAGAGATTGTATAATAGATTTTATCAAAAAAATGTTCTTATTCTTCTACTTCAGCAAGTTGGACAGCAGTGTGAAGGCAATTGTCCCGCATGCATGTTTCAGCGCAGTAATCTTTTTCCTCAGTCAGAAAGACGACCCAGCAGGCATTTTAGCCCATCAACTGCCTTTCGGAACATTTTCTAGAAAACATTATTCAGAATAAATTAAATCATGACCTCAACTAGATTTATTTTAAACAATATATCTGCATGATGAAGAAAAACTGGTGTTTATAATAGTGTGTGTAAGACAGAAAGTGTGTGCATTATAGTCGTAAATATTCACCAGGAGACCAGCTGTATTGATGGTAGGGTGTCTTCAATCTTGACATTTGTTTATGTATGAGTTTGTGGTTTTAACATTGTGTATGTAGTAATTAAGTATGGAAGTAATTAAGTAAGTAATTAAGGGTTATGTCTCCTCTGGTCCGGAAGTGTGTGTGCAGAACCATCAGTAGATTCTGACCCACAGACCTCAGAGCGCGAACTGGGGTGTAAGGCTGGATCAGATCACTGATGTAAGGAGGAGCCTGACCATGAATAGATCTGAAAGTAAGAACCAGAATTTTAAAATTGATCCTGAACGAAACTGGCAGCCAGTGAAGAGTTTTAAGGATCGGAGAAATGTGAGTTCTTCTACTAGAGCTGGTCAGAATTCTCGCTGCAGAGTTTTGTATTAACACCAGGCGAGACAGCTCCTTCTTGTTTAGACACGAAAATACTTTGGATAATGAAAAGACTCTTGAAGGGAGAACTTTAAGAAAGAGTGTATGGCACAATGACTATGTGGTTTTTAAATTGGGGATCTTAACTATCGCAAGGAATTCTGGGAATTCTGCAACAAACCTAGGAATGTAGGTCAAGTTTTACATTTGTTTAATCATCAAAGATCAATTTTTTCATTTAATTATTAAATTGATTAATGTATCGTCAAGTTCTGTGTGTGTTCGAACCGCAACTCTGCCCAAACTTGAAAACCTCTTGACCACTTGTTGAAGAATGCAAAGGACAACTCGATTCTCTTTCTTTGGTTTTTTTATTTTCTTGATGATGATTTCAGTTTGGAATATAATAGTGCTTAACCATTCTGTTTTAAGTGTAAACAAAAGACATACTGCAAGCTTAAATTAGCTTTAACAAAAGTACCTAAATAAACTACTAGCAATCAGGACTAAAACATAATCCTCATCAAAAGTAGTTTTTTCCTACCACTTGCATCTTCGTGGTGATCAGGAGCTGTGGTCATATCCTGTCTTCAGGAGCTGGTGACACAGACTGACTGGGCTCAGTTCAAACATTTAGGCCATGCTGCTCTGGTGGGTGCGCAGGTGAATTATGTCCCACTGGCAACAAAACCAGTATTTTGCACATGTTCGCCCTCTGCAGGTTTGGAGTGTAATTGAAACTCTACTTGACATGTATAAAATGATTTATATATGAAAATATGTGCTTCAACATTTTTGAAACACGACTGTCTATGATGGTTTTACCTCTGCCAAGCGGATAATGCGATCAACTCTGTTTATTAGCAAAAATACTCGTATTTAAATCATATTTTAGGATTATAGGAACAGACAGATTATTCAAATTTAATAGAGTTGCCACATGGATCTACAAATCTTTAGAAGAATTTTTTATTCTCTGTGGTGAAGTCCTGTAAAAAAGGATTCCCTTTCTTGCTCGCTCTTCCAAAGGGTTTTGTCCGTTTCAAAGTATTACTGCAACCTGCAGTCCCACTTAAATCCTTGCTCCAGATCAGGGGTGGCCAAATTAAAATTCCTCAAGGGCCACGTTGTATTCTGTGAATGTTGTAAAGGTCCATCGGGGAAATAGAAGGAACAAACCTGGTGAAATCTTTTGACGTGTGAATCCACCAATTGGACCGGAGATGTATTGTAGTAATTTTTGAGATGTCTTAACAAAGTTGGATAAAACTTTAATTGAAGTACCATTGCTTTTACTTGGTCACATGGTCATCTGCGCATCATATGATTGGCTTAAAGTTGGATCAAGTAGCTCGGTACTCTTCTAATATGGTCTGAGTGCTACAAACTTGAATTATTGGAATATAAATGGTGTAAAAACAAAATTATTTTGAGAATATTCAAATGATTGAATTGAAATATTCAATTAAAACTTATTCAACCTTTCAACATAGAAAGTATTAAATCAACTTGTGAAAAAATATATATATATATTAAATCAATGCTAATAAATATGAGACATTTAAATATTTAAAATGTTAAATTCAATCATTTTAAACAATAAATATAAAAAAATAAATAGGTACACATCATGAAAAGGGAGGAATGAAAAAACAACAATTTTGCAAAAAACTGTTATCAGTCATCTTTAAAACAGAATGAACTGCTGTGTCAACAAAACACTTACTAGCAGGTACAAAAAAATAAAATAATACATTTAAATTATTGTTTTGTTTCACCTGATCAATAATAGAATATCTTTGAATCTGCACTTGACTTAAGTCTAAGGCAGAGGTGGACGGTTCAATTCCATACAAACGTTGGCAAACTAAATGTATTGAAGGCAAATCCATTTAGGGGGAGGCCTCGGGGCAGATCCAGGATTAAGATATTGGAGACAATAAAGGTTTCTAGAGAGAAGAACGTCTGCACCAACAACAGGAAGCTCAGCTGGAATATACATGAAATGAGGGATCAATAAAGTTCTACCTTACCTAAGTTTTGTGAAAACAAAACAAAAAAAATCTGACTGAAAGTTCATAGAAAAGTGAAGAACACCAGAGAATCGCTCTGTCAGGGGGATTGACAGCTGGTTAGCAGGTTGATTGACAGTCGAACTGAGTGAAGCTAATGGTCTGACACAAACCAGCAGAGGCTACAGGTGAACCAACAGAGAAAAATCGAACTGTAAACCTTCAGAGAAGAGAAAAAAATGTAACTCGAAGGAAAAACAAAAAGAAAAAACATTTTATGATTCATAAGCGGGTTTTGTCGAATAAAAAAACAACGACTTTAAATCAAATATATACCATTAGTGTAAATGTTTAAGTGTCATATTTTTATGGAATTCAGTTGTTATTTTTTAATTAAATTGGTTTTCGTAAAAACGAAATTGTGGTTCACGACCTCAATTCCAGACACTTCTTCTGTCTGGTTCATGGGATGAATTAAAATGTAACTGGGTTATCTTCACAGGAAGAAGAACTGCGAAGGACAACATGAATACTAACGAGCTGCAATGTAAAAATTAAAGTAACTTTTTTTGTGTGTGTTTCATTATTTCTTCCGTCTTCCCTCATGCGCGTTCCAACAGTTTCCAGGAATTGGCAGCTCGTTCTCCCCTCAAAACGTGTGCTGCTGATGCGATATGGGGAGGATTTCAAATGTTTTTTTGTCTAAGCAGGGGATTTACAATGTTGGAAAGATCATTTTTCTGCAGTTTTTTTTGTCTCCTAAAATTAAGAGCCAGTAAACAAAAGTTTGGTGCTCACTCAACCATATTTTGTCTTTGGAAAACTAACAATTGTGTTAATAAGGAGAGCAAAATTAGCTGTTTTTTTTGTGTTTTCACAAAAAGATCTCACTCACTGCAAAACCTTAGGTTTCCTTTTACTCCAGCTGAATTCGAAATATTGACCCCGGTCATGATGAGTTTGACGGCCCTAATTATGCTCCCACATGAGCAGTTTGAGGGTCAACACAAGGCTATGGACACGAATAAGAACAGGAAATTATCACTTCATTATCAAAAGACTGTATAACTAAGTGGAGCACGGGTTACAGCGGCAGCTTTATTGGAAGCAAATGCATGAGACACACGAGAAAATAAATTCCTTCACGACAGTGTTTATGAGCGGCGGGAACCCAGACAGCAGCAGCTAATGGCCTCGTAACACATCCAGCCTGATTACGGCAACATTGGCAAGACCCCGGCGACAAATGATTTGTCTCATCCCTAAAAGATGCTGGAAGAACCGACTCCATCAATTTGTCCGGCGCCACCTGCAGCTCCTCGACCGGTGTTGTCCCGCTCTCATTACTCTCTTTGATTAAGAATGTCCCGGGTGAACAAGTGTGGGGCATTAATGTTGGGTGAAATAACCCGAGATTGAATATTGATCAGTTCGCCTCGTGTGCAGGTCAGAGGCAGCTCCACAAAGTCACACTCATTTTTATCTCTTTTTTTTTTTTTTTTTTAAAAAGGGAAAGATGACATAAGAAAACCACAACTCATCGCTTTTGTTTACTTTCCGGGTGTTGATGAACGTTATGGTCTCGACACCAGATTTTAAAAAAAAAAGTTTTTCACCAGCAGCTGATGTGGACGTTTGGAAATCCCTGAGCAATAATAACTATATTTAAGTGTACTATTTGGTACTTATTTTATGCTAAAATTTAAGTTTACTTTTGATTGTACTTCAAAATAAGGTTACGTAAGGTAAAACTTTAAATTGTTTTTTTTCCAATAGCCAATACATACAGCAATTTTTTATAAAAAAATAAAAAATAAATCAAAATAAAATAAGAACAAGAACATAAAGAGAAAGAACAAGATGACACAATCTAAGTCTAAAGATAAAGACAAAGAACATAGATCAAAGAAAAACAACAAAGACTAACATAGAACAGAACATCCAGAACCAGCTTTGTCCTGGACATCCCGAAGTCCAAGACCAGCTCCTTGGTCTTTGAGGTGTTCAGCTGCAAGTGGTTCCTCTCACTCCAGTCCACAAAGTCACGTATCAGACTCCTGTACTCGTCTTCGCTGTTGTCCCTGATGCATCCAACAATGGCAGTGTCATCAGCATACTTCTGGACGAGACTCCACTCTGAGTTGTAGCAGAAATCTGAAGTGTAGATGGTGAAGAGGAGAGGGGCCAGTACTGTCCCCTGAGGTGCTCCTGTACTGCACACCAGTGTCAGACGTGATGTCCTTCAGCCTGACATACTGTGGTCGATCAGTAAGATTATCCGTAATCCAGGAGACCAGACCAGGGTCCACATGCATCTGTGTCAGTTTGTCCTGCAGCAGAGTGAAACTAGTAAACTAATGTGTACTTATACTCTTGTTTACTTTATCAAATGTACTACAAGTACAATATCCTACCTTTCTCTTTGGGCAAATACATTATTGGGGTGATCCAGAAGTGAGCAAAGGATTATGGGAGTGGGTGACAGAAATCCGACTTTTTGTGTTATTGTTAGATTCACACATTTGCTTTGATAAATATTTGAAAATATATCATGTACGTCCAAACGTTGTGATCTTAAGGTGATACACGACGGTGTAGTGGTCAGGGTATATGCCTGGGATACTCAATTTGCCGTTTTTTTGTCTTGTGTGCGAGTCTGTGAAATACTATGAAAATACATACTAGAAGTACATACCTAGTAATTTGATAGCATAAAATTATTTTTAATTTGAGTATATGTTAAGTATACTTATGTGAAATAAACGATAGTATCCTACTGTATACCTACTGGATTGGTAGTATAGAAATGAGTATACGTACTAGAAAGTATACCTTTGTAAACCAAACTATAGTATCGAACTGTATACCTACTGCATTGGTAGTATAGAGATGAGTAAGTAAGTAAGTAATTTTTATTTTTGTACGGACTAGAAATTATACCTTTGTAAACCAATATATAGTATACCTACTACACTGGAGGTATAAAGATGCCTATACTATACAGTATACTTCTGTAAACTATAGTATCAGACTGTATACCTTGTACACAGGTAGTATAGAGATGGGTATACTTGAAGGAATACTTCTTTAAACTATAGTATCAGACCGTATTCCTAGTACAATGGCAGTATAGAGATCAGCTTGAAGAAGTATACCTTCAAGTATATTCAAGTATACTGTGGAAATAAATCCTGGTGAGAAGCCTGGTATAGGGATTATTATACTGTACTTGAGATAATACTTCTGTTAACTTAACTATAGACTACAGACTCTATACCTAGTTCATTGATAATATAGTAAGTAAGTAAGTAATTTGTATTTATATAGCGCTTTTCCAGACCAGGGTCACAAAGCGCTTAAACAATCAAAACAATATTCAATAAAATATATACTTAAAAGCTCAAGACAACACTGAGAACCACACAGGAGTTCCAGAAAATCAAGGAAAAGCCTGAACAAATAAAAATGTCTTAAGATGTCTCTTGATAGAGATAAGTATACTTGTTAGAATACTTCTGTTAACTTGACTATTGACTCAGAGTGTAAACATAGTTTATAGATAGTATAGAGATAAGTATACTTGTTAGAAAACTTCTTTTAACTTGACTATAGCCTCAGAGTGTATACCTAGTAAGTTGATAGTATAGATAAGTTTACTTGTTAGAATACTTCTGTTAGACAGACCCGGCGCGTATACCTAGTAAGTTGATATTATAGAGATGATTATACTTGAGAGAATACTTCTGTTAACTATAGACTCAGAGTGTATACATAGTTTATAGATAGTATAGAGATAAGCATACTTGTTAGAATACTTCTGTTAACTTAACTACAGACTCTGCGTGTACAACTAGTTCATTGATTTAATAGAGATAAGTATTCTTGTTAGAATACTTCTGTTAACTTAACTATAGACTCAGAGTGTATACCTAGTAAATTGATAGTATCGAGAAGATTATACTTGAGAGAATACTGCTGTTAACTATAGACTCAGAGTGTATACCTAGTAAATTGATAGTATAGAGATGATTATACTTGAGAGAATACTTCTGTTAACTATAGACTCAGAGTGTATACATAGTTTATAGATAGTATAGAGATAAGCATACGTGTTAGAATACTTCTGTTAACTTAACTACAGACTGAGTGTATACCAAGTACATTGATAGTATAAAGATGTGTATACTTAAAAAGTAGATCTGATAAGTAAAATCTTCCAATTAAGACCGAAGACGTATCAAATGAGTAAATTACGAGTGCATACACATTAGTATACTTACTGCAATTATCATTGTATTGGATAAAGCGAGGTTCAAGTATACTACTTGTTGCTAAGGGTAGGACTACATCTGCAGCATCAAATCAAGACCTGGACATAGACTGACAGTCAATTTCAAAAACACACCCACAGAGTTTGTTTACCTGGAGTTGATATCTGTGGCATTGACGCCGTGATGACCCCCCGCCCCCCCGCCCGCCTTTATGATTAAAGTCCTCTGGGAGACGTTGAAAAGATCTATAGCTTATTTTAGCTCGTCTGTACTTCCTGCTCCTCCTTCAGCGTGTTCTGCTGTTGCTATAGAATTGAAAGCAGAAGGATGGACGTCCTCATCTTCTAGATGGGCTCCTTCACTCATTCTTTCATTCAGAATCGCGCTTGACAGAAGTCAGACATTTTTTTCCGCCAACACAAAGAACTTAAAGTTCCAAAAGCCTGGGATCCTGAAGCAATATATCAACCACACAAAGATTTGTTGTTACTTTTATGAAGAATCCTTTTTTTTTTTTTGGCTTGCAAATCATATTTTATGCGTTTACATACTTATTTTACAGTTGTTTTTTTTACAGAATAAAACGTTTTTTTTCTACAATTAACATGCAAATATACATGTCATGTTAATTTGTGGTTCTCTTTCCTCAATTAAACTAGATGTAATGACGTCCTCCGGAGCTAAATGAAAATGAAAATCCCCAGCCATGACTGAGAACGAGAGGATACAGTCAACTTCAACGGCTTTTAAAGTTGACGTTTGGCCATATTTTGGTTAAAAAACAAACAAAAGTAGTTAAGACTTTGTCAAGGGTCATGTGGTCTGTAAATTCTACAACATCAGAGTCAAGTACTCGGACAAATGTATCCTCCTACAGTATTGCAATGTATCGTATTGCTGCCCCTGTATTTTAATAGGTGTTGTAACGCCAATACACACCCCTCAATATTCTGATGAAAATACTTAATTCTATAATTGTTGTTGACGTCCCAGACAAAACAAGTAATTTGTCCCGATATAAAACACAATGTGTTTTGAAGTTAAACTTTATGTTCATTGTTGAAGTCGCACTAATACAGTGAATGTTTCTTTTTTTTTAAAAGAAGCAGTTGTAGTTTTGAGGTTCTGCCTCTTGCAGGCAGCCGCTGTAAAAAGTAACTTGTAATCCAACTTAGTTACTTTCAAAATGATGTGATCAAAGTCATTAAATCACATTCTGGAAATGTGGGAAACATCGGTCAAAGCGGTCAAACGCTTCTCTACATGAATTTATGTTTTTGTGGCTCTTTTCAATTACTGGATGTGTTGATATTTTTGGGCATTTTTAAACTTTTTTGAATGGAAAAACTGCAGTGTGTGTGTGTGTGTGTGTGTGTGTGTAATAGTGTTAATGTGTGATTGCGTAGTTGTGTATAGTTTTTGACTGTGTGTGTGTCTGACAATGTTAATGTTAGTGTGAGTGTCAGTTTGTGACAGTGTTAGTTTAATAGTGTTAGTGTGTGACTGTATAGGCGTGTGTGTGTGACAGTGTTAATGTGTGACAGTGTGTGTGTGTCAGTGTGTGACTGTGTGTGTAAAAGTGTTACTGTGCGACTGTGTATGTGTAACAGTGTTAATGTGTGACAGTGTGTGACTGTGTGTGTAAAAGTGTCAGTGTGTTATTGTGTATGTGTAACAGTGTTAGTGTGTGACTGTGTGGGTGTGTTAGTGTTTGACTGAGTGTGTGTTTGTGTATGTGTAACAGTGTGACTGTGCATGTGTGACAGTGTGCGTGTCAGTGTGTTATTGTGTTTGTGTAACAGTGTTAGTGTGTGACTGTGTGGGTGTCTGTGTGTGTGAAATAGTGTTATTGTGTGACTGTGTAGGTGTGTTAGTGTTTGACTGAGTGTGTGTTTGTGTATGTGTAACAGTGTAACTGTGTATGTGTGACAGTGTGTGTGTCAGTGTTTGACAGTGTGTGAGGGCGTGTGTGAGTGCGTGTGTGCGTCAGTGTGTTATTGTGTATGTGTAAAAGTGTTAGTGTCTGACTGTGTGGGTGTTTGTGTGTGTGAAATAGTGTTATTGTGTGACTGTGTGGGTGTGTTATTGTTTGACTGTGTGTGTGTTTGTGTTTGTGTAATGGTGTTAGTGCGTGACTGTGTAGGCGTGTGCGTGACTGTGTGACCGTGTTTAAACTTTTTGGAATAGAAAAACTGCAGGTCCTTTCCGATTTTTCACACAAATTTGTGTAACATTTTTTTGCATTCAAATTTAGTTTTTGCGGCATTTTTTGAGAGATCTTGCCCCTTTTTCCGATGAAATAAAAAAAAAGGAGTTTACTGGATTTTATAGACTTCAGAAATTCCAAATGTGTGTAACATTTCTTTGTATTCACATGGTCTGCCTGCAACAAAAAAAAAAGTTTTTTGCTGCATTTTTTCCCACTTTTGAATGAAAATAGTCTCATGTCTATTGATTCAAAGGCAATAACTCGTGTCGCCTCGCAGCGTTAGATCCTTCCTCCACGAACACATCATGACGAAGTTAAACTGCAGACTCGGAGGAGAAAACAAAAACAGGCGAACGTCTGGGTGGTCGAGCACATGACTCCATCTATAGAGCTGCAGTAAGTACAGTATGGAAGAAAAATACTTTTCCATCCGTTACACTTCCTGCTACACAACGTCTTCATCGCAGTCTTCGAGATCAGGGGAGTTGAACTCAATCACACGAGACGCTTTCATCTCCTCACGCCGCCATGAAAGAGAAATGTGTCTCACAGGAAAATAACCTTCTGTAAAAAAAGTAATAATGAAAAAATAAAAAACATTTATAGAAATCACTTTGATAAGGTCTTGATGTTTGTCGAGGATTATTATTGTGACGACTGCAGTGTCGCGTTCATTGTTAATGTTGAACATTTTTTACAAAAGTGAGTGTTTGACATTCATGACATTATTGAACTTCATCAAGGATTATTTGCTACAGCTTCTCATCACAGACCTTCAGTAATGTTCCCAAAAAGATTCACAAAATATTTTTTGCTTTTGTGAAACGTGTGTTTGTGTGTCTGTCTATGTGCTGTGTGTGTGTGTGTGCGCGTGTGTCAGTGTGTGTGACTGTGAGAGACGGGAGATGGGAGGGTTGGTGTTTTACTGTGTGTCTGTGTGTGACAATGTAAGTGTGTGTGTCAGTGTGTGACAGTGTTAGTGTAATAGTGTGTGTGTGACAGTGTGTGTGTCAGTGTGTGACTGTGGTTGTAAAAGTGTTACTGTGCGACTGTGTATGCGTGACAGTGTTAGTGTGAATGTGTCAGTGTGTGACTGTGTGACTGTTTGATAGTCTTATTGTGTGACTGTGTGTTAGTGTTTGAATGTGTGTGTGATTGTGCGTGTGTTATGGTGTTCAAGATGGCGCCGACAGGACGGCGACTTTAACAGCAGCTCCGAGTGTTTTTTGGGTTTATTACTTTTTTCCGAGGTTTGCCTCTGTCTTTTCGAACTTTTCTTTTCATCATACTGTCTCTTTAAGACTCGCGGACAGTTTTCTATAAAAATTGGAAACTTTCAGTGAAAAGGAAAGTTTTTCATCGCTTTTTCTGGTGCGCAACGGGCGTCCTGCGCGCGTAATGGCCATCGTCTACAGTCGGGATCAGCTGCTGGCGCTGCGTTTCTCCGCGGTGCGGCCGGAGGAGCGACCCATCATCCCCCGGGATATTATGAAGAGGAGACGGGGACGCCGCGCCGGAGTTAAACGCCGGGAGCTGAGGAGAGCTTATCGACCGGCGCTGCCGTCCGTCGTCATGGGCAACGTGAGATCTCTGCCAAACAAGATGGACGAACTCGCGGCGGCGACCAGGTTCGACCCGGAATATCGACGGTGCAGCATGCTGATGCTCACGGAGACGTGGCTGAACCAGAACCACACGGACGCGATTGCTGCGCTGGATGGATTACGCCTACACAGTGCTCTGACCAGTTAAGTGAAATTGTTGGACTTCTGTTCAACATGAGCTTGACCCTGGGAAGAGTTCCACTACTGTGGAAGACGTCCTGTGTGGTACCGGTGCCGAAGACTCAGCACCCTAAGGATCCCAGCTGCTACAGACCTGTGGCCTTGACATCCCACCTTATGAAGGCTCTGGAGCGGCTGGTCCTTAGTTACCTGAGTCCTCTGGTGCGCTCCTCCATGGATCCGTTGCAGTTTGCCTACCAACCTGACATCGGCGTGGAGGACGCCATCATCTTCCTTCTCCACCGAGCACTTTCTCACCTGGAGTTGCCTGGAAGCACTGTGAGGATCCTTTTCCTGGATCTAAGCAGTGCTTTCAATACCATCAGGTCAAACATCCTGAGGGACAAGCTGGAGCTGTCTGGAGCGGACACTCACCTCACGGACTGGATTGTGGACTACCTCACCAACCGTCCACAGTTCGTGAGGACCCGGGATGGTGTTTCGAGGACTGTACTGTGCAGTGTAGGGGTCCCCCAGGGAACAGTGTTAGCACCGTTCCTTTTTTCACTGTACACTGCAGACTTCCAACACCTGTCTCCCACCAGTCACCTGCAGAAGTTCTCGGACGACTCCGCCATCGTCGGCCTCATTAGGGACGGGGATGACGGGCCGTACCGGGGACTTGTCCAGGACTTTGTTGACTGGTGCCTGGAAAACCACCTTCAGATCAACTCCAGCAAAACTAAGGAGTTGATCGTGGATTTCCGGCGGTGTCCCTCCATCTCCCCCTCACCACTGAACATCCAGGGACAGGACATTGAGATTGTCACGACTTACAAGTTCCTGGGTGTTCACCTCAACAACCGCTTGGACTGGGTGGATAACACTGCTGCTCTTTATAAAAAAGGGCGGAGTAGAATCTACCTGCTCCGGAGGTTGAGGTCGTTTGGTGTCCGGGGGCCGCTCCTGAAGTCATTCTATGACTCAGTAGTGGCCTCTGCCATCTTCAACGGTGTGGTCTGCTGGGGGAGCAGCATGACAGCAAAGGATAGGGCTAAACTGGACAGCCTTATTAAGAAGGCCAGTTACGTCCTAGGGCGCCCCCTGGATCCTGTGGAGGAAGTGACTGGAGGGAGGATGCGGAGCAAGCTGGGCTCCATGAGGAGGAACTTGTCTCACCCTCTCCAGCACACACTGAGGGCATTGAGGAGCTCCATCAGTGATAGGATGCTCCATCCCAGGTGTGTGAGGGAGAGGTACCGCAGGTCTTTCCTCCCTGCTGCCATCAGACTCCACAACAAAAACACACCAAGATAACTATTTAACTGCACCTCTTGTTATTTATGTAAATATGATTGTGTAAATATTATATAGCGCAGATTTATCTTTTATTCCATTTAGATTTTATTTCTCGTTTTTACTTCTGGGTGTTTTTATTTCTCTTGCTGCTGTTAAACCGAATTTCCCCTCGTGGGACTAATAAAGGTTTTCTGATTCTGATTCTGATTCTGTGTGTGAAGGTGTGAGTGTGTGACTGTGATTGTGTGTTAAAGTGTTAGTGTGTGAAGGTGCGACAGTGTGTGTGTAATAGTATTGGTGTTTGACTGTGTGTGAGACAGTGTGTGTGTGTGTGTGTGTGTGTGTGTGTGTGTGTGTGTGTGTGTGTGTGTGTGTGTGTGTGTGTGTGTGTGACAGTGTGTGTGTGACAGTGTTAGTGTTTGACAGTGTGTGTGTGTGTGTGTGACAGTGTGTGTGTGTGTGTGACAGTGTGTGTGTGTCAGTGTGTGTGACAGTGTGTGTGTGTGTGTGGGGGGGGGGTGTGGGGTGTGTGTGTGTGTGTGTGTGTGACATTGTAAGTGTGTAACTGTGTGTGTGTGTTTGTGTGCTAGTGTGTCAATGGGTACATGTGTGTGTATGGTTGTCAGTGTGTAAAGGTATGTGCGTGTGTGCGAACACATGTATCCTTGTGTGTAAAAGACAAATTACAGCCAAACGTCTCCAATAAAAAAAGTGCCTTCAAAAAAAACTGCTGTATTTCCTGTTCAGCTGTGAGTGTCAGAGACACACACTGACGTTCACACTGACACACACACTGACACACACACTGCTGTGTCTACGACTTCGCTCTGGAGGAGACGTGGGTGAGTGAGACGACAACATGCAAATATCACAGCCTCTCAAGCTCACCGTCCAAGTTTAAGAAGAAAAATAACGACACAAAAAGTTATTAAAAAAAGATGTACATTCAAGTCTAAGGCCATGGTTCTCACGATTGAATAGTGTCTAGTCATGTATAGAGGAAAAAGATTCAGATTAATTTGTGATCAGAGGAGGCCGTGTTCAACTTGTGTTCAACTGGTAGTTAAATAAATTGAATCCGATCCAAACATTTGATTTGATTTGAGAACAGAAACATGATTTTTCTCCTCATGGAACTAATAAAGGAATTCTGAAGTTCAAGGGAACAAAGATTTGTTTTCCTACAGTTTCAATTTCACTCTAATTGGAAGTGTCTGTGAAATTGTTGACGTGTTTTATATAAAGAAGAGAAAACATTCTTTTGGTTGTCAACCGTCTCATTAGGAGCAGATAAATATTGTTGTGGAAAAGTTTAATTAGATCCTGAGAGACTTCTGAACTTTTTATTGTCAAATTAAAAAATGAAAGACAATTAATATTTATTTAATTATCTGTGACTAGCAAGGAAACAGAAAGAATGATGGTTCGAATCCAGCTTTCTGATTTCACTTTGTATGTTCTCACATTGCTTTAGTTTGGTTTACTCCAGAAACTCCCACAGTCCACAAACAGGTTGATTAAATCCTTGAAATTTTGTGTAGCTGTTGGAAATTTTAATAAAATTGTATTGAATTGGGTTTTTTTTTCAAGCGTTTCAATATTATTTTAAACCATTTATTTGCATATTTTCTTTTAATTTAATATTTTCAAAATATTTTCAAAAACATAGAGTTTGATATTGTACCTTAAATATTTTTGAATTGTTATACTTTGAAATTGAATTTAGTGGGTTTTTTTTGTGGTGGCAGTACATACTAAAACAATACAAGAAGATTATACCATAGAAATATAGTTCCACACTGACCTGTTCAGGGAGTCTGCTGCCTCTCACCCCGAGCAGCTGGGATTAGGGAATGAATTACAGAACGTAAATTAATAAAAGAACAACAAGTCCCCATACACACACACACACACACACACTGTCCTTGTGTTGGTGCTCCAGGCCAGCGGTTGTCCGGTCAGATCCGTGGTTTTGATGCCTTCAGAAGAGATGCTACGCTTGTTGTTCTTGAAGCGTGTCGTTTGAATCTCACTCCAGGAAACAAACACAGTCCAGAATTACTATTTTACTTCCTTCTTGTGTTTTTTTTTAATATGAACCTTCAAGTGTTTTCTGTTTTTTTTTTTTCTTCGATCAGCCGCACCTGGGATTGATTTGAACTCTTTCCCCGCCTACCCTTGCTCATTTCCTGTCCAGACAGGAAGTCATTTGCAGCCACTTGAAAAGTAATAATAAATTATAAATATAAACAAAGTGTTTTATAAAGACAATAATAATGTAAGTGTGGGGAGTTGATACAAGGGGTAAAACAAATACATTTATCTTTGAAAGTTTGGGTCAACTTGACCCAGAGATAACACAAGGGGTAAAACAAATACATTTATCTTTGGGCGATTGGGTCAACTTGACCCAGATATAACACAAGGGGTAAAACAAATACATTTATCTTTGGGCGATTGGGTCAACTTGACCCAGAGATAACACATACGGTAAAACAAATACATTTATTTTTGGGCATCCGGGTCAACTTGACCCAGAGATAACACAAGGGGTAAAACAAATACATTTATCTTTGGGCGTCCGGGTCAACTTGACCCAGAGATAACACATGGGGTAAAACAAATACATTTATTTTGAGGTGTTCGGTTCAACTTGACCCATAGATAACACAAGGGGTAAAACAAATACATTTATTTTTGGGCATTTGGGTCAACTTGACCCATAGAAAACACAAAGGGTCAAACAAATACATTTATTTTTGGGTGTCGGGGTCAACTTGACCCAGAGATAACACAAGGGGTAAAACAAATACATTTATGTTTGGGCATTTGGGTCAATTTGACCCAGAGATAACCCAAGGGGTAAAACAAATACATTAATTTTTAGGCATTTGGTGCAACTTGACCCAGAGATAACACAAGGGGTAAAACAAATACAGTTATTTTTGGGCGTCCGGGTCAACTTGACCCAGAGATAACACATACAGTATAACAAGTACATTTATTTTTTGGCGTCCGGGTCAACTTGACCCAGAGATAACACATAGGGTAAAACAAATACATTTATTTTTGGGCGTCCGGGTCAACTTGACCCAGAGATAACACATACAGTAAAACAAATACATTTATTTTTGGGCGTCCGGGTCAACTTGACCCAGAGATAACACAAGGGGTAAAACAACTAACGACAGTGTTTAAGATAAGAGGCAGAAATTATAGAGAGATTTCTAAAAATAGTTGAAAAAGTTATAGAAAAGGAATTCGATGGGATAACGAAAAATGTTGCCATCTTTCTCTTTAAAAAATGTAAGTGAATGTGAAAAAATGTTGAGTTTAAGGCTTGTGAATAGCAGCTATTATGGCCTTGACCGAACTGATATTTTAGATTTTTTTGAGCACAACACATCAGTGAAAAATCCTCTTCTTTTTCGTCAAACCGTGAAGGTACCTCCAAATGGCTCGGTCAGCGTCGGGGCAGCAAGATTGTCACGCTGACAATCTCCGTTTGAAATGAGAGAGAAACGCTGCCCTGCGGTGTCCGTCTGAGCGACGCCTGGGGAAGCGGCGCCGGCGTCCGAGCCCGACACTCTCGCCCTGACGGGAGCTGGTGTTCGCACTCGCACGTCCAGCACGATGCATTGATTGAGGGCTTCTGAAGCCCACCCAGAGACCACCTGCAGCTCTAAACAGAGGGATCGAATCTGTCTCTGGGAGAGAGGAACGTGATGGATGAAGAGTTTTTTGAGGTAAGAGGAGGAGAGACCGTTCATTGTAAGAGGGTGACATGAAGTTGTGATCGCAGGTTGATGTGTGGATTCAAAAAAGAAGTGGCAGTTCAAGGTGAATGAGTTCAGGGCTCAAAACTTGTTTGAGAAAACAAAAAAACACTGTTTTCGGATGGATGGATGGATGGATGGATGGATGGATGGATGGATGGATGGATGGATGGATGGATGGATGGATGGATGGATGGATGGATGGATGGATGGATGGATGGATGGATGGATGGATGGATGGATGGATGGATGGATGGATGGATGGATGGATGGATGGATGGATGGATGGATGGATGGATGGATGGATGGATGGATGGATGGATGGATCATCATTTAAAATAATTTTCAAACACTGTTTTCTAATGGATGGATGGATGGATCATCATTTAAAATAATTTTCAAACACTGTTTTCTAATGGATGGATGGATGGATGGATGGATGGATCATCATTTAAAATAATTTTCAAACACTGTTTTCTAATGGATGGATGGATGGATCATCATTTTAAATAATTTTCAAACACTGTTTTCTAATGGATGGATGGATGGATCATCATTTAAAATAATTTTCAAACACTGTTTTCTAATGGATGGATGGATGGATGGATGGATGGATGGATGGATGGATGGATGGATGGATGGATGGATGGATGGATGGATGGATGGATGGATGGATGGATGGATGGATGGATGGATGGATGGATGGATGGATGGATGGATGGATGGATGGATGGATGGATCATCATTTTAAATAATTTTCAAACACTGTTTTCTAATGGATGGATGGATGGATGGATGGATGGATGGATCATCATTTAAAATAATTTTCAAACACTGTATTCTAATGGATGGATGGATGGATGGATGGATGGATCATCATTTAAAATAATTTTCAAACACTGTATTCTAATGGATGGATGGATGGATGGATGGATGGATCATCATTTAAAATAATTTTCAAACACTGTTTTCTAATGGATGGATGGATGGATGGATGGATGGATGGATGGATGGATGGATGGATGGATGGATGGATGGATGGATGGATGGATGGATGGAAAATTAAATCTACTTGTTCATGTTTATCTCATCATTTGATCCTCATTTTTGTTGATTTAAAAAGATATTTGAAAAATATTGAATTTAGAACTTTTCTTTTTCATTCATTGGAATTTGAATATCAAACTTTGTGGGAAAAATATATATATATATATATATATATATTTAAAATAAACTTTATATAATTATTGAACTCAATTGTTAAATAAATAAGTGTTTAAAACACTTGCTTAAGGAATAAACTAATTTATTATTTATCTTTCCTTAAACCTCACTTCTGCTCTTACTGATAGTCTCTGTATAAAGTTGATAATCAATCACCTTTTGTTCCCCCTTATCTTATCTTAACCCACGAGCACCTTCACAGGTCCGCACATCAACACAAACTAACGACCTTTGACACGTGACCTAAGGGGTTAAGTCGACGTTAAGCGTTTGCCGCCAGAGGTCAGAGCGGATCGATACGTGATCGTAATCGTCCGATTCATCGCGATCGTCGCCCGGAAACAGACTCCATAATAGGCAGCGTCTGAAAGCATTAAAGTCTCCTGCTGCCGATATGCAGATGTTTATTGAGCAGATAAGGTTGGATCCAAGTGCAGGTGGATGTTGCTTCAGGGCCGATTTGAGTCACTCAAACTTTAAAAAATGGCCAAAAATCGATGTGTCCAAAAATGGAAAAAAATGTCGGAATACTTAAGTATGATATCAGACGGACCACGTGAGCGCAAAAAATGTTTGCCCAAATGTGTAAAATGTTGTTTTTTGAAGGCTCGAAAAAAGGTATAATTCGACCGATTTTAATCACTCAAACTTTAGAAAATGGCCCAAAATCGACGTGTCCGAAAATGGAAGGAAATGTCGGAATACTTAAGTATGATATCAGACGGACCACGTGAGCGCAAAAAATGTTTGCCCAAATGTGTAAAATGTTGTTTTTTGAAGGCTCGAAAAAAGGTATAATTCGACCGATTTTAATCGCTCAAACTTTAAAAAATGGCCCAAAATCGACGTGTCCGAAAATGGAAAAAAATGTCGGAATACTTAAGTATGATATCAGACTGACCATGTGAGCGCAAAAGATTTTTGCCCAAATGTGTAAAATGTTGTTTTGAAGGCTCGAAAGAAGGTATAATTCGACCGATTTTAATCACTCAAACTTTAAAAAATGGCCCAAAATCGACGTATCCGAAAATGGAAGGAAACGTCTGAATACTTAAGTATGATATCAGACGCACCATGTGAGCGCAAAAACATTGTTCCCCTAATGTGTAAAATGTTTTTTGAAGGCTCAAAAAAGGTATAATTCCACCGATTTTTAATCACTCAAACAAAAAAAACGGCCAAAAATCGACGTGTCCGAAAATGGAAAAAAATGTCGGAATACTTAAGTATGAGCGGGCCTCGTGCTCTACATAAACAGGGGACACGCTGCAGAAGGTGAGAGTTCTCAAGGATGGTTATGTTTGATCCTCCGGTGATCATTCACTTCCCCACAGGGAGACACTACAAAGCCAAGGCTGAGGGAGTAGTTACTCTTTTTTTTTCCCAGTCAAGGAGACAACTGGAGCCTCCTAGTGTCTGCAGGCCTTTATCATCCACTGGAGTGTTTTTAAAACGGAAATGTCAAGAGTCTCCGAAAACATGCATTCATTATGGAGAGCTTTGGTTGGTGAATCCGGCGGATGAATGGATCTTCTGCTGAATGGCGAGTGATATTTACCGACGAACTTGTTTTTTTCTTTTAATGAAAAGAAAGACTAAACCACAGAGGGGCCTGAGCTCAGTGTGACCATCTGCCTCCCTCTATTGGTTGTTAAGAAGCTTTTTTTTCAAAGAAGCTGGAGACCAGATCAGTCATTCATCAACCTGTGAAAAGAGAGGATGATCATCATTGATTTTTTTTCTTTTTTTTTTTGCCAAAAAGGTTATGTCCCGGTCCTGGTAACGTGTCCGTCTTTTAAATAACTGGACATGTTCTTGAAATTAAAAACCGGAGAAGGTACAAATTAATACATTAAGGATTTTTGATTTTTTTTTTCTCCAAACATCCAGCTCCACGAAGGAACAAAAGCAGAGAATTTGACTTAATGAAAAAAGAAAAAGAGCAAATAAATCAAAAATTAACGTTCATGGGATTGTGTCGCTTTGACAACAAAGTGTAGAGATGTTAGAAAATATTTATACGTCGATATATCGCACTTTTTTTTTTCCAAGATACTGTTTCGACGTTAGAACTGCATTTTCTTTAACCACTTATTTTATGGTTTACAGTAATTGAGTTTACAATTAAATAACTCGATTCTTGGCGATGACTGAGGACGAGAGGATACAGTCGGCTCCAGCAGCTTTTAAAGCTGATGTTTGGACATATTTTGTCTTCAAAACAACTGAAAGCACTTTTTTTAAGAGTCATTTGGTCAGTAAATTCTGCAACACGAGAGTTGAAAGTACTCGACAATACTACAAATACATCCTTGTTCCTACAGTATCACAATGTATCGTATCGTTGTCCCCGCATCATGATACGCATCGTATCGTCAGATTGTTGCCAATACACACTCGTAAAAATTAGGCTGTTTTGCTTTTACCGACTATACAGAAAACAAAAAGTAATCGTGAAGAAAAGGGGACACAGTTCTATCTTTAATAAATCCTTTAATATATGAAAGAATCATTTTGAACACAATATACAGTGTAACAGACCCACAATTTCAAATTAATGTACAATTATTCTTTACAAGGTCGCCCGTCACATGAGGCTAAACTGAGATCTGAAGTTTGCTCCTGCTGAGATAAAACCAGGGACAAACTCACCAAAATTTGAGAGCAAAAAATTAACGTTCGGTCACGATCGCCTCTGGTGGATTTGAAAAAAACTCTCGTCCTAAAGAGTTGATCATCTGTACACATGTGATATTGCTGTTCACACTCAATGTGACAAAAATTCTCTTATCGGACGTCTCCACGGATCGGATGCGGACACGTCAGAGTGAAAAAGAGATTGTGCGACTGATGATCGAGTAAAGTAAAAAAAAAAAAAGGAATGCTGACTGCTTTAAAAAAAAAAAAGAAACTCTTCTTCATTCACATTACTCAGAGTATTTCTGTTGTGCATTGCAATGCATAAGAAAAGGGGGCGAATCGTCCGACTGTGTGGAGCTGTAGGTCCGTGTTCCGCTCGCACGTCACTGTATGCATAAGGCTCCGCCAGTCATCGTGAAGGCAGGGAAAAAAGTGTCCGTCGCTTATCAAGGCCATCGTCGTTAGAGAAGCTAACATCGGAGAGAGAGACGGAATGCTGGAGTCGTGCTACCGTGTCGAGAGAGAGCGCAAACCGACTCTCACCGCAACAATCCTACTTCAGACGCCCAAGTGTCGCGTCCGATCATCGATTAAAAAAAACAAACTACAGTACAAGTGGGTTGTTAACGCTACACGAAACTTATACGTAAACTGGTTTCTTACGTAACATTCGGATATAAAAAGTTTCAACTTCTCATTGGTAGCTGCTGTAGAAGTCCTTTGCTGACATTTCAATGGGTGTAATGTTGCAGTGTCACCACAAGATGGTGCGAAAAATTGGTTGTGGCTAGCGTTGTTGGGTCGAGCAACTTTTCTGAACAAGGTACTACACTCCTCTGTCTCACATTCCCTCCATACCAGAATGATCACACCAGAGAAGAAGGATGAATATGTTCAAGTCGGTCCATTTTTCCCCATTCAAGGGCATTTACGACAAAAGAAATAAACACATTTATTTGAAAACATTCTCATTATCCAACAACAGGTAGAAACCCTTAAAAGGCTTGTGATAGAGGGAGATTTGTGGGGGTTTTTGGACTGATTTTTTTCTACAAAGAAATATTTGACAGGATTTACAGGATGTGTTTCACCGGGTGAATGAAAAAACCTGTCAGGATTTTGCTGTAGGCCCACGAAAAGCCCTGTGGGGCAGAACCCATAAGGTGCTGACGACTAAACGACGATCATGTTTCAAAGCACATTCAGTTTTGGTAGAACAATAAGGCGACTCTTGAGATTTGAGCATTTGGTTTCGTCAAGAAAAAAATAAAACAACCTGTCTTGAGTTGAACGCTACAAGCAGAGAGAGGGAAGGAAAAGAAAGCTAGTGGTTTACCAGGTGGATCCTGACGTGCGTTTTGAAAGGCGAGAGCAGCGTTTGCGTCACAAAAGCAGTAGTTCCCTGTTGCATGGACAGCGATGTGTGGTTTTATAAGACGATGAATTATTATCCTACAGATAAATCTGAGCCATAAACGATCATTTCTCAGTGAAGGAAAACGCTGCCGGCCTAAGCGACGACAGAAGTCATTCACAACAACATCTTCTGATGCCATTTGGTCTCACAACATTAAAAAAAAAAATGAAAGAAAACAAAAGTTCTTTAATACGTAAAAGACACGATAAGACAAATGTGTTAAGCTAAATCAAGTTTAAGAAAATAACAAGAAAAAAAGGCCTCAGAGCAGCGATCCCATGTGCCTGAGGGATGCTTGGAGATGAACCATCTCTCATTAAACCGTCCTCCGTGTTACACTCTCCAGGGGGTGGGGGGTAAAAAAAAAGACCCTTCCACGTCCAATATATTATCAGCAGAAGATAATACAATCACTGCAAGGCGGCCGGGGTGACTTTCAACGACTGTCAGTGTTTTCTGCATCGATTTACTAATCTAAACTCACCAGACATGGATGGAAACTCCACATTTGTCGGCCTGAGGTATCCAGGGGGGGTGGAGAGTCGGGGGGGGGTCGCTGAAGAAAAGGGGTCCGGCAGGAAATTAATGGCACTTTTTTTTTTAACGTTCAATCTCCTGAATTTAAAGTTGCTGACTACACTCGCCAGTTTATATAGTGGTCATAAAATGTCACGACAGAGATAACAAAGAGTACGGAGGGTCGGGGAAGGGGGGGGGGGGGGGGGGGGTCGAGGTTAAGAGCCAGACAGACAGTTGCCACAGGAAGTGGCGGCGATTGTGTCAAGAGCAGAAATGTTCAACCCCTGCTCGATGACGTTTGGTATGATCTCAAAAAAGACGACATTCCCCTCTTGTTGAGCTTCCATGGCTTGTGTTCTTCCATCTGATTACAAAGTCTCCACACGAACAGAAACAGTTTTCTTAAAAAATAAAAAATAAACCATCTTCAGGAAGGCTGTGGTTTGTATATTTGGGGGAACTCCCAGCTGATCTCGGAGCGTCAGCACTCGAGGATGTAAACAAGCATCTGCTGGATTGTGGATGTTCTACTTAGCTCAGTGGCCACTGTCGGAAGTCCGTTGTCCTCTTCTGGACCACGGACGCCGGAGTGGACTTCACCTCTCATGTCACCAGTTGGCTTTGATGGCCTTGACGTCACTGACTAGGTTTTGGGCCAGACAGATGCCGAATATCTGCAACAGAGGAGACAACGTCAGATGTTTTGTTATTTTTTTCATTCCCGGTTTCACCACAAGATGGCAGTGATGGCGCGAAACAAGAAGAAACAACAACACCCAGTGAGTCAGTCTTGAAATGCAGTTTTTTAATTTGGGAAGGAAATCACCTGTAAAAGTGCGATGCCCACAAAAACTCCCGCAATAATCATCAGGTTGTTCTGAAGCTCTTTTTCAAACTGTGCTACGCATCCCTTGACGTAGATTTCCTTCTGCCATTCCAGCGGGTCCTTTAGAAAAATAACAAGTGAACAAAAGAAGCAACATGGACAGAGAAATGCAAGAAACGAATCTCATCACGGTGAAGATGATTTTTACCAAGAAGGGTTGAGTCATTCTACATTTGAAAGCATGCGTCACATCAGGGTCATCGTCATGAGACGAAGACATCTCAGGTCAGATGAGAGATGCCTTCGCTGTCACAGCTGACTCAACAAATGAATCACAGCACATCCGCGAAAGCGACGTTGAATCAAGAAGCCATGAAGTGGGGATTCAAAAAAGCACGGCCGAGAGAGTCATGTGACGTACAATAGTCTCTTTTGTACGTAGAGCCTTTTGTTTTGCAAAAACTTGAAAGAAGCATTTGCACCAATGGGGAGACGGCGAGAGCCTCCGATCGCAGCCAATGAAAAGCAGGGAAGGCATAATGTTGTCAGGGCTGTGAACTCCCTCGGATGATACTTCAAGCTCATGTCGAGCTGCTGTCGTCCTCATCGTTGACCCGGGCCTTCTGCTCCGTAAACAACCGCCTCAGATTGACGGCTGCAGGGCCAAATATTCAACTGCAGGTCTTCGGAATGGACGGGACTTACAGCGGCGCGAGTGTGCCTAGCAACAGCAACAGCAGCTGCTCCGGCTGCAGCGAGTTGAAACCACCACACCCACTCACAGAGGAAGAGAGTCCGAACTAGAAGAACCCACAGAGCTGCCAATTACAGACTCCAGTGCGAGTGCTCTCGGGGCTATAACTGGAGCCTAATTATCCCTGTTAGAAGCCAAATGTGTTATTAAAACAAGAGGCATGCAGGGGCCCGGTGTCTGCTCACTCTTATCTCCTGCGTGAAGTCCTTTTTAGCTTTAAAGCGGAGAAAGAGGCTATGTTTTAACTTATGTTTTCCGCACAAGTGAGTGACATATCGTTTCGTTTCTCAGTCAGCAGCACCGCAGCAAGACCGCAACATGGATACTAGTTCTCAAACATCCGGACATGTGGCGTATAAGAGTGTCGTGAAGACGTACCTTTTCTCTGACGTCGTAACCACACTGTCTGTTGAGGACATCCTCCTGTTTTAACGCACACAAGGTCGACATCAGTCAATTAGTAAATGTACGATTTTTTTTTTTTTTTTTTTCGACTATCATTATTACATATAGAGATTAAAAAATATTTGATGACCAAATCTTAAATTAATAAAAAAAAACGTGAATGAAACAACTGGCTTTTATTCAACTTCACTAAGAGTTAAGGACTATAATAAGACTAAAACAAATTTAAAACCAAGTTCTGTTTTTCCTACAAAATATAATTACAGTTTGAGTTCAAATACAAAACAACACAACTAGCCTTCTAAAAATGCTTGTGACTCATTCTACTAACTTAATTTAGCAGATTTCTACCTTCAGTATTCATGAATAACACCATTACAAAGCTTCTTTTGTTTTCAGTGAATCTGGAATACGTGTGAATGTTGAAATTCTCTACACAGAGTCTCCAGAATAAGTCATTTTAAATTCATTTCAAATCCTAGTTTCATACATTTTATGTCAAAGTGTGTAACAGACAAAGTCACTTACAGCAGGGTCCTTGACACAGCAGGAAAAAGGGACCCCACATTTCTCCCTACTAGGATTGTTGATTGTGCAGTTAAAGTAGATGTTCAGGTTCCAGTCATTTGGCCCGTGAGCACCACAGCAAGAAAACTATGACAGGGAGCGGGAAAAAAAAGATGGCGATTGATTTCAATTCAAAGAAGGCCCACATATGGTTGTAAAGGTCTGGACAGGAAGTTGTTTTCTATGCACAAAGAAACACCTGAAAAAAGAGAACAAGCAAAACCTGTTCTTACTTGATACATAAACAAAATAAGCTCTCTTGGAGAGCACATACCTTCACGTGCGAGCTCAACTCTTAACTCAACACACACCTTATGAATCAATAAAATAAAGATATATAGTTCACCAAGTGAGTGAAGTTACTTGTCAGATTATCTAATGTCATCAAAGGATATTGTGTTATTTTAGGAGCAGTCACAGGCTCTCTTTGGAGGAGGAACTCACATATTTCTGGGCAAAGTCGATGAGGTTCTGCAAGTCGATATCATCGCGGTAGGCCTTGACGTTATTGTTGAGGAAAATGTTGAGCTGTTCTTTGATCCAGTCCTTAAAGACGAAGGCGAGCACCCCCGCAGTGAGCTCCAAAAAGAAAATCAAACCCAGGAACACAGAGAACTGCAAAGTAAACAACCAAAAAGAAAAGAGGTTTTGAAACTCAAAGCAGTCATTTTTAAAAGGTATTAAATATTTTTCATTGATTTGTGGGGACGATTCACAGAATTACATGAACGAACAAATTGTCAATAACTTTATATTTAAAACTTGCATTTTCCATATTGATAATGGATCTAAGTGAGGAGGATTGATCTATGGTATGTATATCTTCTTCTACAAAATTGAAGGCAGTTTTAGCTCTATAGTCAATTCTCAGTCCCATATTTGACACCTTATGATAAATCCCCACCTCTCAATGATACGGTAAATTACAGAGAGGTGGATGACTTCTTTTAAAAGTGTTCAGATAAATGACACCATGATAAATCTGCTAAGCAAATAGTGTCGTCCCAGAGGTGCTGTTCTATCATCCTTTTCCAGTAAACGCAAGAGCGGGCTGATGATAAATGCACAAAAGACACATTAGCTCCTCACTCTGACGCCTGACTTACTGCAGCTAATGGACGCCGGCTGGGGGTAATAGCTGCTGCCCAGAAGCAGCCAGCAACAATACGCGTTATCCTGTCAGGTTGTTGTTATTTTCAAAATAAGTGAATAAATAAATGTTCGGACAGTAGGCTAGAGACCCGTTAAGTGTGGTAGCCACTAAACAACCCAGACTGGGAAGCTACAACGAAGACCAACTGTACGAAGTCAATGGTTACAAGTAAAAACTGACTTACAAATTTAAGTAGGGACGTGTTCTCTCTTAGCGCTCCGATGCAGCCGGCAAAGCCCAGTATGAACATAACCGCTCCTACGACAATGAAGAGCCACACGGGGTCGAAGCCTTTAAGGTCTGTGATGGCCTGCAAGTTGGCCAGGGTGCCCTGAGGGAGAAATCATAAAACAATGATGAAACACTTTATTAATGAAAACACAATGAAAGTGCAAATAAGCTTTACAGACATAAAAGATTATATCTATGAGCACATTTATTAGTCTGTACAATGGAGCGCTGGAATAAATGGAACATTATTTGGTCATTGTCTGAGCCGCTAACCTTTCGGTTCGGTTTTCTAGCAACAGACTTGTGAACTTCCTCTCACCACATCCTGCACTGACAACACCCCCCAACCCCCTCTCCCATGTGTCAACATGCTTTCCTGTCAGTTAGGTCATATCTTACACCGACACATGCTTTAAAGTTACACACCGTACTTTGTGGTACAAAGCTAACCGGTTTTAAATAGCTACGTTACGTGGTGATGACCCTTTTCGCCCACAAATGTACCTTTAATGTAAACCAAGCGTTGAGATGAATACAAATATATATTTAAAACAGACGCACATACAGGATGAATATTGGAACAGGGCGGCTTCTTTATACCATTTCACCCGATCAATGCTGCACAAGCATTACATCACTTGTAGTCTTGCACAAAAGATAAACAGAGCTCATTGAAATTTAGAAAACTCCCTGAAAATGACAATATTGTCAAGATCGAAGTAGGTTAATGTTCTTGTTGATTAGGGCTGGGTATCAACCTTCATTTCTTTTGTGGCACCTATTATTAATTTTTTAAGACATTCTTATTTGTGCAGGCAATTCCCCGATTTTCTGTGACTCCTGTGTTTGTCTGATGTGTCTAGATCTTTTAAAAGTATATATTTTAACTGTGTATTGTTTTTGATTGATCAAGCACTTTGTGACCTTGGGCTAGAAAGGCGCTTAATAAACGTTACTAACTTACTTACTAACTTAGGTAGCAAAAAGTATTTAATTTCATTGCCCAGTTTTAGTACTCACGCATGATCATAACCTGCATTAAGAAAGGCAGTGAACATCTGATTCATTTTCACTTGTTGGCAAGTGTGCTTATGTACTGGAAATGGTTTGATTTTTTTTCCAGTAAGACATTGTAATATCGCAATCAGACTCAGACTTAATGACACAGATAATTTGGTAACTATAAAAATGTATTCCAAATTTAATTGTGCTTGACACCTCTATAGGAATATTTTCCTGTATGCAGTTGATCCTCCTCTCCCCCTTCAAATGATTCAGGCTTATCCACAAAGGGACTTGGGGAGATGGGTAGGGGGTTTCGACACGATAACAATTAAACACGACTAATACATGCCTCCACGCTGGAGCCGTGTTCACTACATGTAGAACAAATCCTAGACATTATGCAGCCGATAGAATCCCCTTTGAGGATAGTATTAAGCCGGCTGTAGTCTAAAGCCTGGGCAAAGGTGACAAATGGTGGTTGTAATGAGCAACCCAGGCTTTTTTTTACTGCCAGACTTGAATAAATGCAGGGAAATATGTGAGCGTCGAGTTTATGACTCATTCTTGTTAGACGGTCAAAATGAACTGTGTGTCATCATAAGAATTTCCTGCAAAGCAAGTTCCAGGAATGGGAGATACAAAAGCAAATGTCAAGCTTTAAATTATCTTTTTTAAGTTTACCATCATTTCCATTACCGGCCATTTTATTACCGTTATTGACCTTTTCTCCAAAAGAGAACTACGAGTATAAGCACATACCTACAGACCTGGTGATGTTAAACTTTTGTTCCCGCTCTTGATAATGATTTACCATCTCAGATTAGCAAAGTATCTGGAAATATGCCTTTCCTGATTTTTTTGTTTAGACAACCTTTCTCCACTGCACTCTGTGTTTACAGGTTGTATCAGTTTGGTTAGTTACAAATTGTGCAAGAATCTCAACTATGCAAACATGCCCTCCCTCACCAGTACATGTTTGTGAGTGTGTTTATACGTACCTTCTCCGCCCATGCCCACAAGCCTATAGCCAGAAGCCCTGACCCCAGTAGCTGTAAAAGAACACACAGGGGGAAATCGGTTAACATGATACATTAGTCCAGAAATATATTGTACTTTTTTTTTTTACAAACTATATAAACTTTCAATTGAAAATGTTCAATAGGTACCGATACAAATACCTTTACTTCGATACTGGTTTCTGAGCGATACTAGAAGAGTATTTCGGTTAGTAAGTAAGTAAGTCATTTATGTTTATAGAGCGCTTTTCCAGACCAGGGTCCCAAAGCGCATAAACAATCAAAACAATACCCAATAAAATATATACTTAAAAAGGTCAAGACAACACTGTGCCACAAAAGAGCCAAAGTTTCATGCCCAGCCCTAAAGCTAAGAAGTTTACAAGATCATCCGAGTTGAACAAGGAAATTAAAAAATGTGTTCAATTATCCAAATTCAGGGCAAAATTTGACAATAAATATCCAATTACATATTTTTTCTCAACTGGCTTTGAGAAAATTTCCAACATTCCAATAATGATGCACATAAATCCCAATATTTCAACCAGACTAAGCGGTGGCAATAGGTTTAAGAAATAAAATTCACCCTTAGTCTGATATAAGCAAGATTGGTTAATTAATTTATAGAAAACAAAGAACCATAATAATACAATGACAGATTTGCTGTACACTATTCTTATTATTTAATTCCTACTTAATAAAAATCTTTGCACAGTTTAGCTTTTATTTTCAAAGATGGATTGTAACACAAGACATTTATCCTCATAAATGAAACATCCGATACCATTTCATAAAATGTCCTATATTGGAAATAATTATCATTATCTGATGTTTTTTCAAATTCAATTTCAGAGCACAATAATGTGTCTTGAGCAAAAGTCCTCCTTGTAATGGTAGAAAAGGGAAATCCCTCTGAAACTCAATATTGAGCATAAACAGCAAAAGTGAGTAGGCTGTGCAGTGATGCATTTCAAAAACATCCACTCAACTAATTTAATGTGATTTTAAAAGAATGTTGTTTTGAATAAACAAAACTATGGAAGGCTGTTATGCAAAGCACGCATATAACAGCTCTATTGAGGATATGAATCGTACAGAAGCTGATTAGATCTGGGAAAACCAGTAGACTGATGGCAAGTGCTTTTGGGCAACAAGAACAACAATGTGGCAGTATATGCTGCAACACGACATCAGCAAGACGCACAGCTGCCGGCTGTTACAGAAGCATCTGAGGTGAAGGTTGACAGGAAAGTGACAGGGCAAGTTGAGGTAAGCAGTCGCGGATGGAGCAGAGGAGATTTCAGAGAGTGGGATTTTTAAACCGTTTACCCTCTGACTAGAGATAATCCACAAAGATTACAGGATACACCTTTTTCCTACGTGGCCAAAATTCCTTGTTGTGTGAATGTCTCTATGATATTCCATTTCATTTCTGACCATTTCTGATCTTTCATTGAAAAAAAAAAACTCAGACTTAGAGCTCCTCACACCTCTAATACCATGTATTTACACTTAACTGAAAAGTACATGTTTCAAGTGGTTCCCACTGATGGAGTCCTAATCAATTGAAAAATCAATTAGATGTGTGAATGTTATAATCCATTAGAACATTACATAAAATAAATATATAAAATTTTGTCCGCTTTGAATTTGGTATTGTTAATACAAGTACATCTACCAATACAACTACAAAAAAAGTCTGTGAAGGTCCGGCTAATTGAACCGGCTTCGGACCAAGTAGTGTACTAGTTGGAAAATGAACCAATGGGCCACTTTTTTTGTCATAAGGTCTGCCCATTCAATCTGCTCCCTAAAATTGAGAAACCCAATGGTCTAAATAAATCAGATGATTTGGCTCAACGAAAATAACTGGATTAAACAAATTAATTCAAGTGCATTGAATTTAAACAACCCAAATGTTTCCTTTTAGTGTTAACTTAGTTAAGGACAGCAAGTGTAGAGTTGGCCAATATTTAGTCATGCGCTTATGTAAGGTGCATAAACAAACATTTTAAACATAGACTTATATATTTACAAATTCATACAGTGTGTGTTTTACATTTGTGTGGTATGAAGATCTTTGTGATTTGGTCACTTTATAAGTAGCTTGCTTGCTGAGGAATTGCAGGCACCCAGGCTGCACTTTAAGTAATCCATTTTCCATCCAGAAAGGTCACTAATGGGGCCAAAATAAAGGAGTAAATCATCCAGAGTGATGTTCAGGAATAACAGGTGTTGAAGAGGAGAGTGCAGGTGGGGTAGATGATGGTGATACCTTGGTTAATAGATGACAGATAATGTTTGAGAGTGACCGTAGAGAAGCAAGCAGATATGAAAATACTGACGTTAGATTTCAGAGTTACTGGAAGGGACAAGATCATAAACGACTGTATCAGTGGTAGAACTCTCATGGAGAGGTTGGGAGACAAAGCAGGGAAGGCCAGTGGCTTTTTTTTATTTGTATAACCCTTTCAGTTAAACATGTACAAAATGTAACAAACTCAAAGCTCGAGATAAAATCCAGACACCAACAATGTATGTCTCTCATAAAAGTTTCCATGACAGATTGATAAGAAAAATGTGTAAAAATGTATTTGTATTTTAAGAGTAATTTGACCAACTACAGAGCTAAAGATTGCAAATACTTTGTAATAACTTAATAGAAAGTCTGGTGATAGATTCTGTTTCGTTTCTCATTTCCCGTTTAAACATTACCAGTTACAGACTGTTTAGTAAATATTAACCATGTTTGTTCCTCCAACTTAGACTTGGATGATTATTTACTTACTTTTCTTATTGAGTTTAACATGCTTTACTTACTGTTGCCTTTCAAACTTTGTATGAGTATAAATCGTAAAACATAGACCGATATTAAATAGTATCCTTATATGCAAGCACATCATAAAAAAAGTTTTCTTTGTGAAGTTTGTTTTCGTTAAGTTGTGCACCGCTTGGAGGAGTAAGCTGTGGGCTGAGGTGGATTAAACTGAAAGTAGATAGTCAAGGTAAACAAACCCTGTCTTTGTGCATTGCCTGCAGTGTTTCCCTCCATCTTACAATTCCCACGACCGTTTGCGGACAGTCAAAGAGACAAACACGGGTTTAAATGGGGCCAGTTACGTTCATCAGGTTCACTAGTTAAGAGACCAAAAGACAGGTTTTAAGAAGAAAAATTCATTTTGCATAAAAATAAAACCTAAAAATATGTGTAAGTGTCTGGTACAATGACGTACTGCCTACCATAGCTACATATAGCTGAATCACAATACAGCGGAAAAGAAGTATAGCTTGAAAATAAGGCGCCACAGTAACCATGCTGTAATCTTCAAAACAAAACATTCAAAACCCATTATGGCTTACAGTATCTCAGTGATTATGGATAAAGCTAATCACTTCTTTTCTAGCGGGTATTCCCTAAGTCCTTGTATGCACCTTGTTATTCAAATTAGCTTGTTTAGCTTATTTCCCAGTCAAGTGTGGTTGCTAGAAGAGTGTCCCAGGACAGAGGCCTCTCCAATGGGCGTAAAGATTATCAACACTTGGGAAGTTGCCTCCCTCGGGCACCAGATCCCATTAACCTCAGATAACGAGCAGACGATTCCATTCCCGCGACGCCTTCACCGACTCCTTAAAATATGAGAACAATCACTCTTGATATGATGTCAATGGCTTCAGTTTGGGGGGGGCAATAAAATGAGATTTTGCTGATTCTGCATAACTCTCTTTCCATTGAAAATCCACCACACCTCATACTGCAAAATCAATGCGTGAGTCCAGCTGATTAATTACGACCGCGAGGAAACAAGCGCGATTCACGACAACAACGTGATGAAACAAGACTCTCAGGTCTGGGTTTTAAGTCAGGCATGATAGCAACCACTTCAGAGGAGTTATCTTGTATCTTGGTATTGTTTGAAATCAGACAAGCTGCAGTTGACACAGACTATCGTGATGGAAATCAGTCCAATCGAGAAAAGAAAAAGCCTCTTGTGAGGAGGCTTAGCTTCGCTGTTCCAATTTGATTTTATCTATGACAAAACCAACAAAACTGTTCTTCTCACCCTTTGTGGCAGGAGAAATAGAGTATTTGGTACCCTGATCCTGATATCAGTACACTTTGTTTGAACACCAGGCAGCAAGTGGGCATCCATAAGTAACTCCCACTGGTGTGAATACAAGGTTTCTTAACATTATTCCTTGTCCTCCCACTCAAATAGGAACAAAAAAAAAGGATTTCTGCTTCTGCAATGTCGACTCTTGTCCTCAGCTGTACCAAAGATTATTTCCTATGCAACCTTAAAACACCTCATCGAGTACTTTCCACTGACATTTCAAAATATAAATTGTGCAAGTTGTTCTTCCTGATCATGAGCAGTTGTGAAACCATTTGGTGGAGCGTTCAAACTTTGAGATAAACATCTGAACAGTATCTGATGATGTCATGTTTGTGAAGCAAAAGGCATCTGTGAAATAAAGCAACGGAAAACTATTTAAAAATATAATGTATTTCTATTTCATAGATAATCACAAACCAACACAAGGTTTAACTATGGTTGTTGAATAAAATGTAAAAAAGTTTTTTTTATTTTTTAATAGTCTGCTCATGGAAACTCACCTAGGACCAGCTACTCGGAATTAAAGGGTAAAGTTCAACGTTAACGCCATATGTTAATCGTTCAACCTGTATAAGAGGTCGATAAAATATAGCACTAATATGGTAGGCAAGAGTTAATAAAGTAAAAATTGACTTTATGGGACATAAGAGAACCATAATTAACCAGTTACTTCATTCTTTCTTTAAATTGTTTTGATTACAGGGAACCATTTAAGCTTCCTACAGCCATGCTAAAAAGTTGTGTGAATGTTAAAACAATACACACTCTATAAGATTATGATTTTAATGGGTTCGCAGAATTCAGAAATGTTGTTAATATCCCTGTACTCCATCAGCCTACAGCTTTAACACTCATGACGCAGGTGTGAATTAACACTCATTTACACTGCACATGTTGTTGCAGGTGGTCTTACGTCACTCCAGCTAAATTTGTCTCCATAATTTATTCAAAGCGATATTTATCATCTGCTGGTTTAACTAATTAGTCAACAGTCATCAGTACGAGCGTGCATAATATAATCTCAATATTAGGTGTCAAAATAATTGTATGTTTCACTCAACTTCTTTCTCCACCTGGCCAATTTGTCGTCAAACCACAACTATTATGTGGTTAGAGCTTGACAAGTTCTTAAGTACATTTTGGAAATTAAATATGTCAGCAGAACTTTTGATTAATAATGTGGATGTTACAAAATGTGTCTATTGTCAGAGACAAGGAATTGTTTTGTGGTTTGTTCGGCTGTTGGGAATCAACAAGCTCACCGGTGGAATTTATGTCCCAATGAAGGATTTTATTGCTCTCATCTGTTCAGAAAATGTATGGTCTTCCAACAATTCCGTCTCAATTCCGGCTACATTTTCTAGTCTGACAAGATCTCTATAGAAAAGACAAATGAGTTGATTTGAGGGGAATAAACCTAATCTTTCTCTGTTAGAGCAAAGCACTGACTTTCCTGTCAATTCCAGTTTAGCAGCACATACACAAGAAGAGAATATCTTCTAGTTATTATTAACGGAAAAACCCAGCGAGCTGAAACTTGCTCAACAGATTCCCGTAGAGCCGACACTGGGCAGTCTGCTTGGCCTCAGAGTCACACACTCACCAAACACACAATGTGAGTCACTGTGACTCAATATTTTCCACTTTATTGCTCAATGAAATTGAATTGATTTTTTTGTTGTGCAATTTGTTGAAACATTGTTTAAAAGTCTGAAATATTCCATAGTACCAACTGTAGCGGTAGAAGAAAAATAAATGGTTTTTTTTATTAATTCCTTTCTTTGTGTAAATAATTGATTTACTTTATCAATCAGACACTGACGACTACTTCTACTGGCCATCAAAGGACATACTGATATGTGTCATTGTCTAAAACTAAATGTTTGTTTGTTTTAGTTTAAATTTAAGTGAGACATATCGGCTGGCAATTTCTAAAGGTACTGAAAAACATGTTGTTCCTCAGTTTCAGTCTGAAAAGACAAAGAGGAAGGAGGAGCCCCGGAAACAGCCGCACCTTTTTCTGGTTAATATAGAATTGAAATTCACATTCTCAAGCCAATATTCATCATATAAGCGTTTAGAAAAACACATTAAAAAAAAATTATAGGTGATGTTATTGTTACTAAGGTGTTACAAGATGTGAGAGCACAATATAAACCTCCTAAATTACACAAATTAGGACTAAAGAATATTGCGTGTATTTTTTCAACCTTTTTTTTATAAAAATCAAACAGAATGACAATGAAATTCTGTTTATGGAGGTTGATGCTTACAAAAGCTGTTATCGGAAATTCTGTGACAAGTTACAGCATTTTGTTACGGGTTTTTTAAAAAAAAAAAGAATGTCAACAGTCTACTACCAAAAACTCCTAAAGTCACGTAATGAAAGGTCTCATGTGGATTCTGTGTGTCTGCAATAGTGCAACACAACAAGCCCCCCTCCACCAGAGTCTTTGTTCTCACCAATACTTATTGTGCGTTTGTGGGTGTGGAACCCAGACAAACAATGTCCTCCCATGGAGCGGAGGCACTATAGTGGTAAAAAGGGATTGAAAGGGTGTTTGACAGGCGGAGGGCCAGGACGTATTCGTCCCCTAGTGTGGGAAGACCCTCCGGGAACCAGACACACACACCATTCCATTACCCTCAGACATCAAACTTAGTCGAATAGCCACCCAGATGAGTCAAGAGGTGGGGGAGGAGACTCAACAGTGGAACTTTTCATACTGATGAGGGGATATGAAGATGGGGGTCATCGGTGGGAAAAAGTGAACTCCCCACTTGCATAACAATACAGCTGAGCCATTATTTTCCAAGGAGTCAATGGAAAATATATTCAGCAGTGCTTTTGTGTTGGGGCTTCTCTTTACTCCATTCATTGCATGATCAAACTATAAAACCAGAGCTCGATTTTATAAATATAAATATAGTGGTTAAATATCAAACTACAGCTTTGTTACATTTATTTTTAAAAGAGAGATAGCTTTTTAAAACGGCTGATATATATTCCCATGTACTACAAGTCACCAACTTCAGCTAATAAAACACAACATTATCGTTTTTACAAAAAAATGACATAAATAAGAGTCCAACGTTGCCATCGAACACGTTCTCTCATTGAACTGCAAAAGTTCGAATAACTTTTGTTTCATATTCTCCCCCACCATTCTGTTACACGAACAATGAGTTTTTCTCTTACCCAGAACACGATGTTGAATCCAAACAAGGAGTATTTCACGCAGCAGCTGACCTCGGCTCCTCTGTAGTGATGTTGTTTTCTGCTCATTCTTCCCAGGATGGCGGCTAACTTTAGCCTCTGCTAACTCGAACTGCTAACTTCTTCCTCGAGCGCTTTAGCCGCAAAAAAAAATGTCCCACTTCCTGAACCTCGGAAGCAGAGGTTAGCTAGTCCACAATAGCGCCAAATAAACAGCACAAAGTTTACCTTCTATACATTGGGATTGACTTAACATATTTATCTCCTCCTCGCTCGCACTAGTAGCATGCTAGGCCAGCTAGCTCGTAACTTCTGGTCGGCATAGCGAGCTAACAACAACACAACCTTAGGAGACGCTGAAGGATAAAACCGTTGCTCCTCGCTGGTCGTCGGCGCCGTTGGACCGGGGAACTCAATCGCATATTGTTGTAAAAAGTTATCGTAACATGTCCGAAAAAGCGGCTGTTGTTGAGCAGTCGTCCGTGAAAACCTTCATCCTTCTTGTTTTTGTCGTTGTTAAAACAAGCCCCTGCTGTCAATAGAGGAAGGAACCTTTCACCTCAATGGCGACCTCTGGCGTCGAACGCGTGTACCTGAAGAACCTGAACGCGAGAAGTGATTTTTTTAAAGCCCTCTTTGGTATTGTACTTTATTTAACTCGCTTGCGATGTATCCCCGGGCTTTTATCTTATCTCACCATCACGCGTCTGACTTTGGTGACACAGACAAGTGTCTTCATTACGGATGAGTCCCCAAAGAAGTTGTTTGTGAGTTACTTAACTTTATAATACAATTTTTCTTTTTTAAAAAGGAGCCACTAATGCAGACCTGGGCAAAGTGGCGGCCCTTTGACTGTATTTATGCGGCCCCCGCGAAGTATGATCATGTATAAATGGTTCTAATGCATGGACAAATGTATTTTGTATTTATTATTTATTTATATAATATTTACATTTCATCATAACCCTTGTTTATTTTTGGTCTGTAATTTTTCAAGTATATATTAATCCCTCAAAACATTTTTTATAAATTAGTTGAAGAAATGTTTTGAAATAAACTCATATATACAATAATACAAAAAAGTCACGGTTTAATGACGAATGCCCTTTTTTTTTTAGGGATTTTTCGTCTTTCTTTTTGCTTGACGGCCCCTAACAACCCCTAATTATCATCAACGGCCCCTAAACCCTAATTAATGATTTTTTTAAAAAAGAGAAAAAGATTAACAAACGTGCATTTAAAGCCGCTCTATGCGATTTTAAGTCGAGCGACGCCAGTGGACTAAAGTGGTAGTGTTTAGCCCGACGGGAGACCACATTTCCCAAGAGCTGTTTCCAGACTTCCATTGATGAATGGAGGATGGATACCGATAAGGTAATGAAGCAGATTGTGGATAATCTAATATGATATGACGGCTTTGTAAATAACATGAATTTAACTTTGTTTTTGTACCGTACCCCCCCCCCTCCCACCACATATGTAGCATGTTCACACCATCCCCAAGAACTTTTACAGTGAAAATAAGAATCACACAAAACACCTCAGGTAAGGGTATATGAGTCATTCAACTAGTTTTAAGTTGATGTGTCATCACAAGAGATGCTGAACTGTTAGATACTGTTAGACCCGCCTTATGTTGCTTCTGATTGGTTAATATTGCGTGATGGCTTCAGTGATTGGCTAGATTTACATAAACGCATCCATCGTTTAATATCATTAAAAATATAAATGTATATATATATAGTATTGAATGGGCAGGGGCGGGCCGGCAGGGCCAGTAAGGCCTTCTCTGCTGGTCTAAACATAATCAGAAAATAAATAAAAAAAATTTAATAACAAAAAACAAACGATGATTTGAGTTAATTTAACTGTTTGTTTTCCAACACACAATGGCTGAAGAGCTTGATCTGGTTGCGGATATACTTGCAAAGCAATTTTCAAGAAGGATATTTCAAGAAAAGCTGGACGCTGTTAAGAAAGTTATGCTAACTCCGAGACGAGTCTTTCACCTGCTTCAAAGGATTTATTTATTTCCTCCATGAACTACAGTAGTAATTAGTAAATGCATTTTTTTCTAAATAATGTTGTGCTCTATGAGATCAATAGCCGTGCCTGTGTGTGTGTGTCGCTTTAGTGTGTGTGTGTTTGTCGCTGAAGCGCGTGTGTGCTGAGGGGGGAACGATGCAGAGCGTGTATGTCGTGGCCATGGAAACCACACAGACTGTAGTCGGAGTGATATTATGATGTAATGGACTGATGTTGTGTTCATTTGATGATGATCTAAACATCTTATTGACCTATAACAGTACACGCTTGGATCCCTGTGGTGTATAAAGAACCTTAAAGTAGTTATTGAGAGGTGGATTCATTCAAACGTGCGTCACTGAAAGCCTATGTGTGACTGTCACACCCAAAGCGTGAGACTTGGCTGCTCTGTCCAGAGGATTTCAACTGGTTGCATGCTGAAAATGAACCGCTAGAGGGAGCTCTAAACGTCACTGAAGGTGTTCATTTAATTTATTAAGTATTCGACATGTTTCAATTTTATTTACTTGGTGATATAAATTTTTAGTTTAAAAAAAAGGAAAGAAAAACTAAATTATAATGTCTTAAAATGATTTAACAAAATTACTGGTTTACCTTCTTTATGTTGTTATTTTACAGTTCTTTGTTTTAAGAGCTCTTGAGAAATGGAAACTGAGAAAACGAGATGAGTTGAAGATGGATGAACTTCACAAACCAACACAGGAATGACCAACGTCCGGCACAAGAAACTTATTCTTAAATAACATTATTTGA
Source organism: Callionymus lyra (assembly GCF_982586985.1). Taxonomy (NCBI): domain Eukaryota; kingdom Metazoa; phylum Chordata; class Actinopteri; order Syngnathiformes; family Callionymidae; genus Callionymus; species Callionymus lyra. Next base: position 10,988,660 of record NC_141826.1, read on the forward strand.
GCCTTGTTACCCTTTTTTAAAGCACGGTTGTAAAACACGACGAGATATTAAAACTAGAAAACTGAATAATGAAATGATTATTTTTCATATTAGCTAATGCAATGCTTTATACTGTATTCAAATAGTATTTATTCTCTTCTCCAGATATGTAGTTTTATACCTCTACACTAGATGGTGCTCTCTTTTTTTTAAAATGTGTCGTAGTTTTGTAAAACTCTTTTAAAGTGTCAAAAGAATGAAAAGCTGCAAGATGAGACTTCCGTCTAAAGAGCCACTTGAGTTGTTTTTATCCGAAATCTCACAATGCCAAATACCAGAAGGGCCTCATGCTGCTCTTGAACTGCACTTGAATAAAAGTGAAGCTATAAAAAAAATAAAATATAAACAGTTTAAATGTTTCCGACACCAAATACTTTTTTTCTAAACGTCATACTTGTATTTTATTATTTATGACCAGTACAACTAACAACTTATTTTTAACGTTTTTCTCTGAATGGATGTTATTATTTTAACTTATAATCAAACATTATCTACCACTTTTGGAATAGTACACACTTATATTAGCCTTTATGGTCTTTTCTTATACTTTTTTTACTCATTATATTTATGCTCCTTATACTTATATCGTATTTCCTCTTTCACTTAACATTCCCCTACAAAACTGCTGTGGACTCTGAAGGGTTATTTAAGGATGAGTTGAAATCAGAATCCTGCAGTAAGTGCTGCAGACTTTGGTCTGACATTTGCCCTGATAACCGTATCATCTTATTAAAATACTAATATTAGTTCAAGCAGACACTAGATAGATAGGTATGCACTGGACAACTCGCATAACTGGATGTTTTTTTTTTTCTTCTATTTTTTCAAACCCCTCGATGTACTGATCCAGGGTTCGGCCCGTCACAAGAATCGGTTCAATCCGGGCTTAACACCAAGACAGAGTAAAGCTGGCAAAGAAGCAGCTCATTATGGAGCAGGTGCACCCGTCACTCGCAGCTTATTCTCTCAAAGGCATGAACCTTTGATAACCTGGAGGAGATAAAACAACTCTTAAACCAGAATAAACAGGCTTTAAATTGGTACATTATTTATTCTTTATTAATAATACCCCTTTTGAAAGTGAAGTTTAATACAAGGCTTTTTGGCAACTTGAGAAAAAACATTTTAGTGCAAATTCTGTATAGAAAAGGAAAAGCTTTTTTGTTTATTTTATATACACAAAATCAGTTGTTCAGTTCTCTTTCTTTGAAGGCTGCATAGTTTCGACTCAAAAGTGAGTTCAGCTGGTCCACCTGTGTGTGAAAAAAGCAACGGACCATATGCACACATTCTTCCCACCGCAGATTTAAACAGGAGAAATATTTGGCTCAGTTCTAAGCCAAGATTGAACAGAATTCATCAAAATTGATATAGAACAGAGTCAAGTATGAGCATGATGATCTTAACCTGTGAAGTTGCATACAGAAATATGAATCCTCATGCCTGCTAATGCTAACTAGCGCTATTATGCTGTATAAACTATGACTTAAAAGTTTACTTTTGAAGGAACAGAAACGTTATTAGATCATTTTCTCAAATTTAACCATTAAAGCAGCAAATCGGCGCTAGCTAACATCGGCTAATTTACAGACAAAAGAGCACAATGGTGCACTTTCCATACTATGGATAACACTACACCTATCAGGGTTGAAATAATCGTCATCTTTCTCCGCTGGCATATGAATCTAACCTATGACTGGAAGTGAATAGGTTGGTTAATAAGATATAAAGCAAGTACAGTATGTGGTGCATATGGTCTTTTGTCTGCCTCATACCAAAAGGTCTAAAAGTAGACTTTCTGGACCTGGTTCTGTTGATGAAGAAAAGGAAGTTCCAAACCATTTCAAAGAAGCATACTTTTAGTGGTGAGTTAGGTCCGTTATATTTTGCACACAGTAAGAATTTTCGAAGTCGACGGTAAAGAAGTTGGAGCTCACAGGCAAGGAAATACACAGTGAGGCATTATATGAGGGTAAATATCGACAGATAGATCAACATAATGTGTAGGCAAAACACGAATGTAGCAGATTATGTTGTAATTCCCCATTGATTGTCATCAATAGTACATTCATTTAGGCAAATATAGTTAAGGGACGTGATGGATTTGCATAGTGTGACCCATTGATACTGACCAATGACGACAATTATAACATACATGATTAGTTAGTGTCTTCTGAATAAAAACATTTTGCCATTAAATGTAATATCATGAGGAAGCTGGAATCAAAAAACAGCACAGTCAGCATAATATTTACACATGTACCCTTCTTCATCCATGGAATGTTTTGTCAGCAAGCAAGCTATTTTAGTAATGTAAAAACTCGGAATATCTTTGGCTATACTGCATTTTGTTAACGTTGAGCGGACAAGCCACAAAGTCAGTTTTGTGTAGAGCTTGTTCTTGTCACTTCATTATCTAGCAGGTATGCTTCAATTCTTATCAAGTGCTCTTATAGGTCTGTGGAAATGGTGCTTCTCTTCACTCGCAGGCTGCCGCCCCAGCCGCGAGGGCAAGTGTTGTAGGAGTGTAATCCGGGCGAGCGCAGACCCGAGTCCTCAGACTCCACGGAGGCATCGGAGTCAGTGAGCGAACGTGTGTTATAGAGCCTTACAGGAGAGCAAAGCCTTTGGGTAGGTGTCGGCGGGGGACTGGTAAAGGTTGGAGACTGGGCTCCCAACTGACGAACTTGGAAAGGGCTCATTGGTGGCTTTTGGCAATCAAAGCCATGGGGTGAGTTAACGGGTGATATGGGGAGGCTGTGGCCGCTCAACGCACCCGGAGAAGGACTGTTCTTACGCTTGGCTGCATTGATAATGTTCTTTGCCAGGATGCGATGATTTGCCTTCGAGTCTTGATTACCAGCCCCCGGTGACATGCAACGACTGTCTTTGGGGGCAGGAGAAGGGGTGGCTGATGTGTGCAAAGGTTTGGTCGCAGGGAAAGACAGACTTGAATGAAAAAGTGCAGGGGATTGGGAGCGTGAACCCCAAGGTGGGGTGACAGGAGAGATGGCTGTAGGTGTTTGCGAACGCCGGAGGGAGGAATACGAGTTATCTTGGGTTGTATGGTTATTCTGGGTGACCTTTGGTGACTGGCATCTTGACATCCATGGGGGAGACAGAGGGGATGTAGTTGTTGGGGCTGTTTTGGAAGTAGGGATGGATGGGGAAGCTTGTGAATTCAGGCCAAGTGTGGACGGTTTGCATCGAGCTCCCCAAGAAGGAGAGGTCGGGGATGTTGTGGTTGAAGTTTGAGAGAGTCTTGTTGGATGGCCATGCTGGAGCACCACTGGAGATTGGCACCTTGATCCCCACGGGGAAGAAAATGTATTGGTAGAAGATGCAGATGACTGAGGATTAATGGGAGATTGACATCTCGAAACCCAAGGCGGAGAGGTCATTGCAGCCTGGGGTGAACGGCAGGTGGATGCAGGGGACGAAAATTTAACATTCTGACTTCCGACAGGTGACATTGATCTCGGACTCCAGGGAGAGGAAGCAGGTGAAGTGACTGAGCGACCGATGGCGTTGTTTGAAGAGGGGGTCGGTTTCAGGCTGGAAGACCACGTCGATGAGGCCAAGCCAGGGCTGCTAAAACGTCTAATGAGGTTGGGCGTCCTGGCTGGTGTGGCAGTCTCCCTTTGGATTTCGTCTGGCAACGGTTCCTTATGTGCCTGTTGGAAAAGAAAAAACAAGATTATTATAACCCTACAAAATACTTTTCATCGCACCCACGGGACATGTTTCTGCAAAACCTTTATATCATTTTAAGAGATCTTGGATGTTTATGAGGGGAAAAAAAATGGAATTTCCATCTGTTTATTTTACTTCTAACTAACAAGCCACAAGCATACACAAGCCTAGTCGTATGTGTCTCTCTCAAGTTACTGCCATCTGGCTGTCCAAGGTGACTAACCTTTGCAAGGATATAAAGTTACTCTCTTGATGCAGAGGCAGCACTTCAACTTGCATAATCACTGAGTAAGCACAAATATCTCCACATACGGTGCTAAAAGGCAGACTGACACCAATGTTGGAGACTTAAAATTAAAAGCATAATAAAGGAGTCAAATGTCTGAGCTCCTGTAGGGCAACAATATTGAGTGTCCGAGCGTATTAGGACAGGAATACCTGAGGTTGTGATGAACTATGCTCAGTAATCCATACCTGATATAAAGTAACACAAATTGATGAAATTGAAAGAGCCCACTTCATTTTAATTATCAAGCAAATAAGGCGGAAAATTGTGAACCAGCCCAGGGGTAAAGGAAGATTTGGAAACATGGGAGAAGCGAGTGAAAAGAGAAAATAAAAAGGAAATGAGACAAGTGCGTTAGAATAAAGCTTTATTAAGAAAGGGGGAAAATCAGAAGAGGACAGAAAGATGTTGCATTTTCAAATGATGTCTGAAACAAATGTTGAGCTTTTTTCAGTCAAAAACATCTATTAAATTCTATATATATTTAAATTAACGCAATTAAAATTATGGTTATGATTATAACACAAAAAGCATACAACCAAGCATCTATAAATGCCATTGAAAGACCATTTTAAACAATTGCTTTGTATTAATTATTATTTATATATATAAGTCTCTCAGTTTCAAATGCATGTTTATGACAAGATTTCATTTTAATTATTGCTTACATTTATTTAGTTTTGACCTTCAATCTGATTTTTTTTTTTTTTACATTTATTAACGATTATTTTACTTTTCTGTAATCTGTAATGCATTAAAACATCTTCAATGCCAGACATTTATTTATATTCCTAATGTTGATGTTCTTATGATGATTTGAAAATGAAAACAAAGGGAGAGAGCAAGGATGGTTAAAGGTTTTCTAGCATTCATAAGTATTATAGAAAAGTTCCAAAAAATACACAATATCTACCTCATAGCACATATTTGTCAATCCAAGGCTGTATCAAGCCACGTTTTTCTAATAATAAAAGTAAAAGAGAGACCAATAAAACTCCAATTTAATGGTTAAAAATCTATTTTGTTTTGGCCTCTGACTTGGTGTGGTTGAGTTTGACAACTCTTCACAGCATTTATCTAATTAGCCATGTGCTTTAAAATAATCTCAGGCAAAAGAAAAGCAAAGACACACTTTGCAAGAGTGAAGAGTTGCAGATCAGAAGTAATATCGCAATGGTCTCCACACCTGTGCTTCAATTCCTGCTTTTTTGGTGGAGAATGTCGGCCTAGGCACTTGGACCCCTGACCTGGGAGAGCACACACGTTCCGGAGAAAAGGCAGACTTGGCAGATAGGTGTTCGCCGGCTTTGTTTGAGGGGTATGTATCGCTTCTTGTTGGACTTTGTGGTGACATACACTCGGACCTAAAGAGAGGGAGTGTGTTGGCTGGTAAGGATGACTGTCTAGTGAAGGTCTGGGATGCCATCTGGTTCCTGGCTTGTGGGGCTCCTCTGGGTAGGGTACATATGGGATCCTTCACCGGGTTGAGGATGAAGAGAGAAGAATTGAGCTGATATGGCCGGTGTCTGGACAAGTCCATCTCAATCTTGGTGCAACCATTTTCCAAAAGAGGAGGCTCTGGAACAGGTTCCTGGGAAGGTGCCCTTTGCCTCGGTTTTTGCTTGGTCGTTTGCTGTGACTTCAGGTTTTGAGTGAGCTGAGCACTTATCTCAGAGTTTTTCGCAATCGCCTTTACCCGACCAGGCATATTTGATGGGTAAACCCAAGATGGTGGTAAAGACATTGTCGGGGAGGGAGACCTGTTATGGAGACTTGCGTTTGGGTTCTCAACAACATATCGCTCCATTCTGGACTGACGTTTGGCAAACAGTTCCGCCCCCTTCCCTGATACGTTACTCAGATTCTGTTCCGGTTTATGTTCAGCCCTTGGACGGGTCCTGGAGCTCCTGAGACAGGAGGTCCACTCTGGGGCTTTTGCCTCCTCTACTTTCCCTTGTTCCTTATTGAGAAAGTTTGAAGCCTCAGCACCCAAAGCAAGCAGCTCCTCTTCATGGGAGGGTTCTTGCACCGGGCGATGTCCCTGCTTCTTTCTTTCATCCGCCCCTTGAACCAAAGACAGCAACTCAGGGTTAGGCGCTACTACTGGCTTCTCCTTGAACGTAAACATTGACTTCTTATTGGATCTTTTGGCAGCAGTTTCCTCAAGGATTCCTGTTTTAATCGGTGCCATTGGCCTTTCCCCAAACGATTGAGGAACAAAAGTGGAAGGCTTTGGCACTGTAGGTGGGCCGTAATGAGGCATGGGAGGCAAAGATGACAAAGTAATCTCTAACTGGCTTGCTATAGGAGATTGAGTAACGTTTTGTGTCGGAGGAGGGCTTGTGTAGTATTCTCGAGGTGGTTGGCTGGTAAAGACTGGTAAAGTAGGTGTAGGGTAAGTAGGAGGTGGTGGTGGGGTTGAGTAAGTAGGTGGAGAAGCAGTGAACGCAGGAAGAGGAGGAGTCGAATAAGAAGGAGGTGGAGGGATATCCATCTTCAGGTTGACTGTCTCTTGAGATTGGACTGTTGGTGGGGAGAAAAATGGCCTCGCGGTTCGATTGACGATACCGACGGACTGCTTGGGCGTTGTGACAGAAACAGCATCAGGTCCGATGTTGCCATAGCAACCATTGGAAAGTTTCTCCGGTTCAATACAGCCTTTGCTCATCTCATCCCTTGTGTAAAGCCTTGCCTCATCTGGTTCAATATCATGTGTTTCAGAAGTAAACTTTTCATCAGTCATTATGTCTCTCGTCTCCTCGTCCTCTCCTCCAACCTCAGGAAGAATTTCTTTCTCCTCTGTATTGCTTTCCACGATATAATCTTCCTTTTTAAGCTGACTGGGTTCCTCCATTATATCACCTATTTGATTTTGTTGTTTCCTTCCAGGCGTCTTGACGGGGCTGTTTTTATAGTTCTGGTCTCTGTCTCTTTCTTCACTGCTCCTCTCGGCCCATGTCGGCTTGTTGGAGGTCCGGTTTACATTCTCCAGTCTGTCTCTCTCGGAACTCTCGCCACGGCTTTCGAGAGTGAAGGCGTTGACTCGCTGCCTGCGTCGGTTGAAGAGCTGCACGCCTCTCGATCTGGCGTCTGACGGAATGGTGAGCTGAGCGGCGATGATCTGACTTCTTTCCCGAGCCTCCGTCAACTCTTTTTCTGATAAACTGGCACTTCTTGACAGACCTGGATGGGAAGAAAAAAAAGATAATTGTCAAAAGATTCCTTTGTAAACATCTCCGACATTCCTTGGATGAATTAAGTTATACAGGAAAATCTTTTCTTTTTTTTTCCGTGTTAACAACCCTAGAAAAACTGTATAAAGTTAGTCTCTGAGCAGCACAGAGACTTACCAGAGGAATGATGGAGAAACCTTTGAATAACAAACAAAGAGTAATGAAAATCTAGGTCAGAAAAGGAACCAAAAGAAACACAACCCTTCGTGAAAAACACCGATATTACAATCCTGCTGATCACTTGTGAATTATGTGATTAAATATGTCTACAGTGAAGTTTGTGGTTTGTTTTTCGAGCTTAGTAGCGCCATTCCAGGCAGCCCAGCTATTTCCTCTGCCATCTGCAACTTAGTCCCTCCCTGAGCATTCCTTCAGCGCCAAGAGGACTCATCGCTTCACTTACAGAAAAATCTTAGTCGTCTCTCTTCTTGGTGCGAAAAAAAAAAAAGAAAGAGTCTTTCTGCCCGAAAGAATACGTGAGCCGCTGTCACAAACCCTTGAAATTAAACGGTGCGACAACTTGTACGATTTTTTAACAGAACCTGAACACATTAAAAGTCACTTTCCCTGAAACGCAGCGAGGTGTAAAACGATGTGTCCTCAGTTTTTTTGGGAGTCAGAGTCAGGTAACATACAGGTGCAGATCACAGCAGATAACTGGACTAAAATAGTCAAAGCACATAATCCCAAAATCTAATCTGACTTTTTTTTCAGTTTATGAAAATGTAAAAAAAACTTACTAAAGTTATCCATATATTTTCCCATTAATCCAAACGTTTGTAAAATAGGACAACAGATGTTAAGCAGCTTAAACAACCCGATCTTTGCAATTAAATACTTAACTCCGGACTAGTTTCCTACCTTTCCCCGAGTCAATACGAAGAGAGCTCCTCTGTTTTGTTGTGCCTCCACAAGAGTTTTCAATTTAACTGCTTCTGATGGCTTCACACACACCCTTTCTCCGCAGCCGGGCTCGGGATCCGATTTCTTTTTCTCAGGCCAGTCCACTGAGAGGGAGGGAGTTACCAGCTCTATTACGCTTTTCCAATATGCACTTCTCTTTCCACCATTTATTAAAGTCAGACCAGCCTCTGAGACAAGAGCAACTATTGATGTGTCCGCGGCGCAGTCTGCTCGACACTTGGTTTCGACACTCGGCGAGCAGCATCCAATCAATGGCAGATATTGAGCGGCTTATCTCCGTCTAATGTCCTTTGATGGAAGGGAAGTGTCTGACCTAGAGATACTCCCTCTTTATGAGTATGGATTAGGTCACTGAGCTCCAAACTCCCCGGCCCTCTGCTGCCCCTCTCCGCCGGTCTGGATATCACCAAAAGTCGAGAGCCGTCCCCAGAGCGTCTGCCCTCTTTGAACTCTCTGGGCTCCGAGCGCAGACCAGCGAGGGCGAGATAGGAATTTCCTCTCCCGCAGCTGAGACAAAAACTCTTGAGTAATGATGCACGAGCTTGTGCATCACACTGTCAACACCGCCTGTCCCTTGCGGTGATTAACTTCCCTGCCCCTCTCATCCTTGCGGGGATAAGACCAGACATAAAAACTCCCCCCGCCCCTCGGCAAGAGGATTTAAATCAGTGGGTCAGCCCTGCGTTTGTGTACCAAAGGTCAGATTACCCAGTCGGATGTTATCTTTCTCCCGATGATGGTTGCGGGGTGAGCGACGTGACAGCGCCGGGGCCCCGTGGGTGATGTGTGAACCAGCATGGAAAGACAAGGATTAACCGAGTTCCTGGGATCTGAATGTGACCTAAACCCTCGGTGAATCCCATGGGGTATTTAGGAGACCAGACCAGAGGTGGATACTAATCCGATATTGTTACGCTTGACGCTACAGAGAAGGTAGATACTTGAGCACAGACTAAGAAGTGCTTCTCCCCCCCATAACATAAGGCTCTTAACATATATCACTTGAAATGAAGTAGACACGAAAATTCTCCACATGGTTTAACGTTCATAAATGTCTGAGTACGTTCCAATTTTAGCACAAAAACATATGTTTCATAGTTTTTTTTTTATAGTGTTTCAAGTTGCACTGACATCACAGTTGCCTTCAAGGCTTTCTGCTCCACTGAGTAAAACAAATAAAATATAATGAACCAAATTACATGCACGTCTGTAAGATTTACACGCTTAAATTGTGAATTTATTGGAACTAATATTAAAAATCTCTGAAAGGCTGTGTTTCAAACTCATGGCCCAGGGTCCAAATCCAGCCTGCCTAATCATTTTTCATGGTACGAAGAAGCTTGAAAATAATTTAATATTAGATTAAATTGCACCACAAACTTAATCCAGTGCATGTTGACATCTTGTGACACAACTTTTGGCTAGCAGAGATTAGTCCTTAGTGCATGGAAGGACTAAAACATTAAGCTCAAATTTTATTTATATACTTTACCTGTCACCGCAAAATACTATTAGAATATTTGAATCCAAGTTTAAATATGATAGTAAAACTGTCTTTTTTATTCTTTAAATTGGGGAATAGACAATATGACTTCTTAAAGATATAGATAAGAGAAGCTTCAAGAGTCCCCCTCCCCCTATGATAAAACATGTCATATTAGAAGTAAAAAAAAACAAAAGCATGGACAAATTGTACACATTTTCTACCGCCAACAAAACTTCTAAATGATATCTATTTTTGTTTTGTTTTTGTCTAAATTTCCTAAAGATTTTTATTTTTTTTAATTTATTTGTTTCAATCGTATCTGTCCTTACATCAGTTTCAGTGAATAAATACAATTTAAAAAACTATTTTTTAAGAAAATACTTATATAAACAGATTATTTGCTTGTTTGTTTTTTTTAATCTTCAACTTTGTAAAATGTTTTCCAAGTCTTAACATTGTTTACATGCACAGTAGCCATTTTATTTTAATATTTCCAGTCTTCAAAGTATGAAATGTTGTTTGTGTATTTATTCTACAACCACATTTATCTGTTTTCCACTCAAAAAAACAACAAACTCTCCACCCAACGGTTGTGTCTCCCAAAAGAGGGCTATAAAAAATGCCGGATAAACAAACACTCACTTGTTTTCCGGCTCATCTGCTCCTTGTTGATGTCTGTCTTTTCCCATGATGCACTGGACTGTGTTCCAGGGGTGTGTGAGTCTCCTGCTCCCTGCAGAGGTTTTCTCTGTCCTCCTGGACTCCAGCTCACCTCTCGCTCCATCGACACACGAGACTTTTCCATCTCCCACCGTCGCTCTGGGTGACACTAACCGCCGAAAATGCTCTCTGGAGGGCGAACTCTGATCGTTTCCTTCCAACGTTCCAGGTCCTCACCAGCAGAGAAAGCAAAAGAAGTCTTCCCAAAGTACAGTCATTGTGTCCTCCGTGGAAGATTCAAAAAAGTGTGTTTCACTTTGCTCTTGTAATTACTCTCGGAGGACCTCCCAGAAGGGCTGTCTTCTTCTCTGGATGAGCTCCCTTGGACCACAGCCACGAAAAAACTGAACAATTCAGCTCGAAAAAAAAAAAAAAAAAGCGTCTCTTCTTTTCCCTTTTTCTCTACTTTTTCAGACGTCGCACTTCCCTTCTTCTATTTCGGTCACCACAACAGCGCTGCTCTAAGACGTCCCAGTCTCCCGCAGATGGTTTTTCCTTCCAGACAAAAAAAAAAGATCTGCCCCTTATCTGAATCTCATAACTCCTCGGTGACGTTGAAGTGGAACCATTTATTTGCTGGTTTCCTGTGGTGTGAGCTTGATTGAATGACTCATCACAAAGATCCTGTTCGTTTTACATCGAAGCCAAACAAGAGAAAAGTCATTGTTTTGAGGAGCTTGACTGCTTTTTGGATATTTGCTGAGTGTGAATCACAAATGTTTTAGTTTGGTGGAGTCAGTCTCCACTGCAGGGGGAAGTGTTGCTCGACCTTATCTGATCCTCAGAAGCCCCATATCCTGTCGAGAACCACCTGCAATAAAAGAGAACGAAGGTATTGAACAAACAGTGGTTTAAAAACAGCGATCTTCAAAGCGACATCGCTTAATAACCCCTTTTTCTCTGACGTGTCTGAGACTTTAATTAACCCGAGTCGAGACGTAGAAGTGAATTTATGTGCAGCGTCGCCTCCTCTCATCGCAGATCGGGATCAGACGTCTCTCGCTTTGAAGTGCCAGATTAAAAGGAAGGGGGAGAGCCAGAAGACATCTTCATGAAAGTCTGCACATCAAAAAAAAAGTTTCCGCAGAAACAAGGGAGGACGCGTCATTACGGCTCCGCTCTCACATATCTGCTCCGATAGTCACCGAAGCGTGAACCGTCCCACATCCTTGTTAGCGGTATCAACATTTCAGCGTCTCACTTCACTGCCATTATGACTGTGTGAGATTCTAGTGTGACGCATCTTTCACTTCGTGGCAACAATCCTTGCCATAGAGATGAATCTATACTTATCTCCACTACAGTGTTGATGCATCTGTGGCTTTGAAAATACACTTTGGTTTTATTATCTAATCAGAATTGATTTAAACTGCTGCAATGCATTATGGGACTTGTAGTGTCATTGGTGATACCCATATTTTACAAGTGAATAACCAAATGATGTCACAGATTTAGACAAATAATAAGTTTGAATTTAATTTAGTTAAATGTAATATGCAGAGAAGGTTGGCCCTAAAGCCTGCGTTTGACATGTGTTTAAACCAAACATTCAGTCTTGCTAGTTAACATGTCACTATTTACCAAAATAAAAGTAACAAGGAGAGGTGAAAGAAGCAGTATATCCTCTTCATTTTCTTAATAAATTTCACAAGACCTCACTCTCTTTTTACCTATAAGGCGGACAATTAAATCCCATAAGACCATAAGACACCTTTTAAAAAAGGAAGGTAAAAAATACTTCCATGGTAATGTCAATGTTATTTGTGATAATACAGTCTACTAAGACGGGACACAATTCTCCTTTTATATTAAGAAATAAACGTGCCTTAGATTAAAAAAATACAAAGACGTCCTTTTATCTACGGCTTAAAAGAAGATTTCTTGAAAGAATATATTGATAAAGTTAAATATATACTTTTAAATCATTTTCAATAGCAGTGAGGATGAGCATATATCCAGTTTCACAAAAGAACGAAACAATTGTTGTGTAATTTTCACATTAATCATTTTGGTTATTATTATAATAGAACCAAAGAAAACAGGATGCTTTTGTCCCTTCTTGAAAAATTATAACTTATTTAGTTAAAAAAGGTATTTCACATGTTTGTTTGTTTTTTAAATGTAGTGACAAGTTTTTTAAGTAAGTGACTTAATAAAGACTTTAAAAGCAGCAGGTCTTTATTGCAACAAAAACATTTCATCATGATCAGTCCGGGCCCAAAATTTGCATTCAAAGGGCCGCATGTGGCCCCCGGGCCTCCCTAACTCTGTCTGTATCAACTATTCTTTTTTTTTGCCTTGTCAACCTCAGAAACTAAACCCTCAACTATGTAACAGAGACACACAGACCGTCTTTTTTTCCCCCCTCATTCCTGAGAGTCAAGGCGTCCCTGGATTCGCCAAAACACATGTCAAAAACTACAATCAAGCCAGTCAAATAAAACGCCGCATCAGCATCTTTCACAACAGGATTCCATGAATGCAAGTATTGTGGAGACAAAAAAGCTCTTTGACTCCAGCAGAGTCGGTGCCATACGTCGACTGGCACCGTCGGAGCCTCTTCAATCGTGGGGCGAACGAATCCTAATGTGATGTTTTTTTTAATTTAGAGTTACTTTCATCAACATGATTCATTGAAGCTCTGGTCGAGGGAGGTTTTTTTTTTTTACCATTTCAGGATCACTCCTACTCGCCATAGCTGAGCTCTGAGGTCATTCCCCCGGTTCCCTTCATCAAACCTCCAATTACCTACCGAAAGGAATTTTCTACCGTGCCCACCTGTCCCCACCCACGCGCCGCTTCCCAGTGCCACCCATTGACCTTACGGCGCTCGCTCGTCAAGGATATCGTTTTACGAACTCGCCTGCAGGAAACTTGGGCGCGTAATCACAGAGTTCCTGTACATTGTCAGGATATGATGGATTCATCCGAAGCGCGGTTCTTTACAGCGTGTCTCACAAGTGTTGACACACAAAAGAAAATGTATTTGGCAGCCAAAGACTCAGTCACTCATCCTGTCTGGCTCTTGAAAACTATGTAAGCAATGTCATAATTTATAGGCAGAGAGAATGTTCGAAACATCAGGTATGGCACTTGTACATCGCCAGATCCTCCAGCTGCACATGTGAAGCATAGTGTTACATATTTACTTAGCAAAAGTGCATTCCATAATATTATCTTCAAGGCGGAAATTGATGATTCAACGATTCAACATTTCTCAGCTATTGAACATTTATGTTCATTAACTTTCTTGTGCTTCCTTTTTTGACTTAATCTGTGACAAAATGTTTAAAGGTAAAAGCTGTTTAGAATAAAAAAAAAGAGTTGTTTTTTTAAATATATGAAAACAAAAGATGCTAAAACATTTTAATTTGTGATTTTCCTTTTTTTGCTGCACTTGTATTAAAAGAAAGTCAGTAATAAATTACTTTTTTTCGTCAGTTTTTATAAAATATTTTATTTTTAATTATTATTATCATTATTATTGTTATTATTAATAAAAAAAAATGTAACCCCCCAATGATGGGACAACTCTGGCACACTGCACCAAGGTAAATACGAACTGAAACGTTGGATTAAAAGGTGAAAGCAGCATAAATCATTAACAAAAGTTATTTTAACAGTTTACAGTTCAACAGTTCAGGTGTGGCAGGTTGAAACAAGTGTTTGCTTGTTACAATGTTACTCAATGTGTATTTTAGTTTCTTCACCTTTTTTATTTTAAAATAAATATTTGTATTTATATTTAAATAAAGAGATCTTGAAGACATTTATAGTGGACACACTGGTGCGTTGTAGCGAAAAGATGAACTAGAAGGTTTTGTTTGTTAGAAAAATAATGAATAAGAAAACAAGACATGACCCCTCGTGGTATGTCAGGGTCAAAGTGACCCGGTGAACGACCTCCGTGACTTCCATAAATACATATACAGTGGTGGAGGTCATTCATCTTGACCAAGAGGCAACACAAGGGATACCACAAATATTTGTTTTCAAGCTTTCGGGTCACTTTGACCCTGAGATAGCACAAGATTTAAAGAAATCATAGATCAGGTGATTACAGTTGGGTGGCATTAATGGATCTAATGTCCCATAAAGCTCATTGGAATTTAGATCATGAACACTATTTCAAATGATAAAAAAGTATGAAATGACGTAGATAAAGTAAACTTAGTGTAATATAGTATAGAGAAAATAAAATATATGCTGCTTTTTGGAGCTATGCACTCTCTGAGTGCTTTTTTACCGAAATATATTGTTTTTTTATTTTATAGTCTGGCTTAAAGTTGTCAATTTTAACTAAATAAATGAAAAAACTTTTTGTTAACACAGATTATCATAAACCAAGGGGAAATGCTTTTTAAGTTTGAAGTTCTGACTGCTTGTTGAAACTATAATAAAATGAGTCGAGCATTACTAAAAAAAATAAAAGTATAAAAAACATTTTACAGTGTAACCATGAAGCCAACTCAAGCAAACAGTGCACATGCACCAAACCCACGAGTAAAGACGTTAGAAATCCATGTATCTCTCCTTGGAGGCCTCCAAGACTTAATGGAACATGGCAGTTTAATTTAAGGTAGTGCTCTTAAATTGTCATAATTCCACTCCGGTCTGTGACATTAAACGTGTCCGAGCTTGTCTTGGCTGCAGACTGACACCTGAACATTCTAACAGCTCCAGACAGTCCCTTTACTGTTCCTCTGCTCCTAACAGTTTCTCAAGTCAATCATAAAAGGCTGCAGATAAATACCAACATGAGGATTTTCTTTTTCCTAGCTACTGTGTCAGCGGTGGAGAGGTCACAGGAGATAAGTACTGGCAGTAGGCGTTAATGATCCGGAGGAGGCGGGTTCCAGTAAAAAAAAAACTAAAAACGATTACAGCCATGATCTGGAATGCATCCCAGGAATTAATGCCTTTTTTTTTCTCTCCAGAAAGGATTTGTGTCGGCAAGATGAAAACTTTATCTAACTCTTAAACCCAACGGCTAATGGATTTCACCTGTTCGCGGGAAGCGCTCGCACATGCGTGTAAGTCAACACGGCCTCCAGCCGAGCGCCGGGATGAACTGCCCCGTCTAAAGTTGCCCCCCGTGCATCACCAGAACAAAAGGTATCAGTGACCACCGGGGGTTAAAGCGGCGAGCCAAAGCCCCTCTGCAGCCTCCAGGAAAAGAAGAAAAAAACCAGAGCCAGATGTTCATCATTCCAACAATGAAGTTCCCCCTCAAATGCATCCACATCTCCTGACAAAAGACAAAACTCACCCTCAGAAACGCCGAGATCTCGGGGATTATTCCTCTCTGTGCTGCCGTCACCTCACCTGTACTTTAGTGGGTATGTCTGTATGAGGCAGCGAGAGTGTGTTCTGCCCCTTTTTAGTTCCTGCAACACACACACCTCCCACTGACCCCCCTCCCGCCCTCATCCTCCGTCTGAGCGCGAGAGAGAAGGGGGGTCAGTTGGAACACAGAAGGCTCTTTGTCTGGGATCTTTCATATGGTTTCCTTCAAGCTTGCATACTGAACACATTATACTATAATATATTTTCATATTCAACACAAGGATGTTGAGTGGGGGCCCCTCCAGTTGGTCCTCCTCCCCGGCGCAGGGCCGTCCAGACAAAGCAAAACAACTGCCGAACACTTGAAACCCCCCCAGATGACATTCATAAGCTTCTCTGGCTGCGCATGGTGGAAGTTATACAAGGATTTCAACAAAAAGTTCGGAGATATTGATGCCTCTTGAACAAGGGCGCCAAAGCTACTCACACGAGGGGGCCAAAAAATACAGAGGTCGTGGGCCAAACGATATGTGTATTTACTAAACAGTTTGCATGACTTTGGTATTGTGTTACTATTTTGGAATATTTGGGATGTTTTTTAATGATCTGTGTTTCTTAACCCAAAACTTTCCCAACATATTAGTTCCTTTAACATCAGTTTTACTCTTATTGGAAGAACACATTAATAATCCATGTTCCTTATTTTTTAATAAGTGACGATATATTGGAACCACGTCTGTCGTCCTCATGGCCCGAGGGCCAAATCCAACCCACCCAAGTCATTTTTTGTGGCCCATTTGATGGTTGGCTTAAAATCAAAGTAGGTTTATGTTCATTTCGGTGACCTTTTAAGATGCCAGTGTTTAAGATAAGATAAGGAATAGAGATAATTGATGTCAACAATAAAGTAAAACTGGTAATTGTTTAGAGAAGTAGATAATGAAGATCATTGAGTATTAATGAATAAAATACTTCTACATCCTGTTAGGTAAAATACAGTTTCTTTGGGTCTAGTCTTGGAATCCTTCAAGACTTTGGTCCCTGAGTTTGACACTCCTGTATTAAACATTAAAAATCGACTTTGGTTTTGAGCCAACTATCCATCCCTTTCTTAAGATTCAGTGAAAGGTCGAATTATCAATTCTCAGCTTAAGGACCCAATTCTGGAGCTAAAATTCCAACACATTCATGGGTCTCTGTAGGGAATTTGGTTTCCTCCATCTGTGTCTGTTGAGGTTAAAATGAGGGGCGGAAACTCTAAACTCTGGTCGATGCAGATTCATGTTCAAGTTGATAAAAATGACCTCTGAAGATGCTAATGTTAAAGATAAGCTCGGAAACCAAGATTGCTGATGTCAGCAAATTAAAGAAGCGTACAAAAACAAATGCTAGCTGTAGCATCCAAGAATTAAAAATAATTACAATGATATTTATATTTTCTCTTAAAGTAGTAAGGGGTACGGATGGTAAACATTAAAATTAGTTTGGCCCCTGATTCAGATTGTAGAATATTTTGGCCCCTTGTATGGTTGAGTTTGACACCCCCTGCTCACCTACCCTAACCTAACTCAATGATAAAACACATGTCAATCAAACTCACATGTTCCCTCCAATAAGAAAATCAAGGCAAATATTTCAATGTAATAGACGTGTCTCATGGCACAGGGTTACTGAATTTGTCCAACAAAAGCTTTAAACATGAATGTTTATAATCAAATGTAATGATAATTCGATGTAAACCGTCCACTTCCTATATACAGTATATTTTTATGGTCATGTATAAATTGGTGATATTTCTGGTTTAGCTCCATAAAGTAGTGTTTCAGATTAGAAAATGAATAATATATGTTAATGTGTTATGCATCATTTAGGATTAAAAAATCATATATAAGAACATTAAATCCAGTTTAGTTACGATAATTACTTGGTCTAAGAGGGACTGAACTGTTAGTCATAAGCTAACTTTGTCCATCAACAGGTTTCTCCCCTTTTAGTGTGTTTATCTTTCTGTTTTCTTTGAGGTGTTTCCAGCACCTTTTTTTTTTTCTTTTTTTCAGCTGATAGATACATGTGCCAAGTCAATCCATCACCTGGAGGCTCCTCAAGTCTTCAGTCTCTTCCCTCATCACCTCCTTCACCGCCTTCTATTGTACCTTCTCTCACATCTGTCGGCTCAGCTCGATGAAACCGTCCTTATCCGAGTCATTTTTTTAACTTCGCTAACTCACTCTTCACCAGTTGTTGTTCATTTAATCCCTCTCTTCGGCGCTATTTGCAGCAGCGCTCCCTCTCTCCTTTGACCCAAACTTTCCTGACATGTTTATATGCTTAAGACCCCGTGCAGCTGGGAGAGCGGCCATTAGCTGCTGTGTCTCCAACCGGCCGCCTCTGCTGGCGTGACACTCTGAAGGGCAGCTGTGTGTGTGGGAGAGAAGGGATCTGAGTGGAAATGTAAGCGCACATTCCTTCAGAAAGAGGGGCTTTTGCTACAAAGGGGAATTTCTCAACTGATCTGGTTTGAATTCCCTCTCATGTCAGATCAATCTCCGCTGCTCCGCCACGGGTTTTTCAGAGCGTACGCTACGAGGCCCGAGCTGGTTGAAATCGTGCACCGGGCGCTCTTTCTGATCGGATCCACTTCTCAGGGTGTCTTTTTTTTCCGGATCTAATGAGACACAGAAGACGGGAATGTTCAAAGGCTTTAGTGAAATCTTATCAAACCCACAGTATTTATATTGTTGATAATGTGACCTATAATGATGCCAGTTATTTAAACAAACATTCATTTTCTTTACTGCTCATTACTTTATGGGCGCCGCTGGAGCCTATCCCAAATTCTACAGGTGAAAGGCAGGGGACACCCTGGACAGGAGGCCAGTCCGTCACAGGGCACACAAAGACAGACACATACACCATCCCATACACTAGGTAACCATCCTATCAACCGTTTCCTCCACACATCTGTCATTGCTGTAGTTAGTAATGGAGAAATCATCATGCCAGACAAATCTGACATCCCATTGCAGTAATGCTTGTCAACTTTTCCCATATGTAACCCTGCTGGATAATATCGAGCTATACAGGTGTCATTTATTGTCAACGTAGGATTAAACATAGGTGGAGTGGCATTTTGGGCTGTAACAGGATAAATCTGATCAAGTATTTCACAGTGGAAACTGGTGGTGGTTCTGAATAGATAGTTTTCTTTCGGTTACATTATATAATACTTCAACTATGTTCAATCAGTTTGCAGTTATTACCATAACTTCTACGCAACATTTTCTCACCACAAACCTTTAAACAAACTCTGTAATCGAAAAAGGAACAGGCTGAAGCCCAGGCTTATTTTCCTATCCTATGTAATCCATGAAATAACCCCAAAATATCAATTATACAGAGCATCCATTCACACTTTCCCCAAGTTCCCAATCGACCTCTGTATGTTTTTGGACTGTGGGAGGAAACCGAATAAACCCACAGAACACGGGGAGAACACTCACTAACCACTGCGCCGAAAGGAAAATTGTGATATATCGATCCTCCAGGAATGAAAAGACAATTTATTAATACCAGAAGTAAAGAGCAGATCATTACAGAACATGGTTAAAATGTGTTGATGGTTACAAGAGTGATTTCTGTTACCACACATAAGGTGTTGGAAACATATTCATTTATGTAATATAAAGTTGTCACATTATGTTGGTGGAAAGAACACTGAAATCACTGAGCTATTGTTAGCTTTTGTGCTTTAAACAAAGTGTTAAAAGGAGACTGCTTTACTTGTTTTTTGTTGTAAGAACTGTTGGTAAGGACAGTATAAAACTAAGGCCAAAATAACGATATGGTGCAGTTAATCCAGTTTACGTTGTGAAAGATTTGGGCGAAGGGTAGAAATTTGGACTGAGGTACCACAATCATACGTTTAAAGCAGACACCAAAATAAAGGAGTGACGAACGACTATAAACAACTTTATAAGCAGTGTGACTTTTATTAGCTGGCTGGTTTGGTCTTTCCATCACTTTGATCTAAACTCACTTTGTGTTGGGTACTTCACCATTAAACACAAACACCAGCGCTGACAGACTCACATATTGATGTCTATAATCTGTTAAAAAAAACTCTTAACTTATGTAACTAATCTAACTCAAGGATCATTTTTAAACCATATTTTGGGAGCTTTTTAAATTGTTGAAAAAAATAATAAAATGTAAAAATCTGCACAACAGGTGTTTTCTTATGACTACATTATCCATTTTTTCACACTACCTAGTTTTTAGGCATATTTTGGAGAGTAGCTCTTGTGCCAAACCCAATTAAACAAGAGGCAAACATTTCTTAGCACTTTTGTTCTCAGGTCAAACAAATGTTAGAATTACCAAAAACTGTTCAAACAGGGAGATTGCAAAATTGTCTTTTCATTATCCCATTACATTTCTTTACCTTAAAGTGATACTTCCCTCCAAAACGATTGTACTCACCCTCATGTCGACTAAGGGTTGGAATTATTTCAGAGAAATAATGTGTTTATTTTAATGTAGCGACTGGAGCTCATTTGTCTTCATCTTCGTCCAAAACGACACTGAAAAACATCCAAATACCTCCTTACTGCTTGTTTGTATCATCCATCTTGGATTGAAGCTTCAACAAGAGGAACTGTTCCAAAGAAACTTCTATATTCTATATTTTAAGCTCATTTGTAGAGGAAGTTTCTCAGATTCAGCTAGAAGTTTATCCTCATTAAAAAACGTTGCAAGTGTCACTGGCATGTGCAAGATTTACACTGATAGTCTTGTATCTTCCATTGAAAACAAGCTTAAAATAAAGACATTTTTATATTCTTTCTGAACCATTTCTAATGTCGAGGCTTAAATAAAAGATGGACGTTACAGTCGAGCACCATGGAGGTATTTCGATGTTTTTAAGTGTCTTTTTAGATAAAGACAACTGAGCTACAGTCGCTACATTAGCATGACAATACATTTTTGTCTATAACTCTAAAAAGAAACAGATTAATCTGAAAATAATCCCAACCCTTAGTTGACATGAGGGTGAGTAGAAAATGAGCAAAATTTGAACATGAAAACTTGGGAATTTTCTCATTATAAGGTCGCAGGTGGCCCTACCTTATCCCAGCTACCTTATCCCAGCTACCTTGGGGCGAGATGTCGTCGGCACACTGTCAATCCCAACTCACCCTCGAACATACTAACAATCAAGGATAAATGTGTTTAAATGAAAAAAAAAAACAATGGTACAGACAGTAGAAGGAACCTACTGTCCCTTTAAGTCTCCAGATCCAAACTGCCACTAATTTGGTTCAGGCGAGCTCACATTTCAGTGCCTCCTCTGTTTATACTCCGCTCACCGTATTTCTCATAAACCATGTCAGATGGGTGTCGTAGTACGAGGCCGAGATGAATCGGGTTCCAGAATCGGGTGTGTCCTTCTGCGGGTTGATGATGCACACCAGTTGTAGGCGGAATTAAAGCAAGGTCTGCTAATACATTAAACAATCTTCCAGAGAAGTGAAGCTAAGTATAGTTCCGTGGCACTGACACAGTCCTGCGGTCTAGATTGCTTCCACAGACTAGGCCGGGCCTTTGAGCCGCTACTGCACTCTGGAGTCCTTTTATCGTTTTTATGTGTGTTGGTTTATTAACTGTACGTGCATGCTGGACTTGGACAACAGCGTACCATGAATTGGGAGTTTCTAATAGACGCCCCGAAACCACAGTCAGCTGGCACCGTCCGCCAGTCTGGCTGTTGTCGAAGTCGCTCAGACACAGACGTGCAATTTGCTCAAAATCAGCCAAATTTACCTCTTTCTCCGGGGCGCTCCGTGCCAATTTAGCGCAGACAATAGAAAATAAATCTACGAGGCTTAGTCACCGTTTCCTTCGCTCACAAATCATCTGGTTTTCATTTTTGTCATGTTTCAAAATGTTGAACTTTTTCTTGCTCCTTTCCTGTTCAACATCACTCTCATTAGTGTTCACATGGGCTCTCGAGCCAAAACAAACAAACACAGGAAGCTGCCTTTCAATCTATTGTCGCTGTGTTCGGTCAATGAACAGACTCGCAGAATGTACGTGGCCCTTTAAACAAACCCGGAGGACGTGTTCCAAGAACATCACGGCACAATTTTAGATGGTTTGATCTCAACGTCCAAAAACATTTCACCAAACTCAAATTAGTCTTTTAGTGATCAATATACTCGAAAATATAATAAAAACAGATTGTTAGAATGATAACAAGAAAAGGACCCGGGGGGGTGCAGACCTCATCCAAGCAGCAGGTTTCCATTTTATAATGTGAAAAAAATGTTATCTTACGTTCAAATCTGGAAATGTGTTTGGTTTCAAAAGACATGTTTACCCGGGCTAACACCAAAACATTCGTGGTTCAGTGTTGTTTTGTTTTTTGCCGTCTGGAAAAAAAAAACTCACATGAAAAGTGCAAGCTCTGTGCTAAGAAAACAGGATTGACTTCTATTTGATCTGCATCACAGATGGCACCAGCATTAAGGCAGGAAATTAGTTATAAAGGTAAAGCACTTAAATTTAGAAAAAGACAGGCATCCGTAAAATCCCCTTTTAATTCATAACCTTACCTAATAACCGCAGAACGTCTTGTTCAACCTTTTCATTAGTTTAATGAAGCGCCAAATCAGCTGTTTTGATTGACAGTTTAATGCATTCAAAGAAAGCGGCCCATTGGTTTATTGTCTGACTTGTAGGAGCCCGGTCCAATAAGCTGGACCGTCACAAACCTCACTACCTTGACCGTGTAGTGTTCATAAATTTGTAGATGTACTTTCAATAATGAAAAGTACAGTCAGTAGACTCCATCAAACGTAGAGGGAGAGGAAGATCGTTCCAAAGCTTAGGAGCAAAAGCCTGGAAGGATTTCTCTCCTGTGGTCAGGAACCATCAGTAGATTCTGATCCACAGACCTCAGAGCCCGAGCTGTGGTGTAAGTCTGGATCAGATCACTGATGTAAGGAGGAGTCTGACCATGAATAGATCTGAATGTAAGAACCAGAATTTTAAAATTGATCCTGAAAGAAACTGGCAGACAGTGAAGAGTTTTAAGGATCAGGGAAATGTGAGTTCTTCTACTAGAGCAGGTCAGAATTATTGCTGCAGAGTTTTGTATTAGCTTCAGGCGAGACAGCTCCTGTTATTACTCAAAAGTTGTCAGGTACCCCACTTCGGTGAGATCCACGTAGATCAAAATGAAAATTTGTTGTTACTAAAAAAAAAATGCATTCAGATTCAGATTAACAGGAGTCTATTATGGCCGAGCTATTTGTACAAACAATTTTCATCAATGTTTATATATATTTTCTAATGTCATAAGTATATTAATTTCTTAATCTGCTGTGTAGGATTTTGCCCACATCTCATTACCTGCCGTTCTTGGCGTGTCTTCACAACTGAAGCTCCTTTTGCTTGTCGTCAGCAGCTCCCTGCAGGCACTGAGCAGCAACTATGCGACAAAACAGAGTCTCATGCTTCGTGCTGATCAACATTTTGCGATCTGAATTCACCACGAGATGAAAACAGAGCTCCAAAGACTGAGCTTGGTATGCAGCACTCATCCAGCCAATGATCTAATCTGGGGTGCACAATGCCAGTTTCTGACTAAATATTTACACTCCCCCACCCCCCCACTCCCTGCTCCAAATGACATTAGCATCTGGTCCCGAAATATCCACCGCAGTCTCGCATGAACGTGTAATGAAATGGGAGTGAGATACCTCAGTGGGCAGAAATGAAGGACGCTTTTGTAATCACTTGATTCATGTGTTTATCCTCACATTTGATAGAAGCAGATTTGTCCTTCGAGTGTGTATGATCTCATGGATAATAACATATTAATCAGACATGTCCAACATCTGGCCACTTGCTGCTCTCCATCTGTGTCGCCAATGTTTTTCTTGTCACTAACATTTTGGCTTCAAATTAAAAGCAAACAAGCGATAATTGACAGGGTTTAGTAAGTGAAAATTTGATAAAGTTGTGCAACTGATTCTGATTCCAATTTTCCTTTTAAACTATTTTACACCTTTTGTGTTGGTTTAAACCTTTTAAAGATATCTAAACTTTCAACAACCATGATGTTCTTGCATGTACAGTATTTTTTCCAAGATAGTCAAAGTGATGTGAGGTAGAGCAGTTGGTCCTAGTGTCCAAACTCTCGATCGTTCTCTCTTTTTTATCTAATAGAAACACCACCAGAACTCAATTCTCGAGGAGACTGGGTGGCAGAGTCAGGTGGTTCTTTAGATTTTTTTAGATTTATTTATTGAATGTCTGACAAATGTTGATTTATATTTTGTTTGGATTTTCATGTGGTTTCACTTAGAATTTATTTGGGCAGTTATGAATTGTTTATGTATAAATATTTTTTAATTTAAAAGACATAGTCAAAGCTCTATAATAATAACATTTGATATGATGACCTTTATTCCTTAACCATCTGATATTGTACAAGTAAGTAAGCAACAGTTATTTCTAAAGTTCCTTTCTAGACCAGGGTCACAAAGCGCTTGACTAATCGAAAACAATACACAGTTAAAAATACCTAAAAGTGTAAAAACTCTTAATGCCTAAGACAACATAGAGACAAACAGTCCGCAGAATCATTAGCATATTCACAGACCTCAGAGCCCGAGCTGGGTCGTAAGGCTGGATCAGATCACTGATGTAAGGAGGAGTCTGACCATGAATAGCTCTGAAAGTAAGAACCAGAATTTAAAATTTGATCCTCAAAGAAACTGGCAGCCTGTGAAGAGTTTAAAGGGTAAATGTGAGTTCTTCTACTAGAGCAGGTCAGATTTCTCGCTGCAGATCTTTGTATTAACTACAATGACAATGGAATCCCTTGCTATGCCCGCACTCGAAATAGCATGAGATGCAAATGGTAAAAGTTTGAGATCTTTGGCTTAGATTCAGCTGGAACACTGGGCTTAAATCAAAATACTTATTCTTGTTCAATTTAATGAAAAAAAATTCAATTCCTACCGACACAAAGGCAGTGGTGAGATATTGACAGTCACCACGGTAACGAGCATGTTTATTAAGCCGAAGAAGTTGTTCATTTGTCGGCCCAGGTCACGGCCAAAAGTCCCGTCAGGCGACTACAGTAAGACCTCCCCCTCCAGACACACACTCAGTCTGGAAGCAATTAAATTCCCTCATTCATACCAGTCATGTGCTCTGGTGTCCGGACTTCTCAGCACTCTGAATTAAGAGACCAGGTTAAACATTTTTCCATTCTGGGGGATGAAGGTGGGGGGGGTCATATTTTATCCTCATGACAGCAGGAGCTTTGTTTGTTCGTTTTCTTTGGCCTGAATTGTAAATTTCTAAACTATAAAACAAGCCTTTGGAGACGCCTTTTGTCCCTCACCTGGGGATAACAAGATTTGCTGGGTTAATGTTCAGGAACCACAGCTGCGAAAACAGTCATGCCCGGTGAAGTTGGTCGATAATAAGTAGGAGAATCGTTTCATTCATGATAAATAAAGAATCACATAACCAGGAAATGTGACCAGACAGCCGTGTGTTCAGTAGTAAAGAATCTGTCCCAACCTGAGTTTATATTGTCTCTCCGAAAAAATCCCAATTTGTCTACTCTGAGATTAATCCTTGTGTGGTCTCTGGGTCAAGATGACCCGGTGGCTTAAAAAAAAATGTAGATGTGGGTCACCTTCATCCAGAAATAACACAAGGGATACCTCAAACACATTTGTTGAAACAGAGACTGCACAAGAAAACCTGATAATCTCACATTTTATGTGTACAAAATGGCTTTTGTCTATTGTAAAATACTCATAAAGATTAAAATATCAATTATAATGTTTTTTCTGTGCTAATAAAACTCACCAGAAACAAACTTCTCTTCGAAATAGACTCAGAGAGGACACCACACACAAATACCTCGGGATAAACTGCCTGGGAAACCTCACAATTGGACAACCTTGAAGGCAGGGTTTTACGGTTAGCTTGACCGGAAGGCCAAATGAAAACCTGGCACCCTTGTTTGTAGGGTTGGTCCAAATTTTAAAAATGACATTATCGATGGAGCCCCAAAGACTGTACTAACCACAGAGAAAAATACACATAATGTACAAAGTTGATGAGCTTTTTTTTATTATAAGCAGTGGTGGCTTTATGGCAAATCAATAACAATCATATTGTGAACTAGATGTCATGTCAAGAACAACCTTGACAGTTACCGTCAGTACAGAAGCTCCAAGAATCTTCACTAACATTTGAAGGGACTAAAATGACGAAAATGAATTTAATTTAAAATCCACAAATGAAGGATAATTTTTATCCTTTGATTGCCTCAGAATTAAAAACCATCTTGGAACACTTATTCAACCGATGGTTTTACTTGCAAAAAGAAGCTCACGCTGCAAGAAAATGCTTGTTTTTTAACAAGACTGTAATGACATGCAAGGCAACCAAAAATGCACATATTTAGGATGACAGTTCGACCGACCTCTTAAACTGTGCCCACTTCGCCAGACCTCAACAAAGACGGATTGAATTTGGGGTTTTTAAAAAAAAAGAAAATCCAACAAATTCCAATGAAGTGTTAGAAGGGGATTTCCTACACAAGAGTTGCAAGCCAGTCTTTTTTTCTTTATTTCCGTTCATGCTGCGTGAATTAAAAAAAAAGTTTTGAAAAAGGAAAGAAGGCTGGTGTAAATGACCGACTACAACATTGTCAAAGTCATCACTCTGTGGTTTTATGTGCACAGGAAATGGAAAGTGAAAACTAAATAGTTTCTCCTCCACGAGTTCCAAGTAGAAAATGAATCTTTACAACTGAACCCGGATGGTTGGTTTAAATCAGTCTGAATTATGAAGCAACAATTAACAATGAACCCTTGCGTTATCTCAGGGTCAAGGTGACTCCGAAGGCCTGACAACAAATGTGTTTGTGGTATCCCTTGTGTTGTCTCTGGGTCAAGGTGAATGACCTCCACCGGTGCATATATTTCTTGGAGTTCTTGACCTTCTTCTTCTTCTTGACCTTGACCCTGAGAAAAGAAAGGGTTAAACCGTAATTTAGGGTTAAGAGTTTGTTGTTGGGTGTTTTGTAAAAGAGGACAAACAAAGAAATAATGAAGATAAATGGATTCTCCAAGAATCATAGGACAATATCTCAATATACTCTTTGTTCGACTCGTCTGTGATTGAGTTTGCAAAAGTCAACTTTTTCTATAAAGAAATAAAAGTGAGTGCTGTTTGAATTCAGTCCGTCCAAAAGTGATAGTTCACCCAAAATCCTAAATTCTCTTGTGTCGACTAAGGGTTGGGATTATTTCATCTGTTGCTTTTTCGAGTTATATACAAAAATTTATTTTCATTTTAAAGTAGCAACCGGCTGTCTGGTTTCTCCGTCTTCATCTTCATCCAAAAAGACACACTTAAATAATTTAATACCTCCATGCTTAAGGTCTCTTACGTCCATTTTCTACTAAAGCCTCAACATTAGATATTGTCCCGAAAAAACCTTTTGGACGTAGACAACTGAAAGCCTGTCAAATCTTTTGCCTATAACTCAACAGCTGACTCAGAAAATAATTCCAATTCTTGGTCGACATGAGGGTGAGTAGAAAAGTCTCCTTGATTGTCTCGACTAATTCTTTTTTGCGTCTGAACCGAGGCGGTCGCATCTGGACAAACTTAGAGCTGCATAGGAATTTCGTCCATCTGAGTTTACAACTCCCTGAAAACTGCTGTACAAAAAAAAATGCTGATTTCTTTTGGTGGGACAAAACCACAACTGAAAACGATGACATCATAACCTGGCATCTCTAGTTTTTGCCCACAAAAGTTGTCACTTCACAACAGGGACGATGGCGCCAAACATCTCAATTTGGACTTTTTTGAAAACGATCAAACAGAAAAAATTATCTTTGTATGGATGTAATAGTCTTTTTGCAAATTTAGTTTGATAAAAACCTACTAATCCACCTCTTCTCTGAGGATATCAGGAAATCCTGAGCCACAAACATCACTGTCCTGACAGTGTTTACTGGGTCTGTCCCGGGGCTTCCATTTAGCTGCCAGAGTTGGACTTTAGAAAACTAGATGGAACTTCTAGGCAACTGTAAGGACCTGGAAAGACGGTCGTGGAGATGAAAAATACCACTGGGTAAGAACCACTGGGTGATTTTTCTGCACAGTCTCCAGCATAATTTATATTTGTTCACACACACCTTTACAAGCTCTGTTGAATCGGCCTCAGGTGGATCCAGTCTGCTGCGTCTTAATGGCAGCCGGATGTCTGAGAATGCCGAGTCCTCTAATAAATACCAGCTCCTGCACTTGACCCCTGCTGGGCACGTAAGACAAGTCTGCGTCAATACGACGGCGGGCGGACGACAGTGACTCATCAGACTCCAGCGGATCTATAGGTCTATAGGAACTCACTTCAATTCCCTTCATTTCTACGTGGAAACCTCCATCTGCTCCGCACGTGTGCTCCAATAAATCTGCTGCACTTTATCTCGACTAATTAAGACTCAATTTGTAATGGAAAAAACTTGGAAAAATCCTTGATCCACTGCGAGGATTCGGAGCCGAGCGTTTACCTAAAGAAAGGGGAAAAGTTGCTCATTTCCTTTTCCAGCTGTTTTGATTATTGTTCCTTCCCGTCGATTACCAACATTCCAGACAAGCAAATAGACACAACGTGTTCCAACAAGTCCTCAACACGCTCCTCTTTTTTTCTATGACAGCTTCTGTCTTTTTATACATCACTCCATCTCCTTTTTATTTTTAATCATTTTTGGTTTCCAGCTCCACCCACTTTATTAGCAGCTCGGTGCGAGACCGCTTCAGGAAACCGACTATTAAAACGTCATTCCAGGGCCCGCTAGAGATTTAGCGCTCCTCTCCGAGCGCCTCAGTGTATTTTCAGATGTGATTTAATGGCATTTTTTTTTTAGTTTTTCGCAGTTGTCGTAGCTGTGTGTGGTTTCGACTTCACAACAGCGGCACGAAGCCCCCCGGGATAGTAAAAGCCACCACATGCGGGGACCCCACTGACAAATGAGGGACAAATTAGAAGAACCTTCCCCGGGGTCGCTCGGCTGCCATACATAAAAGTCTGAGGTGGCGTTTTATTGTGCGCACTCAAGAGCAGTCGTGCGTGCTGGTGCAGCGAGTGTGTTTAGTCTAGCACGGCGAGGAAGAGTTGGGAAGTTCACCCAAGACAAACAGACGAGCTCGTTCCTGCGCTGTGCGTAAGGATGTGATCATCGCCGAACCTTTGTTTCGCCCTGTCGGCGTTATGCAAATGTATTTTTAAACAATCAACAAACAAGATTATTTTTGTTGTTGTTTTTTTTTTTTAATGCTCGCCACTTGTATAGCAGACAAATAGGCTACGTAGATAAAAGAGAGTCAAATGTTTGGAATTTTTTTGGAACAAAAAAAACAACAAAAAAACTTTTTTTTTAACAAATAAAAAGGTCATAGTTTTTCACAACTTATTTTATCATTATTAAAAAAAACTAAATCTAAGAATTGAATATGTATCTCTCCCCTATTTCCAAATTTTCCTTTTTTACAAATAAAATGAAATCTTAAGTTTTATAGAATAATTAAAACCTTGAATAAAATTGACAGTGACAAAGTTCATACTTTGATGTTTTAAATAATTGTTTTTTTAACGCTTTCAAAACAAAAATCTTTAATGTTTACATTAATGATGGCGTAAACATGCAGATATCTTTTGCTGCTTAACTTTACTAAACTTAATCTTTCTATCAATATAACAACTTTTGTTATCCCAGGTGACCCGGTAACCCCCGAAAACAAAGGTGTTTGAGGTATCCCTTGTGCTGTTTCTGGGTCAAACTGAACGTTAGATAAAGAAATAAATTATACCAATCTGTTTGATTTACTAATGATTTTAAATCCCCAATACGTATGGCGTTCAACACAACATCTAAGCACTTTACTTTTTTCTTCTGTGACATTCCTTTCATCTGACTAAAAGCCTATTTCTTTTAAAATCAAGTTAGAACCACAGTTGAAAACAGTCCCAAACCAATGGCAAAGGAATGGGTCACATGCTTACTTGTAGTTTTGTCATCTGATGGACTTAAATGTTCATGAAAATACTCAAAATGGATTGAGTCAAGACACTCACGAAGTGTGTTACAGTGAGACAACTAGGTAAGTAAGTAGGTAAGTAAGTCATTTGTATTTATAGAGTGCTTTTCCAGACCAGGGTCACAAAGCGCTTAAACAATCAAAACAATACTCACTAAAATATATACTTTAAAGGTCAAGATAAAACACAGGAGTGCGAGTACTCAAGGGCTTTCAGATCCTTTAGTGTTGATCTATAAACCTTTATTATCTTTTGACTTCACGATGTATTTAATGCAATTAAAAAAGCCACAGTATGTGACTGTACGCACCAGAAAAAAAGTATCTTTTTACCGTTTAGGGACATCAGATCATGTTAGCATCACCGCTAACATGGACACACATCTACCGTAGCTTGTGTGCCAAACTTCAGCTTCAGAAGAACCTTAGGAGGATAAAAAAAAATGGACGCAACAGTTGGAGTACGGACATAAAATAAATCAATTTTCTGGCAAAACGTAATCTGCTGACAAAGCGTGTTAGCGTTCAAACAGTCTCTCCTAAAAACACTTTATTTATCACCGCTGTGATGAATATATACACAATTGGAGCCACTTTTGGAGACAGAAGTCTGGTTTACAAGCCTATGTGAAACAAGCTATGAAGCCTTTTACAACCGCAACAAACAATCCGAGTTAAATAAAGTGAACTTGAGCACAGCATTGACCCTGAAGGTTTAGTAGGTGACAGTCGCTGAAGTCTTATTCCTGTTGCTCCCTTTTCGCATTTCCCAGCATACTCCTTCGATTAGAGGCACATCTGACTTCCATTAAAGCTCCACATGTAGGTCCAGAGGCGGGATGGAAATGTTTTCTCCCTTCTATTTTCACTTTCCCTTTTTTTCCCCCCCACTGAACTTGAGCCTCTGAGGGAG
Source organism: Callionymus lyra (assembly GCF_982586985.1). Classification (NCBI taxonomy): domain Eukaryota; kingdom Metazoa; phylum Chordata; class Actinopteri; order Syngnathiformes; family Callionymidae; genus Callionymus; species Callionymus lyra. Next base: position 11,019,385 of record NC_141826.1, read on the forward strand.
AAAATTCGGCCTCAAATTTTGGGTGTCAGAGAGTAACTTTCTCATTAACTGCAGCGTTAGCATCCAATTAAAGCCGAGTATCACAGAGTTTGAGCGTCACATGAGTAAACAAACAAATCATTTCACCAACAGCATGCGTCAGAAGGTTTTTTTCAATTGCAGTTTTTGATCCAAGCAGTTTTTTTGGCAACGCTGTGAAGTCCTGAAGCCAAATGCCAGTCAAAGTCTGGGAAGTGCATTCAAACGGGGATTTGGAGACCTCGTTCAGTTTCCAGAAACTACATTAGAGGAAGAAATGTGAACATTGTTCAACAGTTATATATACATGGTGACGCTTTCCACAGCAGGAGGAACAAAGAGGCATCAGTCGGACCCACTGCTTGGCAAAAGACAGAAGGATGTGATACCGATGATCCGAGGATTCCAGAGAGGAAATGACACACAGTGGAAAGTCTCCGAAGGCCTCGAATCCCACAGACCGTCGGACGATTGAGGGCATTTACTGAGGCAGGAAACGCCGTCACATCAGCTTTCCACATTTATAAAAAGTGTGCAAAATTAATGAACTCTTTCTTTTCCTTGTGGCTGTGTTTGCGATGATGTAACTCCAGACTTAAGTGTGGGCTGAGCAGGAATGAGCGGGAGGGGCTGGGCAGGAAAACTATTTATATGGTGCAGACTTTCCCAGCAAGATAAACTCTTATAAAAGGTGGAATTTTTTGGGTTTGTTCTGTCGTAAAAAGGTTAGCTGCGCTTTGTTTCAAAAACCTGGATGAACGTCACTAGACTGACGAGGGAATGTTTTTTTCCTGTAAAATTGTTTCTTAAAAAATGTTTAAAGGAAATTTCTGTTGAGCTTTTCCAACAGACTGACATTAAAAATCATATTCAAGACCTCAAAAACTTTGTTTATTGTCTTTCTAATTATTAGAAGAATCTGCATTCATAAGGAAATAAAAACCAGAAACAGATTTAGGTCAGAGGGATAAAAAAATGTAATTACAGGTCTGAGAGAACAATTTATTCCTCCATTTTTCTCTTTTTATTACACCATTTTATGGGGACTTAACCTCCTGAACGCTGAGTAAAAGTATTTCATATCTTCATGCCTTTTTTGCTTTGCCATATTTTTGCCTAAATTTGAATGATTATAATTGCAGGTCAAATGTCCATCCAATTGATTTATTCAAATGTCTGTTTGCAATTGTTGTATAATTATTTAAGTTAAATATATCTGTGTGTGTTCCATGTACCATTATATATTTCAACATCACTTATAAGGACTGCATTTTTTCAAGAGTTACTTGATCATATTTACTCTAGATTTTGAATGTACTTTTTACCCTTAATGGGTTTTTTTCCAATCAAAATGTGATTAAATAAATATTTTATGTTTATTGGCTAATGTAATCAGGCTTATAAATATCTTTATTTAATTTTATTAGTTTCTTTTTTCAGTGAAATTATACATTTTCTTTTACCTTCATTTTCTTCTCAGTTGTACAATAAACAACTTTAGGACACTTAAAATTATAAAGGTTTATGAGTTTTGTCCATACAAGTTCAGCCAGAGGGGTGTGTGTGTGTGTGTGTGTGTGTGTGTGTGTGTGTGTGTGTGTGTGTGTGTGTGTGTGTGTGTGTGTGTGTGTGTGTGTGTGTGTGTGTGTGTGTGTGTGTGTGTGTGTGTGTGTGTGTGTGTGTGTGGTGTGACAAAATACCGGTCCGTGGATTAAAAATGATATTTGTGTAGGAAGCAGCTTTTGCCAGGACAATTGTCTTCATCCTGTTCCTATTGTTTTATTTTCCAACAGTACAAGGAAAATGTTCTTGAGTAGAAACATCCTCCGTCATCACGCCGTCTATTTGCAGCCATGTTGCCAGAGTAGGTCATGAGATTAATTTGAGAATAAAACGAGCAGCAGCCACATCCATACATCTGACAATTATATCCATTCTCGCAATGTAAACACAAATTTAAACCAGTAAATCTCTGCCGGATGCCTCGAACCTTTGGCCCTGGCTCCGACTCGATCAAAGTGAGCAACATATGGGACATGTTAGCATCTTAACTCGGTTTCACCGCATCACTCCTGACATTGGCACTGACAGACCTGTTGTATCGGCCGCACACTTTTGCCACGACAACCCAAAAGTTGCTGTTATCTGAGCCTCTCTGCAGGAAACAATCGTCTTGTTTTCCTTTCTGGTGAGTGAATATGAATCATGACTCTGTTTGAAGTGTGTGACCTTTAGCAGAGTCAGCTTATTTATGCCGTCTAAACAGGCTTTGCTTGAATGAAAAGTTAATCAAAACCCGCCTGGAAATGATTGACTTTCTATACTTAACTAGCTGGAATACCCGGCGTTGCTGGGGTATATGAAATGAAAACCAATAAACCCCCCAAAAAGATGGAGCCTGAAGTAAGAACCAGAATTTTAAAATTGATCCTGAAAGAAACTGGCAGCTAGTGAAGAGTTTTAAGGATTGGGGAAATGTGAGTTCTTCTACTAGAGCAGGTCAGAATTCTCGCTGCAGGGTTCTGTATTAACTGCAGGGGAGACAGCTCCTTATTGTTTAGACATGGAAATAAACTGTTACAATAGTCTAAACAAGAAGACACAAACACATGGATTATAAAATATGGCATAAATGTCATTAAAATTGGACGTATGTGGATTTTCTGGGAGTTGGAAGGCCTCCTAAAAGTAACAAAAGTAAGTTGCCATCCCCCTTTAAACCTTCACTGAGAGATCCATAATTTACCTGTGAATATGTGGAGCTGTTTGGGACTTTGAAATAGTATAATCTGTCATGATCTCAACACTTATTCATTACTTGTAGTTCTATCAACACAGACTTGATCTTCTCCACTCAGTTTTCATTTTCCGCACTCAATTTTACTACAACTTTCATGAATGTTTCAATCCTAAACCTCCAGGGAGAGACAATAACTCCTTTTCTCTGCACCAAGAGATGAAACCGAAAGACAAGAATTGAAATAGTGGTGTCTGGAAATCTGAGTGAGATGTGAAAGAAGGTAGGAGGGAACTAAACTAAATAAATGGATGCTCGTTAGTCAAAAGATTTCCGAAATTTAAATGAATAAAAATCACAAATGAACATATAAGCTGGCAACATATAAATAAAGCCTGTAGTGGATATTAACCATTGGGTTATCTCAGTGTCAAGGTGACACTATGGCCCGAAAAAACATGTGTTTGTAGTATCCCTTGTGTTGTCTCTGGGTCAAGGTGAACAACCTCCCTGGCTTCCTGTAATACATATGCAGTGGTGGAGGTCTTTCATCTTGAGCCAGAGACAACACCAGGGATACTACAAACACATTTGTTTTCAGGCCTTCAGGTCACCTTGACTCTAAGATAACACAAGTGTTAAGTGTAAAAAGAACAACAACAACAACAATTTTAGAACAATACTAATATAATTATAAATTGATTTTAATATAATTCATTAATATGAAAATTAACAATGAACAAAATGTTTCAAAAAAGTTGCCAAATGATTAAATAGATGATTGAGGGGAAAAATCTTTGCTTAAAAAAAATGTTAGGGTTTGTTTTTGGTATTACTATTAAATTACTATTCCACATCGGTCTGTAAATTCAAGTACTTGGACAATACTACAAATATGTTCTATTTCCTACAGTATCAAAAAATATTGTATGTATCCCTGTATCATAGTAAATATCACTAATACGCAACCCAATTAGATGAGATTTAATAATCTAAAAAAAAGAAATATATTAGACATATTATCTTCTAAAATAACTGTGTACTGCATTTGAGACCAAATGCAAATATGTACCTTATAACATCCATTTGTTTCCTGTCCTAAAATGCCTTTAATTGTTAAATAATTAACACATTTTAGGTTATTAGCAGCAGTATTCAACGTTTAACCTAGATACAAGTAAATCTTCCACTGATAACATCTGGACAGCACGTATTTCAAATGAACAAGTGAATGTTTTCGTAAGTTTCATTTCCGTTCATTCGCTGAGTGCTTCCAATGTCCAAGCTAAACAAAAGTCAGGCTGGCAGTAGACAGGTACTGACCACAAATACCATCCAATCTCCTTGTTAATCTCAGCACAGATCCTGTCCAGACAATACCCCGCTTCCCCCGGCTGCACCAATAAAAACACAACCACTCAATGGACGCTGGAGGCAGAGAAAGACGGACTGGACGGTGAAAAGCTGAAGCCATGCGGTGACTGGATTCTTCTGTTTCTTCAGATTGTCTTCAGACACCAGTGCACTGGTGCCACCGCCGAGACTGTTGTCTCTGAGAGCCATTTCAGTCCAGTAATGACGAGAGAATAAACTCTAGACAAGTCTGTTTATCTTCAGCTCTCACAGGTTGAACAGCTGGACTGGAGGACAAACACAAGCTGACCTCTCTGAGTAACTGACCACAACTCTAAACATTACAATAACAAACTCATTTTGTTTTCAAACAGACACCAAGTATCGAAGGCTTTTCCCATCAGATTACAACCAGCAGGCTTTTCTTCTTGTGGCCAGTTGCTTTTTATTTTCTTGGATCTATAAATGTAAGCACATTTTGCGTTATTTCTTTCTTATTACCATATCCATATTCAGCACTGTATGACTCTTTTAATTTATTTTTTTCCTTTTCTAAAAAGAATAAATAAATGCTACTATTATTTTTCTGATTCTTCCAAATCCTATTTTATTTTGTATCACAGTTCATTTATGGTTTATATTATTTTAATAATGCATCTTAATTGTAAATAAAATACATAAATCTAAATCTGTAAATAAATCAAATTATTTTATTTTATTGACAAATATTCACAGTGTTTTTTCATTTCTGTGTTGCAATTAAACTTCAGTCATTACGTCTGCAGCTAGACAATGAAATCCTCCTAGATCCCAGTTATAACTGAGGACGAGAGGATACAGTCGACTCCAGCAGCTTTTAAAGCTGATGTTTGGACAAATTTTGGTTTTAAAACAAATGGAATCAGTTACCACTTCGTCAAGAGTCATGTGGTCTGTACATTCAAGTACTTGGATAATACTACAAATATATTCTTTTTCCTACAGTTTCAAAAAAAAAAAATTGTATTGTTGCCTCTGTATCGTGATAAATATCGGGAATACACCCCAATTACATCACTGATAAAAAATATATACTATAATCTAGGTAAGTAAGTAAGTAATGTTTATTTGTAAGGGGCCTTTCTAGACCAGGGTCACAAGGTGCTTTAACAATCAAAAACAATACACAGTTAAATTATATACTTTAAAAGATTAAGACAATTACAGGAGTCCCAGAAAATCAGGGACATACCTGCACAAATAAATATGTCTTAAGAGGGTTTTGCACCTACAACATAGAAAATACAAACGATCCTTTTTTATCTAATCATCTAGAAAAATCCCTTTTTTCAGATACATTACCTGCTTAAATAATTTTGTACTGCACTTAAGACTAAATTTACGCCTGTATTTACTTCATAAAATTCTTTTTAATTCTTCTCCTAACATGTCTTGCATTCTGCACGGTCATCAAAAAACTAATCTGTAGGTGCAAATTCTACGTGGGGATTTCCAGTGTTGTCCGTGTAGATTGTGTAGTATAAAATTAGCCTTCAAAAGTTAAAAGACTCTGTTTAGACTACAAACAAAATGTCAGCCATAGACTATATTTTTCTACCCGTGACTCGGTCTGTGTTTAACTAAAGTGTGTCCGTCTGAACTGCTGAGTGGATCAGACTGAAACGTACAAAGAGCTACAATTATTAGAATCCTCTGGAACAAAGACGAGCGAACGTCTAACGGTGAGTCGATCCAGGCGGCGGTGCTGATGTTTTCTTAGCGCCGAATCCCGCGTTGAGGGATGTCGGATACGAAGTCTGCTTTGTGAGAAAAGGAACCGCAAGTTACGCCTGATGAATCGCAGAACGTTAGCGGCTCCGTGTTTTGAGGGTAAAAAATATATAAAAGCTTCCTAAATCTGTGTGAGGAAAATGCGGACTTTCCAATGACACATGATTACTGGCTACAAACAGAGTTAATTATCACTCTGGTTGTTTTCCCCTCCGTCTAACAGGCCAGATCAACAGCACTCTATCCTGCACTCCGCTGTTCCCAGAGGGAGCTAAGCGCAAAGCAAACAAGGAAATAGAATGAATTCAGGTTTCTGGATGTAAGCATAAATGTTGACTGTTAAATTACAGCGTTCGCCTCGGAGGACTAATCCTCCTCTGCTCCTCTAAAGTCGAGTCGATTAAAGAGAGATCCCAGAAGGGAATATGTAAACAGAATGGAATCAAGTTGACAAACCAATACGTGCTCAGCCTTGAATGTGATTATATCGGTACACTGATATATGGAAATATCTTTTTTCACTCTACTGTAACAATATTTAACAGCACTGAACCCAATTTGTTTCCTGTTTGTTTGTTTGTCAGTCAAATTATTAATGTATTGTTTTTTTCAATTAGAAATACATTATTCAAAGTGTTTGTTTATTTTTGTGCTGCACTAACTCTTCAGGGTGTGCCCCGCAACTCAAGGAACAGTAAAAACCTGCCAAATCCCGGTGATGACTGAGGATGAGAGGATACAGCAGCTTTAAAAAAAAAAGTTCAGTTCTTTGCGGGCCAAAAACAAATAACCTGGTGGGTGAAATAAAGCTCACGTGCCTGAGTTTGACTTGGCTGATTTTTTGTCCCATGAAAAAAAGTTAGCTTGACTTTGGGGAAAGTCTTAAGAAATGAGGTTGTACATTTGTATTTGGCATGTAGTCCCTCTCTCCAAGATTTAGCAAGTCCCTCATCATGACTTAGTTTTGAAGTTAACACTGTTTAGAGGCATAGACTTCCGAGATGGATGACGCACAGTGACAAACCTTGATGCTTAACCAATCAGAGCAGAGTGGGTGTGGTCATGTTAAATGATGGTTCATCCCCCAAAGTGGGCGGAGCTTAAGAGTCACGTAAATCTACACATTAGTTGCACTTTAAATTGAACCTATTTCAATTTTAGAAGCGAAGAAACTGCTTCAACTAATCTGCTTCACAGGGTGATGATGGCTGGAGATTATCCAGAACCCTACTATTCACAAACATGCTAACACCTTCGGAGCAATGGTCAGAAGGTCATCTTGTAAGTGGTCTAAGTGAGGCAAGTATCCCCCCAAAAACATACTCAAGATATCCATTTCCAAAAACGCCACCTGGTCTTCTTTGGAAATTCTAGAAAATTGACCAAACATATGATGTAAAAAATGTTTGAACGTTGGCTTACTTGACAATAAATGACAAAAAAAAACAGCTCATGAAGGAGATGAAATCTAGACCATGGTTGAAATGCAGATTCTACTCAGCAACACAAGCTAAAACTGAACTTTCATGTTGAGTAGAGGGTTATAGAAGATCTTCCTGAGGGTTCTCAGGTCTCAAGTATTAACCCAGAGCCAGAAACCATGGTACCGCAGGAAAATAACAACTTTATGAAGGAAGTTTTCTCAAGGTTTGCCTCTAAGCAGACCAGAACCAGAAGAAACCACAGCCACACCTACTTGTTTAACTCCAGAATAAAATCTTTAAAAAAAAATCTGTTTTCTGATTGTTTTGATTATATTGTATTACTAGTCAATGAATCCTTCACACAGAAGGAAGTCAAGGAGCTCCCCCTGCAAACATACCAAAATATAAACAGCCCAAAATATTCGCCTGCCATCCGAGCTGGCCCGCGACTGAGCGTCCATATCCAGTTCCAGTGCTGAATCAGAACACCAGAAAATAAATAGTCGGCAGCGCCAGGCTCCTGTCGGGGCTGAGTCAAGAAAACAACCTTCCTGCCCAGAGGTGACCCGGGCCTGTGTTTGAGTCCGCTAATACATTTGGAAACACGGTCCCCGAGCTGTCGAGGTGCTGATTGAGGGGATGTTTGACCTTCTGAGGGATCCAGAGGTCTGGTCCGGTGAGCTCTCCTCGCCCTTCAGGGGGCCTGTTTTAGGCAATAAAAAGTCAGGACTGGGTTTCAATTACGTGACCCACTTATGAGCTATGTGCTGGGGAAACCAAACCGGGAAGTTGTCCAACATGGTGTTGTCTGGCTCCTTCAATTTTTTCACTTGAGCAAGAGTTATCACAAACAGTTTCGAGTTCAGAGTTCAGAGATCAGGAGGCCCTTGAGCTGGTGGGACTATGGATGAGCCGATGATGAGGTTTTTAAAAGTGAAGGAAAAATAACCAAGCGCGGGTCGTGTGATCCCGACCTTTAGCAGGAACATGATGAAATTCGAACGAGGAAAATAAAGATCCGCCACAACATATTTGTTTCTCCACACACTCGCACAACACCTACATGTTTTATGAACATGTATATATTAGGTTAGATTTTGGGGGGCAGAATATCACAAAATATATATGTTTTTTTTAAATGTTTAATAGGTGTCAGAAGAAATTGATATTCCCACGATACTGTATCGACATTCTACAGAAATCGATCATTTTCTTTTGCCTTTCAAATCAGTTATTTTATTCTTCATAGTTCAATGAAGTGTGTGTTGATAAAAATATTTCTAATAATAATAATAATAATAAATAATAATATGTATCGTATCATCAGATTTTTGGTAAATCATACCCCTATTTTAAAGTCTTAAAAAAAATTGGAAATTAAATGTATATTTTTACCAAACTTATATGCGAATAAAAAAAAAATAAATGGATCAATTTAGATATATTAGATATATAATGTTAAATTTACAAAAGTTCTTGGTAAATATAAATATTTCCCTCCAGAGGGATCAATAAAGTTTTATCTATATATCTAAATAAAGAAATAGAAAATAAAAATAATATTTTTTAAAGTTTTTATAGTACTAAATAAACTCCACAAACTAAAAAAATGAGGATTATTTTACTCCTCAATCAAAGAAAACTTTATTACATAACTTACGGAATAAACCTCCCGCCACTAGATGGCAATGTTTTTAATCAACTCTTATAAATATAGAAAGGAAAATCAGAAACGACTCACCAGAGAGTAAAGTCAGCTTCAGTAAATGTTTGTCTTTCCGTCTTATCTCTTAGATCTTTTTGTGCTGCAATAAAATAACTCGGCAATAACCGAGTACGAGAGGATACAGTCAACTCCAGCAGCTTTTAAAGTTGATGTTTGGATATATTTTGGTTTCAAAACAAAGGAAAGTAGTAAAAACTTCATCAAGAACCATTCGGTCTTACTTAGGAAATCACCCTCCAGCCACTAGATGGCAATGTTTTTAATTAACACATATAAATATGGGAAGGAAAATAAGAAGTAACTCACCAGAGAGTAAAGTCAGCTTCAGTAAATATTTGTCTTTCCTTCGATCTCATGACATCTCCAGCCACAGAGATCTGGACGTCGACCTCAACGATGACCTCACATGGAGCTCCAACATGTCCGGCCCGGTCAGGACGGGTTGTCCGGGGACAAGATTCGAGGGAGATGAAGAAAATCTTGTGGTGGATCAAGGGAAGTTAATCAGTGATTTCATTGATAAAGAGGTTTGATTCATCAACAGGATATCAAATCCGCACGGCAGGAAATTAAAAATAACACCAGGTTTATTGCAATCTGAGAGAGTGTTTGGATTTTCAAACGTCATCATGGAGTGTGTTTGCTCACTGGTTTAGTCGTTAGTTAGAGAAACATGTGGGACAGAGGTTTGATTCATCCTAAAATCTAAATCTTCTCCCAGCCAGATAAGCTTTTATAAGTGTAAGAAAGAAACTAACTGAGGTATATCAGAATATTGAATGCTTGAATTTAACATGTTAAACCTTAAAACTTAAAAATATTTAATTTCCATAATTTCTATAATGGAATTTTGAATTTTATTTTACATTTCATTATATTAGATAATAATTCAACTTTTTTTTTCTTTCTAGTATAGCGTTAAATATTTAATTCAAAATTAATTTAAAGGCTATGAATTCAAACATTCAATTTAGAAAAAAGTTTTTGTTTCGTTTTTTTTAATAATTAAATTAGAATAAAAAACTAAAAATGCATTCATTCCTTTTAATTATTGAACAAAAAAAGGCCATTTAACGTAAATTGTATTGTATTCAATAGAAACCCAGCTTTCAATATAGAAAGTATTACATTTAATTCATAAAGAAAAAATCCAGTGCTTTAAATAGAATATCGCAATAAAAAAAAAACTTTCAACAATTAAAATGTTAAAATCAACTATTCAAAATCCTGATGGCACTGAAATACTTCCATATAAATTATATTTTGTTCTTACACTATTCACAAAAACATCAGGCGAGAACAATCGACCGGTTTATATTCATCCAAAAGATTATTCAAGGTTGAACTTTCAATATTTTACACAAATACCCTTAGATAAGCGCAGCAATATTATATTACAGGACACACAGGTACATTTTTTTTTTTAAAACAAGGCAGTGAAAATAAGGATTAAAATAAACTATTTTGGTTCCTTGATTAAAAACTCAAAATGCTTCTTGATAACATGATGTAGGTTATTTATCCTCCCGCCACTAGATGACAGTGTTTCTTATTCAACATTATTAGCTACCAGATCATTCATCAGAGAAGAGGCCAAGGATCATCCAGAGTAGATTTCACCAAAAAGTCATTTTTCATAATTTCATAACTGTATCATCTTCAAACAGGATTATTAAGTTCGATGCTAACTGGACCCATGAGCTACTGTTTTTCCCAGAGACTTCCCTGTGACTTAGAGCCGTGATTATATCTGAAAGTCAACATCCTCCAGCATCAGTCCCATCAGGCAGGAGAAGAAGAAGAGGTGGAACAGAAGGACGGGGCGAGAGAATGAATATCGACGGAGGAAGAGTTTTACAGGACCGTCCACCGCGGCCGAGAGAGCAGACACACCTCCCGTTTCTCATTGGGAAAGACATCATCAATTATTTCTAATTAACCTGCTGATGGTCCAGTGCACAGAGGATGAAGGAGGTGATCAATCACCTGGAGCTCCTACAAACCTACTGCTCCAGTTCAGGAGAGAAAAAGAGCAGAAGGATTCTCTCCCGATACTCCTGGGATGTTCAGAGCGTAATATATCACTGTACATGGAAAAACTCAATGCCAACGAAAAAGTGAATCCACTATGTAACATGTGATTATCTCTTTTAATGTATAAATAATAACTTTACATTTTTTTTTAATAAACGGCTTTAACTAAAATAAATGGGAAGTGCAAATTGAGGAAAAAATAGATAATGGAATATTAAAAATAGACAAACAAATGTTAATACATTTTTTTAATAAATGTTAAAAAATAAATGAACTGTATATTGTGTAAAATGAAAGAAGGTGGCGTAGGACAAGCAAAATGTGTATATGTAAGATTTAATAATCTTGGCTTTTATCATTTTTCAATTTTCATTATGTTTCCCATTGTAAAGATTTAATTTTAATCTAAAAATGTAAATTAAAAGAAATCTCAATTTGAATTATTGATAAGTATTGTATTGTATTAATAATAGTACTGTATGGTTTAGGCGAGTATTAAGGCCACATTATTTATTTATTTATTATTTCCTACAAGTCGTAGGAAAATGCTTTATTACAAGTAAATCATACAAAATACTTACCTACAAGATTAAAATTGAAGAAAAATAATTTATTACAAGGTTAAAGTCTTGGGAAAGATATATTAGTATGAGATTAAAGTCCTAGGAAAATAATTGCTAAGGGGATTTAAGTACTTGGGAAAAAAACTTTAATACGAGATTAAACTCGTACAAAATTCTTGATTAAGATATTAAAGTCGTAGGAAAATCATTTGCTATGAGATTAAAGTAAAAAAAACAACTTTATTACAAGATTAAAGTTGTAGGAAAATAATTTATTACAAGACTAAAGTGGAAGAATATTTCTTTTGTATTTTTTAGTATTACTTTTGCTATTATTAATTCATGTTTTTTTATTTATATATTGGCGTGTGTAGAAAAAATGAAAGTTGAAATTAAATAGTACTATTGATTGTCAAGACCAGAAAGGGGGACTTGTGTTGATTTTATCTTCTGTACCTCATCTGTTCTTCAATGACAAACATGTTTGAGTCTTGACGTAACTGAGAGGTTGTGGGTTCAGTCATGGTAGTGTCAGGAATTTTTCATTTGCTCAAGATTCTTTTTGTAGAAAAAAAAAGAAAAAAAAGATAGAGCTTCAAAAGTGCATAACAGTGAAGAAAAGGGAGGAAAGAAATGAATTAGCAATGAGACCTCACGGCTGGAAAACTCTGATATTAATTTCTAATCTCCATAACAGACCCACGGATCAAATGGCGGCTCTGTTAAAAGCATGAGTCCTGATGAAACGACTTCCATTTTCATCCAGGAAAAAATGATCCACGGGGTAGGAATTCTATTTTTTTTTCTTTTTCTGACTCTAGACATTTTCATGGAAGGTCCAATCAAGATGAGATAAATACCTACAGGCTCACATGTTTCCAATAGATTCCAATAGAGTATTTCTCCAGGTACGGCTTTGCACGGGAAGTGAACATGGAAGTGGGAGTTTCAGTGGCACACACCGTGTTTTATGACCTCATCTCCTGGACTCATTCATGGCTCTGGTGTTTAGATTTGCACAAGATAAAAGAAAAAAACTCTAATATACAAACCTGTTTACACAGAAGACAGGAGGACGGAAGAGTGTGGAGTATCTCCTGATGTCAGCGTCACCCATTTTTCTTCAGGATTCAAGTCTTAAACTATGTTTTGTTGCAGGGAAAACTTGCATCGTTTTTCAGGATAAACTAGTCAAAGATGGCTGCCGAAACCACCGAGCCGTTTGCATCTGGCGACACCGTGTGGTACTGTGAAGTACTGCACGTGGCGCTGGTTGAAACGAGATCCCTCACGGTGTCCTTTTTTTCTCCAAACAAATGGCTCGCACCGATTCAACAGAAGCGACTCCATTGCTAAAAGGTCAGCAGCTCATTTTCAAAAAGGGAATGTGGCCTTTTTCATTTTGGCCTTTTGCATCCAAGGTTTGGCTGGGAGGAAGTGAAGTGGGACAAAGAAATGACTTTTGAATAAAAAGGTCGGCGGTAACTTTGTGAACAGGATTATGTCGTTTCCCTGCTGATCTGGGACGAGCCATTGGAAGAAAAAAAAATTACTTTGAATCCATTACAAACACTCGCAAAAAGCGGTTGAAAGTCCTTCTTGCTGGTGGCAAAGCTGGAGTCACCTGGGGTTTGTTCACGAGTGAGGGGCGGGTCGTGGTGTAGAATGAGCTGGAATGAAGTAGAAAAACACTTTTTGTTATCTTTGATATATTTTACATTCAGTTAATACCTTTTAACTGCATATACTTTGGTTTGTTTTGAGTAAATTATTGAAAGAATAACCTGATCTAAAAGAGGAGAACTTTCAGAAAGATCTGATGAAGAGAACCATGGAACGAGATGGAAGATTCATATTCTACTTATCGGTGTAAAATAAGGAACCTGTGAGATGAAAAAATAAAATGAATTTGAGCCAAAATGGCTTCATAGATCAGTTACATACTGTAAATATCACAACACTATTGATGGGTTGATGAGGCCTTAAGAAACTGCTGTGTAGTAAACACAATGTATCATGATACAAGATGGCAGTCTATGCTCTATAATATTTAGCTAGTCAATGAAAATTGGCAACCTTTTCAGATGTAGAGCACCATCTAGAGGCATTTCTTCGCCTCACAATGTTTCATGAGGGCTCAAGAAACCATCACTACTGTAAGGAGTAAAAGTAGAGATAAAAAGGCAAACATAAATGATTTCAAAGATCAGTTACTTATATAAATGTCACAAAAGAAATAGATGAAGATTTTAAATTTAACTTCAAATTAGCTTTATAAGGGGAAAAGTAGGAAAAATAGGGTAAAACGATGCTAGTTTTCAACAATAAATGAGATTTGAATCAACATTTGTTTTAAAGACAACATGAAAACTCAACTGTAATATTTCAAATATTTAAGTTTTCCTCTCCAAGATGCAGTAACTCTCTCATCATGACTATATTTAGAAGTTCTACCCTGTCTAAAATCTGGGCAAACAAGAGGTTACAAGAGTGAAGTCCATTATGACGTAATAACGGCTTCACTCTTCCTCCAGCCAGGTGTAATCACGCCCCGCTTTGTTTACACAACAAGTTCCTTTGGAGGTTAAGACTTCCGGGATTGACTAAGCGCGGTGAAAACCATGATGCTTGACCAATCACAGCAGAGTGGTAGTGGTTAGAGTATCTGTAACCGAGCAGAAGAAGTTAAAAAAAGTGGACACTGCTGGGCGAGGGGAAAAACAACACCAGTCGTTTCAGTACATCAGTTTTAATAGCCAGTGCAGCGGTGAAGCAACGGTCACATGACTTGTTCGCACACCTGTAGATGAAGCCGGCAGCTCACGAGACAAGAGTCACACAAAACACGGGGGAATAATAGTGTTTTCATCCAGGGGTTTGACGAGATCTTGTCAAGAGATCTTCTTCATAGGCATACGACAAGATCATAGAAAACTAGCCACTGTGATTTAATCTTTATAGTGAGAGCATGCAAGCAGCGGTGTCGTCTACAGCGAGGTTATAAAAGTGCAGAGCTGCTGCATGATACTTTTGTTCTGGTTCCTTCATCCGTTCACGTGTTCAGCTTCAGCAGTGAAAGTGTTAAACCGGTGAGTTTTCCAAGATGTACGTTGAACCTGACGCTCAAGGATGGTCAATATCTACTTCTGGTGAACAAAAGGGTTATTATTACTATGACGGGTTTGCACGGAGTCGACCAAGGAGTGTTTAAGGAACCAGAGGTCCGAGTCTCAACTCGACGTGGTGCGTGAGCCAGATGGCCTCGGCCACGCCGTCCCCGCTGCCGCCGCCGCCGCCCTCTTCGCTCGGCCTGATGGGCGCCGCCAGGTTGCGGAAGTCGTGGCGGATCTTGAACGAGACGGTGACGTCGCCGTCGTCTTCTCTACGGGGGATGACTTTGACGAAGAATCCGATCTTGTTGGACTTCCTGAAGGCGACGACGCTGTGGAGAAGAGGCCGTTATAAAAAATAAATAAAGAAGCTAACGTACGGCGTAGTGTTTCCCCCGACACTCACTCAGGGTCGTCCTGGAAGTCTTGAGGTTCGGCAAGTTCATCGTACTCGGCAGCGGCGTCCTTTCCAGCCAACATGAGTTCTTTGCTAGGCACCATGACCTTGACCAAGAACACACTTGTTCAGCTCGTTTATTCAGAATCCAGGCGAATAAAACTCATGGTCACTTCATATGGCCCGCCAGACAGTTTTCTTAAAACCAAAGTAGACCAATGCCAGTTTTTTTTTTAAATGTGGAATTTATAGGATAAGGAGATTATGGATGTAAACTAGGGGTTCTAAAAAAAAATGTCCACCGATCAATCAATAAATTGTAAATACATTTTTCCATCATTTTTTCTTTTACAACTAATATTTCTCTGTTGCAGTTCATCGTTCCAACAGTTAAAGGAGCAATAAAATCCAGTGCCGACTGTGGACGAGAGGATACGGTCGACTCCAGCAGCTTTTAAAGCTGATGTTTGAACATACTTTTATTTCAATACAAATAAAAGCAGTTACCACCACATTAAGATTCATGTGGTCTGTAAATTCTGCAACGACAGATTCAATACTCGGACAATACTAAAAATATATCGATACTATACTACCCAGAGATATATCGTTGCCCCTGTATCTTGATGCGTATCAAATCGGCAGATTGATGCTAACACTCGCCACTAATGTCAACAATAAGTAGTAAAGAGTGTGTTAAGTGAAGGATAAAAACAGCAATAACTATAAAAAATTAAGACCCAAAGTATAAAAAGACAATGTAAAAGTCAAACTACTACCTCCTGTTAGATACAGTAAATAAGCCTTTGATAAGTTGCAAGAGCAGAAGTACAGGAGCGATACACACTTAAACACCTGCGGCTCTTTTGGGGCCTTAAATATGAGATTGTGAAGAAAAGACGAATAATGACGCTGTGTTTCACTGGAATGAAAATAGAATTGGAGAGTGCAGCGGTTTTCCATTCTCAGTCTGGCCAATGACTTCATCCCAGAAATGGGCCAAGACAAATAGCCCTGGGTTCTTCAGCAGGGGCCTCAGACCGACTCCTGGTCGACTGGCCGGGGACCGCGAGTGGAGTTACAGCAGTAGCTGATGGATGGATGTTGAAATGGGACGCGACTCTGCTCCGGAGACGACGATGTCTCCTGAATATCTAAGTTGGACTTGGAGCGCTTGAGTTGGAACGTTTTGAAAGAGAACAAGGGGAACTACTACCATCTCCTGAGCTGGAAATGATTATAATGATATTTATTCATGTTTATCCAGCAGAGATCCAAGTCTGTCTCCTGTTATGACTTGTTGATAATTTAGAATTTGTTCAGGGTGTATATAAGTGAGAATAATGCAACACAACTATCAGGATACACAGGCTAGTATACAATATATTGTGATACTGTAAGGAACAAGGATATATTTGTAGTATTGTCGAGTACCTTACTCTGGTGTTACAGAATTTACAGACCACATGACTCTTGACAAAGTTGTGACTGCTTTAATTTTTTGAATGTCAGTATCAAAAGCTACTGGAATCTACTGTATCTTCTCGTCCTCAGTCATCGCCAGGATGTCGCATGGAACTATTTTTTTTTCCTTTTCTTTGTAGAATATGTAATGACTGCTGCCATCTAGCGGACATAAGTTTAATTGCTACACCAGAATGATTTAATGAACTTCGTTTATACACTGTTTACTGACATATAAAGCATAAAAAGAACTATAAAAATGTTAAAAAAGTTAAAATAATACTGCGATATTAAGGTGTATACATTTTTCTTACACATATTGTGTTATAGTATATGAATGATTTACCTTTAGCAACCTTTTTACAATCTCAAACAGTTTGTTCATTTTCTACTTCAGGTTTGAATGTAGACTGTATTTAGTCATTAAAAATTCCAATACCACAAGATAAGATAAGGAGTTAAAGTGATGTTGAAGGAAAGGAATTTGATGGGAGTATTGGTGTGATCAAACTTTCAAGATAGATTAAGCCCTGGAGACTAAAAGACAGTCTCCCAATCATACTTCCAGGTAAGTCAAGATTTTGTTTGGCCCGCGATGGCTTCGATGTTGAAAATGAAAGATGAAACTCATTTCATTTGGAAACTTTCACCTTCTCTTGAAAATCCCACCTGGACTAAATATAGTAAAATTCCTAACAACACATATCTGGCGACCGGGCGTTGAGAACACAATACAAACACTCGTGATTCGACGTTACCTTGGCGGTGCTGTTGACGTCGTCCGGATCGTTCTCATCACAAGCCACCAGTGACACATGGGTGACGTTCTCCACCGGGTTGGTGAGGGTCAGCAGCACTTGGCTTTCCTTCAGAGACGAAAACAAAAGCGGTGATTACCTAATCACGAGCTCGATCACATAGTGTGCCGGTCGTGGACTCTTCTCTGGTACACAGTGTTACACGGTTTATTGAAGAAGCGGAGCTTCATGATTCCAGTCATGAGCAGCTTGTTTTTAAAAAGGATTAGCTGCAGTGTTGGAGGGACAAAACACAACTGTCTGGGGGAAGAATGGGAGGTTACCTCAGGTCAAATGCATTTAAAAAAAACAACATATCTTGACCAGAATTTGTGTGATTAACTTCGACAGTGTTTACAAAGATACTCAAATAACAAGTTCACTCACCTTGTTGTATCGGAGATTCGGGATCGACATGATTCTCACTTCAGGAATGTAACTCCTGCAGAAACAATATCGTTTAGAGATTAGAATTTTTCCTTTAGGATGAATGTAAACGCATACATTTTCTAGTGGAATAAATAAATGTTTAATTATTGTTTGCAAAGCTGTTCTATACAAGAAAAACAAGTTTTTATTTGTATGCAGTCGATCTCCCAAGCAAACAAGTAATAAACAGTAAAAAAAATAGTCTTAAATAATAAGAATCTAAAGATTTTCTTTATTTACAAGGAATGATGTGAAGCAGAAGTGAACCAGTTAGAGCGAGTAAAAAAATAGAAAAACCAACATGGTGAGCTACATGCTATTTAAAGATTGAGAATGATTCATAGCAAAAAGAAATCATAAGAACACCCAGGGGATCTCAAAAATATGTCATTATATCGGAATCAAGGGCTAAAACTCTAATTCTTCGTTGAAGCCATTTTTATACATAAGGCCTTTAAACCCTTTCCACTGGGTCAAGGTGATCGACCCCCCAGGCTTACATACATGCAAATGCAGTGGTGGAGGTCGTTCACCTTGACCCAGAGACAATACAAGGGATCTCTGGGTCAAGATGACTCAGGGTCAAGATGACTCAGAGACAATACAAGGGATCTCTGGGTCAAGATGACCCAGAGACAATACAAGGGATCTCTGGGTCAAGATGACCCAGAGACAATACAAGGGATCTCTGGGTCAAGATGACCCGAAGTACCATGAACAAATGTGTTTATGGTACTTCGGGTCATCTTGACCCAGAGATAACAAGGGTTAAAACTTAATTTCTGGGATACAGTCACTGCACCACAATTAATTAATGTTTATCTCGCCGATACAGTGACCCTGAAAGATGAAAGTATTAAAAATAAAATATTGTTGAATCTCTATTATGAGTAAAACTGATGTAGAAAGAAAATTAATTTGGTAAAGGAGAACAAATCTAGAGATAACAAGATAAATTGATCTTCAAAGCGAGACTCACACTTCCCCTGTTAATCTTAGGTCTTACTTTTTGTTCCTCAACTGGAACTGCTAAAATATTATGCCCTCTTGTGATTTATATAAAATATTTATTACAATTTATAGGTCATATTAGAGGTTGGCCTGATTGATTGATTCTGTGTACATGTGTCTTTTATACATGTAACAAGTTGAGATTAGGATTACTGTCTTAAAGTGAAGTGTTTAATGTGTGGAGCCAGTTTATTATTATTAAATCTAGATCTTTTTTCATCTTTTTTCATCTGATTTTCTGGAGTTTCTTTTTTAATTGTTCTCTCACTGTTAAAATGAACCTGCCATTGTAAGTATAGACCAATATATTTTTGGTTAAAGAGCAAATTTACAAAATCAGTGCAGGATCAGATTCTTATTTCCTCCTCTGTATAATCATCGCTTTTGTGGAATCGATTTAAAAAAAAAAGAAGTTTTTAAATGTCTGTATCTAAATCTCAAGCTTGAATAAACAAATAAACATCCATCTCAAGCTTTAATAAACAAAGACAATATTTGTTTCCGTGTCCTTCCTTCACATTAGGACAAGTTGACACGTTAAATTTTGCATTTAGCTCAATGGTTCCACTTCATTTAGGGGAAAATAAGAATAAGTGTACTAGAAAATTTTCACGTCATTCCTTACATTAACATCATAATTCACACTTTTCATACTCACACTGCAACCAGTTGAATCTTGAACTTGATTGAAGTCGGATTAAACTCTGGTTTGCTCAAATTGTGCTCACATTTCTGTAAGACGACACAAGACAGTCAACACTCATTTAAAAAAAATAAAAAGGTGTTGGTTACATAAGGTACTCACCCTGCAACGCAGCGAGCGCTTCTTTAGCAGGTATTTGTGTCTGGGGTGAAGTTGGGAGGCACAGGCAGGCTGGAAGTCTGGCTGCAGCAGACGCTGACGCAGAGTGGTCACTGATCAGAACAAACACGTGTTGGATTCAGCACATGCAGACGTTATTGAAATAATATCACGCTGTTTTTATTGGCGTTACCCTCGGGTAAGTTGATGGGCCTCGAATAACAATCCTCGGGCAGGGGCTCAACCTCGTCGAGGGCCTGAGCCGGCTCAATGGAGATTTCCTTCTGGTCCTCGCCTTCTTTGAGACTGATGACAGAGGCACAAGAAAATATCAAAAGATGGAAAAAGGGAAAAAAAAGCATTCTTATCTGAAGGAACACCACTTACGAAAGACCAGCCAGACTTGATATGGGAGCTCCAGACCTCTGTCTCTGAAGTCTCGTCCCCAGACCATACTTTTCCTGCATTAAAAAAGAAACCTACAGTTATTATTCAATTATTATTTTACCTCCTTCATCTAGGGACGTAATTCTACAACTTCTCTACTGAGATGTTCATTTGATACAACTCATACAAAAGAAAGCAAGTTAAAAATGGAACTGTCAAAGTCAATGATGTAAAAGGTTGAAATATTTAGACAGAAAAAGCAAAATAAATGTGCGAAAATGTTATTTTCTTCCCTCTCAAATCCACATAAAGGCATCCACTGTTTCACAAGCTTGTGCACCAGACATTCATGTGATCTGAGAGGTCATGTGGTAACCAGAGCAGACAGAAAAGGAGGATAAATCGAGATGACGGTGCTACTTCGGAGGGTGACTCTACCCAAGTTATGAAAAAAACAAACTCACCACCACATGAATTGTGTGTTGCTGGGGGGCAAAGAACCAAAATATCAGAGTGCATTAGCCAAGGAAACAAGAGAGAATTAGGAGCAGGTGCAATAAAAGTGATTCAGCAAACATTGAGGGTAAATTGACGACATGCAATAGGGACAGAAATGCTTGGAAAACAGCAGTGATTAGCAAGTGCCAGGTTGTTAAATCAGACAATACATTAGAAATGAATAACCTGAATAAATGTGTGTACAAGTACATACATAGATTCTCAGAATTATGATGCACGTCTTAAAACATCTATAGCTTTATAGAGCAAAAAAATCTTCAAATCGTCAACTATTGTTCTTTTTTAATTAATTCTTACTATGTGTTTAAGCCTCAGTTTTTAACTTGTTTCCCTCTATGAATAATTCCCTGAGTATTAACCAACCAATTAATCTAGAAAAAAAATGTTGACACTGTCTGGCTTAAAGTAGAACAAACAACACTATTTACATCAAGGTTTTCCGAGTTGCATTTCTAACACAACAAGTGAACAGACACCAGACTTGATGGCATTTGGGGAAACCCCCCCCCACCAAAAAAAACAAGGTGAAATGCAAAAGAAAAAAGCTCCATACCGAAAAGGCGAGAGGCATCCCCTGTCGTCTTCTTGCCAGCTTCTTCCTGTCTCGCTCCTGCTTCTCTCTGTGAGCCAGCTGCTGATAGTACTCCATCAGCTTATTAATCTGTTGTGCAAATAAAATAGTTTGATTTTAATGTTTCATAAAGGGACATTATGATTTTGTGAGGGAATAAAACCCCTTTATTTTTTTCAGAAATACACATTTTATCCACCAAAACGTCATGCGCAACCATGTGATCATCTCAAGAATTTAAATGGCCGGAGGGAAAACCTACCCGCTGAGCATGAGGATTTTCTGGCTCCTGCCAACCACCACTGGCTGCGGAGAATGAAAAGCAGAAAAAATGGTGATAATTACGTAGACAAAGAAGTTTTTCTTTACTTGCAAGCAGGACATTTCTTCTGGCCTAACCAAGGATAATTTGGGAAAGAGTGCATCTACAGTCATACAACTCTATTAATAATGTAAATCCTAAAAACGTATGCATTTGAAGAGGAGCCAAACTAATGTTTGTATGACATAAGTTTTGCATACTTTCTATTCATTAAACCAGACAGTATATCGTTTAAGGTACTGAAGCTCAAAATGGCATTTCACCCACCAACTGACTTGTCAGCCATTCCAACATCCCTGGAGGTCCAGCGGCAGAAGCCACACGCCAGATAGTAAGCTTTCTTCATAGCCATCTTAGTGGGGTCATCGGGCAGAGGAGATGGAATGTTTGTTGCCCGAGTCGACAGGGTGTGCATGCAACATGGGCAATCAAAACAGTTGGCACACCTGCAACAGAATCAGATTTTTTTTAATGTAAAATAAGGAACAGGGATGATATGTTTGTATATCAACTGTCCAATCTTACCTGTTCTTTTTCAGCTTGGCCTCTGTTAGCGGCATATTTTCCAGGCAGCTCGGACAATAGTGGGAGTCTACCTGATGAGGGACAAAACAAACCACTTATGTCAACATGGATCAAGTATATAGTGTCAATCATTCAAGAAATAGACAAGGATGGCGAAGAAGAGAGTGCAGGTGAGGTTGAACAGATGGAAATGGCGATAAAAAGTTTCAGGATAAAGTAAGGGAGACTCAAGATAGTTTGGACATGTGAAGGAGCCAAAATCATTTGGAGGATTAACAGGAAAAAAAGGAGTGGTGGAAGAAAATGATATCAAAGCTTAGTGAGGACATGAAGGGGACATGTGTGACTAGGAGGACGACAAAAACCGACAGAAAATCCATAAATAATAAAGAAGCAACAACGTAACTTGAACACCTAAACAGGTTACTAATTAAATATTTAATATTTCACAAATAACAAATGACTTGCTCGAATAAACACTGTGTAAACATGTAACTGATTTAATATGGCATTGAAGGGTGTGGTGTCTGTGAACCACTTCATTCGCATGATGCTAAATAAAGCGACACAGCATAGTTTAAAGTATAAAAACGATCTTTAAATGTTTGTTTTTTTAATGTTATTTTGGGCCTGGTAATGTTTAATCACAATTAGCCATTTAGCTAGCTATTACAATTACATTAGCCAACACTAGCGGAAGTTAATAGTTTGGACCCAATCACATAACGCGGTTGTTTAATCGACAGGGCGCTCGGCGAATGCCTTGTCGCCGTCGCGCCTACAAGCCCCGCCTCCTTGTCAAAGCTGTTAGCAACGCAGCTAACAACACCGAGCTCGGGGAAAATGACCAAATCTCTGACGTACCTCGTGAGAAACGCATTCTAGGGAGCGCAGCTCGCTGCAGTAGCGACAGAAGTAGAGTTGAGATAAGGGGGCTCGGATCTTCTTTTCCCCACGGACCAGATAGACGGCTCTATCCGGCTGGAGAAGAGACGCCATCTCTGACACCGCTGGAGCGACTGAGCCTGAAGAACTGTTGAGAGAGGAGCGGCTGTTTACTGCGACCTCTAGTGGACAATGTGAAGATAGACATGAATTTATAACAACAATTACAAAATAAATCAATTAAAAAGAATGTTTACATGACTGTTTATACTTAAATTAGTTTGATTACATAATTATATTTTAAACTAAATTACATTTTAAACTAAAATAAAGTAGGTATTTATGTCGGTATTAGTGATTATACAGAGGTTCAATAAGTTTATCAAACTAATTTTCTTTTTGTCAATCCCTGACGATTTGTCTTGATTGATTCAGTTTAAGGTTATTTTTTGTCGATTTAAATACGTATTGTTTCTATCTTAACTGCATTAAAAGCATTAAGTATATGTGACTAATAAAGGAAAATCCTAATTTAGTTGTCAAGTGTCAAAACTGGCTGAGGGTCAAGCATAGACTATAGGCTTATATATTAATATACTTTCACAGAATTATTTACACTCAGACTCAGATTTATTTATCATAATGAAAATGTACTATCTTAGATACTTATTCTCAGTAGAGGGGAACACTTTTCCCCTACCTAGACCTACTATGATTTGTGATAGAAGTGAAAACAACCTTTTAAAAACTTTTAAAAAAGACAATTGCATTTTTTTCTCAACACCATAATCCCAACTTGATTGTTTGATTGAGCAAGGTTGTGTCCTCTGACACGTGATTGTGTTTTGCTTTTCTCTATTTTATTTTTTTAATTTTTTTAACAGGTGTTCTCCATGTTGTTCATTTTTTAATGTTTGGGTTTTTTTCTTGCAATTGAGACTTGCATGTATTGACTGGACCTCAGCAAGACCAGTCGTCTCGGTGTCAGCTCGTTAGGATCCTTTTAAATAAACGAAAACGTAAGGTACGTGGGCCAAATCCATCACGCTTTGTAATTGTGTGTGACTTAAAAGTGCTATAAATATATCTAATTGGCTGAAAATGGAATCTTGAAAGCACGTCAATATCACTCCACAGTGAGATTGTGAGTTGGACATATTTATGATGTATCAGTTTGATTTGTATTTAAAGTCTGTACGGTTGTGGGTATTAATAATCACTGATGTAAAAACTCAACTCACTCACATGTTTCAAATGTTGAAGTCTTCCTCTCCAAGATGCAGTAAGTCCCTCATCATGACCATGTTTTGAAGTTACTACTTTATAAAGTTCTCCCCCGTCTGAAATCTCGGCGAACAAGAGGTTACGAGAGCGGAGTTCATTATGATGTAATAATGGCTTAACTCTTCCTCCAGGCCAGCTGTAACCAGGCCCCACTTTATTTATACAACAAGTCCCTAGGAGGTGGAGACTTCCAGGATTGATTAAGCGTGGTGACAAACCTCGATGCTTGACCAATCACAGCAGAGTGGGCGTGGTTATTGTAAATGAGATTTCATCTCTGGAAGAACAAAGTGTTTTCAGTGGGCGGGGCTTAATCACAATATCTAATGAATGAAAAGAGAGTTTTGTACAAACAGAAACATACTGATGAGTACAATAGGGTCCAACATCTATTTAAGACACACTTAAATCAACACATTAGTTCATCTATTTAAGACACACTTAAATCAACACATTAGTTTTCCCTTTAAACATCTTTATTCGCCACAATATCGACATCAATTTAGTTGGATTTTGATGATCTATCCTCAGTGACTCACGAATGTTGAGGCCTTTAACGTTAACAACACCGTCTCAGATGTGATCGTCAACAGGGGGGAGTCGTCTTCCCAGCGGTGACACCCCCCTTCCCTCTCTCTCTCCGCCTCCCCCAGCAGGTCTGATTATTTATGGGAGGCGAGCAGAGGGCACCGAGCCACTGAGACTCCAAAAACCCAGACGGCATCATGTCGAGACCCCGGGCGCTGCTGCTGCTGCTGCTGGCGCTCGGTCTGCTGCTGCTGCCCTTCAGCGACGGAGCTTCACGCATAGAGGTACACACTGAACCTCACTCACTTCTACTCTTGTCATCTCGACCTATTTTGAAAATACTACTAGTTAAAAAATGACATGTGCTGATTATCATCGAGGACTGGACGGTTCGTTTCTTCTGTGATCTATGTCAGAGTCATTAGGGTTCAGGGTCACCTGTTTTCATACCTGTTCCAGCTGCTCATCATCAGCCATCACACCAGTGACACGTCGGCAGATTACTTTCCCGCCCACAGTTTGACCTTTACCAGATTTTGCAATGTAGACGTTTGAGCTGTTGACGGAAGGATTCACCAGTCATACAAATAAATACGTTGGTTATTAACTCATATTTAAGATGTTTCCCAAGAGTATTGACTACTGTTTGTTTGCTGAAATGAAAATCAAACCTTTTTTTTTTCATACTGTTGGTACTGCTTGGAGTACTTTCCTAGAGTACTACTACTTTTTAAATGTTCCTGGAATGACACCGAAAACAAGTCGAGACAACAACGTAAATACACGGTAAAAGCGTTGTACCCGATGGACCTTTTTATTTGCCCAAGGATTTAGTATCCTTTTTTTTCCATCTGTTTACTTTGCGTGTTTATCCGGTAAGAGGGCAGATGGAGGTGCGACTGTTTTCAAATGAACCCTGTTTTATAAACGCTGATCTTCTGTATTTAGGAAAATTAAATAAAAATGTAAGCCTTTCTTTTGACTTTCAAACTTCTACAGTGAAAAATCACAAAAATCCTAGTTTCACTCAAAACAAACTGTAAGTTCCTGTTAATCAAATCACCTTTTTGTTTAATTTCCCTAAAGCGTTGCTTGCTCATCTCCACATTAAATAACAGCTTGATTTAAATCAAAATCCACTTTTGATTTTCTTGTTTAAAATCATCTTTTTTTAAATAATTATTACGTTTATTTTAGGGAACAGTTAAACCTTAAAACACAAACTAATTTAATAAAACAGTTTAAACTCGAAACAGAAATTAAAAAGTCAAACATTTATTTTTAATAACTTAAAAACAACATTTTCTTAATGGATGGTGATGAAAGTAGATTTCATGTTGATATGCTGACCTACTGGGATGCCAGTATTTATATCTGGGTCAAGGTGACCCAGTGTCCTGAAAACAAACATGTTTGAGGTCAAGTGGCATAACACGGGATACCTAAAAACACATTTGTTTTCGGGGGGCCCCGGGTCACCTTTACCCCAGAGATACACAAGGGTTAAGATAACAATTATATAAAGACTAGGAGTAAAATTGAACTAAATTAATTTGATTGTAATTTGATACTGTTAAAGAAAGTTTTGGATAAATATAATTTTTATTTGCTCCACGATCAAAAGTGGAAAAACTTCATGGCCACCTTGTAATTGAGTTATCAGTTTTAGAGAAATGGGATTTTCCTGACATTCCATCCCTTTGAGCAAATGTTCTCTGAAGTGTCTGTTATAAACTTCTTTTGAAACCACGACTCCTTTAACGGCGTCTACAGCGCTGCGTCTCTTCAAGCGACGACACCATCTACAAGTACAAGGCCAAGACCCTGGACGGGACTGTGGTGAACTTCAGAGACTTCGAGGAGCGCCCTGTCCTCTTCGTCAATGTTGCAACTTTCTGAGGTCTCACCGAGCAGTATTTGGGTAAGAACGATCCAATGAATGGCTTCGGGAAAATATTTAACAATTATCATCAATTTAGAACTGAATGCACTTCATGAGGAGTTCAAGGAACAAGG
Source organism: Callionymus lyra (assembly GCF_982586985.1). Taxonomy (NCBI): domain Eukaryota; kingdom Metazoa; phylum Chordata; class Actinopteri; order Syngnathiformes; family Callionymidae; genus Callionymus; species Callionymus lyra. Next base: position 11,046,057 of record NC_141826.1, read on the forward strand.
TCTCACTATTCTTGGGTTTCCCTGTAACCAGTTTGGGAAACAGGAACCTGGAAAAAACAATGAAATCCTTCCCGGTTTAAAGTAAGGACTCGTCTTCTTATCTTTTAAATCTAAATGAAAATGTGTCGTTGGATCCATGTGGAAAATCCTTTTTTAATTTGAAGTCCGCCCATGAGAGGATTAAAGCCACTGAAGAAGGGTCTAAAGCCGTCTCTCTGTGAATTCCAGACATGTCAGACCCGGGAACAACTTCATCCCGAAATTCCAGCTGTTTGAGAAAGGCGATGTCAATGGGAATGATGAGCAGGAAGTTTACACTTTCTTGAAGGTAGGAGCGTTGTTTTTAAAAGACCATGTTTGATCTGCTCTTTTAACACTTCCACTGGCTTCACACGCAAAGAGGAGAATGTTTAAAAACTAGAGACTCATGTAGAAGACTGAACCTCCACTGAAGGTTTTAGGAGCAACTTGATCAGGTCAAGGGAAAGGGGGGCAAAAGACCCCCATGGAAATTACACTCATCCAATTTGAATGAAAATATAAGCACATGTATAACATACTAAGGGAGATTTTAGCTCGTATTGTAAATTTTAAAGGACAACCCAAGTAGAAACAAACAAATGTAGATGGTTCCAATTTCAATTAAATTTAAACCATATTTAATACATTTTAAATGAAGATTGTCCATCATTTCAGGCCTTTTTGGTTTTCAAATACATTCTTTATACTTTTAAAGTATGTATTTTAACTGTGTATTGTTTTTGATGGTTTAGGAGCTTTTAGGAGGCCCTGGTTCGATAAAAGGCCCTCAACGAATAATGACTTATTTACTTTAAGTATTTCAGCTACTTTAATGGATAAGGTTCAAGAATTTGTAAAGCATTTCAATTGGACAGCAGGTGGCAGTAGAGGCATGAACAAAACACAGTAGGTTTTGAAGAAAAGCTCTGAAGTCATGCAGAAGTTCACCAAATGGTGATGTTTTAGAGTAGAGATTTGTGGATCTGGATCACCACCAAATCAATTGTTCCTCGTCCCCATCATTATTTCCTGAAGATCTTGACTTTTGAGTAAGACGGACAGATATATTTTCAGTTTTTTTGGTCTTGGCTGTTTAGGTGTCACATCCGAAGACTAGAGGCCTCTATTTGGGCCTCGAGTTTTGCAAATGCGACTAGTTTTACATTTCTTGCTCATATCAGGCTGATTTCCCATAACTTAAATGCCAACTCGGCAAATCAATGTCAACCAGGAGTATTCCAGCGTGATGGTTTTTTTTGTTTCTCCACAGAACTCGTGCCCACCCGTCGGAGACTCCTTCGGTAACCCCGAGAACCGATTGTTCTGGGCGCCACTGAAGCTCAACGACATCAAGTGGAACTTTGAGAAATTCCTGGTGGGTCCTGAAGGGAAGCCCATGATGAGGTGGCACCCCATGGTCAACGTCTCCAGAGTCCGGGAAGACATCCGCAAACACTTCCTGGTTCGCGTCATCAACCAAGACAAGTCTGATTAGCTTTCGTCATGGAGCGTGTGACGTGCAGCTCTGGCGCCGAAGGACGCATGTTTTATGAAGAGGGGGCTTGAAAACAGGGAAAATCTGTGGTGCCTCTTCGGAGCGTGAGGTTCTGGTCGGCTCTTCAGTGCATTCGAGCTGCCACGCAACCTCACGGCATGTCTTTTTTCTCCAGCCAGAACTCATGTTTACCATCAATAAATAAAATGAAAGTGTCTGCGTGTCTCCCTCGTGAAGCGGCGAAAACATACGTACAAATAACCAGGATAAAGATTGTAAAACATTTAGAAGAGATTTATTAAGCCAGTCAAATACAAAAAGTCTCACATGTGCTTCTTGCCTACAGCTGAACAGAAGAAATGGCTGCTCATTAACAAAAACACAACTGCCAGTCGAACACAATGTACCTAAGTGCATCTCAGTAAGAAACTCTTTTTGTTAAATGAGTTATTAAATTATGGTGTCGTGTACTTTCCTCGCACTCGTCTCAGGAGTCGTTTAAAAAGTACAGTTTATTTGGTCATGAATGATTGGTTGTTCCTGTCATTTTCACTTTCGTTCGTCCTCTCTGTGCTGCTTCTGGAAACATGGGAAGTTGATATCGAGTGGATCACGACAGAGTGCTTGAGCGGTTTGACCATCGCTTTTGAAAGAGAGTGGTCGTCGTTGGCTACGGTCACACAGACGGCGACAACATTTCGGAAAAAGAATCTTTTAAACGATTCAGTTCATGCTTCTTCCAAGAACTACAAATGTCTTTTTTTGGAAGTTCATAATAGCTATCAATTTAAAAAACAATTTGTTTAAATCGCTTATCATTTTAATTTGAATTCTTAAGCTATATATATTTTACTTCATGGTCCCAGAATACAAGCAACCATTGCTTTAAAAAAAAAAAAGTAACGATCCGAGTCATGTCTGTGTAAACGCAGCCAATCGGTGACAAATAGTGCAGTGAGTGACAGGATGGTTATGACTGAGTGGTCAAATCAAATGTAAATCAAGTGAAAGTGCTGTGTTTAATGAGATTAGGTCCATCATCGTGGAGAGAAAGAGAGAGAAAAGAAAAAAAAAAGATTGCAAATGTACTGTGCATCGTGTCTGATACAAACATACAATGTCATAGCTACTATATATTGGGAATACACTAACGACATAGAACAGCATCACTTAATGAATTACACTGAGTCAATGCAACTATCAAAAAACAGCAGGATATAAATAAATAATCACAATTATGTTTTTTGGTATGATACCATCAAAATTCAATTCTTCAAAATGTTCTGTATTTCAACAACCACTTTTGAACGATTACACAGAGGGGACATTTTCTAGAACATTAATGGCACTGAGGGTTTCCTCTTAAATCAATTAACATTCACGTTTGTAAATTCAGACTGAATTCACCTACAGGGTCATTCGCTGTTGGAATGAGTGTGTATGGTTTTGGATTAAGAGAGTGAGAATCTGCAACCCTGGCCGTGACAAAACCAAAAAGCCAGAGAAGTTACAGTTGTAGAAGGAAAACAATCAGAATTTTATTTAAAAAAAGAAAAAAAAAAAAAGGTAAGAATTCCAACCCATTAAAAACTTCATTTTATGATAAAGAAAAATCAAAATATTTGTGTGTATATATATTTATATATATTTAGCAAATAGCGAAGTGTTTCACAAAGCCTTATAAAACGCAAGTATAAACAACATTACAATCATATCTACAGTTCAGTAGGAAAATTATAGATAAAATCACACCTTTTCAAATCAAAAACAAACCAATTTCATGCTACTACCTAGTTTTCCATGAGGCGGGTGATGCTTTAGTGCTTTCCGGGGTCAATATTCTGTCGCTCCCTTTTGCCGAATCCCGCCGCCGTTCCTGCTGATGCAGCAGCTGCTGCCGCTGCCGCCGCCGCCGATGATGACTGGTCTGCAGATACAGAAATGACACTTGAATATTAGAAAACAGAAAATGACGGATCAGTTGTCGACTTAAAAAAAAGAGGATGAAGTGGAAGAACAAATAGTGATGGGTTGATGATGCCTCATTAAAAAGCTGGTTACTTAAGACATTGATAAAGTAAGTAAGTAATTTATAAAGCGCTTTTCTAGACCAGGGTCACAAAGCGCTTAAAAAAAAAAAAATACTCCAAAAATATATACTAAAAAGATCAAGATACCACCGAGAACACAGGAGTCCCGGAAAATCAGGGAAAAGCCTGCACGAATAAGATAGTCTTAAGATGTTTCTTGAAGGACCACTAGATGGCACTCTCTGCTTTATTATCTTGCTAGTTTCAAATATGGATTCCATTTCGATTCATAAGGTTCTGAATGGATTCATTTCAATTGTCTTTTCTAAAATTAAAATGGTTTAACTGGATTAATAACTGACTTTTTTTTCCCTCTCATTTTAAACTGCAGTTTGACTTCATGCATGCTTTGCCCTCTACAGGCGCTATGGGTTTATTATTCGTAGAGCGAGGGTTATGGCTGCAATTGAAACTAGGTTGTTTTATGTGCAAACAACTTGGCATATTATATTTCATAGCAATAATAAAACAATGAAAACATCATAGAACTTTAGTCAAGTCCTGTGACTTTGTTCTCACTTGGGATCTTGTCAATTTAAAAAAAACAAGAAGAAAAAAAAAGTGATGTGCATGTGTAACAGGTTATAGCGACTCTCTTTACCAACTTTTTTTTTATTAAAACGTTGATTGAATCATGACGTAATTTGAGTATGGTCGTAAACTTAATGTCCGTTATCCTGATGGTTTTGCAGAGATTCAGATGGTAAAGTCAGTGATTCTCTCGGTTTCATTTGTATTGTCCCAGCTGGTTGTAGGAAGCTAACGTTAGCGCAGTGTGATACCTTGTCAAGTAGGTTGTAAGTGAGTTTTAGTCACGTTGGCCATGGCGTATACATTTGACATCAATAATTGATTTCATGCTCAATTTTTTTGATTCAACCATTTTTTGGGATCGAATTTTCGACCCATAATCTCTTCTCTATCAGTAAACTGATACCAACTCAGAAAAAGCTTGATCGTACCTGCGTTCTCAGGTGGTGGCCTCGAACTTTCTCCGACAGCTCTGGCCCCTCTTGGTTGTGGGAATGATGACTGCCAGGGAAAACCCTGAGGAGAGAGAAAAAAGGATTGGTATTAATCATGAACACGGATCCTTTCGTTCAAGCAGGTTTTAGTTGATATATTAAGACCTGACTACATTTGTTTTCTGCCACAGAAAAAGGGTAGAAGAAGTAGAAGAAAAGAGCCTTTTTTTTTTTTTTTTGTGAACCAGAGTCACTCCAGAGACAGAGGGGCCTTAGAGGACCCTTACCGGGTTAATAGGCTGGAAGTCTCGTACGGGGGGAGGTGCCACGGCGGCTGCTGCTGCTGCTGCATTGGGCATCCGGGGAGGGAAGTGTACGGGCCAGCCCTCAAGGCCCTGCGGTCCCACCTGCACAAAGGGACCACAGTAGGGAGGACTCAGCGGGCCGTTCACTGAGCCTGACGTGGGGTCTGAGGTACGCCTTTCCTGCTGCTGCCCCTATGACGGATCACAAGTACACACGTGATCCCCAATCAGTGCATGTGTGCTAGTTTAAGAATCCGCCGTGACTTTGCAGTCTTTTTTTTTGTTTTTTTTTCCCTCTGCACCACTGATGATGTTTGTCCTTCTTAAGAGGTTTCACAAACTGGAGTATGGCTCTGGTAGACTACATTGAAGTGACGGCCTGCTGCCACAAGGTGGGGCTATTCTGATCAACCATGACCCTTTTCAGTGGTCCTTTCAAACTTCAGATATGATTGAGCTAAAGTAACGAGACATCAACTCATTTCTAAAGATAGATTTTCTTTTTTTTAATTCGCCGTTTGGCTTCAGTTGTCGCCAGTACCTGCTTGTGATGTTGCATCTGAAGTCTTTCCAGTTTACATCTCTCTGTTCGTTCTCTCTGACACTCATTTTGTGCCTGATGGAGCTGAAAGGAAGAAGAAGAGAAGGTTTACAAAGCTTCAGAATTTCTTTATCTAAATGATTTTTGACACTTATTATGAACATATGATAAAATGTATATTTGCTGCAGATCATTGACGTGACTCCGTAGCATTGTTACTTATGTGGATGATGCCAATATAATTTTATTTTTGTTTCCCACAGTCTTTAAATGTAAAACGATGGTGTTAGGAAATTTCAGATAATGACACTATTGTATGTTGGATTATACTGTCACATATGTAATGTAATAAAGCTCACCTGATTTGTCAAATTAGTAATCTGACCCTGCAGCCTTTCAACTTGTCGCCTCAAGTCTTCCTTCTCCTCGTTCATCCGCTCCCGGTCGCTCCTTTCTTTTCTGAAGTCTTCTTCAAAGATCTTTACCTGCAAATTTCAATGAGTTTAGAGAACATGAACACCATTGATTTAACCCAAATCCACATTTAAAGCATTCAAAATGATACACCAAAGTGACACAATAGAGCAAAAACATCAAAAAACTGGATGAGCAGGAACTGACCTGCTCCTTCAACACTGCTATTTGCGTGAGAAGTTCTTGTTTCTTTATATTATGGGCTGCCTCTGTAAAATTAGCCTGGGCAGGCGGTTGCTGGGATGATGACTGTGTGGACTGCAGGTTTAAGGCTTCTTCTAAAGCCTGAAAACACGATTGAATTCAATCAAACATAAATCACAAACATAGAAATATGCTTTTTAACAAGCTTACCCTGTTGAGGCGTTGGATTTCCTTCTCCTGGTACTCTCTTTGTTTGCTGAGTGGTAGCAGCTGGTCCTGCAGGTAGCGCACTTTCTGTTTCAGCTCTGTGGTCTCAGTGTTTAAACATTCCTTCTCCCCCTGAAACGTGCATCAAATATAACTTTCAGTGTGTAAGGTTTTCTGATGAGACTTTAAGAGACCATAGAACCAACGATTTGAAATACAAGTAAGTTTGCCTAAAGCATATGGCAAGTTAGATTCAATAATTGTTAAGGCTTAAAAAAACAAAACTTGAAGTCAAATCAAACAAAGTAAAAAAAATATAAAAACAAAAACAACAGCAAAACTTTTAAAAATGTGTGTGTATCTGTAATCTATGATTAAAATAAAGTGTTCCAGATATTTAAAACAAAAACTTACTTCACGTTCACATTTTTACAAATTTAATTCAAGACTTTTAATGCCATTGAAGCGCATGTTTTTAAATTAATTAATTTGATAACTTTAAAGACTTAAGGATCCACGGTAACCCATTTTATACCATCTAAAAAACCAGCAAGGTATCGGTTTTATAAGATGAAAAGAATTGAGAAGGGAATGAGCATTGAAAAAAGATTTTAAGTCACATGTTTGAAGTGGGGTTGCTGCTGTGTATGTGTTCATTAAGTCGTTTAATTTCCACCCTAATGAGCTACTGTAGTTTCAAGAGACCTCGATGCTAGCTTCCACGGATGGCAATTTTAGTTCCTTTCAAACCCGATTACATTATTTTTTTCAATATTAACACAGATGAGTTTGTTAGCAAACAATATAAGAAAAACATGTTATTATCGGTGACTTTTTATAGCATCAAAGTGTTGGGTTTTTTTGGAACCACCATTAAGTAATAGCATTCTCACCTGTACATTTTCAATTTTGGACTTTGCCAGCAGAAGCTTCTTATCATAGTCACGCTGCCTCTGCTCTCGCTCCGCCTCTAGCTCGAGCACAGTCTTTTGGGAATCAGCGAGCCGTTGTCTCAGGTCTGTGATCTAAGGGGAGATAGAAAGACAAAATCAGTCATAACATTTTTCTCTTGGTTTTTACAAAAAAAACCCAGCTCATTAACTATCAGGATGAGATTATAATAATAACACTGTGGATAAAACCACAAACATCCAAATGAACGTCGTTATGTAACGGCGAGGAGCTCACTGACGCAAACGCTTCTATCTAGGGTTCTGTGGTTTGTACCAAAAGTAAATCATATCCCATCATTTGTCGAGTGCGAATGTGGGTCATCGCATAATGGCATGTGTACCCAAGCGTAGGCGTGAGAGTATGTGTGCGATTACCCCGTGACAATACCTCAAAGGAAGTCAGCAGGTACAAGATAGACGAGGGGAATTCTAACCCACATGCGGCTGTTGTTGTGGTATGCAGAGAAAGTACAAAACCGTTGCAGATTTGCACTTTTCAGCAACAGATGCATTAGGCATCTTTAGTTACCAATGCTGCAAGAAAAATTCATCTATATGCGATACATTTATCTGCAGCACTTTCAATATTTTACAGACCTACTTAAATTATCAATTATTTAAAGACAAACCTTTGAAGGTTAAAAGGAAAAAGACAAGTAATGCTGCTCGTGTAGGTCCTTCCCAGCTATATTAAGTCCGTCAAAAGTACCAAAATATTCTGGTACACAAATGATTTTCAATTGCAGTAACTTATCTAAAATAATAAAGGATAATTAGTTAAATTATGAATATGTTTATCAGAGGAAGGACTATGTGACCACATATGTGTGACATCAATCTCTGACATGTCTTCCTGACCACAATGGAACCAACGTCAGAGTCGACTTCCTGTTGATAATTAACAAGCATGTCATCTGGTCAAAACTACGTCCCTAGTCACGTGAGGTTTGTTTATCGACGTTCGACAGGAAAAAAACAAAATGAGGGTGTGACGACCACCTTAAAAAAAAAAAAGGTTTCGATCATTTGGTCGTTAGCAAACAATTGCAAGAATATTTTGAGGCTTACAAAAGTACTGGAGTGAAACTTGACCTGCTTGAGTTAAGATAGAATACATCCAGTTCAGTTTTACAGAATCAAAAAGAAAAAGCTATTAAATCTCTGAATATGTTGCAAGAATTAATTGATAAACTCTTGGAGAATAATTTATCTACATGACGGAGGCTTCAAATTTACCTTCTGTTCAAACTGTGTCTTCATTGAATTCCACTGAACGTCCCACTGCTTGTTAACCTCCAGAACCTTAACCCAGATAACAGAAAGACATTAGAAATAGCATGATGGAAATAAATTAGGGAATGTGAAAAAAAAACTAACTTACATCCTTTCTCTGCTTCTCTAGAAGTTTGATTTTCTTCTCATAAACCTCTGGATCACAATGTTTGGTTGGAGTTTTTTCTGTAGCTTTTCCACTCTGGAAGCACGAGAAACATTTAGAACTCGTTTAAATTATACAAAAACGAAAATAATCAAGCCATTTGTATGTGTATAGAATCATAACATTACTATTATGCAGTCAGATAACATATGTAAAGGTTATTATTCATCTTAATTACCTTCTGAGGCGTTGTAACGTCCATCTTGGGCCGTACAGCAGCAGATTCCTCCTTCACTGGCTCTTCTTTGGTCTCTGTAGCTTCAGAGTCTGACACTGCAGTGGATGCTGTGACTGCCGTTGCTCCTCCTGTGACCAGCTCTTTAAGTTTCTGGTTCTCCTGTCTGTGTCATAAAGAAAACACATGTACAGATAAAGAGACTTGACTGACCCTTTAGGAATGCACAATCCATAAAAGACTCAAAAGGAAAGCTATACAGAATCAAAAGTGAAAGCAATGGAGGCTGGTGACTGATGTGGGTCAAGGGAATGCCTCAGATATTTGAAAATCAAACTGCATGAGTAATACATTTCCACTCAAGGACTGCGAGAATCGAAAGTGTTAAAAAAAATAACCTCAGCTGTTCTAGGTCTCGATTCCGTATGTGATGATCCTCTTCCATTTTCCTTCGAAGCTCATTGTTCTCCTGCCTGAGCTGCTCACAGAGAGTCTAAAGGCAAAGAGTGAAAATAAACCGTTAAGATTAAATATCGTTTCTTATTAAAGTCTTGAAAATACTTAATAAGCACAACAATCAACTGCACAAAGGGTCTTTATTTTGGGAACAAGAGCATGTTTTATTCAATCAAATAAAGGAATAAAGAGGCATTACTTGATGGTTACGCATCATATTACCACTTCAAACTCTATTTACTTATTAAGAGACAAGCTTAATAATAGACAAAAGATACTCATAAATCAATCAGCATTAAAAAAATATATAGAAAATGAGATAACAGAAATAACACTATGCTCAGAATATTTCAAATAATACACGCCTGTTATAAAATTCACAAGTTAGAAGATATACAAGTAGTTGTATGATAAACATGTTCACGCTCATAAATCCCATGATGTATTTCAACACAAGGCTCATAAATTGAGATATACACACACCTGCAAAAGTGAGGTCCGTTGTTCGTTCTTTTGGACCTTTGAGGAAAGGTGGTGAAACTCCACAGCCATCCGACCCAGATGCGCTAAAAGCTGGTTTGGATTAGACTCTTCTGCAAATATGCTGAAGGAGCTTTCCAATTTCTTTAACTGGTTCGCTAGCTCGTTGTTCTCCTGAGGCAAGAGGGGAATAACCACTGACCGAGCCTGAAATACAGAACACTTGAACTGTCAGACAACATTCTTAACAGATCAGCGATTAAAGCAACAGTGAATCATATACATCTAAAACCTCTAACCAGTTGAGCCAGTTATAATTTATCTTTTTATAACTTTGATCTCTGAAGTTTTTTTTTTTGTTTTTTTTTACATTTTTTATGGCAACATACTGTATTCATTAACAGTAAAATACAGTCACATCTTTCCCAGAGGTTATGACCAAATATAAAGTCAGTCACAATACTGGACTTTCCCCACGGATGAGTCAGTATCAGGGCACGTTTGCTGAGTCACTAGACTAAGAATGTGTTTCCTAATAGGCAACATTTTAAATATAAAATAATTGAGAGACTTTTAACAATTGTACAAGAGCGTACATACCGTCAAAGCATCTGATGTCTTTCCCTGCGGGTTTACAACATCTAAATCATTTAAGGCCTCCTGGGAAAAGAAAGAAAGATGTGTGATCATTAACATTGAACTCAGATGACAGTGAACATGATGGAACCTAATCAATTATGATGGTTTCCATTCAGACACTCACGTTGGGTTTCTCTGGCTGAAGCGTCTTCCCTAAGCAGCTCATTTGTTCCTCCTTCTGTTCAGCAGCAGGGTGCAAACAGTGTTTACCTAAAATAAGCCACAACCGGTGTATCCGTCAACACATGTCTTACCCCTAAGAAAATAAACCAATGGACAGAAACTTACTTTGAGTCTCAGGTGGACAGGCTCCTCCTGCACACAGACTGGCAGCAAAACTGGATGACTTTAGGGCTTCGTTGTCTCTCACAAGTTCTTCTACTCGCTGTCGAAGCCTTGATGCCTCTGACTGAGACTCCTCCAGCAAATCACCTGTGTGTCACCGGCAAAATGCGTCTCACTTACTATTCCCACATGGGTACTATACCAGTGATCGCAATACTTAGTTTATGAGTCAAGGCTGTGATGTGATGAAATTTTAGAAAGAACTTAAACAGTCATCGGTGAGTCAAAAATAAAAGCAGGTTCCAGGCCACTGAAGAAGATCAGGTTTGTCAGCATTCCTATGCTTTTTGACACAAAGAACACACTTTATTTATAAAACAACTACTACAGCGCTTAAAATAATTTAATAATTGCTCCTCTAAATAGAAGTCTATTTTTTCTTGAGTTGAATAAATCAGGTTAGACTGGATGTGGGTCAATTGTGTACCTAATGTTTTCTGCAAGCGGCAACAAATAAACAATTTAAAATAGTGTATGCACTTATCAAAAGAAAGACATTATTATTTTTGTATCATCCCAACTAACCAGATTTATTAATCTTTTCTTTTTTTTCCAAATTGGTGAAACTTATATTTAGAGTTTGCTGACAAGACTTAACTCATATTTTACTTTTAATTACAACTTGTACTTTTTAAATCTTGCATTTTATAAATATGAAGAATACTTTCCAATGATTTGTTAATTTGAACATCAAATTTTGTATACCTTGCTATTGCGGCATTTTTATGCCCACGAGTTTAAATGTTGTGTCATTTCTAAATATTTGTACCGAGAAATTAAATGCGTATGACATGATAAACAATACTGATGAACAAAGGTAGTGTGCGTTCGGACAAGGAAGAACATACCGAGGCTCTTAAGACCCTTCATTCTCTCCCTCAACATGCCATTTTCCTCCAGAAGCTGACGATAACTGGTTCCTCCTGCCATCTCTTCTCTTGTCTTGACATCAGTTCCGCCTGGATCATATATTCGGTACGGACCTTTCCCTTCCATCGCCATCCCTTACTTTTCACCCATGGTCCTATACATTTAAGAAGCAAAGATGGGAGGGGGAAAAAAAAAAAACATTTTTCAATAATGGCAATAAAGTCTAATTCATGGCAATTATGATCGTTGCCAATACATTTGTAAGCAAAAGACTATTGACCCAAGTAAATCCTTAGCATTTAAGTTATTATGTATATCAATTATAACTGATAATAAGTAATTATTTTGACACCATGATGATACTCACCATATAGGCATTGTTTTGTTATTATTTTGTTAAAGAGACAGTGATGACTATTGATACCTGTTTTAAATCGTTAAATAATGCACAACAAAAACTCAGCCAGCGAACAATAAATCCTATCTAAAACTAAAACTAAATAATAAACATAGTTTCTGGTTGTAAATAAAAGAAGTTTATGGGAAGACAATAAGGAGACAGAGCTCAGATCCTAACGGGATAATGCTAGGAAGAAACAAAGATGCTAATAAGTCTCACTTGTTTTCCTCGCCATGACCAAAATAAAGCTGACAACAGCTTTAAAAAAAACAAAATGCGTTTAATGGCAGTGAAATGCATGACGAACGAGTCGTTTAAATCTACCTGGTTCGGTGGAAGAATGTTAGTTTTCGCTGTTGTCATGCAAATAACTAGCAACATCCTGGTTAGCTAGTCGGCTAGCTCGCACAAGATGACAAGTGCGAGACAGGAAGCAGCTGTTATTTCGCGGCGGCTCATGTCTTCGTCGATGTCAGAAGACAAACGGCGACAAACGGACGAGCCGAGAACAAAGAAAGACGCTGGTATGTGTACCTTTTAGCTGGCAGTGGCCTCGTCTGTGACAGACATCTAGTGCGGAAGTGGTTCTGCTGCTCTGTGTAACCTGGGAAATTCCACCTCGCAACGTTTGATGTAAACAGCGGTGATGGACAGCGCGGCGAGCCAATCGGAAGGCAGCTTGTGGTGAGCGACGTTAAACACTGACGTTGAGTCATTTTTATTCATTTATTTATTTATTTATTTGTTATTTTCTACTACAATTTCGCCATCTCGGATTGTAGGATATAAAACTCATATCTCACATAAATATATAATATATTTTAATTTATAATATATAATAATATATAATTTAATTATATTCGATTATAATTATATTGACCTTTTGTTTATTAATTATAAAATTAAAAAAGATATGTCTTGCATCAGTAATAATTATTATAACAATAATAATAATAATTAAATGATATTTATGTACAAATAAAAAACACGACCACAGTATTGTTTACAAAAAAAAAGCTATATTCGAGTCTTTAATCATTAGAGCATCGAGACTTTTCCATAAACGTGTCTGAACCCTTAAACGCTCTTAAATTTACGTTAAAACTACGTCTTTGGTTTATATTTTTGTTCATTGTGATGCGGCACTTGAACGTCGTTTTTGTACTATATTGCTGTTTGCCTCCATTATATGTGTTGGTAAACATATTCATTTTTCAGATTTAAATTTGTATTTATGTACGAATTTTGTGACTTCAGTCTAAAGGCATAAGGAATTGAAATTATTATTTTTATTATTGTTGATAATTGATCATAAGTTCTATCATTAGTCACGGAATATTTACATGAAATATAAACAATTTTATAAAACATATTTATATAATTACTACATTAATAATAACAACAACCATATAATGGCAATAATAATATCAATTATAATAATAATAACTATAGTCATAATAATGATCATGATGGAGATACCGCTATATCGAAGAAATAAAGCTCAATAACAGTGATCCCACAAGATGTCACTATTTCATCTAATGTTTTCAGCAACATTAAATAATGAGTGCGATTTTATAAACGAAGGTTATAAAAGTACTATTTACTTTTAGATATTACATTGCCATCTATTTGATCAGCTGGTTATATTGTTATTTCCAAATGTATCCAAACAAATAGTGGTTTGATATATTACATAATAAACGATTATAATTTATTATATTATTACAATCATAACAAAACAATACATTGAGCAATAAACATGGACTCAAAAGACAGTTAACAATATTTTTCATATGTATTATTATAATGGTATTATATTATTATATGTATTACTATTAAAACCCTTTACTATAGAGTTTGGATTTATTTTAGTTTGAGAATATTTAAAGCTCAGATTAGATTAAAACTGTTGCTTGAACAGTTTTTACTATGAATGAAAATAATAATAATTTAAATTACCCTTTGCTTCTATACGCAGAAAAAGGTACTGTAAGTTACATTGAACATAAGTAGCGGCAATTTATATAAGAAAATAGTTTTAGCTCAGAAAAATAAAAGTGTGACACCAATTCTAATTAAGGTATGTTGATTTTTTTTTGTATATTACCATCAAGCTATAAAATTGTATTCATAGTTACCATTCAACAATTATACAATCATTTTATCATTGATTAGGTCATTTAAAAAAAGTGTCATTTAACTATATTTAACTAAACCTAACTAAATGTCTAAGAATTGTCACTGTATGTCACAACAACAACAACATATTTTTGAGCATAAACTGTTGAAAAGTAGGTCGGCTTCACTAGGCTTCCTACTCTATACTTAGACATTATAGTCAAACAGACACAAATGTGTTATCTTTGCCGTCGATACACAAGTAAATAAACAGTTTATTTCCAGAGAGATGTCTAACAAATATAGTAGCTGATGTTGTACTCTTGAATACAGAAATAATGCTTAATAACATCATGTCTTCCGCCTGAACTTCTACTCTGTAAATGGTTCAAATCTTGTTTTCCTTAAGTGTTTTAATATCAAAATACCAAAGAGAAAAACTTGAATTCAGAAAATAAATCGAACCTTTTTTTAAAAGTCCCAAAAAAATATTCGAGGCAAAGTCTGATGAGGGAATGTTATTATTCCTTCTGTCAAACCCGCGTAGGTAACATGAAGACAAGACAAAATGAGAAAATTTCAAAAGAAAAAAACTTTTCAATATCAGAAAAACAAATAAACAACAACTCACCCACACATTCAGCTCTTTTCTGAAAGGCCCTTTTTAAGGAAACTGGTGAATAAGGGGGAAGCAAATTCACCGTGAGACGGGGAATTCCCATTACCCAGTATAATGGCCCTGACACTCGCTCAGCCCAAACAGAACCTAATCTGTCTGACTGCAGCTCAAAAAAAAAGAAAAAAAAGATATCAAATTTCAGATTGTATCGGTTAAAAATGTCCTAGAGGTTCTAAAATATAAGATATAATTAGGTCTGAATGTGCAATAAGATGTTCGTATACCTATTTGTATTTGTAGATTTAAGTCCTTAAAAAAAATTTAAAAGAGGGTTTTTGGAGGTGTCTCTTAATCAATAAAGTTGCAGCAGCGTACCACACACTGATAAGAGGGTGGACATACCATCCCGGTGTGTGTGCGGCAAAAACTGCTAATTCAGCAGAAGTGTACTTAAAATACATATTCAAACAAACATAATATAGTTTAGAAACTGTAAAAAAGAAAAATATTTTTAAAATATATCTAACAAATTAAATCAAAAGCTGCACAAAAATGTCTAAATTGTATTTCAACATAAATCCTTCTTAAAATTTAATTCCACCAGAATATGTATCCTTAACTAACATTCACATTTTGTGACTTACAAGAATCGATGGGTGGAGTGAGTTCAAGATCTTATGAGATAAGCGTGATTACTTTTAATATATAAAGTTCACACGACAGAAACTCCACCTGCAATCGTGTTTTATTTTCCCACCGTGTGCACAATGCATGACGCCACCTTTAAATGCCTAATGAGTAAAGTCAATGAAGTAAATTATTGGTGTTGTGTGTCACTGAGTTCGGATCGTTGGATGTTCGCCTGCTGGAGGGGGATTTCCTCGTCGCAAACGTCGGTTTCTCTCTTTCAACTCGAAGATGGCCTCCAACAGCTGCGCACACAGATCCGCTGCTGGCGGAGAACAGAAACGCTGCTGTCGAAATAGAAGGCAGCTGTTTGTAGCTTTAAATATAGAAATAAGGCTCATCATTGCTGGGAATCATCGCTAAAATGTACACGGTCAATAAGGATTTAACACTTTTAAGAAATATGTATTTTTTAAGAAATGTCTGCGGGGGTTTCCTGAATATTCTAGTTCCTGCCAGTAAGCGATAATGACTTTAGTCTGTCCTTCCTTTAGAGAACATTTGACAAAAAAGAACCAGAAATGACAACATGTGAGTTCCTTTAATTGACGGTAATGGCAGGATATTGATATGAGCTTAGTGTTGGATGACAAAATAAAATCACGTGATCATCTTCCTTTTACATGATCCGTACAAACAAACGATGACGGGACGGGAGACACTTGTTTGTAAAGCATGAACGTCAGATGTCACTGGTTAACTAGCAATGGTTGAAATGGCGATGCGGTTCAGGTCCATCAGATTAATCTTCTCCTCCACAGAGCAGCAACAGAGTTTTACGGTAATCTCCGGACGTATCGCCCTGCAAGGAAATCACAAAGTGTGTCATTAAAGAGAAATTGTGTTTCTTTTAAATGAAGTTTCTAGAGTTTCAAACAGGAAGTAGGTTTTAATAGTTTGACGGGAATTATTGGCCTAAAGATGTGACAGAAACGGAAAATAACATGGTTAGGGAATTCCTTTTTTTGTAACCTTGAGGACACAATAGAAGGAACCCAAGTGGGAATTTAAGAAAAGAACAAACACTTAAGTTAGTAACAAACATGTTGAAGGATAGAGGATCCCCTCACGCTCAAAAAATGCAATTTATACTGACAATGTGATTCTTCACTGCATCTGCCAAGGACGTTATGTACTTATCGGGATAATCTGTCTGTCTATTAGCAAAAAACTCAAAAGCAGACAAAGGAATTTCAACAAGGACGTGGTTTATGAAAAAGATGTTCATATTCTGGTGTTGTTTCAGATTACCATCAGGATCCACAAATCCTTTGAAGATACATTGCCATTTTTCTTGCTTCCTCCTGCTGTGTTTATTTAGCAAA
The DNA here is from genome assembly GCF_982586985.1 of Callionymus lyra. NCBI lineage: Eukaryota > Metazoa > Chordata > Actinopteri > Syngnathiformes > Callionymidae > Callionymus > Callionymus lyra. The sequence goes on from NC_141826.1 coordinate 11,062,807, forward strand.
TTATGGTATATTTAAAATAAAGTATCAAATTGAATCGTATAGTGTTTGCATTAAAAAATATCTAATCTATAATCTATAATCTTTAGTAATGTTTATTGTTGTTTATTTATTCATCTTTATTTTTTATAATAATATCCGTCCAATATTTTTTTTATTTTGTATTTCTTTATTTTAATAATCATTTTTTTAACATTATTATTAGTAGTAATATCTACCAAGACTTAATAAAAGTTAGATCAAGTAGCTCAATTCTCTTTTGGTATTGTCTGGTAACCCTATTATACCAACATTTTTATATTGAATTTAAAATTCTACAATTAAAAAAATATTCAATTTAGATGATTTATTTTTTAATTACTGGAAATACTATTTCGAACTCTACGTGGTAAAAAAAAAAAAAGTTTAAATAATATTCAAAACGCTTTATTCAATGATTTAAAATATAAAACAAATTTAACCTTTTTTTAATATATAAAAATTATTAAATTAAATTATTAGATGAAGAAAAACTACTTAGTAATATAGAAAAAAATGAATTAAATTAAAATATATATATATATATATGCTTTAATTACGTTTTAACATTTCAAATGTTAAATTCAATCATTCAATGCTCTTACGGTGTTGAAATACTAATTGTATGTTCTAAAAACGATTCTGGAAAACTTTGTATTTCATAATCTCAAAATGTTGCCATGGCAACGTCATCGTTAAGTTTAATCAAAAATGTTCTTTGCACTTCCTGCCGCAGCCTGCGAGCCAATCACGAAGCCGTATCAAGAGGAAGTTGAGCACACAAGGGGAATTCCTAAACAGCTGACAATAGCCACAAACGGCACCACAGAGAGCTATACCAGGGCCTTCCTCCTCACCACATGCAGATAGGATGTTACAGAGCAGCGGAGAACAGGACACACACACACACACACACACACACACACACACACACACACACACACACACATAAGCGACAAACCTCACACAAGGTGTTAGTTGACAATGACTTGGACTTACGATCATGGTTTCTACCTGGATGAATTCATGCAGCGACGCGTCGTGGGTCTCCTTGAACTCTTTGCGAATATTGAAAAGGTCGATCTCGCTGCGGGAGACCATGATGCGGATCAGAGCTCGGTCGTCCGTGCCGAGACCCTGCAGACGACACGTCAATGCATTTCGCACAATTCCACGCCAAAAAACAAAACATATTAAAAACTTTGTGTGAAATCTATTTGTACCTTCATGGCTTTGTACAAACGGTCGGCGAAGTAAGACGGCTGGTTCTTCACACTCCGAACTGCATCAATGAGATCCAGAATCACACAACAGTTCCACTCAATTATTATTTATATTAAATGTTATTTTTTGGTCACCGATTGCGTAGAAGGAATTTTTAACGTCGCCGGACATTTCCTTTTTGATGATCTGCTCAATGTCCTTGTTGGTGAACCGGACAAACTCCTGGAAAACTGCAAAGTCGAAGGTTATAATCTGTTAAACCTCATCCCTAGTGTTATCATGGGGTCAAAGTGACCCGGAGGCTCGAAATCAAATGTGTTTTAGGCAGTGGGGGGCCGTCAGGGCCAGAAAGGCCTTCTCTGCTGGCCTAATCAGAAAATAAATTTAATTTTTAAATTAAAAAGAATGCAGAGCGTGTGTGTCGTGGCCATGGAAACCACACAGACTGTAGTGGGAGTGATATTTTGATATAATGCACTGATGTTCATTTGATGATAAACATCTTATTGACCTATAACAGTACACGCTCAGATCCCTGTGGGGTAGAGAGAACCTTAAAGTATTTATTGAGAGGTGGATTCATTTGTGCACCACTGAAGGCCTATGTGAGAAATGCACTGCCCGCCACTGGTTTTAGGTATCCCTTGTGTTGTGTCTGGGTCACGGTGAACGACCTCCACCACTGCATATGTATTTATAGAAACCAGGGAGGTTGTTCACCATGACCCAGAGACAACATAAGGGATAACTTAAACACATTTGTTTTTTCGGGCCTTCGGGTCACCTTGACCCTGAGATAACGCAAGAGTTAGACATAATCTTGTACCTCTCCTCAAATGAGGGAAGCTCCTCGTGCACAAAATACTCATGAACTTCATCTCCATGTCATCAGACTCGGCATTACAGGCGTTAGCCAGATCCTGATGGACAAGAAAGATATTTTATTTATTTGTTATTTAACAATAAATGATCATTTTAATGTGGGATTATCAACCTGAGCATCAGCGTCAGCTCGCTCTGCATCGGCAGGGCCTTCTTCTCTTGCGGCCTGAACAGAACGGAAAGAAAATCATTCAAATATTTGTTGAAGATCATGTATCAACATATTGTACCAGAGAAAAAAATGTGGTTAATTCCTCGACTCGTCGACGAGGTGACATTCAGATCATGGGGTCTGTTAGCGTGTTGACTAGAAGGAGTGCGTGGGTGTGGAATTAAACTACAGCGCTCGTTCACACACTTAACTACCTGCACCAGAGACACCAGGATGCGGCAGAAGTGGCCCGACGTATCAGACTGAATCGCTTCCTCCAATGATTTCTTATAGCCTGTGAGAATAATAGCGGTTATGTCATTAGACTTATAATTAGTTAAGGATAATAATCCTGTGTATGAAACTCACCACTCTGATAGGCTGCACACATAGCCTGAATTTCCTCATTGCTCCGTGTCGCCAGGATCTCGATCAGAGCGTGTTCGTCGGTTCCAGCTCCCTGATGAAATAAAAAACATTGTTTTAGATGATTTAGGTTTTTTCTTTTATATTAATTGATACTTATAAAAAAAGGTTATACATTTATACAATAATATACTTCTTGAAATAGCTATTTTTTATTTTTAATTATATATTTATTATATATATTGATTGTATAACTTTTGTGCCCCAAAAAGCAGTTTATAAATATGATGGTATTATTATTATTATTATTATTATTATTATATATATATATAGTATATATAGTTAATATATTAAGATATTTAGATTATAGAGCTTCTTGTGACACACGAAGGCACTTTACAAGAAGTACATTCTTATTATTATATATGAATATATACTTTAAATACTGTGTTAACCTATACTGTTATATAATAGATTTAATACTGACTTAAATAAACTTTGCTGCAATTCATTTTTTACTTAATGTTTTTTTCCAAGGTGACATACGACGCAAAATAAAGTAATATAAGATAACTTGTCTTTCCGCTGTGTTTATTATCAATAATAAACACTTGACCATAATTATAAATGACAGTTATTTCAATGAACAAGTGTATCTAATAAATAATGGTAGGGATTAGAATTTGATAATTTTAATAAATATATTATTTTTTAATGGAATTCAAATTCTGACTGAAGTTTGTCTTGTAAACTTGTTTCTTATAGATAGATAGAGAGATAAGACCTCATTTTCACAGCAGTTAACAAAAAGATTAACCAAACAAACACAATATATTAGGTCGTATGGTACATGCATGTAAAATAACAAAAACGATATTAATTATTATTAAATAGACAGCAGTAGACTGAAATAAGTTGTGAAATCTCTCCTGCAGCGTTCAGGGCCATCATAGCGTCAGAGCATCATCACCTCCATAGCCTTCCTCATCATTTTGGCATCAAACTCAGCCGGGGTCAACATCATGCCGATGATCAGCCTCTCCAAGTTCTTCGACAGCTCCGACTTCAGGTCCTTCATCAGGTCCTGAGATCACAGTAAACCACGTGTTAATCGTCAACTTGATGATCATTACATTGTAAATTATATGTATATTTTTTTTAAATGTCTTACTCTTCCGAGGAGGGACTTGAAGGTCTGTCTTATCTCCTGCCTCTGAGCGTTACTCCTTTGAGCAACAATGTCGATGATCGCATCTTCATCAGTACCTGGAGGAATTTAATCCATATATTTATTAATAAAAACAATAAAACATGACGTTTTAAGAAGTTGCCTGTAGAACATGTGCCACTGACCGAATCCCTTCATGGCTTTTCTAAGTGCTTGGGCGTCAGATGCCGGGTCAAAACCGGCTGCAGGTCGGATGGTCGGCCTTAGCTGGAAGGACACGAGTTGTGTAATAAGACTTTCTCAAATTTAAACTACAACTCAAACCAAAGCATGCAGAAGCCAGCGAAATATTTCAACATTCTTTTCCTGTTAAATCTACATCATTAGGGTTTTTTCTAAGGCAGGGGTGTCAAACCTAATCACACAGGAGGGAACAAGCCTTTTATCAGTTAACGTGACGGGCCTAACAAAATGTATTCTACAGGAACAGGAAGTACCATTATGATATTTTTATTTATTTATTTATTGTAATTATCCATGTGTTTGTTCTTATTTACCAAACAATCCTCATCAAATCCCTTCTCTTCAACATCATTTTACTCTAATACAATGTATCTGAATAATTGTTGACATCATTAATCTCGGTTACTTATATTATCTTGTCTTAAACCTGAACAACATGAACATTAATCTACTTTAATTTTAAGCCAACCATCTAACGGGCCTCGAGTTTGAAACGCATGTGTTGCAAGGTTAAGCCGGGGGTCAGGGGTCAAGGGGTCAGGACATCGAGTGCAAACTGAGGAGTTGAGCGGGCGGACTGAAAATGCAACACAATCGTGCGAGGAGTTAGTGAGCCTTCTTTGTCGAAACTAAACGCTGACTCGGCAAAAACGAAGCAACACAAAAACATACTTGTCCTTTTTGGGGAAACTGCGGCCGATTGACAAGCGCCTCTGCTATGCATGCACTGGAATTGTTAAGTCACCGCAAGACGCAGATCATTGCAGGGACGGCAGGTCTTAGTTAAGGGCTCTAGTGGAACATGCAACGGCAGATCTAGGAGCAGCACAGAGGGGGCAAACCTGGACTTTGGTCATGGCACTTAATTCCCACATCTTGTAAGCTATTTGGGCAGCTTCGGGGAAGAACTCTCCAGCTAAGCTGTAACCATCATGACACAACATCAGACATCATAATTGATAATGAACACTCCACTTCTCTGGGTGTGCGTTGTTGATGTCGTGTCGCCCCCTGTCGGTGATGAGGGGGAACTTACTCGTCATCTCCTCCACACAGATTGAGCAATGTTCTCTTGTAGTCGCCGGAGGTGTCCTCCTGATAACATCAGGATTAAAGTCATGCTTCAGTCCGGAAAACCAGATTTGAAGAGTTGATACCTTAATCATGTTATAAAGCGACTTCTCGTATCGGAGGCGGAAACACTCCCGGATGTCCAGCATGTCGATCTCAGAGCGGTTGATCATGATCCTGATAAGAGTGTTGTCAGCTGTACCCATACCCTGAGAACAAAATCACCCCAGATCTGAACTCAGACTCAAACAACACACAGTTGAGTTTAAGATGTGATGTAGTTACCTTCATCGACCAGTAGAGGCGCCTGGCGAAGAACATTGAAACGCTCCTGATACAATGGACTGAGAGAGAAACAGAAACTTGACTTATCTTGAATCTGTGTAGTTAAGTTTAGAAGGTACTGTATGATCTCACCGACAGCCAGCATCAGCCTCTCAAAGTCCCCGGAAAGCTCACTCTTGATGCTGTCTTCTATGGACTTCTCAGCAATCTTCTCATAGGCATCGAACACTATAGAGATATTAAGATAAGAGATATAAAGTAATTAAACTGAGCTTGACAGCAAAAAATTCTTTAGTGTATTAAAACTTGATTTTTCGTATTTCATAATTCTGTTTTTAGATCAAATATTAAGTAATTTATACATTATTTATGTACCAACCTGAATGTACAATGCAATTGTTTTATTTTTATAATATACATTTTACTGTATTTTTTTATAAGTCATTTTATTTTATAATGTATGCACAACACAAAATATTCCTGTGTTGTTTTTACAATATTGGCAAAATCAGATTTCATATCATTCTGAACAAAATTTACGGCGAAACTTGTATATGCGGTCTTGTGGTTCCAGGAGAAAAAAAACAAATATTTTATTAACTTTTAAAATTTGTCTAAAAAACCCACAAGTGTCCAAATGCAAACTTAAAATGAAGTTTTGTCTCCGTTTATAAAAAATACATTCATATTTTAACAATCTTTCACCTTCTGTGCCAGTTGTTTTTGAATAAAGATCATATTTTCTCTGAGGAAATTATTATTATTTTTATTGTTTTTATCTGAGGGTCAGTCATTGAATATAAAGCAGACATTAAACCAGTCCACCGTGCAAAAGGATCGCTATCACATTGCTTTAAAAAAAAAAAGGTAATCAAAATTGTTCTTGTTTATTTTTGCACTTTAAAGTTGTCTTAAGGTGCGAGTATTAACCATCACTTTCCCCTTTGCTTGTGTTTAACGTTCAGACGTGACAGTATCTGGACAAGAATGTGGTCCAGAAGAAGAAGCAGCAGGACAAACTCTGTCGTCATGCATTTGACACTCGAAATATAACGTGAAGTAAGTAAGTAAGTAAGTAAGTAATATTTATTTATATAGCGCTTTTCCAGACCAGGGTCACAAAGCGCTTTAACAATCAAAACAATACTCAAAAAAGTATATAGTTTAAAGATCAAGATAATACTGAGAACAACACAGGAGTTCCAGAAAATCAAGAAAAAGCCTGAACAAATAGAAACGTCTTAAGATGTTTCTTGAAGGAGTCAGTAGACTTCATCAAGCGCAAAGAGAGAGGAAGATCGTTCCAAAGCTTAGGAACAACAGTCTGGAAGGATTTCTCTCCTCTGGTCCTGAGCCGTGTGCGAGGAACCATAAGTAGATTCTGATCCACAGACCTCAGAGCCCGAGCTGGGGTGTAAGGCTGGATCAGATCCGTGATGTGAAGCATTGTATGATAGAGCTCATTTCAATACTCTCAAAAACAGACCATGAGAAAAGAAGGTTTTTAAAAGGTTGAATGCAGGTCAGAGTGGGAAAGTTCACGTTACTAAAAGAATGTTTCTCACCCATGCGGAGGTGAGTCCCACTGCGGCTTCCCAGGATCATGATGAATTTCGCCTCGTCTGTTCCCCACTGCTCCTCTCCGGCAGCGAAAAGATCCTGAAGTTGTGGCAGAAATGTCACAGGTATTAGGAAATTAACAATCGGAACATGGGTGTCAAACTCTGGGACTAAATCTTGCTCGCCAAGTCATCTTATGTGGCCTGTAAGAACGACTATTGAATTCTATTTTAACTCTCAACTATAAACTAGAACACCTGTGATAAATGTGAATGTCATATCATGCTGGTCGTCAATCTTTCCGTCTCTCTCGTCTTGAATCACTCATGAAAGATAATTTATTTGGTTATAATTTTCTGGTTTATCTATGGAGGTAGATTTGTTCCTTTATTATTAGATCACAGAAATAAGAAATAAGGTTTAACCGTTTTAAAAAGTTACTTAAGTTTTTTCTATTTTTCTATTTTTTTCTATTTCAATTTAAAAAAGAGTTGCTTTATTAAAATATAAACATTTCAAATTAAAAAAAAGGGGCTTCAATCTAAAAGGTTTAAATCAATATCTCAATAAAAACAAATTGTAAATATATATTTTATTGAAAAAAGTTGCTTCAATCTAAAATAAGTTAAAATATTAATTAAAAAAGGTACTTAGATAAAACGTCACTAAAAAACAAGTCACTTAAATAAATAAAAGTATTTCAATCGCAAAAAGTTTTTTCAGTCAAAGAAATGTCACCAAAAATAAGCACTTTAATAAAAACAAATATTTAATTCAAAAAGATCTCTCCAGTTAAAAAAATGTCAATTAAAAAACAAGTAATAGGTTAAAGCAACTTTTTTAGTGCTTAAATAATTAAGACACAGATATCTGACCCACTAATCAAAAACTTAAATTACAGAAAAAAGTTTAAAAAAAAAGTTAAGTTACATATTTTTATTTGATTGAATAACGAAGAAAAAAATCTACCTTCATATTTTTCGAGTGAGATTTTAATGATTTGACAAGCTGTGTGCTCAAATTTGACATGATCAGTTAAAATAGAAACTGATAAAAGACTGTTTGAACTTCTCTGCCCCAGACTTGTTTTAAGTTCAAAAGTTTTGACCCCTTGCTTGATGCGACACCTGCGCATCAAAAACAGTGATTTTCGGAGATGACTCACTTGAGCGTCTTGTTCCACCAAATCTGCATTCACGACTCCAGATTCGTCTCTGGCCCCCTGTCACCGAACAATGATGTCAAAGAGAAGCTCATCGGGTTCATTAAACGTCTTTGAATTGTGTGGTTAAACTCACCTGAATTAAAGCTACCAGCATCTTTTTAAAGTGACCTGATGTGTCTGCAACGATGTCTTCCTCCAAGTCTCTCCCGTACGCTGGTTAAAAAAAAATACTTTCATCGTCTGGTTCAAATCAAGTAAAATAATAAAAGTAAATTACCATCTTTGTACGCTGCAACCATATCAAGCATCTGCTGGTTCGTTCTTGAAGCGATGATTTCAATCAAGCACCTCTCATTGGTTCCGGCTCCCTTCGAAAAAAAAAACACAAAAAATGTGCGTCAACACCTTCGTCGAGTTGAATAAGAACGTGATCGCGTGTCTGACTTTAATAGCGTCCTTTATTTCTTTGGCATCGTGGTAGGCCGGCGTTCTCATCAGGCTGACAATGAGACGTTCAAATTTCCCCGTCAGTTCATATTTCAGATCGTCGATGAGGTCCTGAGAGAGAGAGAGAGAGAGAGAGAGAGAGAATGAAACCATCAGATATTTCTGACCGAAGGCTGAAAATGAGATGAAGTACCTTTCCAAAGCTGTTCTTGTACGCGGCGATGACTTCCTGTCTCTGGGCGTTGCTGCGGGATGTGATCAAATCCAAGATGGCCTCTTTGTCGCTGCCTGAGGACGAGTGTTTGGGATGAAATTACAAGTAAATAATAGTGGGGTTGGCGTGGGAACCTACCGAAGCCCTTCATGGCATTGTAGAGCGCCTCAGCATCGGCAGCAGGATCGCAGTCCGCAGCATGTGTGATTGAGCCTCTGAACGCCTGTTTCAAACAAGAACTTGTTCATCCACAACTATCTTTACAATAACCAAACTCTTAACTTAGCGAGTTTCACTGGGAAGAAGTTGACTAGCTTACTACTTAATAAAAATACATTAAAAAACACTGAAAGACCCCTGCCTCTCGCTCTATGACTCTGGGATAGGCTCCAGTCTCCCCGCGACCCCAACCCCGGATAAAGCGGTTGTCAATGAATGAATGAATAAAAAACACTGAAAGTATAAAGTCACTTTTATGAGAAATATTTTTAATATATAGCAATTGTTTTAGGTGCAATTCTTGATGCTTTGTCACAAACTTGTAGAAACCAAAATCAAATATTAAGTTGAAGTTGTGGTTGAAAAAAAAATAATAATGTATTATTGCTTTACATGGTGTTTGATTTATTTTTCTTCTTTTAAACACACAATATTGATTCCAATTTTCTTTTATATAAAACTTGATATCTGGTTAAAAAAGATTTTTCTAAAACATTATGTAAGCTAAATTTAGAATTGATGAAAAGTTAAAATGAAATATATGCATTTGATATATTTATTTAGAGGAAAAAAGTTTAAAAAGTTTTAAAAAAAAGGCAGAATCAACTTCATTAATCATTTGAGTGAATAACTGTAAAAAGGAGTACTCATCTTATTACTTAAATTAAATATTAAAATTAAATATAAGTGTATATAGAATAGAGACTTTTGGCACAAAACTTGGGCATTTTTAGATTCGTTTTTTATTGTTTCATTGTCTTTTATTTCAAATTTTAAAAAAAACAATCTCATTCCCAAGTTAAATACAAGAAGATGGAAAAAGTAGGATTAGTCAACCCTCGTGTTAGCTCAGGGTCAAGGTGACCCAAAGGCTCAAAAATAAATGTGTTTGTGGTATCCCTTGTGTTGTCTCTGGGTCAAGGTTAACGACCTCCCTGGATTTCCAAAATACAAATGCAGTGGTGGAGGGTTCAAGCATGCATGTCTTATAAATGGTATTCATTTTACAAAAGACACGATCGACTGAAGCGTTTCTTCTGCGTGACAGTGAGGAGTGACAGCCTTGACATGTCAGGCGACGGCAGGTTGTGAGCGTGTTGGAGCAGCAAGTCTCAGGTTTCATGTCATACATTCGAAACTGTTGGTTGATATGCTACAAACACAGACAACAGTCATACATCCACCTGACTGACTTGGATAAAATTGAAAATAACATGTTTTTATGTTCATTTAAAGTGAGATCTATTCAGAAAACTAGCTGGAGCTACAGCTGCTGCATCGAGGCAACCAGCCAACTGTTTATTCTCAATGTGCATCACTATGACAACCATGCCTATAAACATATCAACTAGAAAAGCACTCACAGAGCGCAGACCTCTGCAAAGCTACCTATATTGGGATTGTTTAAACTACCATTTTTGATCTACAAATATAGAATTTGTAACATTTGAAATATAGCTGATATCAATGAGCTTAATAGGCCATCGAAGTAGCATTCTACAACTCGCTTGCACAACACACACAGTGAACCTGTCACTGAAGTTTATTCTGCACCACAGAGGTTGAGGATTTTTCAAATGATTTCTGAAGCCACTGATCCTAACCACCACCAAAATGTAATAATATATTCCTTAAAATTATCAAAGAACCACTCAGTACTCATCTTATTTCTTATATTAAATATTAAAAGCGATATAAGTGTAAATAGAAGAGACTTTTGGCGCAAAACTTTGTTTAGCTTTTTTTAAAAAGTGTTTTATTGTCTTTTATTTCGATATAAAAAAAACAATCAAGATAAAATAAAAAGATAAATACAAGATAAATACGAGAAGATGGAATAGGTAGGATTATTCAACCCTCATGTTTCTCATGGTCAAGGTAACGCAGAATAATATATTCCTTAAAATTATCAAAGAACAAGCTCAGTACTCATCTTATTTCCACCAAAATGTAATAATATATTCCTTAAAATGATCAAAGAACCACTGGACAGAGGTTATAAAACAATCAACAAATCCATGCCACAATAATAATAATCAGAAATTAAAATATATTAAAAAAAAAGAAAAGATTATTGATCTGTAAGTAGTACTTCTACAACTACCATAATGCACTGCAGCAAGTGAAAGTGTTAAAGACATGTTATTTGTAGATGTTCCAGTAGACGTCCAGGTGATACAGGTATCAGCGAAACACTTCTGTTGCTATTCTCTACATATTATCGTCACTTACCATGTTTAAACGTTGGTCTTATGTTTCCACAGGAATGCAGGAATCAATGTGGCCTGTGAACGGAGACAGAAATGCTGAGCCACTGCAAAACCCCTGGGATCTATAAGAGGTGTCATTCCTCTCTTCACTGCAGTTAATCCTCGTCCAAAAAAAAAGATGCTTTGAGAACATTGACTGTCATTCGCAGAAAACATTAGATCACATTTCTATTAATATTAGAAATAGATAATGAATCGTCTTTTAGTATATAACCATTTTTTTTAAATAATAAATGTTCTTTTTCCATTATCATTATTATTTTAAATGCACAATTCCTCTTCCAAAAATAGCCAACACACAGACTGGGGGGTCTAAAGGGAGTGGGGCCTTCAGTCTATAAATACAGGCCCCACCCTGGACAGTACCTCACTGCAGAAGAACTTTATGAAAGTCAACCCCCCTAAAGACAGGATCCCACCACCATGACAACAGAAACTGTCACAATCTTAAATGGAAGAAAATGCCCTTTCAAAACTGCCCACAGGCTTCACTATGATCGGCGTCTTCAGTTATAAATAGTCGTCAGTAACAGAGAGGGTTTTTTACCGTGTGGGTGCTCCGGTGGAATCAGTGAGAAAGGCCCGCAGACTGAGCTCCGTCCCCCGCTGAACCGCTCCGTCAGCTGCGGTCAAGCACTTGAAGCCCCGTTACGTAGCCGCGGTGACGTCATCGCGTCGCTTCCCGTTCACTAGTAATCGCTTCTAGTAAACTTGAGTAAAAATAACTTTACGGTTGGACCTATTCTTCTCCTAATTTGTTTTATATTCTAATAATTTACAATTAATTAAATGAATAAAAAAAACATATATTTTTTAAATAAAATAATTTCCTATTTGGGTGTATTTCGAGCCCTCCTTTGTGTTAAGTGGCAAATATAATTTATAATAATAAATATATTGTCCTTTGGTTTTCCTTCTATTTTTGTATTATTATTGTTTTGTTTTTTAATTTATTTAGTTTTTTGTTTTATATGTATGTAAAAAAAATGGAAAAAGTCAAAGAAAGTTTTGTGATGTACACTGTGTTCTAATTTGTCGTTTTCCAATAACAAATATTGAAACAAAAAAAAAGGCAAATATAATCATTACCATTCTATTACTAAGCCAAACAACATTTAAATGTAATAAAATAAAAGTTAATTTACGTTTTATACAACATTCATTTTATATATTTTCACGTTTGTGTTTCATCTTAATCAAGTTAAGATTAAAAACGTATGTCAAATGACAAACATATATTTCGATCAGTATTTTTTTTTTGTCATGTGTTTGAATCTGGAGGCGGTTGAGTGGTTGGCACTGGGGTGACTCCACCTGTTCTATTTCTGTTGTGACATCTATTCCAGTAAATATTACCATGGCAGTGGGAGGAGGAGGAGGGGAGAACTAACAGAGTATACATACATAAGTTTAAAAAATAATAATAAATAGAAAACAAAATCTCTGCATTCATTTTTAATGGCGTTACATACTAAATTCTTCGTTTTAAGTTTTACTTGAAATGATTCAATATATCGATTAAAATCCCTAAAAGCGTAATGAAGTTCTATTCTAGTGTTTTCACTGTACATAGTGAATACATTTACGTTTAAAAACACGTTGGCACCCTCGTGTGGATAGAAATTAGTTTTAACTTTACTTGCTTCTCCTAAACATTTTCATACAACTATTCATCTTTGTCTTTTTTCAATTGGATTCATGGGCTTAAGCTCAGAGCGTTGTATTCACAACTTGTTGATTAATCAAAAACACATTTTCCAATAATTTCTTCTAATATTCAAAACCCCCAGAGGTTGTATTGGTCAACAGAAACCATACAAAACTAGGACAATATTTTTATTTGCTGAGAATCTCCTTATTAATTCCCCCAAAACAACCGTAAATTTGTTCACTCTTCTACTTTTTAGTCTCAGATCAACAGTTGTCATTATCGATGTATTCTTTCAAACAAGTTAACCCATTTCCCCCCAGAGTGATTTTGCTAAGAGACAGATAAAAAGACAAATATGTGCAAATAAATCATAACATCTTGCCTGACAAACCTTTTCACCACTGACCTCTGCTGTGTAGGAATTGCATTGAACGTTGTGACACCAACTAACATTGGGTTTAAATTCCATCAAGGGCTGGAGACGTTTATAAAGAATGTCAGCGTTCATGGCTTATTGTAGCATAGAGCGTCTCTGTCCAAACATCTAAATATTACTGTCTGATGCTGAAATAGGGGAAAATAAGCACCAAAAAGGAATATTTCACAACCAACTCCGGACAGAAAAAGCTTATTGTGAAACATGGAGTAACAGGTCCTGACATTGTAGGTCAGGGATGGGCAATTAAAATTCTTCAAGGGCCACATTAAATTCTGTGAATGTTGTTAGGGGCCGTAGAGCAAAAAGAAAGACGAGAAAATCCCTAAAAAAAATTTAGTACGTTTTAAAACATTAGGACGTGACATTTATTAAGCTAAATAAGCTGCAGTTTTATTCTTGTATATATGAGTTTTTTTCAAAACATTTCTTCAACTAACTTTAAAACTTTGAGCGATCAATATATACTCAAAAAATTACACATAAAAAGGAGGGAAATGTAAATGAATAATAAATACAAAATGCACTTTTTAATGCATTAGAACCATTTATACATAAATGTAATACTTTGTCTCAGAGTGATACATAGGTGGTCTGGTTTATACTTTTAGTGTAAAACTAGAATTTACTATATGTTGAAATCTCTTGCAGGCCTCATAACATGACTAGTTGTCCCAGATTTGTTCCTTTTGAGCCACAGTTTGAAAATAAAAACACCAGTATGTATTAATATGCTTCAAAAACACCATCACCATGTTGTTTTCCATGTTTAACATGGCTGACTAAAAATATATCAGGCGTATTTGGGAATGTGAAAAGGATTGGAGTCTCAGCGTCGGTAATAATGAGCACATTATTATCCAAACTGGTCAGGGGTTGAGAACTGTGTAAGTAATTCCAGTGAGTGGGAGGGTCGCACAGACCCGTCTTGTATATATTGAGTCCAAAAAAAAACCATGCTTCAAGTCAACAAACATGGATATTGGGATCGGACTGTTTTGATCGAGGCTGCAGAGAACTGAGAAGCAGGTAAACAAATATTATACTGTATTAATGAAGGGTAAAAAAAAAGATGCTGTATTTATCTGGCGTGCCCTAAATACCCAAAGACCATCACGTGCAGATAATGTTTAGTTATGTATTACCTCAACGTGCCACTGAGAAGCATATCTCGAGAGGCGAGATCGACAGATAGTTTTTAGTTTGGTCAAAGGTACAGTGACGCACAGGCCGCCTCACTTCCCTTCTCCTGCCTGCAGAAGTAGATGCCAGCAGGGATTAGAGGATCTGAAATCCCCCTGATGGTGAATGAGGAGGTAAAAGTGTGCGTGCGTAAGCTATGAAAGCTGCTTTGTGCTAAAAAGTTTGGCCAACTCACACCCTCATTGCCTTGTTCCTTACAACACTTTGTTATAATGACTTTTAACTTGTTATTTTCAAGATTCATAAGAACACCAGACAACAATAAAACGACCAGACCATGTGTCTGCAACAATGGGTGTAGTTTCATTAGGAGACTTTCTTTAAAACTACTATCTGAGTTGCAAACACATTTACAAACAAAATTACAATTTTCAGAATACATTTTATAATCTCTCTAAATAAAAAAAGGACAATGTACAGAATCAAATTTAATCCTTGTTTAATCTCAGGGTCAAGTAGGCCCGAAAACAAATTTGTTTGAGGTAATGGAAATTTGAATGAGGAAATAATAAAACATTTTCAGAGTTTGTACATTTTGTTTTAGAGATTTAAACCCCGAAGACAAATGTGTTTGAGGTATCCCTATGTTGTCTTTAAGTTATTATTTAGTGAATAACATTTCCAATCTTTGGAAATTCTGGGAAAAATGTCTGAACTTGAAAACAGATTATTAAACTCTGGAACAAAGTATAACATTCAATGTTTTATTTTTTATTTATTAAATGTACAAATTCTGAATCACAAAAATCACAAACAAATTAATAAACTCTGAAACAAATTGAAAAACTCTTAAACAATTAAAAGAATCGGAAACAAATCTTCTATTTTCTGAATGAAATTGACAAACTTGTAAAAGAAAAAAAGCGGAAAACGGTACAAACTCTGAAACAAAATACAATTTACACATAATCATTTTTTCAAAGTTTTTAATTATCAGTAAATTGAATCGAAATCGAAGTCGTTTCAGAGTTTGATCATTTTTCCTGCACTTCCAGCCACCGAACAGAACAGATGACCTGTTGTATTTGTCATTAACTGATTAAAATGAAGCATCGACAAAAGGTAACAAATGCAAACACACCGACAGGAGAGTAAAACAAGTTTGAAGTTCTATCATTGACATGTGCTATCTCAATACCTCTTTTTCATTGTTATTATATAGAGGAAATAGGATCTTATTTCGTAAGCGGTGATTATTTTTATCACTGTGATTCTGGAACTCGTGTTTACTGTTTCCTCTCGTGTTCACGAGCAAGATTAGGTAAAGTGCAGTCGTGGCAGTGATTCTGTTTTTTTGTTTTCCTCTGGGTGGAGAAGAAAAGATAACGCATCAGCAGTTTAGTATCTGAGGTGTAATAAATATGTCTATATAAAAGAATAATCTTCCAATAATGGTGTCTTTCAACAACCTGAGTACGAAGAATCTGATCAAGAAGGTGAGAAGAAACATATATTTTTATTACTTGTACTAACTAGTAACTCAATGAATGTACAATTAAGCATTACTGGTTGTGTCTTAAGAGAAAGTTAATTGCATTGGTATCCAGTTTTATTGAAGGGTTGGCCTGGTAATTATTCACCAACTTGTTTACTGGTCTGCACTTTCTACCTCTCTCCCCACACTCTACCTCCCACCCCATTAGTCTCAATACCGTCCAGCCTCTCACGTCTTCCCGTCCGAATCTCAGCACCATGGCCCTGCTGAAGTCCTTCTTAGTGAGCATTTCCCGACGCAAGCCTCTGGAGCCCGATGGCGAGAAGTCAACATTCAACCGATGCCTGACCACCCTGGACCTGGTGGCCCTCGGCGTGGGGAGCACCCTGGGGGCAGGGGTCTATGTCCTCTCCGGAGAAGTCGCCAGAGACACCGCCGGTCCCAGCATCATCATCTCCTTCTTCATCGCCGCGGTGGCTTCTATTTTCGCCGGTCTGTGCTACGCAGAGTTCGGAGCCAGGGTCCCCAAAACAGGCTCGGCATACCTGTACAGTTACGTGACAGTAGGAGAGCTCTTGGCGTTTATCACCGGCTGGAATTTGCTACTGTCGTATGTCATAGGTGAGTGTGGAGATAATCATTTACCTGGCTGTTTATTTTACCTACTGTTTAGTGAAAAAGTGTTTGCAGAAAAGCTTAAAATGTAGGTAAGAAAAACAACTATTCACCAGCTTTATTAAATAAGTCCTTGACTAAATGCATTATAACTATTAAGATTTAGTGACAGCCTTGTTTGTAAATCTGGGTTACGTCTAACATTATGACTTAAACTACTTAAACTTTTCAGATTAAAGCTTTTCAGATTAAAAGTTCTATTTCAGAAATTGAAAAATGCTAGAAAAGTAATAACACAATCATGTTATTCATAAATAAATCTTCCTTGATCAGTTGTTATCTTCATCTTTTCAAAATATTTCTAAAGATATATATATAGTATATTTCCTAAAGCTCTTAAAGGTATTTTTGAATGGTTAGAAACGTATATATTCTAATGAACTGTCTGTTTCCATAAAGCCTCAAAAGTAATTATAAAGGTGTTTGTAGTGCATTATAAACGGAGCTTCATAAAAATAGATACGGGTTAGATAATCAAGGTTTTATCGATCTATATTAAAGATTTTAGTTGTTGTATTACATGACTTGTGTGTCCAGGAAGTCTTAAAACTCCATTAATGATCAACTATGAACAACCTATGATCCTTAACCTGCTGTAGAAGCAGATTCTTCTTTATTATTGTGTCCTCAGAAAGTAGTTTTCGCTCAAAAAACTTGTAAAGTTTTTCACTGTGGCGTTAATAACCCCATAAAGTTTTAATAGACTGAGTCATGGTGTTTAAAAACTGCCAATAACCGCATCATCCAAACTGACATCCAGTTAGTGACGGTTTTGATTGATTTATCTCATCCTTCTTTTCTCAGGGACATCAAGTGTGGCTCTTGCATGGAGTGGAACGTTCGACGATCTTATTGGCGGCGTCATCTCCAAGTATTTCTCTGAAAATGCTGCCATGGGTCTCCCGGGCCTGGCCTCGTACCCGGACGTCTTCGCTGCCTCCCTCATCCTGCTTCTGTCAGGTACTATCAAACTTCAAAATAAAAAACTCAACAAGGGACTCAGTGGCTTTTTTCTCAAAGGTTTGTTGGCCTTCGGAGTGAAAGAGTCAACGACGATCAACAAGGTTTTCACAGCGATCAACATCGTTGTCCTGCTGTTCGTCACCATCTCCGGCTTCATCAAGGGAGACAGCAGCAACTGGAACATCAGTCATGAGGAGTTGCTGAACTACACGGCAGAAGTCGAGTAATGTCAAAGAGCAATATAATCTTGTGTGTCTGGATGTGTGCATGATAACAGAGATCTGCTTATCCTTTAGTCAAAAGGTGAGAAGATAACGCTCTTTCTGTCTCGCTAGCAACCTGAACTCCACCGAAAACGTCGAAAGTCGCTACGGAACCGGTGGATTCTTCCCTTATGGTTTCAATGGCACCCTCGCTGGAGCCGCCACTTGCTTCTACGCCTTTGTGGGCTTTGACTGTATCGCAACAACTGGTGAGATTATTTATGTTTCGTTTTGGTTTGAAGATCATGGATCATTAAAAATGATCTTGTGATTTGAGTCTACACTTCTGCAGATGAACAAACTAGCCAAATCGATAATGCAATGTGAATATAAATAAATATTACTTACTTACTTACTCAGTTCCCCAGTAGAGCAGTTATTTTAAAATAATCTGCGGGGGGAAAAAAAAAAGGAATCGCAATAGAAAAGCACTCGGAGGTCAAAAAACTCTGTCATGCTGCCCCTTCTATTTATAGATTAGATTTTTACAGCCACTTTTTGATTGAAATGACTGTATCCTGTGTGTGATGAAGTCCTTTCTTTCTTACTTTTTTTTGTCGAGTCAGTGACAAATCCTTCAAAGGATAACTGGATCCAGATCGCCCTCTACAAAAACTCCAATTTGAGATATTCTGTATCTTTTCCTATTGCCAAAGTTTTCTAAAAACATTGTTGAAATGGGTTTAATACTAGTCAAGAGTCAGTGCTGGTCAGAAAATTAGTGGTCCTCGATCCCTCCTTTTTTTTCATCTTCTTCCGCTTATCCAGGGGTCGGGTGACAGAGGCATCAGTGTCAGCTACTGGCCCAGACTTTTATTCTCCCCAGCTGCATCTTCCAGGGGGACCCTAAGGCATTTCCAGGCCAACTGTAACTGTAACTGTGGTGTGACCCCCTGCCGTCGCCAGTTCCTATAACGTGTCCTAGGCCTTTCCATGCTCTTCTATAGCACCAGGAGGCAACCTAGTCTGACTCCCAAGCCACCTCAACTGAACTAAACTGCCACAGATACCATCTCAACATATTCATAGACAGAACTTAGTATCTGAATAGAGGAGTGTTCTAACTTTATTTTCATGAACCATTTTAACTAAACCTTCTTCAAATCCCTCGTCACAGGTGAGGAGGTGAAGAACCCTCAGAAGTCTATCCCGGTGGGAATCGTGGCTTCACTACTCATCTGTTTTGTGGCCTACTTTGCCGTCTCTGCGGCCCTTACCCTGATGATGCCCTACTATTTGCTGGACGAAAAGAGCCCACTGCCCGTCGCCTTTGACTACGTTGGATGGGGACCTGCTAAGTATGTCGTGGCGGTGGGATCACTGTGTGCCCTGTCCACCAGGTAAATACAAACGAGATCAAGTACGTTGACACAAGCCATGGTCATAAACTTAAATTACATTGTATTTTTCAGCTTGCTGGGGTCCATGTTCCCAATGCCAAGGGTGCTGTTTGCAATGGCGAGAGATGGTTTGCTTTTCACCCCACTGACAAGGGTCACCTCAAAAGGAAGTCCAGCCATCGCAACGATATCATCGGGAGTTGTAGCTGGTACATACTGATAATCCAATCATGTAAATGAATTAAATATAAATGTTAACTTTATTTTCATATCTAAAGCTATAATGGCCATGTTGTTCGATCTGGAGGCCCTGGTGGATCTGATGTCGATCGGAACGCTGTTTGCATACACGCTTGTTGCCATATGCATCCTGATACTCAGGTATGTGTTGATGATGACAAACCATATCAAAGTGATCACGCTAACAGCCTTATCAAATGTAGGTATCAGGTGAGTGAGGCGGAAAAATCCAACCTGCAGATCATAGAAACAGGCAAGCTCAGCTTTTTAAGACCACCATCGCAGCCCACTTCAGTCACCTCCAGGAGGGTCACCATCCTCACAGTATTATCTGGTAGGTCAAACAAAGCCTATACTCACCATTTATGAAATAGTTCCTCCTTAAATCTATATATTCTTTTGCAGTGGTGTGTGTGGGGGCGCTGTGTGTTACGCTAACACAAGGGATGGACGCCTTATCAAATGGGGAGGTCTGGGCTATCGTTCTTGTCAGCGTACTTAGTCTCATCATAGTGATCAACGTGGTCTTGATCTGGAGGCATCCACAGAACGGCACCAAGGCAACGTTCATGGTGCCTTTCCTCCCGGTTCTGCCCATCGTGAGCACACTCATAAATGTCTACCTAATGGTCCAACTAAACGGACCCACGTGGATGCGATACGCTATTTGGATGGCAATAGGTAAGACTACTACTGCTCGAGTCTCGTTTGTTATATTTTGTTACTCATTCGTCTCTCTTTCGCAGGGCTAGTCATCTATTTTGCATACGGAATGTGGTTCAGTGTTATGCGGCGAGGTCCGATAGCCAGGGCTACAAGCCTAGAGACCATCAGCGGAAAAATGGACAATGAAGTTGTGAAAGAAAACAAATTCTAAATGTGTTGACCAGCACTTTAATTCTAATGACTTTGCACATGTCGAAGAATCATGAATGCACTGAGCTGCTAATACTGAGGCCTTGTCACGTAACATTTTGACGAATTAAGTACTGTACAGAAGAGATCATTTTGTTAATATCATTGACTTGTTGTTGTAACAAACGGCGTTATTTTTTTAATCAGTAACGTATGTGTATATACCGAAGACTTTTATGAAACTAATCCTGTGCATTTTAGGTCAAGTTTGACTTTAAAGTTGCCGTCAAGGTGGAAACATCCATGATTTTGACAGTTTGAAAGGGGAGACATGTTTTTTCCCTGCAGGATTTGTGTTGAATCTGTGGCAATTCAAAACCTCAACCAAGAAGCTGACAAAATCTGAGGAATGTTTTACCCATCGTGACAGAAACTACCGTCTTAAGACAGAAATCTTGTAACAATATCTGTCATTTCCTCTTTTCTACACTGAAGCACATTCAAAATAATGTAATAACCCACCAAATGCGGTCTGATTGACATGTATTATAACTTTACACATTGTAGATACTTAAATCTTTTTATACATTGTCTTGTTAAAATATAACTTGTTATGTAACATATTTTGTGATTCAATATTTGTAAATATGTCTTGATTAAAACTGTCTTTGAATTCTTTGAATTAAAGTCTTTTGTCATTTCTGCTTGACCAACATTTAACGTGGAAAAAAACAAAAAACTTTGTGCTTCTAATCTTTGATTGAAAGTTGGCTGGAGCGTTCCAAGAACCAAATAATCTGTTTAAGGAGCTTTACTTTACATTCTTTTCTGCTGCCTGTGGTGGGAAAAGAATTTAAAACGCTTTTTTGTTAAAAACAACAGGATACTCCTTTTTTCCTTCGTCAAAAACTCTTTGGCCTCGTTATTCACATACACTAGTACACAAAATAAAACATCAAAAGTAATGACGATATAAAACAGAGGACAAAATGTTCGTCAAAACATTGGTCTGGTCTACAAAATAAAGATTTAATTGGAAAACAATTGGAGAAAGAAAGAGAACTTTACAGTCAGACCTGGCTCACAGAAACAACACAACAAAACTTAGGCCCCAAAGTAGGAATTTATGATAGAAACAGAGAGTACAGGAGGGGAATTTCGTTGAGCAACATGAGGTCCAGGTGAAGCTCTCAGGGACAAATAAGAGACAACAAACGACCAATACAAAAGCATGATAAACCAAAGTCTACCAATTTATGAGTATAATATGTAGTTGTTAACCAAGGGTGAAAAAAAACAACAATAGTAATAAAAGAAGAAAAAGAACAAAAGAAAATGATATTGAATGCAAATAACTGCTAACGTGCTTTCAGGTGTTTTTTAAATTTTCAATAAACCTATGATGAGTTTCATTTATATGGAATGTGGCCGACCAATTGTTGTTGACAGTGAAACCTTTATAAATGGTTAAGTAAGTAAGTAACAGTTATTTGTAAAGCGCCTTTCTAGACCAGGGTCACAAAGCGCTTGAACAATCAAAAGCAATACACAGTTAAAAATGTGTACAAATTTAAAAACTGTTAATGGCCAAGACAACATAAGACAAACACCGGAGTCCCAGGAAATTAGGAAAAGGCCTTAATAATAAGTAAGTTAGTAAGTTAATAGACAAAGATAAACAACGTTTTAATAATTATTCTAAACTAAATATTTTGGGTTGTTTTTAATCTTAAACCGACTGCAAAAATCGACTGTTGTTACTAGATGGAGAACGTCACAACTTTTAGTATTTGTCGACTTCGAAATGCTTACCAATCTCACATAGTATAAAATGAATCATCTGGATTGAATCAGCTTCTGGGCCCTATGTAGAGTAAATATATGAGGCTGTAGTGAATATTTGAAGGATGTTTCGTCCCCTTCTATTTAGCTGAGATAAGTGAGAAGAGACTAATATTCCATAATGTTAAGATTTTTTAAATAATATAGCCATCACCTCATGTTTAATCTAGTGGAAGACACCATGGGCAGGAACAAAACTGTACTTGGAAATTAAGTATCATAAGTTAAATCCTGTTTCACAAGTCAACAAATGCTCCTCTGGGCTTCTTTTTGCTCGCAGCAAACTTCCATTCTGGCAGCTAAGCAAACAGTCTGTGTGATTCCACACGGAGGGGTCGGTGCTTCTGGACCCTCATTGGTCAAGCTTAGCTTGAAAGCCGCCATTGAGCCAGTGAGGAGGAATTTGGGGTGCTACTTTTCAGGAGCTGGAATTTGCGTGATACTAGTAAACAGCTGACCACGAGCTTCTGCAAGCTCTGCCCACCTCCTCATTTTTTTTTCCCTTTTTACATTCTTCTCCTCTGGTGTGAGGGAAACAAGAGGCTAACAATCTTGAGGCTCCAGTAATCCTGCGGTCAATCATGACTTTGATGAAGCTGCCCGGGTCGAGGCTGGTGCTTTGCGCCCTCCTTGTTTGTGCGTTAATCTCCGAGTTAGGTAAGTGACTTTGTTTCCTCAGCCGTGACCTCAATCGTTTCCATTGGTTGTGACTTTATGATCTTTCCGTGGAAGTGTATTGTGAAAAAGATGCTGAACTGAAAACCAGTTCAGGAAAAAAGGCAAAGATAAGTAAGCCAAAGAATCAAAAGGCAACAACTCAACGTCCCAAAGCTGCCAAAGTAAATCCCAAAATCAAAACCCCCCCTGCAGCCTCATCTCAGACCCTCCTGACGCAGGTAAATGACGACCCCCTGACGTAGCAGGACATCATATCTGGATTCTGAAGGATGATATGTTTCTTTGATTCTCGATTCAATCCTGAAGGTGTTAAACAGAGGCAAGTTTACTAAGGTGGGTGATACACTGAGTGTTCGCGCGGGAGACACTTTGGAGTTGAGGTGCAGAGGAAAACCCGTGCAGTGGAGTGTACCCCCGTACCTGGAGGAAGACAATGAGGGGAGGCTCAGGTGAGCAGCTGTCAAACGACACATTAATAGCTCAGTTTTTTTGTTAGCAAAATACATGGAAATGTTGTGAATGGATCACAGTGAGATTTCACTTAAAGTAGCATGAGCGTGAATTACTTTTTACAGTTTCTACTGGATTGTACAAGCCACTACTAATACCTGATTTTCCAATAAGCTTATTTGAATTTGACCATTGGACAGCCTGAGCCAAGAGGCAAAGATTTCCTTCTACTCAGTTACTTCTTCCGTTTATCCTTGGAGAATACAGCAGGACTCATGGGTAAAGCAGGAGACATATAGTCTCTCAATCGTGTCCTGGCGCTGCCACAAGGTCTTGCCTATGTCTAAACGTGGGTCCCATGACTCTAGAGCCGATCGTTGGTGGGGGTGTGAGAAAATATCGATACATATTGCGATATTTCTTTCACAATACTGTATCGAGATTTAACAGCCATATCGTTACTTTTTCAAGTAGAAATTTCGAATTATGTTATTTTATGGTTTATTTTTCAATAATCTGTGTATAAAATTAAAAAAATTAATTGATTTTATCTACAATTTTAAAGCCAGGGCTTTTTGTGTTGTAATGCAATGACTTCTCGTCACTAGATAGCAACAATCAAAGGGACAATACAATTCAGAGGTATCAGGAGAATGAGAACGAGAGGATACAGCCGACTCCAGCAGCTTTTAAATCTAATGTTTGGGCAAATATGGCTGTTAAATATAAATGAAAGCAATCTTTTTCAGGGGAATTCTACAACACCAGAGTCAAGTACTCGGAAAATACTGCTAATATATCCATATATTGCAATATAAAGCTCGTTGCCACTATATCGTGATATGTATCGTATCCCCGGGATTCTCGCCAGTAAACACCTCTAGTAGCTAAGGTGAGTATTGTAGGATTCTACCCATCGGGCCAGTTCTAGCTAAGCACAAATGATAAACATAAATCAGGTCGAGGGCACCTCAATTGGCCAGCCAGCCAGGGGCGTAGGCCTTAACGGTTTAATTTATAGAGCTGCTTGGCAGTGGTTTGCGCTCTCTGAGTGCTTTACTAACTAAACAATATATTCCTACCGACTGATTATTCCAAAAACTAAACTAAAATAAATGATGTGATTTTTTTTTAAGATTGTCCCGAAACTGCAATGATAATAGAAAACTCACACTGTCATCGATCTAAATCTCTTTGTTTCCAGGATGATCCAACAGGAGAGATACGGTGTTCTGACCTTGGTTAACAGCACCGGCGCAGACACTGGGGAGTACACTTGTTACCCAATGCGATGTGAAGATACAGACTGCAGAAAAGATTACGACAAAGCCGTCAAAGTCTTTGTCTTCTTTCCAGGTACAATATATGTGATGGTTTATTGATGCCCGTGTCGCCACCCTGTTGATTTTCACGCAATCTAATCTACCATCTTTCATATCTCCCGCACAACCCAGATCCACATGAGCTGTTTGTTCCATCATCCGACTATTACGAGGTCGTTCAGCTGAGGACCAACTGGCCGACGGTTCTGCCGTGCCAGGTCTCGTCACCTCAGGCCCAGGTGACTCTTCACCGCGAGTACCCGCCCGCCGAGGTGACCGTGGACGGGTCCGAGATCTCCTTCGATGTGAAGAAGGGCTTCACCATCCATCGCCCGCGTCCTCACCACGCCGGGGCGTTGTACTGCGTCGCCAGTCTGGGCAACCTGAGGCAGAGTTCCACCAAGTACATGCTAATCTACGTCAACTGTAAGTGAACTTATGTCAGTCATCAGATGAAGGAAGTAATCACACTGCGATAAACAGTCAATAAAGCCATAAAGTCTAATTACTGTAAAGTCAGTAGACTTGCAGTAATGACTCAGGGTTTTATAACTTACATTTATAAATGTAAGTGGGTAGGTAATAGTTATTTGTAAAGTGCCTTTATGACCAGGGTCACAAAGCACTTGAACAATCAAAAGCAATTAAAAAATTTAAAAAAATACCTATAGATTTAAAAACTCTAAAAGGCCAAGACACATAAGACAAACACAGCAGTCCCAGAAAATCAGGAAAAAGCCTACACAAATAAAAATGTCTTAAGGGGTTTCTTGAAGGAGTCAGTAGATCCATCAAAGACAGAGGGAGAGGAAGATCGTTCCAAAGCTTAGGAGCAACAGCCTGGAAGGATTTCTCTCCTCTGGTCCTGAACCGTGTTCAGGAACCATTAGTAGATTCTGATCCACAGACCTCAGAGCCCGAGCTGGGTTGTAAGGCTGGATCATATCACTGATGTGAGGAGGAGCCTGACCATAGCTTTGAAAGTTAGAACCAGAATTTTTAAATTGATCCTGAAATAAACTGTCAGCCAATGCAGAGTTTAAAGGATCAAGGAAATGTGAGTTCTTCTACTAGAGCAGGTCAGAATTCTCGATGCAGGGTGTTGTATTAACTGCAGGTGAGACAGCTCCTTCTTGTTGAAATGACTCAGTAGTTCATACAATCGCTTTCTTTTTTCAGACCCCATGGCCCCTCCTGCCCCAGTGATCCAGGCCTCGGTGGGCTCTCTGACTGCTGGCGAGAATCTACGGGTCACCTGCAGCGTGGTGGGAGAACAGAACGTCGCCGTGGACATCAGTTGGGAATATCCTGGACAGCAGGTCAGTATGAACAAATGTTTATTAATCAATATTGTACTTTTAACCATCAGTCAGAAGTCCGTATTCACTTATTAAAGGTTACGCATTGTGCAGTGCCGGGGCCACAATCAGCTATTTGTCAAGATGTCAGGCAGTGGTTGGTTCTCGTGTACACAGAAATAATATTAAAACGTTATTTAATGTTGTTGTTTTTTTTTGTTTTTTTTGTATTTATTAACCCACATAAAGTGCATACATATTTTTAAATAAAGATTGCTAAAAGTTTTAAGGTGGAACACATTTTATAATAACCAAATGTCTTTAACAGGAAGTATCAAAATCCGATTTCCCTCAATTTATTTCAACCTCACTTTTATTCTCATTGGAAGTCTCCACATAATTGTTGAGGTCAATAACCTCTGTTACTTATCTTACCTTAAACACTGGCTTCTTTACAAATCACCATATTAACATGGATATTAATCTACTTTAATTTTGAGCCAACTATCCGGTGGGCCACATAGAAATACTTAGGGAGCCAGATTTGAGTTTGTAACTGTGATCTAAGAACACTGTAGTAAGTTTAAGTATATGCCAACTAAACAACTTATATTAAGAATATTTCACTGGACTTAAAGTAGATTTCCAAGAATACTTTAGGTACTTTAAATTATGTGTTTAGCATAGATTATTAAATTAAAATGAAAAAAGTACACTTGGTGTATACTTCATCTACACTTTATATATACTTTATGTCTGCTTCAAGTACTAGTACGTGTTAGATGGATGAATGGATGAATGGATGAAAGGATGGATGGATGGATGGATGGATGGATGGATGGATGCATGGATGGATGGATGGATGGATGGATGGATGGATGGATGGATGGATGGATGGATGGATGGATGGATGGATGGATGGATGGATGGATGGATGGATGGATGGATGGATGGATGGATGGATGGATGGATGGATGGATGGATGGATGGATGGATGGATGGATGGATGGATGGATGGATGGATGGATGGATGGATGGATGGATGGATGGATGGATGGATGGATGGATGGATGGATGGATGGATGGATGGATGGATGGATGGATGGCAAGCATGAGGGAGAGATCTGTTGTGGCACCTTATGGCAAAAGGAACAAAGTATGTTTTCCTGTGTTCCGTTCTGCAGTGCATGGAGAGGAGCCTGTTGCTGTGGTTACTCTTCTGAGCTGCCATAGAGACAAGCAGAGGGCGCCATAGTGTTTACTTATACTCATTTATACTCAAACATTTTCATAAAATCTTCCACCTCAGTGATCTATAACACGTTGAAACGCAATACAAATCACCTTAACATATCAACATTATATTTTTTCTCTCCTCATTCTTCAGATCGGGAGGCCTCAGTACACGCAGGAGAGCGTCAGTCCAGTAGGCGGCGCTCCTGCTCGCCAGCAGACCCAGTCAGTTCTACTGGTGGACGAGGTGAGGGACGTGGACCAGGGCACGTACACCTGCACAGCTCACAACCTGCAGGGAGAAAAGTCAGTGTCCACAACCGTCAAGGTTGTTCCCAAGCAGAAACCACGGAAACCCTGAGCCATTATACGAGGAAGAGGAAAGACTACAGTCGTCAAAATAGCCATTTTTTAAAAAAGCCAAATGTATACACTGTTCAAAGTTTTATAAAAGACTCCAAAAACATATGTTATTTGTGCTTCTTGTGCGACTTGTGCAACCTTCTACATCATTTATGAGTAAAATAAATTAAAAAAAAAGTTTTTTATTCAAATAAATCTTATCCTTCTTTTAATACCTATACTATACGTATACTTAAATCTATGTTCCATCAGGAGTCACCACTCTTTTCTTCACTGAGATCTACTTCATGGGCACTGAGGAGTACCAAAGTCCACCAAGACCTGTTTGACCTGAAATAAAACAACTACACAGAAATCTTTTGAGTAACAACACTATTCATCATTGTCATAATAGAAGTAGACGGTATACAATGTGAACACATGTCACCAACTATTATTCACCACAATTATTCACAAAGATTTAAAACAATGGTAACAACAACTTTTTTCTTTGTATGTCAGCTACAACATTCAAACTTTAGGGACCACAAAAAGTAAGTAAGTAAGTAAGTAAGTCATTTTTATTTGTATAGCGCTTTTCCAGACCAGGGTCACAAAGCGCTTAAACAATCAAAACAATATTCAATAAAGTATATACTTAAAAGATCAAGATAAAAACTGATAACACAACAGCAGCCTCATTGTGTTATTTTTAGAACATACCCACAGGAGGCATGAGCATTGGGTGGTCCGCTAGCATGTTGTTTGTGTAAAAGCATAACAGAGGGCATTCAATTCTTCATATTAATCTTGATTAAGAATAAACATAATTTAATTTAAAACTCCTCTTTATTTAATTAATTTTCTATTTTTACTATGATTCTATGTTGAGGGTCAAACATATTACCAATCATATACAATTCAATATAATTTGGTAGTTTCATTAGTCAAAATGAAGATTGAAATCATGTTTTTCTGTTTTATGTGTTGTATAAAAGTGAATCTGGATTTCTGTATGTAAACTGTAATCTCCAGATTACCACCCAAACAAATTAAATCATTGACTGTATTTAAAGTGTATAATAGTTAAATAAGAAAATACTATTTTCACAATTTGATGGAATTCAATGGCTCCACGTGTCTTTATCTTCTATATTATCACATTGTAAAAGAAAAATAACTGGCGCCTACGTGCGTTTACTCCTGGGACCCCAGTTTCCATGCGCGAAAAAACAACAGTTTAAATAAATGCTGAAAATATTTACGAGTGTTTGTGGTGGTTTTACTCTCGTATAAATTCAATTCATGACAATAAAAACGACAGCGGTTCAAGTAGGGGGGGTGGGGTGTTGTTTGGATGTGGCCGCTAGATGGCGGTGTCTCCCCTCTCTTATTAGGGTCGTCAGTAAAGGGGGCAACTTTCCCACCGACTTCCACGCTTTCCTTCTC
Organism: Callionymus lyra; assembly: GCF_982586985.1. Taxonomy (NCBI): domain Eukaryota; kingdom Metazoa; phylum Chordata; class Actinopteri; order Syngnathiformes; family Callionymidae; genus Callionymus; species Callionymus lyra. The sequence goes on from NC_141826.1 coordinate 11,091,762, forward strand.
AGTCCTGCTCAGGTCTCCGAGGGGAAACATTGGTTTTGTGTCCACGCTGCCAGCAGCCGGTCCTGCAGGAAGTCTCGGAGGAATAACGTTTCTCCTGATCCCACCACCGAGAATCTGAAGAGGTCCAACACTGAAGATGACTTACGTGCTGAACATGGTAGGTCTACTTGAAGTTGTCAGTGATGTGGGTCTTGTACAAGGGGTCCACGTAGACCTTAAAGATAGTTTATCCTGGTCCAGTTTGATATTTGTAGTGGGGCCAACTTTTATTTTGTCTGGATGTTTGACTGAAATATTGTACCAAAGCTCCATCTGTTGGCAGCTCTGGTGGTCTCCTTCAGTTTCCAAAAGTGATTGTGTTGTCACAGTTGTGTGTTTGTGCACAAGCTCTCCCACACAACAGGGTCTCTCTTTTTACACACCAGTGTAGTCTCCAGTGTTTATGTGTCGAGGGCGACACAACACAAAAATCCTCGGTGTGTGTGTGGGTGTAGAGATTGTCTCGGTCTTGGGGACCGTCGCCGTGGATACCAGAGGCCAGCAGTGACCTCTGACCTAGGGACTCATGGAGCGTCGCTGGAATGGCTGCTTTGGAGCCGTTATTGGTGGCCGCTGACGCAAGTGAAGTGGCAGGTTTGACAAAAGAGACACAAAAGATGAGTGGACTGTTGCGGAGGAGTGCGCTCCTGTAATTTGGGATTACGGCTGATTTCACTGAGGGGTTGTGCTGCTGTAATCACACACATACGAGGCTCAAGTAGTGTTTTGGGTTTCGGTCACTTTGCAAAAAAAATAAAAAATCTCATCTTCAACCCCACTGACCACTTCTTCAAACAAGGACCTGGTGGCTCTGAATGTCACACTCAAAGTTTCTTTCTCGATCCCACAATATCACTTTTAGGAACTACCTGCTTAACTCCATGTTACTCTTTAGCAAGGCACAGAGTTCCCCATATAATGGAAACTTTATAAACAATCTTATGTAAATAAATAAAAAATATGTTCTGGTGAATACTGCACAACTTCCACACTCTGTAGGTCGCTTTGAGTTTTTGTATTGAAATCAAATTTGGGGCAAAAATGTCTGTTTTATGTTCTTTTGGCAACAAAAAATGACTTTGTTGACTTAAATGTTGACAGCTTTACTCTAATAAACTGTTTTTAGTTGGGAAAATTGGACACATTATCTCCAAAGTGTGTGCATGTTTGCAATTTTCAACATGAGTGTGCAAAATGTTCCAATTTGGCTTTAAATAATCCACAAAATCTACATAGAATCTAGATTCTGAATTGAAAAACTGTCAAAAATACGTCATAGATTCTCGCAAAATTCAAAATATGTAACTTGTCTATTATTTGTGAATTATTTTGTGCCAAATGTGTTGACAAAAAAGAACCTTTAAAATGTAGGTAGAGATACTGACAAGTAAAAACACCATACTTGAACACACAGTTCATACATTATTGAAGTCAGTTTTTATGCCAAATACATAGAAAAGCTTGTCAAACAAGGACATAATCCAAAAAGTTATTTTTCGTTGCAGAAACAAGATTGAAGTACATTTCCCGCCTCATACTGTTGTGTTTGTAAGTCCATGATAACACGTCATCTCCTGACTCAGCTATTTTTTATTGTGCGGTGGAGTGATATTCCCCAATCAATCTCACATTGCACCGTCAAGCACTTGCAAACAAGACCTACAGATGTCAGTTTCTGCAGTTAATGTTCCTTATTTATGATGCTTTATTAATGATGAACAGATAAAAAAATCCATTTATCCATCAATAATTCAAACTGTGGAAGATGGAGCGTCTTAATGTGAGAGATGAAAACCTACAGTTCTTAAACAGAGTGGTGACTTGAGAAGAAGGATTTGATTTATATTTTATATTTTGTTGTTTCTCTACTTTCTGTTTGGGTTTGAGTGTGACGACAGACCCATCGTCGTAACTCTTCTCTCAGCAGAATCAGTTCAGCTGTTCGAGAGGGGGGGAGGAAAAAAAGGGGGTGAAAGGAGGGATCGGACAGCTGATGAAACGCTAACCACGGCTCCGACTTCAACCGGACCGGTCAGACTTATTCACTGGATGTTAGTTTTCTCCGAGAGTGGAATCAATACTGATGTCTTCAACAGCTCAGCTCAGTCATGCTTCAGTGGAGAAGCAGGTGCTTCAGCGGGGAAGGGTGGTAATGGTGTTTGTTACACAGATTTATCCTCGGTCGAACCTGCTCGTCGCCTCCCACATCTAATGTTCGCTCCTCCCCGCTACGAGGCCGAGCTCGGCCGCTCAAAGAAATACTTTTTTCCCTCTTCTTTGTCCGTCCTTCAGGTGCCACCCTTCTGTCTCCGCGCTGTCCGTCAGACGGATTTAAGCTCACCTGGGCCTCCGACCAGTGGAAACACAACGTCACAATGAATAGTTCAAAGCCAAAGTGGATTTTTTCCGTCCGTTCTTAAATGGAATGCGTATCGGTTCGGATGTGCAGGAGACTTTGTTTGGCTTTGTTTCCCTGCCCAGCCATCATAGGGTCCTTGAGAAATTGGAATTCAAACATACCTTTTTTATTAAGATCAAATTAGGAAACCAAAGCCAATTTCACTTTGCATTTAAAAACAGATATTCTAGGACACTACGAAGGTTAATATTAGACAAGCATACACCTAAATCATTTCCTGAAGGGGACCTCCAGAGGGATCAATAAAGTTTTATCTATCTATCTATCTATCTAACTATCTATAATATCCATATATCTACCTGATTTCATATTCATTTATTTCACATTTTCATAGCAGACAAAGTTGAACATGCATTATGACGTTGAAACCTTTTTTTCCCTTTAAAATAAATCCCTTAAATGTAATTTAAAAGGCAAAGCATGTTTTTCTATGTATTATCATTATGTTATTGTTATTATTATGTATAACTCTAGTTTATTCAACAATTTGAAGGACAAGAGAGAAAATATTGATTGATTGATTTACATTGATAATGAATAAAGAACTGTTTTTCTTTCACAGAAAAAAATAAACTATATATTTTGAATGCACACAGGAGAATAGAAAAAAAAATTAGAAATAAGACAGAAGCAACAATAGAATATACACAAATATCAATAAAGTTTTACCTTACCTTACCTTACTAAAGAATGTAAAAAAAAGATGTTGGCTAGTCATTTTTTTAAAAACATATGCTGTGTCTCAGATAGCACATTTCTTTAAGTGCACTGCTCTACAGTACACTGTAAGACAGTGCACTTACTAACAGTGCGCACAGTCGCACAGGGTAGTATGTCTCATATCAAACACTGCTGCTACACACTTGCCGGAAATGACTCGACAGCTTCTTCTTCTACTACTATTTAACAATGATTGCAACCAGCCATTGGAACCTTATCAACGACACTCGCCAATCGAAAAAAGTTATTAATTGTGTTTTATTTTGTTATTATTGTTGTTTTGTGATAAAATTAGTGTTTTCTCAAGACATTTACGCCGGTATCTGTTCCAAAGACGAGTCGTCGGTTACGTAGCTTCCATTAGTGTCATCAACGTCACTAAGACGGCGGCCATTGTGGGTTTAAGGTGTCCATCGTTCCACACTAAATTTTCTGGATGTTTGACACCAATTGAGTGCACATTGCTCACTACAATACCGCTCAATGTGTTTGCACTTGTGTATTCAAACCATTAAGTGTAAGTACAGAAGTGATTTGGGACACACCAATAGTTCCTTTGTTATGGTCCGATTTTCTTATTTCCTCATTTTTTATTTAGATAAACAAAAACAAATAATATTGTACAGAAATTGGAGCTCTGTCATCCAGGAGAGGCTCAGAGTGGAGCTGCTGTCACTCCAGGTTAAGGAGGTATCTGGACCATGATGAGGAGAGATCAGGTTTAAAGAATCATATATGTCGGTTGTCATGGGAAGTATTCCAAGAGGGTAGAAGAATCATGACATCGTTACTGTTTTCGTGCTGCTTCGAGTGAAAATAAATCAAATATTTTAAACCCCGGCCTGACAGAGCTGCCCTATCCGACCCTGTCCGGGTCCAAAGGGCCGAGCAGGTGCTGCCGGACGGCGGTGAGCCTCAGAGGCGCGTCTTAGATTCCTTAGATTCTCAGATGGTCATCTCCCACATAGCTGGCCACGCAGCTTCAACCTGAAACCCCTGGGAACCAGCAGGAGTGGAGATGTTGGTATGAAAAAATGTAGGAGGCGAGTTGTAAACACAAGAGCGGAGACGACAGATCCGACAAGTGCTGAGCCGGTTAGACTGTTGAACTACAACCAGAGAAGACTCATTTCCTCTGCTTAAGCCCGGCCAGACTGTAACAACAAGTCGCTACAGAAGGCCTGCGGCTTTTATACACTATTGTTGGACGCTAATCTGTAAAGTATGAAGCTTACAGACAGTAAAACAAACATCCTTGTGGTTTAAGTAACAAATATGTTTTAATATGATTATCAACTTTACATAATACAAGATTCCATTAGTCCACAGTAACCTGTTATAAGTCCAGAGACCAAAATTAGGATTGTTTTTTTTCTTCTAATTTGGCTCCAGCCAACCTGCATTTTAAGTAAAAAATATATGGTCATAGCATTGAAAATAGATACCAAATTTCCGATTAATTTGGAATTCAAAAATGTATTGTCGGTTCCACTAATGAGCCACTTTTTGTTGTGAGAGTACAAGCCATGTTCGATTTAATATCTTGAAAATTCAAGTTTTCTTTGTCATTTTGTGATGATTTGACATGAACCTTTTGGAATTATTTAACGGGATCAACTGAGATACTCAAGACACTTGACAGTTTAAGTAGAATATGTAGGAGAAAAGAAAAACAGGTCCCAGCGAATCAAAAATTGGGTGAATCACAGTGTGACAGTGTTAAGGAAAAACTTGCTTTTAACCGGCAGAAAAGTTGAGCAGAACCAGACTCGGTGTTGACAGCTTCCTGCTGTGACCAGTTAGGGGTTTAGGGAGATGGAGAAAATGGAAAATGTAGAGGTTTTTTTTTTATAGAGAGAAGAGTGTAGAGCAGTGTTCTTAAGTGATAATGAAGTTTCAAGAAATAAACTAAGTTTAAATGCAACACAATAGTTGTTTGTGTGGCTGACAGTGCATAGTAGAATGAATTAAATAAATAGAAATATGCACCATTAAACCCTTGTGTTGTCTCTTGGTCAAGGTGAACGACCCACAGACTACACAAGGGATACCTCAAACACATTTTTTTCATGCCTCTGGGTCACCTTGATCCTGAGATAACACAAGGGTTAATAAATAAAATGATGAGATGAACAAAATTCACTTCATTTTAGTCATCAATTAGAAAAACAAAGAATAAACTATTGATTTAACTAAATAATCAGTAACCAACAGGTTTCCTTTCATAGAAAAAATAAAGTTAATTTTAATTTCAAAATGTATTATCCTTGATTAAGTAAAAGACAAAAATTGCAAACCATGAGTTCAAGGTTATGCGTTTATCTTTTTTTGCGTGTCTTGCCATTTTTAAATTTGTTTTTAAAAAAATGAATAAACAGTATAATATAAAATTATTGAGTAAAGAAGAATTGTTTGATTTTTCCATATCGCCATAAGATGCTAATGTATATCAAGGATATTTAAAATGCTCATAAAAGTAATTCCAGTGCAATTATATTGAACTCTTAACTCTGTAAATGAGCAACTTGGTGCATACTTGACTTGAGTCTCCGTGTGGCCTCAAGTTCTCAGTTTCTCTTTGAACCTAAAAGCGACAAAGTGAGAGGAGTGAGGAGTGAAGGGCGACCCGGCGTGATAAAAATAAACCTTCACGCCCACTCGCAGTCCGCTCTAGGTCTTTTGTTCGGCAGACAAAATAGACTGACGTCACACAAACACGCGCTTGTTATCGCCACGTGAAGATAAGGCGCATCGATACAGGAACGAGGAAGTGAAAAGTCGATCTCGCCGAGGACGAGACAGCACTCTCGGGGGGGAAAAGTTTAGGTGAAAGTTTTTGAGAGGGAGTGAGCAGCTATTTTCCTGTGTCATGTCGGACAAAGAGCCCAGTCAGGGGGCCTCCTACACACTAGAAGACCTCTCCCCTCTGAAGGTCAATGGGTCCTGACGATCTCAGGAGGACAAAAAAACAAAAAGAAATGGATGACAAAACAGCTACACAATTGAAGTTAATGAAAAAAAAGTTAATTTATCCAACACTGGGGAAAGGAGGTACAAGACTAAAGACCCCTGTGAGAATTTAAATTCTTAATATTTTGAATACATTTAATCAAAAACATTTCTCACTAAGTAAATGAAATTTCATGATTTTTCAGCTCCTTAAAGCAATTGTAAGAGGGCAAAAATTGGGCAAAATACCCCATTAAAATGAAAATATGTCCATTTCAATTGAACGTTAACATTTTTAAATACTTATTAAAAAGGGATAATCATTTCTTCCCCTTTTCAGGAATTCCAAGACCCATAATCCACCTTAAATATACTTTACAAAAGTATTTGTATACCTGGTTTCAGCTCATAATACTAAATAAAACAGCAAATGAATCACTGATGAGAAGGGTTTCAGTGATCTATTTTGTGTGATTTTGCGAAAAGAAACAGTGTCATTGTAACAGCAAGAACATGTAGAACATAAAATATAGTGACAACAATATATTTTTGAATATTCATTTAACCCTTTAATTAACTTTTTTCCCCCCCTTTTTAAGTAAGTAAGTTAGTAATTTTTATTTGTATAGCGCTTTTCCAGACCAGGGTCACAAAGCGCTTAAACAATCAAAACAATATTCAATAAAGTATATACTTTAAAGATCAAGATAAAACTGAGAACACAACAGGCGTTCCAGAAAATCAAGGAAAAGCCTGAACAAATAAAAACCATATTAGTCACTATAAAGATGATTTGCTTAAGTATATGTAATAAAAATCTATACTCTCCATCCATCCTTTAACACCTTGCAAAAACACATTTGAGTTTCTTGGTGATCACATGTTGGATCTGTGCCTGACTAACAGGAAGCAACAAACACTCAGACCATTGTCCAGACTCTGACGCTTCTCCTCCCTCCACCTGCTCTCATTTTCCACTTCTTTCTCTCCTATATTTGTCTTGCAAACCTGAGGCTATTATTGTGCTTCATCCAAAAACAAACAGCCCAAATTGCGGCATCAGCGATTGTCCGGTGACACTTATGTATGTGTGTGTGTGTGTGTGTGTGTCCAGAGAGCTGAGCTGCTTCACATGCACAGCTTTTGTTTCTGAAACAGGAGGAACAAGTCCTGCCACATAATCCCTAATGGAGCTCAAAGTGCACAAAATGAGGAAAAGATGAGACGTTGGGAGGGCGTGGAAAGTGGGCTGGTTAAGACTGAGGAGGAAGAGGTCAGTTTTGTGATGAACAACAAACACCCGCAGGTGAACTGAGTCAAGAGCTCTGGGTTAGTCGCATCTTCACGCCTCCTTCACGACTCTATCAGAGAGATAACCAGTGGAGGACGTTACCAAGATGATAGGACGACATATATGACCTGAGGGAACATCTGAAGCTGAGCAGCAACGTTTTAATCAGGTAAAGAAGAATTTAACTTAAAATAAAAAACATTAAATAACAGCATTTGCCTGTTGATGGACAGTAATATACTCTTTGTTTGTCTAATCTAACATTTTATCATTAGCATTCATAATTTAGTTCATTTTGAGCATTTCATGTATATTTTGAACTTTAAATGCGACTTTAAATTAGAGTTAAAACTAGTGATGAGTCTTCAAGTTTTCATGAATATTGTTTCATTTTACTTTAAATAAATGAAATAAAATGATTTCACAACATAACTGGACAAAAGTTGTTTCTGTGATATAAAATAACTTTCGAAATGTTTCATTAATTTAGATTGCATTTAATTTGAGTGGCACTCACAAAAAAGGACAAATGAAAAGTAGTAAAAAGAATATGAATTTATTATATTATTTTACTCTTTGTTTGTCTAATTCATTCAAAATTACCGAGAAGATTAAATTAACTCCATTGAAGCAATTTACATCAAAATATTTTCAAACTCATTTGAAATTTGACATTTGAGTTAAAATTAACGATAGATGTTTAATATTGCATGTTTAATTTTTTAATTTTTCTTAATAAAAAGTCAATTTACTTCACAAAAGAACTGTGGACAAAAGTTGTATATATTTTATACAATAAGATCATTTCAAAATGTTTAATGAAATTAATATTACATTTATATTTTTCTCCCATTATTGCCGTCATTCATTTTGTACTCCAAATGATGATCATTTTAAAGTATTATTAAGACATTTTCGTCTGCAAATCATACAAGTATCATATTTCTGTGTATTTTGTAAAATGTTCCTGTGTTTTTTAGTTTTTCTTTCCAGTAAAAGCCTGATATATTAAATATTACAATGAAGTAACAATAAATCCGAACGGAGGAAAATGAAAATTTAAATCCTAAAAACAAAAATGTTATATTTAGAATCGGACCAGTGATGAATAATAATAAAAAAGGCACAGTGTAAATATATCTATGAACTGCCAAAAACAACTCTATTTCATAATATTTATAGATAAGGTTTGACCTCACAAGGGTTACCTAAATACACTTGAAGGGTTTGGTATTGGAAAAATCTAAAATATCCAAGAAAAGTTATTATTTATCCAATAAATAGCTAATTTAAGTAGCAATTGGCTGCACTGTTGTAACTATGAGTCAAAATATTTTGAAGTTAAAACTGACATCAGAAGTGACCCGGTCGTAGCGAGGAGGAGCCCAATTGTTAATCAGCTCAGCAGGAATTCTTGTTTTCTCCGACGTTGAATAAGAATTAGCAAAGCAGCCACTTCCTCCCTCATTCAACGTCCTCCCTAAAACTATGCTAATGAACTGTTCTTCGGTGAACGAGCCAAACTTAAAACCACGGGGAGCTTCAAAAAACAGCATGTCAGCTTTACCGCTCCATCGAGTGCACCTTGATTCCGACAATAAAGTGCCTAATAACACGTGGTTGCTCTGCTGCTCTGATGAACTGTTTGTGAGGCTGGAATTCCCCCTGAGGGGAGTTCATGCTTTCTGTGGCAGCCAAGCAGGCTAAGATTTCATTTGGCTGTTTGTTCTGACTTTGTTCCCAGATTTTCTTTTTTTTTTTCAAAGGTGTAGTTTCTGTGTGCGGCTGAGGGTGAAACACGTCTCATGTTGACTTCGGTGTTGTCATTGTAAACTGCTTGGATTGTTCCCACACTGCAGCTTCTGTGAAGCAACTCTATTGACAAGGAAAGTTCTCATGAAAACCGATTGTCATCATTCCGTGTCAGCAGTCGGTGTTTACACCAAAACACTCGCTGGAATTAGAGTTGTTCCCTTAAAAGGCAATATGTTAGGAACTTATTTTGGTCAAACTGGTCCATACAAGATCTAGGATGTAAAGTCTGATTTGGATTTTGTCCTTTGATTCCTGGAGGCTTGACACATCCAAAATATCTCAATTTCTGTTCTCCCATGAAACAAATCTCCTTGTTTGACTATTGACTTTGTATGTCAAGGTCTTGAGTTTGACAATTGAATAAACGTAAATAAATGTAAAAAATTCGAAATAAATAAGAGTTTTGATCTTATTTTTGTTTAAATCAGTGCTATTTCTATGTATATATATACACATTTATTTTTGTATACATTTTCTTTTTTTTTTCTCACATTTTTACATTTTTGCATTTTATTCAATTCTGTTTTTATGCTTTTTGTGTTTTATTTATTAATATATTAAGAAAGTAAAATCAGAAATAATTTATATCGGCATTTTTACATATATAAACACATTTATTTGTTTATTTTAATTTATAATTATAATCATTTTGTTTTGTTTTTTTAATGTTAACTGTATGTTCAACTTACATTTCTGTGGGAAGGTAGGATTAAGGAATGTCTTATCTTATCTAATCTTGATGAAGGAAACTTGCTTGGGAAAACTGATGGGAGTGTCTGGAGAAGGAGGTCAACCATAGAGATAAAACACAAAGGTCGACCCTCCAAGAGGTAAAAGACAAGATTTTAATCAGACTTTTGTAAAAGACAGTTAGATAAATAAACATTTAGTTCTTCCTCAGCAAGAGGTCGCAGGACTTATTGGGTTTGACACCTCAGCACCAGAGGGTTTATGGAGGCAAGCTTGAGTTGGACAAGGCCCAGGCCACACTGTTGGTTCTTCTACACAAACTAAAACACATTAAATACATTCCCAACCTCGTCCTTGTCCATAAGTGTTTGGTAGTGAAGAAGTGCCAGATAAAAACAGTCAAGGTCTTTCCCTCATATGGTGTTTGGACTGTCCTTCGGAGGAAACTTATGTCTAAAAGGAGAGGTTAACCAAGGTGGCTAGATGGTCGGATCCATGGAATGTCCATCACAACCAAGGTCCATTACATTTTTAAACGGATTTCCTTGGAACTTCTTCCCACGAAAAAATCTGAAGGAGTTTTCAGAGGGTTGTCTTGGCTAGGTTACCCACATGACCTGGCGCTATGAACCGAAACTGACTCAGACTCCACATACAAGATAAAAGTGTAAAAAAAACGAAGAATATCTGCTTTTCATTTTCCAAGTTGAGTCACAAATATCCACAATGGAGTGTCCGGAGTGCGATGGTGGGCGCGTGATGTGAAACTACTTCAGGTGTAGGTGGATCTCTCGAACTCTATCGCTGTAATCGCAGATGGGTGCCTCCTAAATGAACCTCTCTTGGAAACAATGACTCCACACAGAGCGTCCTCACAAAACCCCCCAATTATCTGTAATCAACTTAATAAGCTTTCTCCTCGTTTCATACTGTATGACCTTGGGTCTCCTGGAAAAAATGACCTTCATTATAGGTCTGATGTTACAGCTCTAATCCTCATGGGAACTTCTATGATAGGACACAATAACGTAGCCATAACAAGATGTTTACTCTCATCAGAGCTGGCGAGGGTCAAATGAAGGTGCATTAATAATTGCCCAGGAAGAAATGTGAGGAATGCTTGAGTTTGTTTGGTCGTATCCGACTCTCTTTGCATTCCAACTTGTTGAACAGAAACCAAGCAGGACTGAGATTGTGTGAGAAATGTTTGATTACCTTCACGCATTCCTCAACACCTCAACAGGAACTGATCTGTGAAATCAGGAGAAGAGAAGTGAACAAAAAACACACATAAACATCATGTTTAGTGTAGTTTTTTTTTACTTTACACTTTTTCTTTAATTACTTTTTGTTGTAATTAAATGCTTATAAGAAAGCAACCGGGTCAACAAATGAGAAGTTAAGATGCTGTCAAGTGTTCAGTGGGTCATTTAAAGCCTTTTCCATTTTGCATTTTAACAAATCATTCAGGATAAGATTTTGAAGAAAAATTTTGGAGAAAATAATCAGGCATAAGTATTACAATTGTTCCCTTTATTGTGGCCCAAGTTTGTTTTTTTCAAAGAGCAGAACATTTTTATTTACCACCCTGTAACGAAAAACCTCAGGGTTCCTGTCATGAAAATCTACCCAATTTGATTTTAGAAATGTTTAATATTTAGTTAGAGATTTACAGAATTTTGTCTCGAAACTTCAAAATGTTAAATATTAAAAGTGCATGACTGCACTGTTATCAATAAGCTACGCTCGCAAGTTTTCCGCTCCGTTTAGTTAGTCACTTGCATAACAGAACAGGGAAAAAAAACATTTTTATTAGAATTTATCATGCGTTATGGTCAGGGTGTTAAATTAATGCAATTTGCCTGTTATCAGCTTAGCAATACCTTCTTTATAAATTTTGGTCATTTACAATACAGTACTTAAAAATCTTGACGAATGAGAGGTTATGAGAGCCCATTATGAAGTAAATATAGCATAACTTTGCCAGCCAGCTGTAATCATGCCCTGCTTTGTTTATACAACGATTCCCTTGGAAGTGGAGACTTCCAGGATTGGTGACTAACCACGATCTTTGACCAATCACAGCAGAGTGGGTGTGGTTAGAGAAACATCTCCAGAAAAACAATGGGCGGGGCTTAAGCTCATTTTCTAATGTAAATATTTCAAAGAAAAGAGAGTTTTGTACAGACACATACTGATGAGTACAATAGAGGTCCAACGTTACTTTAAGAGATGCTTAAATTAAGACAGTATCAACTAGTTTCACAAGCAAATTTTCAATTGGTTTAAAAAGTCCGTCACTTGCATTTCATTATAGAAAAAAAATAGCATCTAAATTAATTAATAAGTTTAAAATAGCATCTCTTGGTATCAATACTATCTAAATATCAACTTAACAAAACAAACAGTACTTGACGATGTGGAATTTAACTTTAATGCAAATACACGTTTACAAGGTCTTTCTCTGACTGTGTAAAAGTACTTTTCAACTTTTAAGAGTCTGGATTGAAATGTCCTGAAGAGAAAAGAGTTTGTACGTCATAACAACTGTACTAGGTGCCGACATCCTCAGGTTTGTCACGAGTTGAGAGTTCCAAACCTGAGAGCTAATATAGTCTAGATGCGTGACGGGGGCAAACTGAGGTCATAGGTCAGGTGCTTAACCTTAGCCCTGGTCCATATCGGTCTCACACCTTTGTCCACGGAGGTTGAACTTGCAACCTTCACTAATACATCAACATCAAGGAGATTGTCTTGGTCAAAACAAATTTAATGTATTATGTAACCTGCAGTTTGATTCATCGTTATTGAATCAAAAACTGCGTGTGAAGTCATGTGTTGTCTTCGGTAACATACCCGATCAGAATCAACAATTTTTTAAAAGAACACTAGGCCGACCTCAGAAAACCCCACCAGGCTTCTCTTTATTCATCTAGTAATTGAATCAGGAGTCAAAATACGATACTGTTAAGTCAGCAGTGGTGATTTTTTTTTGTTTTGGCAGAGTGGGCCACGTCAATAGGGAAATAAACAGGCTCATCTAGTGGTTAATGATTTTGTGCCGCCTGCTCACATCTATTCAAAGTCTGGTTTGATAAACACGTGGTCATCGGTCTGTGAGAACACTCGGAACATGCAACATTGCTTTCTCTTGGACACGTTGTATTTTCAGAGCGCTGAGGCACAGTAACACCCAAAGGTGGAGTTAAAAAAAAAATCATGAGGTCCGGCTCGTGGTTACACAAGAACGTTCAGCCGCAACATTCATTTTCAGGTTTCATTTGTGGGAATTTCAAGCCGAATAAGCTGCAAATTAAAATCCAGCTTACAAGCATACCTCCAGATATTGGTGGCTGAGTGCGACCAAGATACAGAACCTTTCACCCAGAGATGTAGCAAATAATATCTTTATCAAGTGTAGATTTTAAGCCATTATAAAATGCTTGATAGCTCACTGGCTAGTTTATCAGATGCTAGTTTAGCCTAGAAGGTCTCAAGATACAAGGCCATTATACTTATCTATCTATGAATTTTCTTTCGACCTTGAGGGGCTAGTCATCTTTAAATGAAGGTCGTCTACTCTTCACCCGTAAATGCTACGGTGTCGTGACAAGGTTATCAACAAAAAGTAGCCAGAAATAAGATTTAAGGTATTTTTATTTGGTGTCTACATGTTCAAAATACATTACAAGAAAATAACATTGGTCTGGTTTAGTGGGTCAAATGCTCATGAGTACAATGAAGGAGGAAGTTGTAAAGATATCAGGCAATATATGAGCCACTATCGGATACAAGTGTTGAAGCAGATATAAACGAAGTTACTATCAAAGCTAAACCACTTTGACGTTTACATTAACACCGCCTGAATCAGCGACAGTCTCTTGACAGCATAAAGTTGTACCTGGAAGTCAAGAAAAACTAAACAGAAGGGACTTTGTGGACAATATGAAACAATGCAAAACTTAATATTTCTGAACGGTTCTGTCACACTTATGGAGATAAAGTACTACAAAATAATTCGAATTTGTAGATTATTTAATGCAATAACTGCTAATACTTTGGGACTGTTTATCATTTGGCTAGTTATTTGAATGTGAAATGTCAAGAATTAAACTCGATTCAGACAAGTTAAGATAAATTGTTTACTGATATTAATATTTCATAAATCTTTTAGTTTTTTTAATTAAATTTGTAACAAACAGACATGCAAGACATGTATAACACATGCTTTTTTTATACAGAAAGAGTAGACAAACAATCATAGTATGTTCATTCTCATTCAAAATTATAAATACCACAAAAACGAAAAAAAACAAAATAAAGATTAATACAATATCATCTTGTTTCCTACACGTCTGTCAACCAGGAGTGTATAAAAAATGTAATAATCAATCCATTGTAGTTTAATACTAGTTTAAAGTTTAAATATGATTTATCATTATTTCTGAAAACAAACTCTTGTCCATGGTTTATTACTTATTATCTGCAATTTTTTGTGACCTACATTCCCATGTTTCCTGCGTCTGGACTCTAACTATATAAAATGTCTGCACGTCGGTGTCCTCAATGGCAACTTGTGTCCGCAGCTAAGCCCAAACATGACCCGGTGACCCCGTGTCAAGACTTCAATGGAGACAGTGTGAGAGCGAACACTGGGCCTTCAGGGTTTCCAGCGCCACCACGTCTTGACCCGAGAATTACACGAGCTCTCTGTCTGAGTCTCACTTCAGTAATGAGCAAGTGGTTCTGGAATAGAAGGGAGAGTCATCCCCTCTTTCTTCTCTCCAGTAAAACTCAAACGCTGCTGCTCACAAGTTTAGACAACTTCAGTCGGGAAATTAAACGTCACGTCTCTTGAAAGCACATCTTTGATTTTCTTCAAACTAAGGATGTCGAGATCAAAGCTCCTGCCTCTTTGAGGAAGTTTCAGTTGTTGGTTCAAAGGCCAATTTAATAATCTGCGTTTTAATAGTCTATGAATTAAGTGGTTTGCTTCCTTATTAATATGTCATACATTTGTTCAGACATGTTTCTTGGTTTAGTTAAGAGATCAAAAAGAAAAACATTTTTAATAACTATTTATGACAATACAAAGATTCAACAAAAGGGTTGTTTTCTTCTACTAGATCTACTAAAATACTATTATTTATGATTATTTTTAACAAATATATAACTGCATTTCTTGATACAATACATTTAAAACGCATTTTGCTTTAGATGAGAGTTTGATTCAAATGACAAGTCAAACCAAAAGTGGGCAGTTAAATTCCCTCAAGGGCCACATTATATACTGTCTCTGTTGTGAGGGGCCATCAAGCCAAAAGAAAGCACAGACTGTTAGACCAAGACTGAAGACAGGACTCAAGCAATTCAAGCAATTCATTGCATGGTTTATTTCTTTTTACTTGATTCTTTTAAGCAATGTGTTTTAAAGAAAAACGCTGAACCACAATCAATAAACTGCTAGGCATGAAATAGAGAAACCAAAAATAAAACAAACTGAGGCAAAAGACCTCCAAAACAAAAGATAAAATATAAGAAATGTCTGGCTTAATAGAAGACTTGACAACAAAAATCACTACAAAGAGGATTAAGAAACATTTAACACATGAGGGAGAAGGCGACAGGTGGAAACCATCAGTAATCATGGATGACATCAGACCAGGGAATCATGGGAAGTGACTACCGTGTGACACGGACCAATAAAACAAAGTTAATTATAATGAGAATAATAAAAGGACATAATAAAACAAGCTAAAGTTGAAATTTGATTGAAGATTATAAACTTTTCCATTCATTTTATTTAAAGAATATAACGTTTTTATATTGAATAATTACTGAAACAAAAACAAATAACCTTTGCTTACTTAAAAATCCAATGCAAAAATAAAATGAAGTTAAACTCTGATATCATAAAATAGAACTTCCTTATTGTGTAATATTCCATTTAAAATACATTTCATTGAGATATAAAACACTTTCCACTTCGTCTTCCCCCAAAAAAGAACAGATAAAAGAAAGAAAGATAAGGTTTTTAAAAAAAAGTTAATAATCAATTAGTTGAATAACAAAATAGTTTCACATCAGAAACATTAATAGTTGATCATAGATTATAGTTTTACTTCACGAGGGTCAAATAAATACAGTCAGAATGTCGTATCCGGCCCCCAGGGGCCAATTACTGCCTGTCAAGTCATTTTACGTGGCCCGCAATAGCTTGAATTCTAAATTAACACTAAAGTAGAAACTAGAAAATACTTGTGACACCATTCAACAGGCTTTTTTATCAGTCGGTCATTAAAAAATAAATCATTTCCTGTTCTTTTTTTTCTTAACGCTTCCTCAGACAGTTACGTTTAGATGTCTGGACAGAGAAGCTGTACACTAGAATACTCCATTGATCGTTAGAGACATTCCTTGGCCCCTGACTTGTTTTGAGTTTAAAAAAAATGTGCTTTGCTTGATAGAGTTTGACACCCCTGAGTCCCCATGAGACGGGCCTGTGAGCGTGACCGGGCCCTTTTGAAGACATGTCTCGTCCCGTGATATGGTGTGTCGTCCGTTCACCACTAGGGTGACGCTGGGTGTTTATATTTATCGCCAAAAAAATCCCTCTTGAAAAGGCGTTTTTTTAGTGTCGAAAATTGAGCCAAATATGTGAATTCTGACTCCTTCTCCACCGTGATGACTCACATGAACAATACAAGCACTTATTTGGAGCGTGTTTAATATCAGTAACAGCTGTGAAAACACACAGTACAGTTGGTGTGATGTAACCCAGTGAACGTATGTGGGAGTTTTCGATGTAACCTGCGAAAGTTCTACCCCACGAACATAAAGAAACTTTGATCAGAGAGAAAACGAGAGAGAGAGCGAGAGCTCGGTGGAAGGAGAAAAGAGGAGAACTTCTTCTTTCAGGGCTTTGTTGAGTGACCCGAGCGCGATCACACATGTATTTACCTCCCATAAGAGTGTGCGCATCCGTGGGAGTCGTGGCGCATCAAAAACATGACGAGTCCGAGCATGCGCTCCGTTAAACCGCTTTGGAATTTGTTCCGTCCTTCGTTTTTCCACAGTTTTGTCGTCGTGTTTCCGACCCTGAGTCACAGACTGAACATCCACAGCCTGATCGTGTCCGAAGTTATGACGGCCATTGACCGTGTCTCACAGAGTAATTACTGTGTTATTGATGCTGTACAGACGGAACACGGTGAAGGAAATTCAATTATTTTTTTTACAATTGAATTGTGTGTTGCAGTGTTGCAGGATCTGTCCTCTGCTCGTCCCAACTAGGAGCATTTTTGTAAAATGTGGCTATGAATTGTCATTATTTAACAGTAAAAAAAAAAATGTATGTGTTAAACAAAAGAAAAATCTTTAATATATATATTTTTTTAAATAAAAATAGTGAGTACTTTATGTTACGATATCTTGTCTGCTCATATCTAGAAAAGAATAAGCCTAAAATGTCTTTAATTAATAAAGAGACTTTTATAAAGTCATTTATAAACATTTACCACTCAATATGTTCACCCATATTTAAAGTATGATTTCACATATTATTGTATTTAAAGAGAAATATTTTTAACTTATTATAATATATTATAATGTAATAATATAGATAATAAAACTGTTGTTGGATTAGAAAAATGTGCCATTGCTAGTGCAAAAAATGTGTCATTAAATTGTCAATAAATATTATGGGTAAAAAAAAAGAATTGATTTAATAATCGCAGATAAAATAAAAAAAAAGTTTTACATGACATCAATCATCAATAGAATTTGACATAAGCCAATTATATTCTAGTATTCGTTTATTTCATTATCATTATCAGGTTGTACTATTGTTTTTTTTTTTTTTAAATAATAATTGTCCATTTTATTTTTCTTATTATAATGTTTAACATGTGTATTGTATGTCTAAATGTGTTTGTATGGTTTATGTATGTATTTGGTATGTCTAGTGATTTCTTTCAACAGTAGTTTGACCAAGTGAGACTTTAAAAAAAAAAAAACTTAACTTAACTTAAAAAAAATGAAAGCTATGACGATAAGAAACCTGTGATTTCGATCAAAGTCTTTCGAAAAATCTCATCCTTTCTGAGAGAGACATAAATTACAAACTGAGAACTTTCCAATTAGTTTAAAAAAAAACTTCCCTACACAGGTTCGGGAGCGCTGCTTTGATGTGTGTGTGGACTTTGATTTAAGGAGGTGTGTTTTCAGCACAGCCCCCTGGCTGCTCCATAAATCTTCCCCCTTGTTCCTGACCTATAAATTACTTGGCAATTATGGCGAACAACTGGATGCGAGATTTCTTTGAGTCCTTCTGAAAATTTTTCGACGGGTCTGAATTTACGTCCCACGGTCCCTGAGAGGTCTTAACCTCCTGCGCGAGCTTCCCGTCAAGCATTGATTGAGATTTTGAGAAACGAGAACACAAGTGGAGTACTTGCCTAAAAATACAATGTCAGACCTTGGCCTGCGTCCATTAGGTTTGGCACCTCATGACTTATTCATCTGTAGCTTCGGCGTCCAGAACCTGCCGTCTCCAACTCCAACCAAAATCTCTGCTTCACTGTTTATCTATTTCTTCTACACAAACATTGAATCATGTTTTTTTTTATGGAATAGAAGCTCATGAATATTCACACACAGCGTCTGGGTGAGAGTCCTTCATACTTCTAAGTTCAGGGAGCATGAGATGCATTCAGTGAAACGTGTGAAGCACTTGGAATTTGCCAGCGGGTTGTGTGTTCAAACGTGTTTGTTGATTAATTTTGTGTGAAGTGGCGCGACAGCGAGACCCTTCAGACCACTTTAAAGAGACATTTCCATCCTCAAAGCTGCCAAAATTAACTCCTTAAACTCAGAACAAATTCATTTTTGAAGCGTTTTTTTTTTTTGTGAACTGTGGTAGAAGTTTCATTTAGCAGTTTCAGTAGAGAGTCCTTGTCGTACTCTTGCTGCAGCAAAAATAGAATGTCCTTGTGACGACTGTCTCAGGTTCAACTGGAAAGAAAAACTAAAGACAAATGAGTATACACAATATTACGTACGATTACATGTGGTAGGATATTGAATTATTATTTTGAATATAAAATCTCTGATTATACTTAAATATCTTATTTCAAGATATAGGAAGACAAAAATGACACTAGCTTGTAAAAAGTAAGATAAAAACGTAAGTTTCTTGTAATAAGACATTATCCTTGATTTAGAAACGGTATAAGAAAATGTTATTTACCCAAATGTTAACTTTAAGTACCTATTTCAGGCATGGTTTTTGTGTTAATATATTACAATAGGACCCTTCTCTGTACTAGTATGTTAATCACTAAGTTGAATAAAAACAATGTTACTTAAAATAAGACGTAAATACTTGCTTAGATTTCATTTTTTGCAGATTGGAGGGACACCCTGGACAGTGTACCTGTGCACATATAGACAGACAACATTTCAGAACTAGACAGTGAAAACACAATTTGTGTAAAACATTACAATTTCATATACAACTACAATCAGATTACAAACGATCTGAAAACTAAAGCTAAACTCTCCGCCAAGTCTTTGCTTTGACTTTCCTGTTCGTTGGGATTTAAATGATGTAATGTTAACTTAATGTAAACTTTGACAATAAAAGTACTACTTTTGCTTGTTTCACCATCAACATTCCCAACAGTCAGCATTATGAACACCGTCTTCAATGCTACGAGTGTTTCTAGATTATTTACTTTATATTTTACTGCCATCAACAGGAATCAGTTTATATGGTGAAGTGAATATTTTTTAACCAAATCTTTAACTTATCATAGTGTGACAGGTCATCCATCAATTTAAAGACAAGGTAGTTTAAGAGATAATCTCAAAATTACAAAAGCTTGGAGTTTATTTGCTTTATTTTGGAATCTTAATTAAGTACATCTGGATAACCTAGTTAAGGATTTGGTTCAGAAGTTAATGGTATTCTTTGAATCAAACCCGTCCCGGAACAGAGTCGGCTTCCATCGTGTGGCTTTTATAGTCGGAAAGACTGTGGCGTGCTCTTGTTTTATGGTCCTCCTTCATGTTTTATAGCTGCTCCTGGTGTTTACGGACCAGAGGAGAGCGGGTCATGGAGGTGAAATCAATAGCGATCCTTAATGAGGTTGTCTGAAAAGAAGCAGGCCTTAGAGGGCGGCGGAGGGAGGTCGGCTAAAAATCACAAAGGCGTCCCTCTGTCAGGGAGGAATGTCTCGCATATATTGTAGATGTAGCCTTAACTGAACATCCTAGAGTTTGAGGCTTTCATCTCTTGTGACTTCTGGTACATAATTTCATAACAGCGTCAACAAACGCTAACTCGGTTTTGTTATTTAATTTGTTTGAATTCAATTTCCGGACTTAAATAGTAAATACGGGTTAACTAGAAAGCATGGGGCGAATACTTCCATGAATATAATTCACATGATACTGCTGTATTTGAACAAGATTTTGCTCAGAACTGATGGATTTTGATCACGTTGTTTTGTCAACAAGTGAGATGGACAGATCGGTGCAATATCTTTACTCGTGTGGACGTTGTATCGATCGGTCCTGGTGAAGAAAAAGCTGAGCCAGATAAGATTGGGACGATAAAGGTAACTCACTATTTTACAGTGTGACGATATTTGGCCCACGATATTTCCTGATACACGATATCCGCGATATTTAATGTATTGCAAGACATTTCACTAACATGTCACAATATATGTCTATCAAAGAAAAAATAACCATAAAAATGGATTTATTCCACTTTTTTAACAATGTACTAATAAATAAACACTGTGCAAACCAGTGAACCAGAATTGAACATTTCCAAACAAGTTTATTTTACTTCATTTCCAGTTCCAGAATGTAACTTTTTTCGATACCAATTTTAAAATATAAATTCTATATTAAAGTTAAATGTAAAAATCTTTTGTTAAATTTTCCAGCTTTCCAAATTCCTACTAGTAGCTTTTTCTTCTCACAGAATAAATAAATAAAACATAATTTCAGGCACAGAAAAACATTGGCTAACAAGTGACATATCAATTTAATGTTCACTGCTTTTTTTTCCCGAAAAATTCAAACATCTTGAGGTTTTGAAAACATAACAAAACTTGGAACCAAAAGACGAAGTATCTTTCAATCTTCAACCAAAGCGTTTTGGTCGTTGCCAGCCCTACTGAGTAGTATTTGGCAACTTATTTTATGTGTTTAACAATAGACCACCAATATAAGAATAACGGTAGTTTTTGGATGAGCAGAATATTGTTTTTTGATGATATATTTACTACCGAAAAAAAACGTTGTAATCATCGTCTCCCTTCGCCAAACTTCATTTAAACTGTATCATCTGTTGAACACATCAAATTCATCATGTATTTATAATTTCAGTTTTTTCTGAAAGTGACTGAATGGAATGTTGGGTGTTTGGTGTTCATGGGGTTCACCTTGTGTTTGTTTAGTCACGTGGGGCTTTGCTGGAAGTGTTTGTGGTTCTAGCTGTGCACAGTGGCAGCTGTCAGAACAGAGAAACAGCTGATGAAACGTGGCTCTTGCTCTCCGTAGGGAAAACCCACTTATAGTTTATAGTTTTGTGTCTCGGAGGCGAAGAAAGTTGATATTAAAAAACTTTTCATTCTTCTCTCCGCAGTGGACCTCACCTCCCTGTTTGATCTCGTAACCAATGGCAACCACAGTCCAGACTCTTCCACTGAACCGTGGCCGTAACAAAAAGTTCCTCAACCCTTTTCCTGCCGCGCCCCTTTCGCCCCGCTGCACCATGGGAAGTGTAGGCAGTTTGGTGGAGCGGCCGGACGTATCGCCCACGAAAGTCAACCGCGCGGTTCCACAGGTGAGGCCAAAACCTTCCAACGGGCTTTTAAAGAAAGGCTTCACGCAGAGAGAACTTCTCAACTACCTCAACATCAACAGGTGAGAGCTTTGTCATCAATCTGAGGGTTTAACAATATCAGGCTCACCCAAGTGTTCCTTCTAGGAAAGTAACAAAGTCAAGTTCCACCGTCGACCTGAAGGACATCATCACCTCAGGGAGCGGCGTGGAAGAGGAAAACCTGTACGCCAAAGTCTACCACAAGGATGGAACCGAGATGGACTTGACAAAGAATTCGCTTCCAAACTCTGCGAAGGTACGTTTGGGGTTCATCTTCCTATTTCAGTCAAACTATTCCAGAGTTTCCCAGAGCAGATGCACCACATTCCTGAGTCAGGAGTCGTCTCAGCAGAACACCTCCAGAGATTAAACAAAAGTGCGAAGGGTTTGCGCAGCTGCTGGGTTCAATGAGAGGGAGTGAGATGTGGAAAGAGCTGTGTTCCAGCGTGCATTGGTGAGAGTTTATTATGTTTGAAAAATTGGTGATTGTATGGCTAGTTTGGAAAAAGTTATTTCACATTTTAAATCATTTCAGTCCCAACTAACCAGTTAAAAATAACATTTGGAATTTACAGACTTCAGTTGCTAGTTGTTGCTATATATACAGAGCATTTTTGTGTCTTTTTTCCCATATAAAAGGATAAAAAAGTGTCATAAATAAAAAATATATATATGTTATATGAGAAAAATGGATAAAAGCACTTGTATAGACAATTCTATAGCCATTAAGTAAGTAAGTAAGTCATTTTTATTTATATAGCGCTTTTCCAGACCAGGGTCACAAAGCGCTTAAACAATCAAAACAATATTCAATAAAGTATATACTTTAAAGGGCAAGATAAAACTGATAACACAACAGGAGTTCCAGAAAATCAAGGAAAAGCCTGAACAAATAAAAACGTATATAAATAGTATATATTAATATATATTAAATATAAATAAACTCAGCCACTTTTCTATGATTGTAGTAATGGTAAGTTTGTAAGTGACAACTTGTTGCTGGGTGGATGAAGCCTCATGACACAGTTGTGTATCATGATACAGTGTCTTCATTTCGAAAGACCACTAGATGTCACTCTCGACTTTATCATGTTCGACTCTTATCTAGTAATTCAATGGAATTATTTTGAAACTGGGAGACATGACTAGAGACAATAAAAGAACTCACAGTGGGAGCTAAAAGAAAAAAACTGAACTCAGATATGTGAGATTTAATCGACTACACCGAGTGATTTGAAGCTGGTCGACACCGACCATCAGAGCTGCCACTCAGAAGAGGAAAAGCTCTCTCTTAGCGCCGGCGCTGACAGCTTCTCAACGCCCCTTTTCTGGAGACATCTCATCAATCCCGGGGCTCTTCTTACACTGGAGGCTTTTCTTTCTTACCAGCGCGTTGACCCTTGTCACAGTAATTGATTTCCAACATCCATAATTTTCCAGCTTTAGCGGTGAAGTCAGGTTTAGCAGGATCTCAGATTTCGCTCTGACCGCTCGCTTTTCCGTTCACGCGGAGTAGATCTTGGACAGAAACTTGTCTCTTTTTATTAATCTGTTTTCCTGAAGCGCTGGAGGCAGAACTCCGAAGGCTCTGAAGATGAGTCATCGTTGACACATCCACATTCTTCTGCCATCTTCCCATCACCAGTTTGAGGTTCTCCTAAGGAATGAAAACAACTCGATGTTTTTGTGTGATCCTGAGAACAATGGTGGTGAAATATATCAGTGCAATCATAATATTGAATGGTTGGATATAACTTTATTGATTTTTTTTTTAAAGCATTTAGTTATTTGTTTGAATAATAGAATTTAATTATTTCTATATTGAAATTTTGCATATATTTTATTGAATGATATGAATAATACAATCATTTGAACGGCTGGATTCGTTTTTTGTTGAATACTGAATTTAGAAAATGTACTTTTGAATTTCTGAACATCAAACTATATATATAAAAAAAATAGCTAATTTAAATTCGAAGATATTCGATTTTTTTTTTAATACAAAACAATTAGTGTAATCTTTTTTGTTTAGTTTTTTGATAATTAAAATTAAAATTTAGAGTATTTACAAAACCTTGTTTGATTAATAGCCTTTGATATTCTAATTCCAATTATTAAATTAATATATATTATTTGTATTGTTTAAAAAATAGGCATAAAAAAAGAAATCTATAAAATTGATTAATGGACCACATATTTTTTTTATAAATGTACAAAAATGCTGTTGTTTTTTATATTGGAATAAATATATTAAAAAAAAACGAAAAAAAAAAACATTCATGTTAAACAATTAAAAAAATTACTAAAAAATGTAAAAATAAACTTTACATTTTATTAAATTATTCAAATAATAATCGAATCCTCAAAAAAAGAAAGAATAATTCAACCATTCAATATTCCGATGGCAACTGATATACTTGCATTGTGAAACATAGATGTTCAATATATATTGATTTTCTTTATATATTGATTTTCTTCACATATTGATCTTCTTCCCATATCTGGATTTATGTCTCTCTTCCGTCACCTTCTAATGAATGTTCTCTGACCCAGGCTCACGCCAGGTCGTCTGCCTTCAAACCCGTCACCCCCAAGAATTTCACCTCCATGCAAAACCTCTACCCGTCGTCCAAGTCGGAGGACGTGGACAACGGATTGTCCAACGGGCTCCGGCGAGCCTTCGCAAACGTTCCCAAGGCGGTCTCTTCCTCCTCCTCGTCCTCCTCACCCTCTCGCCCGGGAGTGCCCACCGTCAACAAGGTATCATGTAAATCATTATCATTTCTATCTCCGAGCAAACAACTAAATGTTGTTTCAGTCGCTGTCCACTGCCCGAGGGCCGAGCCAGGAGGAAGATAACCTCTCCGACTCCGGTCACAACTCCATGACCAGCCTGCCTCCCTACAAACCTCCTTTCCGCCCACATCTGTCCAACATCAGGTGTGCTCAAACATCTGCTCCTTGTTTCCCTCTCCACCTTATTTTCCATTCAAGTTGATTTACTGTCTCCATCCAGCGCGTCCATGGGCCACATCAACACCATCGGCTCTCTGGCCAACAAGGCTGCCGGGTCACAGGCCGGCCCGATCGGGGAGATGGCGTGCCGGAGCATGGCCGCCCTCACCAGGCTGGCTCCTTACGGGGGAGAAGCTCCGCCTCCTTATGAGTGGACCCTCTCGCTGTCCGTGGAGGATGTGGTGAGTCTTCAGATTATGAAGGTGGACGGAGCTTTAACGTTAAAACTGAGGCACTTGTCTAACACAAATCAATAAAATAAGTAAGATTCATTTGTAAAATTTGGGGTGTCAGGGATTACACACCCCCCAAAAACGAGCTCATAAATAAATACAATTCTGGCTCTTATGAGTTTATAAATGTGATGTGGTCATCTCAAAATCAAAGTACATTATTGTTCGTGTTGATACGGTGATCTATAAAGATGTCAGTGTTTAATATAAGATAAAGAAACCAAGAGTCCAATATCTCTATAGAACATAAAAAACAAAGGGTCTTCCGAAACCAGAGAATAAACAGGAAAGAAAAGATAAGAACAGCGAACTTGGAAGTAGAAAAGATAACACAGAAGTCAAAACACTCTCTTTTTATCAAGAACAAAATAAAGACCTCTGGGAAAAAAAAGACACAAGGTCCAACAATAATATCCTCAGAAGGAAATAAGAGAAACAACTAGGAATTGAATTGATCCGGCACCAAGGTCTGAACTGAGGTAGTTGAAGAAGGTTCTTGATTAATGATGAGTGACATGAGAGAACAGGAAGTAAGAGTAAAATAAAAGTGGAATATGGCTGCATTAAGTCTCGAAGAATGAAACAAAAATGTCATAATTCTTTCGTCCCATCAGGTAAATGTGCGTTTTGTTTGGCCCAGGACTTGGACTGATAAAAAGATTTTGATCCCTTGTGTAATTGAGTTTGATACTCCTGGTCTAGAGTTATCCAGGACAGTAAAAATAACTCCTGAACGATTGTATTTTTTATATCTAGCTCTTCATTAACCAAAGGAAACAAGATGAGAATTCCATAAAAAGCAATTGTAGAGTAAGAAAATGTTTTTTTTTCGGCAACTGGGTAGTGTTGTTTTGCCTTTATAATTTCATTTGTCAATTCAAAGCTCATTCTGATTTGTTATTTGTGTCATTATAAAGTTTCTACCATGTTATTAGGTTACATTTATTACTCTTTTCTCGGGTTTCTAACTGTCACAAACTCATAGTATTGTTGAATAAAGGAGAAAACAGTAAAAACTCAGTTTGAAAACATTTTTGCTAACTTTTTATAGACGCAATATTCTAAATAAAGCCAGGAAACTTAAAATATAATCAGACACGCTGAAACACTTCAGACAAGAGAATAGATCGAAATAATCGAAAGGCATAAAGAAATAACATTTTCATTTCACCTACTAACAAACGTATTTGACAATATATAGTGGAAAGAAAAGACAATTACAGAGTCCAGGTTTTGGATAATAATGTACACCAGCTCAAAAAGTATTATAGTTCAATGTTTACTATGGCATTTCCCCATATTTTTACTGTATTCATTTTCCTTTTTCTTTTCATTTAACTACTATTTTGAAAGAAACAAAATAAAGTTGATGTCATTGTCAATGAATAAAATAATGAATTTCTGTATTTGTAACACGAAAAGTAAATAGGACTTGTGATTATCACCTGTAAAATCTAGTGTTTGATGTTTTTTAGTTCTTAAGAAAGACTTTTATAGTTTCATGAACATGTGTTCCTGACTGACTGCAGGTACGGGATCTGGAGGAACGCCTGGTTGAGAAGGAGCACGAGTTGAAGCAGATGAGGAGGAACTTGGACGAGAGCGAGGGAGCCATCGCTCAGGTGAAGATCGCCAACACTGAGAGTTTCAAACCCTCCATCTAAATTTCTGCTCGCAGGTGTTCGAGGGGAAGCAGCGCCTGTGGGAGCAGGAGGTGGACGAGCTGAAGCGCTTGTACGCCGCCAAGCTCAAGCAGGTTTCCCAGCATGCCCAGCGCTCCCAGAGGAACCTCCAGCTGCAGCTGTACAAGGCCCAGCAGGAGAAGAACAAACTTCAGGAAGAGTTTGACAGTTTGAGAAAAGAAAAGGGGCAAGAAACCGGCGCTGTGAAGAAGTGCATCAGTCCGACTCTGGAGGAGACGCAGTGGGAGGTGAGACGCGGAATAACTCCCTGTTACGGCGGAAAATCTAGAAACTAATTACAGAAAATTTTGGCGAAGATTTATGAGCTTGACGAACAAGAGATAAGAGAATTTCTTCGGAGAGAAACTAGGGCTGTGTATTGGCATGAATCTGGCGGTACGATAAGCATCAAGATGCAACGATGCGATATATTGCGATACTGTAGTAAAAAGGATATATTTGTAGTATTGTCGAGTACTTGACTCTGGTGTTGCAGAATTTACGGCCCACATGACTCTTGATGAAGTGCTCTTGCTTTCATTTGTTTTGAAACCAAAATATGTCCAAAAATCAGTTTTAAAAGCAGCTCTAGGCGACTGTATCCTCTCGTCCTCAGTTATCACCGGGAAATCACGAGATTTCTTTGTGACCTTTAAAGTATATGCTTTATTGAATATTGTTTTGATTGTCTAAGCGCTTTTTTACCCTGGTCTGGAAAAGCTCTATATAAATATAAATTACTTACTTACTTACCTTTAGCTAAGGTGGACGTAATGACTGCTGCCATCTAGAGGCCGGATGTTTAATTGCAACACAAATAAACAAACTGTGGGCCTAAATTGTAAATAAAAATATATATACTATATATATATATATATAAAACTATATAAAAACTATTTGAAAAAAAAAAAATATATATATATATATATATATATATATTTATATATATACGCTCCTTTTGAAAAAGTAATCTTGATATCCAAGTATATCCATATTTTCTTTCACTTTTACCAGAAACCTCTTCTAGTCCCTCAGAGGAAAAACTGAGGTGTCATTGGGAGAATGAAGAAATGTCATCTCTTTATTGTAACTTGGTCGGCCCCAGGGCCTCCTCCCACTGGGCCAAATAAATCATGCACAATAAGCCTGTTCCACCATCCCTGACGTTGCACAGACTTGTTTTCGAACCAATCCCATGGACCTCAAGGCCAGGTCTAGGGTGGGGGAGGTTTATGGCTTCGCCATAATTACAGGGAAATGCGGAGATAAGTGAATTCCTACGCTGTTTGTCTTGTCCAGATAACGCGGAGACATTGCAGCGTCAATCAAGTCGTTTCCTCTCGTGACCCTCAGGTGTGCCAGAAGGCCGGAGAGATCTCTCTGCTCAAGCAGCAGCTCAGGGACTCGCAGGCCGAGGTGACCCATAAGCTGAGCGAGATCTTCCAGCTGAAGACTCAGCTCAGGGAGACTCGGGGCGAACTACTCAAGAAAGAGAGCCAGATAGACGCGCTGAAGCTCGTCCTGCAGGGGGCGCAGCGACGCCGGTTGGGTTCTCAAACCGTCAGTGAAGACGGGAGAGCGGAGGAGACGTCTTCTGCAGGTACTTTGAATGTCCACCAAACAGTTTTCAACTGTTGTTAATGATCGTTTTGGTTTAAAGTTGTTATTGATATAGCTTCAAATTTAAGACTCATCGGTCAAAAATGGTCTATTATTCAATCAAAATACAGTATGTTGCTTCATTAGGGGCTCCAATAAAAAAAAAAGATTAAAACAAAAGTTAATTTAATTTAAAGTTCCTTCTCTGAAAAACATTTTCATTTAAAAAAAAGGTGCTTTGATAACAAAAAATTCAATTCAATTCAATTAAAGTATAAAAATATATTTTCAATGAAAAGACCATTGCTAAATAGTTTCCATAAAAAAGTTGGTTCAGTTAAAAAATATCTTCTTTTTTTTTCTATTTAAAACTTAAAAGTTAAAAATTCAATAGATTTATTTAACTTTTCTAGGATTGATAAATAAAGACAAAAAAGTTTAGTTAATTTAAAGAAAAATGTTTCAACAAAAAAGGGGTTCAAAAATGTTTAAAATGTTATTGATTGAAGCAACTTTTTTTTTTTCATTAAAAATTGTTATGATTGAGATCCTTTTTCTTTTTTTTTAATTGTAGCACCTTTATTACTGAAGCAAATTTTGTTTTTGGTTTGATAATAAAAAATCTCAAAATAAATGTCAATACAAACTTATGGTTCTCTTTTGTTTTCTTTTTTATTTATTATTGTAGTAACTTTTTCTGACTTAAAATATGATGATGTTTTTTATTGTAGCATTTATTTATTTTTAAATCAAATATTTAACATCAAGAGTTTTTTAAAGAAATGTATCGGAAAATCAAATTAAAATAAAAATGTAATTTATAAATCATGGCGAAAACTAAAATCTCATTTTAGTGTGACTAGTTGATCCTTTGAGTTAGAATGTGGATCCAGGGTTTAGAGCTCCTGGATATTTGGACTTCATCACATGCCTGTAGTTGAACCATGTGACCTCCAGCAGGCGGCGGGAGCTCGGGTCACACCGAGGAACGTCTGCGAGCCGAGCTGCTGCTGGAGCGACGCCAGAGCGAGTCCCAGGCCTCGGTGTTCGAGGACGAGCGGCAGACATGGCAGACGGAGAAAGACAAGGTCATCCGCTACCAGAAGGAGCTGCAGGCCAGCTACCTGGAGATGTACCACCGCAACGAAGAGCTGGAGAGAGAACTGAACCAGCTGAGGTCCGACAGGGACCAGGGAGGGAGTCGGAGGGGGACGCTGGAGAGGGAAGTGCCCGAGCTGAAGAGTGGCATCCGAGAGGAGGGCGAGGACGACAGATGCTCCTCCAGTCTGCCCTGGATCGAGAGAATAGAATCGTCGGAGATTTGAATGATCCCTGTTTTGCAATTCAAACTCTCTCTGGTTGACGTGTAGTTGTTGTCGACGACCAAACCAGCGACAGAAGTGATATTCATAGATGTCATTTCTCACGCTGTACTTGAAATGTGACATAACTAATGTGAAGATGTCGGTAACTAAACACGCTCATGCAGGTATGAACCACAGAAATCAAATCCCTTCCAGAACTACACTCGAGAAAGTCGTCAAATAAATTACTTTATATGGAAGTGTGTCAGTTCCATAAGAATATTGAAAGGTTGAATTTAAATTTTCAGTTTATTTTATTTATTTAAGCATCTAATCATCTTTTTAATCATTTATATATTGAAAGGTTGAATTTGCTTTAGGGATCAATTTAATTCAATAATTTGATTATTGAAAGGTTGGATTTTTCAATAAAAATTTTGAACATTTTCAAAAAAATAAAGAATATACACATAGAATTGTATATTCTTATTCCAGTAACTAAAAAAACAAACATTTTCAATTCAATATATTGTAATTCAATGTGTTTTAAATTCAATATAAAAATGGTGGAACTATTTTAGCAAGATTTGTATACTTTTAACACATTTAAACTTTCAATATAGAAATAATTCCAAAAGATCAAATGCTTTTAAAAAAAACCACAATTTTTAACATGTGAATTTTTAAATTCTACCGTTCAATATTCCAATGGAACTGATATACTTTCAACCTTTATATTGACAGTGTGAACCTCCAAATGTCCTTAAGGTGGGCCACAGTTTTTCCAGCTAGCTAGCTAGTTTACATTAGCTTCGCGGTTCAAATTGTAGGAAGTCATCTGGATATTGGTTGTTAAATATCTCGTCCATACCTTTCATAAGTCCCTATTTCAAGTCCCAGAATCCAGCCTCTAGAAAGAAGGTTCGGTGACTGCTGCAGATCCTGAGGTTTGGTTTGGTTCCGTCCACAAAAAAGGGGATGAGGATTAGCACCTCGTAGTGAAGGTTCCCGACCGAAAACCAAATGTTTCGACATCATAGATTTAAAGTATCAGATGGAGATGTAAATGAAAGGATAGGGAACACTTTCGGAACCCGGGGCCAAAAGCAACAGCAATGGTTTTCCTACAAGTCTTGGATCAAAGTTGTTGTGGTCTCTGGCGATGATGTTCAGATATGCATTGTTTAGTAGACCTCGAGCCAAGAACCGTCCGGCGAGATCACAGTTTGTAGATCGGTCACAGCTGAAAATCGTGAAAGGAAAATTGATGAAACCCAGATACAAGAATACAGTGACGACCATCTCTTACTTTCAATAGACGAAATCACCGTAAGCTGCAGGGTTTTTTAGGCTCTAGAAAGTAATGGACCTCTTAAGACTTCACTCATTTAATAGACTTCGTAAGAGTAATCCAGTGGATCTTCACGATGTCTCGTTTGATTTAGCACCGTGAGTGAAACATGTGTGAAAGCACCTTCAGTTTATCGCCGTCCTTTGTGAATATTCCTTGGCCAAAACAAACATCCGTCCTTTTCATTTCCCCGTAAATAAGCTCATGGAGTTTTTCCCACCAGAATCCATTCCAACTTTCCCCAATTGATTGAAGCTTTTTGTACAGAAACCCTATGTCTGATGTCTTCTTGTGTTTGTAAGGTCCAAATGTTTTCCTGTAAATAACTCATGGGAGTCTCACTGGAGTCGCAGTCATGGATCATGTACAGTTTTGTCGGAAGCCAAAGGATTAAGAAGGGATTCTGTTCAGTGAATGAAGGTTTAGCTTCTGGAAAAATGATGCAGTTCAAGGAAAGTATCTTGGAATTGTTTCCAAGAAGAAATTGTCGGGTGTGCGTTTCACTCCGACTTGGCTTTGTCAGGCGGTATTTATATGCATTACTACATGTATACCTTTGATTATTTTCCGTTTGTTACACTGTTTTCCTGAAAGTCCAAAGTGGATCGCTCGAAGCATGACTTGAAATATTTGAGCTCTCAAAATAAAAATGTTTATTTGGCGATTCATCGCTGTTTCATCTTTGAGTTTGTTAAATGTTTTCCTGCGTAGAAGAACTTTGGTTTTGTATCGTTTATATTAAGTTTTAGAAGTGTCAATTTTTGGGTATTTCTTTCAAACTTTTTCAATTGAAAAAATGAGGTTTTTCCAACATTTTTTGGGGACTTCGGAAAATCACATTTTCAAAATGTCCAACATTTTTTTGCGTTCACTTCTGCTCAAGACTGAACTTTGGTTGTTGCAGATTTTAAAAGTGGTAATTTGTGGGCCTTTTTAATAACCTTTTTGATTTAAAACATTTTTAAGTAACTTCTAAATATACCACTTTTAATAATTTTACAAAATTTTTTTTGCATTAACATAGTCCGTCTCAAACTAAAGTTTGGTTTTGCTGAGTTTTTATCCAATAATTTTGGGGCATTTTTTGTAACTTTGGCGATTTTAAGGAACACCATGGATTTTCTAGTCGAGCGACACCAGTGGAATAAAGTGGAAGTGCGCATCGTGATGAAGTCATCAACTCCGGTTTACTGCTGTTGGACCACATTTCTGTTTTTCCAGACTTCCAGTGGACGTTTGGAGGATCAATAACGATGAGGTAATGAATCTAATTGTTGATAAACTGGTATAAACAAACGCGTCAGCGCTGGTTTAGAGCCTTAAACCTAATAAACAAAACGTTATCTTGGACAATTTCACAGCAAACTAATGTATAAATCACGACAGGAAGAAAAGTGAAAGTCATATTTCATAACACTTTCTTCACATTTTATTGTTTCCTCTATTGTTATAATTCTATTAATAGGATTCCATGTTGAGAATTAACAATACACTGTACTAAAATCATAAGACCCTGTGAATGTGTTATTGTCTAAAGATACATTCCTGTTTGTTCTTGGCAGTAAAATGTGATTCTGATTATTGAACATAGTTGCAAATGTTTAACTTTTTTAAACATAAGAAAATCACATCATCCGCTGGAGTCTGGACTATGGAATTTGCTGTGATTTTATCCATTTAAAAAAAAACAACCTAATTTTTAAAAAAAAGAAAAGTTTTTCAATAAAAATGACCTTTTTGATTTTTGAGACTCCTTAAAAAAACATTTTTTTTAAATAATTATTTATAATTACAAAGAGTAACAGTATTTTTTTTTAACCAATATTAATTCTGTAAAAGTGTTTTTTTATTTTTCTCAAACTAAAGGACAAACATGGTTCGCCAACAAGGTTGACTGCAAATCAAAGTGGATTCATATTGACCTGAAAGTTTTAATGGTCAGATATAATGTTTGGTTTAGAATTAGAAAATGCATGAGTTAATTTGTACTTGTTTTTGCTTTCTTTCAATTCTGTGACCAGGATCTGGCAACTATACTATAAGTAAACACATGCGAAGACGATTGATTGATGCAACCACGATTCAATCTAAGCCTGATAAGTAGGGATCATGAATCTACATTTGAAAGGCCGTCCACCTTTCTCTGGAGACTGTCCAGGCACATCTTGAGAACACATCCAGGCCTTCGTGGGAAAGATAACGTGCCTGAAGAAGCCTGGAAAGAGTTCTGTTGAACATGCACTGATAAGCAAATGAGATAGCTTCAAAGTATAGAATCTAAGGTTTGTCAGTTATGAGTCTGGTGAATCTAAAAGGACTTCAATCTCGAGGTAATGTGCAAATAAACCCCAAGGACATGAGCTTTATGACAGAATGGACAACTAATGTGGCTTTTAAAAGTCTGTCCTTGGATGGCTATCTCCCGGAGGCTTCCCCCCACATACCACCTCCTGCATTCAGGAAACATCAGAGCCATGTTTGCTGAACAAGACTTATATGGAAACGGCAAAAATACCAAGGCTGCCAGTAAAAATCCTGTCCGTTTGGAAACCGAAAAGGCGGTTTTAATAGTGTGGGGGTTAGATCTGAATTGTGATGAGCTGCGGCTGACTCACACGGACCTTCTCCTGGTATTTAAAACATTATGTAAACTCCCGTTTTTATAGACGTCAACGGCTCGGAAGAGGATGAGGAGTGAAGTGGGATCCACACTGAACTCCAGTAGGAGGATGAAGGTCTGAAAGCCATCGGTTCTACTTCATCCTCCCAATCTTTTATTGCGTCAAAACAAATATAAATCTGCCTCCGACTCGAGGAAAAAAAAGGAAGTTATTTATGAGTATCACCTGCAACACACGTGAGCATGCTACAACAGTGGCCTCAAGCGGTGAAACATTAGTATTGCGCGTTTGTTTTCATTATCAATAAAGTTTTTCTACTTATTTATTTATAGAAACAAGACAACCTATATCTCATGGGTTGATCCTATCAAAATGTACATTGTTTCATCGAGTCCAAGGCATGAGGGAGTAGCTGATAAATTTCTCAACTTTTTTTAAAAACACAACATCCATTAAACCCAACAAAACAACTTATATAATTAAGAAACGATATAACAGAAAACAATTAATCAAAATCACATATTCTGACATCAAAGCTGATTCATTGTCAACTGAGAGTATATTGTCTTTTATATACATTATATTTATATACACGTGTTTTTGTTTTTTAACTGAGCAGCCATAAGAAGCTATAAGAGTGAATGAATATTCCTTCAAATCCTTCTTTAGGCCAGAACACTAGCAACATTTAATGTCTTTCTTGTCCCAAGATCATCATTTGAAAACGTTATTTAAATAGTAATTATTTGTTTACAAGCTAATAAAAACCACAATACGCTCCTTGGCTGTGATTACCAACTTATTTTTCCACTGTAAAAAAGGTGAATGTATAATAAAGTGAGCTCCTCAAAAGCCTTAAAAGACTTGGAAAGTTTCGGATTTCATTTCTCAATTAGGAGCAGATTTAATTAATTTGTAAATTATACAAGTAGTTCCCGTAGACACCGCTTGAGGGAGCCATTTCGAGCATTGTTTTACCCTCGAATCACATGTTCAAAACATCCCAATATTTCTAAAAATAAAAGAAAACTTTCACGTCAAGTCCCTTGTGGGTGCAAGATCTACCAGACTCTGTGTTAGCTGGAGTATAAATTTTTATTTTAATTCCAGATGCAAGTATATGAAACATGTTAGAGGATAAATATGTACAGTTAAAGTTGCATCACACACAAATGCCAGAACATTAAAACAGGAAAAAAAAAACTGAAACCCTTGCAGTCTATTTCTGAAAGTAACAGAAGTGATGAATGATTGTCAACATAAAAAAAAGTAGATGTGTAGGTGAACTGAAACGTAACTTCCAAAAGAAAAATGTTGCGTTGTCACTCAACGCTTGAACAAATGGGCTGACATCACCGCTGAGGCAAAAAAAAAACACCAGAACGTTCCACAAACAGCAGGAAGTATGTACAACTGTGTTACAGCTAACAACCACCAGTTGATCATATGTACAAACTATCGATACAACTACCTGCCCCAACATAGGTGTAAATCTCTGCTCCGGAGTATTTATAGTTGAATAGACGACGAGGACGACTATCGCGTGGCTAATGGTGCTTATGTCGGGCCCTGAGGAGATGCATATGGATTTAAAGGTTCTCTTATGATTGAATATAAAGTATATTTCAGGATGATCTGACATGTGTTGACCACTGGTCTGCGCCACCATGTGGAGGTGACGCATTAGTGGTTCCTCAGTTGTGCAGCAGGTAAATATGCAGCGGTGAAGGTTTATAATACACAAGGCTCTTTGACAACCAAAAACTTTTTTTCTTCCTTTTTTTTTGTTGCGTTACTACAGATGTGGACAGAGACAAGATGGCTTCTGTCATGGGGGGGGGGGAAGCTTGCTGGTGCACTCGAACTGAAACACGGTCGCACGACTGCGCGCAACATTCACCCAAAATGTTCCGTCTTTTGAAAGATCTGCAATGTTCGCCAAACACCGTCAAAATAATCTCTGTTACGATGTGTTGCGGAAAAGAAACCCCCTTCACAGGATGTGCGTGTGTGTTTAATGACCCATAGTCTTCAGGCATTCCTAAAACATTCATTCAAACGGCTTCTTCAGAAAAGAAAAGGAGGTTCAGAACTCATACATCATAAATAATCATGTTTAAAAGACTCTGCAGGCATTTTCAATATTCATCTCCATCAACAATCTTTCACCCGCTAGACGCATTTTTTCTTTTCTTAAGCATCAGATCGGCTGGATTTAGAACTTGTGGAAATGGATGAGAACCAAAAGGTGTCTGCAGCTGGGAGTAAACCTTAATGAGTACAAGACAGTCCGAGGACTGAGGGTGGGGTGGGGGGGCAGCCAAGAGTCCAGTAATCAAGAAGAAACCACAGGGCATCAAAAGTAGATTTGCTTAGCGTGTGACGGGTTCTGTTCCATCGGGCAGTACGGGCATTTCAACCTGAAAGAGATTCACGATTATTATTATCAATACATAGGTTCATGGAGGAAGACGCAGAAGACACTCACTTCCCAGCGTTGGTGAGTTTGTTGAGGGCGTCTCTAGAGATGACGTGGCCGCAGATGAGCTTCATGGGAGGGTTGCTCTCCGAGGTTTGCTGTCGGAGGATCGGGCAGGCGAACACTGAGTGGTACCAGCACTTCTTCCCGAGGTCGATCTCAATCTAGAGAGCGGTAAAAAGTTAATTCCCGTCTGTAGGTAGCGTACGTCCGGAGCAGCTGCTCAGATGCATGTCACGTTGAGATGTTCACATCACAGTTACATTAACGATCAATATTGATCATAAATTAACACACAGTTGTTGTAGTTATACGAGTGTATATTAAATTATTCACAAAATTATTAATATGTTCTCATTCACTAAATTGATGATCTGTATTTATTAAGACAACATCGATCATTTTATAATTATTATTTTAATCTGCTATTTTACGCTGTAAGAAATATTTAAATGAATGAATATAAACGGTTAATCCAGTTGACATTCATCTTTTAATTTGTTGACTCTGATCACAGAGAGGGGGGAAAGGGGCGAACAAGTCTGAGATTAATTCTACGTTGATTGGAATGTAGAAAAATTTGTGTAGCACACAGATTTATACATCCAAATATTTCGGTGCTGCGCCATCTTCTGGATTTCAGTTTCCGGACACATTTAGTAGAAGATCTACAAACTTTCATACTACATGAGGCCCCTGGTGACCGAGGACGAGAGGATACGGTCAACTCCAGCAGCTTTTAAAACTGATGTTTGGACATATTTTGGTTTCAAAACTAATGAAAGCAGTTAAGACTTCATCTAGAGTCAAGTGGTCTGTAAATTCTGCAACACTATAGTCAAGTACTCGACAATACTGAAAATAAACATTTGTTTCTACTGTATTGCAATATATCGATCTTTAACCCTGAATGGTGATACGCCTCGCTTGTCAGATCCCTGGCAATACACACCACTATGTACCAGTGTTTAAGATAAGTTAGAGATATTATCTTTGTCAACAATCATACAGAAAGTTTAAATAAAAGTAAATTTGATGGGAGAAATAAAATACCAATTTGCAATCAGACTTTTTTTCCCCCCCATTTGTACAGTTTAGGAAACCTAACATTTGTCTGTTTTGGCTGAGAACAAAAGTGCTACACGATTCTGGCCTTTTGCATGATTTGAGTTTGACACCCCCGCCTTTCACTGAATGCTGGACTCACCGGCAGCTCGTCCTTGTGTGTCCAGACGCCGCTGCACTGCCTCTGTTCGATCACCTGCTTGATGTTCATCAGAACCGGTAAGGCCATGCAGCCGGATGCAAAACTATAGGTAGGGAAGAGTCCATGAGTTAAACACACAAACAGATCTGATGCGACTTCTTGTTGCTCATCTCACCTGACACTGAGTGGAGACTCTACAGAGAGGCCCAGCAGAGCACAAGCGTCTCTAGTGAAGATGTTGCAGATCTCCGCCCACTGATTCGTCTCCAGCAGACTCCGGTACGGTGAGTTATCAATGCCGTGACGCAGGTAAACCAGACTGCCCATAAGGATCTGAATATCTGCTCGCACCCAAAAACAACACACTTATAAACCACAATAAAGTTCATAGAAGTAATATTTGTGAAACACATTGGCATAGAACACGATTAAAACAGTACATAAAGTTAAATATTGGACTCTGTAAAGACAAATGTGACACACAAGACATAAAATATGGAACTTGATAGAAAATATAATTTCTCTTAAACATCTTAAACACTAGAATTGTACTCTCCCTGATGTAGTTTGGAATAAGAAAAACTAAAATGAGTGCCAGAAAGACAAAATAAAATATTGTTAATGGAAAAGTTTTGCTGCAAAAAGGAGGCAAAAGTCTCACTAGATGCCGTGTCAAAAACATTATTTTAACACACAATTATGCTAAAGGAACAACACAGTAATATTTAGTTTCATATCATGTTCAACTTTAACAGTCCTTTATCAAAATATATTTTAAAAAAAAAAGGATATTTTCAAATCTCACTCATTTGTCTTTGGAAACATCATAATAATGTCGACAATAAAAAAAGACTAAATATGCATTTAAAAATCATCTTCTTACCTCTCTGGTGCTGAGAGGCGAAGGGCTGAAAGTGTCGGGCGTACTGCAACGCCTGCATTTGGTTACCGATGCCTCCGCTGAGCAGACTGATGAAGTACAAGCGGTGCAGTTTAAACTCTAACGTACTGTTGAGGTCCAAAAGTCGCTGACGGTTCGTCACTGCCCACCTGAAAATGTTAGGACAATGTTTAAAACACATACCACACAGTATTGTTTCTTTACCATCAATATAAGGAGGTAAAAAGCTAAAAGACTTACTCAAGTGCTGGCCTGAGGTCCTGCATCCTCAGAGCTTCGAGGATTCTGTTGAGCTCCAGAAAAGGCTGCTTCATACTCATATCAATAACTACACCCGATTCCTTTAAGGGAAAAGTAGTAAAAGTCAGACTAGCTATTGAGAACTCGATGTCAATTTGAAGGTTTACCTGACACAGATCTTCTGCTACACTGAGCATGCCTTGTCTGTAAAGATGTTCTACGATGGTTTCACTAAGATGTTTTTGTCTCTCTGGAGTGTCCCACACGGTCTCTGCCACCACTGCGCTTATTTCTGCGTCAAAATTCTGCACAAAGCAAATCGAGAGTTGAAACAAATGAAGCGTCACGCACAAAAGATGATGTTCTCTCACCCTATCAATGGCTTTTCCCACTTTAGACACACTGCCATGGATGTCTTTGTGTCGTGAGGCGAGCATCTGCACAGTTTCTTTTATGTTCTTACAGCATTGAGCCATCGTCTGGGACAAAACTGATAAGTCTGCATCTTGAACTCCTGCCAGAAGACATAAAAAGCATTGCTCAACATTACAGCTTTTAAGATGGAAGACATTAACAAGATTGTCTCCTGTGTGTGTGTGTGTGTGTGTGTGTGACCCCTCACCAAATGCAACAAGCTGTCCTCGAATTTCGCAGACGCTGCGAAGAAGCTCGTCGAGTCTTTCCTCCGACTGGTGGCCATACATTACGAAACGATGGAGCACTTTCTCCAGCTCTCGCTCCACGCACGCACATTGCTCCATGGTTCCGATGAGAGACTCAAACGCATGCACTACCAAAGACAAAGAAAAACATCATTAGTAAAAACATTTTAAGAAGATTTTTTATAAATATAAGGAAAATATTTATTCAGGTAAAACCATATAATTTTGTTAATACACTGATAGATAGATGTATGTGTGTTAAGTAATCAAAGACAACTTTTCTAACCGTTGTTCAGCTTAAAAGTGATAGTTCACAAAAATTTTTAATTTCTCTCACTTTCTACTCATCCCTAACCAACTAATAGTTGTGTCTTATTGGAGTTACAGAAAAAAATCAATATACAGGAGCTCACTTTTCTTCGTCCAAAAAGAGACACCAAAACCATTTAAATAACTCAATACTGCTTGTATGTAATGTCCCTCTTGTATTGAAGAATCAACATGAGAAATTGTTCCAAAAAATAATTATTTATTTTAAGCTTATTTGTAGCAGAACCTGATTGTCACAGTTCACGACTATGCATACATTAGATTTACCTTGAGAAGTTTGGGTGAACTATCCCTTAAAATCCAATGAGTTTACTGGGAAGAGCAGTTGAGAGACAAGGAGGAAAACTAAAGCGATCTTAATCTATGTTCTATGTCTATAGATAAGACAGCAGTTGTTGTTGTTTGTACCATGATATATAGTGTAAAGCGGATTGAGTGCCAAATCTATAAATAATATAATTTAAACAAGCATAGAACCAATTGTACCTCAATTTCTACTTGAAAAAGTGTAGATTCTGTCTCAGATAGGAAGCAAGATCTAGTTTAAACAACTGTATACGAAGGGTTCTAGATGCATAAGCATTTTGGGCGTGTTAATTTAAACAGGAGACAAAACAAGTTGTATTTCAGAGAGATACTGCGAGTGCACTTTTGGTATTTACAAAAGCCTTTATCTTCTCATAAACAGGACAAGTTACCTTTCCAGTATTGAACACGACCTTGTATTGTGATGAAACCAGACTAAGATTGTACATATATCCTGGCCTTTGTTCCCTTGACATGCGATGTCATTTATTTCGCATATACGTTACAGAAAACGCTGGAGGTTTTCCTCCTGTCTCTGTAAATAAAAGTTGACCACTGAGGCCTGCTGTGATTCAAAGTTTGCCTGACAACAAGCTAGGCCCGAGGCAGGGTTGAAGGGACGCTTGCGGCCTGTTGTTTACACACGTTAAAATGATATGTATTCCCTCACCATTGAACACGAAACTCCAACCGAACATATATTTATTTTACGGTTCTGTGAGTAAACATAGTAAAAGTGGACAGGGAGGCTGTTAGCAGGCAATGCTAACAAACAGCATCATCGCACTTCAAAGCTACTTAATGCTACCAGCTGCTTAGGCCCCCCCAAAAAAACAAAAAGGGAATGACAACCGACTTAAAAGGTAAGTTATGCATTTGTAAAACGATGAAACAACGCGTTAAAAGCCAAATGTTGAGCATAATCGACGAAAGCGACTCACCTATGATGATTAGTTAGCAAACATTAGCGTTAGCCACTTTCCAGTGATAAACACTCCACCAGAAGTCGTACTACGGCTGCGCAGACCGAGCGCTTCAAAATAAAGGTTACTCGTTGGGGATTTAAATAAAATATAAGATATTTAATCATATTTTAAAACTCAACCTGAAAGCGGAATGGTGTCCATATAGTTCGCAATTACTTGTAATGTTTTGCAGTTTTAATTGTGAACTATTGTTTCAATATAGATCCAAATTTATTTTACCACTAATTCTTTGGGTATTTTATTTTGCATTTCAGGGTTTAAAAAAAGCATCTAATATATACATATCTAAAATGTCCATTATGAAATTTCTGTAAATTGTAATAAAACTATTTTGAATAATAAAAAAACAAACAAAGGAACACTAAAGGCAACCTTTTATGCTAACAACCACACATAGAGTTATATCTATCTATCTATAATAATGTGCATGTTGTATTTCAGCAAATTCAGCAGCTTATTTGCTTATTTACGGTGAATTAGTTCAACCTAGTAATAACCAATACATGTTAAACTTGTATGTGTCTGTAAAACATAGTCGTTTGTGAGTGTCTTTCTCATTGGAATACACTTAAAGTTTAAGTCTAATTTCCGCTGTCTGTGGCTTGCCAAGAGTTCCTTGCACATCCTTAAAAGAGAAACTGGGTTGATTTAAAAAAGGCTGAGAAGACATGCGATCTTATGTTGATACTCTTACTGCATAAATACTTGCCCCTAAATAGCATGAACCAACACAACGACTTCATATTACTTTTATTTTAATTTTAAATGGCAGTTCAAACCCTCATATTTAAGTGCCAATAATTCAGCATCATTGTTCGAAGAGCTTTTTGTTGGTATGTTGTCTGGTATTAGAGGAGTGGATTGGCTGGTCTGACTCATACATCAATGATTTGGAATACAGAACCCCCTCCACCCAACACCATTCCACTGCTGTTCATCATTCTTTCCCCCTGAGTCCACTTGTCTGCTTTGTGTCTCTCACCATGGAGATTCTTCTTCTGCTCTTTAAAGCTGGGATTTTTTACCATCTGATAACAAGCTTATCCTATTACTGCAGCACATATTGGAGTTAGCATAAATGTCATACAAAAGAAAATTAATAATTGAATATACTCAGGTGTTTAACACTTTATTAAAGCTGTGCCCAACTGCACAAGAAAGGGTTTATATGCATTAATATATTCAAGAGGGTGTTCAAAATTTTGTCATGCCTGCTTTTAATGACATACTTTCGAGGTATTGCTGGTAATCCTGTAGGTCATTAGACTAGGGACAGCAGGGTTATCGAAACTTTAATCCATGAAACCATGTCATGTCAGTTGAAGAGCACTAGAAAAAGATGCTAGTTTCATATATTAAAAACATAATTTAGTCAGAGTGAAAAGATTTACAGATGTCATGCAGGTTTGGTGTGGTTACTTGAAGCATATGAGAGAGGTTCATTTGAGCTGTCAAAGGTGGGTGGTCTATATTAACCTTTGACTTGTTGTCCCCTCTCCAAACTGTACGCCAGATGCAATAAATAAAAAGGTACCTCTGGTGAGTGTACGATCTTGTACTCGATATAGGTTAAGATAATGACATTGAGGTTGTATGATGATCCAGGTTGCCAATACAAACAGCTAAAGCTATCTACCTCTGATAGTATGGGTCTATATATAGAGGATCCCTGTGACCGAGCTGGCTATAAGTGTCAGATTCCAAGCACACTCTTCTGTCCGGGCTGGATCAGCACCTGCTGCTAACTATAACCCCACAGCCACCCCATGTTGCACCCCAGCCTGTCTCTCAAAGGAAAGCCAATGCCTGTCAGAGTCTCTGCCGGGAGAAGAAAAAGCACCTAGGTTAGATCTAGCAAGCCACTTTCTCAGAGGCTATCTGAGAAAGGGAGGGGCAGAAAACAAGAGATGGCATCGTGAAAGGATGAGACATGCTCTGAGGAGATGACCATTTTTGCACTTTCCATCCAAGCTACTGCTTTCAATGGTCCCACCAGCGGGGCTCCCCATGCTTCACCGT
Organism: Callionymus lyra; assembly: GCF_982586985.1. Lineage (NCBI taxonomy): Eukaryota > Metazoa > Chordata > Actinopteri > Syngnathiformes > Callionymidae > Callionymus > Callionymus lyra. The sequence continues at coordinate 11,134,519 of NC_141826.1, forward strand.
GACATCTGGATTTACATCAGTTCCAGGACTGTAAGGGCTCTACATATGATCTGGATGTACTTGATGTGTTGCACCTCTGCAACCGAGAAGAAGTCTCTTTTCTGAGGAAAGCATAACCATCGACTAAAGGTACTGTATTCGTCATGCCTTAAAAAATTCTGAATAAACTTTCATTCAAAGTTATTTTTTGCTGTCCGACAATGCAGACCATGCTTACCAATCAATGGGTTTCCTAGTCACAAATATCAATACATGACATACAGTATGTCTCGGAATTAATGTTTATGGAGATAAAAGTCATACTAGTACTTCTGTTGCTTGTTTTACTTTTCAACATCAAATATGAATTCTAAGGTTAGTGAGAGACATTAAAACGCCATGTGTCCCTTTTCTATTTCAGGCATAAATTGACTTCAGACTTTTTGGTCAATCTGGACGGACCATAGGGATTCTCTAGAGATTGTGGACTAGTGATGGACAGCTGGACTCTCCAGGGGGAAAGCTACTCCTTTCTTCGCAGTGCACCCCGCAACGTTCCTGTGTGTCGCCGTGACGGGACCCCGAACCACGTTGAAATATTTGACATCATCAACAATTCCAACCAACAGAGCGTGATCTCTGAGACCACCTGTCTGTGTGACATTTTCGGGGATGATTGTGAGTCACCCTCATTACCGAGCAGCCCAGCAGCAGAATCTTTCGTCCCTTCCCAGATTGATGTAGACGGACACTCTGTAGTTTCATCGCCATTGGACGAGCTGAACAATTCTTCAGGCTCTTACCATACTGCACCAGGCTCAATTGAAGGCGAGGAAGGGTTTGATAAATCAACCGAGGGGCATCTGGATCGACCTTCTCCAGTGTTGGGACTGACCGAGGAAAATGGAATGATCTCAGAACAACAAGAAGTTGTAGAAGAAGGAGTTACTAATACGAATAGAAAATCACCATACCAAAAGATAAGTACACCCTCCTCTCTTAGTGGAGACACAGGGTCTATTTGTGGTGAGAGGACCCCCCCTCCTGGACACAACTGCTCACCCTGCCCCAGTTCAGCAAGGACACTTTCATCATTATCTTCATCTTCAGTTGAAAAAAGAGAGTCTCCATCATTTCCATTTTCAGTGCCAACTCAATCAGAGAGTGAAGAAGAGACACTTGCGAAAAGACCAAACAGTCACTTTAGTCAAAGCCCTTTGGCAACTGGAAATACTAGTCCAACAATTACAACAATTCAAGACATCACAGCGATCTGTGTCTCACCTGAGCCAAGAGTTACTACCAGTAACGAAATCAACAATTCTCCAAATCAGTTTACTTCGATTGGATCTACTATTGACATAAAACTGTCAGCTGAGGAAGTCTTAGGGCATCTACCAAGTCCTTTACCTTCATCAGAACATTCAGAGGCCTGGTCAGAATCAAGAGACGGATTGATCACACCTCAAGGGTCTTCTACAACTCCTGAGCCAAGTGGAAGGGTTTCTCTCCCTGATCTCTTTAGCAGAGGCTCAACGCCTGAAACAGAAAGTTCTTCCCACGATCAAGATTTGACTTCTCACTCTAGAACATCTTCTGAAAACAACTTGGATTTGCCTGTTACCAGTACTCACTCTACACCTGCTCCACGGTATACGCCCCCTTCTCCTGTGACTTCATTGAACTCTTCTCCTGCTCCGTGGCATAGCAGTGTCTCTCCTGGAATTAAAGATATTTACCCCTCTGTCGAAATCCCAAGTAATTTCTCTCCAGGGGAAAAATCCCCCTCCCCTCGTTGCCTTTCTGAAAATAACGATATCTTGTCATCTTCAGACCGCAGAAACCAACCCTTTTTGACTCATAATAGTTTGTCTCCATCACCTGAAATTAAAGGCCACTGCAGTCCCAAGGAACAGGATTTTCCTAACCCTTCACCAGAAATAAGGATAACATCTTCATCACCGGAAGTCTTTGACAGAGAAATTAACCCAGACCTGCCTTTCGTACAGCCTCATTTTGAAAGTGAACGCTCAAGGATTTTCAATTCGTCTCCACATATCACTGGGATTTCCTACTCTGTTATCCAACCAGAGGACAGAGACAGCCCTGCCTTTCCAGAGCTGGATAATTTCTCTACTCGAGAATTTGACAATACACAGCAGTCTTCTGATGATGGAACACTATCGCCAGCATCCCTAGATAGAAGCAGCATACACAGTTTATCAGAGCGGACTGTTTCATCATACAACTCTCACTCTGAAGAAGCACTCTCACATTTATTTACGTACCAGACACCTTCCCCTCAACTTGAAAATTCACCTGAGCCAAAAAATCCGTCGTCCCCATTCAACACAAAGGGAAGCCCTTTAGCTCAGCTCAACAGTAGAGAGCAATCGCCTCTTGTGTCTTCTCCCACACACAGAGATCATCGACTAAAGAAAATTTCCAGAGAGTCAAGCCCAGACCCTTCTAATACTTGTTTATCTCAAAGTACAAGATTAAAAGAAATTCAACAGATAACTGAAGAACATATCACTGAAAACACTGTAGAAACCTGTGTTTCACCTGTAATTGGAATAGACCTTAAAGAAAAATCCTTTGACATAGAAGAACTTTATGCAGTTCCAGTTGTTCAGTCATCTGAACCATCTTCAGAGGAGGAGTCTAAGAGATCATTTAATACGGAGGAGCAGTTAACACAGACGCAAACAAATGCTCACCAAGATACTATTTTAAGATCTTCATCTGGAAACAAGATACATTCTTCCCCCCTTAATATCCCAAAAGACTCTCCTACCAAACATTCAAGTGACACCCAGCCTGACCTACAATTCTGCGAAAGAGAACATTTAACGGCCCATAAGGCTAAACCAGAAAAAACTGTACAAATATTGGGAAACCAACTGCCTCCTTTCATAAGTTACCCATTAAAACCTGTAAACGATCCCGTTTCCAACTGTGTGACTAAGAATTCTCTTATGCAAACGTCCCCTAAATTTCAATGTGAAATATCAAGTTCTCCTGAGGATATGGCTCACCATGTTAACAGAAGAAGAACGCCCTCCCCCCCAATCACCCGATTTACTCCTGTACATATTATTGCGCCAGAAAAGCCATATAGACAATGGCAGAACAGTAGGTGCACAGGTGCCGAAGCATCCATACAGAGCAGTCGTCCAAAGACACCTGAGTCCTATGGAGAAAATCCTGCTGGCTGTAATAGCCATCCACAGTGGGTAAGACTTGAGAGGCAATTTGAAAGGGAGAGGAAGTTGCAACTGGAGGACATGGGAGAGACAGTTGGAGTGAGTCAAGGGGAGATGAAAAGAGAAACAAAGAGGGAGGGGAAGGAGCTTAAAAAGGGGGAGGAGTGGCAGGGACACATGGGTTACAGAGGGGAACAGGTTGACCTGTCATTCAATGCCAGGAATAGAAAAGGGTTTGCAAGTAGAAAGACAGCCCTCACAAGCAGAGAGACCCGTCAGAGGCTGCCAACAGCGCATTCCTACGCAGAGAGTTTGCTTGCCACCAGACAGCTCCAGCAACAACAGAATCTACACAGATCTGCTCCCCAGCAAGATACCAAGGTTGGTTGTCCGGGCAGACGACTCAATCCTCCTGGACTTCTTGGCAAGGACAGCCCTCAAGAAGTGACAAGTAGACCCTCTCAGAGTTCCAGCTCCAGTATGGGGAGTGAATTTGATGACGCTGATAGTGAGGTGAATTGGCTCACAGACGTGGCTTTTAGTAGCCTTTCAAGCCCCGAAGTAGATTATCTTGATATGTACAATTCCAGCCACCGCTCCTCAACTAACATCTCACAACCATCCACTCAAGAAAGCCCAGCTGGGGTCAATGCTGCCAGCTTGGCCTATGCTGACTTCAGTGGCACTGGTTCGAACTTGGAATATGATGACTTTTCTTTCCAGCAACCGCTTCTTCACTGCTCAGATGGACTGGAATCATCCAGGCGCTATGAGATGGGAAGCTTTGAGTGCATAGATGTCGCAATGGAACGAGAGGACTCAAGAAAGAAAAGAAGAGGCGTGCCTAAAAGACAGATCCAACTGAAGAGAAAGGAGAGTAGAGAGGAGGAGGGGCAGGATGAAAGCAGTGAAAGAAGTATGCCTGTCAGTCAAGAGTTATTATTGAGGCAACACACCACACCAATGGGGAGGCAGGACTTTTTCCTTTCTGGACACAATACCGAACCCCAAACTCACAGGCACAACCAACTTAAAGACTCTACATCACCGGATGAAACTTACACCAAGTCAAAGATGGCCACTTGCTTGATTAAAAATGTTTTGTCAAAGAAAATGCAAGACTTTGATCAGCAACCCAATGAAGAGTTGGAGAGAGCTTCAAGTCCAGACAGTAAGACCCCATTGCTAGTGAGTGCAGGGTCATCATTTAAGGAGACTTCATTGTTACACTCAGATGACAATCTCTCATGTGAAGATTTAAGAGGAGAATACAGAACTCATGAAGTCCAAACCTCAAAGACCTCTGGAGGAATTTCCAGTGACAGACCAAGTTCAACTGGAAGCAACAGAAGCAACAGAAGCAACAGAAGCAACAGAAGCAACAGAAGCAACAGAAGCTCGACCCTATCGAAGAACTCAGAACCCTTTTTGGATCTAGCATTGGGACCTAAAATTCCACACATAAATGAAAAGTCAGGAGCTGAAATAGAAGATTTACCCAACAGCAGTAAACACCTGATGGAAGCTAAAGGTGATGACTCAACACATTTTTCTGCCACTGGAGATGCTCTTATGCAACCTACACGGGATAAGAGAGACCAAGATAATGAAAACGGAGAGGACCACAAACAACAAGGTGGCAAAAGTCCATGTTTGTCAAAATCCCAGAAGAGTGCAGCAAAAAGGAAAACATCCCTTAATGTCCGTCTCACACCAGAGACAGAAATCAAACTCGAGGATGTTTCAAAAGACATGTCTTTTGAGGAAGAGAACAACAAAGCGGAGATGGATGTTGATCCGAATGCTGTGGACAGAGAAAAGAAAGCAAAAACGCCAATCCACAAAGTAAGAGACGTCCGTAGACTTGTCAAAAATACGTATAACCTTTCATTCAAGGCAACCAGCTCTTTAATACCACCAGAAGTAAGTGAATATTTTAATGATGACCGTAGAGAAACAACTGAAAATGAAGGAAAGATTAGCAGCGAGTTAAAGGGGGAAAAGCGGCAGAAGTCAACCAATGAAAATGAGAGAAAAGAGAAACTTGGTGTTATTGAACAAACACCACTAATATTATCTCAAGCTATTAAGCGTGAAGGAAAGCCACACTCACACCTGCAAATACAATGCAGAGCAGTTTGCTTGAAAGGTAACAAAGATAAAACACTTGATAAAAGGGAGCAAAAAGAGGGAGCACAAACCACTGAAACGCTAAAAAACAACCTCACAGGGATAGGTACAATACCTGCCAAGTCATGTCAAGGTGATGTTGGTGCAAAAGGCAGCATCACCAATACTGACGGATCTAAAATGTCCAACAAGGAGGACTTTAATGATGCTAAATCTCATGGAAACAAGAAGACCCCTTTGCTTGGATCTATTCCCAAGCAGCCAAGTAAGGAAAGAGAGGTCTCCACAGCCGTGGTTCTGATAAGAGATGGCTCAAATAAAACAAAAGTATCCCCATCACCAGAGCAAGAGAAAGAGGTTACAAATTCACAAAGATTTTCAGATATGCTACCAACAACCTCAGGTAGTGGTCACTCAGTTTCAATGTTATTGAAGGAAAAGGGTTACCAAGCCGACATTGGAGCAGTGGTTGGAAATGGGTCAGATGTAGAAGGAGGTAAAGGGGTCCTACCTAAACATGTGAACTGCTTGGAGATCCCACTTCAACCAACTGTGACTTCAGATAAGTCCCAAAAAGATAACTCAACTAGTTCGCCAGAAACGTATGACAACTCAGGCACAGCAAAGTTGAAGGAGGGGGAAGCAGATGAGGGAACCCAGATCAAACAGAAGAAGCAAGATGATTTTGAAGAGGTAAAAAAGCAGGATTCAAGTTTTCCTCCGAGATCGCCAAGAAAAGTTCGACAGCAACCTATTGAGGTTAAATCCCTGTCCAATGAATCCCACAAACAGGAAATGACCACCAACATCAAAAGCAATAGACCGCAGACGATTGAAGTCAAATCAATTGCTAAAACTTCACAGAAGCCAATCGTACCACCAAAACCAACCTGCAAATTTAAACCTGCCGATTTAGGGGCCTTTACAAATGAAGCAAACAAGCCGATCAACAACACTAAATCCCAAGGTGAGGAGAGGTCTCAAACTATAGTGGTTTCCTCGCCAACAATCTACAGGAAAATCAGCAATGAGTCAATGCCAACACAAAGTTATACAAGGAAACTTGCAGTTTCTGCTGTATCCAGCCTCAAACCTCCTACAAGCAAAAAGGCTGTTAGTACCACGTGTAATGTTGCACGCCAACAAGACACAGAAGGACCTTCTGACACAAATGGGCCAGACTCTTCAGGGCTTCCACCTCAAAGTTCAAGATCTACCAAATCGTCAAGTGCTTTACCTCCAACTTCTGAATCAACCACTGGCCAAAACAAATTTTCAGCTGCAACAGGTTCAGTTGATCTAATGGAAGACCAAACCCCTGAACACCCTTCAGCCCCTGTTAGAAAAGAAAGCCAACTTGGTGTTTTTGATCCAGAACCCCCACTTCAGTATCCCAAAAGTGTATACTCAAATGAGTCTCTAACTTCAGACACTCCTAAACAGCCTACATCACAAGCCCCTAGATACCCACAGCAGCAGTTACGAAGATCTTTGTCGTCTGAACGACCCAAAAGAATAGATGACCACCATTACTATTCCTCTGGTGATCCACCAAGCTACGATGAAAGGGAAAGCTTTAGTCCCCTCATGTTACCAGATTTAACCCCAAGGAGGTTCAATCGCTTCCAGACATCCTCACGCCCTCCTCCATGTTCATGCACCACCAGTTGCCCTCACCACCCAGGACCCGCCCCTCCAACACACCATCGCAGCCCCCATAACCTTACACCACCTGCACCTTCACACTCCCCTGGTCAAATTCTCCCCTATCAAATAACTCAAGCCCCTCCTCGAACACACCAGTACAGAGGAGACCCTCAGCCCATTGGCTTTCAGGCCAGCTCATCACCAAAATCAAGTCCACTTGGTCCAACTCAGTCAGCGACCATGTACCAGCCTCCCAGCTTTCCTCCACAGGCCTCAATTATGCCAACTGACCGTCCAATGCCACCCATGGATCCTCGACGCCACTATGTCCACAGATCTCCCCATCAACAGTCTTCAGTAATATCTGGAGCACCTTACAGTGATACAGGCCACGGTCATTCTCCTTCCCTCCCACCATTAGATCCCCAATATCTTTGTGGCCCTCAAAGTCTTGGACACTCCTATGGTTCTGATTACGGGGGTGACAATTCCAGTTTGTACTCAGAGAGCAGCTATGGACATGCACCTCGAAGAGTGCTTCTTGATCCTGAAACTGGAAAGTATTTTTATATTGAGGTTCCAATGCAGCCACTTCGAAAAATGTTGTTTGATCCAGAGACAGGTCAATATGTTGAAGTGGTCATACCACAGCAGGCGATGTCTCACTCGGGCTTGTACCCTCCCTCAGCCGCCCCTTATCCATCCATGCACAATCCAAACATGTATGCCCCGTCTTCGCAGTACATGCCATATACAGCACCTCCTCCCCCACCCCATCCCCAGACTCAAATTCATCCGCCTAGATATCCAGAAGCCTCTGCTGCAACTGCAATGAATCCAAACAGCCAAAGTGTCAACTACAGGAATTCCTCTGGTCCAGCCTCTAAGCCAGAGAATCAGAATCACCCAACACTGGACCAGGGCTATCTGGAGAGCATGTATTATGATCCTACGGGGATGACTGCAAGTCCCAACACAACTCCATCAGTCTACTACCACAAACACCCCCCTAGCATTCCCCCAACAGGGGGGAAAAGGTCCTGAAATAGAGGATACGGGCCGACCCTCTGGAGCCTGTGGGGTGTTAAATATACTGTGTATAAAATGGGTGTGTAAGGTTAGCCTGAAATGTTATTTGAGTTTTTGCCTTGTAGCTGAACTTTGGGTTGTTATTTCTTGCTGCTTGTTTGTTGCTAAACTGCTTAGTTCAGACAACGTTTTGGCTCTGAAAGTTAAGCTTTATGTGATCAGTGTTTCTTAAAATGGACAAATTGTAGTTTGTTAAATTTGATCATTTTTTGATACAGAATAAGTCCTAAATCATGCATCGCAACCGCCATGCACAAGTGAATCTATTTCATTGTTTACTTAAAAAAATGAATATTTGCTAAAGAAAAGCTTCTTCCAAAGATTTGTTCTTGAAGTTATTATTTTAATTTGTATCATATTTATTACAAAATTTCACCTGAAAATTGTACAAATGTATATATGTTGTCCTTGACAACCTCAATAAAGTTTCCAAGGACAGCTAAGTTGGCTTGTATTTTTTCTTTTTTTTTCTTGAACAAAAAAAAAATCATTGGTGTAGTATTTATACTCTCATAGTTCAACATTCACATTGTTTTTTTTCTATTTATCTGACACATGGTAGAGGGGGAAGCAGTTAAAGTGAAGAGGTCCAGGCTTCCTTTTGACACAAGGTATACAACAGGGGTGGGCAATTAAAATTCTTCAAGGGCCTCAATTAAATTCTGTGAATGTTGTTAGGGGTCGTCAAGCAAAAAGAAAGACGAAAAATCCCTAAAAAAAAGAAAGGACATGCGTCATTAGGCCATGACGTTTATTAAGCTGAATAAGCTACTATTTTATTCTTGTATAGATGAGTTTTTTTCAAAACATTTCTTCAATTAACTTAAAAATATATGTTTTGAGGAATTAATATATACACAAAAAAATTACACACAAAAGAGGAGGAAAGTTTTATGTGAAAATGTAAATTAATAATAAATACAAAATACATTTGTTAATGCATTAGAACCATTTATACATGGTCATACTTTGACATTACGAGGGCCGCAAAAATACAGTGAAAGGGCCGCACTTTTCCCAGATCTGGTATACAAGGTATTTCAATAGGCTTCTCCTAATGCTGAGAGAAAAGGTTCTAATTTGAGTGTCTTTTGAATGCCTTAGCTTCCCAACTATCTCAAGTGAAAACAATGGAAACTTCATAAACTTAATTCACTAGTGCTATGTATTGGTGATTGACAAGAAGTAGATCAACAAGACATTTTAAAGTTCTGTCCTTCTCAGCTCTCTCGCCACCATCCTGATGATGAGCGATTGAAGACGCTGATAAGTCAGTTGATCTCTCGTTTCACCTTTCTCATCTTAATCTCGTTTCCAAACTGAACAGTCCACCTTTTATAGACTGAGAACCATGTTGACTGCTTTTTCCTGCTTTAAGCTGATGTCACACTAGGGTTCATACACCATAGACAGAAAAATAAATAAAATGAAAATAATAATCATTAAAAAAAAGTGTCATTTTATGGATAATCTTTATTTGCTGTAGTCTGTCTTGCTGTAGTGCACCACACAAACCACCAGAGGTCAGCAGATGTTAACGGAACTGCTGCTAAAGCTCATGAGCGTTCAAGAGGGAATGTTAGTTGTAAAACTGTAATGATTTCCCTTCTAAACTCGACCAGACCACCTGAAACTAGAGACAAGTTTTTTTTATCAGAGCAAACCGCTTTTATTATGCCTCTAAAGAGAAGAGAGGCTACATTTATTACTACTCAGCATGAGCGTCTTTAGCTTGTTCACCTCATGTGAAGTTAAATTAGTTACTCTATGTTTATATCACATAAATCAATTCCACAATTTATGGGTTATAACTTCAACAAAGTATCAGTTTCTATATGGTTTCGTAGCGATAAACCAAAACTCATTTCAACTTTCCATTGAGATTTATGACATCAAGATAGCGGATTGAAATTGTTTATTGCTTTTTATTGTAACGCACCTCCTAGGTTGTTAAAAGGATGCCCTTGCTGATGTGGCCATCAAAGCTTTTCAGTGTCCAAGTTTACAACAGAGCTCATAAAGGTTTATGTCAAACAACATTTGTGCATAGCAACAGTACAAGACCATTGATTTTAAAAACTGTGAAATATTTGTGTGAAATAATACCTTCTGTTAATATAATTTATTTTTTTTGCCCTGTTCGTGTCCAACATGAGTTCAGTGAAAAAGTATAGCTACGTCAGATCGGACCTTTAGATATATTTTAGATGAATTTGTTGCCAAGCAAAGTCTGTGGAATGGAATGTTTCCGTTAACGTTTTGATGCGATATTGAACAATTTAGCTAATGATTAAAGATACGCCTTAGGAGTACATACTAATCAGTTCGAGCTTCCGACACACCTACGAATACTTCCAGGCAAACACGAGCTGATTCCACCCACCTTGGGATCATTCTCAAAATAGGCTTATATGAGATCAAATCATAGGGAACCAAACTAGTACAGAAATTAGGAGCTCACATAACCAACCAGAAAGGACTTGGCAGGTGCAGGTTCTTATTGACTATCAGATAAAATCTAATTTTATTTCGATATTGACTTTTTCCAATCTCTGCATAACTCTTTAACCATATTCTTTTCATTAAAGCTCTGACCAATCACACGGCCTCTTGTATTACCTCTTTGTAATTTAGAATCTGTTGAAATTGTTCAACTAAACAGACGCCATGACATCATCTTGGGCGATGGGTCTTTTCCACTCTTTTGTTTTTGTTTCTCTCTGCGGCCCCCCCTGACAGTGATGACATCAAGGATTTAAGAGCACACACGCTTGAAGCTCGTATCATGGTTGTCACCCCAAGATTGGACCAACTGGGAGGGTGAATGTTGCGTGGAAAGATATCAACTCTATTATCTGGAGCACAGAAGTGTGGGCAGCATGTGCCGGACTAGATAGTGTTTTTTACGTCACAATAGGAAAGTTAACTTTGTTAAATAATCTGTGACGAAGTCTTTTTTTTCTCCGTGAGAATATGCAAGATATGCGTGGCAATCATTTTCATCTTACTAAATCAAAGAATTAAGTCAACCCAGTTAAAATATTAATATTAGTGTCTTGAAGATTTCTTAAACATTAAATTCAATTAATCTCTGTATTTATTTATTTGATAATTGTTTTAACTTCTTGGATTATATAGGTTTACTTTATTGATTGGTTTGTATGTTGTGTTTAAATATTTTTATGTGAAATAAGCTACAATTTTAACTAGTATAATTAGATTTATGTGTGAAAAAAAAATCTGAGTTAAAAACCTGGTAGTCTATAAAGAAAAATGAAGAAAGAAAATAACTTCATTCAATAAATACGGTATATTATATATGTGAACAATGCGTTTTTAATTTGTTTTAAAGTTTAGTTCATGACAGTGTCTTGTTTCACCTCATAAAGGCTGGACACATTGAAACTTCACTGACTTGAAATACAATAAGTGATATTTTTCTAAACAATTGAGCATGTTACACATTTTTTCTTATGCCCATACAAGGCTTGCTTCCACCCGGAAGTAAGCACGTGTGCCGTTGTTATGACACCTGGTCGGCAGGTGAAGCAATAGGAGAAAGGAACGGCGAGTGAGCAACTAGGGAACACCTAAAACTCTGCCCCTCGGCTTCGCCTGCGTTGCCGGGGCGACCGCGAGGGCAAAACAATGAGTGACTTCCTCCGCTCCGCCAGGTGGTGTATCTACAAGTTTGACTAAGACCTGATCGTCATATACTTTCGTCGGTTCCATTTGAACCCTAGCGATAATGCGCAGTCATGGTGTTAGTCACTCATCTAGAGCGTCTAATTATTGAGGAGTCAGACGTTATCGTAGATAACAACATTATAGTTCCAGACCAGACTATGACATTAGCCAGTGCGGATGATGAGGTAGCCGGGGGGTGGCGGGGTGGCGGGGTGGGGGGGTTGATGTCATGCATGGGGCTGATCACTTTACCCGACTTCCACCGGTGACACCGGATCGATGAGGAACGGAAGGAATGATAGAAGAGTGCGTGGGTGGGATGAATTATGATCCCGGTCACTGACCCCTCTGAGCCGACATCAGAGAGAGTCGCCGACTTCAGACAGGTCTGGTAAAAATGACCACCAAGTGAATCTCCTGGGTCAGCCTGGGTTCCTGTTCTACGGTCACAACCGTTACTCTTGTCTAGGTCTGATTCTTTCAGCGTTAGTCAGACCACCTCGTATGAGAAGTGAAAGTCAAGAGACAATAAAAGAGTGCAGCGCAGACGCCGCTTTTACAACTCTACAAAGAATGTTATTGGACCAAATATAATCCAGGTTTTGACAATATATCCACTGTTGCGTAAATATGTTGCTATTTGTGTTTGGCCGCGGATCAGGCTGTCAAAGGGAGATGAAGGTTGAGGAGTTCTTAGATGACCTACATTTGGATATTCGATGTCAACAACAGACTTGGCTGTAGATTCACTTGAGCTTTTTTTCGACATGTGACCTGCTGGGACGTGATGCCGTACGTTATTAGTTGTATTTGGTTCACATTTTCTTTCATGTGGCTTCTGGATCGTGGCCAAGAGAACGTGAAAAAACAATACATACATCGGAACACCTGAGCTGTGTCTCAAATCGCATACTTGCGTACTTAAACTTTGTATTTTTAGTGCATAAGTGCGTCTAAATTTTTAGTATGCGAAATGTAGTGCTCCATGCACACTAAATTGGCGTACTAAAATGCCTAAAACTGAGTATGGATTGATGGGCGCTTTCTACCCTAAACGGCCGCCATCTTAGTGTCAGTTACAAAGCGCTCTATAAATACTAATTACTTACTTACTTACTTATATATACAGTGCCTTGCGAAAGTATTCGGCCCCCTTGAACCTTTCAACATTTCGCCACATTTCAGGCTTCAAACATAAAGATATAATTTTTTTGTCATGAATCAACAACAAGTGGGACACAATCGTGAAGTGGAACGAAATTTATTGGATAATTTAAACTTTTTTAACAAATAAAAAACTGAAAAGTGGGGCGTGCAATATTATTCGGCCCCTTTACTTTCAGTGCAGCAAACTCACTCCAGAAGTTCAGTGAGGATCTTTGAATGATCCAATGTTGTCCTAAATGACTGATGATGATAAATAGAATGCACCTGTGTGTAATCAAGTCTCCGTATAAATGCACCTGCTCTTTGATAGTCTCAGGGTTCTGTTTAAAGCGCAGAGAGAACCATGAAGACAAAGGAACACACCAGGCAGGTCCGAGATACTGTTGTGGAGAAGTTTAAAGCCGGATTTGGATACAAAAAGATTTCCCAAGCTTTAAACATCTCAAGGAGCACTGTGCAAGCAATTATATTGAAATGGAAGGAGTATCAGACCACTGCAAATCTACCAAGACCCGGCCGTCCCTCCAAACTTTCATCTCAAACAAGGAGAAGACTGATCAGAGATGCAGCCAAGAGGCCCATGATCACTCTGGATGAACTGCAGATAACTACAGCTGAGGTGGGAGAGTCTGTCCATAGGACAACAATCAGTCGTGCACTGAACAAATCTGGCCTTTATGGAAGAGTGGCAAGAAGAAAGCCATTTCTCAAAGATATCCATAAAAAGTCTTGTTTAAAGTTTGCCACAAGCCACCTGGGAGACACACCAAACATGTGGAAGAAGGTGCTCTGGTCAGATGAAACCAAAATCGAACTTTTTGGCCACAATGCAAAACGATATGTTTGGCGTAAAAGCAACACAGCTCATCACCCTGAACACACCATCCCCACTGTCAAACATGGTGGTGGCAGCATCATGGTTTGGGCCTGCTTTTCTTCAGCAGGGACAGGGAAGATGGCTAAAATTGATGGGAGGATGGATGGAGCCAAATACAGGACCATTCTGGAAGAAAACCTGTTGGAGTCTGCAAAAGACCTGAGACTGGGACGGAGATTTATCTTCCAACAGGACAATGATCCAAAACATAAAGCCAAATCTACAATGGAATGGTTCACAAATAGACGTATCCAGGTGTTAGAATGGCCAAGTCAAAGTCCAGACCTGAATCCAATCGAGAATCTGTGGAAAGAGCTGAAGACTGCTGTTCACAAACGCTCTCCATCCAACCTCACTGAGCTCGAGCTGTTTTGCAAGGAAGAATGGGCAAGAATTCCAGTCTCTCGATGTGCAAAACTGATAGAGACATACCCCAAGCGACTTGCAGCTGTAATTGCAGCAAAAGGTGGCGCTACAAAGTATTAGCGCAAGGGGGCCGAATAATATTGCACGCCCCACTTTTCAGTTTTTTATTTGTTAAAAAAGTTTAAATTATCCAATAAATTTCGTTCCACTTCACGATTGTGTCCCACTTGTTGTTGATTCATGACAAAAAATTAAAATTTTATATCTTTATGTTTGAAGCCTGAAATGTGGCGAAATGTTGAAAGGTTCAAGGGGGCCGAATACTTTCGCAAGGCACTGTATACATATGCATATAGTTACAGGTGCATTTTCAACCAGCAGTAGTAGGATGACACGTTTTCGGTGCTGATAACGACATAAATATCTTGCAATTATTTTATCTTATTTCTTGATCCAAACTTGAAAATGTGCTGCCAGCAGGTGTCGCCGATAGTGTTCATACAGCTGGTTGCAATCATCGTTAAATAGCAGTAGAAGAAGAAGCTGTTGCGTCATTTCCGGTTAGTGCATAGCAGCAGTGTTTGATTTGAGACGTACTATCTGTCGAGAATTTGTGTACTAGTTAGTACGTACACTATCCTGATGCATACTAACCGCCAGTATGCGAGACAAAGCACCTGGGTCACAGCGAGGTATTGGAAAACAAACATGGCCAACTATTAACACTTAAACTGCACCTTAAACTGGGTTAGTTCCTAAATTTGACATTGAAACACCCTTGAAGTTAAATAATCCCACAAGTCTCACCTTTTAAACATAACCACTAGTCAGAGATTGTTTCATAGATTTTGAAAATTGAATGAGGCTATTTTAAGGTACATATTTTATCCTTGGCGGCATTTTAGGGTGTTAAATGATGAAAGAATGAACAAGACTCTCAAGACTGAAACAAATTATTATCACGGCTGTTCTTTGGCAAAATCGACAAAAATGGGACATGGAGAGAGACTGATGTGAAAACAAATGTGGGCAGGAGCAATAAAAGATTGTTTTCTCAAAACAAAAGCACAAAGTTGTACTGTTCTCGTGTTTTTCTTCACCCATAAATAATCAGATCTTCTGTTTCCTTAGGCAGTAGCTAGAAAAGAGTCCATCAGGATAACACGATAGGAACAGTACAGCTTCCAAAGGGGACGACCTATTTTTGCCATATTTGGTTGAATGTGGAGTTTCAGAACTTCCTTAATAACAATGGACGCCACATTTTCGTCTCAGAAAAAGTTGCGTAGCTGACCCAGAGTGAATTTAACGTTATGAAGCAATGGCGATACAGTTCTGCGACTCTTTTTTTACGAGATAAAACATGTCCATGTCTAGAGGTAAGAGCCAAATACATATAAATCAAGGATATACAAGAAAAAGCAAACGCGTAAAAAATTAAATTGTTGACCCTCAGGTCCTTAAGTAGTTGCATCCACAGTTACAGGCCATGATAGCTAAAACTGACTTGAAATACCAATAAATGTTTTAAAGGTTTTCTGAAACCCACTTTAATATTTTCATAACCAAGCTTAAACTACACTATCTTTTGGGGTTCTGCATCTTCTCTCAACTACTTCTGTATCCAAATCATAGTCATGACGGAATTAAAAAGAGGATGGAAGATAATAGAGGCCAAAATATGTTATCTTGTCAGTGGGTGTTTTACATCCTCCTTAAAGATAAGAGCATTTGTCATCCAGCAGGATTGTTGCTTCTCCACCCAGTACGAGATAATTGAGGTGGATTAAGTATTTAAGACCTACTTGGTCTTCAGAGGAAACTCTGACAGGGCTACCTGGCAACAGATACATATACTTTGCTTGATGACAGCATCCTGGATCCGTGGGCTGAACAGAAAAGAGGCCGACAATGAATGGATGAATCCATGTGCATAGAAGCATGTGAGTCAGTGTTCTCAGTTCATACATACAAAGGACATTCTCCTTTTTCTACTGGTGTACTGCTAATACCCATTAGTGCCAGGGTGGGAGATTTAGTTTCCTATGACTGTCAGGGACCGTCAAGCCCAAAGAGAGAAGCAAAGAGCCAGAATATCTATTACTTTTGTTGGTTATAACGTAAAAAGTCACCAAAAATACAGGTTTTCTTGACAAGAACTGGACTGAAACATTTATTTTCATCAGGACTCGAATTGAGGCGAAAAAAAGTATAACTCTGGAACTGGCATCCAAACATTGATAGATATAGATACTGATTTTGTCCTGTTTAATATTAAAGCTTTAGCAGTGGTTTAACAACTATTTAATCGACCGGATTATGGATAATAATATACTAAAATAATCAATTACTGCAGTTCGCTTTAAACCCCATCACAAATTCTATGAAGCTAATAACATTTTAAATGCAATTCTTTACTAAAAAAACATATATATCAGATGTAAAATGACTGAATTTTATTTAAACAAGTTGATAAAGCATTACAAAATTACATAAACCATACTATGCCAATATAATATAATTAATATGAAATAACTATACTTTAAAAATGAGTGATTTTTAAAAAATCACTCATTTTGAGGAGAAATATTCATCCAAAGGGGTAAATAAAAAATGAAGAAAAAAAAGGCAAGTTGTATTAAGAGTTAATATGATATTAATTACAATATTTTAATTGTTATCTTTCAGTAACATTTTTTACGCATATCAGTTCCACTCTTACATCATGGGTGCCGCATAAATACAGCCAAAGGGCCATATGTGGTCACTGGGTCCAATGTCTACATTTTGGAGACGATATCCTGAATCTCCAAATAGGAACCACTAGTACAAGGAGTGGAGAATTTCCAGGGTTTTTCATGTCAGGCTGTGTGTTTTCTATGGGCTTCTTACATATAGTTAAACGCATTCCCTGAATTCCCAAAAAGACACTCTTGCTTTGGGTTGTTCAAGCAAGGCGCTTTACAAATAAATATTACTTACTTACTCTTGGAGATGCTCAAAAATAATCGCACAAAGTTGTGCCAGACATCCCCCAAAATGTGAGGTAAAAGACGGCATATTGTCACCGTATTTTCCATAGAACTATGCCAATATAATACGGTGCAATGGGCAGGACCATCACTAGATGTCACTATATTTCACACATGGCAACATACCCTTGGGCAACACACCAACTTCTCTGCAGGGATAAACACCAGTTATTGACTATTCATCTCAGCCTTGACTCCAGCATGAGAGCACTTCATGCTGGAGTCAAAACCAGAGTGGAAACCACGGTCGTGAATCAAGACCGCGGCACTGACTCGGTCCCACAGCACCGTGTGAGTCGTCCATTGAATGCAGCAGAACCACAGTTCTTTTCGAAATAGGTGAGATTCCAGAAACGCAGTTTTGCTACATTATCATTTATTTCTCACAGTGGGATTTATGCCACCCAGCTTAATAGCGATTTGATCTTGAAATATTTATTTGCATATATATTTATCTCGTGACCACCTGCCTGGAGGATTTCAACAATGCTAACTAGATGGCGCAGGGCTATATTTACACAGGGCTGGACGTCCATCATCACCGAGCCTGAGCATGGGACGACGGGGAAAAGTGAAGCCCGTCACTCATCACCATCCAAACCTGGGGGTTCTAATGTTTATAATACCTCGGGTCAAGACCGGGTCGATGAGTACGTAGTGGGTTCCGACAGTGGTTTAAAAACAAGTTTGCTCAAACCATTTTAAACCAAAATGCATTCTGGCCGGCACGCATGCACGCGGCTGCAGACTAGACAGAACCGACGAACAGAAAAAGAATCCAGGCGAGGATGAACCCTCGGCCCTGGCACACTGCACCTGAATGACATCACCGCGTCAGGCAGACAAAATAACACATCAGCCATCGAATACAAACGGGACAGTCGACGACTGTCTGGGACTCTGCAAATAGATGACCAGACACCAGGGGCAGGTGCAGCTCCTGCAATGACAGATGAAATTAAAGCAGACACACATGACCTCGTGGACGAGTCCTGCAAAAAAATCGTGGACCATCTATAGAACCGCACGGCGAAGGTGTGATGAAATCAAGCGATATGAGCGATGTAGTTCGTCTTACACATAAAACTAAATATTGCACGCCCGCGTGTATTCCGATCGGTCATATGACAAATTTGTTTTAATTTAGTTGAGGATAGCTATTCTAAACTTTGATCATAACATCTCTACTTTTAGACAGCCTTCAGCTGGAGTCGCAGACGGAGAGGTATAAGGGTATCAGGGTGTTGACCGCAAAGAACAAAAAAATGTCTTCAAAATAAAAAAAATGTTTAAGAAAGCAGCACATCTTAGAAGTGTTTTTTTTTCCTTGATTGGAGATTGGTGGTTGTGTTCATCATTAAGGAAGCCTTGACAACTGACACAACTAACTAATTTGGTAAAATTGTTTGCCTTCTTTTCCCCATAGATTATTGGCTATCACAGCACAATCCACTCCACGGCTTAAAATACTGCCGACTCATCAATTACTCTGATTGTGTCCTGCTGTGCAGATTAATCAACACTCCTTCTGTGAGTGCATATGTGTATTTGTTCTAGGAAACCTGGCGTTTTGTGTCGATTTGAATGGGCTTTTGAACACAAACATGTATTCAAATCTTTCAATTGTAATGTGTAAGATTTGAATAACATGATAAATGTTTTACTGTCAATGTAAATATAAATATATACTTTCTCCAAGAACATGGATCATTTTGGCATTTAGTCCCACAGAAGATTAGCACATTCATTCAAACATTTTCTAAACCCAAACCTTATTATTGAAATTGTTTAAAACCTATTTGAAAATGCCTTTACCTTAAAGTTACATGAACAATTTTTTTCTTCTAAATATTTCACAATATTGTACTGGAAACCCAATTTCCAAGGGTTCAAGATCCATACACTTACAGGAGCCAAGTTCCAATTCAGAAAAGTTCCTTCAGAATTTGATGATTAACTTTAGATTAGATTAGATAGACTTTATTAATCACTTTGGAGGTCTCCTTCGGGAAATTGGGTTTCCAGTTCACAGCAAAGACGATAGTTTCATAAAAACAAGAACAAAGAGCAAATAAAAGAACAAAGCGTAAGGGATGACAAAAGTGCATAAAGAACTTAGATTAAATGAAATAAGGCAGGGGTAGGGAACCTGGTCCAGATAGAGCCGCAGTGGGTGCAGGTTTTCGTTCCAACCATTCAAGAGGACACATTTGATCCAATCAGGTGTCTTCGGAGTGTAATCAGTTGATTGTCAGTCTGGTGTTGCTTGTTCAGCTGAAACCTCATTGGTTAAACTGTACATGCTTGATCGGTTGGAACAAAAACCTGCACCCACTGCGGCTCTTTCTGGACCAGGTTCCCTACCCCTGAAATAAGGCAAAGAAAAGGATACAAAGATAAACATACTGTAGACATCCTTTCACTCTGCTCCTGCCCCCACACTCCGAATTAAAACGTCTAATAGCACGAGGAATTAATTTTGCTCTTTTTGGTAGATTATAACATCTATTGTGCGTCTGTAACAGGTTTAAGCTTTTAAAAAGGAATGGTTTATCAGCTAGCATAGAGAGTTGTTAACAATGCTAATGCCAGTCATTGAGTTTAAATTTGACCACCCCTGTAGGAGAATTTAGAATAAAAATTCTGTTAATTTGCAATCAAATGACAAACCTATCATTTGTAATAATATGAAATTGTATGTTTTTATGACAAAAATGTTGTTAGTTTGATGCTAGAATGTATTTTTAAAGAGTGTTTCTTGTGTTATACATCAGCTGCAAGGAAGTACAACTTTAAAACTGACCACAAATATGCTAAAATGATATTCTAATTATTATCTTTTCATAATTGTTGTCGTAATGATGTTTCATTCTATTGTCTCATTATAACAAGACTATTATTTTAACCGTGTTGCATCTTCTGTGATTGAGTGTGACATCACTTGACCCGCAGTGAACTGTCATGTATTCTGTTGTTGTTGCTTACACGAACATCATACATCAAATGACTGAACACCATCAGCGCCAGCTCATTATCACGTTGCAGTCGCAGAGCGACGTGCCATGTAAGGCTATTTGACTGTGAGCTCAGAAAACACTGAAACCAAAGAACCCTCTAAAGTCTCCCTAACTGACTGCGCCGAGGGTATTAATAACACACAACCACATTTACACACACAACCACTTAGGGCTAAAGAATGGTACTTTTTACAACCTTAAGTTGCCTACAGGTGCCCTGGCTCATGCCACTCCTTTGCTGTTGAGTTCTTAACATTTGGTATGTTGTTGTGCGGCCGGACATTGAGTGTGTCTGTGTGTAGAACTGTGTCCAGTTAAATGGAATCATGTTAACTTGTAAATTAACACCCGTCGCCTCCAGACCGCATGAATGCAGCAGCCTCCAGGATAGTGAGGTCATGATGGTCTCTGGATCGTGTAATCGAGGCGACACTAAACGCTATATATACAGAGATGGGTGAGGGGGTACGCGAAGTATGCACTCACAGTGTGATCGCAGGGGATTGTGCCAATTCTGATCCAAACAGGCACGGCCAGGCAGCGATCGAGAGCGCAGGGAAATGATCAGATGCGAGGTTTCCACGAATACAAATATGATATCCGAGCAGTCCGTAGACACGTGCCATAAATCATGCATGTGCGGAGAGCTATAAACTGCAGTTTGCATTCATGCTGTGTCAGAGCCTCGTGAAACAAAACGACTAATAAAACATAACACTGATGGTGAAAGTCCATCATAAGGTCATAGAAAGGTGGTCAAAATGTCACAGGGTTGATACTATGGATGCACTGGAAATTTGGCCAGTGAAAATCTGTGGCCAAAAGTTATTTTACGGTTTTCGGTGTTTCAAATGTTGACGTCTTCCTCTCCAAGATACAGTAAGTCCCTCATTATGACGATGTTTTGAACGTATTACTTAATAAAGTTCTCCCCGTCTGAAATCTCAGCGAACAAGAGGTTACGAGCAGAGTCCATTATGACGTAATAATGGCTTCACTCCTCCTCCTGCCAGCTGTAATCATGCCTTGCTTTGTTTATACAACGAGTTCCCTGGAGGTTGAGGATTGATGACAAGCGGTGATGAACCTTGATGCTTGACCAATCACAACAGAGTGGGCGTGGTTATGGTAAACAAGATTTAATCACCAGAAAAACTGTTTTTTTAGTAGGCGGGGCTTAAGCACATTTTCTTATGTAAATATTTAAATAAAAAGACAGTTTTGTACAGACAGACACATACTGATGAGCACAATAGAGGTCCAAGATCTATTTAACAGACACTTAATTAACATTAGTTGCCATTTAACACAGAAATGCTGTGACCGAAACAATATGAATTAAGCCAAAGCTGGACAACCAGACTTGCCTGGATACAATCAACACACCGCGGTATGAAAGTGTTCCAATACACCTGAGAAAGATTACAAATGGAATATGAGTTATGCTGACTTTAGTATGTGATAGAATATAAGTTGCTAGCTGCATAAATTCAGTGCATGGCTACATTCAGTGCAGATTATAAGCTTCCCAAGACCTTCACTTCACAACAATTTGTGTTAATAAAACATGTTCTTTCTTCTTGTCCCTTTTCAGCAGCTAACCAAAGAGATCAGCTTCTCTGTTACTTCTGTTACGTGCAACTTATCTTATTGAGTTGTACTTCTAAACCGTCTCCTAACAAAAGGTTGGAGTATATATACATAATTATTACATTTTCTTTTACTGAAAAAGCATCTGTAAAACTGCTGATGCATCAAAATGAACAAGAAAACAACTGTAAGAAACATTGCACCAATTAATATCCATAAGTCAAAGAATACATTAATTACAGTAAAGAGTAAAAATATGTATTTACCATTGATATTTATTATAATAATGTATGTTGCTTTGTTCTTACTTCAGTGTGTCATTATGTTATTTGAATATATTTATTGAGGCGTATCCCTCTCTGGATTTTCTGTTTACCTTGTGAAATGTAAGGATCTGGAAAAGTACTCCAAACAAACCTCAAAGAAGACACTGATGTGCAGGCAACATTCCTAAGTCATTAGAGGAGACATCACTCAGTGTGATGTCATGACAGGTTCATAGGTTCTGCTCAGATACATGTCGAGACAGAAACCAAAGTGAACACGCCCTCGAAGGAAGGAGGAAGCTTTCTTTCCTTTTTATAATCCGTTTAAGGCACCATTTCTCAAGACACGTGAATCATTAGTGGGTCAGACAATGAACTGATTTCAAGAGTTCATTAAGATGAAAGATGTCATTTGTGTCCAAGGTTAAACAACAAATCATAGTCAAATCATAAAGGTAGCTGCACCTTTATGATTTGACTATGATTTGTCAAAGCTTCCTCAGCCTTCTTTTTTTTTGCACTTCCCCCTTTATTCAGGGAGCAATTAAAAGAGAATTTCATTCACTCAAGTTATGTATTTTGAATGTTCTTTTGATGTTTAAACTAAAATAATGAACAATATTTTAGATTAAATGTTAAGTACAAATATGTATATATATGCTTTTAGGACTTACACATGTGGTAATATTTTAACCATCTGTTGGCAAAATATAAGTTGAATTGCACAGCTTCAGTTTTAACTCCATTGTTATTGTTCAATAGGCATATTTGCCAGTTGCTAAATGAGATTGGGATGATGTTTAAATCATTTAGAGTGCGGGCTGAACCCAGGGCAAAGAGCAGAATGCTGTGTCTCAAATCGCGCTGCTTTACAGTACACTGTGAGACAGTGCACATACTTGCGCAGAGCTTGACAGTGTAGTACTGTCTCAAATCAAACACTGCCGCTACGCACTTACCAGAAATGACTCGATAGCTACTAAACTACTTTTTAACGCTGATTGCAACCGGCCGTTTCAACCTTATAACCGACACTTACAGTGCTTTTCGCCAATTGAAACCATTTATCAAGTTGGGTTTTATTGTGTTATAATAGTTGTTGTTTTGTTTTGTGGTAAAGTGAGTGTTTTCTCAAGACATTTACTGAAGTGCTCCGAAGACATGTCATCCTCATCCAACTAGTAACGTATCTTCCATTTAGCGATGTAGCTCTACACGTAGCATCATCTAAGTAACTAAGATGGCGGCCTTAAGGGTTAAAAGTGTCTTTTTCTGGCCGTTTCGCAAACTACATTTTCGCATACTGCTCAAAGTGAAAGCACTTTTGTACTCAAAATATTAAGTGTACGTGTAGAAGTGGGACACAACATATGTCTCCCATCTGGCTTGAGAATAAGTCGTGGTCCTAGACGATGTAGATGACCTCCCTGCTGAAGTTGCTGCCCCCACGACCTAATTTCACATAAGCAGAAGACAATTACCATGAAATACAACTAAGCTAATGCTAGTGATCATGTTGTTGTTGTATTTTTTACTATTGTCAACACAGTTATTGAATTGATTTAATTGTTTTATTGATTTAATTGTATCCTTTTTTAATCAAGTCATTACGATGTGGGAACTGTGTCACCTACTTACTGGTATGTGTTGTAAGTAGCATTAGCGTGAGTTGGGTCATATTCATCAGATCTCTTAAAAAAACAAAAGAACAGAAGAAATCCACAAGGACCAGCTTTGTTTAAGATCCTTTGTGTAATTCAAGATGTGACCCTTGTGCTTCTTTTTGTTCTCGGTATCGTGTTTGCTGCTTCTCAAAAGTCATTTGAGTTGAATAAAACTAAAAAACCTTCCAAATATACCCCTCAAACCACAGCAGCTTCTGTCTGTCAGCAGGTCGTGCTTGAGTTACTACTGGGTTTGGCTTTATTTCGAGTCTCCCTCACGTCAAACTCTGCTGTCCCACACATATTTCACATCATCATTGTGGTGCAGCTGTCTGTGCCGTCCCTCCCTGGATGTCAGTGTGGTCCATCATAGAAAAATAAACGGCGGTTTTCATCCTGGGAGGCATCATAGGAAACCTAGAACGACGCACTCATTATCGTCATCTTGTTTTCCCTCGTGTTCAACATCCATTCGTGTCGTACATAGAGAAAAAGTTTGTCGTGCTTATGATAGTATTTCTTAATCTCTGGGTGGAGAGGTAATAAAACCCTCACATGAGGTATTCCTGTGTCATTGTTCCGTCCGCCACACACACCAGAACTGTCGTCTAATCTGCCGGGGCATTGAGTCCTTTGCTAGCTCAAAAGCAGCATTGTCTAAAGGTCGGGAGAGTCTCTGGAATAGAAATCAATCGTTGTGGCATTTTTTCACTGAGTAGAAGGCCAGCTCCAGTTACATGGACCAGAAGAGAGAGGGATGAAAGGCGAGGGGTGGGTCCACATGTTACATACAGCCACCGAGGATTGGTAGTGCATTAACGTGGAGGCTTATTATGAACACTGGCTGCAGTGACCTATACCAGAGGGTTCAACAATAACCGGTCATCTTTGATTCATCTCCTGGTTCAGCCCGCAACTGATGAATAGTAACTATATTGAGAATAATATTGGAGAAATATTCTTCTTGTTGTTTGCACTATAGGTACCATGGTACTTGATGAATCTTAACCCATAAACGCGGAATGCAAATCAATATTTAGCAGTCAGTCTTCCCCGTCTACCATTGTCTTCACTACCAAACATGTGTTTATCTTATTAAAGTATTGAACGCTCAAGTTGAACATTTTTGCCGAGTCCACCACAAGGGAATATTCATCAAGAACAATAAGCTCTGAAGAATCTGATGCATCCAAATATTTTGCCTTTCAAATGAATCCACATTTGATAAGGGGGTACAATTATGACTCTCTGCTCCGCCATTTAGATATTTCACTAACATTAGACCCACCTCTCATCAATTGACCCACATTTAAGATGCTAATTGAGAAACGGTGAGAGGTTTCTTTGTCACTGGAAACCAATGAATAGCACCTTTAAATTGTTTACTCACTAGTTATTGAATCCCTCAAGTGGGCAGTCAATGGTAGCACACAAAGGACGATGATTGAGGTTGAGGCTACATATCCAAATACTTGAAGGGTGAAATGCCTACCGGCAATAAGATCATATGCTTGAACAACTGATTTACAGAACAATTGAGTTGAGTTGGTCTAGAGACTTTTGAGTGTATTTTTGGTACTTTGGGAATACATGGCACTTGAATCATCTTTGGATAACAAAGGGTTATTCCCACCCTTTTCTTGGAAAAAGTTTCCTGTTGGCAGTTTCTTTTATGGGTTGGTCTAGAGGAGCAAGAATGCTACAGAAGTGGTTGAACATGTTTCAGTTCTCGATAAATGGGCTACTTGGGAAGCAGTGGAAGTAGAAGATTACAAATGTAGACAAACCTGTCCTGAAACCCAGAACCTGAATCATGTTGATCAATTTACTAGGTTCTTGGATGCGTGGATTCTCTCCTTGGTCATCCATTTTTAAAAAACATTTTAGGGGTGTTGGCGATTCAAATAGTGGGTAAATGATGGCATGAGTTGAAAGGAATAACATATGTAAGGCGTATATCCAGGAGACCCAGGAAAGGAGACTGATTGTATCTAATTTATTGTTCTGGCAAACCATTGGGTTTTATCCCTGATGTTATTTAATTTGAATAATTGGCCAATTCATTTATGGGAACCATTAAAGGTAAACAAAACCCCTTCTTACGATCTTTTCCATTCAAATATTATATAAGATATTGTTATTCTTACTAACATCACAGCTAGGTCCAACATTTAAAGTATTACCAGTCACTACGGTGATGGTCATAGAGCTTAAAATACCATAGTTTTGTTGTTTGTGTTGTTTGTTGTTGTTCTGTGTTTATCCTTATCAGGCTGGGGATTATTCCATGTGATATCCGTTCATCGGTGATGGTCATAGAGCTTAAAATACCACAGTTTTGTTGTTTGTGTTGTTTGTTGTTGTTCTGTGTTTATCCTTTATCAGGCTGGGGATTATTCCATGTGATATCCGTTCATCGGTATGAGCTCAACCCAGTGACGACATCTAATTTTTGCAACATGGCGTAAAATCCCTTCTAGGTCAGAAGTAAATCATTCTTTGTGGGGTAAAGGTAAAGGTAATTGCGTAGCTCTGCAATACACTTTGGAACTATAGTGATTTGTTTCAATGAAATCCCCAAGAGTTCTCTCTAGCGTTCTATCTAATTCTTTTGAAATTCTTTTTCATACATTGTTCTAAGGCATCTATTAAGAAATCTTCAGGAAGGACAATAACGTGTCCTTCCACCTAACGGCCAAAAAGTCAGTTAAGAGGTTTGACAAGAAAACCTGCTCCAACAGGAAGGAAGACACCCCTCATATTCACCAACACATGTCTAAAGACTAGCCAAATCGAGCAAGTATTTGACGTGGACAGCCTTAGTCAATGTTGTCGTCATTGGCCAGATTGTGGCCTCATTGCATCATGTGCTCTATCAAAGCTTGAGATAAACTTTGCACGTCATCCTGTACATCAAAAGAGAATTTTCCTATTAGATCCACTGTGAATACTCCTTCAGTGTCCTTTGGCAAACCAATGTTGACCACTACACTCAGCAATCATACCGGAAGTCCAACTTCCCAATTACATAAAGGATTGTGGTCGAGATTACAAGTTGATAAATGTTCGGTAAACTCAATCTGCCATTAATGTTGGCCAATTTGTCGAGTGCCAAATTGATATGGCGACAGTTTCCTGAAATGTAACTTTCACAAATGTCCGTAAATTGTATTACAGCAACTTCCTGATGTGATGCAATAATAACGTGTCACAATAGTGATGGTACAAGCTGTGATTCTGGTTTGTCAAAGCTCTATCTAAGTATAAATAATGTGAATAAAAACGTTACACACACACACTACTTCACATCACAGTCGGCCCAATCCAACCTGCTAAATCAATTACCATAGCCTGCCGTATGGTCGGCTTGAAATTAGAGTAAATCATCGCCTCTAAATATGCCAGTGTTTAAACTCAGATAAGGTACGGAGACAATAGTTTTGGATGAAGGAGAAGAAACTTGAAAAACAAATAGGATAATTATAGCATCTGAGAATGACAGGACAATATCATAATCAGACTTTCTGTTACGCACAGCAAGGTAAGTAATGTTCGGCCCGCGACCTGGACTGCAAGAAGATTTCGGCACCTCGGGTGATTGAGTTTGACGCCTCTTCGCTGCATTCTTTGTCTATACTTTATGTATACATGTTATGGAAAGAATTCAGATGACACATCTACTGTACCTCATGTTGTAAACAGGAATGGCACGCATGTAATTTCAAACATGTGATGACTCCCTTTAACATGAAACTCATATTCCATTTGATCCGGCAAAAATAAAGCTTTTATGTTGAAAATGTGACGCATTAAAGCAGATGAGAACGTGGTGTGTTTGAGCTACACTTGCCATTGCTTTAATGCTTTTTCTTTACGTTGCCACCATGCGGGGTCGAGGATGGTGTAAAGGTTTGAGCTGATGAAAGGTTTCATCACATTACAACTGTTTGATGTCAGCGCTGACTAAATAAGTGCCACTAAAAGCTTTTGTCCAGGGCAGGGAGTAGGTTCAGGGGGGGGGGGAGAAATGTGATATGTGGGTTGTTAGATGAGCTTTGATGTTACCTGAGCGCTGGTTGCTTCAATGGCTTCCGACACTGAGGAGACGACGAGAGAGCTGTGTATAGCATTCTACTCTCTGCGAGTCATCTCTTGTGTAAATCATTCATGAATTACCTGTCCTCGTGTAAGAGTAGGTGTCTTCAGGCGATAGGTTGCACTAATATCCTTCCTTATTTTCGTAAGCCTCCTAACCCTCGCATATTGTTTATCACATTCCATTGGATTCTGTCACAACAGGACGCATGTACATAAAAGAAAAATGAGGGGGTTGGATGGCACACGAACTTCAACTGACAATCAAGCCTCTCTGCATATAAATTCCTCACATATGAATATAACATGAAAGAGATTGATGAAAAGTCAATGAAAGCTCTGACAATGAATACTTTGTTATTTTGTTTGTCTTTGATGACAGATTAAAGAAATTATACTTATTATTTCACGTTTTTTAGATTCTCACACAAACAGAACTCACCATTCCAATATCAAAGGACAAAAAAAGTCCTTTCCGACACAAATACAAAAGCTCATCAAACAAAACTGGAGCAAAATCATGTGGTTTTGATCTACATGCTGGACTGAACCAGAACAGGAGAATCAGAAATAACCGAATTGATACTTTCAGCTGATCTATTTTCCATGTTTATATTGTCTGAAAAATTAGAATGGCGTCGCCATCTTAAAAACGGGTTACCTAGAGTTACTGGAAGGCTGGAGAGATGGGTGTTTTCTGAACATCATAGGAAGTTTTCTGATTCTGATTCTAAATAAAATTTGAAATGAAAGTGAATCACTTCTGTTTTTCTGTACATATCTTTATAAATTGAAACTTATTTAAAAAGCAGAAATAAATATCTTACATTTATATATAAACATGCAGGACCTAATTATTGTTTCTATATTACACTTTATACATTTGTGTTTAAATGAACATTTTT
Source organism: Callionymus lyra (assembly GCF_982586985.1). Classification (NCBI taxonomy): domain Eukaryota; kingdom Metazoa; phylum Chordata; class Actinopteri; order Syngnathiformes; family Callionymidae; genus Callionymus; species Callionymus lyra. The sequence goes on from NC_141826.1 coordinate 11,163,236, forward strand.
GACTTTTCGATGGCAATAGGATATTTTCTCTCAATCTCTTGCCCTCCCAAAAAAACAATCATTTCTTTAAAATAATAAGCACAAAACCAGATTTAAACATTAATCAATGATTAATCTTGATTAATCCACAGCAATTAATCTGATGAAAATATTCAAACATATAACAGCAATTATTTATTTATATGTGCGTGTAATGGACTGAAATGAATCTTATGTAATAGGATAACAAATATATCTTTAGGGAAGTGTCTTGCGGTGAAAAATGATCAGATCAGATGTGACATCATCACCATCCACTTACAGTATACACATCATAGTGCACTCACAGCAATGAAGCAATTAGCAAATAAACCCAATTGCTATCAGGGGTTTATAGCTGCCATTATATTTTCTCTAAACGTTTGAAACCTTCTCTCGGCTTGTGTTCAGACCATAATAACCATAATGTATTTGGACTTGAAAGCACTGGAGCCCCAGAGTCTCCTCCGCAACAATCTTTTTGACGTTTGTGTCTTCGTCATGATTAGCTAAAATCAGAACACACTTCAGAATATATGGATTTTCTAACCCTATATTCCAGGAAAACACAACCCACACACTTTACTACTGGTGTTTTTAGAGCTGTGAGCTGTCAGAACTGTAAAACCTTTTTGGCTTCCATTTTGTTTTGGAAACCAAAAGAATGCCCTTAAAAAAAAAAACAGGAAGTGTTTTAAATGCTACTGTTTGGATAAAAATACAGCCGTAAAACTGGAATAGTAAGTTCCCATTTGCAAGGTTATTGTGGCATTGTGTGTTCATGTGCGTAAGAGTCGTGCTCTTTCCTAGCAGCCCGTCTCTTTACGTTCATTTAAAGGTCAAGGGTTCTGCAGTAAAACACACTTTGGCGAGGCCTCCAGGCGAGTGGCTGGTTGAAAACCGCCCCCACAGCGTACTCTTTTATCCTGACAACAATCACACTTCCTCAGCTCATGTTGTTTCAGCTTCTTGGTGTTTATGGAGTTCAGGCTAAAGTTCCATTGTTGAATGGAGAGCTAGTGAGGCCTTTACGCCTTAATCATACGCTGCCATTAGCTCAAACATTTTTGCGGAGTTTATGCCCGCAAAATGACCGCGCTGCTATGCGTCACGACCTCCAGCATTTCCATGGCATGGAAGCAGCGGTGATCTCACTCCTGACGTCCTTTTGCTTGTCGCTGCCGCTCAGTTTTTTGGTCCTCTTGTCCCTCTTTCTTGTAAATTCCTTTGAAACAACGCTGTGGCTGGTCATGGAGGAATGTGAGGGCAGTGCAGTGTGAGACGGACAAAGCACCCACACGAAGGCACTTGGAAGGTTTGATTGAATCAGGCAGAGCCCTTCGATTAAAGAGGAACACATTTTCAGGGGGCGAACTCAAAAGAGAAAAGGAAGTAGGGAGGTTAAACTTACCACAGTCGGTCAAATAAAACACGGAAGTGTTTCATGTACGGGCTCCCACATGCCCAGCTGCCCTTTTGTTCTTATGAACAATCTGTTTAACATTAAATAATAGTAGGGAAATGAGTTACATCCTGAACCTGGTCTGGTTAAGATTTTCTGAAGGATGGTGACTTCAATAAGCCTTTGGTTCTCAGTGTTCAAATAAAAAAATTAAAAAATCCAATCCCACAAATGGCACATAAAAATGGCCGTCACTCCCCACACTGGTTACCTAAAAGTTTGGTGAGTTGATACATCATGCTATTATTATGATAAGATCACATTAAAAGCTGTCTTTATTGAATCTTTATTGAAATAATTAATCATAAAACAGCTCGAAAAACTTCAATCTTGCAAAACCAAGTGACTCAAGAGTACAATAAAGGAAATGAAAATAATAAACCCCCAAAGTGGGTGTGACCAGCTTCTGGACTTGATCGCTTTCCTTTGTTGTCAAAGTGTTAAGCAAGATACTCTTTCATTTTACAGACATCTCTCTAGAAGAATACACAACAATAAGGTTTTGTTTGTTAGATCAGCGTCTCTCTTAAAGCGGAGATATTTTGAAAACTCAACTCCTGACCAAAGATGCAGTTAGTCCCTCATCATGACGATGTTTTGAAGTTAGGGTTGAAATCTGTCTAAAATCTCAGAGAACAAGAGGTTACGAGAGCAGAGTCCATTATGACGTAATAATGACTTCACTCCAGCCAGCTGTGATCACACCTCGCTTTGTTTATACAACGAGTCCATCGCAGGTGGACACTTCCAGGATTGATTACGCTTGGCGACAAATCTTGAAGCTTGACCAATCACAGCAGAGTGGGCGTGGTTATAGTAAACAAGATTTCATCTTCAGAAGAACAAAGTGTTTTCGGTGGGCGGGGCTTAAGCCCATTTTCTAATGCAAATATTTTAATGAAAAGAGAGTTTTGTACAAACAGACACATATTGATGAGTACAAAGATCATTTTAAGAAATTTAACAAATTAGTTTCCCTTTAAGATTAACTATTATTTCCGGCAGGTGTTGAGTGTGGAGTCATGACACCAATTCACCAAAGCAAAGTCTGGACCTCAACCAAAAGCTTTGGCACGGAAATGATGACACACTGACCTGATATTTGCTTTACTAAACTAACTAAAACAGCCGATCCACTGAACATTTGTTCCTAATTCAAAGCTTAATGAATAGAAATACAGACGGAAATACTTCCTGTATGACAAGGCAAGGAAAGTTTTGCTAATCCAGTCAATACTAGCAACGACCAGAATTCATCACAAGGTTATGTCTACCTAAGAAGTTCCGCCTATGTCTAAGACCGTGACTGGTTAGTCATGTGGCCATTTGGTCAGGACTTCACACTAAGGTGCACAGAAAGCACGGGTCAAAATATAATTAAAGGTCACATAAATGGTTTAGTGATGATTTTCACCAGGAAGCACTACAGAACTCAAAGTTTCCTTTGACCATGCCTTGATTTAAGCATATGAGCAACTGATAAAATGACCAAGATAATCTACATACTACTAAAATGCAAACATGTGTACATTAATTAATAAATTGAGAATTAATTTAAACTTGCTTTGACACATATCGTTATCCTTCGTGTCGTTAAAGTTGAATAATATACCAACATCAAAGCAGGGGTAAGTTTGAGAAAAAGTTAGATATCTTCTGACGGGATGGATGATAAACTTATATTCTTTTTTTGTATGTTGCCAACAACTGGTAGAGCACCCCTGGAAATACATGATAAAACATACGGCTCGGGGACCATATCTGACCTTCCAACTTTTTTACGAGGCCTACAAGAGGATTTAAAACTATCTTGAACTATAAATACGACACAGACAGATAGGAATTCAGAGAAATACGAGTAAGCATTGTTTTTTGTTGTTTTTTTTTTAAGGCGTAGTTGAATAAGGATAATTTTAGTTCAGTGACACATACCGTACGTCAGAAATGCTTTCTGCTAAAGTTAGCATTCTAAAATGAAAACTGATATCACATTCTGTTTAGACTTCCTGTTAAAGGACAGACAACTTTAGAATGCTCAATGAATAGAAATGTTGTTCAGCCAGCGACTTGGATTGTGTCCAACATTTTAGCACCTAGACTTGACCTAGATGGAGTTGGGGTTAGGCTTGGGTTTCCTACGTTAAAGTCCAGTTAAATCTTTCGGGGGGGATAAATATTTTTATTTCTAATCTATTAAAAAACATTGTGATTGGTTCTAGTTCTGATTTAAGGGAGATGAGTTTTGTAAACGAGGGAGGAGTTACATTGAAGAAGTGAGGAGTGAATTGAACAGATTATGGTTTAATATTCTGCTTTTAAACATACTTTAAATACATGAAGCTCATTATTGTGAAACAAGTATTTCATTTAATTGTTCAGAAAATAGAGATTTTCTAGGCAAGTTTTGTTCAAATTGAAGTTTATTGTAAGTTGGTGTAAGTTGTTGTCTGTCTATATATATAACCCTAACCATTTAAATAACTAAATTATATAGAAAATGAAAAATAAAAATCTAGCACATAACGTAAATCAGAAAAAAAATCTCTATCTAATCTATATAAACATGTAGGACTCAAGTTAAGATTTATTTATTAAATGTCTGTCTATATATCTTTGCATATATCTGCAAACACACCTTTTAAGTTTCCTAAAAATAAAGTTTCTTAAAATAACCCTGTTTAAAGGGAAACCTTGCCCCACTGGTATGGCACAAAAAGAATTGGAAAACAAAACCAAACAAAGAACTATCTTTGTGTTTATTTAGGTGGATCAAGAGTATCTTGTCTGTGTGTGTGCGTGCTTGCATGTGTGTGTGTGTGTGTGCATGTGTGTGTGGGAGACAGCTATTTAACCACATTTTTCCATCTGCGCTATGTATGACTGTGCAGTAATCAGCGAGGAGGAAGGGCCTGTCCGAGTGTAGACAGCGTATCTGAAGGTCCAACCTTTCTCCGACACAATTGACACACACATGCGTATACAGGCTCACACGCGCTGCTTAACAATATCTGACATTAAGCGTTAGGTTACAAAAACTCCAGGAAATTGTAGACGAAAGGTTACACAAGGCAGTCGTGTTTGCTTTGATATAAATAGACACGAGTTGTTTAAGACCAGCCGGCCCTACACGAGATAAGCGAGTGGAAATTGTGTCAAAAAAGGACAACATTAAGCAGGGCGAGTGTCAGAGCAGCGAGATAAATGTCATCGCCAAGATACCAGGGACAAAAAACTTTTAGTTCCTATATGTTTAATCTTTTGTTGTCACAAGGCGCAGAACATTCCAAATTATTATTTTGGAATAACAAGTGATAAATTAAGAATAGGTTAATTACTGGCAATAAACGTTTCTTAACATGAACATAAATTAGGGTAATTGTTTACATTTATTCATTAATAATTGCGGGCCACATTTCCCCAATGAATTCCCATTAATAATATCTATACTTGTTGTTACATAAGTAGATGTAGTTGAACAAATTATACTATCAAGTCTGCAGTCTGACACCACCATGGACAAAGCCATGGATATCCCTTGTGTTATCTCTGGGTCAAGGTGACCCGGTTGCCCGAAAACAAACCTCCGCCACTGCATATATATTTCTGGAAGCCAGGGAGGTCGTTCACTTAGACCCAGAGACAACACAGGGGATAGCACTAACACATTTGTTGTTCGGGCCACTGGGTAAACTTGACCCGGAGATTACACAAGGATTAAACATGAAGAAGGTTATATTTGTTGTGGAAAAAATATGGTAAATATAAATGGGATGACATAAAAATGACAAAATAACTGAAATGGGAACAATCCAACTCTAAAGAGGAATAAAGGAAACTCCAAGAAACTGGGAATTTCTGACTAACTTCGAATCAGGAAATGTCTAACCTCATCCATGCTGTCTACAGTAGGACCAGGCTGACACTTAAGAACACAAAACACCTTCTATACTGTAATATAAAGAGCCGCATGTGCTTCCAATTACTCCCACCCATCCAGCTATACAACTCAATCCTGACCGTAAACTCTCGAGTGCAATTTTCTTTTACGATTTTGTTTTCTCTGCTTGGCGTTGGTTTCAGTGGCGGCTGGCACACGTCGGTACTGACTGTATTGGCTTTTATTGTATGTAACAAGCAATCTCACAGCATGATAGTTGTCTTAAATGAATACATTTATTTGTCTTTTCTCACGATGAAACATTTTGACAATTTTCTCTGAGGATTGCATTTTTCTAATAAACACTCATATTTCACTAGAAGTTACAGTTTTACGGAAGTGGGTCGGACTTCCGGAAAGAAATCTGGAAGAAACCAATGGGGGATTCTATGGTCCCATGCTTGCTTGACATTTTAGCAGATCCATGGATTTCTTCAAGACAACATGTAACTATATTGACAATAATAGAACAGAATTTAATGGATCACTAGGTATTGAAAGTGTGTATCTTCTTTCAAACTTTTGTTTTCTTATGGGAAGTGAAACTTCTTCAGAAAGCGACATTCCCTCATTGCTGACATTTTTGTTAATACGTCATCTTTGGTCATGAACTCAGGGGTTTTCCTGGAGAAAAAAATAGATCATGGTTTGAAGCATTGTCGGTTAGAATAAAAGAACCAAATGCCTTTGCCCAGGTATTGAGCCCCCATTCTTCGTGGTGGCAGGAGTAGTAAGAAAATCTGGAATTTAATATCATGAGTTTAACCAAATGATGAATACTTGTGTGATCAACAGGATGAAAGGGCGTTCAGGTTTTGTCTTGCTTACTCATATAAGGTTGCACAACGCCATCCTTCGCACTTACATTCAAGCAGGAATTTGAGGATTGAACAGAAGCCAGCAGCAAGGGATGAACCAAACCCTATAAACAACAGCTTATCGTGAGGTCACATCCTGCAGGGCTTAAAATCTGTTTGATATTAGCTTCTTTGTTGGTGGATCAGCGGGCCAGACAATATCCCGCGGAGACCAACTTAGTTTTTTGGGGGGGGATTAAAGGAGCAGAAGGATGTTGTGGTCAGTCACTGTGAGGTTTGTTGGTTTACCGACTCATTTCCTTCTCGGACTTCTGCGCCGCTCAAAGGTAACCCCCCCCCACACACACACCCTCCACCTCCTGACCAGAAAAAAAAAAGATATCTGCAGATAACTGAAGGCAGTGTTGGAGGAGGTATGGAATCTGGCGACAATAAAGATGCCAGAGCAAGAGTATATAATTACTGAGGAGGGAACTCCCGGAGTTGCAAACACACCTGCATATCTTTAACAATCACTCTACTGTCAGTGTGCGCCCGTGCGAGGTTGTGTGCCTGTGCGTGAGCTGAAGGCAATAAAAACTCCAAGCAGGTGGGGGAAAGACCAAGTGAGAGATTGTTTGATCCCGGGCCTAATTTAGACACACAACGTATAGAGTGCCTTGCATTCTGTTCCAAAGGTCAAATTTACAGTGGAGTCAGAACGTACTGTATGTGTTTGACATGGTTGTTTAAGGACCGACTACTGAAGTAAAAAATGGTCTGTATAGTATGACTCAAAAGAAATTGACAACATCTAGGGTTGGGAACACTTTTGGCTGTTTCTGGTGGTGGTGTCAGGACTGCAGACTGAAGTTATCTTTTTTTTTATTAGAATCCCTTATTAGGAAATTCGGTAGTGCTTTTGACATTCATTTGGACTGAAAGGAGGGTCAAAAGTTTGGAATCTAACTTCGAAAGATTTTCGAGACTCACTAGAATCTCTGTGTAAAAAGTCTGATACAGTGAAAAAAAAATAATAATGAATTTGAAAAAAACAACACAATGGAACTTAAACCTATGGGGTTTTTTTTTGGTTTATCGTAATCAAGTTTTTAAATCTTTATTAAAAGCTTTTTAATTCCATTTTGAACTGTTTTACCTTTATTGAACTCTACAGTCTGGGCCCAACCCTGCTCCTTTTTGTTGTTATTTGGGATAATTTTTTTGGATCAAATTAGTCTGATATTCACCTTAATAATATAAAATTAGTTGAAAAGTGAACCAAAGAAAGTCCTACCTGTCCGATTATTTTCCCCGTCTAGAATCAGTCAGCAATTACAATGACTATTCTTCATTAAAAGTTTGTTCAATGTTTAGTGCCAGCAGATATTCTTTAACAGTAGTTTATTTGTGTGAAAACAAGCAAAAGAATTTGATCAACTTATCTTCTCAAAGAATTTTCCAGTGAATAAACTCATAACCACTTATCTGTTTTTCTTAAGAGAGGCGTGACAGAGGCATGAAGAACTTGAACAACAGAAGAGATAAAGGAGATAAAAAGCTGTAACTATCAAGTGTTTATGTTTTAAAAGGATAGGGAGCAGAGAATATGTATGTTTTACTGAATTGAAGTGAGATCATTGTGGTTTTGTCTGCTCATAACAACAGCTCTCAACTAAAGACTTGTGTCACAGTCAGATACGGGCTCTTTTGTCTCTTTACAAAAGGGTGGATGTAGTTCCCGAAATCCACGTCGGTGGACGCTCAGAGCGGCGGAGGTATTTTTCACACCGCAGCATTAAGGCCTCGGCGGCGGCGCAGACCATGGAGCACTGGCTGCTGTGACTCATGGCATTTGAGGAAAAGAGGCTGAGTAATCACAATAATAACCGTCATCATCCTGCAGTCTCGACAGTTGCCGGGATTCATCAGTAGGAGACATCTATCCTCGCGATGACACCATATTGGTGTTGATTCAGCTGTTTGTGTCCGAGCACGCTAATAGTAGCTCGTTTCTAATCACATCCATCTCTCAGCTTGTAATTGGGTGGATCTTAGTAGGGGCTTTTCACGTGTCCGGGGGCCCCCTCGGAAGTGCCCACTTTTTCTGTCATGTGCAAGTTTGGCTGTCAAACGTGTTGCGCCGATAATGACGGAGAAATTTGGAATTGGCAGATTAGCCACGCTTTAATGAGTGGATGAGAAACACGTGTTTGCACATTGGCAGAGTCAGGGCGAGTCTCCCTGTGAAGGAAGCCATCGTCCATGACCTCATCCAAGGAAAAAATCCCCCTTGCCTTTTCTCTTCTCTCTCTTCCATCAGGCGAACCCTCCACTCTCCCTCTGCATTCCTGCCTTTTGAACAGCTCCCACACTGTCTGGGAGCGGCGGCAGTGAGAGTGAACACACAGAGTCACTGTGGGTGGAGGGATGCACAGCAGAGGGGAAAGTCTTGCCGAGGTCACAGACCCCACTAATAGCCTGTGGGCCGTGTGTTTCGGGCAGACCCACCGGGAGATGAGCCGTAATGAAAGAAGATATTCAGAAGGAAAAGTTGTTCACTTTCATCATGGGAGTTCCATTGTGCTTGATGGGGAAAAGTAAACACCAACTGTCAACCTAAAAATCCAACACGTGCAAATCAAACTAGAGATGCACTGAGACATGGCATACCTCTGCCAAGGGCCTCATTTCAAATGACTTAATGAAAATCATACAATTAATTAAGTGAAAAATTATATAAATCAACTTAAATTAACTTTTTTTCAAATAGCTTAAATAAATATATGACAAACTCAAGGGCCAAATCTGGCCTGCTAGTCATTGTATGTGGCCCACCAGGTGCTTGAGTCAAAAACAAGTAGATTAATGTTCATGGTGATATTGTGACCAATTAAGATGCCAGTGTTTGAGATAAGAAGGTACTGAGATGTCAACAATTATACAGAGACTAGAGTATGTTTAAAAGAAACAGTAAAAGGAAATTGATGGGAATGTAAGACAATGAATCAGACTCATACTTCCTGTTTAGTAAATACACGTTTCATTTGGTTTTGACCTTTTACCCCTGCTTTAATGCATTATGTCTTATAGATATATAGATAGATAGACAAGACATATTAAAAGTTGTTATTTTTTATCCAAGTGAAAGAAAAATCCTTAAAAATATACATAAATCCAAATGAAACTGGATGACCTCATTTTTTACAAGGATCATTTTAAAATATAAAATTAAAAAACATTCCCGAAAATGACATTTGCTTACAAAAGAATAGTCTTACGAGTTTGGAGAGGAATAATGTCTGGCTGAGTGGTAAAAATCATACTGGCATGATGGCTCTCTATTGTTAGAATAGACATTATTTCTAGGAACTTATATTCAGTTTGGAGTTACACACGGACATGTTTTGGTGTAACACCAGCAAATTACAGGACTGAGCTCACTGTACCCCAAATGCTTAAAGTCTAACAAAGTTTATAACCCAGTAGGGTAAAGATGAAGGAAACTTGTACGTGGTAAATTAACAGACTTTAAAATATATGGATGTGCTAAAGCGCCTCGAAGGATGTGACCCAAAACTGCTCTCCCATTGGTCGCAAGGCACAGTTAGAATTGTTGTCGTTAAACAGAATGTTTTCACTTGGATTAAACATGGTTATCAGAGGGACAAAAGTGGATCGAAAACAAGGGAAGCCAGATTTGTTTGGACAGAGGAGAGGCAGGAGACATTGACTTTCAAGAGGCTTGATATCGTCCCAGATTGGGATACAAATGTAAAAACAAATTCCTTTGGATGAAAAGATGAGCCTTTTGTACACACACCACATTGATACACTGTTGCGACATTACTTTTGGTGTAAGCTGTAGCAATTGTTGTTTATAAGGTGCAACAGAGGGGCGTGGAGAGAGTTTTCTTTCAGTTTCGACATCAACCAAACCGCAGAGGAAACACGAAGAAGAAGAAGAAGAATGCCAGAAGCCTCCACTCCAGCTGCTGACCACAGCCAGCGCTGACATCCGTCCACCTCCCTTTATCATCGGCTGTGTGGTGTCAGTCAGCAGCACGCGCTCAGTTGATCCCCTAAAACCGCCATGAATACTCACACACAGCGGATATGGGCGGAGTCTCCGTCTTTTACAGGGAACCACATACTGTAAGAGGCTGAAAAAACAAATGAGTCAAGCTTGTAGTCATCCCGTCTTCCTGTCTGTTGGCTCCCCGTGTTTGTTTGTGAGTCTTATTACATTGCACGACAATATGTGTGGTGTCTGCGGAGCACAAATGAACAATTACACCAGAAAAAAAAAAAAAAAAAATCTTTATGTGCACTTTGAAAACTTCCCGTTTGTCCTATTTCGCAAGCGCTCTCTGCCCGTAACACGACGCCCCCATCAGACGCCTCGGGGGCCTAAATAGACCTGAGTTAGAACTCGACAGTGTGACCGTGATACATAACAAGTATCTGACCGGCAGGGTGACATCAGCAGAGGGGAATCTGCTGGGGTCCCTGCCCAGGCTCCCGCTGGCTGTCAGAGCAAAGATGATGACTTGCCTGTTTCAAACATCAGGCTGCAATGTCACTTCTTAAAGCCTTGCTAAAGCTTCTGAGTCTATCCCTGTTAACAGAATGTATACATTATAATAATGCAGGTGTCTGAGGTTTTCAAATTACCTATGCCTGGCTTACACAAGCATTAATAAAGATTTAAACTACCAATCAAAGCACACTCTTCGGGTATAGATTTGGTTAGGGTGGAAGTTTTATGACGGGATGATGTGTCATCTCTGAAGATTCCTTGTGTGTGTGTGCACGTGCGTCTGAGGTACAATAAATGAAAGGAAGAGGAAGAAAAAGGAGACAGGATCCGGATGAGGAAATGGGGGAGGAGTAAGGATGTATGTCGGACAAGAATACAGACTAAATTTGTCACCGAACTAAATCAGTATAAAAGGCCGGAAAAGGAAAAGTGACAGTGACGGAAAGACACATCTCTTCTCGGCTCAAGTTTAAGTCTCAAACTCTTAAGACCTTACGCTATCTTCAGTCTTAAGCTAGCGTCACATGACGGATGCACGCATCTTGTGGATGTTGTCACCACTTCATTTATCTTTTATGTGATTCAGAAGCGATGATGTGCTCGGGTACGTGATCGTTTTTTGGTAATAATATGTTCCGGTGGATTGTTCGCAATCAGAAAATGATTATGTTTCCAACTGTTGGTGTGCGCACATCCATATCAGAGTGGAAATTACCCATTGTTGCTCCTCAGCCAACAGGAAGCACCTTTCACAACAATGATTTAAACACAGTCCAACTAAAGCGTCTTATTACTCAAGTCGTCTTGGTGATCCATCAGGATGACAAACTGTATGTCTTCACAAGTGGATTAGAGGGGGGGATAATATTACCTTAGTATCATTATCATTACACATAGGAGTGTCTACATTTTGGGGACTTTTTGACAACTATTCTGTAGTTGTTTAATCTAAAACTTGGAATTTTACCTTTTGAATTATCCTACTCAGCTTCTCAACGGCATTCATTATTTGGACATCAAGGGGTCAGCATTAATCTTAACTTCTTGCATTAGCCTCAAAATGTGCTGATTTGTTCAACTGCCCTAAAATAACTCAGAAAGACAAAAGATAAGTTCTATCAAATTTTAAGGAAATGTTATTAAATGGACAATTGAGTCCATTTGAATTTTGAAGGAGAGCTTCACAAACTTGCAGATTCCAGAATGCTACTGTACAGAGCTCATTTGAATGTCATAATTGTAGTTCAAATGGTATATAGTTATATTATAGTTCTTTCACTGACTACTCCTCATTTTGGGGTCTCTCCAGCACAACTTTGTTCAGCTCCAAGAGGTCTAGTTAAGTGTCAATTTTTGGAAATACAGAATAGGCATTTAGCTTAGTTTGAAGCGTGTAAAAAAACACTCGACCCGACCCGAAAAACCCTCGAAATTTTGCCAGAACTCCACTCCACATAGTAGTGTCCTCTTGAAGTTTCAGAGTATGGTCACCCTAGTTGTATATATGAATACAAAATATAGCAAACACCAATGTAAATAAGTGGCATAAGTGTGTGTAATTATCTAGTTGTGGTTATTTGGAAAGATTTTGGCTTCAGATTATCGCAGTCTGAAGCCGCCATGAAAATCCACCACTTGTTAAGAAAATTCCAGACTTCATTCCTCGTCAACCTTTTGTAACCACCAATATTAATATTTATAACTGTAAATCATACTAAATCATGCCCAGTGGAAAAATGTATCAAACCTACTGTAAAACCCAAAAATGCCAACATCCCATTGTTACGTTTTTATATAAAATATATTTTGCATATTTTATATCATGCCTAGAATTGGATGTGTGGGTCTCCACATCCCCAAAAAATCAGTCAAATTAGTGGAAGGAAACCTGCAACTGGGAGACGTCCACCAATGTAAACATAGACTTTGTCTGTCCAGGAACTTTGAGTCTCTCAGGATAAAATACGAGGGGCTGGCAAGGATCTGCTCGAGCCGCTCCTTCGACCCTACAAGGAAAATCCAGGAGTGGTGTAGACGGGTGGCCATTACCTTACTTTATTTCCTGGCGGCGGTCCACGGAGCCACTCAGAGACAGAACAAACTCCCTTCTCTCTCAGTGTTCTAGCCCTTCAATACCCATCAGGAATAGCAGCTATGCAAGCATGACTGCACCGCTCTATTTCTGTTTCTCTGCTACTTGACATTGAGAGGACGGGATTATGTGGCTCCACTACTGTAAACGAATCTACCCACCTGACACTCGTATAAACACGCGTACTTGCGTGCGTTCACTAAACTCTCTGCCTAGGAAAAGTTTGCAATCAAGACTTATGGTGGCGACTTTTTTTTTGTTTCGCAGCTGATGAGCAACAGGTGGAGGATCCTGTCAACTCAACAAGAGGCTAGAAGTGCAGCACGTTCATGTAGCCTGAAATCTTATTCTTTTTTCTAATTCATTGTATTTTAGGAGGTCTGGGAACCTAATCTGTTTTTCATGTGGTAATGAGCGGTTGCTTGTAAAGGGCTGGTGAAAGCAAACCGTCAGATCCAAACAGAGCAGCAACATCCGTGTAGGAGGTGAGATCAATGGAGTGACTAAGGGCTGAAATCCCAGGCCTCCTTTGAGTCCAGCTGGGTGTTTTAGCCGGTCCTAACCCTAATTAAACGTGCGTGCGGCGCACATGACAGCATCGTGGCCCTGCTGCTACAGCCATGCTGCTGCGGTTTCTGTGAACTCCCCGGTATTCAGAGGCAGCGGAGACCTCAGATGTTGAAGCCGCGTCTTTGAACCTGACATCTGTTGGCCGTGTGAGTAATGGTGTGCGTCGCACTAGGACCGCACGTCAGGTGTTTCCCAGCCGGGCACGTTTTCAGGAACATCTGTTCTCCGAGGATCAGCCCCCAGACGTTCGGCGATGAGTGTCGGCTGAACGATCGGCCTCGGGATTGATGATGCCGCTGTCAGCAGGTGACGGCGATAACGTCTTTATTTTGAATGCGTGATTTATCGTGTGTCCATGGAAACACAAACTGAAACAAGAGTTTGCTTCTGAACTCTAACCTTCCACGTGGACTGAGCGTAATGTCTGTCGGGATTGAGCGTCGATTTAAAGGCATGAGAAAGAGAGAAAAGCCGCAAGAAAAAGAGAGATATTGCCAGAGAGACGCTAGGGTTTCTCTCCACACTGGAAAAGATGAACAGGGTGGTGTCTGAATGGGGATGAGGTGGCGTAGCCAGGAGACAGAGTTTGACTCTGATGGCATCTGTCTTGGCGTGTAATAAAGGAGTCACTTTCCATCTTGTGTCACAATCCATGAAGCATTTTTACAGATGTGCCGCTGACCTGTGGAGGCGAGGGCGTCCCAGTTGGATTCATGAAATCATCCATTATTTTCTTTGGACTCTTGAAAGATACATGTAACATTTTAGTCCAAATTGAAGTCTAAGAGGCACATTGTCTTTTTGTACAGAGGTTTGAGTTTACTGTACTTAAAATGATATTTTCCTGGGAACATGCTAACAAGATGCCTTCATGACCCCTAGGATTAACTACTTGTCTCTCACAGATGACCAAACTCTTCTACTTTTCTTATAGAAAAATCTCTAAATTTCAGAACTTTAATCTTTAAACTTTCAGCAGGAATTATACCTTTTTCATAATAAACATCTTTTCCCACTGGCTTAGCTCTTTTTAAAGGAAATAGGATGTATTGTTACTGGTGTTAGAGTCGTTTTTCAATTTGATGTCGTTAAATTATCTATTAAAATTACCAAAACATACTTGATTTAAACACACATTGTCTAAAAAAAACAGCTCAATGACGTATGCCAGGGGTGCAGGTGCTAATCTACAATGTCAATGAGAGGAAATGAAATAATGTGTTTATTAAAAGAACCCATTCATATACTTCGTAGTATAAAAAGCAACAACACAAGTTCATTTTTTTTTGTCTTTATTTCTCCTCTACAAAACACAACCACCTGATATTGAAACACTTCAGAACTTATGAACACTTGAATTCACATTTTTAACTTGAGTTATGGCAACAGATGTACGACAAACTTTTGCAACAGTGCATTTAACTATTGAACGGGTTGTTTCAGGACCTCAGAGAAAATACATTCTCTCCATGTCCAGTCAGTTGATGACAGGGTTCGGATCAGTGATGAGCTTCATTTTAAATAGTGACATGAAGACGTAAGGTCCGGAGATATTCCCAGTTTAACCTATAACATAATTTTTGCTGCCAACAAACAAGAGTCTTAAAACGTTTGGGAATCTTGGATCGTTTGTTGTAAAAGTAGGAGGCCTTGCAAATGGTCAAGACCTACAAGTGATACAATCCAAGGTCGTTGGTCAATGAATACAACAGCAAGAAGAAACACTAGCTGCGGTATATTTGGTAATTTTGAAACATTTACATCACTGAGATAAATGATGTTATTTATGATATGGAATAAAAAGATTCATTCCACAGTAACCTCTTCAGCATCCTTTATATTAGCGGTATGTGACTAGCTTCAGTAAAACGACTTCTTTCTATTGTTTTTTTTATTTAGTTACATTGCAATCATGGTTACATTTCTTTAATAAATATTTGTTTTTTTCGCCGATTTTTCCGACATATGTAACATGAAAGTACCATGACATGTCTGCGTTTACTAGACCAACACATTAGCTGCGAACATGTTTTTTCAAATGTTCGATTCTGATGATCTTAATAACTTAGTATCAGGGTCACTCAACTCTTTCTTAGGACTCCCAGTTAAACTCACAGTGAAAAGACAAACCCAAAATTCGAATCAATAACTTTATCGTTTTATTTTATCACAGTGCTATTGATCATCAGGGGTCCGGTTATTGATGGATTTAAAAACACTCACGAAGGAGGCAATAATTTAAAATTTCTGCTTCATAAATAAATAACATCCAATAAGAAATGTAAAAAATAAAATGTCACATCATAAATAAATAAATTAAATGTATAAATATATTGAAGACGACAGGTACTGTGCAGGAAAGTTAGAATGATCTCTGAGGAGATAAATCCCGGGTTTACATTTTCGATGGTGTGAAAGAGTCTCCTCAGGAAGAAGCACAGGTACAAGCTCTTCCTCCTTCTTCTTCTTCTTCTTCTTCTTCTTCTTCTTCTTCTTCTTCTTCTTCTTCTTCTTCTTCTTCTGTAATGTTTATGATCAACAGGACGGTCAATATTCCAGTTTCAGGGTTGGCCGTCTTCTCTTGAGGTCTCCAGGGAAAGCGCTGAGCTGCCCGTCTATCATGGGAACATCCAGCGGAGGGTAAACCCTCGGATCCTTCTTCATGTATGCCCCCTTTGACTCTAAAGGACCTCCTTTTTTTTCCGTTCACTTCCCCTTCTTTATTTCGAGGTAGAACTTCCATATCTCAGCCTATGGAAAATACATACGTTTAACGACATTGTTGGATAAAAAAAAATCTAAATGGAAGCGTTAATGTGGACTCACCCCTCCCCGTCTTTTCACTGGTTCGACGTTAACCCTAGTTTGACTTTCTCCTCGCTCTCTACATCGTACGCTCCCCGCTTGTAAAACCTGGAATTGGACGAAAAAGAAAATGGGGTCACCAAAGGGAAAAAGAGAGTTAAACTCGAGAGTTTTAAATGCTTTTTTTAGCATTTGAAATAAAATTTAAGACAAATATGAACCGAAATTTGATTGATTTTTCCCCTATTTTACAATTCTTTATTTAAAAATAGTATAAACATTTGTGAGTTTTTAGTTCACTGGAAAACTTTTGTAAGGTTTACCTTTAAAAAACGATTTTCAAACAGGTTGATTGGTACCACTTTCAGCCATGAAGAAAAAAATTGGTTGGAATTCTAATTTATAATCACATGTTGCCAAAAGCTAATCTGTTTCACTAAAGTTACTAAATGACAGTGTCTAAGTAGAAATGCAACCTTTAAATGAATGAATAAATGTTTCCAGATATTTCAAACCAACATAAATCCCAATTAAGACCTCATTTTATTATGAATTTCGATCATTTTTAAACTTTTTAAAGGATCCATAGGAACCCTGATTGTGTGGTCGACTCACCTGAGCATCAGAAGGAGTCCAATGATAACAAGGCAGATGGACGAAAGTACCACGGCGACCACGGCCAGGGCGGTGGTCCTGCTGTAGCCCTCCTGAGGTTTCTCCACCGGCAACGTGAAGAACTCGCACCTTTCGCCCGAGAAACTGGCGTCACATCTGTAACCATCATTTCTTGCGTTAATTACCGGACCGTATAAACAAAACCATTATATCACGGACGTACACGCAGGATGGAGCCCGGATGTCCCTCAGGTAGCGACACGTGCCGTGGATGCAGTAATCTTTGTACTTCTTCAAACAAGGATCCCTCTTCTTTCCTTTTCCTCTTCCCTTCTTCCTTCCTTTCCCCCTCCTTCTTGTTCCTTCCGTGCTTTCCACCATTAAAATGGCAGACGGGTCTTTGGGTTTACTGGACATGGCGACTGAAGAGGGAAAAAAAATTGTTAGATTTTTAGAATTTCTCAAACCGATGATGATTCTCTTACCTCTTGGCACCTCCGTGTCGTAATCTCCAGACGTGCTGTCGTAGTATTCATCTCTGTCGTAGTATTCGCCGTCGTACTCCTCGTCCTCTTCCTGGACGTATTCCGTCGGGCTGGTGTCGGCTCCTCTGCTCCCCTCCTCCGTCTTCCCTTCCTCGGCCGGACCCAAAAAGTTGATGACCGTCGTATGCCGCTGCCTGTCGCCCTCGTACCTGTCGACAGCTGCTGGGGTTGCCGGTTCGAACACCGCTGGAGGAAAAAAAACAAAAAGGAAATATTCATCAGATCTCTCAAGGAGAAGGGGGATTGACATCTGGAGTGAGGTTACTCTGCTGGAGTGGGCGGACTTTCACAGGCAAGTCGAGGCTTGTCTCAATAGCTCAGGGGTGGACTTTTTTTTTTTATTGGCACTAATAGCAGGGAAGTTAGGAAACAGGGCAGAGGCGCCCAGGATGAGTGATGTGGACTGCCATGCCTGAGGGCACTTCAGTAAAAGTTGGCAATACACCCTTTCGCTACCACCTCACATAAATAAATGCATGTACAGACAGTTAGCTAATGTCAGGCAAGTATAGGAGATAAAAATAAATGTATCCGGTGACATAAAGCATGCTCTATAATAAGATATGTGACCCCGATGGCCCCCTAAACAGACCATCTTCATGAAAACATCCGAAAATACGTTTAAAAAAACACATTTTTTAATTAAGTGGAATTAGGCAAAAGGAGATATGAAACTCACCCAAGGTGTGAAGGAGAAACAGAACAACTCCCCAAGTCCTCATGGTAACAAAAGTGTCTCCCAGAAATAACAATATTCCTATGTTTGAATAGATTTCCGTGCTCTTGGTCTGTTTCTTAATAGTCCGGATGGGGGATGGGTCTGTTATATTCCAGGTGGGAGCGAGCAGGTCTGGTGTTTGAGTCCGCAGGAGATGTTGGTTCTGCTGCTTGGAGAGGAGGGCTGAAGAGATCCAAGCAGGGACCGCTTTATACTCGAACGTGACCCCTCCCACTTGCCTCTTCTTTCTCCAGCGACTTCCTTTCGATTCTTCTTAAAACACGTGGACCTTGTAAAAAAAAACAACCAATATTAAGAAAAAAGAGATTCCGTTTATTAATCTGATTATTTGTATCTGTTAGTATGAAAATACAGGTTTGCAAATCCAAAGCACTTACATTTAAATGTAGTATTTTAATATAAATATTTAAAATCTTTCAGTCAAATGCTCTGTTATTTTTGCGCCGCCAAAAAATGAGTCAGTATACAGTTACTATATTTGTTTCTCCATCTTGTTGCAATAATAAAACGTCTGAAGGGTCATAAAGAAAGGAATAAAATCACACCTTAAGTCAATAAGTTCATAAGTAGGTGGTACCAGAAAAGTCAGGAATGTTTGGAATTTCAGGAATTAACGATATTGGAAATAAAACTGTTTTTTTCAAGGGGAAAATGATTACATAGTTGCACACTTGACAGAATTATGAGCATTGTAAAAAAAAACAACTGTATTTATAACGCCGTTAAAGCTATTAAATGTGAAAAAGGTTGTTGTAATTACATTTTAAAATAAAATCGAATTCATTTTATTAATCTTTGAAATGTGATTCGTTTGTAATTCTATTCATTTAAACCAAATTCAGCACCTTGTGAACTTAATATTCCTTACAAAGATGTATTCATTACGTTTGTTTTTTTTTTACTGTTCATTTACATGTTTCTGATACATTATTTGACCACAGCGATCCAACTCCAGATTTCCTGTGACTTTTGTTACTTCCCAGTTTCATCATACTCAATATAAAAAAATAAACAAAGAAAAGTTGTTATCTTCTATGATTTTGAATGTAAATAAAAAACTTCATTCACAAAAAAACAAGTGGAGCAAATGGGACATTTCCCTTTTAAACAGATTTTGAAAACATGTCAATTTAATGTGTTGAGCACTTATGGCCGTTGAACAGCTTTACAGCGTCACCTTGTGTTTGAATAGAACAACTGCAGCTAAATTGTTGTAGCTTTTCTATCCATTTATTTTTTATACGATTATGTGTTCAATGGATTATTCATTGTATTATTTTTACGAATTAGTTTGTTAAAACGTTCCATCAGGTTTAAACTTGTATTTGTCTTACGTCATTAAACCATTTATATCTAATCAAGATCGATGTATTATGAACCTAAATGTATGAATTATTTAAAATCAAAATGTTATGTTTAAACAGCGTCGTATAACTATGAATATTGCATTTTAAAATATAGCCAAAAAACCCAAAACAACACTTGGTGTTGTCACATTAGTTTTTATTTTACTGCTTGGTTCTTTAATTTCTATGGCTTTTCATATTTTATTTTCCTTTTTTTCTTATTACAAACTATTTCAAACACAATGATAATAGAAGAAATATAAAATGCAATCTTTATTACGGATATCAAGGCCAATGAATTCATTGCTCTTAAAAGCATTTCCATATTTTTGTCATATCAATTTATTTGTCCAAAATATCATATAGGGACGTAAATCTGGAAATAAGAAGAACCGAGAAAAACATTCATAATACTGATTATGTTGCACTCTTGTTACTCAAATATGGATACTTTTTAAGCATATTGTTGACGAAAAAAAAGATTATAGAAAGGCGCTATATAAATAGAGAGTATTATTAAATCTGCTGCTGCTACACCCAATTTAATTCAACTCGGGCTTGTGAAAAACCATAGATATAGCTTGAAATATTACCTTCAAGGAAAATTAAAATACATTTGGATTTAAAGTATCCCACTTAGCCTTATGCATAAGGACAGGATTTGATGTCCTGTCTACGTTTAATATAATATTTTTTATTAAATATTGAATAAATATTAAAAAAACAAAAAAAACTGCAAGTTCTTTGACTTGAGAAAAACATTTTTAACAACCTTTGATCAATTTACAGTGTCGTTTGGATTTAGACTTGATTTTCTCATTTTCTAAACCTTATACCCACTTTTTTTTTTTTAAAAACAAAATATAGAAGAATTAAATACATTAAATAATGAATATTGACTAAACTATAAGTTGCGCAATTGGTGTCCAAATATTGGACTTGACTAATATCAATAGCCATTGATCAATATACAGTAAAGTTTACATTTATAAGCTTTTAAGTTATTCTTATTTATTTTAGACAACTTTCGGACCATTAATACTACTCTGTCTCAGAAGAACTAAATAAATAAAGAGAACATAAAATGGTTAAGTTTTGTTTTAAACTTCCCATCGATTAAAAATGTGTCTATTTGTAAAAGTAGACTGAAACAGATACACATGTTGGATTCATGATGTACCCTCCATGCCAGCTGGTGGCGGTATTGCACAACAACGTTGTTTTCTCAACCACCCTAAACGAAAAAGAAGCAGAAGAAGTCGAGGGCTTGGTCACGTGTTGAGACGGGAGGGGGGGTTGAAACATGGCCGACGAGTCGGAGGAAGTAAACACAGCTGTTGATGGAGAAGCTGAAGAACAGACTGACGAAACCCAGACGAACGACGAGAATGTCGACGACACCGCGCAAAGTAGGCCCGAGAAGCCGCCCCTGGAGAGCGGCTGGTCGGCGCCCATCCTGTCTCTGGCGCGACGGGCCACGGAGACGATCAGCAGCGGGGTGAGCTACGCTGCTGCACCGAGGAACTCCTCACTCACTTCTGCTCCAAACACTCCCACTTCTGAGGCGGAAAATGAGCTCAACAGCAAAGGAAAACTTCTACCCGGTAAGTTTTAATAGAGGTAGGTTTATTCCTTAACTAGGAAAACTTTAAAAACTCAAGTTTTGGGAACTCCCTGTCAGCTGTCAAACACATGACTGCGAGTGAAGAACCAAGATTTTATGGTTCAATAACCATGACAGTGCTCGACTGGTATTCCTCCCTTTTTTTTTGCTTCATGGAACATATCTTTGGATTTTAACTTATTTGTTACATATTGCCCCTTTGGCACATACTAACAACTGTTTTCTATTCAAATTGCAACTTTAAAAATATGTGATTTACCAACGGCTGGCTCAGAACAAACACATTGTTCTAACCATCTATTTGAGTTCATTCATGCGAGTCATCTGTGTTTTCAACAATAACTACCCTCTCACGAAATGCTAGAGGAAAACAAAAAACGGATAAAAAAAAAAAGCGTTACAACTTGATCATGTGTTGTGAGTTTGGTATCTTAGACCAGGGGTGGGAAATTCAATTTCCCTCAGAGGCCACATAATATGGTAGTTATATACTCTGACCGTGACAAAGTGCAAAACTATGAAGGGAAAAACCACTAAAGAGAAGAGGAACATGAAATAAACCTAAATAGGCCATAATATATCCATTTAAAAAAATAATTTGTTAGGAAATAAAGACAATTTCTGACCATGGTCTGCGAAAGGCGCTTTACAATATAAATGTCTTACTTACACTATAAATTTATTTTGAGGGGCAAAAATGACAATGAACTATGGACAAAAACACAACTAAATGTTCTTCACTTGTCTCGTTAGGACCACAAAAATACAATAAAATGGACGTATGGTCAAAGCTCCAGACTAGACCAGAGTAGACGCTGTGCATTATTTTCGGTCTGCTTCTTTCGACAATAGTTTAAATTACCAGAATCCCTGCAGATCCTTAAAAAGTCAGTCCATTCATGAATCCAAAAACAATGCCTTAATTGGCATTAAAATATCCTTACAATTTTCTTGAACTCCTAAAAATGTGCTCACATGAGTAAGATTTTCATCTCAAACTCAAAATATCTGGGAACATTATTATTATTATTATTAATTTAACGTGCAGATTGGCGTGTACTCATAGTGGAACAGATGCATGTCCTGGTTCTGCTACAACAGTATACGGTGTATATATAGTTCATGGCTTAAGCAGTAACAGGCAAAATGTAGAAATTACCTTGGATCCTGTTTTGTGTGGGTACTCATAACTAAAGGTGCACAGAAACTAATCTACATTTCAACATCCTCTTTTGCATAGTACTGCCCCTGAAAGACCCGATGGCAATCGAAAGATCCAACCTCCTCAGCATGATGAAGCTCAGCATCAAAGTATTAATCCAGTCAACCCTAAATCTGGGCAGAACACTGGACTCGGATTACCCTCCTCTGCAGCAGTTCTTTATAGTCCTTGAGCATTGCCTCAAACATGGATTGAAAGGTAAAAGGATTATCTGCTCTATGATTAAGTTCAACAAGTTACCACTTGCATTTCCTGTCTCCAGCGAAAAAAACCTTCATTGGTCAAAACAAGTCCATATGGGGACCTCTGGAACTGGTGGAAAGATTGTGTCCTGAGTCCGTTAATATTGCTACAAGTGCAAGAGACCTTCCCGCCATCAAGTAAGTTTGCACTTAAAGCCCTAACTCACGTCTTTCTTTAATACTGGCGCTGATTCTGTGCGTCTACAGAACCGGTCTGGGGAGAGGGAGAGCGTGGTTGCACTTGGCTTTGATGCAGAAGAAAGTCGCTGACTACATGAAGGCATTGCTGGACCGTAAAGATCTCTTAATGTTAGCGAGTTTCCCTTAAAAAACACTTTGTTTTTTTAATTATATCAGGAATCTTGTTTAAGCATCTATCGTCACTTTTGCAGTGAGTTTTATGATCCTGGAGCTTTGATGTTGGAGGAGGAGGGAGCAGTGATGGGAGGACTTCTCGTTGGCATCAATGTTATCGATGCCAACTTGTGTATAAAAGGGGAAGACCTGGATTCTCAAGTGAGTCTCTTTTCTTCTTTTTTTGATGAAAAGTAAACAAGCAAAACAAAGTTCTATTCCGTTTCCATCAGGTGGGAGTGATCGACTTCTCTCTTTATCTGAAAGACTCTACCAATAGCGAAACTACTAAAAAGTGAGTACACTATTTTCAAATGAAAATAGAATTTGATTTATTTTTAATCCAGTTCGACTGGTTTTACTTTAATTTGAGAACGGTCATATCATTTTAGTGGTGTAAACTGTCTGATAAACTCATCATACAAGGGACCAAATTTCCCGATCAGTCTTAGGTCTATTTTTACCAAACGGAAATTTTAGTCTGATTGTGAAACTTTCAATCTTGATTTATCTTAATCATCTCTGAGTTATTTTCTCCGTCAAATTCCTTTCCTTTGACACCAGTTTTAATCTGATTGCAAATCTCTGGACAATTGTTTTCATCCATAATCTCTGCATCTTCTTCTTTTTTTAAACTCGCATGGCCACAAAATTGGACTCTGTGGGCCAGGTTTAGCCTCCGGGCCACGCATATGTTGTCTAACATAAGAGAAGCAAGAAAACACATCTGAATTCTATAAATTTGTAAAATGTTAAGAAACTGTAAAATGACATTTTTAGGTAAAGTGAGATTATGTTGTTGTTAGTTTTACATAAAATGTTCTATATTTTTAAGAAATAGATGCAGCAAAAGAACAGTCATAAAGGTTTGGATTGTTCTATTTCAGTGATACGAAGATGACAGCCATCCTGGACCAGAAACATTATATTGAGGAATTAAATCGCCATCTCAGTGGTACCGTCACTGACCTCCAGGCCAAGATGGACTCCCTGGAGAAGACCAACAGTAAACTTGTTGAGGAGGTGGAAATTTATATATTTAAAATGTCCTCTGTACAGGATCTTGATAGTGAGGTTAGAAATGTTTGTTTTTTCAAATCTCATTTGTAGCTGACGGCAGCGACTGACCGGATCAACTCCCTCCAAGACGAGCAGGAGATCCTGAAAAAAGAGAACGAGACAATCATGCAGTCGAATCAGAAGAAAGAAGAGGTGAGAGTCAAAACTTCTCTGGATCAGACTTGGCTTTAAAACCGTGGTGATGTTCTGGTACCAGGCAGCGCTTCAGGACAGCCAGGTGGAGCTCGAGACGTACAAACAGACCCGACAGGGCCTGGATGAGATGTACAACGTTGTGTGGAACCAGTACAAAGAGGAGAGAAAAATTCACCAGGTAAAACTGGGGAGAAGTTGAGAATCATAATGTTTAATAGAATATTTATTCGATAAAGCACAGCACGTGTTGATGATGAAATCACGATCATGACATGAGATTTTGAAAACCAGGAGCTGGAGCGTGAGTTGGAGCTGCAGGTGGGTATGAAGAAGGAGATGGAAGTGGCCATGAAGCTGCTAGAGAAGGACTCGCATGAAAAACAAGACACTCTGGTCGCACTGCGTCTCCAACTGGATCAAGTCAAGACTCTCAACGTCCAGATGTTCCACAAAGTGCAGGTACATGGACTTGAAGCGAGTGACTATATCAATGTCTCACACGTCGATCTGTCGCGTTAGAACTCTGAGCAAGAGGCGGCAAAGAAACAGGCTCAGACGGAGCAGCTGGAGAAGAAGATGATTGAGATGGAGACAACGATGCAGAATCTGGAGGACAGGTCAGATCCTCTTCCTGAATGATTTTGCTTTTTATTGCATTCTTTAAACTTCAGCCCTTTTTATCTCACAGACTAAAAAACTCTGAGCAGGACCGCCAAAAGAGCGACCTGTCAGACAAAGACATGCGGGTGGAGCTGGAGGCGAAAGTGAGCACCTTGCAAAATCAACTCGGGGATCTGGATACACTGAGGTGAGTTTAAGCGTCGACAGAAAAACACAAAATATAATTTGCTAGTTTGGTGTTTTATAGTATGATCTCAGGAGTAGCTCCAGTATTAATACTTAAACATGTACCACTGTTTTTCTGTAAGTAAATGTAACCAGAGTCTCTATTGGTTACCCCACCGATATCACTCTTGTGATAGTAGTCGGTAGTTCACAACTCGGGATCCACTTTCTGCTTATCTACTGCCATCAGAAATGAACCTGGTGATAATAAATTTCCCCTTTTAAACGATTGAACTCAATTTTCTATCAAGATGTTACCATAACACTTGGTTTGGGCCATGGATGGAAGATAGTTTGCTTTGAAAAATATGCTCTTTAAAGCAAGTTAATGTAGTTTGTTTTTGAAAAAGATATCGGTTTGTTAAAGTCTGGCAAGATGAGCCAAATATTGTGTGAACAAGATATTTTTTTGTGGCCCGCCAGAGTCTTCTGCTCCCTTAACATGGTTGCATGTTTGTGATAAAATATTGTTCAAAAAGGTTGCTATAAGTTTTGAGATTTTAATATAGAAAATGTATGCTTGTAATGCATGTAATCTCTTTGTAATTTATTTTCTCATTTTAAGCCTCCTACATTACTGTATAAATATTTATTTTAGCCTAAATTATCCCTATCATGACTTTTATATTTGTTCGGTCTGTAACTACGGTTTAAATTTATATTTTGGTCCCTTGAATTAGTTGATTTGGACACCCCTTATCTAATGGATGGATCACAAATTTAGATTGAATTAATCATTGTAATCCAACATACTGTATGTTTGTTGGATTTAAAAAGAAACTGTATTTTTAAAAACAATTTGGAGCAAAAAAGGAAGTGAAGATAAGAAGGTAGTTGTAAAAGGGAACAAGCAACTACTTCATTAATAGTTGGAATTATTAATACATATTTATTTATAACGTACAATATTTGTGTGTGTCCAGGCTGGGTTTGGAGAATGACTTGCGACAGGAGAGAGAACAAAGACAGAATCTCCAGAGAGCTCTGCAGAGGGAGCAGGACAACAGCACTGAGCTGCGCACTCAACTGCAACAACTGCAGGGTCTCCACACGGTCAGTGACTCCACAAGCTTGTCAAAATAATGTACCACTGTGGTCGGTTGAACGCTAAACCGGGAGGACAAAGGTTGAAATAACTTGAGGTTTTTCCTAGCCTCCTTAAGATTTCCTTTTTTTTAGAGGCTTTCTAAATGTGTTTGTTTCATCCGGTTGTTCCTGATTCTTGTGTCGCAGGAGCTGCAGGATTTGAAGCACGAGAAGAAGCAGCTGCAGCAGAGGTGTGAACAGCAGGAGCAGGCTCTACAAGAGATGGGACTTCATCTCAGCCAGTCAGTCGTCACTCAATCCCTGTCACACTTGCATCTGTGATTCAGTCTGTCAAACCGCTGTTCTTGTTGTAGGTCTAAACTGAAGATGGAGGATTTCAAAGAGGTCAACAAGGCACTAAAAGTAGGTTCCGACTAAAATCCAAGTCTTCATTGGTGTTGATTTTTCTCCCTCCCCGTGTCGCGTCAGGGTCACGCCTGGCTGAAGGATGACGAGGCAACGCAGTGCAAACAGTGTAACAAAGAATTCTCGATCGCCCGCAGAAAAGTAGGTGACGTCCTGCACCACGTTATATTTCTGCCTCCGTGATGTTTTAGACCATTGTTTTCTCTTCCAGCATCACTGCAGGAACTGCGGCGACATCTACTGCAGCAACTGCTCCGGGAACGAGCTGGCCCTGCCTTCATACCCTCGTCCGGTGCGAGTGTGCGACATCTGTCACTCGCTCCTCCTGCAGAGAAGCTCGTCCAACAAGGGCTCTTGACAGACGGAAGTTGAGGTTTTTCTACCTAAATATCTAATGATTTGTTAAAGAATAATCTCAAGTGGAACTTCAGTTTTCTTCCTCCACTGGACTTCGAGTGATCTCACTGTTTCATTTTATACTATTCAGATGTTTTTTTTTTTTCCTGTACCTAACTGATGCAACACTCACATGACGATTGTGCCACGTATTGTGATCGATCACAATCCCATGAAGTGTACGGCCTGATGGTGCCTCAAATGTCGGTGTGAAGAAGCTGTCGTTTCTGAATAACCGTCCATATTTAATGGAACCTGCACTGTTTGTTTCTCTTTGTGTCAGTCGTACCATCTGGCTACACAACCTGTTATGACTACTTAAGTTGAGCGTAAAGACGAGCAGCTTTTAAATAAAAATAAAAAAGCCATGAATTGGGTGTGAGGCGCATACAAACAAAGATCCAAGATCGTTTGTTTTTTAACTACAGATCCTTTATATTCTTTATTTTACGTGTGGGTGGAATGACTGAAGTATTGGAACGGATGGAAACATTTGGATAGATCCTCTTCATCCTACACAATTCTAAATCAGTGTTATTTTTTTTATTTTATTCTCCTTTCAACAGTAACATTTCAAAGACTGACAGATGATTCAGGATATTATGATACAATTTTTAATCAGCACATATTATAAATCAAGCGATTTGCCCCAATTTCTACTATTAGTTTGCTCTTAAGTTGATTAAGTCAACTCTAAGGGGAGAAGTTTTTAATTTGTTTTCTTAAAGCTTTGTTTTTGATCAAACATGACAAGTTAGTGTGCTTGATAATCTGTGATGCACTAAAATCATAGTGTTAGCCTGGCTAATTAACAGTTAGCTTCCAAGCCCTTTTAATTTCTAAGCTTCTTTTCACTGCCCTTTTTTTCAAATATGAATTTGACACAATCGTGTCCTTTTGGTCGTAGGATTCAGGCTGAAGTATTGTGATGATGATTGTATACTTCCATGTTTAATTATGAATAGTCGATGCTACAAAGTGGTTTCCTTGATCAATTTTGGACATTTTAACCCACTTTTCTATTGCGTTTGATAGATGAATAAAGGATATTTTACATTTCTGTGCTGGGTATTCCAAATAGTTTTATTTACTTGTGCACAGGAAGTACAAACATCATTTGAAGCAGTAGAAACTTTAACAACAGTATATCGGAAACCGAGTTAGCCATGTAAATAAAAAAAAAAAGAACTGCTTGAACATGTAATACTAACAAAACATCTCTTCTCTGGGACAATTAAAAAAAAACAAAAAACTAGGTGCTATTCAGAATAGGGAAGCAAAGTCCAAACATCACAAATTCAGATGCTTTGTTCATGCACTCTTACATGAAAAATGTCACAGACGGAATAAAATAACAGGACGACGCTGGTGTCATTGAGAAAAAAAAAAACAGAGGAACAAAATGTTTTGGTGAGGAATGAAGAAAACACTGCTTCTGACACCTTTCCTGGCCCGTCCTCCTTAGAAAAATTACAAACCCAACCCTTCAATGTATTCACAACGACCTCACCTGGCTTCTCTGTACCAGGTAAGACGTGCAGTTGCAATATTTGCAGCACATACCGAGTTTTTTTTCTTCTTTTTCTTTAATTTATAAAAAAAGCAACACTGAACAACAAAAGTTACATTCCCCATCCACCTCCAAGGCCATTCATTGAGCTTCTGCTTCCTCCGCCACCGCCGCCATAGTAACTGCTTCCCATCCCACCCTGGTTACCTAACAGAGAGCGGGAGAGAAAACACAACATGGGACCAGGAGCTCGGAAACAACACAACCCGACAGTATCCGAGCTTTCACTCACTGTAGTCATTGTAGCCGCCCATGTTTCCCTGGTTGTTGTAGCCGCTGGAGTACCCAGAGTTCATCTGGCCGCTGCTGTAGGACGACTGGTTTCCTGTCGAGACGATGGACATGCATTTAAGCACTTGTGTCATGATTTAGATAAGAAACGCAAACTACTTACCCATGCCACCCATCATCTGGCCCCCGTATCCTCCATTACTGCCCCCTGCAGTTGAGTTTAAAAATAACTCCACATAGCGATGCTCTGTCAAAACAAGGACAATGAGTAAAACATTTGTATTACAAAATAGAAAAGGTCCTTATTTAAACATACGCATGTTGGCTTTGTCTTTGGACATGGCAGCAACAGCATCCTCGTGGCTAGCAAATTCTACATCAGCCTCTCCGGTCACTCTGCCATCTGGACCGATTTCAATGTGCACACGTACTGGATTCAGTGGTGAGAAGAACTGCAATAACATAAAAGGTTAAAAACGAGTCTACAATGAAGAGTTGTACAGGTGTCCTACGTTGTAGATGTCCGTCTCCGTGGCTCGGTAGGGCAGGCCCCGCATGTGAACGCAGTGACCCGTCGTGCTCTGGAAGGAGGAGCCGCCGTCGTTGTAGCGTCCATCGGATACACCTGAGAACGAATCACCTACTATGAATTTTAGTGCAGCTCTCGCTCAAATGACGCGTACAAACGGACGTCGGATGTCTCCTAGGCCACTCACCTCCGCCGTAGCCGCCGCGGCGCACTCTGTCGTAAGACCCTCCTCGACTCATCATGTTGTAGCCGCGACCTCCGGAGGGCCGGTCGTAGGGGCCCGGCCTCTGCATGCCCATCGGCTTCCGCTGGGGTTCGTAATGAGTTCGCACCTCGGCGCGACTACTCTTGAAGATCTCAATGTACCTAAAGAGCAAAGGGGTGTTGCCATGAGACACGCGGCGTAGCGATGCTGCGCGAGCTCATTACTCATGACTAATCTGTGAAGTTCATGGTGTAGTCAATATTATGTGTGCCACTTGAGATCCAATGCAAAAACGTTTCTATATTGATGAAATATAAACACTTTTTTTAGGCTAAGAACGTCTGGTGTCTCAGTTTGTGTCCAGTCATTGACCTGATTTTAGAGGCGCAGACATCATCTGACTTTGCATTACCTGGAGTGGGCTTCACGTCCTTCTGTACAGGATTTACCGCCAGGATTACTCCTTATTATGTTACTGAGGAATTAGTACTTGGGCACCATCATCGATGGGAAAAAACCTTCATTTGTGTACGGATCAAAGTGTTGTCCAAGCACTAACCGTGACCATGTTGAACACAAGAATCAGCAGTTGATCGTGTTTATGTGTATTTATCGCATTTAGTGGTGAGTGTTGTGTCAGATTTGTATTTGGTTGACATGTGGAGAGTGCACACCATGAAAAAAGCAAGTTATCCAGCCAACCAACCAACCATCCCCACCTGTGCCCTATTCTTTCCTTGTGTTTCTTTAGAGCCTTTTCAGCTATATCCTGTGAAGCAAACTGCACGAAGGCCTCCCCCGTACTCCTCCCCTGGATGTCCACCGGCAATGTTATCCCATTTGGCACGATTTCCAACCCTTCAACCCAAGGACAGATAACCCCAGCGGGGGACATATTAAATCACATGCCCAATCACAGAACTTTTCGTCTAGAGAGAGATAAAGAAGAACTTATGGAAAACTCTACACATCATCATACATACCAGTTAAAGACTTTTACCAGTGACTCAGAATTACATTCATCTTGTTTGGGGTAAAAAGTGCAGCGGAAAAATGTCAGGATAGAGGAAGAGCATGAGAAGGGAAGTGTTGGGCTGTAACAGGTGTGTGGATGGGTTCAACTGGTCAATGAAATGGATCATCGGGTTAGGAATTGCATTTGAGTGTGAGGAAATGAAGGAGGACTGATTCACAAATAACTGTCAGGAAAGCCGTTTCGTGATGAACAATTGAGTTATGCCTGTAAAGGTAGGAAAAGGTGAATGGGGATGGGGGGGGGTCTCAGAGATGTGCTGGAAATTGACTCCATCCAACACGAAAACATTTTCTTTAACAATTCTTTGTTACAATACTTTCAACCAACAAATATTTGAAAAGTTATTCATGTATTTATATAAAATTTTAGAATTTAAAAACACAACAGAATTCCCGAACTGAGCTCTATACATTTTATAATCAGTGCATTTTAAAAACAGTAAAGAATAATATCATTTGAAAGTATGATCATCCTTTTGAAATTCTCAGAATCATTTGTATCCTTTACACCAGCACATCTCTATACCACATTAAATTATGAGTAAATGTTTTTGGAGGACTAACGTTCAAAAGAAAATAAACAAGAAAGGGAAGATGGAGCCGGACGTTAATAAATGTCGTAAACACCAACTTTCCCACAGGGCAAGCAAATATCTTACCTGAGAAAAACTGGACGATCTCCTCTTTGCTGCAGCCAAAGGGTAGTCCTCTTAGTCTGACCAGACCGTCACCTGCCGTCTCTGGACAGTTTGGACCGGTGTGCTTCATGACCCAGTCCATCTCGACGTTGTTGGACTTAAAAACTGAAAGGCAGCACAAAAGAAAAATAAGTCCATCTCTGCTTTGAATATACAACTCGAGGTGCAAACTGGGCGTTAGTCTTACCCTCCACGTATCTGTGACCCATGGTTTCTCTGTCTTTCTTCACCGCAATTTTCAGATCTTCCTCCGTCTCCAGCTCCACAAACGCCTCGCCGCTCGGCCGACCCTCTCGCGTGTAAGTGAAGTGGATGCCACTTCCGTTGTTGAGTATTTTGCAGTCCGCTTTAAAAAGAAGAAGAACATTTTAATTACGCAGTCGAGGTTATCATCTTAACAAATAATCATCAATTACTCACCCGAGAAAAACCTTTGAACTTCGTCCACCGAACAGGACCAAGGGAGGCCCCTAATTCTGACAACATTTCCCTCATCAGTCATGGCTGGTCAAAATCTGTGCAGAAACAAAGCAGTGTTAATGTGGGCAGTACACGGTAATACAATGTTTAAGTGTAACTGGAGTCAAATATGCAACGCTTTACAATTTGAAAACCACATCAGACCTATTTGACTGTACTTTTCTCTGGAAAACAATGCGTTTGATAAACATAAGAATATAAAATGAAGTTACCGCCACAGTCTGAATTGTTAGCATTAGCACGATACAAATTAAGAGAGATTTGATCTATTAGTATCATTTAACTTGCAACACATTACGGTTAAAGTCTCCTTGTATACAACTGGTTTTAACTGGATTACAGATAAGAAATCCAAAGTTTAACCGTTGACATATACAGATTAGAGGGCGCGACCCAAAGGCTTCTGTAAACAATTGGGTGACCAAAAAATGGAGTTAATACTATAGAATACAAGACCAAATACACGCACGCATTTAATGCAATCGTAGTAAAAAATAACTTTGCAGTTGATCCCGAAGGAACCGCGACATAAAATGGAATCACGCTGCGCAAGCTAACCATTTAGCACCGGCACTATTTAGTAGGAAAAAAAGTGCAAAAAACGTCTATTTAAGTGAGTTTTGCAAATCGTTAAACAGATTCCATTTGTGATGTTCGGATTTAAATAGTAAAAAAAAAACACAGTCCGGTGACTCTAGTCCACCACCGCACCCAGACCGTAGAACAAAAGCGGCCTTCTCTTGTCTGCGCCATGCTATTAGCTTTTTGAACTAGCATTGGCGGGGAAGACATAATGCGTTTAAAATGACTCCACCGAGACACTGGAGACCACGCGGAAAGGAAAGATGCATAAAAGTATGTTATATAGAACTATCTTCTTTCAGAATGATCCCGTAAACAGTCGCTGTAAAGATGTAGTTACCTGGTTTGATCGCGGGTGAACACGCTGGAGTTTGTATGGACAGACTTCGGCGGATACTGCTGGTAGAGCCTTGTCGTCGGGGTTGCCAGGAAAACGTCACATCCCCCCTTCCGTTGTCAATATACAGCGGCCGCTGTTTCCCCGGTTTTAGAGACAAAACAATCGTTATTTTTAGCTTAACAAGTTAGTACAATTTAATATATCTAGTTAAGCGCCAATTATGGAGTTATGAAAATAATCCATTGGGATTTTGCCAGGCGTATAATAAAATGGGGAAAGTACTTGTATGCCATCAAATCTACCCCCATGAAGCCTTCGATTGACCACGCCTTTAGCATTGTAGTAGTATTTTTTTGTACTTTAGTAGTGCAGTAGAATAGAAAGTATTACATTCATAAGTCCTCTTGGATCAAATCATTGAATTAAAACAATATTTTATAATATTCCCCTTATCTTAATTATTATTATTATGGTAGAAAAAAAAAAGAATTCCTTATTTGTGTTTACTGTTCCCTGTGACTTTATATTGCTTGCATCATTATGTCAGACTGCATAAATGTCAAATTGGATGAAAATCCTTTAAGGGACACTCCCATATTTAAGCTACTTCATTGCCAATTGTCTGGTTGGAACATGTTGGAAGTGGAAAGTTACCGGTAATATTATTTATTTTTGATCTCGAGGAGCAGTATGCTTTACCTAAATTTAAGCTAAATCTTTATGTATTGTTATTTGTACACATTTTTATGTGTCTACTTATTTGACGATTTACTGTAATTGCAGTAATACCATTACCATGTAAGCTGCTTACTCATTCTCCCTTTATACATATATTTATAAGACTTAAGAGGCTTCACTGAGATTTAAAATATTGTTCAATTATTCTGTATGCATAGATAGATAGATCAAACTTTATTGATCCTTGCATAAGTTAACTAAGGTAGTCCGTTAGATTAGATTTGATCAGATAGAACTTTATCGAAATTGTTTATACCATACTCCTTAATGACAGCAAAGGGCAATACCACGTCTTTAAAATAAAACCCCTTCTTGGTCATCACTGTAGTTTTTGTAGTATTATTTCACAGTTTAGTCTACTGTGAGTAGTCAATTTCTTTTCAGGCAGTTGTATTTAGAAGATTTAGAAATATTCCTCAGCCAGTGAATTAGTTAATATACAAGTGTGTGCAATAGGTTCAATATTATACTATCAATCTACATTTTATTAGATATTATAATTAAATATTTATATATTATTGCATCTGTTCAAGGTGGTAGCACACAGTAGTGAAGTAGCTTCTCGAGATCCTGGGTTGACAGCAGATAACAGCAGGATTATCGATTATTTCAATCCTCGCCCAATGAAATTGGATAGGGCCCAGACCCCAATAGGGGGTTGGAATATAAACATTAAGTACAGCTCAGCTTGATCAATTTTTAAAATCAATTTGGCCATATCAATTCATCCGAAGTCCTAAACTCCCGAAGACATTTCAGTTCAGCATGGGGTTGAAGGACAAAATGAAGACGCATTAAAAGCAAAATAAAACATAATAGCACACAGAGAAATAAGAGAATAAACAGGGCTTACTTGCTAGGGAACTAAATGCTAGTAGACCACCGCAAACACTCCTTAGCAAACTTTTGCCCTCAACTAAAAAAACAGGTTTAAGACTTGACCTTCCAGATCAATGTTCTACAGGTCTTCTGTCCTACTTCAAGACTTCCTCCATTCTGCTTCATGTTTTGTATTGTTTGATGTGTGACATGCTTTGAACACCTCCTGAGGAATGTAGCCAGATTACTTCCTTTTCAAAAGGAAATCTGTGAGAATAGCCCGAGTCTTAAATAATGACAGAGCTCCCCACCATAGTCGAACCACTCTTCAACCTAACCGTATTGGCTGCATATTGATTTAGAACATTATTTTTTACAAAATAATAATTTATATTAATATTCTAAATGTAACAACAATTTAAAGATTTTCTTAAGATAATTTAAATATTTAAAAATACAACAAATGTTTACTTAAAGGCCAACTAAAGTGTTGATTAAATTGATGTTGCAGCTCTTGAACTCATCGTCATTTTTGCACAAAAAGTCTATTTTAGTTGAAAAATTGACATCAGATACTTTGTTTTCTGGAGATTTTTTTGCACGCTCACTCTGCTTTGATTATTCAATCATCAAAGTTTGTCACCGTCTTTAAGTAAGTAAGTAAGTAATATTTATTTATATAGCGCTTTTCCAGACCAGGGTCACAAAGCGCTTAAACAAACAAAACAATACTCAAAAAAGTATATACACTTTAAAGATCAAGATAATACTGAGAACAACACAGGAGTTCCAGAAAATCAAGGAAAAGCCTGAACAAATAGAAACGTCTTAAGATGTTTCTTAAAGGAGTCAGTAGACTCCATCAAGCGCAAAGAGAGAGGAAGATTGTTCCAAAGCTTAGGAGCAACAGCCTGAAAAGATTTCTCTCCTCTGGTCCTGAGTCGTGTGCGTGGAACCATAAGTAGATTCTGATCCACAGACCTCAGAGCTCGAGCTGGGGTGTAAGGCTGGATCAGATCAGTGATGTAAGGAGGAGCCTGACCATGAATAGCTCTGAAAGTAAGAACCAGAATTTTAAAGTTGATCCTGAAAGAAACTGGAAGCCAGTGAAGAGTTTTAAGGATCGGAGAAATGTGAGTTCTGTCATCAATCGTGGAAGTCTCCACCTCCACGGAACTTGTTTAAACAAAGTAGTGGGCTAGGCTCTCGTGACTTCTCGTTCGCCGAGATTTCAGACGGGGGAGAACTTTATAAAGAAATACCTTGAAAACATCGTTATGATGAGGGACCTACTGCATCTTGGAGAGGAAGACATTGGAACCATGTGAGTGAGTCGGGAGAGTTGGATTTTCACATTACTCGCCCTATTTACAAAGGCAGAGAAATAAAGTGATGACATCTACTATAGAATAGAATACCTTTATATCCAAGAACAACCGCCACCACAAAAAAAACCACCCTTTGTTGTGTTTACAACACTGGCAAAAAAAGTGTTGCAATATTGTTTGGACAATGCTTTTTTTAATTAAATTCAGTTTTAGCGTCTCTAAAAACAAATACAAAATATATTTTCAATAAAAAAAAATACGTAAATGAAATGAAATTAATGTACAAAGATAAATAAAAGGGTAACTACATAAATGATAAACTAGGAATACAAATTAATTGCAGCCAAAATATAAGTAGTGAACAGCGCAAATTGTTTTTTAAACACTGGGCGGGGTTGTCATTGCACGTCATTTACAGAAAAAAAATAATAAACATTTAATCAGAGGGCAGAATTCACTAGACGAATGATTTTCTCCAAAGGTGTTAAAATAAACTAGTAAACGCAGGTCCAACAGTGAAGTTGGCCTACTATGTCATGTCTTGACGTTCGCTCACCAGCCTCGTGATATTGGTAAACCTAACATGACGTTGCAGTCTAGCCTTTAACAAGCAGCCGCTTCGACCAATGGGATTCCGCCTCAGCTGCGGCTAAACAAATAGGATTGGTTCAAATATGCAGAGAGGGCGGTCTTTCTGAGAAACAGTGCGTATCGGGTTAGGTTGTTAGAAAGTTAATGGCTGGGGGAAAGAGATCCTCCTCAACCCTCGCTTCGGGAGAGTTTCTGGATTCCCTGAAGTAAAATAACGCAAATATCCAAAAAGAATTCGGCTGGGCGGACATATAAGTGATCAGCTAGCTCGGCGACGCACGTATCTTGAGAATAAGTATGCAGGATGCAGTAGCCGGGACGGCAATGCTGACGGACGGCTTCGAGGACGAGATTGACTCGGTGACTCCTCGCTCCCCGGTGGGAGCTGGGATCGGGGTAGGAGCGACACCAGGAGGGGTCGGACTTGGGGGCATTGGGCTCGGCGTGGGAGGAAAGAAAGTTCGTCTATACGGCGAACCCGGCGGACCCACGACAACAGACAGACTGGATTTCAAACTAGCGGCCGCGGCCGTCCTCTCCTCGGGTCCAGGATCCGGCAGCGACGAAGACGAGGTTTCAGAGGTAGCTAAGCTAGTTAGCTAAGCCGTAACCGAAAAAAGGACTAGGCCGCTAAACTACATCTAATTACCCAACACGTTGACTTAACACCGGTTGTTTTTTTTTACTTTATCCGAGCGAAAACGTGTTCTAATATCCGCCATGTTGTGTAAGACACGGTGGTAGTTGTTGACGCTGACCAACTGTAATGTTTTATTTATGCAGCGCAGGCTGTAGCCACGGCCTAGTTCGGGGTGGAAGCGACGACGGCCTCGTTTGCTGCTGTCGTCTTGTAACACCCCATCATAAGTTCGCAGTTCTAAGAAAAACAGTTTTAGATTCTAGACCAAACGAATAAATAATCGTATCTCACGGATGAACACTGGCCCAAAAGTCGCACAATGTTGTAATTGTGGTGCAATTACGTCACTTTCGCAAAAACGTGTACATTAACTCGGATCGTTCTTTGGCCAACTTGTGTTTGGATTGTGAGGTTTTTTTGCTTGCGGAACTGGGTCTAAATGTAACAGTTTGTTTTGACAATTTAGTGCGTCCTCCTCTCGAATGGTTTCGTACTCGTCGTTTATTGGGATTGTTGTAATTTAATATTTACATTTGAAGGTAGTTCTGACCCCTGGACTGCTTGCTTGTGGTCAGAGAGGACAGGTGTGGTGGCATCTCCACGTCTAGGGACACACGTTTTTTTTTTTTAAACCAACTTAGCAACATCTGTCAGTCCAGTTCGTGACAAGTGTACCTTTAGTCCACTACAATTTAAAACACACGTGATGCAACTTGTACGATCTTTTATACTTTCACGTCCACTGCGTGGGGAGCGTAAAAACTCGATCGTTACATAGAAATTAAATAGTTTATTAAACAAAAGATGCCACGGTATTATTAAGGGATAAATGTCAATAAATGTAACTTTAATGCATTGACACGACTTTCTATGATATCATCAAGGTATAAAAGGGTTTGTTATTATCAAAAGTGATTTTTTTTATCTTCTCTTTACGCGATGGAGACATGTTTTTATTTCAGTTTTTATCCTATTGTAAACATTTTTGCTCAAAGATCGCTGACCGGGTTTGTTTAAGTTTCACTTCTAGTCTCCTGACCTACTTCAGTGATCAAACTTTTTTTTAGTTTATCGCTGGGCAATTAAAATGTATTTTATCCTTTTACAGAAGTATCGGTAGTATGGTGATAAGCTCGCACCTTTCAATACACATTTATTAACACATGGTACAGAAAGCTTCTGCCAGTGGCAAACACTGAACTTGTTTGACTGCAGTACAGTAAATATTTGATGGGTTTTTTCCGTCATCCTCTCCTGTTATAAATACAAGTTGCTATAATTTTTGTGGTATACAATGAATCGTCACTAGCTTTTGGTGGTCATTTGAGAGAGAAAAAGTGCTCTTTCCTACGTTCAATTTCTTATTCAAAGTGTATCCATTTGTCAAGGCATGTGGTTGTTTTTTAACAAGTCGCTAAATGAAGTCGTCTGTCATACCCGGAATTATAGTTATAGTATAGTTAAGTTGGCTTACAAGTCTGTCATGGACAGGTTTTCAGGGTGCCCTCTCAAGTTGTGGAGTTGCTTGTCTGGGCTCTAGCTAAAAACTGAGCCCCAGGATTAAGAAAATGCCATTCTCTGCCCTTCCAACTCTCTGGATACCAACACTCTGTGGGAACTGTAGTTCAATTATAGCAAAGACTGATCTCCATTGTTGACTGAATAGCTTCGGTAGAACAACATTTCCCCTAAGTCTTTGTGTTGGTTTATGCGTAGAATCTTGCTAGCTATATTAGGAGCTACATCATTTAAAAGCATTTTTCATGAAACGAAAACTCTTGTTCCCTTTTTAAATTCCACAACTTTTAGAAAGTATTTTGCTTGAAACCTTACAATTGTTAAATAATAAAGAATTGATAATAGTATTTAGTGTAGTAGTTTAGTTATAATAAGTATAATTGTTTTCGACCAGTAATTGTATTGCTTTATGGATATTCTACTATAAACATTTCACAAGAAAAATACCTTGCACTCTCCAGAAACTGTTCTTAGATTATTGACAACCAAACCAGGAACTTGCGCTATTTGTAATCACTAGTGTCACTTAACTATTAAAATGAGATTTACACTTTATAATCTGTCATCTTAAAACAAACATGTTATAGTTGCTATTGCCTGATGATCAAGCTATGTCTATAGCCAAGACAAAGCAGACTGTTTCTTATGTTTATACATTATATTCAAGTCAATAGAAGAAATCAGATTTGAACTTGCCATGGATAAAAGATCAAATGTCCACATGTTTGGTTTGACTTGGTTAACTATGCTAAAACCGTCTGTATTATTGTAGCCAGTTCTAGACACATCTGCTGATTGTCTATCATTACGCCAACAGTGTTTAGGTCTGTGTTGCCAAACATCTCTGAAGTCGAGTAGCTTTATAGGAAGTTTAAAACGATAACTTGTCAACAGATAAGGAAACAGAAAGATACTTTAGAACTCTTCGGTTCAAAAAGTGCAATTGACAGATGGTATTCTGGCATCAAGAGTCGACTGAATAGCTTCACGTTCAATGTAGTCCTGTCTGAAGTGTTTCCTGTGTGGGATTTTATTTTCGATTTTCCTGCTCTCTTTCCATTGAAAGAAGTAAATAAACGAAGGCAAAAGGCTGCTCTTTTTTTAGTAGCTGTATTTTGTGTGTCTTAACACTTCAATATTTACTTGTTTTTAAAGTTATTAAAGCGTCCATAAATATTTTTCAAGTAGTGTGTCCCTTTTGATAGGTTGTACTGGATGTTTTGTTTTCCCTGATGAATGTCAACAACAATTTTACTTTCCTGTCCAATAGGTGGAGTCCTTTATTCTGGACCAGGAAGACTTGGATAACCCCATAATGAAGACCGCATCAGAGTTGCTTTTGTCGAGTGCTACAGATGGTGTAGATTTGAGAACTGTTGATCCAGAGACGCAGGCACGACTCGAAGCTCTTCTTGAAGCCGCAGGTATGGCAACTCTGTCTAACCTACAGCCTAAAGACCCCTGGGAAGATGTGTTTAAATCTGAATGAATTACTAATATTATCTTAAAAAATTGAATTCTATCCAGTCTTTGTGCAGGATAGATCACTTTAACCAGTTGTGGTTTAAAAGCCAATATCAAAAATATAAAATGGTGACTACAGCTTTCTCATTTCTTTATTAAATATTTTTACATATTGATTATCGACACAAATATTTGTATATAATTACTTGTAGAAATGTGCTTCCAAATAACTTATTTTTTTAGAAAAATAAGAGAATTTTCCAGTCAGCAGTTGAATTTAGTAAATCCGATCTCAGAATTATTAAGTCAAGTGTGAATCAATCAACAAAGGTTGAAAAATAAATATAAATTCCAAGTTCTTTTTACTGCATCCGAGCATTAGTAATGCCTCTCATTTCATAAGTATAAAAGTAACAGTATTTTGTTAAATATATATTGAATTTCCAAATATGTTCACCAGGAAAGATCCACATTTGTAAAATTGCATGCATTACAAACAATCTAACATTTGTGATTCATTTTGTTATTTCTTAAGACTTCCCATGCATGACATGCAACATACAGTTGAGGCCTGGCATGTGAATTCAAAGTGATTTCACCGTCATGCAGGAACCAGGTTTATATTGGCATACAGACAATTGATATTCAGTCTTCATATATTTTATATTTATTGTTCCCTTGATTTCATCTAATTGTGTAGAGTTATTTGGCTCAATTAGTTTTGCTGTACGGTGGGTAGGAAATCCTGTGTGGATTATTCCAGCAGGCCTGGGTGTCCTGCCCTCGTTTGGGCTTATGAACATTACCAGGCAGATTAACGCTCCAACACTACTGAGCGTCAACCACATCATGCAAAGCGGCCTGTTGACCGACTCATGGCTAATCTCCTACTTCTCTCTGACTAGTCAGGAAAGGCACCTAGCATTATCTGTATACCTTTTGCATGTGGTTTAAAGAACTTGGCATAAAAAAAAAAACAACTTTAAAAAGTTTGGAGTTCATGAATAAATCCAGGTTCTTCTCGTTTTAACCAACCGTCCATTGGTAGAGAAATCTCAGGCTTTAAAGCTGTAGTTATTTACTTTGTGGTTAAAAGGTTTTAAACTATTCTGTGGACATGTTTCAATATAACCAAGGCTGATTATTATTTGCAATGGAAGAGCGTTTTACTCTCTAAATACACTATTGGCTTTGCATTATTGTGACCTTCAACTTAAAGTCTTCCTACATCATTGGCATTAGAAGTAACTAGTGTTGATGCCCAAACAAATTTGACATCTCAGTAGGTCAAGATTATAGATAAACCAACTAATCCGTAAAGATCTTTAAAATGCTGATGTTACACTATGTCAACTTGAATTCTGTATATCCTAAAGATCTCCACTACTTCTACTACTACTACAGTATATCTGGTCTTACAGCAGTATAGCCCACACCAAACATGACGCCATCGTCCAAAATGTTGTGGTAACAACTGTGGTGTTCAGTTTCACGCAATTCTTAGAAATAACTTAAAAACCTTAAAACCCTTCTTGCTGCTTGAGTACCTAAGATGTATTCACTGCACATAGCAACAAATGACCTAGTTAGGTTCATGTATGCACAAAATTAGACTGCAAGTAAACTGTTTACATTGTCATGATCATACTTCCTTACCACAAAATTGAAGCAAAACGGCATGTATTGATGAAACAGAATTCAGATGCAATACCTCGTGAATTAATGAATTTAAGTTCATAATGTTTTAAATGGACTTTACATTTAGACAGTGCGGACACTGTACTGTATCAAATATCTTTATAGACGTACAAAGTTCAGACAAATTATCAATGAGAATAAAACAATGGTTTTCTTCAGATCTATTATTCTCATTCATTTTTTCAAACTTGAATCATATTGCATCATCCTTATCATTATACAGTCCGTGGTAGTGGTAAAAACATGGTAACCACAAAGACTGAAGTACCCCCCACTGTCATGTTGGTCAAAGTTCAACACATTTAAAAAAGCTTTTCAAACATTTGTTTTCTACTTTCTTTTATCATTTAAATGATGCATCCACATATTAATGCAATTTTTCAATGGAACCTGTTAGAAATTGACTTCATAATGTAGGTCAAAAACATTTGTTCTCCTGCTGTTTCCTTCATTCTTTTCTTTTGGGCAAAAACACATCCACTCATTTTTTTTCTTCTCTGTTATGACTCTTGTGTTTTCCTCCCAGCTGTGCTCTTTTTCTTCTCCCTCTTGTTGAGCAAAATCTCCAGTTACATTCTCACACATGCACTGTCCCTTCCCATCTAGAATGAACACGATGTTTTATCCATCTTTTCCTTTTATTTGTGTCACCAAATACAAAAGAACTGTTCAATTTTTGCAAAGTTGTTTGTACAGAAAAACCTCTTCAGATGCTCGGGGGGATAGTATGTTTCTTTAAATTTAAATTTTTAGATTGTATGTTAATGAGTATAAACTTAAATCATGCAATATTAACAAATGCTTGTGTGTGATTAGTTGTTTTTTTTGTGTTTCCTCCATCTCTCTTATGTATCTTGCTACTAACCATCAATTGGATTGGCTGGACTGGACTTGCTTCTTCACCTGGCCTGGTTTGGTTGTGCTATCCCTTGGTTTGCCTTGCCCTATGCACCTCTGCCCTTTTGGTATTTGGCAGGCATCGGTAAACTGTCCACTGCCGATGGTAAAGCTTTTGCAGACCCTGAGGTGCTACGGCGACTGACGTCATCTGTGAGCTGCGCCCTGGACGAGGCTGCGGCAGCCCTCACACGGATGAGAGCTGAAAACACACTCAACGCTGGCCAGGCCGACAAGTATGTATTTCATCCATGTAGACCATTGCTTGTCGTCGTATACATGCATTTAGCGTGATCGGCATATCTTCATGAAGTGCAGGGTAATATGACGCTGAAACACTATGCAGATAATGAGTTGGATTTCAGTAATTTGAACGCTAGTGTATTTGAAGATGATACACGATTTCTCAAACTTAAGTTAAGCCATTAGAAAAGGAATGTGCACTTTGAGTCAAAGCGTTGGTTTAACCAGTTCCTTAATAATGGGGTTTTGTATATCATTTTTATCAACTATTTGGTTTCTTTAGTTCTAGCCAGTCTTATGCATATATTCTGCTTATTCGCCTTTAAAATTAAAGTTCTAAGTTGCCTCATGTATGTCCTTAATGTTGCTATTATTCAGAAAGTTGAAGTTTATGATTTGATGATGATTGAATTGATTATAAAAATACACAATATTCAATTTATCTAATCTTCCTTTGGCTTTATTATGTTGTTATGTCATCTTATTCATTTGAAGTGCACTGTATCTTAATCTAACATGTACGATTGTTTATTCTTTTCTTATTATTTCTTATTCTACTGTTTACTTGCTGCTGTAACGGCTAAACTTAACCATGGGACGAATATATAAATATCTTATATTTTCTAAATATAATATAATAACATGGTGTTAGTGCTTTTTAACTACTTCTATTGATTGTTTTTGCCAATTAATAAAAACACTACATTTTGAATGACAGGGACCAGGCTGTAGTCGGAGAGAGTCCTTTTATTGAATAACAAAACACTGGCTGTTGTTGGACACAACCCGTGTGTGCTTGTCCTTCTTGTAGCTCGTGTTGCAACTGTGAGGCGATTGTGTGTTCACCTGTCACAGTGGCAGTAATTGTAGCAGTTTGGTTATTTTCAGCCGTAGTTTAGCGGAGGCGTGCTCGGATGGCGACGTCAACGCAGTACGCAAATTGCTGGACG
This sequence comes from Callionymus lyra, assembly GCF_982586985.1. Classification (NCBI taxonomy): domain Eukaryota; kingdom Metazoa; phylum Chordata; class Actinopteri; order Syngnathiformes; family Callionymidae; genus Callionymus; species Callionymus lyra. The sequence goes on from NC_141826.1 coordinate 11,206,609, forward strand.
AGGGCCGGAGTGTAAACGAACACACAGAAGAAGGAGAGAGCCTGTTATGCCTCGCCTGCTCAGCTGGCTACTATGAACTTGCACAGGTATGCAAAAGATGTTATGGCAATCGGTTAGTCTTGAATATTGTCACCCCCAAGTACGTTTGGAGCTGCTATAGAATCATTTTTTTTGATTGCATCTTGCGTTATTTATTTAGGTTCTTCTGGCCATGCATGCCAACGTGGAGGACCGCGGGATCAAAGGGGACATAACGCCACTGATGGCTGCTGCCAGCGGAGGTTATGTGGACATAGTCAAACTACTTCTCGTGCACGGAGCAGACGTCAACGCTCAATCCTCCACAGGTAAACCAGTCTCTACTTTAAGGCTGTCAGCACTGTTTTATGTAATATTTAAATTCTTGGTAGCACAGTATGGAAGTATATCTGTGGCATCAAAATATTTCATGGTCATATTTAACATTTCATGTATTGAAGTTTGTTTTATTTTTATTTTAAACATTAAAATGATCAGAATTGAATATTTATTTTACAGATAATTAAATTCAATAGATTTTCAATTTATGACTTTTTAAAGAGCTGGGTATGATAGTGCCACCAGACGATACCTTTCAGCCAATTATGGTGGCACTATTATACCAACATTTTTATATTGAATTTTAAGGGCTACAAAAAAGAAAATTGAACACAACACTATACACAATATTGAATTTGATATTCAGTCAAAACAAATTCAACCTTTCAATATAGAAATGATTTAATTAAATTATATCTTCCTCTCTCTTTGCGCTTGATGGATTTACTGACTCCTTCAAGAAACATCTTAAGACGTTTTTATTTGTCCAGGGTTTTCCTTGATTTTCTGGAACTCCTGTGTTGTTCTCAGTTTTATCTTGAACTTTAAAGTATATTTTTTATTGAGTATTGTTTTGATTGTTTAAGCGCTTTGTGGCCCTGGTCTGGGAGAGCGCTATACAAATAAAAATGACTTACTTACTTACTTACTCTCATATTCAAAATTCTGGTGGAAAGGATATAATTCGATAGCACAGAATCTCTAGATATATGATGTGGACTATGAAAACTTGTTTTAATAAAGTAAAGTTGTCCTTTTAAATAAACTGAAAATGCTTTGACTGAAAACTATTATAAGAGACCGTCTGGTGATAATCATGTCATAGTTCTTTTGATCATGGGTCGCACGTGTGTGCAGCAACATCTAACAAAGAGGAAGTGACATAAATCACTACACCTCAAAATGCATAGAATACATTTCAAGATTCCAGGGACACTGTTAATTCTAAAATTCTTCTATTTTTGTTCCTCCATTTCAGGCAACACGGCCCTAACGTACGCATGTGCCGGGGGGTTTGTGGATGTGGTGAAGGTACTTCTCAAAGAGGGTGCTAACATCGAGGACCACAACGAGAACGGACACACACCTCTTATGGAGGCTGCCAGTGCAGGCCATGTTGAGGTGGCCAGGGTACTGTTGGAGTATGGGGCTGGCATTAACACTCACTCTAATGAGTTCAAAGAGAGTGCGCTAACACTCGCCTGCTACAAAGGTCAGATAAAATTTTATATCATCCATTAAATTCTTCCCTTTTTCCCCAAATTGGTGTTTTCTTCATGTACTTTATTTTCCCTTTTTAGGTCACCTTGATATGGTACGTTTTCTGTTGGAGGCTGGAGCAGACCAGGAACATAAGACGGATGAAATGCACACAGCCTTGATGGAAGCCTGCATGGTGAGCATCTGACCCAAATTTATACCTACTGTAAACTTCATAGTTCTATAGAGACTTTGTTCTTTAAAGATGTTTTGCCTTAGTTTTTCCTAAATGACATCTGGGTTATGCCTTTTTGATGTATTGAATAACTCATACAAAAGAGAGAATCCTGAAGATGGTTGACTATGAAAGCTTCCTGAGCACAGGAAGGGAACATTTAATTGAGTCTACTTTAGACACATAATCTCACAAGTTTCTAAAATATGGCTAAACAAATATTTTTTATTTTGGTCTAAATTTCTTTGTCAGCTTCCAGTCTACTCGCCATCGGAAGTCTATATGCAATTAATTTGACATATTTACTTTGAGTAAATAGATATGTACTATTGTATAATAATATTAATAATAATCACTATTGTTATTATTATTATGCGCGTAAGAGTATGTCTTGGTGTTGCAAAGGTGAAATGACCTTATATTGAGTTTTTCTAATGACCCTTGTTGAATATTTGACAATAAAATCATTTAACTAAGTAATAAATCACTCAAAAGCAGTTAAGATTTTCTCAGATCTTTGTTCAGGTGCTTATCTCCACCCTCTTTGTGTGTCTCGCTGTCCCAGGATGGCCATGTGGAGGTAGCGCGGCTGCTGTTGGACAGCGGTGCACAGGTCAACATGCCAGCTGATTCGTTTGAGTCGCCTCTCACCCTAGCAGCCTGTGGTGGACACGTGGAGCTCGCTGCTCTGCTAATTGAAAGGGGAGCAAACCTGGAAGAGGTGTGTTTGTATTATATATTGTAATACCAGCTTTGAATATTGTACAATTTTTGTTTTAAGTTGCTTCTCTGGAATCATGTTATTAGTTCAATGTGAGCGCCAAAGTACATTGTAGAGACTGTGATGTATTTTATAGAACCATATATAATTTACTGTGTCTTTAATAAAGGTCAACGATGAGGGCTACACTCCCCTGATGGAGGCAGCAAGAGAAGGCCATGAAGAGATGGTGGCGCTACTGCTAGCTCAAGGTATGATCTAATGTGACTTGAACGTTGTTCCTCCTCTAGTGAGCGTATCAACACTTCGAAAGGTGCACAAAAACGGTTCATCCATTACCAAGCAGTGCCTTATATGATGTTAACATTAGTGCAGACTCGCTCAAAACTGTTTTTATTCTCTTATGTTTTAATAATGGCAGACTTTAAAAACATTTACAAAACATTTATTTAGATTAATCATAGAAAAGGCAACTGTAAGTATATCTGAGATTTTATTCCACATATAGATTTCAAATGAATTTTTTGATAAACATTTATACTCTATTTTATTTAACGTGTCAAATGACAATAAAGTTTCTCAATCAAACACTGCAAAAGAAGAGGGGGGGGGGGGAGTTGTGTTCTTTAAAATTATTTTTGGTCGTTGTGTTTTACTGAATGAAATCCTTAATCGCTGTCCAGGTGCTAACATCAACGCACAGACAGAAGAGACACAAGAGACCGCTCTGACTCTAGCATGCTGTGGTGGCTTCTTGGAAGTGGCCGACTTCCTCATCAAGGCTGGGGCTGACATCGAGTTGGGGTGTTCTACCCCTCTCATGGAAGCAGCACAGGAAGGCCACTTGGAGTTGGTTAAATACCTTCTTGCTGCTGGTGAGTCTTGCCGTTTTATTTTAGTGGGAGGAAAAAAGTTCAACAATGATGAGTATCAATCACTATTTTTTTCAGGGGCAAACGTTCACGCGACCACTGCGACGGGTGATACAGCATTAACGTACGCTTGTGAGAATGGACACACAGATGTGGCGGATGTGTTGTTACAAGCTGGAGCTAATCTGGTAGGTCTTTAACAGAATTCTGCTAGTCTTGCCTGACTGCCAGTATTGGCGGATTCAGAAACTTTTGTTACCAGTGTTGTAAATGCAACATAATTCATATTTTAAAAGCAAAATATTGATTTTAACAAACAAATAAAATACATTTAAATATAATTTTTTTGCAAGACGTTAATGGACTTTTTCTCTTTTTTTTCCAGGAACACGAGTCTGAGGGAGGGCGGACGCCTCTGATGAAGGCTGCAAGAGCGGGGCATCTCTGCACTGTGCAGTTCCTAATCAGCAAAGGTTTGTTATTTACCCTCATTTCATTAATGAAATTAGGTTACATGAGCAAGAAAGTGAACATATTTTCTCTGTATCTTGGGTAGAGGGATCAGATGAGTTTCTAATTTCATCAAACAAATGTTTTATCTCACTTTCCAGGTGCTAACGTGAACAGAGCCACAGCCAACAATGATCACACAGTGGTGTCTTTGGCCTGCGCTGGAGGACATCTGGCTGTCGTGGAGTTGCTGTTGGCACATGGTGCTGATCCTACACACAGACTCAAAGTAAGTGCCACGGTCCTACCAGAAAGTCTGCAGCGTAGTGATGACAATTCTAATTAAATGTTGTTCATGCTTCTCTCTGTAGGATGGCTCGACCATGTTAATTGAAGCTGCTAAGGGTGGTCATACAAATGTTGTGTCCTACCTGTTGGATTACCCAAACAACATTTTGTCTGTCCCGGCACCCGACCTTTCCCAACTCACTCCCCCTTCGCAAGATGCCTCTCAGGTAAATGGAGAAACCACACATTTTTTTCAACGGGGAGACATTTCAACTCAAGAACACCATGCTTATATCTCTATCTGTTCTCAGGTCCCTCGTGTTCCATTCCAAGCTCTCGCCATGGTGGTTCCTCCTCAGGAGCCTGACCGTGCCCCATCAAACATCTCAACGCCTCCTCCTGCCTCCAATAAAGGTATAATCGTTCTTTAAAATGCAACCTGTGCTCGGGTTCAACCAGCTGTTTGAACCAAGAGACTCATTTTCTCTGTCACTCCAGGTATGTCCAAGCAGCGGCAAGCAGCCCTTCAAACCGGTGTCCCAAGCTCAGTAGGCCGAGGGCCTGAAAATGAGCAACTACCACCCTTTCACTTGTGCCAACCCCTGGAGTGCATCGTAGAGGAGACGGAGGGGAAATTGAACGAGCTGGGCCAGAGAATCAGCGCCATCGAGAAGGCCCAGCTTCAGTCACTCGAGCTCATTCAGGGGGAGCCGCTGACCAAAGACAAAATCGAGGAGCTGAAGAAGAGCAGGGAGGAGCAGGTATCCCATCATTGATCTTAATATTTGTGATGGTCATCTACCCACTCCATCTGTCATGTTTGATGAAGCACTCTCTTCGCTATAGTTGCATCTTTATACCGAACCCATTTATTTTATTTAAACATTTACTTAAAACGTAATAATAATATATGTATACAAGTTATAATAATCATACATACAGTGAAGATTATAATTACTTTTTTTCCTAGTCTAATCTGGATTAACACTTAATCGCAAATTGATACTTTTTCAGTTATTCTTATATACAAAGTCAGGGTTTGAGGCTCAAAGGGCTTTCATTTTGTAAAGCAAGGATGTGGCCTTCCGCCCCTTTTAGGTACAGAAGAAGAAGAAAATCTTGAAGGAGCTCCAGAAGGTGGAACGCCAGCTGCAGCTGAAAACGCAACAACAATTCACCAAAGAGTACATGGAAGTGAAAGGCTCAAAGGAAGAGCAGGAGCCAGGACAGAGCCAGGGTCCTGGCCCGGGGCCTGGAAACATGTTGTGCACTCCCGAATCCCTTCCCATCGTACTTGGCGCCCAAGTTAACACCAGCTCTGATACAGATGAAGAAGCGAACAAGGATGGAGAGCTACAGGAGCCTCCCGGAGAGGAGGGAGAAGAGGTCTGACCTGATGAACAAAACTTTTTGATCATTCAAGATGCATAAATGTCTTTTTATTTTTAGGAGGAAGATGACGATAATGATTATGTAGAGGACGATGAAGACTCGGAGGAAGAGGCAGAAGCAGAAGATTACACCAAGCTTCCGCAAGTGGGCACAATCCTCTACAGAGATGGTCCTCAACCACCACCGCAGCAGCCTCCTCTACCGCCATCGCCACAAACTCAGTCCCAACCTCCCCCTCCGCCTCTCCAGGCCGCCTTTGTTCCCATCCAGCCACTGCCGGACTACAATCCAGCAGACTATCCAGGAAGCACCAGCCCAGAGCTGCAAAGGGTACTAGTAGGGCAACAGATGTTGAGTCAACAACAGCAGGGTCAGAGTCAACAGTTGGCTGGTTTAGGACCTGGAATGATACCTCAGCAGACCCCAGATGGACTCATGGTCGCGACGCCTGCACAGACGCTCACAGACACACTGGATGACATCATGGCAGGTAAGGTCCTTCATAAATGAAGGTTTTATTCACCAACGCCTGCCCCCAATTAAAGATTTTACCCCTTTTCCCATTTAGCTGTGAGCAGTCGGGTTCCAATGTTGAACACAACATCACCCACTCCCCTCTTCCAGCCACCTACACAGACGCCTGCAAACATTGCATCACCACCTTCTGTCTTACCTCTCTACCCCTCTGTGGACATTGACGCGCACGTAAGACATAAACACTCAAGTCTTTTTTTTCTTTTTTTTTTTTAGCTAAAGCATTTTTTTTAACAACAATGTTTATCCGACAGACCGAGAGCAATCACGACACGGCACTGACGCTGGCATGTGCAGGAGGCCATGAGGAGTTGGTGTCTGTGCTCATCGCTCGAGGAGCCAACATTGAACACAGAGACAAAAAAGGTATGGCTTGATAAAGGTGAATGATTTATAATTATTGATCGCTAATGGTCCTATCCTACTCCCTTCCTCACAGGTTTCACCCCTTTAATTCTGGCTGCCACAGCCGGTCACGTCGGTGTTGTTGAGGTGCTGCTGGACAAAGGGGGCGACATTGAGGCTCAGTCAGAGAGAACCAAAGACACGCCGCTCTCGCTGGCCTGCTCTGGGGGACGTCAAGAGGTGAAGAGCTTTTCATGCTGTTGAGCTTTAATCTCAAGATGTTACGGAAACTAAAAAGTCTCCAACAACAGGTCGTTGAGTTGCTGCTACTGCGAGGGGCAAATAAGGAACATCGCAATGTCTCAGACTATACTCCTCTGAGTCTTGCTGCTTCAGGAGGATACGTCAACATCATCAAAATACTCCTAAACGCTGGAGCTGAGATCAACTCCAGGTAAAGCTGCAATTTCATAATGGCCGCCCGTAACTATTTGCATTAACCCCCAAGTGGCATTATGGGATTAGTCCTCATTAAAATTTCCTTTTGTTTTTTTCCCGAACAGGACTGGCAGTAAACTTGGGATCTCTCCCTTGATGTTGGCAGCAATGAACGGCCATGTACCGGCTGTGAAGCTCCTGCTGGATATGGGCTCGGACATCAATGCCCAAATCGAGACCAACAGAAACACGGCTTTGACATTAGCTTGCTTTCAGGGCCGGGCTGAGGTTGTCAGTCTTCTCCTGGATCGCAAAGCTAACGTAGAGCATCGTGCGAAGGTAAATTCACTTATCTAACATTCACACTCGGATATGGTAATGAAAATTATTTTGGAAACATGCCCTGAAAGATCTAATCATGATTTACATCATGCCATGGACAATGGTTAACTTTGCTTAAAAGGTTACGATAATCCCATGTGATTAAGTAATCAACTTGATAGTAAAATCAGGTCAAATAGCCATATGAAGGAGATTCCTTGAAATATAACCACTCGATGGATCTTCATAACCCATCTGTCTGTTGTATAATCACTGACTGGGTGTTATGGTTCCACAGACTGGTCTCACTCCTCTGATGGAGGCAGCTTCAGGTGGCTACGCAGAGGTTGGTCGAGTGTTGCTGGACAAAGGCGCTGACGTCAACGCCCCCCCTGTCCCTTCATCCCGGGACACAGCCCTCACGATTGCTGCTGACAAGGGCCACTATAAGTTTTGTGAGCTGCTTATAAACCGGTTAGTTCAGTTCAATTTGTTTAGTTATTATTTTCATTTTCCATGCATCACGATGGGTCTTTTGCATATTTAAGGGGCGCCCACATCGATGTGCGCAACAAGAAAGGAAACACACCTCTGTGGTTGGCGGCCAACGGTGGTCACTTTGACGTGGTACAGCTGTTGGTGCACGCCAACGCCGATGTGGATGCTGCAGATAATCGCAAGATCACTCCTCTCATGGCTGCTTTTCGAAAGGTGAAAAAAAGATAATTTTCTTAGGTGATGTTAAGTCCTTTACTGACCTAAATTTATTTTTCAGGGCCATGTAAAAGTGGTGCAGTACCTTGTCAAGGAGGTCAACCAGTTCCCGTCAGACATCGAGTGCATGAGATATATTTCAACAATTACGGACAAGGTAGGTTTTTATATCGTGAAAGTGTCTTAACAATGTCTCAACTATGCTCAATTGTTTTCTTCGGTTATGGCAGGAGTTGCTCAAGAAGTGCCACCAGTGTATGGAGACCATTGTCAAAGCCAAAGACCAGCAGGCAGCTGAAGCTAACAAGAACGCTAGCATTCTTCTCAAGGAGCTCGACTTGGAGAAGGTAAAGCAAAAGTTTGAATTACCTTTTACCATACCACTTGTAAAACAGGTTAAAATAAACAACCTTTGAGAGGTGCATACGGGGAGGTTTTTCTTAAATGGAAATTCTTATTGTGCACAGTCGAGAGAGGAGAGTAAAAAGCAGGCTCTGGCTGCCAAACGAGAGAAGCGCAAGGAAAAGCGCAAGAAGAAGAAGGAAGAGCAAAAGAGGAAGTTGGAAGAAGAAGAGGGGCAGAAAACCAAGGATGATTCCCTGGACCTGCAGGAGCAGAAGGACGATTCGGCCGATGGTAATGTTTCTTTCCAATTTGGAAGTTCATGTGTAATCAAGAGGGATGTCTTAATTTTTATTTTTTATTTTTTATTCAGAAACTGAAGTTCCTCTTGAGCCCCCCAGTGCAACTACCACCACCACCATCGGAATCTCTGCTACTTCAACCACTTTCACTACAGTTTTTGGGAAGAAGCGAGCAAGTGTGGCAACCACCCCGAGCACCAACCGCAAGAATAAAAAGAACAAGACCAAGGACTCCTCGCCAAATGAACCCATCATTTTACAAGATCCCCAGGTGATTTGATTTATTTTATTTCAGATTTGTCTTGTTATAAATGAATGCTCTGTGCACGCCAGAATGATGGGATGAGGTTCAAAAGTATTTCCTTTTTTTTTTACTCTTAGGTTGCACTTGCACAGCACAAAGCTGACAAGAACAAGATCCACGGTGAACCTCGCGGCGGTGGTGGGGGAGTGGCGGGAGGCAACAGCGACTCGGATCCACTTGACAGCACGGACTGTGCCAGTGAGAGCAGCAGCAGCGGTGGCAAAAGTCAGGAGCTCAACTACCTCCCCGACCTCACCTCCTCTGCGTCGTCCTCCTCTTCGTCATCTTCCTCTTCATCATCCTCGTCGGCGCCGTCTTCAGGTGCAGCGCAGTCCCTGCCTCTTTTGTCCGGCCCGGAGAAAAGACACTGCCTCCCGCCTCAGAGTGAAGGAAAAATGGACAAGATCACGGTGTCTATTTCAAAACCAACACAAAGGTGAATTTGTCTCGTAGAATCTAGCAAATCAGAATATAAACCTTTTTCAGCCCGACTGAGCCTTTTGAATTCATCCATTTCAGAGCTCCAGACATGAGCGACTCCTCATCCAACTCTCTGCCGTCTCCATTCAAGACCATCGGCCTTCCTGTCACCTCGCCTAACAGTAAGCTCAGTCTCACAAGCCCGAAGAGAGGCCAGAAGAGAGAAGAAGGTTGGAAGGAAGTGGTCAGAAGGTCAGTAGCAAAGTCCATCCTGATTGTACAATCGATCAACCTTTTTTTTTTTTTTTTTTTTTCCAGATCAAAGAAGCTTTCTGTACCAGCATCGGTGGTTTCTCGAATCATGGGTCGAGGAGGCTGCAACATTACAGCCATTCAGGACGTGACAGGAGCTCACATCGACGTAGACAAACAGAAGGACAAGAATGGAGAGAGAATGATCACCATCAGGTAGCAAATGACTTGGCATTGCCGCATTTATAGAACTTTGATTAAAAAATGAAATTTGATTTAAAATCCAAGAAATATTGTTTTTATTATAAAAAAAAAAGTTCTGCTGCTGTAGAGTATTGCTAAAGTATCTCAAAGAAATAATATTGCTACATTTAAGTGTTCTGAGATTTTCTTACAAACCAAGAAAACCCTATTTTATTGTTTTTACCTAGAGACATGCTAGGCTACAAGTTGTATTTTTCTTTCAGAGGAGGCACGGAGTCCACGAGATATGCTGTGCAGCTGATCAACGCTCTAATCCAAGACCCAGCCAAAGAGCTTGAGGACCTGATTCCCCGAAATCACATTAGAGCCCCAGGCTCCAAAACGGTCTCAGCCTCCTTCCCAAGCACCTCGGGGGCCACTAGTGGTTCAACCACTGGCCCGAAAGCGCTCGGCTCACTGGTCACTTCCACGGGCACCTCGTTCCAGGCGTCCTCTTCGTCATCTTCATCCTCGCCCCAGGCCGGCGGGAAGATCGGAAAGGGGTTGTCGTCAAATGTCAGGCAGCCATTTCCAGTGTCCCTGCCCCTGGCGTACGCACACCCTCAACTGGCTCTACTGGCTCAGACCATGCACCAGATCAGACACCCTCGGCTGCCAATGGCTCAGTTCGGTGGCACCTTCCCTCCGGCCCCCAACACCTGGGGCCCCTTCCCTGTTCGACCCGTCAGTCCAGGCAGTGCCAACGGCTCCCCCAAGCACAGCGGAGGGACGAACGGGACGCCAGGACAGGCGAGACCGAACTCGACCCACAACGATCACGGCAGCGCGGCCAGCTCAGGAGCCCCCGTCACCACCACCGTCACCAGCACCACCAGTGCTCCCAATACATCCACAGCTAACGCATTGCCTCACTCCCCGAATCCGACCCCCTACAATCCTCAACCAAACGTTCTCACCCCGTCATCGGTCAGGAAGCAGCTGTTCGCTCCCGACTCCAAGCCCATCGGAGTCCCCAATGTGTCCATGTCCAGCACGTCTAGCAGTGGCAGCAATGCAGGACGAGGCACGGGTTCGCCTGCACATTACAGCTCCTCCACTCCGACAACTGCTAGCGCCGCTCTGAACCAAGTTGGAAGCATCTCACAAGCTGCTGTCCAGCAATCTAAAGTGGAGCCAGTTGTCGTCGCCCCTCCTGGAAAAGAAAAGGCTCCTCTAGCTGCAGAGTCTGCGTCGTTGAACGAGAGTGCCGGCTCAGTGGGTTCCACGACCCCTGCCATGGCTTTCCCTCCCAAACCAGAGCCTCGGCAGCAGCAGCTGCCTCCCCCTCCATCCTCCGTATCGTCCACGGACGTTCTCCCGCCGCTTCTCAACGCACAGCCCAACTCCCACCATCCTTCAGCGACCTCTGCTGCTCACTCACACAATGTTGCACAACCCAACAACACTGTCCCCGGCTTCTCAGCACAGGCGCCCAGAGTCTCTCACCGTATGCAGCCAGCAGGGCCTTACTACACGCTCCCTGAGCAGCAGACGCAACAGCAGCAATCCGTCTTCGTGCCCTACAACCCTCAGCAGGAACAGGCGAAGCAAAACCAGAGTCAGACGTCTCAGCCCACGAGTTTGCCTCCTCAGGCCCACAGCCAGGCGCCAGGTCAGCTCCCGGTCTCCGGTAACCTCAACCTGATGAACGGTTCTCAGCTGCAACATGTGGCCAATACAGCGAAACAAATGCCCCTCAACTTTGGACCAGCAGGCCCCTTCAACTTCAGCATCTTTGAGAACAACAACCAGGTGAGGATGTTCTCATTGCCTTCAGTAGTTTTCAACTACTGTATTTTTCAGACTATATTCACCTAAATCGGTAGAGTTACTTGGTGAGGCTCCGTAGTATTATTCTGCAAGGCTCGGCAGAGTTGCTCGTCCAGGCTCCTCAGTATTACTCGACAAGGCTTCAAAGTAATGCTTGGCGAGGTCTAATACTAAAAAGCTCCACTGTGGCTCACATGGTTGAACAAATTGTGCCTTATATTCCAGTTGGTGTTATGGTCTTAAAAACTCAATAAAATGAAGTTGTTTTTTGTTGTCAAAGCCACTTCTTTTGAAGCCAACAACTGTCCTCTCCGCAGGTGGGAAACAATCAGGCGTGGGGTGCGTGTCCCTTGCCTGCTCGCTCCCCTCCCGAGCAGTCCTACACGGCTCCACCGGCCTACATGAACATGGGACAGATGGAGAACATGATGCCGCCGCCAGACAGCTCCAAGGCACCTGGCTATCGTTCGGCCTCCCAGAGGATGGTCAACAACATGGGTAAGTTGATTCTTCCGGGTATAGATAAGTCCAACTCGCACGAGGGGCCAACATCTTTTACCAGTGGAGGAAAAAAATATATATTTACCAAACTGTCGGCAACGGTTAGTATAGATCGTGAATTTGTCTTGATGACAAAGGCGTAACATGAAACTGAACAGCAGATAGTAGTTGCAGATTAACATCAAGTCAGTGCGTTCAATTTTGTTAAATGACGGATGGTGTTAAGGAACATTGAATCAAAGACCTTAAGTTCGAAATATATTAAAGTTGTCCCGGATATACATTTTTTTTGTTGGTGTCTCTTTTATAAATTACTTCCTGGAAATAAAACAAAAAAACTTTTGCACTTGCAGCATTAACCAGCTATGCCACCAGCATCTCTGGGAACCCTGTGTATCTGCACAGTCATGCACCAGTTGGCACGCCCTCATTCAGCAGACAGCACTTTTCCCCTCACCCCTGGAGCGCCTCCACGTCAGGTAGTAAGTGTTTGTCGAGTTTCTTTCCATCATTACCTACTCGGGATTATCATTAACTTCACCCACGATCCAGTGGCCATTTGAAAAGACCTTAACCCTACAAAGAAACCACCATCCTGAGGCCGAGAAACAGTGCCTTTATAGTGTGACCCGAACATGGACCAGATTCACAGAGAGGGAAAGGGAAGGTTCCTGGGAAAAAAAGCGAGTGCTGGCATGTGTATACATAATAACACGATGTGTTAAACATGGCAAGCTGCTGCGACGAGTGAGACATGGAGCACTTTTTACGACGTTAGTTGTTAAGCCATTTTTATTTCTCACGTGAAGCCACGCAGATGCTGTTGGCATGAGTGAAAACGCAACCCTGGCTGCCAAGTCCTCCCACAACAGCTAAAAAACACTTGTCAATTAAATCTGGGATCTTCCTTAATGATCGGTTGATTTTGTGAGGAGTCCTTAGTCTTAGTCTTTTACATAATAATAAAAATTGAGAGGCCAGGAGTAAACATTGGTTTAGTTTTTTTTTTAATATTTCAAGGTTCAAAGTTATTTCTTAGGTCGGCCTATTGATGTCTTTTTAAAGTTCTCATCAAAAAATTAAAAGGTGCAGCTGGTATTTGAAGTAATACAACAATAAAGTTCAATTTATTGCCGGATATTTGAAAATTATAAAGATGACGTCTTGTGTGTTAAGTGTATGTGTATGAAAAAGTGTTAGAAACTTAAACCATACAGCGACGATGACCTCTATGCGTACCTTGTTATGGCGGCATTCACCTAGTAACAAAAAAATCATAATCTTCTTAAAGGTATAATTATCATTTTATCTTCTCCCAAGGTTTTCTTAATGAATCATAATTGTAGGGAAAACATTTGGAGGAAAGATTGCACAGACCATGTGGGGAGTGACAATAATGTGGCAATTTTAGGTTAAGGTTAATCTGCAGGAATAGATCATCAGTTTATATCTTCAAAGCAATACAAAGAAGTCTTCAAAGAGCTGCAACCAAATGAGTTTTTACAACTTACTGAAGGAAACTATGTTCGTGACAAAATGTCTTTATAGTCCACTCATCTTCTATCTCTGCCACCAGGAGAGCCTCAGGTGCAGCCTCCCTCCACCGCGTCATCCTCGACTCTCTCCACATCCGTCATGGCTCCGCCTCCGCAGTCCAAGCAAGGCGGCGTGTCGCAGCAGGACCGGAAGGTTCCGCCGCCCATCGGCACGGAGCGACTGGCGAGAATCAGGCAGACGGGCTCGGTCAACCCACCGCTGCTCACCACCAGCTACACAGCATCCGTGGGCCAGGGTGGAATCTGGTCCTTCGGGGTCGGCAGCGCTTCAGGTACGAGGAGCTTGAGCCGCTTGGCAACTGGGGGGTCTGAGGGGAAAAATCAATACACTAAAAAAGCTAACATTTTTTTGTTATCATATTTATTTTAATAGCTAGATAGTATATATAAATAAAAAGTAATTGTATTTTTATTTGCAGTTTGCTATTTGAAAAGAGTTTTTGTTCATTATTGGGCTGCACTTAAACTCCAAGCCGCTAGATGGCAGCAGTCTTTACCTCCTCTGGCAATAAAAGTTTCGGATTCCAATTCTTTTAGCTGCAGTTTTGTAAACACGACATAGATGTCATGTTATGAATAAGACACTTTAAATAAAATTGAATTGAATTGAAAATACAATAAAATCATGCAATATCCCAGCGATGACTGAGGACAAGGAAATACAGTCAACTAAAGCTGATGTTTGGACATATTTTTGTTTAAAAATAAATTAAATCACTTTTTCAAGAGTCTTGTGGTCTGTAAATTCTGCAACACCAGAGTCAAGTACTTTTGAGTTTTATTCGAGTACTTGACAAATGTATCCTCCTACAGTATCACAATATATCGCATTTGTTCGTCCACAATAGTGCTGTGTATCGAATCACCAGATTCCTGCCAATACACACCACCAATGGCAACTTGAGCATCCATCCTGAAGTAACTTTTGAATCTCTTTTCAGAGGCCATGTCTGGATGGTCCCAGCCACTGATGAGCAACCACATGATTCACCCTCAGCTGCAGGCGGAGCAGTCGGCCTTCTCCCAGCACCAGCCCATGGAGCAGGACGACACCGGCATCGCGAACCCCGTGAACAACTACCACCAGCCGCAGCATCTGCCCAGCAGCTACATTGACTTCCCAAAGGTCACTTGAAGCCCCCCCTCGTGGTGTCTGCTGGCACACATGAAGAGCTCCTTCAGTAATCTTGTCATTGTCCATGCAGGGAATGCCCTTGTCAATGTACGGAGGAACCATGATGCCCCCTCATCCTCCCATGGCAGAGGGGCCGGGGGGACCGATTTACAACGGTTCACACGCTGGTGACCCCGCATGGAACCCCATCATCAAAGTGGTCCCGAACAATGCAGACAGCTCTGATCCACAACAGCAGGTGACTTTTGTTTGTAAAGACGGGGTGTGACGGCAGTTCCTGGTTCGTCCTTATCAAGTGGATGATTGACACTTCTTTTGCTCCGCCTCCACAGGTGTGGCCGGGTACCTGGGCTCCACACGTGGGCAGCGTGCACCTGAATCACGTCAACTAGGCGGCCTCGGCAACAATCAAGCAAACGCATGACCCGACTGAGGAGCAACCACCGACTATGACGACGACGACGACAAATTGAAACCTGTTAACTTTAGTTGAGACCTGCGGGTGCAGAGGTCGAAGAATTGGAAGATCTCTAGACAGCAGTCTATGATGTGCCTATCTCATTTGAGTGAAGAAGAGTTTTGGGAGAGCTGTTAGCGGTATCCCCACGATGCAAACAAACGCGCGCATTCACCTGTTCAACAGGACCATTCTCTGCGTAGTTTAGCAGTTTTGACTTAAACCCACCACACCGTTCTTGGGCAACAGGGGGCTCGACATGAAGTAGCTGTTTTAACTGGGCCCAGAACTAGATGATGATTACCTAAAGAGAACGAGAAATCAACCTTTTAGAGTGGTAAATACATGTATAATTGTTTACATACTAAAAAGGGTTAAAATGAGAGTAAATTTCATGTCGTATAGTGGCTCTACTTTATGTAGCCTGTATTAATGTGAAATATTTACCTTAATATTCAATAAAAAGATTGAAAAGTACTGCTTTTGTGTCGACTTTTATGGTTCAGTGACGACAACTACCCTGAGCTGGTTGACCTGGAAGTGAGGGCCAACTTTAGGGTTTAGATTCAAGTTCAATTGATGACCGTTTCAAGCCTGCTCGCTAACAGGTTTTCTTCAACGAACCCTGGGTTGCATTGAAAAAACGACTACTTCGCACAAATCTCCGTTTGAACTCTGTCGATTGACTATAGACACTAATTGCTTTAATTAAACTATACATTTCCTGCCTCATATCTTGCAAATATGTTTCATAAGTCTGTATTACTCATGTAAGGTGTGTTCAAACCGTCAACACCAGTAGTGGGAAGTTACGTTTCCACATTCGACCAAGTGATTGTTGTTGGGAACCATCAAGTGAAAAGCCTTAATACAATGGAAACGCATATCAAAATGTAATTTATTAAAACGATACAATTGTTTTAAATTGGTTATAATTATGTTATATTTATTTTATTTAGATCTAAAAATAAATAAATAAATCTTACACTATACTAAAAATGTATTTATAATATCCACTTAAACATTTATAGGAAATAAATACTCTCAAAAATTGGGGGGAAAGTCCTCAAAGAAAAGCCCTATAGTCAAATTTAAAGCTGAACTAGTAATAAATAAATAAAACAAATGATAGGAAGTTTCTACATTACCTGATGAGTTTTCCTTTGACCTCATGAGGGCCACATTTTGTCTTTAACACTAGTATTACTCTGTCAGGATTGATATTTAAAATATGGTTTTCTGTACTAAAAGGGCTCAGGAAAATGCTCACTTTAGTTTAGTCTCATTCATGGTTCACTCTAACTGATGCGGCTCTGCATTGGCAAGCACCTGCTTCCTGCCTACAACATCCTACCAACACCGTAGATGGATAAAATAGATGGTTAAAATCTAGTCGTTTTTCCTGGCCGTCCAGGTGAAAAGTTTCTTCTAAATTTCTGGGTCCTGGTTCTCTGGTGCTCCCGAAGACATTCCCATGTAAGCTAGCTTGGGTTCATGTTGAACCCTTACATTATATATTGTCATAGTGTTTTAAATA
Organism: Callionymus lyra; assembly: GCF_982586985.1. Classification (NCBI taxonomy): domain Eukaryota; kingdom Metazoa; phylum Chordata; class Actinopteri; order Syngnathiformes; family Callionymidae; genus Callionymus; species Callionymus lyra. Next base: position 11,223,295 of record NC_141826.1, read on the forward strand.
TCATCACTTTATAAACATGTGGTCGTAAATGTTTCATCTCGACTAAGAAGCCAAACTGTTGCAATCGTTGCCATTTAAAAAAAAAAGTTTTCATGCAGGGGATCCATCTGCAAACACAAGTGGTTGAGAATGATTATTCAAGGAGGACCAACAAAAACTGCGCATTCTTATTTTTTATTTAAATGTGTGTACTTTTTTTTTTAACAGAGTACGTTCAGTGTTTACCCCAGCTCGCCAGGGGGCAGTGGTGAGCGCGGCGTCTATTAAACGAGCACCTCGAAGGGAACCCATGTAAACATGGCGGCCGCAACGGTACCAGCTCCTCCAGCTCAAATACCGAACCCGAGGGGCCCCACTCTCCCCTTCGACCTGGACAAGCCCCCGGTCATCGACGGGTTCGCGCCGCTCTCGGCCTTCGCCGGGGAGAGCAACCAGGACAAGTTTCTGAGGAAGGTGAAGGAGAATCCTTTCGTGCCGATCGGTGAGTTACACAAGTGAGAGTCGAGTGTTACACAAGGACAGGACATCACGTTTATGTCCACAACCTTCACTGGATCACGAGAATGAACATGGTTTTTAAATCATGGTTTAATACAGGACGATATGCACGTGCATTTGTATTTATAAAACCGAATAAATCCAGTCTATCCTTCCCCCTGGGGTTGTTGACATAGTCCTGAAGGTTACATGAAATCTATAAACGACACATTGTTTTAAAAGCTGCACAGAAAGACTCGAATAAATCAAATCTGAAAATACTTGTTGCTTTTTGAAATGATTGCACTAATGTTTGCATAAAGTTATAGGTGGATCAACTCTCTAGTTTTTGCTTTATTTAAACATCAATTTCATTGCTTAACATTATTCCTGCAGGCTTTTCCATGATTTTCTGGAACTCCTGTGTTGTTCTCAGTATTATCTTGACCTTTAAAGTATATACTTTATTGAATATTGTTTTGATTGTTTAAGCGCTTTGTGACCCTGGTCTGGAAAAGTGCTATATAAATACAAATGACTTACTTACATTAACATATTCATTGTTCTTTAGATCAGGGGTTCCCAACCCTTCGTGCTTTGGCCAATAAATTCACGGACCAACCTTCATATAAAAACATTTTTCCGCTAGTTCCGCTTTATTTTACGAGTAAACTTGACTCAAATGAGTTTCTTGACGAGTCAGAGGTGATTGTTACTTCAGAGAAAATACCATATTTTATCAAAATAACACTTTAAAGACTGTAATAATCAAAATAACAGAGATTGTAAAAAATATTTTGTTATATATATATATATTGTTTTTTTTTCTTCTGTGGCCCGGTAACAAACGACTCACGGACCGGTAACGGTCCAGGCACCAAGGTGTTGGGCACCACTGCTTTAGACCATTTAGGGGCCACTAATGTAAAAACTGTGACCATAATGGGCTTTACTCCTCCTCCAGCCGGCTGTAATCATGCCTCGCTTTGTTTATACAACGAATCCCTTGGAGGTGGAGACTTCCAGGATTGATGATGTGCAGTGACAATCCTTGATACGTGACCAATCACAGCAGTGTGGGTGTGGTTATGGTAAACAAGATTTAATCTTCAGATAAACTGTTTTCAGTGGGTGAGGCTTAATTTTCTAATGGAAATATAAAAATAGTTTTTGTATAAACAGATGATACAATAGAGCTCCAGGATCAATTTAAGAGACACTTTAATCATCACTTTAGTTGCCCATAAGTGATTTAAACTTATTCTTAAAAAAAGGTTATTTATTCATATATTATGTTATATATTCATATTTTAACTTTTTGGGGGAATAACATCGACAACAAAGTTGTTTTTCAACACTTACTCGTATCAAAACGTATAATTCAAAATTAATAACGTGACGTAATGTGTTTGTAAGAAAGTATTTACCATTTCTTTTAAACAAAATTTGTTGACCGACTTGTTGTCCTCGCAGGTTGTATCGGAACTGTGGCGGTGCTGGTGATGGGCCTCCGAGCCTTCCATCAACAGAAGTTCCAGCAGTCACAGAAACTCATGAGGGCCCGCGTGGTCGCACAAGGCTTCACCGTGTTTGCCACGTTGTTTGGGGTCCTCACCGCGGCACTGAAAGATAGGAAGTGAAGTTGGAACTGGACATTTTACCCCGAAACCTGGGCAAGATCTGATCTTTGGTGAATCAAGTAAAGAATGTTGGATGATTTATCAACAATAACGAGGAGACATTATTTATTACTTGAAAATCATATTAAAAGGCTAACACATTATGACTGGAGGACTAAATGAAGTGTTTGTACCCATCTGTACAATTGAGTCTCATGGTTTAAATCTGACATTGTGGAGACAAATTGATCTTATGTGTGCTTGTCAAGATTATGGCTGAACAATTTGGGAAGAAAATCTTTTTAACAATATTCCTATCCAGTACGCTTTTTTTGTGGTAATACTATACAGGTCACTGTATTACCAATACAACCTTTGATAGAATCAACATGAAACACTCCTTTTATGTAGGCCAGGCCTGAATATTAACATTAAATGAGATTCATACAATTGTTTAAAAAAATATTTTTTTAATATATACTTTTTTTTGCATTCGCTTGTTTCTGCCGCCACCTACTGTAGGGTTGGCGCAAGCGTCTAAATTTATTATTTTTTAATCCTGGCCGCTTTGAAAATTGCATTTTATCAAACGGCGGTGTCGAATTGAAAGAAAAAAGAGTTCCGAGACACTTGAAATTTATATCAACATATAGGGCTGGGTATTGATCAAAAACCTTTGGTACAGGTAATGATACCGATCCCTTACGCTGATACAGGTTTCCGAGCAATCCTGTTTTCGATACCAATTCTTTTAACCATTTTATAACAAAGAAAAAAATATTTTTTTTCCCACAAAGTGCATATCTTGAGTTACTTTTTTCAACTTCAGTAAATTTCCACCTTTAAGGAGTTTCCAAGAAGAAGAACAAAATTCCTGCCCAAAAGAACACTCCAGATTTCCACATGTTTTGATCACACTTTGCACAAAACCTTGCATCGAAATACGAAGCATGTTTTGATTCTAAATTCTACTGAAGCTTTTCGGTCGATGCCACAACAAAAAAAAACGAAGCTCGATAGCCAGCCCTATCAATATCGTATCCATCAGCATCTGGTCATCAGCTGCAACATCCAAACTAACTACTGATAATTAATAAAAAGAAAAAAGAAAAGCGTTAACTTTCTTTTTGATTATCCCGGGTCGTCGACACGAGTTTTAGGATCCTTGCCCAAGAGACCTTTAAACGCTACAGATCTATCGACTTTGTTCTGAAGTAACGCATTGTGTGGTAGTTAGGGTGAATACTTGTACATTCCGACTCAAAGTTTTATATGTGTTCTGCAGTAACCCAGAGAACCAGCCTTGGATTGCTGTGCAGTATCTTCCCAAAAACATAAACCATTAAACCAGTAGCAAGAGAGAAAAGAAGGAAACAACATCTGCTTAATTACACTTCTTTATTGTTCCAATCAACGTCAACATTCAGTTTTATTAAGTCCAAATAGGCCACTTGTGAAATGTGTTTTCTGCGGTAATTAAACCTTGACTGCCATTAAAATAAATCTTCAGGAAATCATTAAAATTCAGCGCTATGATTGTGCCGGGACAGAGTCGTTTCCCTGTCCGAAGAAAAGAACAAAAGGTGTGTTAATGGGTTTTAGATTAGAGGCAAAACGTGGTTACAATCTAATCGGCTATAGTGCTCTCGTCTAGGCGGGAAATGAAAAATGTGGGCGTAACATGCAAACACAGGGTTAATAATTTAAAATATGAAAGATGTTACAGTAACGCTATTCTCCTGGGGGGGTCGTAACAGATCGGTCCTTCATTCTCTACGGGAATTAAATATTTGAATAAGCTTATAAAATGGAGAAGGGAATTTCATAAGGTAAAAAAAAAAGATCAGGTGCAAGGTTAAAACTGAGAAAAAAAGGCAAAGAACTGGGGAGAATGCACTAGCGGACGAGCGGCGTCTGTTTGAGGGAGATGAGGACGGAACGCATCCGAGACACGTCCTTGGCCTGTTTGTTGGTTTTTGGGTTGAAGTCGCAGAGGCGGGCTACTCTCTCCCACTCGGAACCAGGACTGTCTTCGTCGGTCTCGGCCAGGAAAGCCTCCTCGGACGCTCTGCGGGGGAAGAAAAACGAACCCAAACTTCAGTCGTCGTCACGGACTCCTCTACGACACATCCAAGATGCCCAACCAGCCACTAGTGTTCGACACGAGTCGCACCTGCGCACGCAGTCATGCACTAGGTCAATATTCATCATGCAGCAGGTGGACGTCACTCATGAGCATCACGCACAGGACACGCACACAAGGACGAGGGTTTCTAAAACGTACACAAGGCCTATAACATCAGAGTTGGGCTGTTTGTAGAAAGCCTTGTCAGCAATCCTAGTGCGCAGGACCAGACAGCAGGAAACAAAAAGGAGAGAAGAGTTTCAGTGCACGAAAGACAACGTTAGTGCATTTCAGAAGAGGAAAGAAGTTTACAGTTAGTGAAGCCAAGATTAAAAGTAGCAAAGAACACTTGCAGGCGATAATCTACTCCTATTTAGGGCAGGGTTTCATGGATAGTTTACTTAATAGATTCAATTCATAAGGTTATGAAACAATTTCGATTCACAATCTGCTCTTGAATAATGAAAATACAACAGTTCTACCTCATGTGTGCTCAGCCCTCTAAAAGCTGTCACTTTTGGTTACCTCCCAAAGATACCAATCGGGACAGCACATATTTGTAGAACCATGGTTGCAACTGTATCAGAGGGGTTTTATTTGCCAAAAACTCCATGACTATTAAGTCTAAAAGTGTAATTGAAGTGCAACAACAAAATTATTGTAATAATACAACATTAAAAAACTACTTTAGTTAAGTGACTGTTGTAACTTTGTGATTCTCTCAGTTTCATTCGTTATGTCACAGGCGGCTTGTTGTCGGAAGCTAACGTTAGCGCAGTGCGACACCTTGTCAAGAGGGTTCTGACAGAGTTTTATCCACGTCTACCATGTTGTGTTGTAAGCTCCAACCTGACGTAATTGTTCAAATAATCGCTCTAGTGATTTAATAATCGATATTGTAAAAATATTTTCTTTTATCGAGCTCTACTTCTGCTTCTATGTTTAGCTCAGCACTGCTCAGAACAGAAGATGGCAAGAATAATGTAATCAGGTTTCATTTCAAATAATCAAACTTGCTAAAAAAGATACATTTCTCTGTATATATATACCTTATGATATAGTTAAGCCAGTCATGACGCCAACAGATTAATTTAGCAGACAAAGTTGTGGGTGAAGATGTGACACGTGGGCATTAAACTCTCATCTAAACCTCTCCTATCTTCAGTCCAATGATATTGTCACTAAGTAATCAGAGCCAAGAAAGCTGATTCAGGCGGTTCATTTGTCAGTTTAAACATTCCATTCAACAATTGGTTTCTGTCCAGTTCTTGCCACAAAAAACAATGTTTAAACAAGTCTGCAGAAACAAAAACAAGCAGAAACGGGAAGATACCGTTCCAGACTTGGACACAGTCTGTGGAAAGGTTTAAGAAAAGAGTAGGTTAGAGTGTTCAGATGGAGAAAGACGAGAAATGGACATAGAGAACACATTTTCAAGTGCTTTAAATACAAATATAATCCTTTTTTTCTACTGATACCAGGAAACATGTAGTTTTCTTAGATTTTCTCTTTTTTTTTTATATTCATGGAAATGTTTCTGCCTGACCCATCTGGAAGGGAAATGAGAAGTACCCACCTGTTGTTGGCCTTGTTCTTCTCCATCTGCTCACCCTGGTGCACATGCCAGTCCTCGAGCTCCTTCTTGGCTTTCTCCCGCCACTCCGCCTCTGCTGCCTTCGACGCAGAGTCTTTGTCAAAGCAGACATGATTGTCAGAGGATCAGATTCAGCTTTATACGCCAAGTATATGTTGACTATATACACTGACTCTTTAAGAATGTGCATTTTGTGAATAGAATAGCAATAAAATATATAGGAAATATAGAAAAAAAGTGCAATGAAAGATAAAGTAATGGCAGAAATGAAAAGGGTTTTATTAGTAAGTAAATGTTAATAAATACGCAATAAAAGTAAAACAACACATCCATTTGATGATTCTCCTCACTAAATCTTCAAGTCACTCCCTGATAAGAAGCTTGTACGGAACAGAAATATACTTTGAAAAAGCCAGAAAATGTATCATAGTTTCCATCTGAATGAATGCAAAATGAAGTTACATCCCTGACATCAATCAATCTATAAGCACCAACAATTATATTATTATTATTATTATATCTAATATTATTAAGATGACATATAAAAGCTGTTACTAGCTAAAATAAAAATATAATCCAACGTCAAGAAGGGTTTATTCTGCTACGCACACTTTAAAAAAAATGTCTGGAGACAATGGAGATGGCGACATGGAATAATCCATTAATGATGACCGTGTGCACAAAGTACAAAAGCATTTTTCAGAGCTCAGGAACTCACCTAAAGCTTCGAGGCGCGTCTTCTGCTCCTCCCTCCATTTACGCAAACTCTCCGGCTCCTGTCTCTGGATGTCCACCTGGGCGATGGCTGCGTAGCTGTCTGTCGGGCCATTGGACTCCTAATAAAAGAAGAAAAACGTACACACAATTACAAATATTTATTTGATTTAAGATAAGAAAAAATAAAGAGAATGATTATTAGGATTGGTCCAATGTAAGGGTTAAAAAAAAACAATAGTAAATTATTGTTATAAAGACTGAATGGAATGGTGAGGGAAGAACAACTCACCTGATGGATCTCTCCATTCACAGCGGCCAGTTCGTCCTCGAAACCGTCTGACATTTTGAGGGAAAAGACAACAAGATCACAGGAGGAAATGTCCAAGTCGCCTGTTCTGTCCTTCTTCGTTCTGCCTCTTCCTTAGTCTTTCAGAGGAGGTGAAAAATGCTGAAGCACCTGTTTGGGCAGGTTCGTTGAGAACCACACCGGCTTTAGTTTGAACAGTTGGATGGATCAGGTTATCCGCAATGAAAGCTTATCAATAACATGTTTATTTTGTTTGTGTTAAAACGAGTTTTAAAATTCGTAGTAGACAGCTAGCAGGCTGGCTAATAACACACAAAAGTTGACAGCGTTTCACTGTAAAGCGTTATTAAAAAAACAGACATACAGCATTTATTGATAATAAAATACACACTATTAGCTTTATTTTAACGCTAAAATAAACACAAGGCGGATGTTTTAAGGAGGAACTGTTGGGAGTAGCAGCTGGCACGTTAGCTCCTGCTAGCGTTAGCCGTTAGCTTGATAGCGAACTTGCCGTAGTTGACGGTCGTCGGTGCGGGAGGTTGACTCGTCTCCGCTCCCTCCAGAGCCCCGAACCCGTCCGCGTCGTTCTCTATCACCGCGATTTCGCTCTCCTGCTGGGCCAGGAAAGCTGCCGCCGGGTCCTCCTCGGTCGTATGTACTCCGTTGTCAGCCATTTTTTTTCCCCCCTCAAAGTGTTTAGGCAAGTTTATCTGGGCTGCGAATGACACGAGAATGACAACTCCGCGGTTCAATTCGAGTCGAAGCCTTTTTAGTTGAAACTATCGTTAGGGTGTTAAATTGTATTTTAACGCGGGGATGTCTGACTGAAAGGCCCCGCAGTTCAGCCGGTGATGCGTTCACTTGCTGGCTAGTGGTGATGGAGCAGAACCCCGAGGGTACCGGTTCACTTTAGCGACAGTTTGGCACCATCTGGTGGCTGAAACGTGTATTGAATAAGTATCTAGAAACTCTCCCTGTTTTCCTTTTTAATAGGCTGCAAGATTTTCTTGGAATGTTTGTTTACCTTTCAGACACCCAAGAGAAAGCAGGTCAAACACACAGAAAACAACCCCAGCTTGCAGGGAAATGTTTTTATTTGTTCAGGCTTTTCCTTGATTTTCTGGAACTCCTGTTGTGTTATCAGTTTTATCTTGCCCTTTAAAGTATATACTTTATTGAATATTGTTTTGATTGTTTAAGCGCTTTGTGACCCTGGTCTAGAAAAGTGCTATACAAATAAAAATGACTTACTTACTTACATTTCTCCGATCCTTAAAACTCTTCACTGGCTTCCAGTTTCTTTCAGGATCAACTTTAAAATTCTGGTTCTTACTTTCAGAGATATTCATGGTCAGACTCCTCCTTACATCACTGATCTGACCCAGACTTACACCCCAGCTCGGGCTCTGAGGTCTGTGGATCAGAATCTACAGATGGTTCCTCGCATACGGTTCAGGACCAGAGGAGAGAAATCCTTCCAGGCTGTTGCTCCTAAGCTTTAGAAAAGATCTTCCTCTCCCTCTGTGTTTGATGGATCTACTGACTCCTTCAAGAAACATCTGAACACATTTTTATTTCTGCAGACTTTTCATTGATTTTTCTGGAACTCCTGTGTTGTTCTCAGTATTGTCTTGACCTTTAAAGTATATATTCTATTGAGTATTGTTTTGATTGTTTAAGCGCTTTGTGACCCTGGTCTGGAAAAGCGCTATATAAATATATATACTATATAAATTACTTACTTGCTTACTAATTGAATGGACTTTGAATATGAATTTCTAACACTACATATTTACAACATTAAAATCTTAAAATTTCAAGCATTGTTAATATTTTGCTATATTTTGGTCTATAAAAAAAAAATCCATGGATAAATTCATTGGAAAATCAATGTGTAAAACAATTTAATGTCAAAAATTCAGTGTAAACAATTAAATGGAAATATCTATGGGTTTTCTTTTCAGTGTAAAAAATTTGGTGTAAAAAAGTTCAGTGTTTCCATCCAGGCAACCGATTAGAAGCCATCGATCCCTGCCATAAGGTATCGCTGCGACATGGCGTGAAGTGAGCCATGGCAACCATCACGTGTTGATCTCAATGGCTGGACTGTTAACACTAAACTTTTTTTGCACCAAATTTCCATCCATCAATCCATTTTCTGCGGCTTATTCTCTAGTCTAGTAGACAGACGCTAGTCTGTTGCAGGACAAACAAAGACATACAACCACACACTCATACCTACGGACAATTTCCCCAAGTTCCTCTGTGTGTTTTTGGACTGTGGGAGGAAACCGGAGTGCCCAGAGGAAACCCACCCAAAACAGGGAGAACATACAAACTCCACAAACCGGGAAGCAAACCAGCAACCTGGTGAACTAGTTGTCTGTGAGTGTTAAAGCTTACCTTTATTCAAAAACAAATATTTATTAAATAACTTGATCTTAAACAAGTTAAAGTAGACCTCATCAAATTTGTTGCAATCTGTCAAGTTTGTGTTAACGTGTTGATTTGAGAAATCTGTGTCAGCATTAAGGCAAATCTGTGTTTGTTGAAACTAATGTTTTCAACTTTTCAAATCAATACATTTTGTGTTTTGTTTCAATGAGAGTGAAACTAACTAGAAACTGCAAAAGCCATTACATCCAGTAGCCATCCATATGTACTGATATTCTCCATAATCAATTACAATTCTGTAATTGAATCCCTAGTCGTTCTCTGCAGTCATGCTGGCTTTTCACAAATCCATCAACACCCTTCAGGTTGAAGGAGGGAAGAAGTGGTGAACTGTCTATAATGAAATGGATGCACTCCAACCGAGAGGTTCCAATTGCTGAAAGGGATCATGCTGGCCTGGATGGAAATTTCCAGACGAGTCTTGGGTATCATGCTGACCCTTTCTTGAGGTGACCTCCACAGCAATGTACAAAGTAAACTTGACAAAACACAATTTTCTTTACATCATCACAGGGGTGTTCCTGGAGTTGTCTGACCTTTACACGGCAACACATCATTTGGACCCAAATAACTTATGGTAAATGTGTGAACGACGTCAGTAAAGATAGTAACGGAATGTTTAAAGTGTATAAATGGCTTATTCCCTAAAGTAGCTGAGTTACTCAGTACAATTCCAGAGCGAGTAGTCTCTCGTCGAGCAAATAATCAGTCCCACCCAATCTTAGAAGATAGCAACGTTAATGTATCTGTGTTTGTAAATCGTACACGTACCAGAGATGTGTTCATATCGTAACATGTAAGTGCTTCACTGTACTGTCACTGTACAGAATGAATTGCATATATATAAATTTTAAACAATATGTTAATATTTTTTTTGTTATTCTTATTCAAATCAGTTTCATTGACTTTGCTGCTGGGATGTCAAAGTTCCATGTGGTTTGACAATTATTATTTGAAAGATACAATTTATTATTATTTATTAAATTCCTTAAGAGATTAGTGCTCCCTGCATAAAACATGTCAGTGGCCAGACATGTCTAAAGTCAAGATGTTTGTCAGTGGTTCACCTGGAAAAGAAAATGTCTGCATATTTTTAGGTTTGCGCTCAAATCATTTACAAAAGAAGATTTGACAAATCTAAAGATTTTAACCTTTAAAAACAAATTTGTGAACTTAGAATATTAAGCTTATTTGTTTACAAACCACACATTTCTTAGAATAAGAATAACCACATTTGACACTTCAAAAATGTATGAATCCCTCTGTTAAAAAAAATACAAAAGTTTATTTTACAATCCGATATAAAGTCATTTTGTTTGGCATTGGTACATTTTTTAATATTGTTTCAATCTCATCGTGTCCTTTAAATCAGATACAGTATATTTGTAAAGTTGTACACATCAAATCATACCAAGTTTTTGTTTTGAATACATCATGTACAATATAGGATTTTTCTAGCTCATCCTATTCTATTTCACTCAAGAAAATATTTATTTTACTTCATACTTGTGTTACAAATTTCTGACTTTGTCCTCATATAATGTCATATGAACATTATAGTACACATAATGCATATAATGTCAAGAAGATCATTTTATTAGGTTGGTTAGCTCAGATGGTAGCAAGCTGCACATTTTGCTGGTTAGAGTCCCCCTCCCGACTTTTGAATTTTCCTTTTTTTTTGTGTTATTATTATTACTTTTTAATTTTATTAATTCGTTTGTTTATAAGATTAGAAATAATTTTAAAAAAATATATATATACATATGATATTTACATGTAATATAAAGGATAGGGGGGGAAATGTACTGGAAAAGAGCCTTACCTTAAATATTTTTCACCAGCCACCACTGTATACTAGTATGGTTTTACATAAGTGAATCAATTCTAATTCGATGATGCTGCTAATAATAGATTCCCCTTTAAACAATATATTGATTTATATTGATAGATGGATGGATAGAACTTCATTTATCCCCTTAGATGTTATTTATAATTTACTCAATTTTAATACATATTATTGTATATCAGTTTGATGCATTACACTTCCATCCGACATATTTAGTTTTCAGCTTTTAAATTTATAAAATGTATCGATTCAAACTTTAGCATTAATGTACACGTCTAAAAACATCTCCAACCGTTTCTCCTGATATTTTTTTGTTCCTGCTCTTCTGTTGTTCCAGCAAATAAAAGGTAGACAACAGCACCCTCTGCTGGTCCACACGGTAGCGTACGCCCGAGCAGCAAGGCCATGTGACTTCTGACGTCTCGTCCTTCCAAAAGGAATTTGGGGGAATGATCGAGCTGCTCTCGCCAAGGGGACCCGCTGTGGCTTCCTGACGGCCGCTTCGAGGAAGTCCGACGCTCAAACCCGCTTACACAGCGACTGATCCCGCGAACATGGAGGAGCAAGAGGTAAGAAGAACTCTGTGGTCTGAATCAAAACTTGTCGGGTGTGGTGGAACCTCATTCCAAACTTTTTTTTGTTTCTATCTTAAAAGAGTTTTTGTCGCTCGACACCGATCGGCTCGAACCCTCGGGGACGTTTTGTAAACTTTTTGGTCAGAACCGAGGCAGAGACTTACTTCACTTTCAGTTTGTCGAACTACCTGTTGCAACTAGTCCCAGAGTAACACAAAAAAAGTAAAAGAGCTTCGATCTGTGACAATGACCATCTTTACATTAGCGGCGAATAACTCGCGATTACGTGGATGTTGCTATAGTAACGATTGTGTGACATCATGGACGGTTATAAATGGTAGTCACCATAAACACAAAACAACGTGTGGACGTTTCTGCGTTTATGCAACATTAATACAAACATTATAAAATGTTTTAGCTTCACTAATCAAGCCAAAATTATTTTTAAAATCCTGTATTTTATGAATTAAACCGTTTTTGTCAATGGTTGACGTTTTAGTTGTTTGTAGCGTCCCTTTAAGTCAATTAATGTGGCCCGTGGGATGGTTGGCTTTAATAAAAAATGTTAATGTTTTCTTTAATATCGATGTATTAATAAAATATAAGGAATATATTATGATGACAACATACAGAGACTTCTAATTAAAGCATACCTTGGCAAAGTGCGGTTCTGGGACCACATCTGGCCCTTTGACTGTATATATAAGAGGCCCTCAATGAGGTATGATCATCTAACTAGACAAGCTTCTGATGGATATTATTATATATTCATTTTTTTATTGTTCATTTCAACATCTAATAACAACATTATCTCCTTTTTTAATTAGTCCTTGTGTATTTATTTTCCCTTGAAATCAAATGTTTTTAATTTAAAAAAAAAACACAAACAAATGTATACATTAAAGCTTTTACAGCGTTAAACCTTTTTTTAAGGGTTGGTTCTTCTTTTTATTGGCTTGACCGTCCCTTAAAACAGTAACAGTGTCAAATGTGGCCCCTGAGGAAATTGACTAGCCCACCCCTGAATTAGAGAAAAAGAAACACAGAGATTATGATAAATCAAGCTTTTACAATAGACAAAATTGATGGTAAATATACTTGGTACATTTAAAATATTCCCTGCAGATCAACGGTCAAATATACAGTTAAAAGGTATTCTTTGTTGGTATTAAATACATGTTTGTTTTGTTTATACACCGGCTAATAACCAAACGTTACTGTGGTAAACCCTGTATATAAAGCACCTGGCGTGGCCCTCCTGCAGGATGACTAAGTTGTTAACCTTCATTTAATCTTCCCTTCCGTCACAACTAACCAAAAAGCGGCCATTAACTAAAAGAGGCTTCTTTATTGGAGTGGCTGGTGTAGACTCCGTCCTCTTCTGCCCCCCTTCTCACTGACTCATGTGGGTGTTGGGCTGAAATAGTTTGGTGTAGTTTTACATTCCTTATATAGCCTCTGAGGAGGGAGTGGAGGCCGCGGCTCGCTCGTGTCACACACACTGTTTGGGGGGTAGGGTTTGCCAACACAGTGAGAATCTGCTTACACAAGCTAACTCGCTTCTCTAGCTTTTCCTGCCAGCCTTGGGCTACAACTCAAGCCCTCAGAATAAGGTAGGATTTCTGTGGTTCAATTTCGGATCTGACAAGCCGTGTTGCGTGTACCTGTTACAAGAGAGCAGTACCGGGGGTTCGGTGGCGCTAACCTAGCAGCCGTACAGTATCAATGTCTGAACTAATGGCTACACAGATAACTGCGTCTTTGAAATAAAATACCTCCACCATGAGTTCACCACGACCATCAGCTCTGGACCGAAGATGTATTTTGATCTCCGTACAAACATCTGTGACGCAGTGGAAAGCAACCTGATATATATGTTGTGTACTGGACCATATTTGTGTCACTCGTCATTTAATTCATGCAGATGGTCAACAGGATTTGGAAAAAGTTGTGCATTTATTATCCGTTTCATAGCAATAGTTTTGATTTTCTCCTTCTGCTTTCTTTGTAAAGGCTATGAACGTTTACTCTGTGACTCTCAACGGCCCAGCGCCGTGGGGCTTCAGGCTGCAGGGCGGCAAGGACTTCAGCATGCCCCTCACTGTGTCAAGGGTAAGCTAATATTTTGACTCTATTTTCAGAGGTTTATTTTTTAATCCTCATTTTGTGCTGGAATTACGCGTCCAGCCAGGATCCTGTGTACGCATCGTTCCTAAAGTGTCATGTTCTTGTTCACACAATAGTTCCCACCTCTCTCACCAAAACAAATCCTACCTTTGCACCATCTTTAAGTCATGATCGTAAAGTTTCTTCAATGTGGGGATTCTTTAAGCAAAAGCCACTGATCCAAGATGTCTAACCGAGTTGAGTATCCACAGCCTCTTGCTTTATTGACCTTTCACGATCAAACGTGGAAACTTTATCCCGCAGATGTTCCTTTGAGCTCTAAACCTTGGTCATAACAACAAAGTTATCTCTTCAAACTAATTCCCATCGTTGTCAAGGTCTTTAGTTACTGTCACTTCTTGATATACGAGCGTGACTCTTTGAAAGTGGAATTCATGAAATGAACAACTACTTGTGCTTGGATCTTATAACCAATGGTGTCTCTTCTAAAGACCGTGAGAAGAACTTCTAAAAGAGTTTTAGAAGTCTAAATTAATAATTAAAATACAAACTAAACACGTTTTTCTTTAGGTTATCACTACTGTGCAAAATATAAAATCTTTGCAATGATTTAAATTAAGTAAAAACTGCCGGGAGAGAATTAAAATTCACTGGACAAGTCTAAAATTGTAATTTCAAATATTTAAAGACAAAATGAATACCTGAATCGCTTGGAAACGGTATCAAGAAAATTCTGCCAATGTTGTATGTTTATTATTTTTTTGTGTTAAGACTTTATTCTCGTTTTTCTAAACGTAAATAAAATGTTCTTTAACCCGTTGGGAGGATTTTAAATGTTTTACAAGCAATTCAGGCTTTATTTTTGTATTTTAATATCATCATTTTATGGACTTGTGGGATTAATCCAGCTCATCGAGTGAAACAAGACAATCTTTACTTAAAGATAAAACATAAAAACTTCCTAAAGTTAAGTATAGGTAATTCTGATAATTCAAAAAGGCCTTAGTTTTTCTAATGGCATGTCCAAAGTCTAAAGTTCTTTATCAGATTTTCAAGTGGCCCTTGGCCTGTCATTAATTGTGGGCGACAATTGTGACCTTTAGAAAGAAAAAAAGCGCATCAGCAATAATAACGAGATATTGCGAGTTAATGAAAGAAAGATAAGGTTGAGCGAGTGTTGTGACTAACTAGTTAACAAAGAACTACTTCTGAATAAGAGTTTTTTAAATGTGTGTTTCTATGGTTTAAAGAATACTGAGAGAAGGTATTGGCCCTGAGACATCTGCTCCACCTTCCATCTGACCCTCAGTGCAAAACTACATTCATGTTGTGAAGGTTTTTTTTTTGTCAAATGAACGTCTTTCATTCTAACAAGTCTTACATTTTCCTTTGATCCACTTCTTGCTTCTATTGAACCAGAGAGGCCACAAGACTGTGTGTGTGTTTGAGTTGACTCGAAATTAAATTACATTTTAATTCAAAAGTGAATCAAAAGCTCATCTTCAATACATTTTAGTTTCATGGCCCTCGAGTTTTTTAATTGGATATTCGTTGTGTGTCAGTTGTGTTGCCGACTGCAGTGAAGGAGGTTACACATTTGTTTCAGAACTCTTCAATATATATATTTTTTCTTAGTCCCGTCCAGCAAAAACAACCTTTTGACTCTGAAACGAAAAACCCTCCGTAGATACAAGGTCTTGTTGCAACACGAAAAGACTAAATACAATAAAACCCATTCATTAAAAGTCCATTTATTATTACTTGATCTTTTTAGTTGCCACTGCCGGCATCTTTTCAAAGCAACAAAAACAGTAGTTGAAGTGGTATTTTGTCTAATAATGAAAAGCACGACTATAAAAAAAAAAAAAAGTGACCTCATGTTGGCATTTACAGCTTTGAAATTTAAATTAACAGTCAAAGGTTCTGGCTTCAAGAGCGAAATCCTCTCTGAACAAACCTTCAAATAGTCTATAAACTGCTGTTGCTTTTCAACCGCTTTTCCATTCCTTATAAGTACATCGCTTCTTTGCCTTTCTCTATTTGACCTCTCAATTATTTGTATTTAAATGCACGCCAGAGAGTCGCATGGAATTAAGAGGAAGAAGGAAACTGTTTTGTTAAGATGTTTTTAAGTGCCTGCTCTGTGTCGAATGTGTGTGTGTGTGTGTGAAGCTGAGTTAATCCTGTGATGATGGAAGCAGTTATCACTTGCGTTGCCGGTACATGTCTTGTGTCTGCTGGAGTCTTGGACTGGCATCACACTCTGTACCGGAATGTTCCTCATGAATTCTGAACAGTAAAAAAAAAAAAACCCAGATGTTCAAACTCAGACTCTGACGAATTCAACCCCCAAACATGAAACATGTTGATCCAGAGGTGACTAATAGAATTCTCTTGAACCCTTTTTTTGACAGCTGACGGTGAGACATCCGCGGTTATTACTCACAATGAATCATCTTAGTTTTATTTTCTTTCACCTGTGATAAGACACTTTCAAAGAACCAGGTTTATATAAGTCACTCTGGCTTTTTTAAGGACTTGGTATTTTAGGAATCGGCACAATAACTGTTCAGTGATTTGCATTTCCCTGGAATTATTTAAAATATAAATCAAATATTATATCAATTTCCATTTTTTTTTAACAGCTCAGGTATTTAATTTATTAATATTTTAAAGATTTAAAATTTGTGTGTATAGTTTATTTATTTAAATTAAATGAATTATTATCAATGTATTGTATTCAAAATATTTTCATAAATTTAAACCTGGTATTAAAAATAGGACCAAACCCCAGCAGCAAATTTATAAATTGATTTAAATTTAATTAAAAAGGTCACAATATATCTGTATTTGGTTGGAATATGACCTAAAATTATAAAGATTTTCTGTTTATTACAACAGAAAGCTTTGTTTTATGAAAGAAAACCTAACTAATAATAAAAGTTGTAAAGTTGGTTCAGATAATATTAAATTTTTTTTCTCTTTATTTACTTTATTAAGCAGAAGGAAGTCCTTTAGTTAACCTACTCTTAGTCCTTTAACTTGATAATTTCCTATCATAGGTCCAGAAGCCACTTGAGGTGGAAACAATTATTATCCAAATAGATTGTCTTGCTTTGCACAGGAAGACGGTTCTCAACTCACTGCAGTCGCACTGGAATCATTTAGCAGGGTTGTTTATCCTCGCTGACATGGATCTGATAGCAATCTAAAGCAGACAGTTAAAAGGCTTTTCACAATAATGGAAAGCATGTGGAGCGACTGAACGGAAGGCTCGAACAAAAGAAGGGAGATTAAAAGAGACAACGTTGAGCTCATCAATGATTTTAAGTGGTTTGTTCTCACTGTAATGACTTCAACGGCAGCTAATGTTCTCGATGACGAGTGTTCTGTCATTGTGCGCCGACTGCAGCCGTCTATATTTTATTAGACGGAGACGTTATTCGAAACAACTTTATCGAAAAAGCGAAGATGCATCTGGGACTCTTGTTGTCTGGTATTGATTTCTCATCGCGCGGCTGGTAACTTTTATGTGAGATGGATTGAAATGGAGGTTTCCATTCACCGCTTTTTGGCTTCCTTCCTTCCCCGCGCCTACAAACCCGTGCCTTCTCAGCATTCCTCGCATTTTTTCCCTCGACTCCAGCCGTCAGCGGGGATAGACAATCCTCTCGCCTCGTTTGTGTCTGAAATGTCTCCCGACCTTTTCTCGTCCGGGCTGCGTGATGGACTCCTCGGAGCGCTGTTTGTCCTGTGAGCCCAACGACCAACATGGTGCCAAAACAAACTCTCAAGTCCCTGTGAGAGGAAGAATTACTTCTTCAGGCGAGGCCTCCCATCATTAATATCCCTGGAACACCGACCACATGACCTCTCTGCTGGTGTTTAATCAAACCACATGATTTTGATGTTTCTTTAAAAGATAACCTTCTGTCCTGACCCTGCATCTCCTCCTTTTTCTGGACTGACTATAATATCTGCTCATTATTTTTTTTATCAAAATAACCTGCCGGACATTTTATGAAGGGTCAGGGATTTGATAGGTTGGTATTGTATTGACATTTATGTCATGTTTACGGTGAGCAGCTCAATGTGGTGACCTGAAATAAAAGGGTCAAAAAAAAAAAGAAGAGGGATTTTTTTCAAGCCCTGCTGGCCATTAAATCCTGACGGTTATATAAAAGTTTGTTCCTCACTAGTGTTTGCAAAAATATTGCACAACATGCATAAAATCAATGTGTTTTTTTTAAGCAAAAACAAAGTCATTTTATATAAGCCAGTCGGATGGTAAGATCGAATTAAAGTTCCTTAATGTTCATGTTAAATTTGGTGACCTATAAAGATGCCAGTGTTTCAAGATATCATAAGGAACAAAGATGATCCATTTGTCCAGATATTAAGAGAATTACGATGATGTTGACGGACCTTAAAAGGTGTCAATATTTAAGGTAAGGAACATAGATTATGGATGTCAACAATCATAAAAAATACTTAAGATAAGAGTAAAGTTTTAGGATATGAATTTAAGGGGAGAATGAAAGACAATTTTCCTCTTTGTGAAGTTTGGAAAATATAAAAGATTTTCGTCCTGTGACGAAAAGTGCAAACAATTTGTGGCCCCCTTACTGTATGTTATTGTAGCAGATTAAACAGTGATGATGTGAAATATAGATCATAAAACAGGGCTATTCAACCCAGGCCAAATCCTGCCCATCAAGCAATTTGGACCGGCCCATTATCCCATCGATAATGAATACACTTTCAAAAAGCTGCACCGATCTGCGTCAATTTTTGCGCAGCTTTTCGGTAAAGCCTGCGTTTCATTGTAAGCGATGGAGCTTCAGTTTAGATAATCCAACAAAGCCTTCTCAAGCGACGTGAAGTTGACACGGAAAACACGAGATTTAACTACAAACGGACTGAAAAATATCTACACAAAACAAATGCCAAAGGCCTCCCCCACAAGTTTTTTGTGTCGGGATGCATTTGCTGTCAACAAGGATTATAAATAACATGAGGAAAAGCTGTTGCTATTTCAATATGAGTACTAAATGATTTACAGTATTACATTTTTGCTGAACATTTAACAGCAAATAGTGGATTGGATGTCCTTTGGAAAATCTGAGCCCGAAATGTTTTCCTTTTACAAAAGCATTTTCAATTTCAACACAAGACATATTTTGTCTCCGAGCACATTCCGACAAGCTTTTTTGTTCTTTCAGTCTTCAGAAATTATCCTTATCCTCGTTGCCCTTGAGAAAAACACATCTGGCGTAGTAACATTATATCTCCCTCTGCAAGGCGCTCTCTCCACTTCCTGCTTTTGGTCGAGGCGACGTGAAATGTAGGAAGACGGTTGTTGTAATGCTCTTTTAACTGAGTCACAGTCGAGGGCAAGTGTCGAAGCTCCTCAAAGGAATTTCTCCATTTATCTGCCTGCAGGCAGGTCTGAGCATTACGATGCTCCGACGCTGAGCACCATCTGGTTTCTGTTTGTGAACACATGTCACTCCTTTAAAATTGAAGGATGTGAATCGGAGATGATGTCAAGTCAATAAGTGCAGCGGGGGATCCCGACTACAGCTGACTTTTCATTTCTGCTTTTGATTCCCACAGTTTTGTTCTGAGCTTAAATACTTTTTTGGTTTAAGGCAAATTGAATTCCTAATCAATTATTTTGATTATAATGTAGTTAAAAATACATATACAAAAATACTACTTCAGCTTTTTACTGTTTTCAACATATTTGTTGATTTTTGTCGGATAGATAATCTATGTAGTTAATCTCATTATAAACACTCATGGGCGCAGTGGTTAGCTCAACGCCGCACAGCAAGAAGGTTGTCGGTTCGCTTCCAGCTTGGGAGGGAGCCAACCTGTGACCTTTCTATGTGGAGTGACTCGTGTTCCGGGCACACCGGTTTCCTCCCACACCCACAAAAAACAAAGAGGTTGATTGGGAACTTGGTAAAATTGTCCGTAGGTATGAGTGTGTATGTGAATGGTTGTTTGTCTTTGTGTGTCCTGTGACATACTGGCGTCCTGTCTACGGTGTCCCCCACCTCTCGCCCGAAGAAACTGGGTTAGGCTCAATGCCCCACCCCATGACTCACATAAGGGACTAAGTGGCATATAAAATGAATGAATGAATAAACACTGGCATCTTAATATGTAACGATATCAAAATGAACATTCATCTACTTTGATTTTGAGCCAAACATCCAGTGGGTTACGTAAGATTTTGTAGCCCCTGGAGTTTGACTAGAGTGCCCTAAACTAAAAGTAAATCTATGTATATGTATATTTACCTTTGCAAGGGAAGTGCAGATAGTTATACTTTATTTTTTTTAAAGTATAAGTCAAGAACGCTGTGCTTTCATTTGATGGGGTGGGAGTTTGATTTTTGGTCCGAACTTTACTTTTGCCGTAACCCAACGCAATTCTTGAATCAAGGAAGTTGAGAGATGATAAGACAATACATAAGTACATTCTGTTGTTGACTTGTATACGTTATGAAGTAGAGCGTACGTTACAGGTGGAATAGTGGTTACGATACAGCTAGCTGCGTGCGTTCAATTTTGTGTTCCAAATACCTTGCATTTTTCTTGCGAGCCAACACCAATTATTCATTCATTGGATGTTGTTCGGTACAATTTAAGTTTGTTTTTAGCCACTTAAAGTACGTTTTAAGAATGTTTCACGTAAGTTTATTGGCGACAACAATAAGTACATTTGAAGTAATGGACCACTGATTCACAAAAAAACTGACATGATGAAACCATTGAACCTCTAATGTAAAAAAGTTTGTTGTCAGGAAATTTTGTATTTTGGAATGTGGTAGAGCGAACATAACTGGATGCTTAGTGGTTTTTGTCATTAGCTAATAGTGTACATCAATCAAAGAAGTTAAGAACGTTCTTAACCACTTTAAGTACGTTTAAATTGTGTGTTGATAATTTTTCAAGTGTGTTAGTAGGCAACTACTTTATGTTAAGGACAACTCATTTGAAAAACCCAACTTTCCTAACTGACTGGCATGTTACAAATGTTGAAGTCTTCCTCTCCAATTCTCCTGTCTAATATCTTGGTGAACGAGATGTTACGAGACTGAAGCACATTATGACACAATATTGGGTTTACTCCTCCTTCTGCCAGCTGTCACGCTCCACTTTGTTTATACAACAAGTCTATTGGAGGTGGAGACTTCCGGGATTGATGACGGGCAGTCACAAACCTTGATGATTGACCAATAACAGCAGAGTGGATGTGGTTGCAGTAAACCAGATTTCCTCTCCAGTATAAGGAAGTGTTTTCAGTGGGCGGGGTTTAAGCCCATTTTCCAATGTAAATATTTGAATGAAAAGAGAGTTTTGAAAAAACAGACGCATACTGATGATACAATAGAGTTACAAGATAAATTTAAGAGACACTTCAATCAACACACCAGTTGCTTTATCAGTTGTTTTATTGATTTCCTATTTGTAGTCCATGTGAGATTAGGAATGTGCCGTGTCAGTGCTTCTTGACTTTCTTGAAATGTGGCATCACGTGTGGTCAATTCCTCTGGTGTGTTCACTCACTATAAAGCGCTAGAATCGTATTTGTGTCTCCCTCCCCATGTCACGCTCGGTCACCTTCATCCTGCGTCGTTGACAGATCCACCGTCTTCGGCGCCTCCGCTGTATCTCCTGAAGGCATATGAATATTTCCTTAACAAAAAAAAAAAATCTGTATCAGCAGCATCGCACTCCCCTGTCTTTCCTTTCATGTGGATACTTGTGCTACTCGTTTTCTGATTCCCCAGCGCGTTTCCAGATCACGCAAAAATCCATCTGCCGCTTTTCACCACAACTCGCCCATTAATTCCCACACATGCCACCGAGAAGGAAATGAATAATTCAGGGGTTTGGGATAGATTGCCTTCAGGGGAGGCATCATGAAGGTCTTATGTTGCATTCACACCAGCAGACTTTTAAGGTGAGTTAATGCTAGGTGTTCCTGCTCCCTCATTACAGGGCGACTACATACTTGTCGGTTTGGTTTTCCATTTCTCAGAGGGATATTTATGGCTTTGCATCAGCTGTGCTGCTGGAGTGATGTCAGAACAGGCTGTCTCTCGGCCCCCGAATAGCCGGGGAAGAATAAAAGTGAGCCGGTGCAGTGTTACTCGGGCTGCATATTTGCTGCAGGTAATTGGTTTAACGAGCAAACCAACTCCGAGACTTTCAGGACCTGGACTCACCTGTGGAATAACTTTTAATGATACATTTAAAGTGCTGCATTTTTTTTTCCAAGAGTTTAGGATTTCTTTGAAATGTGATATCAGTACCAAGCAGCTTGTGCGGCTTTCAACCTCAAATCAAAACCTTTTTCTTGTGAGCTAATCCTGCAGGTTTTCTGACTCAATTGATCGACAGTTAAAAGTTTATTCTGTCTCTCTTCTAGTAGTTGTACGTGTGGTTTGTTGAAGGTTGTTGGTGGGGTACAGTTCAGGACAGGAACATGTTTTTCACTGTTCATTGCCAAATTGACAAACTGCAGAGGGGATATAGGATTTCCGATCGTCCACTCCTGACCAAAACTCTGAGCAGGGGCAACTTTAGCTTCTCAAGTGAAGGGGGGGCAGCTGCATTCTGAACCTGAGCCAGTAGGGCAGGTGTTTGTGTCCGTCACACATGCACGCACACACACACGCACACTCAAAGACGCACACACACACTGAAGCTAGTAAGCTAATAATTAATTTGGTAGAAACATCGACAAACTGATAGACCGATATTCAACAGCACTGTATCGATTTTTATATATGTTTTTATGTGTTTATAGCATTTTTTAGGCTTTCAAATAATATTTTCTTTTTTTTGTAGAGTTGTAAAATCATGAAATTCAACTTTTATTTACCATTAACATGCAAATATTGACAGCGTAATTCATAAACATTAGCGTTGTTCATTTTTTGTGTCGCGATTAAACTTCTGGCCACTAGATGGCAGCAGTCGGTACGTCCTCCGCAGCTAATGGAACAATTAAATCCTGCGATGCTTTAAAGCTGATGTTTTTGACATATTTTGGTTTTAATATCGAGTCAAGTAATTGGACAATACTGCAAATGTATCCTTGCTCCTACAGTATTGCAATATATTGCAATATATATCGCAATATAACGATATTAAGTGGTGATAGATTAGTTTATATAGGGCGTCCCATGACAATAATGTTAACATTAAAGCCGGTCCTGGGTGCAAAAGATTGGGGATTGACAAAAACTAGCTAAAATGCTAGTGTGACACAGTTTCACATGAGTTTCACTTCTTAAAACAATATTGTGTCTTTTCTCAAAGTAGTACAAATACTAAATTTTACCCATCAAATGAAGATCCACCTATTTACATAAAGCCACCCTTACTTACTGAAAAAAGAAATCACATTGAGTCTTTATATATTCGAATGAATCAACCTTTGAATGGATTTTTTTTTACATATAAAACAAGAATCCCCTTCTGAGGGATGCTGTTAGCAGAAATCTAATCCTCAAAATGATCACGTTGAGTTGGGAAATAAATGCTGGATTCCCCTTTTCCATCACCAACACTGTAATCTAAAATATTTATTTTAAAAGACGCTTAGAAAAGTGGCTGACATGTGTGAAATTGATATTTCCACTGCGGCTTTGATAATGCTTCACATGTGCTTAAAGACATTGCGAAAGATTCGACGCGGTGAAAAAACTTTACTGTAATTTTGCTTCAGTAAGTGTAAAAATAAAACTTGTTTTAATGAATCGCAGTCGGTTGATGCGACACATAGACCAGGGGTATGATGTTTGTTTTGTTTAAGAAAAAAGGACATTATCAATGCCCCAAAAAGACGCCAATTCCCATGCTGGACACACTTGAATGTCCCCGCGATTGCCAAACCTCTATTCAAGTTGTGCGTGCAGGAAGTACAGGAAGTGACCGTGAGCGCAGAGATAAGTGCGCTGGTTATTTTGTGTGAACAGGGCTCTTTTTACATGCACGGTACTTACTTTAACCCATACCATACCCATAAGTACTTGGATGGCCAATATTTTGAGACTGAGGTCTCCTTCATGGACACGGAGTAGTTTGAAGGGCTACCAAGACCTGTTTTATACAAACTTCCTGAAACAAATGTTTAGTTTTTAGCCTTTAGTAATAATGTCGTTAAAAAAAAAACAACATTTATATTTTTCTTCATAAATTGGAAAATCAGTGGCCACCACTGCTAAATTTTAAGTACAAATGATTCATTCTAAAATGCTCACATTGAATAAATATATACTGTATATATTTAATACAGAGCTATTTTGTAACAATTTTTATTTTGGGGACATGGTGTCAAACTAAATCAAAAAATGGGCCAATATTGTTCATGCAAAGTTGCAGGCTGAACAAAATTCAAAATGAATATTTACTAAACTGTCCAATACATCTTAATAATCTATGTGTTTTCTATTGAATAGTATTTGTGTCTCTCAACAAGCAAATTTATTACCTTTACCATAATTTTGACAGTCATCCGAATGGCCTTTGATAAGCCATGACATCTTCATAGGTCATATACAGACAGACCGACAGACAGAAAGATAAACCTAATTGATCCCTCTGGAGGTCACTTTCGGGAAATTGTTTTTTCCAGCACACAGCAACACTAAATAGAAAACAAGAGCAAAATGCAATAAAAGGAGTGATGACACAATCTAAATCTAAAGATGATCAAAGAAAAAGGATACAAAGATTAACATAGAAAATAATTATATTTTCACTCCACTCCTTTCTCTAAATTCAGAATTAAACAGCCTAATAGCACGAGGAATGAATGCATCCCTGAGTCTATTAGTGTTGCATCAT
Organism: Callionymus lyra; assembly: GCF_982586985.1. Lineage (NCBI taxonomy): Eukaryota > Metazoa > Chordata > Actinopteri > Syngnathiformes > Callionymidae > Callionymus > Callionymus lyra. The sequence continues at coordinate 11,248,013 of NC_141826.1, forward strand.
GGGAGGAGCATTCGTGATGACAGTGTTCAGAGGATGACTGTCATCAAATCTTAATTGATTAACACAAAGTAAATCCTCTTATTCAGCTACTTGTAAATATCAACTGAAAAAAACTCCTAAAAAGACAATATTTTCCGTAATTCGCCATCACTGAGGTCGAATCAAAGGCTATTAAAGTGAAGCTGTAAACGGAACAAAGCGAGCGAAGCTCCGGCCGCCTCCGAGGAATTCATCCGTCACTATTTTTAGCTTTGATTCGAGGCAGGCCTTAACTCTGTTGTGTAGTTTTTGTAGCCGGGGCCGTCGTCGGTTTACAGACGCGATTACCCCCGCGCCGCCTCCCCAGTGTTTATATTTAATGTGCGGGAATCAAAGCGCCAAAGCTTAGCTGAACGCGGCAGAAATCTATTGATTGAAGAGCGCCGTCCTCTGAGTTTGTGATGAGCTAACATTTGCAGGGATCCGTGACATCAGTGAATAATCCTAATAGGTTTTTTTGCCAGAAACCCTGGCAGTCGCCCACTTATCTGATGCTGAACACTTTGTACTGGAGTTATCTGAGAATATGACAAGTCTAGGGTTTCATTAAGCCGCATGGGCAGGCTGACTAAGCTCTTACTAAACACAGTTTGGCATCTCCGCTCGGTGTGTGTTAGTGGTTTTAAAGGCCTCGCGAGACAGAGCAGTATTTTCTCACATGGCGGGTGACAGGATTCCTGCTCATCCGTGCTAATTCATCTGCTATGTTGGCGAGACAACTCTCGGGATGATGTCATTGTTTTGTCAGGGGGAGCTGGTCGCCTACCTGTCGGCGCGTGTAAATGATGGAGCTATTTGTTACATGTGGCTTCTGTCTGAAGGGTTTGTGCCGTTTGCTTGATCATCTGGAGTCGCGTCGGCTGTAAATCATATGTTTATGACTGATGCCGTCGCGACGGTCATAATGGCTGTTCCCTCTCCTGGTCGCACATTATTTTTTGTGTCTCCGGTGATCAAACCTTTATTGGTGTGAGGCTTGTTGTGTTCCCCTCTTCATTCTGTGTTTATTGTGTTAATATTTATTTAAGGTAAATACTTAAACACAAACATTGGATGCAAACATTTTATTATTTTAATTTATAAAGAAACGGCAGATCAAAGAACAGAATTAGTCACTTTATAGTTTTGGATTTAAACACATTAAACACGTTTTTCTGTTGCAATGAATGCAGAATTCAATGATTAGGAAGCTTTTATATTAACTACCAAATACACATTTTCTGCTGCTTTTAGTGTTTTAATGTTCGCTTGATTTAAATTTTTTTTTTTTAATACAATTTCTTACTGTTTCTTATGCTGTTTATTCAATTTTAAACTGTTTCTTACTGTTTCTTATGCTGTTTATTCAATTTTAAACTTAAAGAAACATCACATTAGTGAGCAGAATAATTCACATTACAACTTTTTTTAGATTTCAGATTATACATTGTATTTATGTTGCGATTAATCCAGAATTAATTTTCTTTTAAGAAATGCTGAAATTCAAAATTCTGCTGCCTTAAGTGTTGTAATGTCAGCTTGATTTGATTTGAAGTTTTATTTGAAACGTACTTGTCTTTTTTAAAAACAATAATTGCTTAAATAATGATAATTATTTTTCAATTAAATGGTTAGTAAATTTCATGACAACAATGCATTAAATTAGCTTTAAACTGCTTGAAATACTGTATAAAAAGGATGTTAATGCATTAAACATTAACTTATTATATATTTAATTTCACTGATTAGTGAAGCAGATCAATTCCCTATGGCGACTACAGTATTAACATATATTTTTACTTTGTTTGTGTATTTTTAATGTTAGCAAAAATACCTAATAGATGAAAGCATGGCTTCAATAGTTGAATTACAATTTGAACAACTATAAAATAAAACTAGATTGCATTTGCTTGTAACTAGGTAGTTATTTAGTAAATAAAAAAAACGAGATATTACATTTTTGTTCAGACAAACGTATTATTTGCGGCTCTTTGGATCTTTTTCGGGCCTTCATGCGTTTATATCTAAGACATCATCTATTCGCCTCAATCTTCTTGGTCCAGCTGGAATTTTTTTTCTTCTTTTCATTGACCAGACACAGTACTTTAATGACAACGTCTGTGATCTTAGTGCACCGAAATAACTTCCCTCTCTCCTGGTTTTGGATGATGACATAGACAATTTGCGCTAAACTATGTTAGGAAAATGGCCAATCTAAACAATAAGGGTAAAATATCTTTGTGTTATATTTAAGTCCACTATTGTTGTGCTTAAATACTCCTATTTACTTTACTTTTGTCACATTTCTCTCAGTTTTCCTCTTAAAAATAGTTTTTTTGCTACCACAATTATTGTAATAGAGTGTCACAGGAATTCTCAAATTCCCCCTTTCACTGTAAAAACACGTAATTCACCTTAAATTACGATCTTGACAACAACAATGTGTTTTGACCACGATTGTTCCGCCTCATGAATTTCGATGTCATGGCGAGAAAATGTTAAACATAGCTGTTTTTTCATGCTTGAGAAACGACACAACCGCCAGTCACAGGGCCAGTGAGCATGACTCACCCGGGAGTGGAACATGTTGTTATAACTCACCGAGCCCGAGTGTAAATTTCCACATCTGGACAGGGATAGTTATTAGACGTGAGTTCCTCAACTCTGGGTTGTGACCTCACTTAGTGTGATTAGCTTCTCAACGTGTCATGGTGTCTGGCTGGAAATACTGTAGCGGCGTTTTTGGACGACAGACTAAGACGGTACAATGGTCGGTCGTTTAATTTATCAACGTTAGCTTAAGCCTACAGCGCCATCACGTTTAGCTAATGGCTCTATGTCACTGGATGCCAGAGGTTCCACAGTTTTATTCCCTGATTTACAAATGTTAAAAACAATGTCGATTTCCTGTGAATGATGCTTATGTTTCTAATGATAATGGTTATTATGTTTGTTATTACCAACTCCGCTAAAAAGGTAATGACGCAAGAAACCGTTATTCACTTGTACGGCTTCTAACTGCTGCTGCTCCATTCAGAACTGCCCAAAAAACTGAAAATATTTTAGTTTATAAAAATCGAATCAATCGAATCTCTGAAATAACTCAAAGCCCATGTGACTGTTGGTGAAAACATTAGAAAATCGCTAAAGTTTTGACTCAGGAATGCCATGGGTGGGTCACCTTGACCCTGAGATAACACTTGGCCTGTCTTGGCTTTTAAATGATAATGTAGACTACTGACCTAACAGTGAAGCAGCAACATTCAAATACAAAATATAATTTCGAAGAAATTTAAACATTAAACATAAACATAAACATCATACATTGTCTATCCCCCCCATCCACCCTCCCACTGCTCACAGCAGGAGGCCATCATCACTGAATCTGGTTCTGCTCGAGGTTTCTGCCTTCTGAAAGTTTTTCCTCTCCACTATCAAACTGTAATTCACCGATTGTTGGTATCTTTCTATTCTCTAATATAGTCTTACTTAAACTGAAATATATATAATACCTACTAATATAGATTCCTAAAATTTCAGCTCATGAAACACCCATGAAAACATAAAATATACACCATATTTATTACATATAATACAAGGATCATTTCCATAATTTTGTTTCCTTTCGACAATTGTAAGACCCGATAATCCTCCTGACCGTACTCTCTTCTCTTCTCACTTCTTTCTTCAAATGTATTTTCAATGCAACACAGCCTACATCAGTTAGTATTACAGAATCACAATAAAATGACGCCTTTTACATTTCCCAATGATTTATGTGGCTCATTTATGCTATGGTCAGTTTTGACCTTCCTATTATCCGTGTTATCGCTCTCATAGAATCCATTTGCTCTCTCCTTATCTCGTCTAGCTGACTCCCGGTGGCAAAGCAGCCCAGGCCGGTGTCGGAGTGGGAGACTGGGTCGTGTCCATCGGTGAATCCAACGCGGAGGAAATGACCCATGTGGAGGCACAAAACACCATTAGAGGAGCGACAGACTCGCTCACCCTCAGCCTCAGCAAGTAAGTCATTAGTTTCCCGCGTGAAGACCACTCACTTTCCCTTTTTATCTGCACGCTGCACAGAGGCATAAATCACCACAAGCAGCCTTATTGCGAAGAGAGATGAGATGCTAAAGTCCTTGAAACGTGTCCCGATGTGACAGATATTAGCACCGCCTGCATAAAAATGCTGTTTTTGTAGGAGTTCCGTTGTTTACTTTTCACAAGATTTCACATGATGTGGACTCAGACCTCGGCGGAGAAACGCCGGCCAGTGTCCTCCCGAGGGTTTTGTTATCGTGTTTATGTCTTATCTTTTTTTTCACGCTTGTTGGATTGCTCTGTCAGTCCGATAACATTGGGAAAGAACGGTTGTACCTCTGTAAAGGACATTATTTTTTTTTATTTGTCAACTTGTGTCAGGACAGGTACGAAAATGGCTTTCGATAACAAGAGCCTTTAAAAGAAATAGAGTCGGGTCAAGACGGAAGCTTAATGTGAAATAAATAGATAAAAAGTGAGAAAAGAAAATGCTCATATCATACCAAACGAAAACAGGGCCACAGTGTAAACTAGAAAAAGCCCAGAAAAAGTGCATAACTTTTTTATTTGAATAAATATAGAAAAAAACAATCCTTTTCAGAGTTGTGACCACTAGGCCACTAATCAATTGGCTTGTAGTAATAATAAGTATTGATATACTTATACACTATTATTGAATGAACTTTTGCAACTCATTTGTGACCACAGTTACAAACATTTATATTTTCATTTTTTATAGTTCAGGGTTTGTTGTGTCAGCAGTTAGAGGCGATACAAGTAAATGAAAAATCTTGTTCTTATTATAACCAAAGACTCATACATGTATTTTACCATTAATAACTTTCCCTAAATGTTTTTTTGGAATATGTATTGCCTGAGATTGGCATTAACTTTAGTGAAATATTTACATGGTTAATTGCCTCTTTAATCAATTAAAGTATTATTTCCAACAAATTTCTTTCAATTGACAGAAGTACCTAATAGTACAGTATAGTAAATAGTAATAGTAAACAATTTCCCGAAGGAGACCTCCTGAGGGATCAATAAAGTTTTACCTTACCTTACCTTACCTGAAGAAAACAACCAAAAAAAGTTTTTTTTGGTCCTCTTTGCTATCAAATATTAGACTTTCTTCAATCTTGAAATTTAAAATCTGATAGCTCTTTTTTTCGGCAAGATCTTCTACTGTTTCTTAATGACCCTGCACGAAGAGTCCCTTCACTAGCTTGACTACATTTTTTTTGTGTAGAATTTTGTGTGAAATAATGTGATCCAAAAGCCACTTATTTCAATTTTGCTACAGATATATTAAGACATCAATACTTTCAAACACTGATCTGTGTTAAAGTGCAACTAATGTGTTGATTTAAGTGTGTCTTAAATTGATCTTGGACCTCTATTGTACTCATCAGTATGTGTCTGTTTGTACAAAAATCTCTTTTCATTGGAATATTCACATTAGAAAATGTGCTGAAGCTCCACTGAAAACACGTTTTTCTGAAGATTAAATCTTGTTTACCATAACCACACCCACTCTGCTGTGATTGGTGAAACATTTAGGTTTGTCACCGCATGTCATCAATTTTAAGAAAGTCTCCACCTTCAAAGGACTAGTTGTATAAACAAAGCAGGGCGTGATTACAGCTGGCTGCAGGAAAAGTGAAGCCATTATTACGTCATAATAACCTCTTGTTTTCCAAGATTTCAGACTGGGTAGAACTTTATAGAGTAATAACTTTAAAACATGGCCATGATGAGAGACTTACTGCATCTTGGAGAGGAAGATTTCAACATTTGAAATATGCGATTAAGTCTTGGTTTTTCACATTAGTTGCCCTTTAAGGAATCTGATTATTAAAAATCCGATTTAGTGACAAAATGCTTGAGTTTGTAGTTCTCTTACTGAATGTGCTTTGGTTCTGTAAGATAAGACGATGTGAAGCCCTGAGCGCTCGTCTATATTTAACACACTGCTAGATTTTCGGAGGATAATATTTCATTTCAATTTAACATGTACTTAATCTTAACCTTTCGCTGAGAGAAACATGCCAACCACCTTTTTTACTTCAATCAATTCTTCCCTCCAGTGGTTTTCCCTTAAAAGAAAAATTTCCATGGATGATAAATAATACCGAAAAAAGATCCAAGTTCCTCGACATCAGAGAGTATCACAGTGCAGTATGAAGTATCTGGGTCTTGCTCTTTTGGATTTCACAAATCAATATTGTGATCAAATCTCGCTCGGGTGGTAGTTCAACTTTCTTCCGCTCCGCCTGCAGGAGCTCCTCTGATAACTTGTGAGAATCATTTTGTTTACTTCAATTTCTGTCAGCCAGAGAAGCCGCGGGTCATTTATGAACAATGATGATTGGGAATATAAATATGCAATTAAACTCTCCGTGATGCTTGATGTTATTTTGGAGTACTCTGATTTGCAACCGTATTTTTTCTTCTTCATTAGAGGTCTATTGTACTTCGGTTTATATAATTCGGAGAACAAGTTTATTGATCTATTTATTAATAGAATGACAGTTAACATCTAGAAATCAAACAAAACACAAGCACAAGTGCAGTTTCTCCATTTCTGTTATCTGGTATTAATATACAATAATAATTCTCAAGGGGGTTACATTTCAGAATCGGTTAAGAAAAAAACGATATATTTATTTAATCAATTTAACATTATATACTAGCTGAAATACTTGGTCTAAAAATAAATTGTTTATGGGCTTTACCATTCTGCAAATCGTCCTAATTGAATATGTATTAAATATGGTTTTAATTTAAATAGAATGTATTTAAATTATAATTCCCCCTTTTCAGGCCCCCCTACAAAAAAAAAGATGCTTAAATTCTCCCTTATTAATTATCTGTAAGATGTATGGTTTAATTCTCATCATAATTAGATATTTTTTTTAATTTTCATGGGGGTCTTTTGTCCAATTTTGTCAGGCAGTTTGGAACTATTTAAGACATTAGTATCAAGCCAACACACACACGATGTAACAATATATTTGATTCCAATAATGAAGCAGGAGAAATTGAGGATATGGAATAAACTACACAGGAATACACTCCGTAGGTTCTGCTCTAAGAGGTAGTGTTACACATTATTTCTGCGGGGTTGCCAGGCCGTGATTTATGACTGGAAAGTATTTCCGCATCTTGCTTTGAGATTATAACGGATCAGCTTTTTTCTCTGTAGAAAGTGCCGCAGCCATCAAGATATGGTTGATGCTGCATATTCTCCTCTCCATCTCGCGGAGAGGTCACGCATGATACTTACCCTAGCATCGTCGCTGGTGTGTGTTAGCGGGGCTGGATTCGAGGTTGAAAAAGAAGGGAAGGGCGCTGCGGTGATGGGATAAGAGCCAGAATAAATGCGGCGCCGAAGGGAGGCTGTGGGTGAGCGGGGTCAGGTTCTACCTGAGCCAGATGTGGCCTTTGTCTGTGTAATTCGCTGGCCTCAGTCATTGCACCGTGATTGATCCTGTTGAGATGTGGCCAGGAACACACAGCACCCGACCGCTACACTCGCATGATCTGCTGTGAATCAGGGCTGACGGCTCTGTTATTCCGCAACATTAAAAAAAAAGACTAATGTAAACATTCTCAGCTTTCTCCTTTACACAACATACAGCGCTGAACAAATCATTTTTATGATGTTCCTGCACAACAGTTCACCTTTATACTGTGTTTCCCCCTCTTTTGCCTCATTACTGTTGCAGTGCGTACAAGTCGAGGACAAACGGTGCCAAATGCAGATTCAATTAAGGTCTTATTAAGTAATAGTTCACTCAAAATTATAAATTCACCCATTTTCTACTCACCATAATGTCGACTAAGGGTTGCGGTTATTTTAATCGGTTCCTTAGTAAAGTAAAAATGTAACTCCATTTTATTACAGCCTCTGGAGTTAGTCATCTTTTTCCAAAAAGACAGTTAAAAAAATCCAAATACCTCCCTACTGCTCGTCTGTAACATCCATCTTGTATTGAAGCCTCCACATGAGAAATTGTTCCTTAAACACTTAAACAAGTCTATATTTCAAGGTTGTTTGTAGCAGGTCAATAACATCTAAACAACAACGTGCTACACAAACGGAAAGTGCTCCAGGTAATATTGCGAGTGCTTCCAATAAACTTTCCTTTTGTCATTCTTTTGATGACCTTCAGAATATTGTCGGCTGAAATGGATTTGACTTCACAGGTGTGTCTTTTCAGGGTTACTTAGTGGAATTTTCTGGCCTTGTTAATGGGGTTGGAACCATTAGTTGTGTTGTGCAGAAATCAGTTTGATACTGTCCTATTGGACAACCTCTAAATTCATTTTATGGGATGAAACAATCAGCTAAGTAAAGAGAAATTAATGACCATCATTACTTTTAGAAATTAAGATCAGTCGGCCAGAAAAATTGCAAAAACTTTGAGTGTCCAAATGCATATACTGTTTAGTGCACTTTATTGTGCTTACTTATTTATTGTTTAAGTGTGTTTTTTTTCATTTTTTAAATATGTCAGCTCAGTGTTATACATTCTCTTTTTTTCATGTATACCCTGTAAATAATTACGTGATCTGTGCTGCTGTTACTGTTCAAACTCCCTACTGTGGGGACAAATAAAGTTATGTCTTATCTTATCTTATTAGTCAGATTATAATGTGCTTGTGCGCCACCTGCCGAACATAGGGTAGACAGAGAGTAGGTTAGGTGAGCTTCACTCCAGCAATCAGGACAAGGAGTGATGAATCCTTCAAGAATACTTTGGATCCAGATGGAACTCCAGTTTACCACAAACTAATTTCATTTCCCCTTAAAATCGAGTCTAAATCTCTTTTGATTCTTTTTGCAGACGTACAATAACATTACTTACGGTTCACAATCAGACTTCCTGTTGAATAAATACACATTTCATTTAGCCGGCGACCTTGACTGCAAAAGCAATTTGGCCCCTTGTGTGAGCTAGTTTGACACATCTGTTTTTGTTATCTGTCAGCAAGTGTTGAATATTTTTGTGTTGTGTGGGAATTTCTTCTACAACGAAACATCATCTGACAGTAATTATTCCTCCAAGGCTGCGATCCAATGCTGTCAGGGCTTCTCTAAAAAAAACTAACTGATTGGCTTTAATTGGTGAACTTTAACTTAAGATAACGAGGAGTCTCTTGGCTGCACTCACAGTGAGCATTGGTGTCAAACTTAATCACACGAGGGGCCAAAACCTTATAATAGTTGCGGCAGAACAATTTTAAGATTTTACAGGAAGTATGATATTGTATTTTATATCTAGGCGGCTCCATCTATCTTGAATTTATCTGTGTTTGTCCTCTTCACCAAACTCATTTTTGTTGTAGGAAGTCTCTGTTTAATTATTGTCATCAATAATCTTTGTTCCTTATCTTATCTTAAACACTGACTTATAGTTCTTCATATCCAAATGAGCATTAAACCCAACTCTCTTGACTCACTCACATGTATCAAATGTTGAAATCTTCCTCCCCAAGATGCAGCAAGTCTCTCCTCATGACCATGTTTTAAAGTTATTACATAATAAAGTCCTCCTTCATCGGAAATCTTGACGAACAAGAGGTTACAAGAGCGGAGTCCATTTTGACCTAATGATGGTCTTCACTCCTTCTGAAGCAGCGAAGAACGCCCAGAAACTTATTTTTTATCCAGTTTTTTAAAAAGCAAGCCACTTTTCTTTCTTTTTATTTCTTTATCTCCCCTAATGGATGCTCTCTTCACTCTAAAAGGTTTGCTGTGATTTCTGTGCGGGGCAGGTGAACATTGTTTTCCTGAAACACTTCTTCCCGGTGAAGAGTTATTGTCAGCTTTATTTGCTCTTATCTTGGTCGCCATCCACCGTTTCTTTTATGCGAAGCGAGGACAGCAGGGCAGTGATGAGATACGGTCTATTGGTTGTTTTATTGCTTCCTTTTTCCTCCCAAAAAAAAGGTCCAGTGATCATCTGATGTTGTTTTATTGCAAAGGTTTAGGTTTTATTTGGAACCTTGTATCAGTGAGGGAATTTGATAAAACTGAGATTTTTAGAGGAAAAGGAAGAGTTCTTGTACAACCTGTCGATGCGAGGGGAGACTTGTGGCCATTTACCTGTATTCATGAGGCCCTTATAAAGTGTGAATGAAAGTATACAACTGATTTTTACAGTTATCCATGATTTGGTGGCATTGCCTTATATATTTTAATAAAAACAAATAGGGAATAATATGTCCTCAAACAACCCCTATTTTAAATCCTAGCTCAGGGGTCACTAACCTGCGGCTTTTACACCCCCTTGATGTGGCTCACTGAGAAAATATGAATAAATATTGGCATTTAATCAACATGTTTCATAGCGTTTTCTTAAAGCGCAAGTAAAAAACTAGCAGCTCTTTATTTTAGTTTGCCTTATAACGGTAAGAATGAACCTTAAATAAGTAAGTAATTTGTATTTATATAGCGCAAATAAGAGCATATTGGCACCAAATTTACCTGTCTCAGGCTACACCTCTTAAAGGAACAGTAACACGCACAACATGGAACAGTATTTCCCTTAGTTTCTTTAAAGAAAATTGAATTTCAAATTTGTGCAGACGTTAGATATGTATAATTTTTTTTCAGCATACATAGTAAATGTTGTTTTTTTTCCGTTAAATACCTGTACATAATTATTTATTATATAATACAGTGCTCCTGAAAACATTATCAGTGATATAAGTTGGCTACATTTTTTTATTTCCTTTTAATTTGTATTATTGAAATAATACAAGGCTATTAATAATGATGATGATGATGAAATGATGATGATATCTAAATCTTATTTATTTATAACCTTTCAGAGTGCACTTTATGTAAGAATAAAGTTAAAAAAGATCATGATTTTTTTAACAGGACACACTGCAACACAAGTACAGTAAATAAGTAAATCTGCCCCCATTTTTGCATCCGAACAATTAACAAATTTCTCTAAAATACAGGAAAGCTCCTTTATCGCAATACATTTATTTTTTTTCCGTGGGGGTTCTGCATCCCTTTGAATCTCCTTCCTTTGACCAGGTTACACTGCAACTTCCCAAAACCTATTTACCTTCGTTACGGTATATAATGTGGCCTTTTGGGTAATTTAATTTCCCGCCTGTGCTCTACACAGACCATGAAACCTCAGTTAGTTACCTGAGGAAACATGGACGTCATATTTAAAACAATGTTAGTGGTTGCATGAGAGTTTCTGTTTTCGTGGTCGTGTAAGATTTTTATCTAACATCCGTTTGCAAGCCAAGGTTTCATTATCAAAATAATTCAGCCCTGAACATGATCTCATAGCCAGTATGACGAGTGGTCATCTAGATTGAAAAACGCTCCAAAGTTCTGGCTAACATGAGCTTGATCGCCTCCAGATGCTGGCGTCTTATGCCAAAAACCACTTGTGGCTTTTGGCATGATGAAAATATTCGAATCTCTTGTTGTTTTGTTTTGTCTGTATTCTTTTGTCAGGACATGGCTTGTTGTTGCAGTTGTGTATTCTAAGCTACATAAGGATCCAATTGTTGTTGCGTTAAACTTTAGCAGAGAGAATCGCATTCTCTTCACACTTCATTGTGATGTTGAGGTCTGAGAAATCCTGTTTTTTTTTTAGGTTTTAAATCGATCCATTATCTACAACATTGTTCTCTGGTTTCTTGTCCTCCTTTTAAAGTGTTGCATTTAAACAAAGGCTTGAGCTTCGTCACACTTTGCCCTTCAACGGTTATTAGAAGAGATATCTGAGGATACATTTATCAGTTTGACATTAAGACTCAAGACGCTTTTGTGACGAAGAAAATCAGTGAACGATGAAGATCCACTCATGGATTAATCCCCTTGTGAACACAATTAGTTCTCCTTTGTGAAACATTGTTTTATTTTTCAACGGACCAGTCAATCCACAGTGCAGCTGTCCGAGTAGCAAATTGATTTTTGAAGAGATGTCCAAAACTTTTTAAAATGAGATGAAAATGTTTGGCGGCCAGCTGCTTCACCTGACTTTTAATCGTCATGAAGAACAAATGTTTAACTTTCAGTTTAAAACGCATGAAGAAACACATTTATCTTGAGCTGGCAACGCAACATTGGTAAACGTCTTCTTTATGGGAAAAAAGTATGAAAATACTAGTATTAGTGTAAATACTATGATATAATAACTACTCCAGACATACATTTAGATGTATTTTTCTATTAATTGTGTAAAAAAAAAAAATGTGTACCACAAATCAACAATGTTCCTTCAAACATTTTTAAAGATACTTTGGGTGTGACTAACTTGAACTGCGATGAGTGGTTTGTTCATCCATATGGTTGTTTGAGGCTGGAAATAGATTCCAAATATTCCAATACTTATACCTTCAATACTGGTTCCTGAACGATCATTTTTCTGATAACAATATCAATCCAATTCCATCAAATACAATCAATTCTTGGAAAAACTAAATTTCATTACACATAGTGCAAATCTTTCATTTTTTCCGCTTTTTGTTAGTTTCCACTTACACAGTTTTTTCCAGTGCGAAAGAACACTTGCTTACAAGTGACAAATCAATCTGATGTTCACAGTCGGTATCAGTTTTTCTTATCAAATTTTGATTACATTTTGGTCGGTGTTAGAAAAGAAGTTCGATACCCAGCCCTCGTCATGATGGATTTATGAGGATATTGTTCAAGTTTTAATCAGTATTCATGCCAAACTGGGAAAAAACGCATTCTCTCAAAATTAGCTTTTCTCCCCCAAAAAAACACAGAAGTCAGTCAGTTTTTGGGATGGATACTAACATTTTGAGTGACAAACTCAATCACACGAGGGGGGGGGCATCTTTAACCCTCATTTTATCTCAGGGTCAAGGTGACCCAAAAACCTGAAAACAAACATCTTTTAGATATCCCTTTTGTTGCTTTTGGGTCAAGGTGATTTGTTTTTGGGCCTTCGGGTCACCTTGACCCTGAGATAACACAAGGGCTAAGCACTCTTTGGTAAATATAGACTTTGTTTCATATGCAACAAACTGTCAGATTATTTGATACTTGCTGAGTATAATATTCTGGCATCTGTATAGGTCACAATATCAACATGAACATACAAATCTACTCTGATTTAGAGACAACCCTCAGGCGGGCCACATTAATGGACATGTGCAATAGAGTGCAAGTCTGTCATCGATGGGACTCATCTCAGGGCTGAAGACGATGGCGCATCTTAGAATCTCATGCTTCATTTATCCGTATAAAAATGATCAACTTGACCGTTTTTTGAACTGATGTCGAGTCATAGACTGAAGCCCATTCCTTCATTATTCCCTCACCGACGGGCCAATAAAACCCCAGCTTTGAATCATCACATGTCTGCGATGATATCAGGTCTTGAGCTGAACCCGCCGAACCTCATGATGTTGTCATCTGTGGAACAAACGGAGACATTTTTCACAAGATCCAGCTCAGTTCAGATGAAATGGAAACGGTTGCATTCGTCATCCCTGCAGTGTGCGACAGGCAGGGACACGTCAGCGTGGCCTCACTCCAGCTCCCGACATGAGTACATATTTGTCACTCATTGTTGCAGTGAGCAGCAGCCATTGTTTTGGATTGTGCGTGTTTATAGGCCCGAGACAATGAGGGCGGCCGCGTCACTGGTGTGTTCAGGGCCCCCGCCTCATTACCGCTTTGTGCCAGGATGAACTGCTGGTCAGCTTTATGTTTGTGTTAGCAATGCCATGTCTCCCTGTTTATTGTGCGGAGGAATTCTAATTGACTTAAGTCATTTGAAAACTGCAGCTAGAGTTCGACACTGGGGGAAAAAAAACCCCCTGATGATGATGGTGAAGCTGTGACCTTTTTTGATGTTTGTTTTGTAAACCACCTCTCCATCATGTTTTATGTCTAGCAAAGCGGTGGTGCTGTGTTTAGAACATAACAAGAGCCACGATAATGAAAAGAAAAAGTAGAGAACAAGAAGGTAAATGTGATCTTGTGACCCTTCAATCAAGGAGATACATTTCAAAAGAGACATAAAATCTGAATTTTTGATATAGTTGCCAAAATAAAACTGAGAAAATGTCGTTTCTCAACCTTCAAAGTTATGGTTAAAATCAACTCAAATTATTTTAATAATTGATAACAAAAAACATTCGCCTTGAGTGATGGTTACTTAGTTTTAAATTGTGGGTATTTTTCTTTCCTGGACCATTTTTCTTCTACGGTATTTCTTAGAAGCACCTTTGCATGAAGTCATTAAATGCTATGACAAAAATTGAAGATAGTTAATTTGAAGCCAATGCCTTTGTTTCTGATGGTGTTCTTAAATAGAAGTGAAATTGTATTTACTTTTATACAGATTTAATTGAAATAAAGACCATAAGATATAGAACATATGACTTAGCTCCAGAGTTAATTTGAAGCCAATGTTTGCCTTTTTTGTTTTTTATCCGTTTGTTTCTGTTGGTGTTCTTAAATAGAACTCTCAGACTGAAGTTAAAAAATAGCTATATATATATATATATATATATATATATAGAAGCATTATCAAATAAATCTAAACAATAATTAAATACATTTTATATATATATATATATATATATAGAAGCATTATCAAATAAATCTAAACAATAATTAAATACATTTTATATATATATATATATATATATATATATAATTTCTTTGATTGGACTCTAGGCAAAACATTTATATATTTCACTTCAGTTTTAAAGTTGTGGTTCGCCACACAAATAGAAATAATAAAAAATGATAACCAAAAATATATGTTAAAAAGATAATGGAAATTCTGCATTACTACTCCCATTATTTAATTTATTGCAAAATACTAGATTAAAATGAATACTAATACCAAATTAATGAATTATGTTAGGAGAATAAAATGTCCATTAATATATTAGCAAATCTAAATGACTATGAAAAAAAGGTAGAAGAAATTGTATGGATTTGAATTTGTTAAGGGTATAAATATAAGGAATTATCAATGAACATTGATCAAGAACCTACAAAGATATAGATATAGACTTTAGAGCACAATTATTAACAAATTCTTGTTTTTTTAATGCAACTTTTCTCTTCAATAGTTTAGTACTTTTCTTTCCAACTTAACTTATAACTGAGCGACAAGATTGATGCTGATATTCAATTCATCTTCTAGTGTTTGAATAGTCTTCTAAAAAAGTTCTTTATTGCAAGGCCGTCCAACTTTAGAGCTTTAAGATCAAGCTTGAACTTTTTTTTTTTATTGAAATCGTAATTTATCAATACAACTTCTCACTTGAGGTCACAGTTTAATCGTTTTGAGAAAGTCTTGTTATACATGTAGCGGTTTTTTTTTATTCTGTTCTGTGGTCACATGGACAATTTTTCCGATCGTCGACCGAGGTCAGAAGCTTCGGTGATCAAGGCCGAAAAAGCGTAAAACGAGCTGTAAAACTCGCAGGTTGGACTTCAAGGGCAGCAGGACTCGGTTATAGTTTCTTTCCTCTCAGTGCAGGTTGAAAAAAGACGCCCGGCAGCAGGTTTTTCCTGGAGCGTCTGAGGGAGCTGCCGTCAGCGATGTTAGGTCTGCCCCTCAGTGATGGAATTTATCGTGAAGCTGAGCGTCTGCCCGAGATGAAAGCCCGAGCGACCTTTTCTAAATCTCAACGAGACAAAACAGGATTGCACCACTTCGAGAGGTCAAAACTGAGAAAGATAGTTTCTGCCCCCGCAACATATTTTAGTTGTGACTTCCAGTTCAAAGCCGAGATGAAAGTGCTGCTGCGCTCCCAGCAGGAACCAAACCCTTAATAATTTGTTATTAAACAAGATTTTATTTTCAAGTGCTCCTCACTCTTGAACAACAGTGTGTGCCACCTGTTCTTTTCATACCTTCAAGGACTGATCAAACTCTTCTCTCCTTCCACAGAGCATTCAAAACAGGTGAAGACCAGAAGGTAAGCATCTCTAACCTCCTTCTATCTTCTGTGTAAACACTTGCCTGCTCTGACATGTTTGCTGCTGAAACCTCACACTGTTATTATTATTAACCCGCGTGTGATAGAACTCAAGGGTGTGTGTTTGTGTGTTGTGTACACTCAACACTAAATGAGCAGTTTAGTGGGTGAAATCATCAGAACATTGCTTTGGCATGTCCTCTTTTGTACACTGAGTTCTTCCTCAATTATTAACTTTCTATGTAGCTTGTTTATTATCCATTTATTTACGTGTTTTTATTATAATTTGGAGAAGCTAACCAATAAGCTCTGGATTGTTTTTAACTCCAGAACCAGAAATATTTAAACACACAAGCCTATATATAAAAACATACCCCCCCAAAAAAGTTAATTGCATTAAAAATACTATATAATAATAATAATAATAATGCTGAATCAGCAGAAACCTGAGGAAACAAGATTGTTTCATATTTAGTTTTTAATTAACTTAAATTTTCAAAAATAAAACGCTTTTCAGACAGAATTGGAAAACTTTTATTGCTTGAATAATTTATTAAACCGAAATAATATGAATGCAATAAAAAGATGAATAAAAGAAAATACAATAATAATATACAATACATTTAAATAAAACAAGATGCATTGCCATGAAATGACATATAAATAAATAATTAATTAAAATGAAATAAAATACACAAGTACTAATGAATAAAATTAAATACTTTATTTTTTCTATTTCTGTGCGTCTAAAACAAAAGTTTGCTTTTGTCTTTTAAAAGTGAAAAGTAGTGGGGGTTGTTATTAATTTTTAATAAATGTTTTCTAACAGAATTACATATTTACCAGCAACTAATCTCTGCTGCAAACCAGGAAATACTGCAATAAATTATGACTCAAATTGTTGTTTCACCTCCATGAGAAATTCAAATTTTAGCACCGTTTAGTTTCTATAAACTTTTCATAAATCGGGCTATTTGTTTGTAAATAAAATCAATAATAAAACGTATATAATGTCTACATTCTAGCAAATATAAGAGTTTGACAAGTCTCCTTTATTATTTCTCCGAGCCTCATTAATGGGAAAGACTTGACAAAGCCTGACTTTTGCAACCAACTGTTAAAACTCTACTCGTTGGAGTGATGGCAGTTTCTGTGAGCAGCACAAAGGGAAGAAAATCTTGTATGTGCTGACACCGTGTCGAGTATAAACTGCAGGCGTTTAGACTTCAGCAGCAGAAGCAGAAAAGTTTGGCAACTCTTGGTCGACTGCCAACACAAATAAAATGGCTTCTTCACACTTGTTGGGCACGTCTTCAGTGCAGCGAAAAACCCCCGCAGGCTTTGACAAAGCTCCGCTTTACGGAGTTATCCTAGAATGCAGCGAGGGAAACCGAGGGATGTGTCGAGTTTGTGCGACACTTGAATTTCTCTAACCGCACTTTGAACGCTTTTGCTGTGTTGTGTGTCTCTCTCGCTCCCCCCTAATTCAGGGTTCGCTCGGCCCGGCGTCCGTGCAGCCGAAGTACTCCTTCGCTCCCAGCGCCGCCATTAACAAGATCGCCCGGCCGTTCGCCGCCGGTGCGCCGGGACCGACCGTTAAACCTGTGGCCTATTCGCCGAAACTTAGCGGCGCTCACGGTCGGCCCAGTGCACAGCAGACGCAGAATGGGTAGGTGATGCGTGTTGAAAGACGTTTTTTTTTTTTACCCACGAGGTGTTATTGTTACCTCGCACTCTCTCCGTGTCGCACTGAACTGACGAAAACTAGGTCAACTATGAAAGTGACATTTATGAGACGAGGTGCAAAGGTTTGATTTTAATTCACTGTATTGACGTGGCCCTCATTAGGTCAAAGATCATGAAGAAATTTGGTTTTATATTAATTTATTTTATTCATTACTTGTCTATAAATATAACTATTTAAATATAACTATAGTCCTTTTATTATAGGACTTTTGTTGTTTTTGTTGGTATGTATTTCCCCTCAAAAATATTTAAAATATTTGTAAAATGGGTGCTTTTATATAAAATGAAAAACAAAAGAATACATTTAAAATACAATACATTTTTGAATATTCAGCTTGATTGAAGTAGATTAATGGTCATGTTGTTATTGTGACATTATAAAGATTTGAGTGATGTCAATGGAGAGGAGTTTGATGAAGGACAAACGCCAAGATAATAAAGTTTGAAATTATAAATTCGGAATCAATGCCAATAATTTTCAGCAAACCGAGTTAGATTGATGAAAAAGGTTTGTGTGAGTTCGATGCTCCTAATTGACAGTATAACATTGATTAAAAACCTGATCAAAGTTTATATTAAAAACCAAACCTTGTTGTGATCTATGAAGATTCATTGAGAGATTTTAGGAAGGAATAAATAAGAAATAACAATACTATTCATGTTGTGTCCATAAACAAAAGTATTTTACTCTGTAAATGTAAAATATTTTGCTTCAATTCATTGCTTACAAATATATTGAAATATTTTCGTTTCATTTCATGTTCAGCAAAACTTAGGAAAAAAATACTGTGATAATTATGTGTGTGAGAAAATACGATATATTTTTTTAAGCTACTATATCAATATTCAACAGAACTGTATCGATATATTCCCCCATTTTATTTATATATATATATTTTTTAGATTTTTTTTATTTTTTATTGGCTATCAAACCAGGTTTTATGTTTTATGTTATTTATTTGGCAACAGTCATTTACGTCCTTTGCATCTAAGGCAACAATGAAATGCCGTGAGATACCGGCGATGACTGAGGATGAGAGGATACAGTCGACTCCAGTAGTTTTGAAGCTGATGTTTGGACATGTTTTGGTTTAAAAAAAAAAAAGAAACAACTTTGTCAAGAATCAATAACCTGGTCAATAATACAAGTATATCCTTGCTCATACAGTATTGCAATATATCGTTGCTCCTGTATCGGATTACGTATCGCAAATACACACCCATAGTATTAATTACAACACACACACAGTTTGACAATGCGAGTGTAAAAAGTTCACTCACATTTGCGATATTAAAAAGATTTAATTGAACCAAGTTCTCTTAAAGATTTTACTGTGTATTAATCTTTGTATAGATTGAGAAAATATATTCAAATGTTTCTTTTAAACATTCATACTTTGACAGAATTGCGATGGCCTTTAAGGTCAGTGTCACTCACTGCTCCTCCTATATTGGGTCACTGTGGTGGTCTAGACGGCAGCCATCAGCGAGAGGACGTCTGATACTGTTTTTAGCCGCACTCATAAATTCTGCTGAGTTCTCTGGCAACTTTTCATTGCACCGGTGTTGGATTATTTAAGTCGCTGCCGCCGGAGAAGCTGCACGTGGCGGCGTCTCTGCTCCGATGGTTTGAGGACGGATTCGTCTTTGACATTTGTTAACAACCACTGACAGCTCTGATAGTGTCATCACATGATGCGTCTAGACGCAGAGGTGATGTCATTAAAATGATTTTAAGATGTCACTCTTTCGAGAGAAACGTTCTTTTTTTTTTCTCCCCCTCCTCTCTCTCGTTCCTCTTGTCAACAATTTTATGAAGTGGTTCTTTTTTTAAACTCTCTCTGTGGCATTTACTCTTTGCTGATCCTGAGCCTTGAAGGAAATATTTGAGTAACTTTTTTCGGGGCAAATGTCACATCCAGTTACGTGACCGAGAAGAGCAACCCGTGCACATGGCCGCCGGGATTCCGAGGGGAGAAGTGATATTTCGGGGTCAGGAAGGCAATGGGCGGGTTTTTGACAGACAAACAATGCGGCATCTCTCTGAGTGAGCTCGCTGACAAGAACAGCATGTCTCTTGTCACCTTCTGCATGTTTTCTGCATCCTGATGAATTTCCTGCCTTGTGTTGAGCACAACCTCATGTCATGCGTTGACACCTCCTCTGCCGCTGTTCCCCCTAAAGCCTGCCACCTGACCTCCTTTTCTCTCCCTTTCTCCTTCATGCTCACGCCGCAGATGGAAACTCTTGACAAGTCAGTATATTGTTTCGTCTTTTTATCCACATTCCATAAATATATTTGTGCATTTTAAACATGGTTCTGACTCACATGTTTTAATACAAGCAGAACTCAGGTCTTACTTTAGTATCAATGCAGTCAAATCAAAGAAACAACAAATGTTGATCTTTTTTTGGAATAAGCTATTTTTCTTGGTGTCAATGATTATTATTTAAATGATCATTCGTTGATACCAAATATGTCAAAATGATTCAACTCTTCAAAATAAAATAGACATTTAATTTATAGTAACATCTTTTTTTTTTTTTCACCTTTTAAAACGCAAGCGAAAAGTGACTAAAAAAACAAATATTGAAACTTCAGTTCTGACAATAATAATCACCTCCATGCTTCTCTATTTAACAACTATATTTTCTGCTGACTCCATACAAATGTAATCGTTTTTTCCGTTCAATTTTCTTATATGGAAATATTAGGCAACCATTCCAAGGATCGACGTTTTAACATGTTCTTTCAGTTTGTATTTCTGTTCATTTCAAAAGTTTAACTGTACTTTTTATACCATTCATTACTTTTCAAATGAGGTTTTTACATCAGTTATTGATGCATATAATATCAAACGGTAACCCCTCGAGTGAGAAAAGACACCAATGATGTTTTAAAGGGCAACAATTGATCTTTAAGTTCCTCTTAACTCTTTCCACTAACTGACCTCAGTGCAGTTGTTACATGTGACCTCTGGTCTCCTTCACAGGGGTGAAGCTACTTACTTTGATGAGATGTACCAAGTGGCTAAGTAAGAGGCATGTGCATGGATCTTGTGTTCAGGGATCACGTGTCCTATGATGACTTTTACACACAGGAGAAAAATTGATTATCCTTCGATTGTTTTCAACGGAGAACAGAAAACTAAATGATATCTTAGCAATTTTTCTGTCTGCTAAAGACAAAAATCACTTTATATTTCTCTTAATTTTTAATTTATTTCCCGTTTTAAAACATATGTCAAGTAAGCTTAAAGTAAACAAACAAGAAACAATCTTGTATGATTCACTGCTATCAACTTAAATTTCATTTTTTATTTTGTAAATTCTTTAAACTTTTTGTAAAATAATCTTTATTTATGATATCTATTTGTACAATGTTTTTTTTAGGATTTGGTCCACTTTAGTTATGAATTAAAAATGAAAAATAATTATAAACTTTATTGATCCCTCTGGAGGTCTCCTTTGGGAAATTGTTTTTCCAGCACACAGCAACACAGACAATAGATTCATAAAACAGAACTTGAAAAAAGTTCAATAAAAAGAACAAAAATACAAATGACAAAAATCAAAGTATAAAGGACATGGATAAAAACTAAAAATAACAAAGAAAGGGATACAAAGATTAACATGGAATATAATCATATTTTCACTTCATTCTTGCCCCCAAACTCAGAATTAAACAATCTAATAGCACAAGGAACGAATGAGTCCCTGAGTCTATTAGTGTTGCATCTTGGGAGGAGCATTCATGCTCCATCTGCTCCATCTGCTGGAATTACAAGATAATCTTAGTTTTTACGTATAACTTTAATTATTATTATTGGTATCATCATCATAAAAGTCATTAGTATTACTAGTTTTATCGTCATTGTCATCATGTATATATTTTATTATTATTATTATTATTATTAATAGTATTCTTATTATCTTTATGTATTAATAGTATTATTACATCTGCATCATATTTCACCAGTATAATGTCATGTAATAAATGTACTTAAACTTATTTCAAGGTCTTTCTAAAAAAACTAGCATATTTTTTGATAAATGATTAGTTTAAATTAAAATGGAAAGGATGGGTAAACGCTTAACAGTAGTGAAGTAGTGTATCAAGTGACCAGTTGTGTTCATAGTTGTCGTCTGTCATTTGCAGCAGTGGCCTCATTGTGTAACGTTCGTGCAGATACAGCCAGTAGGATTGTGTTGATTGACAGGACGGAGGTCGCCAGGGTCGTCTGGTAGCATGACGAGCGCCGAAGTCGGACGTGTTTGTTTGCTTGTGGTCGGCGTCGCTCGCTGTGGTCGCTTCTAAACGCTGCTGTGTGCAGGCACGGCCTCAGGGCGGAGAACATCCCCTGCTTTATCCCCAACGACCGCAGCAAGAAGAGGCTGATCCAGGACACTGAGGACTGGCAGCCTCGCACCGGCACCACTCAGTCCCGCTCCTTCCGCATCCTGGCACAGCTCACGGGCACCGACTTCAGTAAGTCAGGAGGGTGTCAGTGGGTGTAGAAGGACAGTAGATCCAGAGTGACATGGGTTCACGGGGAACTGTCAGGCGACCGCGCTGTGTTTGACTGCCTCAGTGTTTTTGTTTGGTTCTGACTTGTTCCTCTCCTGGCTCTCAGTGCAGGACCCAGATGATGAGATCATGAAGAGATCGAGGTAAAAGCATGAAGGAGATGCTCGTGTGTCTCGGGTCCAAACAGTGTTGAGTCTTGGAAAAAAAATGCCACTAATGAAGTTGAACGTGTGATATTTTTAATCTTATGAGTAATCAGAGCACATGAAAGAGTCACATGACAACTTTTTCTACTTTTACTTGTTTTTTTTTTGTAACTAACATTTTGTTTACCTGCAAGAAAATAGTTTTGGACCTCATGCATGAATTAAATTAAACATAGTGCATATTAATAATAGATACATTAAATAAAAAAAACTGAAAACCTCTGTAGAAAGTGGGAGGAGAGTAAAGACTAAGTTTAGGTGCATTATGGGTAATTTGGAAATCTTTTTGATTTATTATTGAATATGGTATACGTTTCGTTGAAATTGGAGCTTTCAACTTATTGAACTTTGCCTCCCCCTACAATTAACAAAAATAGCTGAAATTCTGGAAATCTCTGGTAAATACTATGTAATGCACAGGGTTTAATTTTCAATCAAATTGGATTTATTAGAATTTTCGTTCCTTTCCCTTGACCTGATCGAGTTGCCCTCCTCCCTAAAACCTCCACTTTGAGTTTTAAAGAGTGTTTTTTGAATCTATAACAAATAAAAATCAGTCTCTCAAAGAAACAGTGTCTTTGTAATAGCTGTGAAATAACAATACAATTTGGTTAACAAAAGAAAAATAGTTTTATTAACATCTGAGGTGTTGATTTGAATGTTGGGAAATTGTCCTAAATAAAAAAAACAATTTTATTTAATTTATACACGTTAAGAAACATTTTTAAAGCTAATGACATTTACTCGACACACTAGATTTCGTAGAATAACCCAAAACGTTGTATTTTATTTTGTTCTCTTGTTTAATAATTAAAAAAACGTACAATAGGTGATTGACAACAAATATTTTTTAAATAGTTTTGTTCATTAGTTCT
Source organism: Callionymus lyra (assembly GCF_982586985.1). Taxonomy (NCBI): domain Eukaryota; kingdom Metazoa; phylum Chordata; class Actinopteri; order Syngnathiformes; family Callionymidae; genus Callionymus; species Callionymus lyra. Next base: position 11,271,388 of record NC_141826.1, read on the forward strand.
ATATAAAGACTATAAAATGACATTTTTAGTCATTTCTAATTGATAATCTACGACCTCAGTGTGTTATTTTTCCCACTCGTATTTTAGTTTTGATATACTTTCATCTCATACCTAAACCTGAGACGGGTCTGGTTAATAATATGTAACGTCACAATCCCATTAACAAAACCTTAACAAACATCAAATTAAGAAAAAGTTGACAATAAATAACATTGTTCACCACTTAATGATTAATTTTTACATAACTAACATGTATTTATTGACGCAACATTGACATTTCTATCTTCTCAATGTCTTCTAACATGTCTCGCTAACAGTTACATCTCTATTGTGGAAGTTTCCTTTGCTGTTGAAACCAAAGTCGAAGCAGGAAAGTTAAAGGATGCTTCCACAATATTCGGACTGTTATGAATTTTCTCCTCACTGACTCACACATAATCTGCTTTCACTGACTTCCTGCTGTTCCTCCTCTATAATCTCCCCTCCTTATCTCTATCTGGTGTGGTCAGGGAAAAGTTCCTGACCGAGATTCAGAGTCCCCGCTACGCCCGCCTGAGGGACTGGCATCACGACAGGTCCGCTCGCGCCCTCAATATCAAATCCTGAGCAGCCGTCCCCGGAAAAAAAAACGCCCACGGACCCCGGCCGACCAGACGTAGACGACGATCGACCACGAAGACTTTGTGACGAAGACGACTGATAACCGTTAGAGAAAGAAAGAGGAGGAAATGATAAATGTAGCTGAGATGACAGAGCTCAAAAGTGGAACCTTGCATACTGAGCCCAAGTTGAAGATTTCCCTCTGAAGCCACTTTATTCCCATTTCATACTGTGATACTTTAGAAGAAGAAAAAAAACGGAAGAACGAGGAGAAGGGAGGAAGTCTCAGTATTTGTTATTCTATTTTCATTGTTAATCTCTTAACCCTTCTGTCCTTCTCACTTCCTGCTGTTTCACGTTGATCTCTTTCGAGGTTTCATCTCTCATCGTATTCTGTGCTTCTCAAAAGATAGAAAACATGAATGTGTACTTGTTTATCAGCTGTCATCAAAAATATAAAAACCTCTGGGGAAAAAAAAAAAAAACACCCTTTTTTCTCTCTGTCTTTATTTCTTCCTCGCATGCTTACGTCTGCACTTTCCTTTCCAGGCTTCAAGAATCTCTTCATCTCTGACAAATCTTAAGTCGTAACCAGACGCATCCTGTGATTTTATAGTTGGGATTTAAAGGCTGTCTCGTCAGAGATCAAGGTTTGAGGTTGGATTTTATCGTCTCACGAAGAAAAGGGTTGTATAATTAGGATATAAAGACGAGCAGGAACGTACACTTGTAAACACGACTTACAAGGACTAATTTAGAGAACGCTTTGACGCTTTGAAAGAACTTTTAGAGCTGCAGATTTCATGGATCTTAGAGTTTGAGTCTCCGTTTAAAATATGTTTTCTTGAGCTGTCAGCAAATGCTTTCATGGGTGAAAATCTTATTTCTGTGACAAGTTTTATGAAAAGATGGTAAGAAAAATCCTTTAGTAGTTGACCATGTTGACAATATAGGTATTAATAGCCATCAGTTACACTAATTATTTGATAAACACCGTGAAATATGTGTTTATTCATAAGATTTAGTCCAAGTCTTCCACATCTGAGGATTTTAATTATAAGAATAGTCCTATTTATTAACAGAATGAATGTTACTTTCAAAAATAACTATCTCATGTTTTTGTCTTTAGTTTCTAATACTTTTACTATTTGTTTTATTTTTTATTTTCACCATTACATTGCTAAATTCCCATTTTATTAAATAAATATTTCAACCAAATCTTAAGCTATTTATTTATTTTATGTTTTGACACTGGTCAAAACTGTTTTTAACAGGGACCAATATTTCCAATTATACCCATAGTTTTATTTTAATACAAATTGGCAGGAACAGGCACACATTAGAATATTTGTAATATATGGATTTGTATGAAATTAGAAAATATATGCTAAAAGCATGATTATAACAATGGGGGAAAAGAAAAAGGATTTGGTTTAAAATAAGGACATTTTTGTGTGTTATGCTTATGCTATGTAGATAAAATGGACATAAGTGTTTTTTTTTAATTTACTATATATTAAATAATAGATTACACTTTAAGTAACAATGTTCATCATTTGAAGTGCATCTCCTCATTTTTTGAAAGCCCATGAAATGGAATAAACACAAAAGGTTTTTGTGAAATTACATTTTCTTATTTACAATATCACCTGTCAGGGGGACTGTTTAGCTATAAACCAAATTTTTCTTTTTTTTGCTATAAATGAAGAGAATTCTATATCAAATTGATATGTTATTTTTAAGTGTATGGGTGTAGTGTGAATTGTTGATTCGAGGGTGATGAAATAAATTAATAAATAAAACTTAACCTTTAAATGTGAATATCTTTCATTAAAAACAAAACTTAATTTGAATAACCCAACATTTTGTTATTAATTTGGCCCAAATTAACCTTTTTTTTTATCTTTATGAGTTGCTGCAGAGAACCAGACGTTGATGAATATCAGTGAGTAAATATCTTTTCTTGAAAGATCAGCTCAGGATGTTGCTATTGACCATCTTTATCTGAACAGTAGAGGGCGACGTACTTCAATTCTAACCTTTTTTTCTGCACATTGAATTCCTAAATCTGGGATATTTTGAGATAAACATGAAATGTGCGCCTCTGTCAGATGCTCAGAAGTCAACATCAAAGGCCTCTTAAAGCGCTACAACTCTGCGAGTGACGAGATGATGTACACCCGTCACGCTGGGAGAGGAATTGGAAAAGTGAATTAAGTGGCAGGAAGGTGTGACCTTGGCTGGTCCTGGCGGGAATACACCCTGCAAGGTCGCTGTATCCTATTTCCCTGTAAGCAGGTTGAAGTCCACTCCATCAAACCTCAAAGATTGTCAGCTCTTGGTAAAAAAAAAAAAAAAAGGCAACATGATGTTTGTAGCTTCGGGGTTGTGGCTTTTACCGCAGTGTCGATTTGGGATTTGTTCAGTGCGGTCCCCGAAGACCGACCATGTGGGTCGGCGAGGGCAGATGACATTTTGTGTCCTCTACTTGAACCCACAAGCCAAGATCTAGCCTGCATTCATTCCCTGTGAATTCCTCCGCCTTCTCTTCCCACAACTCTCCTGGTGATGAAGTCTGTCTCTACTTTAATTTGAAAAAGATTAAACTTCTCCGTCACCAGCACTGCAAGTCATCTTTTTTTTTTCCGGTTGCAATTTCAGAGGGATTTAATGTGCTTATTATTCCGATTCTGCTGTTTGGAAATAGACTTCTTCTCTTATAGCTTCAAGCTGCAAGTAGCTGCAGCCACGACTGCCTAATGACTGTATTTGTTGCGTGGATTGACAGATGCTGCTAAATAAAGGAGTGTCACGAGTTGAGATGTTTTGTTTTGGTGTCATTATATTTGGTGGAAACGGTTTCATCATCTTTCATTAGTGTGCTGTAGATGCCACAGTTGATGACGCAAACACCAACGCTCCAGGCCGCTTTCTTTCTTTCCTTCTTCCCCAAAGTTGAGTCGACTCTGTAGCTTCACTCTGAACTGCTATTCAGAATATACTCTATCATCTGAAGGTGGAATATTTATCGGTACAGTGACAACTGCTGCAGGAAGCCAGAATTTATCGTCACATTTATACATGGGCTTATCTCTAGATCTGTCGGTAGTGTTTTGACTTTGTTGCTCCGGAACGTTAGTCTGAGTGGAGCCGTTAATAACTTTTAAAATACCGCTGCGGCAGTTTAGTCTACACTCCACGTTGGCTTTTTAACTTTCACTATGATGTAACTCTCCTTCCCTTTTATTTAGAGGTTTACACTTGTGTTAGCTCAGGGTCAAGGTGACCCGGAGGCCTGAAAAAATTGTGTGGTATCCCTTTTTTTTTGTGTCTTCTTGTTTAGACTATTGTAACAGTTTATTTTCATGTCAAAACAAGAAGGAGCTGCTGCAGTTAATACAAAAGCAGGTACAATTCTGACCTGCTCTAGTAGAAGAACTCGCATTTCCCCGATCCTTAAAACTCTTCCCTGGTTTCCAGTTTCTTTCAGGATCAACTTTAAAATTCTGGTTCTCACTTTCAGATCTATTCATGGTCAGGCTCCTCCTTCCATCAGTGATCTGATCCAGCCTTACACCCCTGCTCGGGCTCTTGGGTCTGTGGATCAGAATCTACTTATGGTTCCTGAACATGCTTCAGGACCAGAAGAGAGAAATCCTTCCAGGCTGTTGCTCCTAAGCTTTGGAACGATCTTCCTCTCCCTCTGTGTTTGATGGATCTACTGACTCCTTCAAGAAACATCTCAAGACATTTTTATTCGTGCAGGCTTTTCCTTGATAATCTTAGACTCCTGTGTTTGTCTTGGTGGTGTCTTGACCTTTTAAGTATATATTTTATTGAGTATTGTTTTGATTGTTTAAGCGCTTTGTGACTCTGGTCTGGACAAGCTCTATATAAATGTAAATAACTTTCTCTCCCTCTGCGTTTTATGGAGTCTACTGACTCCTTCAAGAAGCATCTTTAGACATTTTTATTTATGCAGGCTTTTTCTTGATTATCTCGAGGCTGCTATGTTTGTCTCTATGTTATCTTGGCCTTTTATGTATGTATTTTAACTGTGAATTGTATTTTTTGAAACACTGTGACACTGGTCTGAGAAAAAGGCGCTTTGATGAATGACTTCCCTGGCTCCCGTCAATACATATGCAGTGGTTGAGGTTTTTTCGCCTTGACCCAGACACAACACAAAGGTTAAGGATAACCTCCTCTATATTAATACAAAATAAATACATTTGGGATTTCACAGATAATTTGGCCGCTAAAAAAGTGCATTTTGGGTTTGCGATCGAACCACTTTCAACTGAAACACTAATTCCAAAGCAAAATTATCTAAGCGAAAGCTCTGCCAGCAAACACTCGCCTGGATACAGTCAACATGTCCGCAGTCTGGAAGTGTTTTCCTGTGCACCTGAAAAAAGACCCATAAATGGAGTTTGGAAAATGTGTTATGCTGAACTGAGTAGACGGTAGAACAGCACTTGCTGTTTGAGCTGATCATGAGTTCCTGACGACCTTTACTTCTCAGCAGTTGGCACTTCTAGAACATGTTCTCTGTTTTTGTGCCCTTTGAGCTCATTTACATCGTGATTTAACGTTTCATTACAGCGCTTAACCATCTCCTAAGCAATGGGATAGACTAAAAATGATATTAATACAGAACTATATATATATATATATATATATATACTATATATATATATATATAGAATATAATTATTTAAAGGGCCTCTAATGTGTTGATTTAAGTGTCTCTTAAATAAATCCTGGACCTCTATTGTACTCATGTGTCTGTTTGTACAAAACTGTCTTTTAATTTAAATATTTACATTAGAAAATGATAACAAATGACTTACTTACTTATCTGAAAACTTTTCTTGAGATTAAATCTGGTTAACAATAACCACACCCACTCTGCTGTGATTGGTCAATTGGCATTGAGGTTTTTCTCAGCGTGTCATCAGTCCTGGAAGTCTCCATGTCCAACAGACTCATTGTATAAACAAAGCGGGGGTGATTACAGCTGGCTGGCATCATGGGAATGTGTAAATTAAATAAGAGCATTGTCCTTCATTGTCAAAAGAGGTACCAAGCAATGTGTACGACGTATGCAAGAACATTTTTCAAAGTCATGCTTGCATAGATAGTAATTGGTGATGTGATTTTTTTCGAGTGATTTTTGTCTTAAGTTAAATTAAAATGGTAACAAAACATTTTAAAAATAGTTAATGGAACTTTTCTTAAGCTGTAGGAACCCTGACATAAATTAACGTAAGAGTTTAAAACAGAACCATCACATCAACATGACACTCTACTGTGAAAACACAGCACAAAATATCAGGGCTTAGTAAAATTATTTATTATTTGATTTGTTAATATTAATATGTGCAATTGATTAACCTTAATTTAACTGTGGTAATGAAGTTATAGCCATAAGTCTGTATGACAACTTTGCATTTGAATTTATTTTTCTATTTTGTTTTTTTGTCCTTCATTACCTAATTTTTACCAAGAGTTTTAATTCCTAAAATAAATATATAAGACCAGCACATGTAGTTCATGAAAAAAACCTTTGGCTGCACTTGCTTACTTACTTTCATGAATAATATATTATAAACTAATAGATAATAAGTCTTGCAGTCATTCATTTGGTCGAGGAAGTTTTCAAGAAGTCATAAAAGAACATGAATAAAAAGATGCAAGGAAACTAGAAAAGTGTTGAGCTGAATAATCTATTAGAATTGATGTATTTAGTTATTCTTTTGATGGTTTCTAAAGACTCATGAGCAGGCCTAGTCAACCTCCAGAGTAAAAAACAAACATTTTTAAGATTATTTTTCTACAATCAGCTAATTCTGTATCCATGCCACGCCGCGTCTGCTGAAACAAAATCATTCTTTGGCAACGCTGTTTGCCAATTCTCCCAGCCGAGCTGCTCATAAGATAACATTTTATTCAGGAGTTACAGGGGTTACATGTTCTAATTACTCATTTTTCCTCCCCTCAGTCTGGAGCCAGCTCCTTCACCTGCCAAGACCCCGGCTGCAAACACGCCAGATGGTGAGTATTCTCCTGCTGCTGTGTAGAAAGAGCCCCAGCAGCGTCCGCCACAGTGAGATCTAATAGATTCTTATTAAGTGTCAATACCAGCAGCAACAAGACGTCACATTAAATCGTCACAACGCACATCTGTGGGGGATCCACAATATCATTATAGCGTCCTCCACCCTCGTCGTCCGTTGTTCAAAGTCAGAGCCGGAGTTTACGGGTTGGTTGTCATAGAAAAAAACTTTCTCTCTCTGGTTCAGGATCCAAGACGGCGGCCGACGCCCGCCCTCCTTCCTCTCGACCGCCGTGGGTCACCGACCCTAATTTTGCCGAGCGTTTCCACCCTGACAAGACTAGCACTGTGGTGACCCAGCACCAGCAGGCGGTCCAACCTACGCCCATGGAGAACCGCAGCTCAATTCTGCAGGCGGCCCAGCAGGAAACTGTAGACAGCGGGAGGACGCCTTTATGTGGAGCCTGCAACAAAATCATCAGGTGAGATGAAGTCACTCGTGTTTTTTTTTTTCAACAACTCTGCTGCTCAAAAAACCTCCAGGAAAAGTATCATACATTGAAATGATAGCTGAGGTTGTTTTGTTTTCTTCAATAGAGCACAAAATTATATTTAAAAACAACATTTTTGTTATGCCGGGAAACATGAACCTTCAACAAAGTGTCTCCCTCAACAAAGTGTGTCAGGGAAGTCAAACCGTTGACTCAATTATTTATTCTTGTGTAGAACCCTGAGAGTTCCTGCTGAGTCGCTGTCACTTTACTCCGTCTCTTATCTTACCCTCTCTCTCCTCTCGCCTCCAGATCTGCAGTCTGACTCACCTCGTCCTTCTGACATCTGCTGCTCACCTTTTCCATGTCACTTCTTATTTTATTCCCCCTTCCTGCTTCTATTATCCACCGTGCCTCTCTGTCCTTCTTCTCCTTTATCTTCTTCCTGCATTTGAACCTCCAGTGCTGCGTCCACCTGCTTCAATGGCCTGGTCCAACTATTAAATGCTTCAGATGTTTAAGATGACTGATGGGTGAATAATAGACGAAAGGATGGGTTGGGTGGATGGTTGGATGAAAGGATGGGTGATTGAGTGGAAGAAAGGATAGATGGGTGGGGTAGATGGATGATAAATAAATAGATGGATGGGTGGGTGGGTAGATGTAGGTTTGATGAATATATCGATGTTAAGTTGGATGAAAGGATGGCTGTTTGCAGGGATAAAGGATGGATGTTTGGGTGGAGGATGATATATAAAAGGATGGATGGGAGGGTGGGTGGATGGATGATTGGTGAATAGATGGGTGTTTGGGTGGATGAAAGGATGGATGGGTGGGTCTATGGGTGTATGGAAAGTTGGATAAAAAGGTGGATGTTTGGGTGATGGATCAATGGGTGGATTAGTGGTAGGATGGATGGATGATGGTTGATATGATGGATGGGTGGATAATAGATAGAAGGATGGATAGATGACGATAAGTGAGGGGGTGGATGGATGGATGGTTGGATGATGGGGTGGATGAAAGGATGGATGTTTGGATGGATGTTAGGGTGGATGAAAGGATGGATGTATGTGTGGATGTTTGGGTGGAGAATGATATATAAAAGGATAGATGGGTGAGTGGGTGGATGGGTGATTGATGAATAGATGGGTGTTGTGTGGATGAAATTATGGATGGGTGGGTCCATGGGTGTATGGATCTTTGGATGAAAGGATGGATGTTTGGGTAAACGGATGATGGATTAAAAGGTGGATTAGTGGGTGGATGGAAGGATGATTTAGGAATAGATGGGTGTTTTGGTGGATGAAAGGATGGATGTTTGCGTAGATGTTTGGGTGGAGGATGATATATAAAAGGATGGATGGGTGAGTGGATGATTGATGAATAGATGGATGTTTGGGTGGATGAACGGATGGATGGGTGGGTCCATGGGTGTACGGATAGTTGGATAAAAGGATGGATGTATGGGTGGACAGTTGATAGATTAAAGGGTGGATTAGTGGGTGGATGGATGGATGATGGTTGATATGATGGATGGCTGGATGAAAGGATTGATGTTTGGGTGGATGGATGATGGTTGAAAGGATGGATGGGTGAGTAGGTGAATATTTTGGGTGGATTAAAAGATGGATTTTTTGGTGGATGAATGATGGATAAAAGGGATGGATAAGTGAGTAGATGGATGTTTGGGTGGATAAAAGGATGGATGTTTGGATGATAGGTTTGAGGATGGATTGTTGGATGGATGGATGGATGAAAGGATATTTGAGTTTGTGGGTGGATAAATAGAAGAAGGAAGGAAGGATGACATTTTAGCCTCCATTCACTTCACAGATATGAAGTTGTGTTTAAACATGACTCTTCTATCGATCCTTCAGTTGTAAAAGTAAATCATGGCAGCAACAGATCCTTCTCCCCGAGCTTCACGTATATCTTCACCGTGTGTCTCCAGGGGCCGATACCTGGTGGCTCTGGGACGATCCTGGCACCCCGAGGAGTTCACGTGTTCGCAGTGCAAAGCCGTGCTGGAGGAGGGCGGCTTCTTCGAGGAGCGAGGCGCCGTCTTCTGCACCAAGTGCTACGACAACAGATACGCCCCCAATTGTGCCAAGTGCAAGAAGAAGATCGCGGGGGTGAGAGCGGCTGGAAGTGGACGTGCTGACGCGTGTGGACGGATTCCTTCGGATGCTGGAGATGGACGTCAATAATTCATGAACCCTCTTTCCCTCCTTGACCAGGAAATCATGCACGCCCTCAAGATGACCTTTCACGTGGAGTGTTTCAAGTGCGCCGCCTGCAGGACGGCCATCAGGAACCAGGCCTTCTACATGGAGGAGGGAGAGCCGTACTGTGAGAGAGGTGAGCGGCCGGCGTTTCATCTTCTAAAATAGACCCTGAAACAGATGATCACAGTTTTTTAAAATAACAAACGCTCTTGATTAAAATCACACATTTACATATATTAGTGTCGCAGATATTCAGACGTGGTCAAGACCTTCTTGTAGATGATTTTCTTCTCCTGTTTTTCTCTCCTCGACTTGATTGATGAAGGCTATTTTTGATTTCACAAACAAGGTAAAATAATGAGTTTCACTTTTTGATATTCAACATGTTTTTAATTAAAATGTATTTGTTCTCTTTTGAAAAGTTATTTTGGGTGATTCAACCCTTAGTTTGAGTGACTTACTGGTCAATTTACAATAATGATCCACAGAAAACTTATTGGATCATTTAGAAGTTTAAGCATAAATAAGTGACATAATTTAATGATTATTTACCATTTTTATACAATTTTAATTGTAATCGAGTGTTTCACTTTAATCAAACATTTTTTTTTAACTGCAATCAAACAATTTTAACTACAATCAAACAATTTTCAACTGTTATCAAACAATTTTCAACTACCATCAAACCATTTTTAATTGCAATTGAACAATTTTCTTTACTGTAATCAAACAATTTTCAACTGTATTCAAACAATTTTCAACTGAATTCAAACAACTTTCAACTGTAATCAAACAACTTTCAACTTTGATCAAACAATTTTCAACTATAATCAAACAATTTTCAACTGTATTCAAACAATTTTCAACTGTAATCAAACAATTTTCAACTATAATCAAACAATTTTCAACTGTAATCAAACAATTTTCAACTGTAATCAAACAATTTTCAACTATAATCAAATAATTTTCAACTGTAATCAAACAAATTTCCACTGTATTCAAACAATTTTCAACAATAATCAAACAATTTTCAACTATAATCAAACAATTTTCAACTGTAATCAAACAAATTTCCACTGTATTCAAACAATTTTCAACTATAATCAAACAATTTTCAACTGTAATCAAACAATTTCAACTATAATCAAACAATTTTCAACTATAATCAAACAATTTTCAACTATAATCAAACAATTTTAAACTGTAATCAAACAATTTTCAACTATAATCAAACAATTTTCAACTGTAATCAAACAAATTTCCACTGTATTCAAACAATTTTCAACTATAATCAAACAATTTTCAACTATAATCAAACAATTTTCAACTGTAATCAAACAAATTTCCACTGTATTCAAACAATTTTCAACTGTAATCAAACAATTTTCAACTATAATCAAACAATTTTCAACTGTAATCAAACAAATTTCAACTATAATCAAACAATTTTCAACTGTATTCAAACAATTGTCAACTGTACTCAAACAATTTTCAACTATAATCAAACAATTTTCAACTGTATTCAAACAATTTTCAACTGTAATCAAACAATTTTCAACTATAATCAAACAATTTTCAACTGTGATCAAACAATTTTCAACTATAATCAAACCATTTTCAACTGTAATCAAACAATTTTCAACTATAATCAAACAATTTTCAACTGTATTCAAACAATTTTCAACTATAATCAAACAATTTTCAACTGTGATCAAACAATTTTCAACTCTAATCAAACAATTTTCTACTGCAATCGAATAATTTCATTTCTACAATTATTCTTATTAAATGGGTAAATATCAATACTTTTCTTAAATGTTTACCAGAACAAGATGCTATAAGTGTCATAAGTTCCAGTGTAGAACCAGTTAAGACCAGTTGAACAGTTTCCCATGGATCCCCGTGAGGAGATGAAGGTGTAAATGTGTTTTTCTGAATCAGACTGTGAAAGAGTCGTTGGTTGAAAAGCTTGAGTAGAAAAAAATCAGTTCAAATTTGGGGCCAAAGTTTTACCGACTTAAAAATTTCAATTTGTAAAAGTTCAACTTTTGAGTTTCAAGTTCCCGCTGAAATATTGTCGTACAACTTCATTCTTTGTTCCGAGCCGACCTTAATTTTTGGATTAGCAGAGAAATGTATATTCATGATTTAAAGTTGTTCCGCATTTGAACCGACAATTCGTGGAAGATCATTACAGATGGATGTATTCTGTGTCTCTAGGAAAGATGATTCATTCATACAGAAACATCTGAATCAAAGGGTTAGGTTGACTTTTTATCTTCTTAATATTCATTCCAAATCCTCCATTGTGTATTCAAGAGATGTTCCGGGAAAAATTAGGGCAATTGTGTGAAGAAAGAAACTAGAAGATGATAGAAAAGAAGGAATGACAAGTTTTTCATCGGGAGGTTTAGGTTATGTTTGGGTGAGGTAGGTGTTGGACTACCTCATTTTTAAATGTAATCTGTAAATGTAACAATTTTGAATTGAAATCCAACAATTTTGAACTGTAATCAAACAATTATCAACTGAAATCCAACACTTTTTGACTGTAATCGAACTATTTTGAATTGTAATCAAACAATTTTGAACTGTAATCCAACAATTTTTAATTGAAATCCAACACTTTTGAACTGTAATCAAACAATTATCAACTGAAATCCAACACTTTTGAACTGTAATCAAACAATTTTGAATTGTATTCAAACAAGTTTGAACTGTAATCCAACAATTATCAACTGTAATCCAACAATTATCAGATGAAATCCAATCATTTTTAACTGCAATCAAACAATTTTCAACTAAAATCAAACAATTTTTAACTGCAATCAAACAATTTTCAACTAAAATCAAACACTTTTCAACTGTAATCAAACAATTATCAGATGAAATCCAATAATTTTTAACTGCAATCAAACAATTTTCAACTAAAATCAAACAATTTTAAACTGCAATCAAACAATTTTCAACTAAAATCAAACAATTTTTAACTGCAATCAAACAATTTTCAACTAAAATCAAACAATTTTCAACTGTAATCAAACAATTTTCAACTGTGATCAAACAATTTTCAACTGTAATCGAACAATTTTCAACTAAAATCAAACAATTTTCAACTGTAATCAAACAATTTTCAACTGTGATCAAACAATTTTCAACTGTAATCCAACAATTATCAGATGAAATACAATAATTTTTAACTGCAATCAAACAATTTTCAACTAAAATCAAACAATTTTTAACTGCAATCAAACAATTTTCAACTAAAATCAAACAATTTTTAACTGCAATCAAACAATTTTCAACTAAAATCAAACAATTTTTAACTGCAATCAAACAATTTTCAACTAAAATCAAACACTTTTCAACTGTAATCAAACAATTATCAGATGAAATCCAATAATTTTTAACTGCAATCAAACAATTTTCAACTAAAATCAAACAATTTTAAACTGCAATCAAACAATTTTCAACTAAAATCAAACAATTTTTAACTGCAATTAAACAATTTTCAACTAAAATCAAACAATTTTCAACTGTAATCAAACAATTTTCAACTGTGATCAAACAATTTTCAACTGTAATCGAACAATTTTCAACTAAAATCAAACAATTTTCAACTGTAATCAAACAATTTTCAACTAAAATCAAACAATTTTCAACTGTAATCAAATGATTTTCAACTAAAATCAAACAATTTTTAACTGAAATCAAATAATTTTAAACTGAAATCAAATGATTTTCAACTAAAATCAAACAATTTTTAACTGAAATCAAATAATTTTAAACTGAAATCAAATAATTTTAAACTGAAATCAAATGATTTTCAACTGAAATCAAACAATCCTAACTGTAATTAAACAATTTCCAACTGAAATCAAACAATTTTCACCTGAAATCAAACATTATTTCTTGTTGTAAATGATCTGTTAAAGTTTTGCGGTGACTGTGGATGTTCGATGAAACGTGTGCACTAACAAAGGTCAGGATCATCAGAACACGTGTGCGTCGCATCACATCCGTGTCCACGTAGATCAACTTTCATGTTTCTATCCGTGCGCTCGTGTTACGATCTCTCTACGTCTCTCCACCGCCGTCAATCACCGTGTTTGATGTCTTCCTCTCCGTGGACCAGCCTGGCTTCACTCTCTCGCTGCACACCTTTTATGAATGGTGTGTGCTCCGCCATTGTGTGCCGTCCATGATTTAGCTCGCGGCGCTCTCGACATGGAATGCCGCTTTATCAGAGTCAAAAGCCCGGAGTACTCACACTCGGAATAATACCTTCAGCGCTGATAACCGTTCTGCTGAGTCGGCATCTTGCAGGGATTGAGCCTCGCTCGCTCGCTCTTGAGCGGCGGCTCTAAAGCCGAGTGTCGCCGATGATTGGGGAAGTAGCAAATCCACTTTAAGTATCTGTAGCAATTTCCTGCCGTTGTAATCCCTGCCCGCTCTGGTGAGGAAACAACTTACAGTAGGAGGACGGAACAACACCAAAGTTAAGGGTCGACATTGTTTTGCTGCTCATTATGACCATCGAAGTCATTGACGGGGGAACAGATGGTTCATAAATGTCTTGCTCAATGGCCTCACAAAAGCGACCTTGTGGTCCAGACGACTCAAACCGCTGCCAAGGAGGTCCTTTGGCGTTACATGTTGATCGATACACATTTGTGTTTTCCACTTAGGGCGCTTTCAAATAGTCACAGCAGTTGCTAAACTCAGATTAAAACATACAAACACATTACATAATATAATACATTTACTTAAAGTTAAGATGTTATAAATAATAACCTTAATACAAAACCCAATAATAAATGTAATAATAATAAATATATCAACAACTGTAATACACGTGTTCTCACTACAGAAGTGAGTTTTTATATTTTTTATAATCAATAATAGCTTGTTGAAGTGTTGAACTAATGACCACAATTTTGGCTTCAAAAAGAAAAAATAGAAACATTTGATTTATTCATTTTTATAGTAAAATAGAGGCTTAAATGGTGTTTTGATGATTATTAAATTAGTTTTGCGCAACAGTGTAACCATCTTTGTGAGAGTTAAGTCATCAGTTTGTTTGTTTTTAATTTTGTTTAAGAGTCAGCCTACATGATGACAAGTTCAGTTGCGAAGAGAGAATCTTTTTTTCTTTTTTTAAATACTGACTTTTTACTCACGTCTCTGTCCCCGATGAAGACAACTTCAAATCAGAAATATTGTTTAAAACATACATGTGTACTTTTACTTTCAGATCATGTACATTTTTCTAACCATCATATGTTTTTTTTACTAAGGGCTGGTATTGGCAAAACCATACGTAACACGATCTATGGGGAACGATACGATGTATTGCGATACTGTAGTCACAAGTATATATTTGTAGTATTGTCAAATTATTTGACTTAAAGAAAGCAAGACTCGTAACTACTTTTCATTTGTTTTTTAAACCACACCAAATACAAACATCAGCTTTAAAAGCTGCTGGAGTCGACTGTATCCTCTTGTCCTCAGTCATTGCAGATCTCATGGGATATTTTTATCATCCCTTTAGCTTACAGCTGCCATCTAGCGGCAGAATGTTGAATTGCAACACAAAAATGAACAAATGGTGGAAATATTTACATAGTCTATATCGATATTTTCTCGATTTTTGACAGGGTTTTTTTTCATAAAATTTTCAGTAAGAAAACCAAAAAAAATCCAAAGTTTTAAAGTGGCCCATGTCTTTTTTGTTTCTGTAAAAAGCCTTCCTTTTCGAAATGCAAATATGCTAATATAGCATGCTAGGAAGCTAACAATGCTAGGAAGCTAACAATGCTAGTGTCGTCCAGCACCAACCAAGTGTCGTTGAAGATGAAGTTGTTTTGGAGTCTGTTGGTTTCAACCTTGTAACAGGAAATATATACTTTTCCTATTAAGCCGGACAAAAGCGGGAAGAGATTTATACGTTTTTAATCTTCTGAAGTAACCTTCCCAACGGAAAAATAAAGTACTATCCGTCCATTTACAGATATATCTCTGCAATCTTTTTTCTTTTTCTTTTTTTTTGAAGATTATGAGAAAATGTTTGGCACCAAATGCCACGGCTGCGACTTCAAGATCGATGCGGGCGATCGATTCCTGGAGGCCTTGGGCTACAGCTGGCACGATACCTGCTTCGTCTGCGCGGTGAGTCTGACGGAAACTTTAGATTCATCTCCCTTTTATGCTGAGAGCAACTCGTGTGATATCATGTGAACAGACCTCGTCTCAACCTTTCATTTATCCGGCATATTTCAAACCATGTTTTAATGAAACTGAAATATTCTGAGTATTTACTCAGAAAATTTCACAATCTTATTTACTTTTGAATGATCTGAGTTAGAATATCAAATTTCATGTGAAAAAAGTAATGTTAATTAAAAATAAATAAATCATTCAATTATTTATAAAACAACAAGTTAATTATTTCAATATACAAATTATATGAAATATTGATGTACATTTTGAATTAAATTAATAAAATCAAAAAGTCTTAAATAGCTTCAACATTTAATAAAAAAATAGAAGACATTTTTATTATTTTATATGTTAAACTGGACTATTCAATATTATGAAGCAACAAACTTTCTTATCTATGTCGATTTGCCAAAATTCCTCGCTTAAGATAAAAAAAATAAAAATCAAGGCAAGATGACAAACAAAAAGATCTTTAGGTTTTCCCAGATTTGTCTCATGAGATTCTGATATAATTTCTTTTAAAATAAATATCGTTAATAATTGTCGAAAACGTGACCATAAATGAATCTGCTGTTGGACACATACATAATGTATACTTTTTTTTTTTTTTAAACGTTCATAAAATCCCTTTAATATTATAATTATATTTATTTTTTGTTATTTGTGATTAACTGAATTTATATTGTAATTTTTAAAGACACAAAATGTCACAAAAGTGCTTCATATCCAACTTCTAGCGAGGCTAGAAAATGTTTACACCCGTTTAAAATCCACTTTAATTTGTGATTTATTTGGTGCAGAGGAGCATAAATTATTACATTCTATCTAAGAAGTGATACTTTTTAAACATGTTTAAAGACTTTATATAAAATGAAAATATTTTACTAAATTACATCATTAAATGAGTATTTTATGGTGTGATTAGGCACAAACGACAAGAAATGTGTACTTAAAATGACAAATTATTTGAATTTGTATCATTTTAAATATAAAAAGTTTTAGTACATTTAAATACCTTTTGACACATTTTTAATAGCTCTTTAAAATAATACCAAATAATTAGGTTACCTAGAGTGACTCTTAAATATATTATTTTATCGTGGGAGTTGATCCCAGTCATAAGTGTTAAGTTACCGAGTGTGTTTTCTGCCTGAGATGTAACTAAACGATCATAAACATCATCAACTAAAGAAAAACTTCTCTTACCATGACTTTTATCATACGTGGTTTTGCTAACGCACGCTAGCTGACGACCGTGAATGCGGTTTGAGTGACAGGTGTGAAGTCTTTCAATAAATAATCTCCTCTGCTGCAGTCTAGACTCTTTTTCCCTTCTAAGTCAGGCTCCTTTTTTTTCTTCATTTTTTTATTTCCTGTTCGCTTATGTACATGAAAACGTTTGGCCAGACTTTGACTCCCGTCTGTCTCCCGCCACTAAAGCTCTGCCAAATCAACCTGGAGGGAAAGACGTTCTACTCTAAGAAAGATAAGCCGCTCTGCAAAGGCCATGCCTTCGCTCCGGTGTGAGGGACGAGTAGCTCCATCTTCAGAGGCGGCACTTTTCCCTCCTCGCCGCCTGCAGCGACTCTTTCACCCGCCGCTCACATCGTGACATATCCTGGTTTACTGTTGCTAATGTTCCTGTTTTTTTTATGGAGACTCGAAGGATGCTTTTGGATTTTGTAAGAACACTGTCGGAAATTATTGTTTTCATTTGAGTGTTTTTATTCTTCTGAAGCTTATGGATAGAAGTATATCAGTGGCATTGGAATATTGGAAGATTTCAATTTAATCTTAATAAATTGATTTTTTTAAAAAAAAAGCATTTAATGATTGTTTATTATTTTTGATTAAATCATCTCTATAATGCAAAGGTTGAACCGTTTTTTATTGGATAATTTAATCATTTTTGTATTAAAGCTCGAGTCTGTATTTTTGATTTGAAAAATGTTTGTTTTTTTGTTTTATACACATAGAGTTCAATTTTGTAATTCTAATCATTCAATTTCCATTTTCTAAATTAAGTATATATTTAATTTGTAGCATTTTAAGTTCAATATTGTCTCGACTCTGTTCGCACTATTATACCAACATTATTTTTATTGAATTTAAAAGGCCACAAATAAAAAAACATTACATTTATGAAATGATTTTTCGGATTTAGAATAACAAAACTCTATGTGTAAAAAAATAATTAATTTAGAAAATATTCAAATTATTTAGTTTAATTGTAATAGCAAAATTTCAATATCAAATTATATAGTGAAAATTTAATATTTCATAAAACATTTTACATCCTTTTTTTTTGTAAAAAAATATTTTATTAAAAACTGTTTAATATTCTGATGACACTGATATACTTCCATAATTACGCACATTTAAAAAAAACATTCTCTAAAAATGTTTTGTTTTTCTCTCACTGCTGCCCCTGTTGGTTCACGACAGCAACAACAACCGATCTAGTCTAATAACATTACGTTGCCTCTTTACTTAAAAACAGAATCTTGTCCAAAAATTCATAATCAATAATCAATTTTTGCAGCATTTTTTAAATCAATTATTCCTTAAATATGCTTAAGAATATTTATTTTGATCGTGAGTCGATACACGTTCATATCGTTGCGTAGAAAAGTCACTCCACGTAAGCGTAAAGTCGTCAAGAAGTCGTTCATGTGATCTACGAGTTTCACTTTCCAGACTTCGAAGCCGTTCCTGACACAAACTCCACTTACGCCGCCTTTGTTCAGTCGGATCATCGTTGTCAGAACCTCCTCCGTGTCGGCGAAGCCGGCGAGCCTCTAATAAGCTCAAATATCGCCATAACGACCAGCTCCGCGCTGAAGTGGCGGCGGCGATTAGAAGCCCAACAACTGCCTCTTGCTGCAGCGGCCATTAACCTAATGGGCGTCCAGTCGGGCGGAAAATGTGGGAGACAGATTTCTGCTCCGCTGAACGCGCCGCTCTCCAGACAGACTCCAAATTCGAGTCGACGGCGGATCTAAAAAGTCCTCTTTTTTTTTTGGTCATGAAAGTTTCTTTTTTTTTTTGTTCATGAATTAAATGGGAGAAGAAAGTGCAGTTGTTGTTTGTACACGGATGTTTGGAATGAACATACGTCACTGAGAAAATGAGTCTCCACTGTTAGAATAAAAAACTTCCTGCAGGCTCTTGTTGAATATGCGTTTATATGTTTTATAGCTCGTGATGTTTCCTACAAAATAAAACGACTCTTCTCTCGATCAAACGATTCTTGATTTATTGTTGAATGTTAGTGGTTTTATTTCAGGTGTGAACAGAAAATATTCTTCTCTTGACTGCTTTACTGCCATGGAATTGTAATTGTAACTGTCCACCATCTTTCATCCATCCATCTTTACATCAATCAATCATCAACCCATCTGCCATCCATCCACCCATCTTTCCATCAATCAATCATCCACCCATCTGTCATCCATTCACCCATCTTTCCATCGATCATCCATCCACCCATCTGTCATCAATCCACCCATCTTTCTATCAATCATCCATCCACCCACTTGTCATCCATCCACCCTTCTTTCCATCAATCATCCGCCCACCCATCTATCATCCATCCACCCACTTGTCATCCATCCACCCTTCTTTCCATCAATCATCCACCCACCCATCTATCATCCATCCACCCATATGTCATCCATTCACCCACCCATCTTTCCATCAATCAATCATCCATCCACCCATCTTTCCATCAATCATCCATCCATCTTTCCATCAATCATCCATCCACCCATCTGTCATCCATCCACCCATCTTTCCATCAATCATCCATTCACCCATCTGTCATTCATCCACCCATCTTTCCATCAATCATCCATCCACCCATCTGTCATTCATCCACCCATCTTTCTATCAATCATCCATATGCCATCCATCTTTCCATCAATCATCCATCCACCCATCTATCACCAATCCACCCATCTTTCCATTAATCATCCATCCACCCATCTTTCCATCAATCATCCATCCACCCATCTGTCATTCATCCACCCATATTTCCATCAATCATCCATCCATCCATCTTTCCATCAATCATCCATCCACCCATCTTTCCATTAATCATCCATCCACCCATCTTTCCATTAATCATCCATCCACAAATCTGTCATCCATCCACCCATCTCTCCATCAATCATCCATCCACCCATCTGTCATCCATCCACCCATCTTTCCATCAATCATCCATCCACCCATCTGACATCCATCCACCCATCTTTCCATCTATCATCCATCCACCCATCTGTCATCCATCCACCCATCTTTTCATCAATCATCCAAAATCCAACCTGCAGACTCGCCTCACAAGAACGGGGCCACTGAAGCTTCCGTCCGCATCGTGAAGCGAGCTTTGCTCAATCTTGGAGGAAGTGGAATCTTCACATGGAGTGAGTATCAAACTTTTCTTTATACGGCTTCCAGCCCATAAAATGAAAAACCGATTGACGACAGGACTCGGAGCCGGGAGGACTGTGTAGAATACATCAGCCCAAAATTCACTCCAACTTTTTTAAAGTTTGAGTGAAAAAAATCGGTCGAAATATACCTTTTTTCGAGCCTTCAAAAAACAACATTTTAAGCATTTAGGCAACTATTTTTTGCGCTCACATGGTGCGTCTGATATAATACTTAAGTATTCCGACCTTTTTTTCCATTTTCGGACACGTCGATTTTTGCCCATTTTTTAAAGTTTGAGTGAAAAAAATGGGTCGAAATAGACCTTTTTTCGAGCCTTCAAAAAATATAATTTAAAGCATTTAGACAAATATTGTTTGCGCTCACATGGTGCGTCTGATATCATACTTAAGTATTCCGACCTTTTTTTCCATTTTCGGACACGTCGATTTTGGGCCATTTTTTAAAGTTTGAGAAAAAAAAAAGGGTCGAAATAAACCTTTTTTCGAGCCTTCAAAAAACGCCATTTTACGCATTTTCGTAACAATCTTTTGAGCTCATATGATGCGTCTGATATCATACTTAAGTATTCCAACCTTTTTTTCCATTTTCGGACACGTCGATTTTGGGCCATTTTATAAAGTTTGAGAAAAAAAAAAGGGTCGAAATAGACCTTTTTTCGAGCCTTCAAAAAACGCCATTTTACGCATTTTCGTAACAATCTTTTGCGCTCACATGATGCGTCTGATATCATACTTAAGTATTCCGACCTTTTTTTCCATTTTTGGACACGTCGATTTTGGGCCATTTTTTAAAGTTTGAGAAAAAAAAAAGGGTCGAAATAGACCTTTTTTCGAGCCTTCAAAAAACGCCATTTTACGCATTTTCGTAACAATCTTTTGCGCTCACATGATGCGTCTGATATCATACTTAAGTATTCCGACCTTTTTTTCCATTTTCGGACATGTCGATTTTGGGCCATTTTTTAAAGTTTGAGAAAAAAAAATGGGTCGAAATAGACCTTTTTTCGAGCCTTCAAAAAACGGCATTTTACGCATTTTCGTAACAATCTTTTGCGCTCACATGATGCGTCTGATATCATACTTAAGTATTCCGACCTTTTTTTCCATTTTCGGACATGTCGATTTTGGGCCATTTTTTAAAGTTTGAGAAAAAAAAATGGGTCGAAATAGACCTTTTTTCGAGCCTTCAAAAAACGCCATTTTACGCATTTTCGTAACAATCTTTTGCGCTCACATGATGCGTCTGATATCATACTTAAGTATTCCGACCTTTTTTTCCATTTTCGGACATGTCGATTTTGGGCCATTTTTTAAAGTTTGAGAAAAAAAAATGGGTCGAAATAGACCTTTTTTCGAGCCTTCAAAAAACGCCATTTTACGCATTTTCGTAACAATCTTTTGCGCTCACATGATGCGTCTGATATCATACTTAAGTATTCCGACCTTTTTTTCCATTTTCGGACACGTCGATTTTGGGCCATTTTTTAAAGTTTGAGAAAAAAAAATGGGTCGAAATAGACCTTTTTTCGAGCCTTCAAAAAACTGCATTTTACGCATTTTCGTAACAATCTTTTGCGCTCACATGATGCGTCTGATATCATACTTAAGTATTCCGACCTTTTTTTCCATTTTCGGACATGTCGATTTTGGGCCATTTTTTAAAGTTTGAGAAAAAAAAATGGGTCGAAATAGACCTTTTTTCGAGCCTTCAAAAAACGCCATTTTACGCATTTTCGTAACAATCTTTTGCGCTCACATGATGCGTCTGATATCATACTTAAGTATTCCGACCTTTTTTTCCATTTTCGGACACGTCGATTTTGGGCCATTTTTTAAAGTTTGAGAGAAAAAAATGGGTCGAAATAGACCTTTTTTCGAGCCTTCAAAAAACGCCATTTTACGCATTTTCGTAACAATCTTTTGCGCTCACATGATGCGTCTGATATCATACTTAAGTA
The DNA here is from genome assembly GCF_982586985.1 of Callionymus lyra. Taxonomy (NCBI): domain Eukaryota; kingdom Metazoa; phylum Chordata; class Actinopteri; order Syngnathiformes; family Callionymidae; genus Callionymus; species Callionymus lyra. Next base: position 11,293,396 of record NC_141826.1, read on the forward strand.
TTCCGACCTTTTTTACCATTTTCGGACACGTCGATTTTGGGCCATTTTTTAAAGTTTGAGAGAAAAAAATGGGTCGAAATAGACCTTTTTTCGAGCCTTCAAAAAACGCCATTTTACGCATTTTCGTAACAATGTTTTGCGCTCACATGATGCGTCTGATATCATACTTAAGTATTCCGACCTTTTTTTCCATTTTCGGACACGTCGATTTTGGGCCATTTTTTAAAGTTTGAGAAAAAAAAATGGGTCGAAATAGACCTTTTTTCGAGCCTTCAAAAAACGGCATTTTACGCATTTTCGTAACAATCTTTTGCGCTCACATGATGCGTCTGATATCATACTTAAGTATTCCGATCTTTTTTTCCATTTTCGGACATGTCGATTTTGGGCCATTTTTTAAAGTTTGAGAAAAAAAAATGGGTCGAAATAGACCTTTTTTCGAGCCTTCAAAAAACGCCATTTTACGCATTTTCGTAACAATCTTTTGCGCTCACATGATGCGTCTGATATCATACTTAAGTATTCCGACCTTTTTTCCCATTTTCGGACACGTCGATTTTGGGCCATTTTTTAAAGTTTGAGAGAAAAAAATGGGTCGAAATAGACCTTTTTTCGAGCCTTCAAAAAACGCCATTTTACGCATTTTCGTAACAATCTTTTGCGCTCACATGATGCGTCTGATATCATACTTAAGTATTCCGACCTTTTTTTCCATTTTCGGACACGTCGATTTTGGGCCATTTTTTAAAGTTTGAGAAAAAAAAATGGGTCGAAATAGACCTTTTTTCGAGCCTTCAAAAAACGCCATTTTACGCATTTTCGTAACAATCTTTTGCGCTCACATGATGCGTCTGATATCATACTTAAGTATTCCGACCTTTTTTTCCATTTTCGGACATGTCGATTTTGGGCCATTTTTTAAAGTTTGAGAAAAAAAAATGGGTCGAAATAGACCTTTTTTCGAGCCTTCAAAAAACGCCATTTTACGCATTTTCGTAACAATCTTTTGCGCTCACATGATGCGTCTGATATCATACTTAAGTATTCCGACCTTTTTTTCCATTTTCGGACACGTCGATTTTGGGCCATTTTTTAAAGTTTGAGAGAAAAAAATGGGTCGAAATAGACCTTTTTTCGAGCCTTCAAAAAACGCCATTTTACGCATTTTCGTAACAATCTTTTGCGCTCACATGATGCGTCTGATATCATACTTAAGTATTCCGACCTTTTTTTCCATTTTCGGACACGTCGATTTTGGGCCATTTTTTAAAGTTTGAGAAAAAAAAATGGGTCGAAATAGACCTTTTTTCGAGCCTTCAAAAAACGCCATTTTACGCATTTTCGTAACAATCTTTTGCGCTCACATGATGCGTCTGATATCATACTTAAGTATTCCGACCTTTTTTTCCATTTTCGGACATGTCGATTTTGGGCCATTTTTTAAAGTTTGAGAAAAAAAAATGGGTCGAAATAGACCTTTTTTCGAGCCTTCAAAAAACGCCATTTTACGCATTTTCGTAACAATCTTTTGCGCTCACATGATGCGTCTGATATCATACTTAAGTATTCCGACCTTTTTTTCCATTTTCGGACATGTCGATTTTGGGCCATTTTTTAAAGTTTGAGAAAAAAAAATGGGTCGAAATAGACCTTTTTTCGAGCCTTCAAAAAACGGCATTTTACGCATTTTCGTAACAATCTTTTGCGCTCACATGATGCGTCTGATATCATACTTAAGTATTCCGACCTTTTTTTCCATTTTCGGACACGTCGATTTTGGGCCATTTTTTAAAGTTTGAGAAAAAAAAATGGGTCGAAATAGACCTTTTTTCGAGCCTTCAAAAAACGGCATTTTACGCATTTTCGTAACAATCTTTTGCGCTCACATGATGCGTCTGATATCATACTTAAGTATTCCGACCTTTTTTTCCATTTTCGGACACGTCGATTTTGGGCCATTTTTTAAAGTTTGAGAAAAAAAAATGGGTCGAAATAGACCTTTTTTCGAGCCTTCAAAAAACGGCATTTTACGCATTTTCGTAACAATCTTTTGCGCTCACATGATGCGTCTGATATCATACTTAAGTATTCCGACCTTTTTTTCCATTTTCGGACACGTCGATTTTGGGCCATTTTTTAAAGTTTGAGAAAAAAAAATGGGTCGAAATAGACCTTTTTTCGAGCCTTCAAAAAACGCCATTTTACGCATTTTCGTAACAATCTTTTGCGCTCACATGATGCGTCTGATATCATACTTAAGTATTCCGACCTTTTTTTCCATTTTCGGACATGTCGATTTTGGGCCATTTTTTAAAGTTTGAGAAAAAAAAATGGGTCGAAATAGACCTTTTTTCGAGCCTTCAAAAAACGGCATTTTACGCATTTTCGTAACAATCTTTTGCGCTCACATGATGCGTCTGATATCATACTTAAGTATTCCGACCTTTTTTTCCATTTTCGGACACGTCGATTTTGGGCCATTTTTTAAAGTTTGAGAAAAAAAAATGGGTCGAAATAGACCTTTTTTCGAGCCTTCAAAAAACGCCATTTTACGCATTTTCGTAACAATCTTTTGCGCTCACATGATGCGTCTGATATCATACTTAAGTATTCCGACCTTTTTTTCCATTTTCGGACACGTCGATTTTGGGCCATTTTTTAAAGTTTGAGAAAAAAAAATGGGTCGAAATAGACCTTTTTTCGAGCCTTCAAAAAACGCCATTTTACGCATTTTCGTAACAATCTTTTGCGCTCACATGATGCGTCTGATATCATACTTAAGTATTCCGACCTTTTTTTCCATTTTCGGACACGTCGATTTTGGGCCATTTTTTAAAGTTTGAGAAAAAAAAATGGGCCGAAATAGACCTTTTTTCGAGCCTTCAAAAAACGCCATTTTACGCATTATCGTGACAATCTTTTGCGCTCACATGATGCGTCTGATATCATACTTAAGTATTCCGACCTTTTTTACCATTTTGGGACACGTCGATTTTGGGCCATTTTTTAAAGTTTGAGAAAAAAAAATGGGTCGAAATAGACCTTTTTTCGAGCCTTCAAAAAACGCCATTTTACGCATTTTCGTAACAATCTTTTGCGCTCACATGATGCGTCTGATATCATACTTAAGTATTCCGACCTTTTTTTCCATTTTCGGACATGTCGATTTTGGGCCATTTTTTAAAGTTTGAGAAAAAAAAATGGGTCGAAATAGACCTTTTTTCGAGCCTTCAAAAAACGCCATTTTACGCATTTTCGTAACAATCTTTTGCGCTCACATGATGCGTCTGATATCATACTTAAGTATTCCGACCTTTTTTTCCATTTTCGGACATGTCGATTTTGGGCCATTTTTTAAAGTTTGAGAAAAAAAAATGGGTCGAAATAGACCTTTTTTCGAGCCTTCAAAAAACGCCATTTTACGCATTTTCGTAACAATCTTTTGCGCTCACATGATGCGTCTGATATCATACTTAAGTATTCCGACCTTTTTTTCCATTTTCGGACACGTCGATTTTGGGCCATTTTTAAAGTTTGAGAAAAAAAAATGGGTCGAAATAGACCTTTTTTCGAGCCTTCAAAAAACGCCATTTTACGCATGTTCGTAACAATCTTTTGCGCTCACATGATGCGTCTGATATCATACTTAAGTATTCCGACCTTTTTTTCCATTTTCGGACACGTCGATTTTGGGCCATTTTTTAAAGTTTGAGAAAAAAAAATGGGTCGAAATAGACCTTTTTTCGAGCCTTCAAAAAACGCCATTTTACGCATTTTCGTAACAATCTTTTGCGCTCACATGATGCGTCTGATATCATACTTAAGTATTCCGACCTTTTTTACCATTTTCGGACACGTCGATTTTGGGCCATTTTTTAAAGTTTGAGAAAAAAAAATGGGTCGAAATAGACCTTTTTTTCGAACCTTCAAAAAACTGCATTTTACGCATTTTCGTAACAATCTTTTGCGCTCACATGATGCGTCTGATATCATACTTAAGTATTCCGACCTTTTTTTCCATTTTCGGACACGTCGATTTTGGGCCATTTTTTAAAGTTTGAGAAAAAAAAATGGGTCGAAATAGACCTTTTTTCGAGCCTTCAAAAAACGCCATTTTACGCATTATCGTAACAATCTTTTGCGCTCACATGATGCGTCTGATATCATACTTAAGTATTCCGACCTTTTTTTCCATTTTCGGACACGTCGATTTTGGGCCATTTTTTAAAGTTTGAGAAAAAAAAATGGGTCGAAATAGACCTTTTTTCGAGCCTTCAAAAAACGGCATTTTACGCATTTTCGTAACAATCTTTTGCGCTCACATGATGCGTCTGATATCATACTTAAGTATTCCGACCTTTTTTTCCATTTTCGGACATGTCGATTTTGGGCCATTTTTTAAAGTTTGAGAAAAAAAAATGGGTCGAAATAGACCTTTTTTCGAGCCTTCAAAAAACGCCATTTTACGCATTTTCGTAACAATCTTTTGCGCTCACATGATGCGTCTGATATCATACTTAAGTATTCCGACCTTTTTTTCCATTTTCGGACATGTCGATTTTGGGCCATTTTTTAAAGTTTGAGAAAAAAAAATGGGTCGAAATAGACCTTTTTTCGAGCCTTCAAAAAACGCCATTTTACGCATTTTCGTAACAATCTTTTGCGCTCACATGATGCGTCTGATATCATACTTAAGTATTCCGACCTTTTTTTCCATTTTCGGACACGTCGATTTTGGGCCATTTTTTAAAGTTTGAGAAAAAAAAATGGGTCGAAATAGACCTTTTTTCGAGCCTTCAAAAAACGCCATTTTACGCATTTTCGTAACAATCTTTTGCGCTCACATGATGCGTCTGATATCATACTTAAGTATTCCGACCTTTTTTTCCATTTTCGGACACGTCGATTTTGGGCCATTTTTTAAAGTTTGAGAAAAAAAAATGGGTCGAAATAGACCTTTTTTCGAGCCTTCAAAAAACGCCATTTTACGCATTTTCGTAACAATCTTTTGCGCTCACATGATGCGTCTGATATCATACTTAAGTATTCCGACCTTTTTTTCCATTTTCGGACACGTCGATTTTGGGCCATTTTTTAAAGTTTGAGAGAAAAAAATGGGTCGAAATAGACCTTTTTTCGAGCCTTCAAAAAACGCCATTTTACGCATTTTCGTAACAATCTTTTGCGCTCACATGATGCGTCTGATATCATACTTAAGTATTCCGACCTTTTTTTCCATTTTCGGACATGTTGATTTTGGGCCATTTTTTAAAGTTTGAGAAAAAAAAATGGGTCGAAATAGACCTTTTTTCGAGCCTTCAAAAAACGCCATTTTACGCATTTTCGTAACAATCTTTTGCGCTCACATGATGCGTCTGATATCATACTTAAGTATTCCGACCTTTTTTTCCATTTTCGGACATGTCGATTTTGGGCCATTTTTTAAAGTTTGAGAAAAAAAAATGGGTCGAAATAGACCTTTTTTCGAGCCTTCAAAAAACGGCATTTTACGCATTTTCGTAACAATCTTTTGCGCTCACATGATGCGTCTGATATCATACTTAAGTATTCCGACCTTTTTTTCCATTTTCGGACACGTCGATTTTGGGCCATTTTTTAAAGTTTGAGAAAAAAAAATGGGTCGAAATAGACCTTTTTTCGAGCCTTCAAAAAACGGCATTTTACGCATTTTCGTAACAATCTTTTGCGCTCACATGATGCGTCTGATATCATACTTAAGTATTCCGACCTTTTTTTCCATTTTCGGACACGTCGATTTTGGGCCATTTTTTAAAGTTTGAGAAAAAAAAATGGGTCGAAATAGACCTTTTTTCGAGCCTTCAAAAAACGGCATTTTACGCATTTTCGTAACAATCTTTTGCGCTCACATGATGCGTCTGATATCATACTTAAGTATTCCGACCTTTTTTTCCATTTTCGGACACGTCGATTTTGGGCCATTTTTTAAAGTTTGAGAAAAAAAAATGGGTCGAAATAGACCTTTTTTCGAGCCTTCAAAAAACGCCATTTTACGCATTTTCGTAACAATCTTTTGCGCTCACATGATGCGTCTGATATCATACTTAAGTATTCCGACCTTTTTTTCCATTTTCGGACATGTCGATTTTGGGCCATTTTTTAAAGTTTGAGAAAAAAAAATGGGTCGAAATAGACCTTTTTTCGAGCCTTCAAAAAACGCCATTTTACGCATTTTCGTAACAATCTTTTGCGCTCACATGATGCGTCTGATATCATACTTAAGTATTCCGACCTTTTTTTCCATTTTCGGACACGTCGATTTTGGGCCATTTTTTAAAGTTTGAGAAAAAAAAATGGGTCGAAATAGACCTTTTTTCGAGCCTTCAAAAAACGCCATTTTACGCATTTTCGTAACAATCTTTTGCGCTCACATGATGCGTCTGATATCATACTTAAGTATTCCGACCTTTTTTTCCATTTTCGGACACGTCGATTTTGGGCCATTTTTTAAAGTTTGAGAAAAAAAAATGGGTCGAAATAGACCTTTTTTCGAGCCTTCAAAAAACGCCATTTTACGCATTATCGTGACAATCTTTTGCGCTCACATGATGCGTCTGATATCATACTTAAGTATTCCGACCTTTTTTACCATTTTGGGACACGTCGATTTTGGGCCATTTTTTAAAGTTTGAGAAAAAAAAATGGGTCGAAATAGACCTTTTTTCGAGCCTTCAAAAAACGCCATTTTACGCATTTTCGTAACAATCTTTTGCGCTCACATGATGCGTCTGATATCATACTTAAGTATTCCGACCTTTTTTTCCATTTTCGGACATGTCGATTTTGGGCCATTTTTTAAAGTTTGAGAAAAAAAAATGGGTCGAAATAGACCTTTTTTCGAGCCTTCAAAAAACGCCATTTTACGCATTTTCGTAACAATCTTTTGCGCTCACATGATGCGTCTGATATCATACTTAAGTATTCCGACCTTTTTTTCCATTTTCGGACATGTCGATTTTGGGCCATTTTTTAAAGTTTGAGAAAAAAAAATGGGTCGAAATAGACCTTTTTTCGAGCCTTCAAAAAACGCCATTTTACGCATTTTCGTAACAATCTTTTGCGCTCACATGATGCGTCTGATATCATACTTAAGTATTCCGACCTTTTTTTCCATTTTCGGACACGTCGATTTTGGGCCATTTTTAAAGTTTGAGAAAAAAAAATGGGTCGAAATAGACCTTTTTTCGAGCCTTCAAAAAACGCCATTTTACGCATGTTCGTAACAATCTTTTGCGCTCACATGATGCGTCTGATATCATACTTAAGTATTCCGACCTTTTTTTCCATTTTCGGACACGTCGATTTTGGGCCATTTTTTAAAGTTTGAGAAAAAAAAATGGGTCGAAATAGACCTTTTTTCGAGCCTTCAAAAAACGCCATTTTACGCATTTTCGTAACAATCTTTTGCGCTCACATGATGCGTCTGATATCATACTTAAGTATTCCGACCTTTTTTACCATTTTCGGACACGTCGATTTTGGGCCATTTTTTAAAGTTTGAGAAAAAAAAATGGGTCGAAATAGACCTTTTTTTCGAACCTTCAAAAAACTGCATTTTACGCATTTTCGTAACAATCTTTTGCGCTCACATGATGCGTCTGATATCATACTTAAGTATTCCGACCTTTTTTTCCATTTTCGGACACGTCGATTTTGGGCCATTTTTTAAAGTTTGAGAAAAAAAAATGGGTCGAAATAGACCTTTTTTCGAGCCTTCAAAAAACGCCATTTTACGCATTATCGTAACAATCTTTTGCGCTCACATGATGCGTCTGATATCATACTTAAGTATTCCGACCTTTTTTTCCATTTTCGGACACGTCGATTTTGGGCCATTTTTTAAAGTTTGAGAAAAAAAAATGGGTCGAAATAGACCTTTTTTCGAGCCTTCAAAAAACGGCATTTTACGCATTTTCGTAACAATCTTTTGCGCTCACATGATGCGTCTGATATCATACTTAAGTATTCCGACCTTTTTTTCCATTTTCGGACATGTCGATTTTGGGCCATTTTTTAAAGTTTGAGAAAAAAAAATGGGTCGAAATAGACCTTTTTTCGAGCCTTCAAAAAACGCCATTTTACGCATTTTCGTAACAATCTTTTGCGCTCACATGATGCGTCTGATATCATACTTAAGTATTCCGACCTTTTTTTCCATTTTCGGACATGTCGATTTTGGGCCATTTTTTAAAGTTTGAGAAAAAAAAATGGGTCGAAATAGACCTTTTTTCGAGCCTTCAAAAAACGCCATTTTACGCATTTTCGTAACAATCTTTTGCGCTCACATGATGCGTCTGATATCATACTTAAGTATTCCGACCTTTTTTTCCATTTTCGGACACGTCGATTTTGGGCCATTTTTTAAAGTTTGAGAAAAAAAAATGGGTCGAAATAGACCTTTTTTCGAGCCTTCAAAAAACGCCATTTTACGCATTTTCGTAACAATCTTTTGCGCTCACATGATGCGTCTGATATCATACTTAAGTATTCCGACCTTTTTTTCCATTTTCGGACACGTCGATTTTGGGCCATTTTTTAAAGTTTGAGAAAAAAAAATGGGTCGAAATAGACCTTTTTTCGAGCCTTCAAAAAACGGCATTTTACGCATTTTCGTAACAATCTTTTGCGCTCACATGATGCGTCTGATATCATACTTAAGTATTCCGACCTTTTTTTCCATTTTCGGACACGTCGATTTTGGGCCATTTTTTAAAGTTTGAGAAAAAAAAATGGGTCGAAATAGACCTTTTTTCGAGCCTTCAAAAAACGCCATTTTACGCATTTTCGTAACAATCTTTTGCGCTCACATGATGCGTCTGATATCATACTTAAGTATTCCGACCTTTTTTTCCATTTTCGGACATGTCGATTTTGGGCCATTTTTTAAAGTTTGAGAAAAAAAAATGGGTCGAAATAGACCTTTTTTCGAGCCTTCAAAAAACGCCATTTTACGCATTTTCGTAACAATCTTTTGCGCTCACATGATGCGTCTGATATCATACTTAAGTATTCCGACCTTTTTTTCCATTTTCGGACATGTCGATTTTGGGCCATTTTTTAAAGTTTGAGAAAAAAAAATGGGTCAAAATAGACCTTTTTTCGAGCCTTCAAAAAACGCCATTTTACGCATTTTCGTAACAATCTTTTGCGCTCACATGATGCGTCTGATATCATACTTAAGTATTCCGACCTTTTTTTCCATTTTCGGACATGTCGATTTTGGGCCATTTTTTAAAGTTTGAGAAAAAAAAATGGGTCGAAATAGACCTTTTTTCGAGCCTTCAAAAAACGCCATTTTACGCATTTTCGTAACAATCTTTTGCGCTCACATGATGCGTCTGATATCATAGTTAAGTATTCCGACCTTTTTTTCCATTTTCGGACACGTCGATTTTGGGCCATTTTTTAAAGTTTGAGAAAAAAAAATGGGTCGAAATAGACCTTTTTTCGAGCCTTCAAAAAACGGCATTTTACGCATTTTCGTAACAATCTTTTGCGCTCACATGATGCGTCTGATATCATACTTAAGTATTCCGACCTTTTTTTCCATTTTCGGACACGTCGATTTTGGGCCATTTTTTAAAGTTTGAGAAAAAAAAATGGGTCGAAATAGACCTTTTTTCGAGCCTTCAAAAAACGGCATTTTACGCATTTTCGTAACAATCTTTTGCGCTCACATGATGCGTCTGATATCATACTTAAGTATTCCGACCTTTTTTTCCATTTTCGGACATGTCGATTTTGGGCAATTTTATAAAGTTTGAGAAAAAAAAATGGGTCGAAATAGACCTTTTTTCGAGCCTTCAAAAAACGCCATTTTACGCATTTTCGTAACAATCTTTTGCGCTCACATGATGCGTCTGATATCATACTTAAGTATTCTGACCTTTTTTTCCATTTTCGGACACGTCGATTTTGGGCCATTTTTTGAAGTTTGAGAAAAAAAAATGGGTCGAAAAAGACCTTTTTTCGAGCCTTCAAAAAACGCCATTTTACGCATTTTCGTAACAATCTTTTGCGCTCACATGATGCGTCTGATATCATACTTAAGTATTCGACCTTTTTTTTCCATTTTCGGACACGTCGATTTTGGGCCATTTTTTAATGTTTGAGAAAAAAAAATGGGTCGAAATAGACCTTTTTTCGAGCCTTCAAAAAATGCAATTTTACGCATTTTCGTAACAATCTTTTGCGCTCACATGATGCGTCTGATATCATACTTAAGTATTCCGACCTTTTTTTCCATTTTCGGACACGTCGATTTTGGGCCATTTTTTAAAGTTTGAGAAAAAAAAATGGGTCGAAATAGACCTTTTTTCGAGCCTTCAAAAAACGCCATTTTACGCATTTTCGTAACAATCTTTTGCGCTCACATGATAAGTCTGATATCATACTTAAGTATTCCGACCTTTTTTTCCATTTTCGGACACGTCGATTTTGGGCCATTTTTTAAAGTTTGAGAAAAAAAAATGGGTCGAAATAGACCTTTTTTCGAGCCTTCAAAAAACGCCATTTCACGCATTTTCGTAACAATCTTTTGCGCTCACATGATGCATCTGATATCATACTTAAGTATTCCGACCTTTTTTTCCATTTTCGGACACGTCGATTTTGGGCCATTTTTTAAAGTTTGAAAAAAAAAAAATGGGTCGAAATAGACCTTTTTTCGAGCCTTCAAAAAACGCCATTTTACGCATTTTCGTAACAGTCTTTTGCGCTCACATGATGCGTCTGATATCATACTTAAGTATTCCGACCTTTTTTTCCATTTTCGGACACGTCGATTTTGGGCCATTTTTTAAAGTTTGAGAAAAAAAATGGGTCGAAATAGACCTTTTTTCGAACCTTCAAATAACGCCATTTTACGCATTTTCGTAACAATCTTTTGCGCTCACATGATGCATCTGATATCATAATTAAGTATTCCGATCTTTTTTTCCATTTTCGGACATATCGATTTTGGGCCATTTTTTAAAGTTTGAGAAAAAAAAATGGGTCGAAATAGACCTTTTTTCGAGCCTTCAAAAAACGCCATTTTACGCATTTTCGTAACAATCTTTTGCGCTCACATGATGCGTCTGATATCATACTTAAGTATTCCGACCTTTTTTTCCATTTTCGGACACGTCGATTTTGGGCCATTTTTTAAAGTTTGAGAAAAAAAAATGGGTCGAAAAAGACCTTTTTTCGAGCCTTCAAAAAACGCCATTTCACGCATTTTCGTAACAATCTTTTGCGCTCACATGATGCGTCTGATATCATACTTAAGTATTCCGACCTTTTTTTTCCATTTTCGGACACGTCGATTTTGGGCCATTTTTTAAAGTTTGAGAAAAAAAAATGGGTCGAAATAGACCTTTTTTCGAGCCTTCAAAAAACGCCATTTTACGCATTTTTGTAACAATCTTTTGCGCTCACATGATAAGTCAGATATCATACTTAAGTATTCCGACCTTTTTTTCCATTTTCGGACATGTCGATTCTGGGCCATTTTTTAAAGTTTGAGAAAAAAAAATGGGTCGAAATAGACCTTTTTTCGAGCCTTCAAAAAACGCCATTTTACGCATTTTCGTAACAATCTTTTGCGCTCACATGATGCGTCTGATATCATACTTAAGTATTCCGACCTTTTTTTCCATTTTCGGACATGTCGATTTTGGGCCATTTTTTAAAGTTTGAGAAAAAAAAATGGGTCGAAATAGACCTTTTTTCGAGCCTTCAAAAAACGCCATTTTACGCATTTTCGTAACAATCTTCTGGCTCACATGATGCATCTGATATCATACTTAAGTATTCCGACCTTTTTTTCCATTTTCGGACACGTCGATTTTGGGCCATTTTTAAAGTTTGAGAAAAGAAAATGGGTCGAAATAGACCTTTTTTCGAGCCTTCAAAAAACGCCATTTTATGCATTTTCGTAACAATCTTTTGCGCTCACATGATAAGTCTGATATCATACTTAAGTATTCCGACCTTTTTTTCCATTTTCGGACAGGTCGATTTTGGGCCATTTTTTAAAGTTTGAGAAAAAAAATAGGTCGAAATAGACCTTTTTTCGAGCCTTTTAAAAACGCCATTTTATGCATTTTCGTAACAATCTTTTGCGCTCACATGATAAGTCTGATATCATACTTAAGTATTCCGACCTTTTTTTCCATTTTCGGACACGTCGATTCTGGGCCATTTTTTAAAGTTTGAGAAAAAAAAATGGGTCGAAATAGACCTTTTTTCGAGCCTACAAAAAACGCCATTTTACGCATTTTCGTAACAATCTTTTGCGCTCACATGATGCGTCTGATATCATACTTAAGTATTCCGACCTTTTTTTCCATTTTCGGACACGTCGATTTTGGGCCATTTTTTAAAGTTTGAGAAAAAAAATGGGTCGAAATAGACCTTTTTTCGAACCTTCAAAAAACGCCATTTTACGCATTTTCGTAACAATCTTTTGCGCTCACATGATGCATCTGATATCATAATTAAGTATTCCGACCTTTTTTTCCATTTTCGGACATGTCGATTTTGGGCCATTTTTTAAAGTTTGAGAAAAAAAAATGGGTCGAAATAGACCTTTTTTCGAGCCTTCAAAAAACGCCATTTTACGCATTTTCGTAACAATCTTTTGCGCTCACATGATGCGTCTGATATCATACTTAAGTATTCCGACCTTTTTTTCCATTTTCGGACACGTCGATTTTGGGCCATTTTTTAAAGTTTGAGAAAAAAAAATGGGTCGAAATAGACCTTTTTTCGAGCCTTCAAAAAACGCCATTTTACGCATTTTCGTAACAATCTTTTGCGCTCACATGATAAGTCTGATATCATACTTAAGTATTCCGACCTTTTTTTCCATTTTCGGACACGTCGATTTTGGGCCATTTTTTAAAGTTTGAGAAAAAAAAATGGGTCGAAATAGACCTTTTTTCGAACCTTCAAAAAACGTCATTTTACGCATTTTCGTAACAATCTTTTGCGCTCACATGATGCGTCTGATATCATAATTAAGTATTCCAACCTTTTTTTCCATTTTCGGACATGTCGATTTTGGGCCATTTTTTAAAGTTTGAGAAAAAAAATGGGTCGAAATAGACCTTTTTTCGAGCCTTCAAAAAATGCCATTTTACGCATTTTCGTAACATTTTTTTGCGCTCACATGGTGTGTCTGATATCATACTTAATTATTCCGACCTTTTTTCCATTTTCGGACACGTCGATTTTGGGCCATTTTTTAAAGTTTGAGAAAAAAAAATGGGTCGAAATAGACCTTTTTTCGAGCCTTCAAAAAACGCCATTTTACGCATTTTCGTAACAATCTTTTGCGCTCACATGATGCATCTGATATCATACTTAAGTATTCCAACATTTTTTTCCATTTTCGGACAGGTCGATTTTGGGCCATTTTTTAAAGTTTGAGAAAAAAAAATGGGTCGAAATAGACCTTTTTTCGAGCCTTCAAAAAACGCCATTTTATGCATTTTCGTAACAATCTTTTGCGCTCACATGATAAGTCTGATATCATACTTAAGTATTCCGACCTTTTTTTCCATTTTCGTACACGTCGATTTTGGGCCATTTTTTAAAGTTTGAGAAAAAAAAATGGGTCGAAATAGACCTTTTTTCTAGCCTTCAAAAAACGCCATTTTACGCATTTTTGTAACAATCTTTTGCGCTCACATGATGCGTCTGATATCATACTTAAGTATTCCGACCTTTTTTTCCATTTTCGGACACGTCGATTTTGGGCCATTTTTTAAAGTTTGAGAAAAAAAAATGGGTCGAAATAGACCTTTTTTCGAGCCTTCAAAAAACGCCATTTTACGCATTTTCGTAACAATCTTTTGCGCTCACATGATGCGTCTGATATCATACTTAAGTATTCCGACCTTTTTTTCCATTTTCGGACACGTCGATTTTGGGCCATTTTTTAAAGTTTGAGAAAAAAAAATGGGTCGAAATAGACCTTTTTTCGAGCCTTCAAAAAACGCCATTTTACGCATTTTCGTAACAATCTTTTGCGCTCACATGATGCGTCTGATATCATACTTAAGTATTCCGACCTTTTTTTCCATTTTCGGACACGTCGATTTTGGGCCATTTTTTAAAGTTTGAGAAAAAAAAATGGGTCGAAATAGACCTTTTTTCGAGCCTTCAAAAAACGCCATTTTACGCATTTTCGTAACAATCTTTTGCGCTCACATGATGCGTCTGATATCATACTTAAGTATTCCGACCTTTTTTTCCATTTTCGGACACGTCGATTTTGGGCCATTTTTTAAAGTTTGAGAAAAAAAATGGGTCGAAATAGACCTTTTTTCGAACCTTCAAAAAACGCCATTTTACGCATTTTGTCGTAACAATCTTTTGCGCTCACATGATGCGTCTGATATCATCATTAAGTATTCCGACCTTTTTTTCCATTTTCGGACATGTCGATTTTGAGCCATTTTTTAAAGTTTGAGAAAAAAAAATGGGTCGAAATAGACCTTTTTTCGAGCCTTCAAAAAACGCCATTTTACGCATTTTCGTAACAATCTTTTGCGCTCACATGATGCATCTGATATCATACTTAAGTATTCCGACCTTTTTTTCCATTTTCGGACAGGTCGATTTTGGGCCATTTTTTAAAGTTTGAGAAAAAAAAATGGGTCGAAATAGACCTTTTTTCGAGCCTTCAAAAAACGCCATTTTACGCATTTTCGTAACAATCTTTTGCGCTCACATGATGCGTCTGATATCATACTTAAGTATTCCGACCTTTTTTTCCATTTTCGGACACGTCGATTTTGGGTCATTTTTTAAAGTTTGAGAAAAAAAAATGGGTCGAAATAGACCTTTTTTCGAGCCTTCAAAAAACGCCATTTTACGCATTTTCGTAACAATCTTTTGCGCTCACATGATGCGTCTGATATCATACTTAAGTATTCCGACCTTTTTTTCCATTTTCGGACACGTCGTTTTTGGGCCATTTTTTAAAGTTTGAGAAAAAAAATTGGTCGAAATAGACCTTTTTTCGAACCTTCAAAAAACGCCATTTTACGCATTTTCGTAACAATCTTTTGCGCTCACATGATGCGTCTGATATCATACTTAAGTATTCCGACCTTTTTTTCCATTTTCGGACACGTCGATTTTGGGTCATTTTTTAAAGTTTGAGAAAAAAAAATGGGTCGAAATAGACCTTTTTTCGAACCTTCAAAAAACGCCATTTTACGCATTTTCGTAACAATCTTTTGCGCTCACATGATGCGTCTGATATCATACTTAAGTATTCCGACCTTTTTTTCCATTTTCGGACACGTCGATTTTGGGTCATTTTTTAAAGTTTGAGAAAAAAAAATGGGTCGAAATAGACCTTTTTTCGAACCTTCAAAAAACGCCATTTTACGCATTTTCGTAACAATCTTTTGCGCTCACATGATGCGTCTGATATCATACTTAAGTATTCCGACCTTTTTTTCCATTTTCGGACAGGTCGATTTTGGGCCATTTTTTAAAGTTTGAGAAAAAAAAATGGGTCGAAATAGACCTTTTTTCGAGCCTTCAAAAAACGCCATTTTACGCATTTTCGTAACAATCTTTTGCGCTCACATGATAAGTCTGATATCATACTTAAGTATTCCGACCTTTTTTTCCATTTTCGGACACGTCGATTTTGGGTCATTTTTTAAAGTTTGAGAAAAAAAAAAGGGTCGAAATAGACCTTTTTTCGAGCCTTCAAAAAACGCCATTTTACGCATTTTCGTAACAATCTTTTGCGCTCACATGATGCGTCTGATATCATACTTAAGTATTCCGACCTTTTTTTCCATTTTCGGACACGTCGATTTTGGGTCATTTTTTAAAGTTTGAGAAAAAAAAATGGGTCGAAATAGACCTTTTTTCGAACCTTCAAAAAACGCCATTTTACGCATTTTCGTAACAATCTTTTGCGCTCACATGATGCGTCTGATATCATACTTAAGTATTCCGACCTTTTTTTCCATTTTCGGACACGTCGATTTTGGGTCATTTTTTAAAGTTTGAGAAAAAAAAATGGGTCGAAATAGACCTTTTTTCGAACCTTCAAAAAACGCCATTTTACGCATTTTCGTAACAATCTTTTGCGCTCACATGATGCGTCTGATATCATACTTAAGTATTCCGACCTTTTTTTCCATTTTCGGACAGGTCGATTTTGGGCCATTTTTTAAAGTTTGAGAAAAAAAAATGGGTCGAAATAGACCTTTTTTCGAGCCTTCAAAAAACGCCATTTTACGCATTTTCGTAACAATCTTTTGCGCTCACATGATAAGTCTGATATCATACTTAAGTATTCCGACCTTTTTTTCCATTTTCGGACACGTCGATTTTGGGTCATTTTTTAAAGTTTGAGAAAAAAAAAAGGGTCGAAATAGACCTTTTTTCGAGCCTTCAAAAAACGCCATTTTACGCATTTTCGTAACAATCTTTTGCGCTCACATGATGCGTCTGATATCATACTTAAGTATTCCGACCTTTTTTTCCATTTTCGGACACGTCGATTTTGGGCCATTTTTTAAAGTTTGAGAAAAAAATGGGTCGAAATAGACCTTTTTTCGAACCTTCAAAAAACGCCATTTTACGCATTTTCGTAACAATCTTTTGCGCTCACATGATGCGTCTGATATCATACTCAAGTATTCCGACCTTTTTTCCCATTTTCGGACACGTCGATTTTGGGTCATTTTTTAAAGTTTGAGAAAAAAAAATGGGTCGAAATAGACCTTTTTTCGAACCGTCAAAAAACGCCATTTTACGCATTTTCGTAACAATCTTTTGCGCTCACATGATGCATCTGATATCATACTTAAGTATTCCGACCTTTTTTTCCATTTTCGGACAGGTCGATTTTGGGCCATTTTTTAAAGTTTGAGAAAAAAAAATGGGTCGAAATAGACCTTTTTTCGAGCCTTCAAAAAACGCCATTTTACGCATTTTCGTAACAATCTTTTGCGCTCACATGATAAGTCTGATATCATACTTAAGTATTCCGACCTTTTTTTCCATTTTCGGACACGTCGATTTTGGGTCATTTTTTAAAGTTTGAGAAAAAAAAATGGGTCGAAATAGACCTTTTTTTCGAGCCTTCAAAAAACGCCATTTTACGCATTTTCGTAACAATCTTTTGCGCTCACATGATGCGTCTGATATCATACTTAAGTATTCCGACCTTTTTTTCCATTTTCGGACACGTTGATTTTGGGCCATTTTTTAAAGTTTGAGAAAAAAAATGGGTCGAAATAGACCTTTTTTCGAACCTTCAAAAAACGCCATTTTACGCATTTTCGTAACAATCTTTTGCGCTCACATGATGCGTCTGATATCATACTTAAGTATTCCGACCTTTTTTTCCATTTTCGGACACGTCGATTTTGGGTCATTTTTTAAAGTTTGAGAAAAAAAAATGGATCGAAATAGACCTTTTTTTGAACCTTCAAAAAACGCCATTTTACGCATTTTCGTAACAATCTTTTGCGCTCACATGATGCGTCTGATATCATACTTAAGTATTCCGACCTTTTTTTCCATTTTCGGACACGTCGATTTTGGGTCATTTTTTAAAGTTTGAGAAAAAAAAATGGGTCGAAATAGACCTTTTTTCGAGCCTTCAAAAAACGCCATTTTACGCATTTTCGTAACAATCTTTTGCGCTCACATGATGCGTCTGATATCATACTTAAGTATTCCGACCTTTTTTTCCATTTTCGGACACGTCGATTTTGGGCCATTTTTTAAAGTTTGAGAAAAAAAATGGGTCGAAATAGACCTTTTTTCGAACCTTCAAAAAACGCCATTTTACGCATTTTCGTAACAATCTTTTGCGCTCACATGATGCGTCTGATATCATACTTAAGTATTCCGACCTTTTTTTCCATTTTCGGACACGTCGATTTTGGGTCATTTTTTAAAGTTTGAGAAAAAAAAATGGGTCGAAATAGACCTTTTTTTGAACCTTCAAAAAACGCCATTTTACGCATTTTCGTAACAATCTTTTGCGCTCACATGATGCGTCTGATATCATACTCAAGTATTCCGACCTTTTTTCCCATTTTCGGACACGTCGATTTTGGGCCATTTTTTAAAGTTTGAGAAAAAAAAATGGGTCGAAATAGAGCTTTTTTCGAGCCTTCAAAAAACGCCATTTTACGCATTTTCGTAACAATCTTTTGCGCTCACATGATGCGTCTGATATCATACTTAAGTATTCCGACCTTTTTTTCCATTTTCGGACACGTCGATTTTGGGTCATTTTTTAAAGTTTGAGAAAAAAAAATGGGTCGAAATAGACCTTTTTTTGAACCTTCAAAAAACGCCATTTTACGCATTTTCGTAACAATCTTTTGCGCTCACATGATGCGTCTGATATCATACTCAAGTATTCCGACCTTTTTTCCCATTTTCGGACACGTCGATTTTGGGCCATTTTTTAAAGTTTGAGAAAAAAAAATGGGTCGAAATAGAGCTTTTTTCGAGCCTTCAAAAAACGCCATTTTACGCATTTTCGTAACAATCTTTTGCGCTCACATGATGCATCTGATATCATACTTAAGTATTCCGACCTTTTTTTCCATTTTCGGACACGTCGATTTTGGGTCATTTTTTAAAGTTTGAGAAAAAAAAATGGGTCGAAATAGACCTTTTTTTGAACCTTCAAAAAACGCCATTTTACGCATTTTCGTAACAATCTTTTGCGCTCACATGATGCGTCTGATATCATACTTAAGTATTCCGACCTTTTTTTCCATTTTCGGACACGTCGATTTTGGGCCATTTTTTAAAGTTTGAGAAAAAAAATGGGTCGAAATAGACCTTTTTTCGAACCTTCAAAAAACGCCATTTTACGCATTTTCGTAACAATCTTTTGCGCTCACATGATGCGTCTGATATCATACTTAAGTATTCCGACCTTTTTTTCCATTTTCGGACACGTCGATTTTGGGTCATTTTTTAAAGTTTGAGAAAAAAAAATGGGTCGAAATAGACCTTTTTTTGAACCTTCAAAAAACGCCATTTTACGCATTTTCGTAACAATCTTTTGCGCTCACATGATGCGTCTGATATCATACTCAAGTATTCCGACCTTTTTTCCCATTTTCGGACACGTCGATTTTGGGCCATTTTTTAAAGTTTGAGAAAAAAAAATGGGTCGAAATAGAGCTTTTTTCGAGCCTTCAAAAAACGCCATTTTACGCATTTTCGTAACAATCTTTTGCGCTCACATGATGCGTCTGATATCATTCGTCCATCCACCCATCTTTCCATCAATCATCCATCCAACCATCTATCATTATCCATGTATCTATCTTTCATCCATCCATCCATCCATCCACCCCTCTACCTTTCATCCATACAACAATCTATCCATCTATCATCATCCACCTTCCTACCTACCTTTCATTTATTCATTTTTTTTGACTATTTTTCTTTCATTTTAAGAAACGTCCATTTTTGACATTTCTTCTTGTAATTTTCCTTTTTTATCTTTTTCCACCATAATGATTATTAAAAGCTTATTTTTCTTTTTTTTCACTTCTTAAAATGAGTACAATTCGGCTTTCATTCGAGTAACATTATTGTTTGTTCAAATGTTCCGCTTGAACATAAACTTTTTTTTGTTGCTTTTGCTGCATTTTTTTAATCTTCAAGACTTTGAAGAAAATTTTGGGGTTTGCTAGATTTGGGTAACTTTTATTTGTGTTCACATCGTCCATCTGAACATTGAACCCTTTTTAAAAGCTTCTTTTTTTTTTCTTCAATTTTTTAAGAGCATTGATTTAAAACAGTTACATTTAAATCTGGATATTGTCAGAGATAATTAGTTCACGTTTTAATAAGCGACGCAAAAAAATAAACCGAGTTCATAAAAAACAAAAAACAAAAAAAAGAATGAAATAACTAGGGCTACTGTCTGGGCTATGATTAGGGTCAGGGCTAGGGCTAAGATTTGGGGGTCAGCGTCCAAGCTAGGGTTAGCATAAGGGCTAGGGCTACTGTCAGGGCTATCACTGGGTTAAGGTCAGGGCTAGGGATAGGGTTACGCTAGTTTTATCGCTAGGGTTAGCGTTAGGGCTGGAGCTTCTGTCAGGGCTACAGCTAGGTTTAGGGTGAGGGCTAGGGTTACGCTAGTGTTATCACCAGGGTTATCGGTAGGGTTAACATTAGGGCTGGGTCTACTGTCAAGGTTATGGTTTTATTTTGGGTCCAGGCAAAGTCTCGGGCTTTGGTTGGGTTTAAGGCTAGGTTCAGGGTCCGGGTTAGGGTCACGCTAGTGTTATCGCTAGGTTTAGGGACAAGGTTTTGGCTAGGGTTTACGTTGGAGTCCGGGCTGGGGTTACACAAGTGTTATTGTAAGGGTTAGCGTTAGGGCTACGTTAAGGATCAGGTCTATGGCTATGGAATTATTAGCATTGCAACATAAAATCATTTACATTTAAATCTGGATATTGTCAGAGATAATTAGTTCACGTTTTAATAAGCGACGCAAAAAAATAAACCGAGTTCATAAAAAACAAAAAAAAATGAACTAACTAGGGCAACTGTCTGGGCTATGATTAGGGTCAGGGCTAGGGCTAGGATTTTGGGGTTCGGGTCAGAGTCCAAGCTAGGGTTAGGCTAGTGTTATCGCGAGGGTAAGCATTATGGCTAGGGCTACTGTCAGGGCTATCACTGGGTTAAGGTCAGGGCTAGTGATAGGGTTTTGGTATGATTTAGGGCTACGGTTCTAGTCACAGTCCTGGCTAGGGTTACGCTAGTTTTATTGCTAGGGTTAGCATTAGGGCTGGATCTACTGTCAGGGTTATGGTTTGATTTTGGGTCCAGGCAAAGTCTCTGGCTTTGGTTGGGTTTAAGGCTAGGTTCAGAGTCCGGGTTAGGGTTACGCTAGTGTTATCGCTAGGTTTAGGTTAGGGTTTACGATGGAGTCCGGGCTGGGGTTACACAAGTGTTATTGTAAGGGTTAGCGTTAGGGCTACGTTAAGGGTCAGGTCTATGGCTATGGAATTATTAGCATTGCAACATAAAATAATTTACATTTAAATCTGGATATTGTCAGAGATAATTAGTTCACGTTTTAATAAGCGACGCAAAAATAAACCGAGTTCATAAAAAACAAAAAACAAAAAAAAATGAACTAACTAGGGCTACTGTCTGGGCTATGATTAGGGTCAGGGCTAGGGCTAGGATTTTGGGGTTCGGGTCAGAGTCCAAGCTAGGGTTAGGCTAGTGTTATCGCTAGGGTAAGCATTATGGCTAGGGCTACTGTCAGGGCTATCACTGGGTTAAGGTCAGGGCTAGTGATAGGGTTTTGGTATGATTTAGGGCTACGGTTCTAGTCACAGTCCTGGCTAGGGTTACGCTAGTTTTATTGCTAGGGTTAGCATTAGGGCTGGATCTACTGTCAGGGTTATGGTTTGATCTTGGGTCCAGGCAAAGTCTCAGGCTTTGGTTCGGTTTAAGGCTAGGTTCAGAGTCCGGGTTAGGTTTACGCTAGTGTTATCGCTAGCTTTATGTTAGGGTTTACGATGGAGTCCGGGCTGGGGTTACACAAGTGTTATTGTAAGGGTTAGCGTTAGGGCTACGTTAAGGATCAGGTCTATGGCTATGGAATTATTAGCATTGCAACATAAAATAATTTACATTTAAATCTGGATATTGTCAGAGATAATTAGTTCACGTTTTAATAAGCGACGCAAAAAAATAAACCGAGTTCATAAAAAACAAAAAACAAAAAAAAAAATGAACTAACTAGGGCTACTGTCTGGGCTATGATTAGGGTCAGGGCTAGGGCTAGGATTTTGGGGTTCGGGTCAGAGTCCAAGCTAGGGTTAGGCTAGTGTTATCGCTAGGGTAAGCATTAGGGCTAGGGCTACTGTCAGGGCTATCACTGGGTTAAGGTCAGGGCTAGTGATAGGGTTTTGGTATGATTTAGGGCTACGGTTCTAGTCACAGTCCTGGCTAGGGTTACGCTAGTTTTATTGCTAGGGTTAGCATTAGGGCTGGATCTACTGTCAGGGTTATGGTTTGATTTTGGGTCCAGGCAAAGTCTCTGGCTTTGGTTGGGTTTAAGGCTAGGTTCAGAGTCCGGGTTAGGGTTACGCTAGTGTTATCGCTAGGTTTAGGTTAGGGTTTACGATGGAGTCCGGGCTGGGGTTACACAAGTGTTATTGTAAGGGTTAGCGTTAGGGCTACGTTAAGGGTCAGGTCTATGGCTATGGAATTATTAGCATTGCAACATAAAATAATTTACATTTAAATCTGGATATTGTCAGAGATAATTAGTTCACGTTTTAATAAGCGACGCAAAAATAAACCGAGTTCATAAAAAACAAAAAACAAAAAAAAATGAACTAACTAGGGCTACCGTCTGTGCTATGATTAGGGTCAGGGCTAGGGCTAGGATTTTGGGGTTCGGGTCAGAGTCCAAGCTAGGGTTAGGCTAGTGTTATCGCTAGGGTAAGCATTATGGCTAGGGCTACTGTCAGGGCTATCACTGGGTTAAGGTCAGGGCTAGTGATAGGGTTTTGGTATGATTTAGGGCTACGGTTCTAGTCACAGTCCTGGCTAGGGTTACGCAAGTTTTATTGCTAGGGTTAGCATTAGGGCTGGATCTACTGTCAGGGTTATGGTTTGATTTTGGGTCCAGGCAAAGTCTCTGGCTTTGGTTGGGTTTAAGGCTAGGTTCAGAGTCCGGGTTAGGGTTACGCTAGTGTTATCGCTAGGTTTAGGTTAGGGTTTACGATGGAGTCCGGGCTGGGGTTACACAGGTGTTATTGTAAGGGTTAGCGTTAGGGCTACGTTAAGGATCAGGTCTATGGCTATGGAATTATTAGCATTGCAACATAAAATAATTTACATTTAAATCTGGATATTGTCAGAGATAATTAGTTCACGTTTTAATAAGCGACGCAAAAAAATAAACCGAGTTCATAAAAAACAAAAAAAAAAAAAAAAAATGAACTAACTAGGGCTACTGTCTGGGCTATGATTAGGGTCAGGGCTAGGGCTAGGATTTTGGGGTTCGGGTCAGAGTCCAAGCTAGGGTTAGGCTAGTGTTATCGCTAGGGTAAGCATTAGGGCTAGGGCTACTGTCAGGGCTATCACTGGGTTAAGGTCAGGGCTAGTGATAGGGTTTTGGTATGATTTAGGGCTACGGTTCTAGTCACAGTCCTGGCTAGGGTTACGCTAGTTTTATTGCTAGGGTTAGCATTAGGGCTGGATCTACTGTCAGGGTTATGGTTTGATTTTGGGTCCAGGCAAAGTCTCTGGCTTTGGTTGGGTTTAAGGCTAGGTTCAGAGTCCGGGTTAGGGTTACGCTAGTGTTATCGCTAGGTTTAGGTTAGGGTTTACGATGGAGTCCGGGCTGGGGTTACACAAGTGCTATTGTAAGGGTTAGCGTTAGGGCTACGTTAAGGGTCAGGTCTATGGCTATGGAATTATTAGCATTGCAACATAAAATAATTTACATTTAAATCTGGATATTGTCAGAGATAATTAGTTCACGTTTTAATAAGCGACGCAAAAATAAACCGAGTTCATAAAAAACAAAAAAAAGAATGAACTAACCTTTAAAAAAATGGGCGTCATTAATATCTGTCAACTAGGTCCTGGGAGAAAAACAACACAGCAGCTGCACTTTAAATCATATTTGTGCACAGCATCAACTCATATAATTAGCTGACTCATGAGGCCAGCAAAAGGAACATTTTGGGGCCTCATGCGAGGAACAATGCTGTCAGAACATAGCTACTTGCTGCAGGGATGCTTTGAATCACTCCATATTAAATATGTAAGGAAGTTGTAACCTGTGGGGGACAACACATAAATACTGCAAAAAGAAAGAGTCCTGGCCCATGAATTTAACAATATATAATTTATTTACAACAATTTCAGGTTGAATTACTATACATACCTTTCTGAAATGTCATAGATATATATTTATATATATATACATAAGGCCAAGTAAATACTTGAAAGCACTTAGAAACGAATTTCCAAAATTCTACCCACAAATCCATATCATTGTCCAAAAAGAGTACAGAAAATCTCCCTCAGCAGAAGTTTCTCCATCGCCACGAAAGGTCTTGACAACAATTTACA
This sequence comes from Callionymus lyra, assembly GCF_982586985.1. Classification (NCBI taxonomy): domain Eukaryota; kingdom Metazoa; phylum Chordata; class Actinopteri; order Syngnathiformes; family Callionymidae; genus Callionymus; species Callionymus lyra. Next base: position 11,317,549 of record NC_141826.1, read on the forward strand.
TCGACGATAAGGAACACAGGAGGTAAGAAAAACAGACAGAAAGTAAAGAAAACAGGATTATACAATTGCATAAGCGCTGTGGCATGTAATAAATACAGCATTTTTGACTTGCAGAAAGGCAAGAAACATTGACTGAAGGAACTGAACCACACACACAAGTACAGAAGTCTCGAACAATAGGTCAATCGGTGACACTTGCACACACACACACACACACACACGCTCAACAACTAAACACAAAACACACGTCTGTGAAATGCCTACACATTTTTACAAAAGTTAATCTGAATCATTTGTTCATTCAAAAAATTCACGAGTATAATCATAATAAAAATATAAATGAAGGACTGAAAAAGACTGGTTTAAACTGGTTCGTTAATTTCTGTTAATGAATAATTATGGACTATATTAGAAACTCGATTGTGTTCTTGATCGACCACTTAATGTCTCGTGAAAAATTATGATTCATGTTTGATAGTCAAATGTCGCATGATTAAACCTTCGTGTTTCAAGGTCACTGACTACAGCGGGAAATTAAATGCATAATTGATGGATCTGAAACAAACAACAGCTCCTGCACTTGAATAACATTTAACCCCGATTTCAAACCACAGGCTCAACTTTCACTTGAGGGCTAGGTTTAGGGTAAAGGCTAGGTTTAGTTAAGGGTTCGGCTCAGAGTCCAGGCTAGGGTTACGCCAGTTTTATTGCAAGGTTAAGCATTAGGGCTGGAGCTACTGTCAGGGCTACAGCTAGGTATAGGGTCAGGGTTTGGGTTTTGGTAAGGTATAGGGGTTAGGGTAAGAGTACAGGCTAGGGTTACGGTAGTGTTATCACTAGGGTTAGCAATAGGGCTAGGGCTACTGTCTGGGCTATGGCTAGGATAAGGGTCAGGGCTAGGGCTAGGATTTTGGGGTTCGGGTCAGAGTCCAAGCTAGGGTTACGCTAGTGTTATCGCTAGGGTTAGCATTAGGGCTAGGGCTACTGTCAGGGCTATCACTGGGTTAAGGTCAGGGCTAGGGATAGGGTTTTGGTATGATTTAGGGCTAGGGTTCTAGTCACAGTCCTGGCTACGGTTACGCTAGTTTTATCGCTAGGGTTAGCATTAGGGCTGGAGCTACTGTCAGGGCTACAGCTAGGTTAAGGGTCAGGGTCAGGGTCAGGGTTATGGTTTTGGGAAGTTATAGGGGTAAGGGTAAGAGTAAAGGCTAGGGTTACGCTAGTGTTATCGCTAGGGTTAGCATTAGAGTTGGGTCTACTGTCAGGGTTATGGTTTGATTTTGGGTCCAGGCAAAGTCTCGGGCTTTGGTTAGGTTTAAGGCTAGGTTCAGGGTCCGGGTTAGGGTCACGCTAGTGTTATCGCTAGGTTTATGGACAAGGTTTTGGCTAGGGTTTACGTTGGAGTCCGGGCTGGGGTTACACAAGTGTTATTGTAAGGGTTAGCGTTAGGGCTACGTTAAGGGTCAGGTATATGGCTATGGTTTTGGTTACATTAAGGGGGTAAGGGTAAAATCCCAGCTTGGGTTAGGTCTAGACTAGAGCTACGGCTAGTTTAGGGTCAAGGCTAGCACTAGGTTCAGTGCTAGAGTTAGAGTTATGGCTTGAATCAGAATTAGGGTCTTTTCTTATTTACGTGTTTAATTAAAAAAATGATTAAAACATTTTTTTTAAATTGTATTATGGTCAGATTTTAGCTTTTTAGAGATAAAGAAATCAAATACTCAACTTTCAATTTTAATTTAAATTAATTTTAAACATAACAATTAAAATGATAAAAAAAATAATGTAAAAGATCTTATTGACTATGAAACGGTGTCTGTTGGTCCTTGTATTCAACTTTTCAAAGAAATAAAATGCCAAATGTTTTTTTTTTCCCCACGTTTGATCCGTCAAGTGAAGATGAATGAACAAATGATTCGTGGAAACAAAGCAGGTACGTGACAAAAATCATCAGCCCGGATGTGATCTCGGAGCGAAACTGCAGACACCGAGTCAGGGCTGATTATGATGGACAGTTCTGACGTTAAACATCCTGGCAGCTGGTGAGTTACCGAAATGCGCTCCGACACCACATCCAAGAACGCCGACAGGGTGTTAAAACCTCACACAGTCCGACTGTACAAGTGCCACGACTCATCCGAACACGCCGCGTCAACACCGGCCTGTCAGTGTCCGACATCTCACGCTACCCCTCCTTTTGTCTCTGTGCAGTGCTTTATAATGCATTAGTGACTGACGTTTCAATGCGTACGAATACAGTAAAAAAAACATGTGCAGGACAAATAAAATATGTATAGAAATATCCTATAAAACTGTCTCTAAACCCATAACACTGCAAAAAAGTCTTCACCGCTATCGCCAAAGAACAGTATATAGGCAAACACATCACCATTTAGACTTGACAAATGTTGCGCTAGTTAGGTGTCTTCTTTTTTTTTTTGGCTTCATATTAAAATATAATTTACATTTCTTTACAAAGTGAGACAACTGACGGCATGGAAATGCACCACGGACGGAAAAAAAAAAAAGCGAAAGTGACGACTCGCCAGAGAGACGACGAGGCCGCCGTGCCGACGGACGAGCGAGTGGCCTTGAAACCATATCCATAAAACTTTGGTTACCAATTTTTCGCAGATATACAATATGTAAAGTGTCAGCACATGGCTCGGGTAGAAAAAGTATTTACACTAGAAGATTTTTTAAGGTGACGTCACCGTTTAAGTTTTGAAAGGGGCGTTATCAGAAGGCTACTTCAAAAGTGGTTTGAAACCATCGAGAAGCATCTCTACGTAGAACGGCACAGATGCTTTTAAAAAAATTGTAAAAAAAAAAACAAAAGGAGTTTCACACCTCAAAAACAAAAGAGATTACATTCTAACTATCCGACAATCGTAAAAGGTCATATTCCAGTGAAAATAAAAGGGGGGTTGTTGACACACACAACTGAACATGCAACCCTGAGGAGGACAGAGAACTATGGCTAACTAGGGATCGGACCAGTGGACTTTTTAGGCGTATCGTGACGGTAATTATTCTAACTCTGCTCTGGACCATCCCCGCATCCCGAACAACACAAACAGCAGAAGTGTAATCATGAACAAAGCCACTGAACTGTAACAGAACAAACTAAAGTCCCACCAACATTAATTATACAAGGCAGCGGCACCACACTTGAACACGTCTTTAAATCCTACATTATTCATCTGTTTAATAACATTTTCAGCGCGTCTTTATGCATCTGCCGTCGGATCGATCAAACAGGAATTTAACTCGACAACAACCTTCGTCATCGACTGTGTGGTTTAAGGTTAGGCAACATCTCAGGATTTTCGAAATCGATTCCGGGCCTCCGTTTTTCAGTCGAGATGTTACTCCCTCTTGTCAAAAGTACAAAAAAGATTTCAAACCCACGTCGATTGATTTTTTTTTTAGAGCTGTGAAGAGTCTCGCTGGATCAGGATGTCAAGACGTTACATTCACAGTGTTGATGCCAGTTGGACCGACGAAAAGAGGATAAGAGGAGTATTCTTAGGAGGGCGAGGAGCTTTTTAAAGAAAAGATATGACAAATCTGAGATGGTGGACCTTTAGAGCTAAACCTGGTTTGGTGGTGGGTGTGACGGGGCGTTCACTGACTGTGTTTTTAAGGAATCCAACGTCGATTATTTATTCATCTTTAAGCTTCAGAAATGTCGTTTTGCTCTTCTAAATATTCCATTTTTTTCTCAAAAGAAGAGTAAATGAAGCTTCTGCTCTTGTCGATATCGTCTTCACCAGTCACTCCTCTTCCTCTCTGTTAGCACTCGCCGTCCGACACCAGGAAGATCATGGCTTCCTGTTTGCCGATGTCGGCCATGACCGTGGCCAGCTGGTTGATGTTGCCGCTGTGGAAATGTTGAGCCTCCCAAAGGTCCAGGATCACGGAGGTGGGGCTCGGCTTGGACGCAAAGAAACTCATGTGTCTGAGGAGGAAAGGAGAGAGAAAGAAGAAATGAGTGAGGTGCATACTTCATAGCACTTCAGTTTTCACAACCCAGAGGTGTTTCAGCATCTTACTTACATACTTACTACCTCCCTAATAAAACAAAATGAAATAAAAATATAATCAAGTTATTTGTATAAAACTTGTATAAAAATTACGAGGAAAGTAATAATATTTTGTGGTTCGACAAAGTACTTTCTCAGTTATTCTTCTTATATTATTTAATAAAATGTTTACTTTGAATTTTATCACTTTTTGTTGTTAATATTTTACTGTAAGATTTGATGTATTTAATTATAAATAGTTCACAAATGTTTTTTATCCTAAATATTAAGAATGAATAGTTTTTTCGTAGTAATGTCTTTGTCTAATGGTTACTTTTATACAGTAGTTGTATTGAAAATATATGTTTAATTTCACTTCAACTAATAAATTGTTTTTTAATGGTTATAACCCTGACTCTAACCCCACAATTTTCAGAATTCCCTTATTCCAAAAATAATAAAAGTAAAAACTCTCTAAAAAAAAATAAAAAAATAAAGTTAAATCACCCTTGCACCCCAAGTAGCTGGGATGACCTCCACCAATCATAAATCAGTTCAAAATATATTTTCCCCATTATTGAATCACTTTTTGCATTAGGTACATTAATTATTTGGCAGTTTACAAACATCTAACCCTCTAAAAGTAAGTCTTTCATTTATTTAATGATACATCCTACTTTAGTCATCGGATGTCTTGCATAATGAAACATAAAACCACTGTTATGAGAACATTATAACACAGTCATTCATCAGGAAACCTTCAGTGTGATCACTAGAAAACAGGCCGCGGTGAGTTCAGGTCGCTTCAGTTACGGGAGCGTGCACCACGATGGTTCATGGACTCGACCACTTAAACGCCCTGGCAGCTTCCTCGTCCACACAGTACAAGGTCGAACCGGGACGGTCTCTTGAGGCGCTTGATCCGTGACACGCCAACTAACCTCATTCCGAGTCAACCAACTGTGCCTTTGACTGCTGCACAATCATTACAGTTCGAACAATGTTCATGAACATGACATAAACCCGTTTTATACTTCTGTGCTACTGGCTACTTGTTTACACTTAATTATCTAAACACTGCTGCATTAGCTTGACAAAAGTGCTCTATGTTGCTAGAAAAGTTCATTTCCTTCTACTGCTCACCAGTCAACTCAGGCCCAGGGGCCAAATTTGGCCCGCCAAGTCATTTTATGTGGCCGGACAGAGAAACTATTTGTTGTGATGATGTTTGTGCTTAAAGTGCAAAACACTGTAATTGTACAGTAATTCATTTCACATTTGTGCGTATCAATTAGAGTCTAATCAAGCCTATAATAAAATAAATTAAGACATTCAATTTGAACTGGCCCAAGCCTTGGACTGAGATTAACATTTCAACCACTTCCTTGATCGAGTTTAACCCACCTGTTCTCCTGATATAATTCCTAAACATCTTCCTATTTAAAATAGATTTTCTTTTCAATTTATTGGAAAAATAGATCATATTTACTATGTATTTTTAAGAAGAGAACTTGATTCATTCAGAAGATAAATTTGAAATAATTTTATTCCAAAATGTTAAAAGAATGATTGTTACAAATATACATTTTTTATTTTTAAATGATACAAATAATTTGAATTGTATTTAAAGTGTCAAATCATAACGCATTCATCTCAAGACTCAAAGAAATAAACTGATACCAGAGAATCTCAATGATAGGCAGTGGCTTTTTAACAAAAACCTCGAGTAGAACCAGACTCATTGTGCTTCTAGATGCGCCGAAATAAACGGTACCTAGCTAGTTCTGATGTTCTTACTTAACATAATGTTGAATATTTTTGTAAACAACAGCATATTCAGTATTTGTTTATCAAACTAAATTTGGAAAAACTAATTAAAACAGTAAACAGTAACATAACATAACAGTCCAAAAATCGGGATGAACAATATTTTGCTTTAGATCCTGAATTAAAAGTGGGAAATGTACATTTAACTTTGATGTAAGGGGAAATGACCTTATTGTTGCAATCTGTGTGTGCGAGTCTATAATTAGTTTCTTGTAAACCATGTGTTTTTGTGTCATTGCCAATGGCAGTTTCAGCAAACACGTTAGTTCCTTTTACAGCTCATTTAGCTGCTCAACTCGGACAAGAACTGGCTATAGTCGTAGATGAAAAATGTAGAACTCACCAACATGACAAACTCAATCACACAATTTAAACAGGTTAAGCTGAACAAAATGTGATTTTTCCAAACTGTCTTAAAAAGAAAGTCTGATTTTGATATTGTGTTTTCAGTCCATGCATCGGTAGATTATCTTGATGTTTTTCCTCTTTTTACAAACATTACCATCTTTACTCTTATAGGACGTCTTTACACCGAGTTTCTTATTTATCTTAAACACTGACATCTCGATAAGTCACCAATTCAACATGAACATCTTCATGATCTACTTCTGGAAGGCGATTTATTTTGAAATATGATCGTATTTTCTCTGAAGTAAGGTTAACGTGTACAGTATGTTCAGAATACGACACAGGAACACATCAACACACACTAGTGGATCGTATAGAAAAGCCATTTGAACACAGTACAACCATAGAAAGCGCCACAACCACCAGGTTGCTACAAGATGACCTTCTCGCCGTTCGCCCGCGACAATAATCTCCTCCGCACAGCGCCGTCGTCCCCTTCAATCGGTTTTGATGATTAAAAAAAAACATCCGACCCTAAATCTTATCGACTACTTCACGCCGTAGGAAATGACCTTTAACCATTTTTAGGTGCGGAACCTTTGGCCATCAAACCCAATCAATGACAACAAAGCCCCGGCTTCACAGCCAGCTTGATATTTGATGTTGCGTGGGGACTTAAGTCCTCCTGGTATCCAAACATGCTTGTTTGATTTAATGGCCTTTTTCTGTTCTCCAAATGTCTGGGGTCCACACTGTCACGGCAACATGAAAAAAAAAAGCCTGAACCCACACTGGCAGACTGGAGAGTGCGAGTTTAACATGAAGCCCCGGAAGTCTATTTCACCTTGAGCGAGGTCAGACCGAGTGCTTTCTTGCATCTTGTCCACTGAAGCGTCGTGTTGTTGTCTATGAACGTGCCAGAGAAGCGGAGGCAACACTTTTTCCTTTTGAGGCTGAGAACTTGTCTGAATAAAGCGCTTTGTCATTATACAGATTAAAAAAAAAAAAAAAAGACAGACGGAGCTTAGTGTCCGAGGCGTCAGTCGCATTCATCCACCTCATTGTGTGGAAGCCTGGCTTATCTTGTAGCGCTCCGTCGCTGACGTTTTGCGGGAGAAAAAGATCAAATAAAAAGGTTCTTGGCATTTTAAGTTTTATTGATCGGCCCCTGTTCGGCTCAGTCTGAGCACTTCACACACCGAGAAACAAACACGGAGAGACACCGCGACAGAATGCCAAAGAGCAACCGAGGAGGAGGGGAAGCGGCTTTTTTTTTTCAGGAAAACATGTTGTTAAGGGCAAATCAAACACGGGGAGCAGGCGTCGCTTCTCGAGGCCCTAAATGAGAATTGATTATGTCGAGCAAAACAATGCTAATTGAAACGGCGGCGCATCAATTCTCTTTGTGATGAATTAGGGTAAATACAGTTGATTGGACAAATTAAGTGTACCTATTTGATTTCATTACGCTCCTGAAATTAAATTGAGGGATGTGGGATCAATGCCGAGCTCCTGGGATGAAGTACAGTAACCATGAGATTAAACACGTCTGATTCCAATCTCCATCGATCTTCCCGTTACCATGGAATTGGAAATTCACGACTCCAGGTTTATATATGAGAGTCCAACATAAACTCAGGCCTGTGGGCCAATTACAGCCCGCCAAGACATTTTTTGTGGCCCACGAGAGCGTTAAACAACTTTAATTCTAGTTAGTTAAACAGTCATTAAAGCTAGTTCAGCTAACCATGATATCCTGACTTGTGATGAAATGTTGCTTTCAAACAAGTGCTATCCATGTCCATTAGGGATTTTGGGTTCAAAATTACCGCCATGATTTTTTTTATACATTTCTTTGTATCATTCCAATAAAAGTTTTTGAGCTCTTTAGCTCAAATATTAAGCAAGTTACAGCGTTTTAAAAGTAACAAGTTATTCTAAATTTTGTCCTCCTTTCAGCCCGTATTAGCCTCCGCTCATTTTTGGAATGTCAGAAGACTCCATCAAGCGCAAAGAGAGAGGAAGATTGTTACAAAGCTTAGGAGGAACATAAATGTCCAGTACTCCCCCAATTGTTCACCAAAGTAACATTTTCTTCATTTAGCAATTTCTTAATACCTTACAATTATTGTTTCATCCATAAAAACTTGACTCAGCAGTCCTAGATAACAACGTCCAAGCCTAAACTAGAACTAAAGAGTTAAAAGAAGACTTGACAAACATGGTTTAAATGTTGCTGCTTTCAGGAAAACAATAAGAGCAGATCAAGAAGATGACAGGTGTGACTAAAGGAGGAAGAATTGAGATGAGAAGATGGAGAAGAAAAGGAGGAGGAGTGCAAAAAGTAGCAAAAACAAGAATAAAACAACAACAAGACTGTAGTGCAAGAAGAGAATGAGGTCAAGGGAATTAAAAAACAAAAAGAAGAACAAAATCAAAATGTTTTTGCATATTAGCATAATGAAGCTTGTGTAATCCACTCATGCTCATTAAAGTTAAATTTAAACGTGGCGCAGATGTGACCAGAACAGTCTCAGGTTTTCATGTTGGCCTCATGGGTGAATTAGTTGCCCACCGCTGACTCAGACCAAGTCCCTTTCTTTTATGAGTGCGGCCTCTTCGTTTTCCCAAAACAAGCCATTCCAGTCATGCACACATTCTAACGGCATTCTCGAGGGTTCTGAAAGGATGAGGTTCCGCGTCTTAAGAGGCTTTATGTAAGCCGCCTGCATCGTTGTGTTTCAATGATCAGTGATCAGACGAGGCTCTGCAGTCTGAGTTTACCTTTCAAGCTTAAGTCTTTGTGCCAGCATCCTCCAGTCGGCTCCGTTGGGACACGGGGCGTCCAGGCTGCTGCAGATCTTCTGCCGTATGAGGTATGGAATCTGAAAAGCGCTGGGCCCGGCTAGAGCTGTGGCGTTATTGTCCATGAGCAGAAACTCAGAGTCCACTGCACGGGTGTCCTGGAAGAGATGCGGAGATGTCATCTTTGGGAATAAAGTAACAACTATAAAGTAATATTTGTCAAGATATTTCTTCCTTTTTTTAACCAAATCTTTTTGTTCTGGTTTTCAGAAGTTTTTTCCCCCTTCAGTTTTTAATTTTTATGAATAAACAAGTTTGAAATTTTGTTTCAAATTAAAAAACTGTGTGATAAGACTCCATTTGAAGTCACATTCACCTTCCTTCAAGATATAAAAATACACCTTTTTGTTTCCATCCGAGAGGTTTTTAATAGAAGAAACCTCACGGGTGAGAGGTGAAACATCTTCCTCGAGCTCTACACAGTCCAGTTCACTCGCTTTCAAACCACTTGGATAACCATGACCTGGATGAATGAGAACCATCACAGACTTTCGTGACTAGTAGTTAGACAAAATTCTAAGGAAAATATTTCTTACCCAATTGGCAGATTAAAAAAAGCTAAAAAGAAGTAATTCAGTCTTGAAATAAGACCCTTCTCTGGGCTTGTCAGATGAATCTAGAAGGGGTTTTTATTGGCAAGAAACTGGTAACAAAATACGTATCATGATATAATATATAGTGATACTGTAGGAACGAAAATATATTTGTAATATTGCCCGAGTACTGAACTTGCAGAATTTACAGAGATCATTTACAGACTGCATGACTCTTGACAAAGTTAATTTATTTATTTTGAAACTATAAACATGTCCAAACATCAGCTTTAAAAGCTGCTGTATCCTCTCGTCCTCAGCAATCATTGAAGATGTTATGTCTGCTGCCATCTGGCACAAGGAAATTTTGAATGCAAAACAAAAAGGATGTGATTAATTGCGTGTTAATTGTAAATAAAAAATAAAAAAGCCAAATAAAAAAGCCAAACAGCGACAAAAACAAGGTACCAGGGCTTATCACCTTTTTTTGTATAACATGAAACCCATAAAAATAAGCTCATCTTTAAGTTCAAACAAAATATTCTTCAATAAAAAAAGAAAAAAAAGATTTCTTTCGATTCCAGTTTCGACAGTGCATAAAATACATCCGTTTCTTAAATCTTAGCAGGTGTATTTCCTACATTGTACAGCACCGAGAGGTCGACTCAAGTATCAGTTACCAGAGGGCGGAGTCAGAAAATCAAACAATGTTGATAAATTATACAGAATCAAAGAGGGAAACTGAACTGCAAAAACTAAAATCTAATAAGGTTTTATGTCTTATTTTGATTTAAAAAAAGCATTTTCTTGGAGTTAATGATTAGACACATTTCCATTTCAAGCCTTATTTTAAGATATTAAGACAACAGTTAAGTCTGAAAAATGGTTTATAGATAAAATACATCTGTCATCAAGAAACATTTTCGAGTCCCTAAAACAAGAATAATGTGGATTTTCTCACCCTATTGGCAGGTATTATTGACTCTTAACAAGGAATTCATGTTTCATTTTCCCCTTCAATATCTTAATAACTTGAAAGTACTTCAAATATTGATATACATACTGTATATATATATATTTTTTGAATATATTAGTTAATTCAATTTTATTTAAACTGTATCATTATCCCATATCACTTAGACACAGTATTCCCATTTTTTTTGCAGTGTAAACATCTTAAAATATCATTTAAAAAAAGGATTCCTCTAATGGAATGCCAGGATTCTCAGTTATTTCCTGGTTTCTGACAGCTTCCACCGTAAGTGGCGAGGTTGTTACCTTGGCGATGTTGAAGTCCAGGCTGATGCTCTGACCCTCCCCCTCCACCTGCCACACACACAGCTGGCAGGTGAGCCCACAGGTGCTGAGGCTGAGCCGCTCCAGAGTGAACGTGCAGTGAAGGTACCGCTGGGAGCCGTTCCAGATGTGGTAGAACGGGATCTCCTGCACAGACATGAGCGTCACAATTAGGACCGCGGAAGCTTGTGTGGTCGAACCCAAGAGCTTCACGCGTGTTTTTGTAGAGTCGTTCAATCAGGGCAGACTGGAGATGTTGTTGTTGCCAACAGGCACAAGAACCATAACTGCTCAAAAGATCCGAATTCTTAGCACAACATACTTTAAACAGATACCGAAAGCAGAAAAGCTATTTCACTGAGTTCACTGAGAGGGAGTGACACATTCATCATTTTGATGTTAGAGTTTGAAGAGCTATTTTTGTAGTTTGAAAATTAGTTGGAAAGTGACTCTATTTTCACGAGACGACTCTCTCATCAGTGTAAGTTGGAAAACCACAAAAAAAAACACAAGCTAAAAACACTCCAAAAAAAGGGAAGCATAAAAAACAAGGAGTGAAAGCGTGTTGTTGTAAGCATATATAAAATAATTCCAAATTTATGGCATTTTGATGGAATGGATTTGTGACGACAATATTGTGACTTTATAGATGAATATCATATATAAACAAGACAAAAAAATGGAAAGACAAGTTTACCGTAGATTTTGTTTCAAAATAATACTACTAATAATACTACACAAATAATACATTACATTCATAGTACTAGTAAAAAAACACAATTGTGAGTATGCACAGGTGGATTTTGTGGTATTTGAGTATTGCGTAACACATAAATAACATTAAAACAGTAAAATATATATATTTACTATACTATACTGTTTAGAAAGCAAATTCGAAAAGTTCTGCAGATTTGCACACCGCAGTTGTGGTTAAGATAAATATTTCATCTTGTTTATTCATGTCATTGTCAAGTTTTTAGGTTATTATTAAACTGATAAATTCACTTGTGTTTGCTGTCTTTTTAAAAAAATAAAAACTGTTAAATAATTTAAATTAAAAATGTTCAAGCACTGGCAAAAGCACTCACTCATTAACCCCTTTTTAACAACTCTAGAGACTAATTTAAAATGCTGGCCACCTGGAGGAGAGGAAATAAAGTGATCACAAAAATGATACCTGAGTGAACGATTTCTTCTTTCACCCAGATGAAAAACATCATGCAGCGGTGGAACTTATTTATAGCTGAAGATCAGCTCCATATTCATGCCTCTTCCTCATATCCCAGAAGAGCTGAGAAACAGCTCTGGAAGAATATAATAACAGGACACGCCAACTCTCCACAAGCTCACTGAGGAACATGAAGTACAGACTGGTGGCCAGAGAGGGGCACTGTTACCCAGTCGGACGGAAGAAGGAGGGGGGAGTGAGTAAAGTCCCATCATGGCCCCCGGGGAGACCCGAGGCCTTTTTGACCGTGTTGCTGAGAAGGGAATAACACTTCCAAATGAACAGGCACAGTCCAGATGAATAAGACTCTGTTCTGGATGCATTGTTGTTGCTGCCTGGCTCAGACTATGTCTTTTACTTCTGGGACCTGCAGCTTCGGTGCTCACATAGTTACAGCCAGGACCTTTTCCTTTGAACGCCTCTCGTGCTGGACCGCAGTGCAGCGACGGGAAAGATGCAGAGGTGCCGGAGAGGTGAAGCCATTCCAAGACGCAGGTTGTGAGCTTCCTGATAACTCCATGCTGTTCCACGTTTTCCTCTTAGTTGCGTTTTCAGTGAAGATAATCGATCGACTGAGGTTCAAAGTGAAACAGCTCCCATGACAAATAAATCCTGACACAAGCACACATGGGCTACAGCTTACTTCACTTAGTCACTTCATGCTAATACAGACCTGGGCAATGTGTGGCCCTCACGCAGTTCACCATTTATGTGGCGATCTTGAACCATGAACATTTTATTTGGTTCTCATTCCAATTGTTTGAATCTGTTTTTCTTTCCCTCCTGACTGAAACATTCATGTGGCATATTTTCACGATATTTTAGTAAATATATAATGGGGGTATATCAGTGCCATCAAAATATTGATATAGAATAATGTTGTAACAGTGTCGCCATGATTCGCTAAAAGTTTCAAAGTAGCTTGGTACTATTACTATTTTCTGGTGGCACTATTATAACAACATTTCAATATTTAATTAAAAAAGGCACAAATAAACCAAACATATATAATTAAGGAACATTATTTTTGAATCATTGGAATTTGAATCTCAAACTCTGTGAAAATAAACCTGGTTATTTTGAAAATATAAACCTTTTTTTATTTTAATTTTTTTTTCTTTTTTCTAAATTCAACCTTGCAATGTTGACCTTATTAAATTCAATGATTAAATAAAAAGTTATTTTAAATATAGAAATTATAGAATTCAATAATTGTAAAAGAATAATACAATGCTTCTAAAATAAAACCATTTCTAATAATTATTTGTTACAACAATTGAATGTTAAATTCAAACGTTCAACATGGCACTGATATACTTCTATAAATATTTCCTGTTTCTAGGTTTTCAAAATGTGTCACCAGTTTTTTTTTTTTTCATACACGAGTTTCTCCAAACAAAATATCTAAGGTCATTCCAAAATTAAGTATATCAGTACGTTTTCCAACCATATTTGACCTTTTTTTTTTCATTCCGTCTGTCATACACGTTTCCATTTTAAATTATCTTCAAGTTGTGACCGTGGACAATAGAAAAAACAATGGTAAGATGCTCCTAATTCAATGAGAATCTTAGTACCTGCTCTACACTTCTGATAGATTCACGAAGACACTTCTATTAAATCTCCACGCTCCGGCTGTGATCCGGAGTGACTCCCCACCCGTGCTGACCCTCGGGGTCCCCCCCCCGCCACCCCCCACACACACACCTGGTAGCCGGCTAGCAGCTTGCTCCTCCAGTGTGCCTGAGGCATGTCATGAATGGACAGGCGCAGGTTGTGGTAGCTGTCTTTGAAAAGGAGGACGTGAGGCTCATCGATCAGCCGCCCCCCGAGCTGCCTCTCCATCTGCATCACCTCCTGATGAGAGAAAGAGAGTGGACATCAGAGCAAGAACATAGCTGAGGAGAAGCACAGGTAAGGAAAATCTTCTTCTCACTCAAGAAAAAACAACATTTGGTTAAAGCCACACGGACTAGGAGAAGTTGTTCAAACTGTCCCACTTCTTTTCAGTGGCCTACTTCAGGGACTGTTCCAGGCTGGACACTGTTGGATAACTAGCCCATGACACACACACTCTCCTCCAATTGTCTTCACACACCCTTGAAACTTTTCTTCAAAACAACACAATTCACAACATTGCAAACAAACAAACATTCCTCAGGGTCTTAAAGAAATCGTGAAATAAACGAGACTGAAAACAGGAAGTGCGCTTCATGATACTAGAAAGTTCCCCTCCTGGGCAGCAGGGGGTGGTCTAGTGAGAATTGGTTGACTATACAAGTGACATATTTCTTGTTTTGGACACTTATTTGTTTTAACAAATGTTGTAACTCTGAGCCGCCCCTGTTTGAGTCCGAAAAAAGCTCCATGTTTATATCGTAGTATCATGATACAGTGTCATCATTTCGAAAGGCCACTAGATGTCACTCTTTGCTTTGTAATTTTGGACTGTAACCTAAAAATTCAATGAACCCTGGTATTGTTTTCAAACTTAGAGTGCCATCTAGTGGTTTTTTAAAATTGAGACACTGTATTATGATTCAGTGTCTTTACTACATAGTTGTTTCATGAAGCTTTATAAACCCATCTCTAGTAAAAGTCTGACGTGAGGGCTACATGTGGACCTTTAATTGCATCTCTGTGGCCCTCATGAATCAACCTACAGTATATGACAACATAACTATGTTTAGTTCTTTGTTTTTCAGGAATCATATATATTTTTTGTCCGTTAAAATAAGAAGAAAGAAAATCAATTTAGCATTTTTTCATAAATGGTTATACCAATATATTAATTTTCACCATTTGTTAATGCAAACACATTTTATTAACTAGTTTCATTATAACTTCAATGTTCATTTTTCATTCACATACCATTTTAAGGTGATGTCTCTTTTTTATTATTTTTTAATTATGCTGTTTTATTTTATTAATCTCTTTTATTTAATTTTATTTTTTTGTAATGCCACCACAACACTGGCAATACAATATTCTGTAATATCTGACTCTGATTTATCATTATCTTTGAACAATTTTAGCCAAAATACAGTCCATATTAAACAAATTAAATATTCTCTCTGGATTGTACCATCACCCCTATCATTATGATTCTAATCACCATCATCATTAATGACAAAAGAATCAATAATATCAATAAGTGTTTCACTGTAGAGGCAGGACATCTTTGACAAGCAAGTTAAAAAAAGAAAAAAGAAAAAAAAACAACTGACTGTAACACAACTCTGTCTGCGGTTTACATTTGAGCCGCTTCACTAATTAACTCCGGCACCTCTGCCTCAGTCCGTCACTCACGGTCCACCGCTGTGTCACAACAAACTACCGTCACACTGGAGCCAACTATTCTTGTATCACCCATCAAGCTGGTGATTGAAGAGAGCCGGACCGAACCCGAGTGCGCGCCATGGAGGGAGACTCTGGTGTAATCCAATAAAAAAAAAAAAAGCATCTTAGAATAATGAATATGTTGAGTTGTTTATTACAATCTCTAAATGTCATCAAAAGGTTGATCTCATCCTTCTTGTGTTTGTGTGTGTGTGTGTTTGTGTGTGTGTGCGTGTCTCCATTACGACTGGAGCGTCTACCTGGGCCGGGCCTGATGAAGTGAACGAGCCATTAGTCAACGGCTCACTCTTCCCGCATGGTGAATCTCCCTAATTTCATTTTTGTTTCTCTGCCAGGAGAAATTTGTAAACGCATGCCTAATATTTTAATCTCTGTGGAACTTGCTCGGCGGACCATTTGTCGCCATCCAAATGACCATCTGGAATGGCATGATAATATTCACAACATTCCCCGGCTCTGATCTGTCTATTCATTTGCAGATCCAATGTTTTATTTTTTCGTTTCTTTCTTTTCTTATTTATTTATTTTTATTTGCGCCGTGGGTTCTGAGGATTCCACTTCAAAAACACATTAAGATGGCGTTTTAGGAAGGAGTAAACAGACTTCAAAAACCTGTAGCGTGAAAAGACCTCAGAAATGAGAGGCGTTTGTTTAATCGGCCTCGCGATGGGACGGAAAATTCGGCGATAACAAAAGCAGCAAACGGAGAGATCCGTGTGTGGATAAGGAACATATGTTAGGTGCTGCGTGCCAGCGTGATCGCCTATTGTACAATTTTAGCAAAGACATCTAATTAAGGCGGGGAACGGGAGTCGTTTTTTTTATCTGCACAACATTGATTTAATTTTCTGCCCCCTTTCCTCTGGAATGGGATTCAGATTTTAATGAAAAGGAAGCTCTTAATTATGCTCTTCCTACCTGCAATTGCTATTAGTTTTGCTCTCGACTTCACTGAACGAGCACTTTTTTCCCTTTTTTACAGTGAGGATTTCTGTGTTTGCATTGTGATTTTCCTAAGTCAGCATTTGCTTTTGTGCTTTTCCAAGGATGTGGGCCTCGCTCTCTCTCTCCTTCATCTACCTTTACTCATCCAAACCAACATTTATTTTTTCTCATGCGACTTTTCTCCATTTGACACACCTTAATGGACGCCAGCTGCATTTTTATCCAGCACATTTTAGGATGTCTGGACAGGAAATCAATGATGAGGAAGTGGCCGGCGGAATCAAACCTACTCACTCTCGGATTAGGCCCTATTAGAGTAATCAAGTCGGTGTAAGTTCCAACTGAATCTGGTCATCATAAGGAGGTGAAGGTTTAAAACAAGGCAATTTCGAGCAATTAGAGCTCGAGTCAAACTCTAGTCGGATTGATTAAAACATCTCAGAACGTAAGAGAAGATGAACAAAAAAAAAGACACTGAAGCAAATGAGATACTGGCGCAGCATAATTCCAATGAATACTGAGGTTTTTTGAAAAAGATATTACATCATTTTTATATTATTTTTGATGTTATTTTAAGTCAATACAGTAATTAAGTCTCGATATCAGTTTAAATATAGTATTGTAGATATATAGTAGACTAAACAATGCTGGTACTTTAACAAACAGTAAAGGTACATGAATTCCAACATAATAGAAATAAATAAACAAACAGACAAAGACATTTTCCATGCTGCTTATTTCCACCAATAATGTTATTTATTTAATTTTTTTATCATTGAACCAAACTTCTTTCATTGTTGTAAATGCATAATATTATACACTAGTATTCATTCAATCTTGGATGGCTTCTCAGTGGGGTCTTAAACACCGTGGTGGGGTAGCTAAAAATCCTGGTATGGCTGGTTCAGTATTAGTGGAGTTTGTATGTTCTCCCTGTGCCGTGTGCATTTACTCCGGGCACTCCGGTTTCCTCCCACAGTCCAAAAATATACAGATGTTGATTGGGAACTTGTTGTAGAAATTGTTCATAAGTAAGAATATGTGTGAGAATGGTTGTATGTCTGTGTGACTCGCGACAGACTGGCGTCCATTTCAGGGTATCCCCCCTCACCTGAGGAGGCTAGGTTAGGCATCAGCCTCCTCTGTGACCCCCATAAGGTAAGTGGAAAATAATTAATGAATAAATACAATTATTGCACTATGAACATTAAAAAAAAGTGATATTTAAGACATATATTCTAAATATTGGTGTAGATATATTTACTCTGTGAGTAAAGACAAAAATGTCTATTTTAAACCTTGTGTTATCTCAGGATCAAGGTGACCAGAAGGTCCCAAAACAAATGTGTTAATACAGTCTCTTTATTGTGAAAGTCCACTTGATGGCACTCTCTGCTTTATAATTACTGCAGTCTACTGAAAAACATTTGTTTTTGGGTCACCTTGACCCAGCTCTGACACAAGAGTTAAGGGAAATAATGCATTTAAATATTTTAGAGAAATCACATTTCTGAGTCTTACAGCCAGAATAAAAGGCACCATTTGACATTCAACAAGTTAACACCCAGACAAAACAACCCACACATCAATCTGATGTCAAACAACTCTACATACATCATCGTGATATCAGATCAGTTTCTGAAAGGTACAAAATATATTGTCATAAACTGACAACTTCGTACACATTGAATGAACACAATAATGCCTTGGTTTTATTTCAAGAGGGTCTTGCTCTCTTCCTCTGGAATGGAAGTCACTCTGAAATAAACCGCGGTTGTCTAATGAGTTAATAACAGAGGCCAGCGTTTCCTTCTTTGCTATTAGTCTGTTAGTCAGACAAACCCCTTTCTAAGCCTCATTGAACACACTTATAGGATTAATTCTTGACTCGATTAGCAATGCAAATGCAAAGTGGACTTTGATCAGGTATTTGACCTATTGCTGGAAATCAATAGACCTGCTGCTGAGAGAAAGATTGCAGAATGCCAATTATCCCGTCGTCAAGATCTAGCTAGCAGATGAATGCTAACTGTGGCGTCCAGCAGTTTGTCAGGTTTCAGGCTGACGCGGCAGGATTAGAAACCAAAGGGGGTCTAGGACATGGCTGACAGGGACGGAGCTGATGGATGAGACTCAACATCTGGGTATTTAAAGTGTGGAAAAATGTCCTCCGTTTCAAATACACAACAATGCGGGTTCGTCGTCGGTGATACGCGTGTGTTGTCACCGCGTGTGCACGAGACTCGCTGGCATATGCTGCGAACGGAGAGAATAATGGCCCTCTTTACGGCCCATTATCCAGTTTACAAATGACAGTGTGACTGAACTAATGGATGACAAGTCAACTTTTCCAATATTATTTACTCTCTCTCTGTGAGCTGACATTCCATCATCTCGGATTTCAACATGAATCATTGACTTTTTGACCATAACAGGTGACAAAACTTGTGGCCACGGACACCCACATTTACACACAATTGCAAATTAAAACAAAAGATATTTGCAAGTGCAGAAGCACGTGTTACTGTTTTTTCAAGATCTACGGAGAAGTACGTGAGGGTGAGAAAGATCGGGACACTTAACCACTTCCTGCCTGCTAGGTTGAAGGACAGTCAGGCATTTGAAGTAAGAGAAAGATTATTTGTGGACCATGATGTTTACTGATGACATAGTGTTTAGTTCTGAGACAAATATTGGCGGGATTGGGCAGTTCAATTTCCTCAGGGCCCACATCATATACTGGGAATGTTACAATGATGGACGTGATGGAAGTACAAGAAAAAACTCATAGCGTCGACATATTAAAATGAATAAATAAAATACAACTATGCCAAAAAACTATTTATAAACCTTGAACAATACATTTTTCAATACCAATTGTATTAGATTAATTCTAACTAAAATAAAATGAACACATAGTACAAATCCTAAGTTTTACGTTTCAGTTTTGGCAAATTTCTAATGCAACCTTATTTTTTACGCAATAAATAATTAACCAAATATGTCCAGTGAAAAAAAGTTACAAATGAATCTGATGTTCACTGTCATTTATACGTTTTTCTCGAGATAAAACCACACATCATTTATCATTTATTCAATCAGACGTTGGGACTGAAACTTGGTGTTGAAAGATGAAGCATGTTTTGCTAATGGGTTCTACCAACACATATCAGTCCGCGCCACAAAAGTACTGAAGTTCGATACCAAAACCTACTTATTAGTCACTTATTTTGAGGAGCAAGAAATATTTACCAAAAGGAAAAAGAAACAGATGAAAATTCGGTGAAAAATATTTAAGCAAGTTGTATTTAGAGTTAATACAATTGTTATCTATCACTATTGGAAACATGATCTTTGTGGATCAGTTATACTTGAATACGGTCAAAGAACGTGTAGTTTAGCCAATGTTGGAAAGGAGATGTTTACTACTGTAGATGACGGTTAAATCCATGAACTTCCTTTAGGTATTGAAATCTTATATACATCTTATATTACTTAAATACATACAGTATATGGTTTTCTACTTCCTATCAAAGAGAGTTTTCCAACATAACATCCACAATATTGAAATATTGAATCCCAAACTGAATATACTTGAACAGGGTTACAGAGTTTAACGCTGGATTGAACAGAGCGTCATTGAAGGGTTCAGCCAACCGGCGTCCCGATTCTCTAAAATGTGAGGTTGATGAGCTGTAAAAACAGTCCAGCCCGGGGAGAACAGAGGAAAGATTAAGATGCATGAGACGGGAATCGGGTTCGGGTACCATGAGAGAGAAAAAGACCTTTTGTTCTGACGGAATTCGAGATAGCCTCCCGGTTGATGTGTGCGGGGACTGTGAATTTTGAGATCTGGTCGGAGCCGAGACCACCCCTGACATTCAATGAGGCCGGCCAAAGAGAGCGGGATTGAGTGAAAAGAGCAGGAGAGTAGCGAGACAGAGGGAGCTTAACATTGGTGTCTCCAGGTCACTGGAGTGGCCAGCTTTAGCAGGAGAGATAACAGGATTACTGCAATCATGGCCACAGTTTTATATGACTTCAACCCTCTTTTTTTTCCCACCATTGCTCGTCTCCCATACCTCTCCTCACCCCCTCCCTCCTCCGGGCTCGGAGCAGAGACGGTGATGGACTGGAGGCCGGGGCTCCGTTGGGGAAACGACAGACACTCAGACAGCTAATCTCTCTGGGCTGATGCTGACAGAAAGAGGTTAGTGGCTGCAGCAGATTCGCTCTGGAATCAAACACAGCCTGCCGCCGGACACAGGAACACACTCTAAACAAACAAGTGTTATCAGAGGCTTTTAGCTGAATATGTTTCGCAGCACATTTAAAAAAAAAAAGAAAAAGGTTCTATTCAGCGGCTTGCTTTCAGATGCTACCATCCTTGTAGCTTTTCTAATATACTGATGAACCTAACCAAGTCCGACACGGATTATAAGCACCGCCTGATTGGCTTATTAGTCGAGGTACACGGGATCCACACAGAACCATCAAGGCTTCCGTACTCTCGGCAAACATCCCCGACGACCCCCTCATCTCCCGCCGCCGACTCGTCATGTGCATTCAGAGCCACGATCCATTTCCAGGGGCTTCTCAAGCATTTGTTTATAGAGAGCAGCCGGCTATGTGGGCTTCATAAATCCATGTATTTGTCAGCAGGATGTGACAGCCTTTTCCTCTCCGACGGAAAGTCTATCAGTCTGTGCTCCAGTGGCCGTGCCCGCTACAGTCAACTCTGATTAATAACTACAAATAGAAGGGACTTGTCTGCGCAGTTATAAATGGCGGCCATGTTTACTTGGGAAAAGATGCATTTTCGGTCTGATAAATGACCCAGCCAGCCGGAAGAAAACAGCATACAGGAACACAGAAATATAATATGGAAACCATTTCTCAGCTGGGCGCAGTGATAAAGCTGACTGTCGTGGTTAACTTAATGCCAGCAATTACTGGGCCGTGCTTCTTCTTTTCTTTTCTTTTTTTTTTCGCCAAAGAAAGCCTCTAAAGTCGGTTTTGCTGGTGGAGGGTTCAGAAAGTTTGTGCAACAAATTTTTCAATGAAAAAAAAAGATGAGTTCTGTAAAATAATGTATACGCATTGATCTATCCCGACATTATAAAACAACAAGTGCTTAACCGTGACCTCAAGATGGCTGCCTCACACCTAAAGTAAATTGACGGTTGATAAGTGCATAAGTGCACTTATTTGACAAGCGAGATTACGAAGTGCCAGGTCCCTGTTATCACAGCCTGAACGTGAGAGCAGTCAGTTCAAGTGAAATCTTCACTTTTAAGCATTTTATAAAAGAGTAAAAAGATCAATATGTGAAGCTTCCTGCACGACATAGTCAGGTTGAAGAAAAGTAAAAACAAAGTATTGTAACTAACAAACAAGATCTTAATGATCGATCAGGTAATGAAATGACATATTAGGGAAATTCATGTTTAAGAAATTAAAGCTAGTTAAAATGATAGTAAATCCGACATAACATTATAACCACTGATTTACTGCTGCGGTCGTCTTCTAGAGTAAACTCATGTTTTATTTATTTATTCAAATCTCAACTTTTCAACGTCCCTTGCGCCAGGTAACAGTACATTTTAACCATTTATACAGACGAACACTTTGAATCATACACCATTTCTGTTTAGCATACACCATACACGCACAATTGTAGGATTTAAATCAAACTTTTGCTACTGTAATCAATAAATCATGAACTGTAATCCAACAACTTGCAACTGTTATCAAATGATTTTCAATTGTTATCGAACAATTTTCCACTATAATCAAATTATTTTCAACTGTAATCGAAAATTTTTCAACTGTAATCGAACAATTTTCAACTGTAATCAAACAAATGTTCAACTGTATTGACCAATGTTTAACTGTAATAAAACCATATTCAACTGTAATCAAACCATTTTAAATTGTAATCGTACATGTTTCAACTGTAATTGAACAATAATCAACTGTAATCGAACCATTTCTAATAATAATCCAATAATTCTGTCATTAAACAATTTGCAACTGTAATTCAACAACCTTAAACTGTATTCCTTCAATTTCCGACTGTAATCAAACAATTTTGATTCAACAAAGTTAACCTAACCTATAACCTAATAAAACTTTAATGACATTTAATTAGGAATAAAAACAACAACAAAAATACATGAACAAAACAAAATTCTTTATTGCTCTCATAACATCCAGATAGAGTTGTTGGCGTATTAAAAGCAAAGCCGCATAATTAAGTCGTGCCTCTTTGGTCTATTTCACACAATTGTGAAGTCATTTAATACATGGAAAAACGAAAGGGCATAGAGAAGTCTATTATTCCCTCCACATCAAGGCAAAGGCATCAAACACAACAAGAAAATATTTTGTGCCTGTCCCGGTTTTTCAAAAATGGATTAACATGAGTCGGATATACACCGAGCATTAGATCATTCCCACTTAAAAAGCTGGCAGATTCTAAATATCACAGCTAAATATAAAAAAAGTGCCGTCACCTTTTGTCGGCTGGCTGCCAGTTTAATTAGGAGTTTTGGCGTGTCGATGCGCCCAGACGGAAGCGAGCGCCGTTGCAGGTGTGTGCGTCGGTTGTTAGATGGCGGAACATCAGTGATGCTCCCTCACAGCTCTAGCTGGGATCAACCCCGGCGCACAGCGAGGCCACGGCAAACACCGATCATGTCCATCTCTGCTGCCGTGCCAGCGCTGACCAAGGCCAAAAAAAAATCGTGAGCGGGGGACGCACATTAAATATTAGCTTAATTGGTCCCGGCAGAACCCTGCTAACATACGGCGAGAATTAGATGGAAATGTCACCGCGTCCCAAGAGCCTCAGCACACTTAGGATCAAAGACAATAGCGTGGACACTAATCTGCTTTAATTGGGAGATGAAGGCTCGCGTTGTGCTTCATGAAGTGCTCACGTGAGTCGCTGTTGTGTCTACATGCACGTCTGACCCTCTTGGATGAGACGTGAAACTCATGGCCCATGGCCAAATCCGGCCCAGAATATGATTGGCTAGATACATTTTCAGGTTGATATTGTGACAGATGCCAGTTATTCAAGATAAAATAAGGGTTATAGGTCATCAATGTCAACAATTATACAGGGACTTCCAGGAAGGATTTCTCTCCTCTGGTCTGGAAGCTTGTTCTGGAACCATCAGTAGATTATGATCCACAGACCTAAGAATATACACCAGCTCGGGTTGGTGTATAAGGCTGGATCAGATCACTGATGTAAGGAGGAGCCTGACCATGAATATCTCTGAAAGTAAGAACCAGAATTTTAAAATTGATCCTGAAGGAAACTGGCAGCCAGTGAAGAGTTTTAAGGATCGGGGAAATGTGAGTTCTTCTACTAGGGCGGGTCAGAATTCTCGCTGCAGAGTTTTGTATTAACTGCAGGTGAGACAGCTCTTTCTAAGTTTAGAGATTTTTCTCAGTTAAAGGAAACTGTTTCTGGTCAGTTTTCTGCTGTGTTTTATGAACAATTTACAAAATAGCACCCAAAAAAGATTCAACCGACTATGAAATGTCAAGATTTGCAAAAAGTATTTCGAAGGGATGCAGCAATATTGAAATAGCTCAAATATTGGGGCGTGTTATCAGAAACATAAAGCGTTTTGTTGGAACTGTTGAATTTTAAAATTGATCCTGAAAGAAACTGGCAGCCAGTGAAGAGTTTTAAAGATTGGGGAAATGTGAGTTCTTCTACTAGAGCGATTCAGAATTCTCGCTGCAGAGTTTTGTATTAGTTGCAGTTGAGAGAGCTCCTTCTTGTTCAGACATGGAAAAAAAAGTACAATCATTTAAAACTTGGGCTCGGCAACGTTTTTTTGGACCACAGACCGGTTTTATGTCAGCGTTATATTCACGGAACGACCTCCAAATAAAAACAGCTAAAATAAATAGTATAGAGTCTATACTATAGACGTTGTGTTTCACTCATTTTAACTAGTTTACAGGTCGGGGACCACAGGTTAAAACAATTTTCTGAAAACTTGCTTTTGTGATTGTTTACGCAGGAGGTATTTAGTATTTTTTGATGAGGTCTCATGAAATCAGCTTTGTAGACTAGACACTGTATCCGGATAGAGAGACTTTCTGTATAACGATACAATGTCTTTCCCCTAATCTATTGTTTCAATGAAACGTTGGCTTGGTTTACAGAATTACGACTCCATATCCTGATACAGTATCTTCATAACACAACTGTCCTTCAGTAGTCTAGTCTTTAGCAATGTAACACGTGATAGCGTCAGTAATATCTTGCCTTGTTGACATTGATTGATAGAGTGTACGCCTGCGGAATGAATCAGCACTAAAACTTTGCTTGGGCTTTACCAGGGATGACGTAGAACTTTCCGCCCTCTCCCTTATAGCAACACACTCTCCAAGAGTGTGTGGGGGTGTTGTTGTTTCAGGGGATGGAACAAGACAGTTGAGCTGCGATTTTTGCGAAAGACAATATCATAATCAGACTCATACTTCCTGGTTAATGTATCTATTTTGGCTCACAAATTAGACGGCTAAAGGATTTTGGCCCCTGGCGTGATTGAGTTTGACAACTGAGCTCTACACTATCCAGTTCCCTCGGTTTGGAACCTTCAGACTAACCATGACCTGGATGGAGGAGAATCAACTTGGACATGATGACAGCTCAGACTGACAGCTCGTGATTGGAATGAAATGACTTGGATCTTCTAAGCTTATGCAGGGATTCTACAGCTTCAGGCATGTTAAATTCAAGACTTTTTTTTAGACAAAAATTAACAATAAAACAAACGTTTAAAATAGACAAAAATGTTTTTTTTAGATTTATTAATTTAACAACTATTAAGACTTTTTAAGGATCTGCCGAAACCCTGTTATGATAGAAATTAATGTGTTTCCATTGTTGTGAGAAATTCATTTTGCTTAATGTTTAAAAAATAGCCTTTCAAGAAAAAAAAACAACACTTCATTGAACCCCCAACCACGCATCCATCCCTGTTCTCCCACTGGCTGCCATAGTGAAGTTCTTTTATAAATGGTGATTTATTTTTTTCCTGCTTCTTAAAGATGGTTATTAGTGATTAGGTCGAACCTCTGCAGGGAGGTTTAATCTCCACTCAAAGTGGCTAACGCACTTGTTAAATGAGCTGCTTCTTCCTTAATAGCGACGAGAGCAGTGTGAAGTCAAGATTACCCAAAACAGTATGGGCCACACTTTAAATCACTCGCTAAAATACGACAACACCCCGGAGAGGCGCGGTGGCTCACCACAAGCACCAGGTTGTGTGAGAGTGGTGCGGCTAATGCACTCAAAGGCGTCATGGGAGCTGCAGCGCGAGCGAGTGCTGGAGTCAACAAGCTCAGATGTCCCCTCTTTCACTGCCTAAGAGAGGAGCAACGACGAGAGCACGCCCGGAAGGGGAGAGAAAGTTTTTCTTTTTTTTTTGTGCAGCAGCAGCCGCCGCCTTGTATCCATCACAGGACACGCAAGGTCATTCTAGCAGTCAGGCTGCAGCAGAAACACCGGTGGGTCACCCAACCGTCAGTAAACATTGAAACAGCCTTGACAGGAAGTAAACAAAGCTCCTTCAAATCCAGCGGGATAAATACAAGTTGACAATTATTTTTCCTTGTCCTGGCAGGGGGGGCGAGCAACTAATTTCCTCAGGTAAATAGATCATTTAACTTAATTTTCATTATCATCTTCACGATTTTAAATGTACTTTTATTTTCTTCATCGGTAAACAAAAGTAAGGAGTTCGTCTCACTGTGCAGAAGCCGATGGAATGCAAAATACTCAATGGTTGCTGATTAAATATTAAAATAGAGGATACAATTCTGCGAAGACGCCGAAGAGAAGCCATTTTCTTTGTGGCTAAGAGCCTTATCGAAGGGCTTCTGGGTGATGGATGGAGACATAATAGTGGTTTCCTGCTTTGTCGTGTGAATAGAAATGCTCCTAAATAACCACTTGATCCAGCTCTAAATATCAAAGTCACGCAAAAATATATTTTGTGTATCTTTCCAAACCAGATGGAAAAAAATATGTCTTATTATTCTCTCGACAATATCCGTCTAGAGCAAAACGGCTGGAACTGAAATATGCCGCTATTGAATAGCTTTGAAAAGAACAACGATTGGCTTCATGTGACTCCATTTCCCCAACAGTACCTGATGGATAAACCTTTTAGTCGAGAGAACATGTGGCGCGACATGATGGCGGTAAAACAAAAAGTATTCATCAACTTTGGCAGATGGGTGGCGGAGTACAATGCAAACAGAGGAAGATCATACACACTTGAAACATAAAAGGCTGTAGGTTGCCTTAAGCTGGAAGCGAACCCGCAACCCTCTTACTCCATCGGTCGCCTTGTTAGAAAACTTGACTTTAAAAAACAACTGGGAATTTAATTTTTTTTTTTTAGGTAATTCTTCATTGGCCCTTGGCAGAGGTGTGTACAATCTCAGTGCTTGTCTAGCCGTCTTTGTAGATAATAAAAAACAAAAATATTTATATACTTAAATATCACAACTGTTTTCCATGATCCATTCAACAACACTGTATCGAACTTGATTTTTCCGCTAGATGGCAGCAGTCATTATGCTCGCCGCAGCTAGAGGAACTATGAAATTTCGCAATACCCTGCCAATGACTGAGGACGAGAGGATACAGCCGACTCCAACAGCTTTTAATGTGGATGTTTTGACACATTTTGGTTTCAGAGAAGAAGAGTGATGCGATATATCACATTGTCGCCCCTGTTTGGTGATACCTATCGTATCACGAGATTCATGCCAATACACAACCCTAGTTCAGAGTATTCTCTAATAAATAATTGTTGTTGAATGTCTGCACCATAATTATATAAGAGGCTATGAAGACAGCTCCATCACAAACCAACACCTCTGCTCTGCAAAGTGAATAGTAAAGAGGAAGGAGTTGTATTTTCCAATGTTAAATGACTAATGTTTGAAAAGAAAAATGAATAAATCATGAAGAGTAGTATCAATTTTACATCCTCGGTCCTGGATTGTATAGTACTGCTTAAAACACAAGGGAAAAAAAAGAACAAAAAGTACAAAGATTGATTTTCACATCAGGATTCAGTGATTTTCTTCCGCCTTCGCATCGTTTCCCACCTCATCTGGTGGTTCCGGAGCACGAGAATGCGGCGACCATTTATGTCACACCTTGGCTTAAATGATGGTGCTGATGGTAAACCTCCGCGCGAAGAGGTCAGCCACAACAGCCAGTGAAAGTGGACTTGAGTGGGAAGTGGTACTTGTGGCTGCGGGTGGTGTCAGAACCAAGAGCATCAGCGTCGAGGAGGAATGAAAAAAAAAAGAAAAAGACAGGGAGGGGGCGCCGAGGTTGCTGGGAAA
Source organism: Callionymus lyra (assembly GCF_982586985.1). Taxonomy (NCBI): domain Eukaryota; kingdom Metazoa; phylum Chordata; class Actinopteri; order Syngnathiformes; family Callionymidae; genus Callionymus; species Callionymus lyra. Next base: position 11,345,373 of record NC_141826.1, read on the forward strand.
AGACTGGGACAGACTTTCCTTTTAATTTACTAATTAACCATGCAAATGAAATCTTAACAGGCTACTCAAAGGCTTCCCCCTGGGGGAGGAGGAAGGCATTAGTGCCTGATTATAGTCTGTCTGTGCAGGGAGCAAGAATGAGAAGCAAAATATGGTGTTGAACAAAGCGATGGGAAACTTCTTGGCCCCCCCCTCCACCCCCTAGCAGTCACGCAGAACGACCGCTGGCAAGAATGGAATGAAATGTCTTGGCTGGCTCGGACACAAACACACAAACAGTAATTGGAAGGATGCATTGTTTCCATAAACCTGGGGGAAGGAAAACAACCTCTCGCACCTCTGAACTACACATGGTGTAATCAGACTCCTGATATTGTTCAATTTACCCGCGACCATTCCCCGCTCACCTTCTGATGCGTCAAGACGCCGCAATCGGGCGCAAATAGCTCGGGCTTGCAGGAAAATGACTCTGGGACGAGAGAGCAGCATTTGTCACAATTTACCTTGAAGACGTCCTGGGTGTCGTCCATGCAGTACACTCGGATGTTGTACTCCAGCGTGGAGCAGTACGCGTCGGAGAAGAGCACCAGCCTGAGGCGCTTGGCGGCACCCATGTGCAGAGACTCGCCCACCAAGGCAAAGGTGCCCAGTTGTTCGGCGAACAGCTGGCACGTCTCAGCCTCGAGCTGGCAGTAATAGGGCTCTGACACCAGCTCCTCCCCCATCAGCAGGACATCCTTGGGAAGAAACAACAAGCATGAACAAAAGGTCAGACAACCAATTTATGTAGGAGGGAAAGGTAATGTGTTTGCCTGAATACCTGATGCATCCATGTGGGTGTTTGTTTTTATGAAAGGTTGTTAGGGAAAACAGTCTGGCTCAGTGTTTCCACGCTAGCTGTCCGATTCCACTCAGACCACAATAAAAAAGGAAATAGGCCTTGATTTCATTTTATCATTGTATCCGTTTTATAAACCGTTTCCCAATTTCAGAACGATCTGAACTGTTGATTAAATCAGGGGTTCCCTAAATTTCAGCCCCCCCATTCACCTTTAGCCTATGGCCAGAAACTCCATTGCAAAATACAGCAAAGGCTTCAAAATATATAAAGAAACCTCAAATTGTAGTTGTTTATTTAATTACTACCTTTTTATTTGTGCAGGCTTTTTTATAGTCTTCTGTGTTTGTCTTCTGTTGTCTTGGCCTTATAGAGTTTTTAAATTTGTAGGTATTTTTAAAATGTGTAAAAACTCCTCTCTCGTAACCTCTTGTTCGCCGAGATTTCAGACGGGGGAGAATTTTATAAAGTAATAACTTCAAACTGTAACTTGGAGAGGAAGACTCAACATTTGAAGGGAAAGTTAGGGTTGGAAATTGGTTGCCCCTGGAAATAATAAAGATGGACTTGAGATCTTAGCTCTTTTAGCATCAGAATCATCCCTGGCTGGGATGTTTGTCTGCGGTTTTGTTCTCTTTCCTGCCAGAAACCTTTCCATTCTCTGCTTACTAGTTCGCTACTTGGTAATGATGCAAACAGCTACGTTGACACAGAGGTCAGGTCCTATTGGAAACTTGAGAACAAAAAATACACATTATATAAAATTACATTTCCCCCCTAAAAAAACAAACAAACAAACGTTCCCTTTCACTTTATAATGGCAGAAACTCGGAGATTGTTAAAAAGGTGCAACTGCATTGTCCTGAAGACTCCAGCAATGTAGCAACAGTAGATATTAATTTAGAAAAGACAAAAATCCCTCTAATTGTGCTGATTTCCAGTTAAACAATCCTATTTTTATTTTGGCTAAAATGGAAATTAATGCAAACCCTGTCTCAAACCCACTGCCCTAAAAAAATTGGTGGTCACTTGGTTGACCAGGTGGGAAGATCACCATTAAAATAATAACTCGAGAATTATACAGTTCAAAACTTCTATTCAAAATGGGGAAAAATATATAATATATATACTGTGTATTGAAACTTCTTTGGATCTATTTTTATATGATTTATTTCTGCTATTGGATCTTCTCGTCTTATAACTCAAGGTAAAATGCACTAGTAAGCTTTCTTTCTTTCTTATTCCATGATGACGCTACACAAATGTGTATATGTAGTGGAATCAGAAAAGTAACATCCGACAGAAAAGCATCAATTTACTTAATAATGCATGAATGAGGTGCTCAATCGACATGAAAGGGGACTCGAATAGATTCCTGGCAGGGACAGACACTTAAAAAGAAAAGAGCGTGGAGGTGAAGCAAATATCGGATTATTGGAATTCACCGAGTTAAGCCCCTGGATATTTGTTAAGAATAGTGGAAACAAGCTGCCAATTAATCCATCCAATAATACAAATGCTGGCTGTTCGAAAGGCTTCAAGGCAGCAGGGAATTAAATGGCACGTACATTTGTCAACGAGATAAATGGTTTATCGAGAGTGAAGATGACAGCCTCGCAAAAATAACCCTCCTCTCACATAACGACCTCATTGTACGAGATAATTCCGCTGCTCCGTGGGCTAATTCGACGGGGACAAACTGGACCCAAGGTGACAACATTTTCTCTAAAATTCCATCATCCCACTTGACCGACTCTTCCCATTAGCCAATCAAGCGGAGAAGAGCATTACGCTCACCAAACGCCCCGGCGAGCGCCTTCGGAAATCGATGGAACCCGACACCATCGACATCAATGGAATTAGTATTGACATGACTCATCGGCTATAAAACCACACAATGCAGTCTCACTTTTGAACCGTCTTAATAATTCTCGGAGGTAAAGCAGCGAAGCTCCATTACAGAGTTCTCGCACAACGATTCATTCATTTCCTTTTGTCGCTCATTCGTTTGAATTCTCCTCGTTTTCCCTCAAACCATCGGTCTTGGAGTTTAAAAAGGGGACCAGGCTTTCGTTTCACTTTACAACAGCGACATTTCTTTTTTTGTCCACCTGGCACTTTTTTCCTCCGACCAAGGAGTCAGAGCCGCGGGGCTATATTTGGTCCGCTGGATGATTAAAAGCGTTGGTCTAACCTCTGCCTTAGACAAGCCAATCTATCCCACTGACACCCCGTCGCCGCCACACACGGGGACGCTGAATAATTTATGCACAATATTGAACATGAAAGAAGAGCCACTAACACTCCGAGTCCATCCAACCTTCCCAATTTCCCCCGGATCATTTCAGAGCAGACCACATTTATTGAACGTGTAACAAAAACGATGAAAGGAGAACGTGACAAGAAACATTTACTGAAATACTTAGAAGGAAACTCTCATGGTGAAAACACAAGTATAGAAATATTAACAAGAAGATCAAATAAGTGAATTTTATAAATACAGATGAGTGTGAATGTATAACTGTGGGAAAAAAAACAACAAGACTTATATGTATATCATATCATAAAAGCTTGCTTTACTAATCAAGTTTTTTACTCAGAAGGTAAATATTTTTACACGATAGAACGAATTGTTTCCTTTTACAGATACTATAAGTTCACAACACAAATAGAAAAAAAACAAAAAACTCAATAGCTTTTTAAGTATTAACATAATTGATTATGCTAATGTTATAGTGTTTAAATATCTGGTTTGTAAAATGTTTTACCTTACATTTAATGGGAAATATTTTAATTGTGTAGATGAGTAATTGGGGAGCAAAAAGAGTATTCTTATAAGTTAAGTATTTTATTCACCCTTAGTATTGAGTGAACGCAAGGTTACTTTTATCATAGTTTTAGTTTTAGTTTGAATAAATTACCCATTACCTTGGTTGTAATATAAAAAACATATGTTCAATTTACAGGTTGAGCCGATGGTTTAAATACTCACAGAACAATATTTGAAATGAATAATCAGTACTGTTGTATTTCAGCAGTTCTGCCCGTGAATATTTTATCCAGGGTTATTTTTAACATTTATATAAATAATAAATATGTTTGTAGCATTTTCCATCTTACAATATGAGATCCAAGGTGGCAATATTGTACTAATATATCCCTTTAAAACATTTTCCATGAAGTGAGTTTGGTTGTTCTTCTTGTAAAACAAATACTATTAATAATAATTGTGTATATATAGCACCTTCCAGACGTTCAATGATGCATTTGATGATGCCTTAAAAAAAACGGCACATTACGGTACAGTAAAACAAAAGGATAAAAGACAAGATACGTTTTGTTTAGGAATACAATATCACCTTAGAGTTAAAGGGCAGTAAAATTATTTACGGAAAGTTAAACCCATTAGTTAATCCTGGTGAGTTAAAGGGCGACATCAGATAAAAGCCGTGCACGGACCGTGCACTAGAAGTCCACTACAATTCTACCCTGTGTTATTTAGATACTCCCCAGTATCGGGTCGCTGAAGGAAAGCTCTCTTCTTACTGGCAAAATAGGTCTTTCTCAAAGAGTTCATTGAGAATTCCACAAATCCACTGGACGGACACTCGGTCTTTCTATTAAGGATTTACTCTGGAGTAACGGCGGCGTCTCACCTCCCAGGCGCCCTCGTAGCTCTGCTTCTTGAGGCGGATGGCCCAGTTATCGAGGCATGCGTCAGAGCATTGGTCCATGCTGAGGATAACTGGCCGGCTCAGGACCACCCCTGGAGGGCCGCAACTTACGACGGGGCTGAGCAGGGTCTGGCAGCCGGCCAGCGGTAACCTAAACCGGAGCGAGAAAAGAGAGGGAGAGAGAGATTCATAATAAAGTGCTTTTACTCGTGGAGGATATGAGCGGGGATTTACTGCTGTTTGATAAGAAGGATATGACACCACCACCTCTGAATTATTTAGCTGCTGTAACTGAAAATAATAAAGGTCTGTTGGGCAAGCGGAGGGAAAATACAATGGCTGACAAGTGGAGATTCGTTTGGAGGCGGCACGCAGATAAACAGAGACAATTTATTTAAGGGTGAAAACAGCTCCGTTATCTATTCACATCGCCCTACAAGTGCATCTAATGGAACATCAAGGCGTCTTCCAGGGAAGCCTATCAGTGTGTGCCGAGGAGACCTACCTTAAGTCTTCTTTTCGCTGAACAGTGAGATAAATTTCATAGATCTTTCCTCTGGGGATGGCCTCTGGAGGGATGAGCATGCTGATTCCTAATGAAAAGAATGGAAGAAAAAAAAACAGCAGTGAGAGAAAGGGAAAGACAAGCTAATTTGCTCCGTCACAAAAGTGACTCCATAAAAAAGGTAGAAAAAGAAATACGCGAAGGTCAAAATCATCTCGCATCAAGCCACGGTGGTTTGCGAAATCTGAGCGCCGGCAGACGTGGTGGCACACGTCCCAGTGGTCTACAATTAGCCCAGACAAAAGCGCACGCTGCATCACAGTTAAAATGTTCTCCGTCTGCCATAAAGTAGATAATTGAGAGCATGGAACCGGCGACGGAGCCGAGGCTTCCCCAGGAGAGCGCTAGAAGGCACCTTGGAGAATAGGCACAGCGAGCGTGGTAGTTAGAGTGTGGTGGCATTTGTGCTGCGATTCTGCTGCCAAAATCAACCACTTAAGAGTCTAATTGAAAAACACAGCACACTGAGACGTGATGACAGGATCGTCACTGTCTGTTTACGACAACAAAAGAAAGTCTCAACCACCTCGACGTTTTTGCTTTCCGCGACCCTGAAGTCAGAGCTGAGACGTTTGAGTCTGGCTGGTCTTTCATGTCAGCTCAACCCGTCCAAAATAGAAGGCCGTCCAACAAGTCCGAGGTCAAGAGAAACAGATCAATCACGGCGTTCCACACATGTGAACAAACCCCAAGACACACAAATGCTCCCACTCGAGATTAGGCCTTGATCTCGGCTACACACTTTTCCATCGGATTCCTGCTGAGCATCCCCGATGAAAGACAAGGCACTTCATTCCTAATTCCTGGCGCTCGATACATATATGTATATTTTAGCGAACATGTGGCTGAGCTGATGCTCCACTTGCTCCAGTGAAGAAATCAGTGTGAGGTCCGTATGGATTTGTGGTCTTTCATGCATAAAACGAGGGAGAGAAGTAAGGAAAGAAATAAAAGTATACTGCGATTCCTTTAGTACTGTAGTAGTTGGTTGATGATGATTAACAATGATTTGAAGGCCAGGATAGGATCTTTTAAAAATGCATTTTCAATTTTGTAAGGCCTTTGATACATTTAAGTACAGAGTTTTTGCTCTTTTTCTTGATGTTATATGATGAGCAGAAATATTTCAACACCTACAATGACTAGGGAGGTTTTCTAAAAGTCCATTTGTTTAAATAAACACCAAAAAGTTACAATTTCAATATAATTTTGCCAAAATGTTGATAATGGGTCATGGAAGACATGGGAATAATATCCAGATCCTGGAAGATTTGAAGTATTTTTTAGGCTGTTGAACATATATTTCTAAGATGCATTGAACTGATATTTTAAAGGAAATGTCTTTTGCTTTGTTTAGCTGTTTATTGTGATTGGTGGTGAAGCTTCATGAAGCAGTGTTATGATGTTTAGAGGTCAGTAGGTGGCGCCATCAGTTTAAAAATGGTGTGATGTTTATTAGAACAGTTGTTCAAAACCAAGGAAAATAGTGCAGATACCGCCATCAAGTGGACTCTGAAAATAATGACACTGCTTCATGAAGCTTCATTAGAACATCACAAGCTGTTTATGCTTAATATAGTCGACTGACTTATTCATTTTTTTTGTTTTAAAATTGTCCCACTCATTTTCTCATTGTTTGACGCTCTTCTAGGAAGTTTTTTAATTCTTAATTAATTTTTTTAAGATACTAAAGTGCTGATGAAGGATGCTGCAATTTAGTGGGCTCTTAACATGAGGTGTCAAGAAGCTTCATCTTCAAGACTAAGGATGGCTAGACAAGTATGAAAAGGCTTTAAATTTCACACTGAAGTCACTGGTGAAATAAAGTTTAGGACGCGCTTTAAGTTAGAATCCACACTCTGAGTACTTTCCTTTCTGGCATTAACCAACAAGTTTCAAGGATTTTTATTGTTATTCTATTCACTAAGAGCAGAGCAAAGTTAGTTACTGACGCCAAGTGAAACAGTTTAAGGGGAAAATACATACTGAAATGATCAATAATAATAATAATAATAAAAATAAGTAACGGTAAAGTAACATTAAATATTGGCATTACATGCATGAGGAACAATACATTAAAAAATATACTAAAAATATAATACAAATTGACTATTGAATCATTCAAATTGTTGTTGTTTCTTTTTAAATGTTATTTTGCTTTTGATAAAGTCAAACTGTCATTACGAGTGCTTTTCCGATTAGAAAAAATCGATAAAGAAAAATCAAAAACTGTAGAATCTTTACACATCGTTGTGGAAAAATATTTATCTGAAGGCATACAATATTTGATATCGTCATTCAAAATAAAAAATGTATAACAAGAAACAAAGTTCAAAATACATAGATTATTTTCAACTATATCTGATGATGAGTACGATAAATAAAATAAAGATATTAAGCGAAGAAGCGGCTTGACAAGCGACGTATCTTCAACATAAATTACAGCCTCGCTAAGATCCTTTAAAAGGCCAGAACTGGCCTCTGGTCTATTCTTGTAAATCACTGTAAGAGTTATATATGCATGGACATGATGTACAGCAGCCACTGCCCTGCTTTTCTTCCACCACAATAAAGGTGCATTTTACTTGTGCATTTTACTTGCTCGAACATTGAATCCTTTGAGATAAAATCACTTTCCTATTCCTCGGAGTGGCTTCTCGCACGAGCGTAAAAGAGTTCATAGTTGAATGAGTTAGTACATAAAGCTGACAAATTGACGCGTGTCGCTTCTGGGAGCTGTTGTGACTGTTGTAGTGGATGCTACAATGTTAGATTTCCTCTAACAAAACAGCATTTACACAGAGGCGAAGGATAAGGGGGAACATCGTGACTGCAGCGTTTGTCCGCTCAGTCTAAAAACGTCCCTTCTTTTCACAGCCTCGGAAGAAAGGAATTGTTTGTGACGTGTCAGGGAAGCATGTGACCGAGATATGATCCTGGCTATGACTGCGGATGTCAGCCTTACATGTGGCCGAGAAGAATACAAGAGCAGAAACCGTTTCTTTTTAAATCGGGAGACTTCACGGTGACTAACCAAGAGACAAACAAATGTAATGACTTCACACACACTGAGCTGCTCTTGTGTGATAATTTATTCATTTATGATAGAAAAGATGTTTTTCTTTCTCTATGGATGAATTGATTTTCTCTCTCGGCCTGTCTGAATGAATGCATGTGGACATGATGTCCCTGGTGCATTTGTTGTTGATGTGTAAGTGAATAATAAAACCTAAAATGTCAATGGAAAAAACAAGCTCTCAGTGTCGCCAGATCAAAGGGAAATGCTAACTGAAGTCAAGCTATAGAGGGCATGACGAATCAAAAATCTTTCATTTCTGTGTCGACACCACATATCGTGAGGATGTGTAGAAGCATGAAGACATTCTTGAAAGTGTTTGTTTCTTCCTGAGATTTGTCTTCATTGTAAAATGTAACAAGCACTTCATACAGCTCTTTTGTCTTGAAGTATCTTTAATTAGTCTGTCATTGTTTTGTGGAGGGGAACGCAAGATTAAATGTGTATGTTTTCCATTCAGAAGCAGATGTTACATTTGAAGCAGATGGGAGGCCCACACAATATTCAAATCACCTTATTTATATCTTTTGAATGCATTCGAGAGCATTTCCAAGTTAAGTCAAAATGTAAAATGCAATCTGGAAACTGTAAATTGACGATGTTAATGGGTTATAAATTGATCCTGGTGAGTTGAAAAAGAGTATTTGGTTCTCGGTTTTTGATGAGATAAAACCCCAAATGTTTTTTTTTTTCCCAAGCTGTGAAGTCACAGTTACTGATGTTACATGGATGAGGTGAAGGACGAAGTAATGGTTAAACAATATAGGATAACTTGTAGTGGTTAATGACTAAGAGGGAAGGAAATTAGATCAGTAAAATTACACTTGGGAACTGGACAAGCCGGCTGTCATTGAAGCAGACATTAGGCTTGAGTGTCTGCGGAGTAGTGATTGTAGGCTCGAGAAAAAGATGGATAGAAAATAATAATAATAACAATAATATTAAAAAGGTTAGTAAATAATCATGATCATTTAGTGAAATATCATCTTGGCAAAAAAAAAAAAATGTATATCTCTAAATATACTCACTAGATGTAATGCTTGAAAATGAATGCATACTGTATGTTAAATTATAGAAAACAAATACACAAAACCAAATAAAGGAGAAAAGAACAAAATAATTAAGTAAAACATTTTTTTGTATTTATTTGCTATTTTGAATTTGCATTTCTTACACTCCACTTTGTAGGTTAACTAAAAAAAGGGCTCTAATTTAACTTTTCTTTAACATTATTGTAATATAAATTGATTTTCAGTGCAACAATCGAAGGTAAACAATTCGATGTAATTCAAATGAGCTGGTAAAATACATTAATGCATTTGGCAAATTAATCTAACTAATTTTAACATTATTAACCTAATTTCGCAACTTACAAACATTTTTTGCAGTGCATTATGGGACTATAAATCAGCTTTTATAACATGCATTATGTAGTTTAAATGGGCCAAATCTAAATGATTATATATTGTTGTGACATTAATGTTGGTTTGACTTGTCAGCTGCGTTGGCGTTTGTGTATTTCTGTTCAGAATTCTGGTTCAATAGGCAGACGAAAATGATAAGAAACATAAATCCCAAATCAACACAACTAATCTGAGCAAATATCAAAACTTGCAAAAACTGCGGGAAAAAACTAATCTGAGGTGGTTAAAAAAAACATGTCGAACTCTTATGAACTCAGCTGCAAAATGTAAGCAAAGCAGTGGCGCGTTAACTTTGAATCATTAAAGAGTGATTGAAACTAATGGAATGTTTTTTAGGAGTAACTAATCCCCAGATAATAATTGCTGGAATACTGGAGAACATCACGTCTCTTCATGCCTCTCATCCTGTTTTAACCTGATTAATATTTATAACATGACACTGGCTAACAGCCGAACAAAATAAACAAAATAGGAAAATTTACTGGGAGGAATAAAAATACACGTTGAATTAGACAGTCAGTTAAAAATGTTTAATGTTTGCAAAGGAACTTCTTTGCCTTCAAACCAAGTCGCACAAAAACAGGGCGACTAAGAATAGATTATTTTAATTACTCCAATATATTGATTATCTACAACTGCCTTCTGAAGAAAAAACAACATCAATACAAGCTCTGAAGAATGTATCATTTTATCCTCTGTGGTTTCCTCTCGACTAGATTTTGTCTGGCAAACCTCCATCAAAAGAAAGTATGTTGGAAAATGATTGAACTCTCTTCTGTTGAAGAAAGTGATGGCATTTTTCCAGCTAAAGATCTACACTCAGTAGCTTTGCATCAAAACATGATTTTAAACGTTTGTATTTATTGAGTTACATATTGTAAAACCAGCTGCCTTGTTAAAAAAAAACAAAAAAACAGGACAAACAAATCTAAATCACACATAGTTCGGTTGAACTTGATTTCCGATGCCTGACTTTAGTCCAGAGCCTCTTAGAAGGAACATGAATAGTTACGCTTTAAATTGTGATCTCACCATTTGTAATAGTCATGTTTTAAGATAGCAGATTCAATATCTTTTTTAAATATTTATTTTATATGGTGAGGCTTCATGAAACAGCTGATGAGGTATCACGATACAGTGTCTTCCTTTTGAAAGGCCACTAGATGGCACTTTCTGCTTTATAAACGTTAGCACTAATCTACTAATTCAATGAAACCCGGTATCGATTTAAAATGTACAGTACCATCTAGTGACCTTTAGAAATGAAGGCACTGTATCATGTGGGGGTGTCAACTTCTACACATGTAAATGGTTACACCGATAACAAATCATAACTGTTCAAAAAAATCAATACGTTTTTCTCTCTTGCTCCTCCACGTTCATTTCTCAACAATAAAGACGTGCCTTTTCGTTTTGGTCATAGGATGTGAGACTATTGTAGATAAGTAAGTAAGTAATGGTTATTTCTAAAGCGCCTTCCTAGACCAGGGTCACAAAACGACAATAAAGTTTTGAGACTCACGAACAAATGTTCAAAGATACGACGAGTACATCATTTTTTTTTTATTTATTCAAGTGTTTTTTTTTTTACTGATACAGGGTTTAAACGTCTGTTTACTAACTAAATATAGTGCGGCTTCTTGGTATTACTCCTCAAGTCATGTTAATGTGGAGCCTCACAGATAAATACTATGGACCTTTGTGGAGTAATGCTGAGGTGACAGTTTACCAACATTCTTTACGGATCTTTGAGCACTATGTACTACATTAAATCAGTTTGAGAAGTAAAACATAAGTTAAAGGCCTTAATTAAGTATATATTTGGTCTATAAGAAAAATAATAAAGAATGTTTATCTGATAACGAGTGGAAGGGCTTTGTTGTAATGGGATTAATAGGTGTTTGAATGGAGACAGAACCCTCAAGTGGTTATATAGCACAACTGTGTGTAATTGGTTACACGAAGGTTACCAACCTTAACTGCAATCGTAAAATAATTGTAAACTTCGACAACCTTAGTGTCATCACTAGGCAGTGGCTGGAACTCACTTGCACAGTCACAGTACACAACAGTGGGAATAGTTTGAATTCAGATGATACATTCAAAAATCTTTGAAGCTAAAACTCGACGGGCAACGACGCATAACTTTCGGCGAGGAGTCAAACTTCTCACTGATGTTTTAGGCCATTTTTAAAATAATGTTAACAAAGGAAATGCATCTACCTGTGTTGGGTATGGTCAGTCTCCCGCCAAGGAAATTGAAAGTTCCGTAGGACGAGTTGGCAACATCGCGAGGAAGTGTTTTAAAGTAGCTTTGAGTGGACAGTCTGGTCATGAAGTCGGACGGGTCGGGGTTGAGCTTCCCGTTGTGAAGCGTGTGGGAGCCGTTGGGAAGTGGATCCAGCAAAGGCCCGTTGGTCAGCGTGAACTTCCCGGTGCCGTCGTGCCGCGAGCGCAGCGTGCCTTGGTAGCTGGTGGTGGTGGTGGTAAGATCTGGCTGGATGGTGAGCAAATGAGAATTCTCTGGTTGAATAAAAAGAAACAAAACAGAGAAAACAATGAGTGGCTGTTCAAATATGCATCATTCACGAAACCTCACACGTTTGAAAGCTGTCACAACACACAGGCGAGTGACGAAAACGCCGGAAAAAGACATATGGCGTCGAACACATTCTTGACAATACACAAACACATATTCAGCCCAAAGCCAGTCACTTCTCCTCCTCGCACTCGCTCTGTCTGTCTCTTTAGCAACCAAACAATCAGTCCCAAACAGAATGAGCTCAGCACTCAGAATATATAAAAGCCTTTTTTTTTTTTCCTCCGCGGTGAATCACAGGCACCACAACACAGTTCCATCTCATCCAACAGAGTTGAATTTTCATAACTGGCTGTCGGACCTCCAGACACTTTCTTTTGACACTATGGTGGCAGCGGCACTGTAGTGTGTGTCAGACAAGCTAATGAAAAGCCGCCCTGATACACACATAATTTCTTTACAACAAACCACCTCCTTAACCCCCCGAGAGTCGGCTGTACACACAGATGAGCGCTCATAGGGGCAGACGGACAGACCACACGGGAGGGTTTAACAAAGAACAGTGTCCTACTGCTGTGGGTGGGGGGCCTGCGTGGCCGCGGTGCCCACACACCTGGCTTGCTGGGCTTGATGCCCATGGGCTGGAAGCCAGTGGTGAGGATAGATGAGTCGGCCACGTCGGCGTCCAAGCCTTCTTTCTTGCGTCGGTAGACCAGCACCACGATGATGAGCAGCAGAGTGAGACACAGAGCGACGGCCACCATGCCCACGTAGAGCGCCACGTCTTCGGCGCCGCTCACCACTGAAACAGAAGTTTAGATCATTTAACACAAGTGGAACTTAAATCAATATCCTTAATGGTTTCTGAATGTATTTATAAGTAACAACCTTTTAATTCTCCAAATTCATTTGATTGATAATCAACAATGTCATTTAACTGATTTATTTTAGGTTAATTTGAATTTAATTGTATTTTAGTCTCGGAGTGATTTTAAAATAGAGGAAAAAATATAGATTTTTCAACGCAGGGGTGTCAAACTTAATCACACAAGGAATCAACATATTTGTGAAATTTAAAATGTACTTTATATTAACCTTAAACAGGAAGTTTGATTCAGATATAATCCTCAATTTCTTTCCTTCACCAACCATTTACATCAAATTAATTTCCTTTTTCCTGACCTTTATTGGATGTGATTGTATAATCTGTTTCTTAGATGATCTAAAACACTGTTAAATGTATTCTTTACCATATCAACATGAACATTAATGTCCCTTGATTTTGAGCCAACCATCCAGCAGGCCAGACATGGCCCCCAGGCCTTGAGTTTGGCAGATATTTTGTAATTTTTCCTTTTATTGACTCTAGAGACTGAATATGAGCCCATTTCTTCAAAGTCTATTTTTTATAAATCTTATATCAAAGGTCCAGACATGCAGTGAAACCTCCTAGTAGATCAACTCATGTACAAATTTGGGGAATCATTCAGGACATTTTGATAAAAAAGAGAACGTTAAGAGTTGGAAAAAATAACAATGCTTAATCTATATGAGTTCAAAACCCTTTAATGTTACCTTAACAAATACTTTTACATATTTAATTTCTAGCATCTGGGACCACTGATGACACAATAATACACACTGATGACACAATAATAAACACAATTTTTATGTTCAAGATATATTCTATAATCAGCATCTTCTCCAAAATAGTTTGTGAGTCAGTTTTAGTTAAAGGTTTTGTTTTTAAAGTACTGGATGTTAAAAATTATACAAAGAGCTCTTAAAAAGAGTTCAACTGGTGACACTGAGGAGAGTAATGATGATAATAAACACTTTAAACATGTATTTTATATCATCTTCACATCAAGAATCAATGTTTCTTTCTCCTTCTATTGTTTTGTTGTTGAAAAAACTAGTTGTTGTTAGTCCTCTGTCAACTCACAACAAGTACGACAAAAGACAACACAAGGACACACACATGTCTTATCGGGACTTGAGTTGTAGTCGGTGTTGAGAATTAGCAGAATAATTGCCGTAAATGATCCGATAAAAGATTGTCTTTGATTCAGCTGGACAAATTATTAAACAACCACAACCCTATCAATCATTCAAATCGTGAACACGGATGATTTAAGCAACAATTGCCCTCATCATTTATCATAGAGCTCTATACCTACAGAAAAAAGAAGAGATCTTTTCTGAAGATTTTTAACTTAAACTATGGCTCCTAACAAATGAAAGTGAATCACCTGAACGAGCATGAAATGGTCTGAATAAAACTTCTGGAACACTTAGTATTCAGTGCTCATTGTCATCAATCAACTCTATGTGTAGGTGGCACCAACTAATCTTCCTTTCAGATGAAATTAGTTTTCTAAGGTTATGAGAAAGAATACATCGTCAAGTACAATATGAAAGTGCAGCATCAGCAGTATCTGGCACTCCATTTTTACCATGCGATTCAAACTTTACAACAATGTTGGAAAAAAAAGGCACATTAGTTGTAGTTTTGATGCCTTTGAAGAAATCCCTATTCTTTCCTTTTACTTTAAACTCGATTCTATATCCTTCCTGCTGTCAGTTTCGCTCTCCCTAAGCTCCCAACAAACCCAGGAGAGACAGCGGCAAAATGAGGGATTTGCTTTAGAAATTCAAGCAGCTTTTATTCTCCGTGTTCCTTTCTCAACATGGCAGCATCTTCCTCCCCCCCTAAAAAAAAGTACAGTAGGCAGATGACAGCACAGGCAGGCAAACATCGTTGCACTCTTGAATGTGTGTGTGTGAGTCAGGAAGCGACTGGGCTTGGATGTCTCCCGGAGGCAGGAGGAATTTGGTGGCGGAGGTGGAGGACACTCCTGGGGCCTTTGTGGAGGGTATTGTCCTGGCGAGCCACGGGGGCGTAGTGCTGTCAAGTGAACGCAGCTAAGAGGAAGCGTGCCGCTTTGAAGGATGGAGAACAACAGTAAAGGTTAAAGTGCTGCAGGCTGCCGTGTGAAAAGTTGACACACACAGGAATGGGACGGAATTAAGGGGTGGAAAGGGGACAACAAATCAAACGATTCGGAGAGTGAAATACAGCTGAAAAAAAATGTTATGTTATTATAAAATTGACAAAAACAATTTGATAAAAAACAGTAAACTTGTTTACAGTAAGAGTCAGAAAAACACAAAACCTGAAGTGTATTTATTTGTGTTTCTGTTACTCAACTGTTGATTTTTTTATATATATATATATTTCTTAATGTCTTATTCAATGTCCTTTTGACTGTCTACTTAATGTTTTGCATCGTGGATCTTAGAGGACTACAATTTCATCTATCTTGTATGTCTTGATACATGTATATTTGACAATAATAGAACTTGAACATGAACTCAAGTTATAGCAGGACTTGATGGACAATGACACGCGTGTCAAACTCATTCAAAAAAAGGGAGTAAAATAGGACAGGACAAAGAATGTCTGATTGTGACATTGTCCCTTCATTCTATGAAGCCCAATCTATCTTATCTATGTTTGTCCATCAATTTCCCTCTAATTCAAAATCAGTTTTACCGTTACTGTGTTACTGTCAAGTCAAGTTTAAATTGTTGACATTAACTTTCTCTGTTCCTAATCTCTGTCATCTCTAAAGGTCACCATGTCAACATGAACAATAATCTACTTTAAATTTGATCCAAGCATCCGAGGGGCCACGTAAAAAATGACTTGTTGGACCTGATTTGGCTTATGTAAAAAAACAACAAAAAAAAAACGAAGATCAGACGACAAAACTGTCACTCTTGGCCTTCTATATTCCAGTTTTTATAACAACAGATAAGCAGAGTGTGCTATTGTTTTGAGCTACTTTGGTAGGACTTGAAAGCCAGAACTGAAACTAGGAGCTTTATTCATGATTTTAAGCGAGTTAAAGTCATCTAACTTAAATCAAACGGACACAGTTTCCAATTCAATGGATTAATTACCATCTAACTTGCGCAGAATCGATGTGCACTTTCTTTTGTCTCACTCCCTCTCAGTGAACGCTTCAGCTGTGCTGCAGCTCCGCAATCATTTCATTTTAATTCATAAGCAGCTCAACAGTTCAAATTTGATATGCTTTGAGGAACCATTTAAATTAAAAAATATTAACCTTATGAAGTATATATTGCATTACTGTTCTATTGTATTTATTAGAAATAATAATGCATTTATAAGGCTTTGTGAAATCATTATGACAGTCTATAATCACACATGCATTATAAGCATCATGAAGTATTATAGATGGTGCATGGTTAGAACTTTAAGTGAAGTAAGAAGACTCGACTCCTTTTCAGAATGTATTTGTAATTACATTGTAATTACAAGACTTCGTTAAGAAATCTTCAACCACTTATAATGATTAGTAAGATTTGTTCTAAGTTGCCATACTTTGGGGGGGATGGGGTAATAGAGGGAAGAGAGGGTTGTACTTACTTCAACATTGGTGAAAAAAAAGCCATTTATTAAAGTAAATTTACAAACATGTCATCTTTGACAAAGTCGTATGACCGAGAGGTTTAAAATATGATGATTTAATGAAATATTTCTCTAAAAGTCTATATAGAATTGTTATGACATTTGTGGAATATAGTCTTCATCTAGATGAGAACTGAATCAGTCATCGATTGGATCTTGCGATAGTTATTGATTAATAGCATCATCTTTGATTATGACATACAGTATTACGCAACATAGCTGTAATATTATTTTTTAACTTTCACTTTCTTTCAAATTCTACATTAAAAAGTTATGATATGTTGTGCGATAATAGTCAATATCATGTATAAGAGATATACAATAGTCATTGATTGTAACTTGGGATAGATATTGATTTATAGCATCAACAACCTTCCATCTTTGTATATTGGATAAACGCGACATAGGTAAATTATTGTGTTTTAATTGTAATCAGTTAGTAGTGATTCCTGGCAGTCAATGATTGTTTTTATCACATATTAAACTTGCCATTGTCTGCAACCTATTCGATTAAAATATACATCAGTCGAAATGGGACAAAACAATGATAATAACTAAACAAATTAGTGGATTTTAAACCTAAGTGAACCTTTAGTTTGTTGCATTATTATTGTGGTGGAAGTCAAAAGGGACTTAAACTATAGTTGTGACTTGGGCTGCACGATATAGCGAAAAAATATCGATATTGCGATATTGGCACGTGCGAAATGCATATCGAAAACATGTGCAATAATTTATAATAGTATAAATCGAGTATTTCTTAAATGCGCACTTTGACCAATCAGTGTCACGTTCTGTGAAGTTGTCAATTTGTACTTCTATGTCTCGTTGTTGTTTACGTCTCCGTCTGTCTGTGAACTGTGCGGCGCAGCTTGCTAAGCTCGGTTGCTATGGCGACGCAGCTTTCCGGCGCGCTGACTTAGCGCAGCTCAGTACATACACGGAAGTAAGACTAACCTATGAGCTCTACTCAAACACGAGTGATTCTAGCAGCCGCTCGTCTCTTTGCAAAAGCAACATATTGTAAGAAGTTTTCATCTCGACTCAGTTCTTTTCAGAGTTAATATTAGATCGCGGAACTTCCAAAAAAATGAAAAACTATCGGTCTTCGCCGTATGCTAATGAGCTAAGTTGCTAGCGTCAGGTAATTTATAAACTGTTATATGTGCGTGTACAAGGAGGTGGAATTTATTATTGATTTGGTGATATCGCGACACGCCGGCTCCTCTCTGATGAAACAACGGTTTCCCGAGCGTTATAATTGATATTTTTCTCCGATCATGTCAGCACCGAAAAATAAGCGAAAAATCGTTTTCCTTACCCCCGGACTTTCCTGACAGTACTCGCACCTGCGCGCCACAGCGTGCACGCGGCTACATTTTTAGTAAAAAAAAAAATCTGATTAATATTGATATCGTAAATAAAAGACCCAATATAGAATATCGCACATTTTTCCATTATCATGCAGCCCTAGTTGTGACTAAATAGACTAGAATGCATGTTTAGACAAAAGGATCAAATGTCTTTCGCTGTGAGGCGTCTGGAGACTTCCATACTGTATATTCTCTCTACAAGTTAAATGCCGTTTGAAGTCCATTTGCAGAAAATGTCTCGGTGATTTAAAGGGGGACTCAAGCAGAATCTGATACTTTAACTGGAGTGATTAGATGCAGGCACGGTCGGTCCCGGCCTGTCATCATTCAACGGCCGTCCTGACATGTAATCAATAGCCAATGGCCATCTAAAGATGAAAACCAGATCATTTGCTTCTCCTCGTGACATGATGCAGCCATCTGGACGGAGGTTACAAACACAATAGCTCATGCTGTACAAAAAGCATGTTGCTCACAAATTGATGAATACATCACGTTTTACGGACAGTTATAGAAATATAGGATTATTTAGAGTTAAGGGCTCACCAGATTCACAATTTAGCTCAGTTTAATTCAGGAAAAGGAGGCGAATAATGTCATAAAAATGACTTTATAAAGATATAAACCTACAACAAACAGAATTATACATCAGGACCATATTTTATCTTTATCTTTACAGATAGATTTTAAAGTGAATTTGGATAAAAAAGGAAAGTTTCAACGATCAAAACAATAAAACCTTATGTTTAATGACTCATCAGAAATTCGGGCCGACCTACCGAAGCCTTTGAGTGAAATGGCTGTGTGGTGTAATGGACGTATCTAAGTAGAATCTGATACTTTAAGTACCATGATTACAAAGAGGCACGGCCTTTCGTGTCCCATCATAATTCAGGAGCCGCCTTGACATGTAATCGATAGTCAGTGACCGACTGTAGATGAAAACAAGATTGCATGTGGCTCCTCCATCCTCTGATTAAATGTACACTACATTATATCAAAGCAAACTAGTGCCAATAATAGTTAGATAGGATATACACAGAACTGTTTTTACAAAATAAATAAACTGGTGTATAAAGTAAATGTAAAAGTGTATTTCCTGACAGATGGAGCGCGTAACCTGATAATTTGATGCTTGTAGGAGCTTAAAAATGGCTTAAAGACACGTGAGAGTGCCGTCTTTTTATTTACTGACCTTTTATGTCTACTAATGTCATTTGACAGGTAGCCATTGTTTTTTTGTTTATGCTATTGGGCTTTTTTAAGTGTCAAGTTGAGGAAATCACTTACGATTCACTGTAAAAAGGTCAAAATATGCTTGTTTAATTTTGACATGTCGGACACCGACTGATTCATCTACAAGGACAACCTGCAAAAAAACAACATTCAAACCTGTAACCACAGCAAAACACCTTTGTAATTAAAGCTCCTTCGACTGAACCAGCAATTCAAATGACAAATCGGACTCCAATTACACTTTAAAGGTTCAAGAGGGGTCTCCAGGGATGATGATGTTGGCTGATGATATAGATTTCTTTTTAAGAGAAGATTAAGTATTTTATGTATAGTAATTACATTGAAATGCAAGAGAAGCTAGAGAGATGTATTTATTATTTTAATGCTATGTCTTTCTGTGTTTTTTTGTCTTAACACTCATTTGAATCTCACACGGGTTTATACAAATGTTTGTGTTTGAGTTAAGGGTTTATTTGTTGGGCAGAAAAAAATGTGAACTCCCATAATGCCTTTCTACACATTGCTCCATTTGATCACAACTGATTGGTCGCTACAATACTGTATCAAAATTCTATGTCCATGTTGTTATGTCGAAATTAATCGACAGCTGTGATTGGCTGACTGGGCGGCAAAGCATCTCAGGAGCTGTTGAGGTCACCGTAACCGAATGGGATTGTCCCTAGTGTGCGATTTTGAGTATATAAGTTAAAAAAAAGTGTGGTTAATTTAAAGCAGTGACACATGTATTGGTCACTACTTTGCAGATTTTTATAATGCAGGGGTTTTCAGAATGTAACCAGGCCGATAAAAGCAATTAAATACACATTAAATTAGGAAAAAGGTCAATCATTTCTGCTTATTCTACAATTTTAAGGCCAATTGTTTGATGATTTTTGGCTTTGAAATACATTTTTTAAACCTGGGCAACGCCATTTTTTTCTCTCCAGCTAATAGAGTATACAGTACATTATATAATATCGTCCTCAAGGGAAGGACTAATGACACAATGGTCCTCCAGCTCTTGTGTTCTCTATTCAGCTGCCGGCGTGTCCTCTCATGACCTCTTGCTTAGTCATCTTTTCTACGTCCCTCAGGGATGTGTGGCGCTACGATCAGCCCAACACGAGCGTTATATCATTAAAAACCTCCCCAAACTCAATGGTCCAGGTGAGTCAAAGGCCAGAGCGAGCTGTGATATTTTGACTCCCCTCTCTTCAGTCTACAGAGAAAGACGCCCCGGCCACTGCCAAAAAAAACCATCCGTCAGCAAAGAGACGAGGAGAGTGCTGATTGGATAAACACACCTCGGAGTTCGGCCAATTGCTGTTTACTTTTGCGAGGGCAAAGCAAAGGCACCTCTCGCTCCTGCCAGACGCAGAGATCCAGTATCTGCTCTTCCGTCAGCTTACGTGCACAAAACACTCGAACGCCCCGGACAATAAAGTCAGTCAATCAGACGAGACTCTTTCTTCTGCCGCGTCTCTTCCATCAGTGATCTGTGGCGGCTTATCGGCGCATCGCTGACTGAAGTTTTATCTGACCCGCCAGATGTCACGGCTACAAACGTCCCCGAGCCACAATCCTGCAGGAAGTGCTCTCCTTGTTGCTCCGCTCATTGATTTCCAGCATGTCAGCCAATAATTGAGGGACATTCATTACACTCTAATTGACCCGGCTAATCAGGCTTTATAATTGGACGCCCCCCCAGCCCCCCCTTCAATTTCATCATCATGCTGAGCTGCTCATGCCTCTTTTCTCACATTATTGCTGGTTTAGAAAGTTTTTGATTCAGTTTGACCTCTCGCTTCATGATTGACAGCCATCTGGGATCTGATAATCTCGAACATTTGATTGACAGTTTTTTAAAGCCCAAAAGGCTGAATATGTTTCTCCTTGAGCCCAAAGGTCATCTTCAGACCTGCTCCCGGGCCTTCAGAATAAGAGAAAACATGAGGATTTTAGCGACGCTGTGAAGTCGGCTGAAAGCGTATGGAAGTGTATCAGTGCGACCTTGATTTTGAACGGCTGAATTGAACAGTTAAAATGTTTGAAATCTTTGTTGAAATGTATTTATTTATTTGAGCATTTATTTATTTACATTTTTTTTAAATAATTGAAATCGATAACTTCTATATCGAAAAGTTGAATTTGATTTATTAAATAATTTAATTCAATTATTTGTAGATGGAAATGTTGGATTGTGAAATGTATTTATGATATTTAATTTAAAAAAATTGAATATTTTTTTTTAACGTTTTTTACTTTACACAATTAAAATACTAATTACAATAATTAAAATAACATTTCTTTATTCATTTTTTTTAAAAATGCATAGCCTTTTAAATTCTGGACTGTGTTATGTGTTATTATACCACTATTTTTTACATTGAATTTAAAATACTACAAATAGGATTTCTTTATCGGAATAAATAAAGTCTAGATTTTGAGCTCACTCAGATTCACTCACTGAATTTGAATGAAAATATTGAAGATATTATATTATTGAAGATAAGCATAGCATGGCATGGCATGGCATAGCACAATATAATATACATGATACTGGTTCTTCAGTTTTACATTAGAAAGCCTGTAGCTAGCAATGCAATCTATATACTTGCAAGCAAAAAAGACTTGTTTGCTTGAGACCTTGGCTCCTGCAAAAGGGGTTTTAGTGGTATCATTTACCCTCACCTCACTTAAAGAAAGAGTATCTCAGTAATAGCCAAAACAGCATTAAAGATGTGATGCAAACTGAAAGATTCTGGTATTAAAATTCTACCTTTATTTCTCATAAGAATAAGGACTTGTTTTAATTAATAAATGAATGTATGACATAACTACTGTGTTAGGTAAAAATCCTACGGGGCATTGCGACCCTAATTTATATCTTTTCAAACACATCTTTACAGAGCTGCAAGAAGGACAGACGCACAATCACTTCTTTTCGCATTGATAATGTATCACACCACTCTGTATTCCACCACCAATCTTTCCCCGCATGTATCTGCTGCTGCTGAAGTCTCTCAAGCTCTGTGTCCTCTATGTGCTCTACTCTTCTCTCTACTGCATCGATAAGCGAAAGCCTCTGTAGCCCCCCCTGCACCCTTTTTTTTCCTCCTGGTATTTATCACAAGTCCTGGGAATATATTTCATCCCATGGCCGATCCCTGTGACTGGTCTGAAGATGAATAACTCAGGCGATCTTAAGGTCAGGGATAAATGGCTACTAAAACTCTCAAAGTGAACGTGACCATTACTATCTCCACAATACAGTCATACCATCGCTCCGCCTGCGCCGGTGAAATACGACCTCAAATAAATCTGCAGCCATTCTTCACGCAGCCTTTTGACCGCATATGAGGGAAAACAAAACCCTGACATCCGCAGCAAAAACAGAATTAAACATTCTCTGGACTTTTACTCACAAGTTCAAAAAGTTCTGAAGCCTTTTGTAAACACATAGACACACACACACACAAAAATAATAAAATATAATATATATATATATATATATATATATATATATATACATTTTTTGTATGTTATCCCGTATTTTTTACTTAAAAAAAAAATAAAGTAATTGTAAAAAAAGAAATTACTTATAAAACTATACACTCATTTTCTCAGGTATATGTTTTTTCATTTTATTTTTTAAATATTTCTAAATTAAATAACACAAACAAAAATAAAAAATAAAAAATTCTAATAGTTTTAATTAAACATGAATTAACAACTTGAACTTAACAAGATAGATTAACAAGACGCTTTTTTTTTTTAACCCAACAATATTTTTTATCAAATATAAAATATTTATAAAATATATGTTTAAAATGTAATAATGATGGTCTCATGGCTTTATCTCCAAATATTTTTGGGTTAAAAAAAACTTTTCTCAGGTTGACTTTTATTTATTTAATTACTTACCAAAAACATTAAAAATAAAAGAATTACAGACAACATTTCAAATAGTATTAATACATAAATTCAACTTTAAAAATTGATGTAAGACGATTATCTAGATTAATTAATTACTAGTTGGTGTATGTCTCTCACTATGTTACAATAGCACTTGTACACAATTGTTTTTATTAGGATTAGGATTACTTTTGTACATTTTAATAAAGCTAAAAAAAAAAAAGAAAATGTATAAATTAATAAATTAACTAAAAAAGTACACATGTGACCTTTGTCTAGATTGATCAATACTATTTTTTATTTTTAACCAACATTATAGGCCTACTTATACACGTTATATTTAATGATACTGAACCTTTAAATACAACTTTTGAACGAACAGGAAAATAAATGTTTTCATTATTTTCGGGCAACTCGACGATGGAGATTTTGATTCCGCTTCTCCTGCACAACATCACACTGTAGAGTTGCACCGGCAGAGGACATCCTTTGTCGCCGAGTGTCTACAGCTCACTTTGCACTTCTATTGTTCCAGCGCTCTGACGGAGAAGGATGCCTTGTCTTTCAGGAGGAAGTTTTCCATTTCAGCTAAAAGCCTGCAGCGTGGTCGTTGAGAGAGAGTTGCTGACGATCCCAAAACCCTCTCCTGCTGGTTTGCTTATCATCCCACTTCTGGTAGCAAGTGTCTATGGAAAACACATCTGCCGGGGAACAGATTGGGACACAAGATTCTTAAGAGGGTGGAAGGCGTCGACGCACCCCTCGGAAGTGACACGCACATGTGTGCGCGAACAATGACTGGCATCTTTGTGTATACATTCTCCGGGTGTCTCCGGAGAAGCTGCTGACCTTTTGACGACGAGGGGACTCTGGTTTACTGAACGAGCCAAAGTCGGCTATCGGCCGCAGCAGGCGAACACAGCGGATGGTAATCCACGGGAATATATTTTCCCTCCGGTTTTTCCGCACACTTTGTCTGATCTGATCACGATGTATATTCGACACAGGGTGTCATATTTGCTGACCCGTGTCGAGCATGTGTTTACCATCGCAGATTAAGCCATTGGAACACATTATTTATACCATGTTTGTTCTCGGAGACGGCACACTGAGACTCATCATTTCTGGATGGTGCGCCGCAATCTCTTCCTGTCTTTGATATCTGTAGGGAGCGACGGAGCGCTCCCTTCGTGTCCATCTGGTTGGCAGTGGACCCTGCGGTGCCACTTTGGACTCAGCTGTCAGGCCCGGCCAAAACCGGCTTTAGAAGGTTCCTAATCCTGACAGTATGTTCACCGCCTATTAATGATACGACGGGTGCAAAGATTTCTTTTTTTTTAACTCGGCTTTCACAGGTTTCTGCAGCTATCCAAACACACAACACGAGCACGGACGCATGTCGTGATCAAACAAAAAAACAAGGAGAATCTCACACTTTGCACACGTGTGTTTGAATTAATTTTTGATCAGGCTTAAGCTTGTCGCGATCAGAGACGATGTTTAATTCTTCTATTAATATCTCCGAAAAGGTGCGGGTGAAAGGATTGTGTGTTATCGTATTGTCGAGCCGGAGCTAATTACAGCACTTAATTTAATCTGTGGATCTGTTTGAGGCCAGTTAGTGGTGGCCCTACCATTTCCCTGAAGCTTTTTACTTATTACCTCATGGCTTTTACTGGAAAAACAGGGCACTTTAGACCTGAAATCCTTTTCGGGCACACATGCGTACGGTATACATAATTCAACCTCGATAAAGCCTACACAACTTCTGTCTATTATCCTTTGAATCTACATTCATCACATTCAGCCGTTTTTTTTTCTCGGCCAATCGGCATAAAGATCGTAACTTACATTAAGTATTAATGTGTATTTATTATATCAGTCATAAGCAGGAAGTTAGTACATTGTGGTTTGACATGAGACCAATTGACAATTGTTGTTGTTGTATTTCCCTGATGTCACATCCTCATGTGTGTGCTTACACACTTGAGACGGTTCAAGGGTTTTGTCACAGCTTGTTACACACTTGAACCTGGTAAGACCAATTAATTTAACAGGGAGGAAGAAAGGTGGGCTTTGGCTGAAGCTGTGAGCGAAAAATGTGATTTTCCTTAAGATTTTAAGAACTCTTTGAATTAACTCAAAATGGCGACTTAAGGTTTGAGCCTCGTTCCCCGTTTGCACCCTATTTTTTGCACATTTGTTGCAATTTTATTGAGTCCTAAAGTGAGTCAAAAAGTGACTGTACTTTTATTAAAAAAGGCCTGTTTGTTCTGCTAAACATTTGTTATAAAATTGACCCTTGACCTCTATTGTACTCATGTGTCTTAAAACTCTCTTTTAATTTAAATATTTACTTTAGAAAATGTGCTTAAGCCGCACTCATTGAAAACACTTTTTCAGGAGATAACATTTTAACCATAACTACGCCCACCCTGCTGGGATTGGTCAAGCATCAGGGTTTGTCACCACGGGTCATCAATCCCGGAAGTCATCCCCTCCAAGGGACTTGTTGTGTAAACAAAGTGAGCATGATTACAGTTGGCTGGAGGAGGAGTGAAGCCATTTTTGCTTGATAAAGGACTTCGCTCTCGTAACCTATTGTTCGCCAAGAATTTAGACGGGGGAGAACTTTATCAAGTACAAAGTTCATAATTCATGATGAGAGATTTACTGCATCTTGGAGAGGTAAGACTTCAACATTTGAAAGATGTGAGTAAGAGTTTGACCTTTAAGCTTCTAGTCACATTACACTCTCTACGTTTGTTATAGTAAATAAGTAAAATAGATTCATTTTTATCATCTCAGTTTTCCTATTTATGTCATTTCATGTTAAGTTGATCGCAATCACACTAGAGGCCAACATTTTCTAGTCGTCTACTTCGCAGCCCAAACATTTATCTACTTTTAATTGAGCCAAATAAATGGAGGGCCACACACTTGTGATTTAAACTCTTGGTGAAAAAGTACATGAATTTTGAAAAAACAGATACTTAAATGTATGTAAAACAATTATCAAGTAACTTTACTAAATTAAAATCAGCTATCATTTATTGATTATAGTACTTGAAGGTTTAGGGAGGTATCACTCCAGGACTGTGCGACCATAATGAGGAACCTCACTGATCCTCTTCGCTGTATAAATCATTATCTTAAGGTGAAATAGGGTACGACAAAGCAACGGTTCACTCACTCTGTGGACATTGTTCGCTGGTGCAGTTGAGCGACTGAAGGTCGAGTCCTTGGCAATCTTTGCCCCCGGTGCCAGGTGAAGGCTGAGTGCACTCCCGGCTCCTCCACATGGAACAGTCAGCGCCACACGGCGACCACTTACTCCATTCAGTCCAGCCTCCATCCACTGTGAGCACAAGAAAAATAAACAACATTACATTCTGAAGGTTTTTTCCTTGTTAATTATTCATAAAGGTTTTTTTCTCTGGGTCAACTGGGTTTAGATTTTGTTGTAGATGTTTGTTTTTTGGCAAAAAAGAAAAAACAGTAGCTTTAATCAGACCCTCCATGAAAACTCATGCGTGTGCACAAACCACAGCAACACTGGAGATTTATCCCTTTCAAATACATCTTTTCTATCTCCACGAAAACATTATTGATCTGGAAAACATGCTGAGCAACCGCAATGGAACAGGCCATAACTCACTTTTTACAGAGTAAAATATCACAGTGTAGTTGAGATGTCGTACATGCCGCAGCATTAGCGTGCCGAGTCACGCGCATCCGAAAGAAAACCCCGGTTTGTGAAAATCTACCCACTCTGTGATGTAAACGTGCTCTGGAGAAGAATTGCAAATAGATGCAAATCCATTTGTACACAGGCAAATCCACCAGATGTGTGCGTGAAAGTGTCAAGAAAAGTCTTTTTGTTTCCATTTTGCATGTTTTTGTTTATTTTTGGACATGGGAACAGATGTAACAAAGCGAAGCCGCGCTGCGTAGGTGAGGACCTGACGAAACGTAATCCGTGGCAGGCAGGCAAATGAGGCCCCCGTGGAAATTGACCTTCTAAATTTACTGTGTGACAAAACCAGCTCGGAATTTGTATGAGTGGAAACATTGTGGTCATAGATTGAATGGACTGTCATGATTGATTTCCAACACGGGCGTGCTTCTGCAGCGTAATATTAGTGGTTCAGACAAGCATATACAAACAATCCTTCGTATCAAATCCACCTGGTCGGCTTTTTGTTTCATCGCAACCTAGTTTGCAACAATCAATGCATCATTACACACATATGTGGTCCAATAAAACAAACTGTATTGTATGTAGGTGCTTGATGTGGCTTTGGTCAACTTCCAGTAAAGACAAAAATCAAAGTATTTTAGGAAGACTAAAGTAGGTTTAATTGTGCTGGATACTATTTAACCAACTATCAAACCTTAACGTCAAACATAATGTATGAGGGACAAAATCTGGTCCACCATTATTACTTTTTAGTTACTTATTTAATCAACGAAAAACTACATAGCCCACCATGAATAATGTGTCATGACCGGTGAAGATACAAAAGGCTCAAATAGCTGTTTACATTAGACAACCATCCATTCATTTTCCACTGTATATCAAAAGTTGTGTCACAGCGAAACAGAGTAAAGAGTCCCAGACCTCCCTCTTTAGAGAAACCACTTAGCCTACCAAGAGACAATGTGTGTCTCCTGCCAAAGAGAAACCTCGCGGCCTAAAGACCCTCAACAGGCTTCTCTTTTGAGTTATTTCGCTAATGATAAACCGATAGATAAACAACGTTGAGCACATTTCCTTGTGGCTGGAGGCAAATATCAAAGAGAAAAATTGATGCAATATCCGTGGTGAGGCGGACAAAAAGGTTTGTCAGGTGATAAATTTACTAAGACACTTAACATGGATGTGCGTTTGAAAAATTAAGCCTCCAGGAGAAAAAAAATATATAAAACCCCTCCCCATAGAAAATATAAAAAAGTGATGGCTTTGTATTAATCAGTAACAAAAAGTGCAATTGCAAGTGATCACTTAATCCTTATTGGTAAAAAAGTAATTCACCTTCTTATCATTTAAGGATGTAGAATCGTATTTTTCAGACTACAAGGCGCAACGGATTAAATGGTGCATTAAGCACAGTGTAAATTCGTAGCTTGCCAAAGTCATACTAAAACGTTTTAAACGGAATTTTGAGAGCCACATAAAATCGTTTTGAGGTCAGTTTGTGATCATTAATAATGATAATGAATTAATACAGTTCACCGTAGGAGGTGCACTCAGTTGCAAAGATATTTAAATGTCGACAGTGTAGATTAAACCAGTAAGACCTCGCGTCCTTGGAGTTTAAGAATGGTGCGCGCTAAGTTAACTTAACAAGCTAGTAACATAGGAAGAACGTATACCTCATGTATTTCAACTATCATGGTTGATTCTACCAGCAGCCCAAAGCGCCGTAAGAAAATCCTCACTGTTGATGATTATTTTCAATGATAATATTAATAAAATAACAAAATAAAAGATAAAAGGCCAAAGCCAAGGATGGTGGTGACCCAGTGCCCTCTATGGGTCAGCTGCCACTGAGGGCACTATTTTTCAGAAAATCATAGGATTTTTAGTGCGTCTTATAGTTCGAACAATATGGTAGTTGAGGCTGTGTTGTTGAACACTAGATGGCGTAACAAAGACTATTTGTTTTAGGATCCTCTTGATTAATTTAAAATAGAGACATGATGTGTTAGTGTTGCTGACGCCGGGAGGGAAGGTTCCAAGAACACAAACGGAAAAAGGCTGGTCATTGTTCTGAACTCTTTTAACAGCACCGAACATTTTCCACGAGAGACGCAGGTCATTCGATGCTGTGGAAGTGGGGGCGGTGGGCGGGTCGGAGTTGGGAATGAAACCCAGAGTGACACAGCACCAGACCTGGAGAAGGTTACTATGGGGCTAATGGGGGGAAAAAGGAGCAGTAATGAGCTCTCGAGGGGGTAACGCCAACTGTCTTGCTCTTTCGCTATCCCAAATGCAACAGTGAAAGCGACCAGGCCAGACTTGCCACACACACACACACAAACACACAAACAGCACCACCCCCCCCCCCCCCGACTGACCCGAGGGCGCCGAAACCTTAGTGCTCATTAATCCTAGAAACGAATAGTGCAAAAGGCCTGACCCCGAGAGAGCCGGACTGACCCGCAGCAGGTCAAAAGATTTAGTTAATAAAAGGTAAGTAGGGAGGTGGGATGTTATTGGGGGGTGGGATCGCCGTTATTGCACACTATTCCCTAGCGATAATGTTATACCATTATGAGGTCTGTACACAACGGTGCGATTGCTGTGAGCGGATCGCTCCGAGTCAGAGGTCGACGCTTTATACCTCTGTTTACACGACCCTTCATGTTTGTCAGTAGTTCCCAGAGGAGGGGAATGCTATCGGATGCTGACACGACTAGTGCAACCCATTTGGCAGACATAGCACAACTGATCGGCTTTGTTTGGCATGGCGTGGACCCATCTAGGGGGCCTGAGGGGTGATTAGCCAGACTTGGAAAGCGAGCGTTTGAATAGTGAAGCCCATCCTAATGAATTTTTAACATGACCCTTCATGGTATCTCCACCACTGTTCAGAGGGAGGTGGTCAGCATTTGACACAATTGAATTCTCTGTCACGAAGAAAGACTAATTGGTGGATCTTAAACATGGTGATTGGAGGAATAATCACCAAATTATAAATGAGGCAAAATAATTGTGACTAAGGAAAGCCAGAGAACAGTCACGATTTACACCAAACAGATCTTTCTTTCCCTGGAAACTCAATACATCTTCAAGACTTGATGCCTCTTCTTTTTGAAGTAGTCTTAGATTGCTCAAGTATATAAAGGTAGTTCATTAAAGCATTTATTTTTCAAGGAACATTTACTTACATAAGACATAAATCTATTGTAACCGAGGCGTCGGTTCCGGCAAATACATCTTTTCTTTATCTCTCCGTTTCAGGTCTACCGGGTCACCTTGACCCAAAAGGCAACAAAATGATTAAATTTAAATTGATATGAACAGGATATAGACTCTAACTTTTTAACAGAAGGAAACATTGCACTGTTTTATCTGTTATCAGTTAGGTAAGGTTAAATTCATTCATCCATGATGTCACTTAAAGAAACAGTGACTTTGTAATAGCCAAAACAGGTTTGGCAAAATTGCAGTCAGTCATAAATCAAGATTTTATATATAAAAATAATATTTTTACCTGTCCTTGTTCTTGGTAAATATATTGAAAACTAAATAATTTTCTGAATTATGTTTATCAAAACACAACAAATTATTAATGTTAAGTTATTTTAACATTCTGATAAAATGTGCACAAAGGTTTCAAAGATTAATTTCATGTACAATATAATGTTTTTGCTTCCTTTTTGAAAGCACAAATGTGAGCGACAAAAAGCAAGAAGCATGAAATAAAGCAGATCAGACCTTGTTCGGAACCCCTACAAAGTTAAAAATGAACTATATTATTTGCAGGCACAGTTTCTTATCAAATCCCCTGAAAATGAAGGTGTGAGCGCAGTTGCAAAAGGCTTAGCAGCATATTTTCAATCATGCTGCACCACAGGTTTGGGTCAGTCGGGTCTCTAGGGAAGGACAGTCGTACAATAGCGCAGTTGCAAGTCCCCGATTGGACACGTTGTTAAAGGGGGCCAAACAGGACCCCCGCCATTCTTTACAGGTCAGTAGGAGGGCTTTTTTTTTCTGTGGCTTTGTGGTTCGATTTGACAATGGTAGATAACAGACCCAGACATGGGACACCTATAGCTTCTGTGTCCTTGAGGAAATCATGAGGAGGTAAAAGGATGCTGCTGAGACCGACAGGCGGCCCCTAACAGACCATAGTGTGCACAGTTACTTCCTTTTATTTCATTATTAAAATGTTTAGGGAAGTCAAAAAACACTAGGCTTGTGTTGCACAGGCGCCTTTATCTCATCCACTAAAAGAGAATCCTTGAGTTAAACGACCTACTTTACAGTAGTGTCCAGTTCTACCGCACACATTCAGTTTAACGGCGCAGCCTTCCATCAGTCAGGTCAACAATATGGCACTAAAAATCAACGTTAAACTGTCTTTGAACGCTGTAAAATCTCCCAGAAATAGTAAATGATGTTTAAATTTTTTAGGGTCTGCAGTCACTCACAACAACCAGTAAGACGTGGAGTCCATTTTTGATAAGATGACGTGAAGAACATTTTCTTTAGCATCTGGAAAATGGACAGCCTTCAAAACAAGCCTGGATTGAACTAAATAATACTATGAAGGAACTTTAAAAATATGAAATTAAAATCGTACTTTAGTGAGACACATAAAGCTGAGTTTTATTGTATTTATCTTAAAAAAAACAACACACAAACCGCTTTAATTTTGCACACCTCTCTTCATTGGCATGAATGTTTTCCAAGTTTACCATCTAATCTCTCATTGTGAGACCACTTTAGAAGTCCCTCAAGTCATTTCACAAACATCGTTGAGATAATTGAATTTGAGAGCAACAATATCCTCGGTAAGACTGTGAATGTGAAACACCGTCTAAACCAGGGTTGTCTTTTAATGAAAGAACAACACATTTATTTATATATATTTATGTTTAACCGAATAATGGATAAAGGAAGTGACCTTTTGGATTTATGGTCTCAGAATTAGCTTCCTGTTGGTTTCAGAATTGTAAGATCAGTTAACAGGTTTATAAACCTTTTCATAATTATTCTTGTCTATGTCTCACAGAGAAAAATTCACATTTTTTACAGCATCCTTAAAATATACTTATCAAAAATACAAAAAATAGTCTCATGCAAATGTAAAAAAATAAAACAACAATTAGTTAGAATATATATATATATATATATATATATATATATATATATATATATATATGTTACAATGGAGTGTGAAGTGTTAACATCCGATTTGCTGTAACCATAATAAACCCTTGCAACCTCTAAAGTGTTCTTTAATGCTCACTGAGTGAGAACAAAAACATGCAGATAAGCTTATTTAAGCTTTAACAGTATAAGTAACTACCTTAGGACTTCATCAATACTCATTGGCTACATTAAATGAAAGGTAAGTTTTGTCCTTTGGGTTTTAAACTCGTTTTAAAATGATTTAAGGTCAATTTGATGAAGGTGCTTCCAATCCACACACCCTTTTATTATTAAATTTTAAATTTTTAAGATTTTAGTTTATCTAAATATTTTTTTACTCCATGTAACCCAACTGTTTATTACCAAATCTAAGTTTGCCCTGACCACATAATTCTGCGATCATTCTGCTTCACAGAGATGTTAAAATAAGTTGTTAATCGTCCAAAAAAAATATTGGATCTTGCCTTTTATAATCCTTTTTTTCTGTACTTTTAAATTAATTCTAAATTCTAAATTAAAATATGAATTCCTATATACATCATTCAAAAGTGTTGAATTGAGACGGTGACCTGGACGCTACAGTCCTTTAATCATCTGTACTTTTATTCATTTATGTTCTTTTTTCCCCCGTTTTTTTGTATGATCTGATTATAATGGATTTAATCAATATGGTGATTAACACAAAAGGCAGAAAAACGCCAGCGTCAAAATGAAAAAGCAAGAGTAAGCCAAAAGATTATTAAAACAGTACTGATGCAAGACTGTCACCAGCTGCTCGCCATCTTTTCTCATTCTACGATAGCTTTTCCTGTCCAATTTATCAAAATGAGTCTTTGTTTATATCTCGGCTGGATTAATGGCATCGTCGGAACAACCCCTGACAGACAGAAATATTGTAATGCAGATTTACACACTCGCCCGCAGAGCAGACATTAGACATATGGGTGCAAAGATGTGTGCTACACAACATGCACGTACACACAGGTCCCTGTACACAAGCACAAACACACCAGCCCCGAGTCTGTTTACTTTCCATCTAGCAGAATTCTCATGACTCCTCTGGCGAGCCTTGGGGATCAGTACAATATTTTAATAATTGACTCTGGTAAGAAATGTTTCATGTTGTTTTCCATTTACTTACACCGAGAGACGATTGCACTCATTTCCGTGAAGCAGGTGTCACCGAAGCTTTTTTAATAACCAACATCCACGATAACTCCAAAGCTGTTCGCTTAAATTTGCAGCTCTCTTAATATGTTTTAGGGATGGACTTCGGCGAAATTTAAAAATGATACAGGAGGTTTAAGGAAAATGTGAAGAGACAAAGGCAGAAAGAGGGGAAAAAGAGAGAAGGGAGAAACCGAGATAAGCTCTTACATGTTTTGGCCATTCTGCGTCTCAAGTGTTGATCTGCTGTGCTCAGAGCCTGAGGCTTTATCCTCCTCCTCCACTGCTTCCTGTGTTTCTCCCAGCATGGAACCCATCTGATCTGCCATGCAGGTTTCCGTCAACTCTCATTAAACACTTACAGATGAGCCCTCTCCGTCTTCACACCTCCCCAGTGACAGGTGGGCACTCAAATTTAGACAAACGACTCGCCGTGAACAGACATGCTTAGTTTCATCAGTGAACATATTGGTGTCGGCACCGCGAGTCAAAGCGTTCAACACGTTTCTGGGCTGCGGTGATGCGCCTGAACAACTTGTCCTCCTAAAATCTGGAACAACGAACGGTTGATGTTGATGGTTTCGGTGTTGAATGTCAAACACAAAATAGGATTAAGAGATTGAATTTGGATTTTCTGGGTGGTCAGAGAAGATGACTATAAAAAAAAAAAGATATATCGTTGCATATATGCAGTTGGCTGTTATTCACAATCGTCAAACATCTGTATAGTGAAGAAACTGTATCATAATACAATGTCTTCCCTACAATGTCCACTAGATGGCACTGCCTGCTTCATAATATTTGGCTCAATTAAAACTGGCATCACTTTCAAATACATCTAGTGCTAATGTTTTGTTCATCAAACACCAAATCATTAATTTCTTAGTTTATCCAGATGGCAAAGAAACATCTTTGTATTTTATTTATTTATTTAATATTATAAATGGACTTCAATGAGAGTAAAGATAAGTTAGAGGATATGAGAGGAATGAAGAGGTAGATGAGTAAAGGAGTATCAAAGAGAAGTAATGGGCTACCATGTTTACACAAAGCTGGGTATAAAAAATAAATAACAAAATCATTTTTCTTTTCCTTTTCAAAGATGCAACACATTTCTTTTGCCACACTGGGTATGCATGTTAACCATAATAACCATGTTTTGCGTTATTTTTTAACCCTTGTGCTGTCTCCGGGTCAAAGGACAAGGTGGATGTGCGACATGAAAGGTAAATGGAGTGAAAGAGAAGCTTCATATGACAGCAGTGAGACTGTGATGTTGAAAGGTTTCAGAGACAAAAGGACACACGTTGATCCAACTTGTGTTTTGGTTTAGAAAAAACGTGGCAAAGACAGACATGATGAATGATAAAATGTCAGAAAAAGGGCAGGTGAGAACCCGCTGTGACAAAAGAGACAAAGAAAATTTGATTTTAGAAAAAAAAAAAAACGAAATGAAAAATATAGATGATAGTTGCCCTTGAAATCTTTCTAAAAACAGATTTCCTCTTTGTAGAACTTTTGTTTTGTTGTTCGGCTCACTTGTTCTTCTAAAGAGGGGTCTTTGTAAGATCGACTGCATTATATCGATCCTTTTTTCCTTTTCTTCCTCCGGCCGTCGTGCACTCGCCACTCTCTTCTGCTTCCTTCTTCCAGCGTTCCCCACTGTTCTCAGAAAAAATATGTTCCTGTGTTCCTCGTGACTAACAGAGCAGGGCTCGGCTTTCATGTAGGACAGGGTTAAACCTTTCATCCGAGCCCGTCCTTTCAGCTCTGCATCAACCGATCGACTTACTGCTCCCTCACTGCATGTGTCATCCAGACACTCGACCGAGTCACTACAGTTTGCTGCCCCTGCTCCAAAATGGGCGATACGTCTACATGACTTTCAGCACAGACACGCTTTCTTCTGGATCTTTGCTAAGAAAATCTTTATTTAACCTAAAAGCTACTTCAAATTTAAAGAGATTTTTCAAGCTTTGGTATGTCAAAAATGTGTTTTGTCGATTAAATGATCTAGTTAAGAACAGCCAGAATTAGACAATCTTATTTATATTTATTAAACTGAAAAAAACACCACCAAATATCAAACCACTGAGGTTTAATCACCCTTCAAGTCTGAGATTTAAGGGCCGTCTTGACATCCAAATGTCATGGTGTCAAAAGCATTTGTATTACTTTTAGGAGCGGTTCTACTGGTCGTATTGTGCGAGCGTGCACGTGTGCGTTCAGGCGGAATGATTCATACAGGCTTTAATCATGACTCAACGTCAGGATTCTGTTCCGGGGTTGGCTTGCTGTTGGGCCCGCGTGTGTGCTCTCTGTGACAACTGAAGAGGTCAGTTCATCTTCTGGGACTTGAGAGGCATGTTTGTGAAGCCCACGTCGGAGACACCCGGACACTTGTGATTGAAAACAGAGCGGCCCATCAATCCCGGAGGGCAGGCATGGTGGACTTTTGGACCACAAGGAAAACCTTCCACTGATGCTTCCTCTGATGTTACTGACGACACAAATGGATTGTGGAGGTGGACGAAAAACATCTTAGAATCCAGATGTGGAAAATACTTGTATTCTGTGTATCTTCTAAACTGATGCATTTTATGTGTTCGTTTTGGTTGTACTCACTGACCTTCAAGTGCGTCAATGAGTACAAGTTTAAGGGTGTACAGTTTAAGTGGTACATGGTGCTAAAGTAATCTCAAAATGTTTCAGAACGACTTTAGCAATCACTTGCTCGTTCTATTTTGATGTGACATTTTTCAAATGTGAATCATTTTAAGACTTATTACAAAATAAATTACAATTATCTTCACTGTACAACGATGAAAATGGATCGTACCCTGAGCTGAATATTGTGTATTGTATTGTGAGGTAAATATCGTGTATCGTTTTGTGAATTAAATATTGTGTTTCGTATCATGAGCTTGATATACTGTATAGTATGGTATGAAGAATGTACTAGAAAGATAGCTAGATAAATAAAACTATGTTGAGTCCTGAGCTGAGCGTTGTTTGTGAGCTGAATATACTGTATTGTGAGATTGATATATGATAT
The DNA here is from genome assembly GCF_982586985.1 of Callionymus lyra. NCBI lineage: Eukaryota > Metazoa > Chordata > Actinopteri > Syngnathiformes > Callionymidae > Callionymus > Callionymus lyra. Next base: position 11,381,617 of record NC_141826.1, read on the forward strand.
TGTATCGGAAGTTGAATATCGTATATCGTACAATGAGCCTTATAAACTGTATCGTATTGTGTGATGAATATCAGGTATTTTATCGTGAGCTGAATATTGCATATAGTATAATGAGCTGAATATCCTGTAATGTATGGTGAGATTAATATATTATATTTTATTGTGAGTTAAATATTGTTTATCGTACCACAAGCTGAATATACTGCATCGTATTCTGAGCTGAATATTGTGTATTGTATCGTGAGCTGAATATCGTATATAGTATTATGAGCTGAATATCCTGTATAGTATCGTGAAATCAATATACTATATTTTACCGTGAGCTGAATATCCTATATCGTACTATTAGTTGAATATTGTTAATTGCATCGTGAGCTGAATATCATGTATCGTATTGTGAGAAAGATATACTACATTGTATCATGAGCTGAATATCGTATAGCGTACCATTAGCTGGATATCCTGTATCGCATCATGAGCTGAATATCCTGTATCGCATCATGAGCTGAATATCGTGTATTGTATCGTACGGTAGTGTAGGTATATTGGTTTGCTAAAAAGTTACGTACAGACTTGAGCAGTTATACACTTCAACATAATATGGTGTTAGCATACCAGGCCCAAAATGGCTCCTGAGACATGATTCCAAACTCAAGACTTTCAATAAGGCGGTAGAACTTGGGAATATGAGCAGTAATTCCACAATAATGATTCAATAGTATGGAAATATGGCTTCTGTTTTAAAGCACAAAGTAAATTATATTTATATTTGAATGAAAGATGCAAACAATACGAATACAATCCAATCAAAAAAAAAAATGTAACTTAAAGCTACATTTAATTTGGTGAGTTCCCAATGTGTTAATAACTTGTTAACAGAATGCATAAGGGCCCAATCCTTAGATTTAGACGACGTAATTTAGAAAGTTTGTTCATACTTTTAATTTATTATGCATGAAAAGAGTGACAGGGGCCGGACCTGGGACACCTAGTCATCGTATTTGGCCCTGCAAGAGCCAGAAATTAGGGCTTTAAATGATATTATGTACACATTACAATGTTCTCTAGAAAGTGAAAGTAATTTATCCATAAATATCCCAAAAGGAAATACCTTTAATCATACAGCAGCCTTTAGAAACACAGTACAAAGGTGCTTTACATTAAAGACAAACACGATTCATTTCAAAATGGCCCAGCACATTAAAAACAGCACAAAAGTAATAACAATTTGATTAAAGACATAGATTGATAGATAGATAGAACTTTATTAAACACTTTATTAAACAAATTGTTTATATTACATGATAAAGGTATAAAAATAAATGCGAGGTGGCGTGAGTATGTTTTTTGGATACTTAATTAATTGAGCTGGATTATTAAAAAAAAGGAGGACAAATATTGCATGTTGTTTAGAATCGTATCCTTACAAATACAAATAATTGAAAGTCACCGAAACCTGTATATATTTGGACTGTGGGATGATCTATCAAGCACTGGGAGAACAATCAAACAGTCCCTAATGTTTCCTCCAATACGTCTCGGAATTGAACGTATTGGAGGAAACGTTCAATTGAACCAGGTTCAATTCCGGGACGTATTGGAGTAAACATTAGGGACTGTTTGTTTATACTTCGCTTACGCTATGCAACTTTGCCATATGTTCAACACCTGATAGCGTTAGATACTTTTCTTTTGCTGTAATCTTTAAATGAGTATTTGATGTCTCCAATAAGTCATTACTGCTTCTGAAAAGCCACACAATGGTCCAGATAACACTTCTTCTTCTTGGCTTGAAAGAACTGAGGCAGACTTCCGTCTAACAATAGCTCCACGTCGTCAAGTTTATCTCCTGGAGCTGCCAAAGGTCAGTCGCCTACTTTGCCGCGGGGAAATTTCAAAAAGTCCCAGGACTCCCTCTATTTCAATTACTAATTACAGCCGGACTATTAATGTGGAATGTCCTGACGGAGCATGGGTTTTTATGGCGCACTCCAGCCAGGGCCGTGTTGCTAACATGACATGAGGTGATGTCTTTACACGGACGGGCGTGTAACACGAAACCTTGATTCGTACGGCAAGATAACCTCTGTTTTTTTAAGAAGGGGGGGGGGAGCTGCCGGGTGCTACGGGGTGTCCGATTTCCCCCCTCACCGCTATTGACAAAGCGTGGGTCCGCTGTCTGATCCAGCAGAGGCATAACAGCCATCTATCCAACGTACACCATCTGGCTTACACCCTCTTTCCTCAGGATTTACTCTTGTCTTCCTCGCACTGTATCTGATTTCATCCGTCTCCATCCCGGGCTCCCACTCCATTTTTCCGACGGCGCACTCGCTCACTCTCCTCTACTATCTCTGGCTCTGTCAGGGGGCTAATGCAGGACTGCAAATGAAGCAGCTTCCATCTCAGGCTACTGGATCGATAAGTGTTGCTCAGTATCAGCCAGGATATTCTGCTTCTCTGCCGGGGACTGGGCGAGCAAATCAAACGCCCACAGCTCTAAGCACATAAACACGACACACCGGCCTGTAGTAATTCAACATTTTATAGCCCGTATTTACTACACAGCTTGAGCAACAAACAATAACAAATATACTGCTGGTCTCATATCATACCTGGGCTGAGACCACAGTTTTGAAACGCAGACAGGTATTTGAAATATGGTCGGCAGGCCACACACGAGATGAATGTATATGAGGACGATGATGAGTCGACTTTCTAGTATTGCTGTGAGCCCGCTGTGCTAGAAGAGTGATGGCAAACAAACAAAAAAGCAGTGACAAATAGCAAAAGGGACACAAATCATTTGCTCATTTTATTTTTAAGTGACGTTTTGAAGTCAAGGTTTTTTTTCCTATTAGTTTGAGACTTTATTAAATTATAATGATCTTAACAAATGATGCAAGTGTATCATATCATGAGCTGAATATCATTTATTTTATCAAGAGCTGAATATTGTGTACTGTGTTATGAGCTGAATATTGTGTATCATGAGCTGAATATTGTGTATTGTATCAAGAGCTGAATATTCTGTACTGTATTATGAGCTGAATATTGTGTATCATGAGCTGAATATTGTGTATTGTATCATGAGCTGAATTTTGTCTACTGTATTATGAGCTGAATATCGTGTATCATATCATGAGCTGAATATTGTTTATCGTATCATGAGCTAAATATTGTTTATCATATCATGAACTGAATATTGTGTATTGTATCATGAGCTGAATATTGTGTATCGTATCATGAGCTAAATATTGTGTATTGTATCATGAGCTGAATATTGTGTATCGTATCATGAGCTGAATATTGTGTATTGCATCATGAGCTGAATATTGTGTATCATATCATAAGCTGAATATTTTGTATCATGAGCTGAATATTGTGTATCATGAGCTGAATATCGTGTATTGCATCATGAGCTGAATATTATGTATCGTATCATGAGCTGAATATCATGTATTGTATCATGAGCTAAATATTGTGTATCGTATCATGAACTGAATATTGTGTATTGTATCATGAGCTGAATATTGTGTATCGTATCATGAGCTGAATATCGTGTATCGTATCATGAGCTGAATATTGTGTATCATGAGCTGAATATCGTGTATTGTATCATGAGCTGAATATTGTGTATCGTATCATGAGATGAATATTGTGTACTGCATCATGAGCTGAATATTGTGTATCGTATCATAAGCTGAATATTTTGTATCATGAGCTGAATATTGTGTATCATGAGCTGAATATCGTGTATTGCATCATGAGCTGAATATTATGTATCGTATCATGAGCTGAATATCATGTATTGTATCATGAGCTAAATATTGTGTATCGTATCATGAACTGAATATTGTGTATTGTATCATGAGATGAATATTGTTTATCGTATCATGAGCTAAATATTGTTTATCGTATAATGAGCTGAATATCATGTATCGTATCATGAGCTAAATATCGTGTATCGTATCATGAACTGAATATTGTGTATCGTATCATGAGCTCAATATTGTGTATCGTATCATGAGCTGAATATTGTGTATTGCATCATGAGCTGAATATTGTGTATCGTATCATAAGCTGAATATTTTGTATCATGAGCTGAATATTGTGTATCGTATCATGAGATGAATATCATGTATTGTATCATGAGCTAAATGTTGTGTATCATATCATGAGCTGAATATTTTGTATCATGAGCTGAATATTGTGTATCATGAGCTGAATATCGTGTATTATATCATGAGGTGAATATTGTGTATCATGAGCTGAATATCGTGTATCATATCATGAGCTGAATATGGTGTATTATATCATGAGCTTAATATCGTGTATCGTATCATGAGCTGAATATCGTGTAGTGTATCATGAGCTAAATATCGTGTATCGTATCATGAGCTGAATATCGTGTATTGTATCATGAGCTGAATATTGTGTATCGTATCATGAACTAAATATTGTGTATCATATCATGAGCTGAATATTGTGTATTGCATCATGAGCTGAATATTGTGTATCGTATCATGAGCTGAATATTTTGTATCATGAGCTGAATATTGTGTATCATGAGCTGAATATCATGTATTGTATCATGAGGTGAATATTGTGTATCATGAGCTGAATATCGTGTATCATATCATGAGCTGAATATGGTGTATTGTATCATGAGCTAAATATCTAGTATCGTATCATGAGCTGAATATCGTGTATTGTATCATGAGCTAAATATCGTGTATCGTATCATGAACTGAATATAGTTTATAATATCATGAGCTGAATATATTGTGTATTTTGGGCAAATAATTAAACAATTGTGTGTGGTCTATTTCCTTATTATTATGTTGGATATACTTATAACTCATTAAAATATTCAATGAAAACAGGTTTGAAAAATGTATGGATAATAATTAAAAAACATTGTAAGTATATATATAAAATACAAACCTTTAAATAAAATAAACAAAAATACCCAGATCACAGATCATGCTCAACATTTATTTGCCTCTGTAAGTATTACGTTTGTTAAATCTTGAAAAAATAAAAATAAACCCTAAGAAACTAAACTAAACTGAAATGTAAATTATTTCTTTATGAAATAACAGAAAATTACAAGCATATAATTAACATGTCTCAGGAATACTACAATATTTTCCATTGGATTTGTTGTTTTCTAGCGAACAATGACTATAAATAACAAAAAAAAGATGGGACAGCAGATGTTTGTTTGTACTTCAAGGAGAGTTTTTGTTTTTAGGAAAATTTGCTAGTAAAGGGGAAGATGTATGCTTTTTAAAAGTTAGATAGTAGATGGTATTTACACATATATTACTAATATATTATTAAAATTAAATGCCTGTAAACTTGTTGTAATTTTGTTTAGCCACAACTAGGAGTGTGATTAAAACTTAATGCCCTTCAATTTATCTTTTAGTTCACAACTGTGAGGATGAAATTATTATTCATCTGTTACCACAAGACCAGTTAAATCCAGAAGTCTGGAATACGGTGGAAGTTTTGAATCATGACAGCCATAAATGAAGCTCGAAGTTTGAAGAAAGTCAAACTATTTACACTGAAAGTTTCCTCGTGTTGAAAGTAGCAGCTGCAGCAATAAACAATGACTCTCTTCAATTGCAAGTTGCAGAATGAACAAATATTTATTTATGATCTCACGATGTAGAATCGAGCGGGGTAGAGGGAAGGGGTGGTGCAGAGGGGCAGAAAAAAAATGACTGATGACTTCTAAATGCAAAAACAAAATGCAAAAAAGGAAGCCACAGGAAGCGAAAAGGACAAATGTTGTTGCCTTTAAGTTACCTGGACAGGTGGCCACGCAGGCACTTTTCTGGACGTTCTGCCCATCGCACGATGTGCCTCCGTTCAGTGGCGTGGGGTTGGTGCAGCTCCGACTCCTCTTCTGCCAGCCCCGCCCACACACGGCACTGCATGACGACCAGGTGGTCCAAGTGGACCAGCCTCCGTTGACTGTCAGACCGGCAGAGAGGGTGATGAAGGGGGTGGGGTAGGAAAAGGGAGGTAAGGGGGAGGGAGGGATGAAGGGACAGAGCAGCCAGGATTACCCGACATGCACTCAGGAAAACAAGTGTTTTGCACTTGAATTTTCAAGACAGCGGCAACAGCATTGATTCTCGGAGGTGAATTATACTAGCACGAGGAAAGGGGTTGGGGGTCTCGGCTTCCTTTTTTCAAATTAAAACCAAAGAAGTATGTGGCCAAAAGAAAACGTCTCCCAAGGGAGGCAAAAATAAGAAGACAGCTTGTCATCCATGACCTTTTCCTCGAGGAGGAAATAATTGCAGCCGAGTAACTCGTCGTCATGTTCAAAAATACCTCCTTAAAATATCAGAATATTTTCAGTTTAAAAAGAACAAATAGATTCATGAGGATACCTTAAATAGGTAAATTGTAGACATGGATCAGAGTAATAGTTACCTGTTAATTTACATAAATTAAATATTCATAATTAAAGTTACTAAAAGGATAAACAAACGATTGAAGCAGATAAAAATGTGTAACAACTTAGTACTGACGCACAAAATAAAGTTAAATTATTTTTTCAAATATAGATTTTTTTTATTTACCGTTTCCTGGCTACAACACTAATAACAATTGATGTCATATATAGATGAATAAATATAATTACGAGAAAAAAAAATTCAAAATGGTTTTACAAAAATTAAGAAATATATATAAGTGTTTATATGTGTGTAAAAATAGTGAAACAATAAAAAGACAAAATGTTAATGATTCATTTGTAATTAATTTGAATGAAATATTATCCAAATGATTCAAAATAATCAAAACTTTAACCGGAAACTGGCCAACTTTAATCAGGTTAAAGCTCAAGTTTCTCCCATCATTTATTTGCTTCTGTAATTTTAAAAATTCTATAAGTATATTATGTTCAATCTTAGAAACAAAAAAACTAAGAAATTAGTATGTTTTTTTTATTAATTACCGGATAATTTAAAGCACGTAATTATCATGGCTAAACTACTACTACTACTATTGGATATTTTTAAAGTGGCTATAAGAAGAATAAAAAGAGAGTTTAAGCAGATAATACATCTGTAGCAATGTATTGCTGATGCACAGACTCAAGTTAAAAAAACAATTTTAAATAAATAAACATTTACTTACAGTTTCCCGGCTGCAACCCTTTTTTTCTCAGAATTACTACCCGAGAGAGATAGAGAGAGATGAAGGTAGGATTCATGAAACCAGCAGACACAGTCATGTCATTTAATTTCATGATTGACAGTGAACTTTGCAAAATGAACTCCCTCCAGTACTCTCTTCTCTTGCCCAACCCTAATTCATTTCTATGTAATTCATCTTTGTGTACCTTGTAAAACCAACCTAATTCTCACAAAAAAAAGTTGGTTTTAGCTGTACAGGGGACAGGAATATGGTTCAAATCCACAATCAGTTGTTGACCGGCAATTTACAGATTTATTGATTGACGTCGTTGGAGACGTGAGGCTTATATCAACTATTCCATTCTCATGGACGAGCAGCCTCCTCCTCCTCAGTCTCCTCAAACCGACCCGTGGTCTCTGCAGAGATGGTTAAGATCATAATTCTCATCCACAACCACAGCAAAGTTACATCGAGCAGCATTTAAAAAACTTTTTTCTGTTCATCTCAGTCATTGATTTTGATTTGGCCGCTTCAAATTCTCATTGTGTACAAAGAACTAATGAGTCAAACGCAAATAATTGGGACGTGAATTGAACAGTTTTCCCCACCGACTCCCGTCGGGCCATCAGAGCAAACTATTTTTTTTTCATTATCTTCAACACAATCTGCAAAGTGATGACGCCACAAGAGAGTGTGTTTATCATAGAAAAACATCTGGTTTAAGAGATGTCAAAATTACGTGTTTAACTTCATCCAACTGCAGTTTGAATAGAGCTTTTTCAGAATGGTGTACACACTGAACATAAAATATGTTTTATAAAGACAAAAAATAAGCTATGTTGAAATTTATGATACTATCAAGTAAAGTTTATCGGTGGGGAAACAACACCTTCTACCTTAAACAACGTTTAATTTTTTTTTTTTTTTTTAACTTTTGTGTATTTTCTTTAAAATCCCTTCACACCAGCATTATGTCCTCCCTCGCTTTTCTGCATCCATCCTTCTACCCGCCCCATCCATCACAGCTGGAGGCCGTCAACACCGAGTCTGGTTGTGCTCGAGGTTTCTGCCTTCTAAAAGGAAGTTGATTTTCGCCACTGTCACGCTGTGTCACTCAATGTTGATTCCCTTGGATCCGTTTTTTCGTTTAGACTATTGTAACAGTTTAATTTCGTGTCTAAACAAGAAGGAGCTGTCTTGCCTGCAGTTAATACAAAACTATGCAGCGAGAATTTTGACCTGCTCTAGTAGAAGAACTCACATTTCCCTGATCCTTAAAACTCTACACTGGCTGCCAGTATCTTTCAGGATCAAAAATCCTGGTTATATCTTTCAGAGCTATTCATGGTCAGACTCCTCCTTACATCAGTGATCTGATCCAGACTTACACTCAAGCTCGGGCTCTGAGGTCTGTGGATCAGAATCTACTTATGGTTCCTGAACACGCTTCCGGACCAGAGGAGAGAAATCCTTCCAGACTGTTGCTCCTAAGCTTTGGAACGATCTTCCTCTCCCTCTGTGTTTGATGGATCTACTGACTCCTTCAAGAAACATCTTAAGACATAAAGTCTCAAGATGGGTTGAACCAGAATCACCTAACCTACCTTTACTTAGAGGACACTAAGGATTTTCAAGAACATGTTATCTCCCCAAATAGTGCCGGATCGACCCCGGTACCTCTGCCCAATATCCAGGAAAACTTCTTCTTGGTAGCCGCAGAGACCTTCCTGTAAATCAATAGCTTTATCTTTCAATTCAAAACATGTATTCACAACTACATCTGACAATCTAAGGCTCCGTCCAAGTTGTTCTACGAAATCACATTTTTGCTTATTCCATCTGAACCAATCACCCTGACACGCCGTTGCCAGGTTATTATCGCACGTTTTAATGCATACACTATTGTGCCTTATGAGGAGCTCTGACAGCTCCAGTCGAGCAGGATTGTCATTCCCTGTACATAACCTGCCTCAGATTACCCCGCAACCCTTGTCTACTTTTGGTGACTGAGTCATTTCCTTGCCCTCACTATGCGATTGATTGCTCACCGCAGCGAGGTAAATTGCCAGGCAACAAGGCCCCTGATTACCTCTTAGCACAGAATGTAGTCACACCAGTCTGCCATTGTTAAAACACATCTCTGGCCTCCTGTTGAACCCGCTTTGAAAATAATGAAAACCCAGTCCGTTATGACTTGTAACGGCTGGCTAGATGAGCGAGCGCTCCCTTTGAAAAAGTGTTTTTGTTTGGTTTTCCTAGATCTACAGAAAAGAAAAAGAGCGAGACCTTTGGTGAACAATAATCGATGGATCAACACAATTAACAGCGGTTGTCTTTTATTTGTCTCAAGCACATGAGTTTGATAAAAGGACACGAGATTGTAAAGGTAACCACCAAAGTAATTGCTGCTTTTAATGAATCGAATGGATGGACGAACAATAATAGCGTAACCCCCAAACTCACACCACAAAAGGGCCCCTGAGTTGGGCTGGGAAAAGAGAACTAATCCACCAGAGGATGAAAATTCAACAAAACTGTTTGGGGCGCGCCATGTTTTTTAGCGCCGAAAAATAGAACTAATAGTAATCTACCAGTGGACTCGCACCAAAAGCGGTTGGGGACAACTTTATACTATTTTATCCACATAATTTTGTGGCACTAAGATCGTTTCGTCACGAAATGGGTAACAAAAGTACAGTACGTACGTAGATCTACAATATAGAACAGAATTTGTAGACGTTACAATCGCTTTTAATACATAACAAGACTCATTCCGTGATTAAGGTCTAACTTCACTTTTTCGCAAAATGTCCTTTTAATCCAGGTTTAAAAAACGCCAAATCAGCCGTTTTACCCATAAAAATCTTTAAGTGATCTTTTGGTGATAGGGTTGTCACAATACAAAAAAATTCAACTTGACTCAGGAATAAATATTTTACATTATGATACATTTCATAATAGCAAAAGGGTATAAAAAATATTTTCAAATTTTAAATTAAAACTTTTATTAAGAAAAAAGAAAGACCAACCTATGTTACAACATTTACCAACAACACTGAAAATATTTAGAAAGAAAAAACGTTTTGCAAAAAGAAACTGCAACTATGATAAGTAACTTAACCCCTATGTAATCTCAGGGTCAAGATGACCCTGAAAAACAAATGGGTTTGAGATATCCCTTAACACATTTGTTATTGGGCCTTGAGGTCACCTTGACCCCTGAGATAACACAAGGGTTTAGGATGCAGGGGAAGTTATCGATACTTACGATTAAGTATCATATCAGGATACAACATTTGAGTAAGTATGTAAGTAATAGTTATTTGTAAAGTGCCTATCTAGACCAGGGTCACAAAGCGCTTGAACAATCAAAGGCAATAAACATTTGAAAAAATACCTACATATTTAAAAACTCTAAAAGACCAAGACAACATAGAGACAAACACAGGGGTCCCAGAAGACTATAAAGAAAACCTGCATAAAAAAAAAGGTCTTAAGATGTTTCTTGAAGGAGTCAGTAGACTCCATCAAACGCAGCGGAAGTGGAAGATCGTATCAAAGCTTTTAAAGAATTTAAAAATTGATCCTGAAAGAAACTGACAGCCAATGCAGAGTTTTATGGATCGGAGGAATGCGAGTTCTCCTACTAGAGAAGGTCAGAATTCTCGCTGCAGATTTTTGTATTTACTGCAGTCGCGACAGCTCCTTCTTGTTTAGACATGAAAATAAACTATTATAAAAACTATTATAAATACCAATACTTTTTTGAGTTGCGATACTTTTGACAAACTTAATCCAAATCAGCTAGACCTCCACAAACAACGCTTCTGTGACCGTGTAGTGTCAATACATTTATAAATATAATCACATGAACCTAAAAATGCTATATATTTAACGAGAATAATGTGACTTAGTGAAGCCTCATTACTCTGCATACTTGGTGTGAGTCGCTGGAATGCAAGGCGCGAATCTGCCCGTTGGTGAGTCCGGGTCAGTGCTGTGAACACTAGAGGCTGCAGATGACAAATACAACCCCCCTCTCATCATGTCTTTATTATATGTCAAACAGAGTTTTCATTTATTTCCAAGCATCATGGCATTTAGAATAACTACTCAACACATGTGTTGGATAAAAGCATCCTCAGCCCGTTGATCTTCAGACGAAGGAAGGAGGGCTCGAAGGGTTTTCGATGTAAATCTTGTCTACCTCAGAGTTTCTCTCAGACGAGACAATCATTTTCTTTCCATCTCCGTATATGCGATGGATTTAATTCTGTCTGGACTTTTGCCCGACGGAATTTTAAGTGGGCCAGGTTTGACATAATAGGCTGCCAGTTCTAACCCTGACCTGTCGCACCAACATTTAAATCTCTCGGGACAGGAGTGTCAAACCGAATCACTTAAAGGAGCAAACTTTCAAATACAGTCCAAGTCGTGGGACGAACAAGCTTTTTTTAATTTACTGACGAGTCTGTGACTGTGACTCCTTTAACAGGCAAGTGGTTGAATGAGGCAGAATCTATGATGATGTTGTCCTCTTTCAACACTGACTCTTTATTTTAGTCACTCAAGTTTTCTTCCTCAAGTTTATATATTCATTTGCTTATTGCTCACTTGTCAAACTGAGATTAAAATACATTATTTTATCAACAAGCTAGCAATTATTTGGTGGACCAGATTTGGCCCTCAGACGTTTCTTTATGTTACTGGACTGATTAGATTTTATTTAAATATAAAAAACAGATTGAAGCTCACATTTTTAAAAATAATGAGTATCAAATTATAATCTTATAATTACGATAATTCATAATTGTTAATCCAAACCACAGTGTAAAACCGGTCCAGAAAAGGGCTGAGACAACGTTGACTGGTTGGAACAAAAACCTGCACCTTCTCAGCCATTTTCTGGACCAGTATGATACCTGTGATCCAAACCATTTAATATGCAGGACAAATAAAATGAAATAAAACAGAATATAACAAAAAGGCACAATCTCACGGGAAAACTGATTTATTTTTGTTGTGGTTATTATTATGCAGTTATTAATGACAGCAATAAATCCTTTATGTTTGTGCAATACGATGTGTCTTAAATTATAATCTTATAATAAAAATAATACACTATTTCTAATCTTAATAAGGTATAAGGTACAGAAAAAAAGGAATATAATAAAACGGCAAAAATATCAAGGGTAAAAAGATGAAATTATTAATGACATAACAGTAATAATGTTATGCTTGTACAATACGATGAGCATTCAATTATTACCTTAAGAGAATAAACTAGTTTTTATATTTACAATATGCGGGAAAATAAAAAAGCAAATTTAAAAGGCAAAATCTCAGGGGAAAGAAAAACAGATTGATTTTTGTTCTGTCATATAAGAAGCAGCTATTAATGACACAACAGGGATTATTTAACTTTGATATAATAATCTTGATTTTTTTTTTTTACTTTGTTTTATATCTGAGCAAAAGCTACTGTTTTACAGACTTATTGGGTATATATCATATTATAAATGTAAACAATAAGTCCTGTTTAACCCATATGGAGAGAACTCAACATAGTTTGCAGCTTTTTAATTTACTGTTAAAATATAAGCAGACAGTGAAGCACGAAGGTTACAGGTTCAATCCTGGCTCAAGGCAACTTCACTTTAGAATCCATTCTATGCGGAGTTTGCACATTTTTCTCCGGTTTCCTTTCGGCAACATCAGTTTCCAGCAACATACTAAGGTTAATTGTTGGACGACATTATCTAACATAATTCTATTCACGGTGATTACCTTTAGGCACATGGTCATGATCAATATTCAGACGGCGTTTTCCTCCACATTTGTTTGACCTGGTGAAGTTTTCCTCTAATTATCCTCCACTCTGATTTTGTTTGCTGACTTCATAATGAGTCCTGCCCTTGTCTGAATTGTGTCTGCACTGCAATCATGTTGTTCAGCAGGTCCTCGAAAAGAAACCTGCAAGTCTCAAGAGGATATGGAAAAAAAAAGAAAAACATCTCATCATTGTTGCGTAATCTTGAGATAGTCGAGAAACTCAATTTACAGAGAGATGAAGGAAGGTTACATATTCCTGCTGCCTGGGTCTATTGTTTGTTTTATTTAACACTCAGTGCTTAATACTTAATATTTTAAGCCTTGAGTTATATCTGAGTCTTTTATAATCGGGCCAACGGGTCACCTTGACCCAGAGTTGACGTGAACAAGCGGAACAATTTAAGGAAGTGAATGTTATAGAAACAGCTTTTAGGAAAATCATTTTAAATAGTAAATATAGCCCAATAAAAAAAGAATTGAAAATTATAATTTGTCTTTTACTTTAACACTTTTTCATGGTAATGCTTTGTTTATATATCCAGCTAATCCTGGACAACTTCCCATTAACCCTTGGGAAATACGATACTTTGAAAGTAGCAACAAAATTATTATTAGCAAATGTACAATATTCCTACTCATAAATTATTAATACATTTTGGAAAAATTCCTCTTGTCGAGGCTCCAGTACAAGACGTTACAGACGAGCCCCACGGAGGTATTTGGATGCGTTTCTCTTTGGACGAAGATGAAGACGACTGAGCTGCAGTCGATACATTAGCATGGTATTACATTTTTGTCTATAACTCTAAAAAGGAAAATATTACTCTGAAGGTTGAATTTCGGCTGAATTTTTGCTCTTAATAATGTGTTAGTGGAAAGAAAATAACACAATTTTAACACACACAATGGTGAACATATATAACTATAGAATTACTTACTTACTAACTTAACTATTAAAAATTATAAAGTACTGACTCACCTTATTCATCATGACAGTCATCCTCTGAACACTGTCATCAGTGAGAAGCAGATGGAGTGAACAAATGCTCCTCCCATGATGCAACACTAATAGACCCAGGGACTAATTTATTCTTTGTGCTATAAGTGTGTTTAATTCTGAGTTTGGGGTCAGGAGTGGAATGAAAAGATGATTTTATATCATGTTAATCTTTGTATCCCTTTTTCTTTGTCTTTAGATTTAGATTGTGTCATTTTGCACTTTCTTTTTATTGCACTTTGTTTCGATCTATCTATCCTATCTACCTATCTATCTATCCATCTATCCATCTATCCATTGTGACTATGTTGTATCTTTAATAGCATGATAATTAGAAATAAACTCTAAACAGCATTGCAATTAATATTAATAATTAACTTTAAGGAAATAAAGAAGTAATTAATGATTAACTTTGGTGAAAAGTACAATGAGAGAAGAAAAGTACCCTTAAAAATACTTTCTCTTTTTTATAAGAAAAAAAAAGAAAATATATATATATACATTTATTAATAACATCCTAATAACTATTAAAAAAAAAGAAAAGTATTTGTAATTGTGAATTTGTACACTAGTCCAAAGTGGTAGCATATTTATACTTAATAATTTAAACTAGTATACTTAAGTGTTTTCCGTGTAAAAGAGAAAGTATTATTATTATTATTGAATTACTTCTCTAATTGTACCAACACCTAATACAAGGTGAATAGAGAGATGCTAGTTTTCACCAAAGTTAATCTTTAATTCATTCTTTATTTCCTAATTTAAATAATCAGTAGCTAAGGTTTTAGTGTGAACTGCTAGTTATTGCTAAAAAAGGTAGAATATAGTCACGTCAGGTTATTAGTTACAAATAGTAGGCAAATTAGATGTTAAAACACATAAATAACTTAACAATAGTTGATATGTGTTCTCCATTCTAAAGTGTCTCTCTTTAACTCGTAATATCAGATTAAGCTACAAAGATACAACAAAATAATCGACTAACAAGTTACAATATATGTCAAGTATTGCACTTTTGCCTTCATGTTGGATTTTCACGTCACTTTAATTCAGAGAATATTCAACTATGTCGTCGTATATTGGCTCAATTACGATTGCCAGGATCCCTGCTTGATACAAAATGTGTTTGTTTTTCCCACATTTGAATAAAGGTCAGTTTGCTTGGCGAGCCAAGTCATTATTTACAGTTTACCGTTAATTCAATTTCTCTTTCATATGGGCTCCACAACAGAGGAGGAGGAGGATGGCAGGCGTGACACAGCAGACTGCCAGTTCTGGTAAAACGGTGCCAGTAACATTTGAAATTGCACTAATTGATGTGCACTTTACTGAAGTTATGCTTGTGCTGCTATTTTCCAGCACAAATGTTTTGCCACAAAAAAAAAAAAAAAAGATTGTGTAAACAGTGCCGAGAAATGGTTAACGAAAACAGCGGCACATATTATTAGTGAATATCACTGTGAAAGACTATTTTTAATGCATTTTTAGCTTTTCATTTTTAAAAGGCAGACGCTTATTAGTATGTATGACTTTGGTTAGATATATTGTTCAGGTCCAGAATCACCTGTTGTTTTTGGACCATAGTCTCAAAAACTAAAGATCTAACAACGTGTATCAAAACTGCATTTGGCATCATTTATTGTTTTGGAAAAAAGTAATGTTTTGTTATTAAAACAGCATTTATTAAACTGACTGACTTAGATATAGAAAATATGATTTTATAAAGACTTTTTATAAAGACTTTGTATTATTATTAATTTATAAAGACTCTGATGCTATTGTTGCGCTCGGTGTGTATGATAACAATAATATTATTATAATTATAATAACCATCACAAGGTTATTTCACACTATGGCCCAAGAAGACGCTGACTCATCAGTAAACGGTTATAACATTGTGTTGTGTTTTGGTGTGTGTTTTGTCGGGTTGCTGTTACAAATAATTTACTGGTGGAGGGTAGTTTCTGCTGGTTACATCATTTCCTGCATCTTGTCCTAGTTTGCCTCGGGCAAAATATCACCTGCGTCTGCTTTAGTAGACCCTGACAGGATCCACTTCTTCAAGTGGACTCAGGTCTTCAGCCAAATCCTGGTCCATCCTAGTGTTACAATCTCAGACTTTTTGAGCAAAGCCGACATCGACCCATGGAAGAGTTTTTGTAGTGTGAACGCCCCAAAGGTTTATTGAAAACTAAATTACTGCCACCTGCTGGTATGGGGTGAAATTTCCAAAAAGTTTTTCCTTAATAATTTTATACATCTGTAAACTTAAAAGACTGTGGAACTAGACCCGCTTATTTTCTTCTCAATTGCATTGTTGTTTCTTATATTCTCTTGTAAAGACACTGTTTTTATCTCTATTTAAACACCTTTGGAAATTATCTACCTCTGCTTTCTGCTGAGAATTCAGCAACATTTTTCTACCCGAGGGTCACATTTAGTGCCTCAACAGTCGTATTACATTACGATGTGGATAACCCTTGTGTTGCCTCTGTGTCAAGGTGGCCCGAAAACACCCAGAAGGAACACAAGGGATACCACAAACACATTTGTTTTCGGGCCATCTTGACCCCAAGTTTGCACAAGGGTTAGAGTCTGCAAATATTTATGGACCTACAATAAAGTAAATGGGCAAATTTCCGGGTAAACCTATGAAAACCTGTTCCCAAACAACGTATACATCATCACTTACCGTAGACTAGAACTGTTGCCGAGTTGCTTTTGCGACGAGCCACGATGTTCTTGGCGACGCATGTGTAGTTGCCCGTGTCCGCCAGCCGGGCCTTCTTGATGACTAGATTGTGGTCGCCAGTCAGAAAGAAATTGGGGTCACTCGCCGGGTCGATCAAGTCCTCGTTTCTTTGCCATTCCACCTGAGGAAAAAAAATAAATAAAAAGAAGATAGGCAGCAGGAGGTGAGTTGCCTGACAGCAATCACACACGCTGTGATCTTAACGCACAACAACAAGACTCCCACGGCTGGAACCATCGGAAAAACAAAAAGGACGGACAGCTTTAATTTGCGGCGACGCTGTTATTTCATTTACCCTCCATACCGATTTTAATACAAAACTCTTTTTGTGCTGGGGACAGCCTTCATTACGGAGCCGCTGGAGATCCCTGCACCTGCTGATGCTGCTGTGGAATACCAACAGTGAGTTTTCTGTAGCTACGATGCCCTCTCGTTGCAAAAGCTAATGTAGTTCCATTATTTTGGACGCTTCCCTAGATTGCCTTTGCTTGTGTTGCTGCTCTGACTTCACCTTGAATCACCTGAAGAGTAACTACTGTAGCAGTGGACAGTGTTGTTGGTACAACAGCCGGTCGCAACGCTGCCTTTAATTAGGCTGTTCTCCTCTGGCGTGTCGCTGTTTTCCTCTCTGCTGACTTCTGATCTGTTGTTCTTCTGTGCTCAACTGCAGTTGGCACCTCCTTTTCCATTTCTCTGTAAACTGTCCCTAAAGTGTCCCTGTCTGTTTATAGTCTCGGTTCTGTCTGGGCTCCTGCTGTTTAGTTAATTTGCGGCACCAGGAGAAAAGAAGCCGACAGAAGAAAAACTCTGAATCTGATGCAGTATTTATAGATTCATTGTGCAGAGAAGAGCAGAAATTGGTCCTGACACTGAGCAGATGCACAGAAAATAAAACTGCAGTCAAGATATCTTAACAGTGTATGGCAGTTATTTATGTTACTTTTCAGTTTTGTTTGTTATCTTTCAATAAATGTGGTAGAGAAATATATATTTCAGTCATTAAAGTAAAAATAAAAGGCCAAAATTCAATTTTCTACTCCCCCAGTATCCTGTTTACTCTGGGAATGTTTCCGGTCTTTGTTGTTAGCATGTTAGCCTTTAAGCTTCTGCTACAAACTTGAGCTTGAAGTACAGACTTGTTACATTTTTCCAGAACAATTCCTGTTGTCGAGGCTTCAATACAAGATGGACGTTACAGACGAGCAGTATGGAGGTATTTGGATGTTTTTAAGTGTTTTTTATTTTGAACATTCGTGACGGTCAAATGAAGTCATGAGTCATACTTTTATGCCTAAAGCTTTAAAAGGAGATTTAATAAAAGGTGTGTGAACTATCCCTTTAAGTTGATTAAAATGTTTTAAGTTAATTTTTTAGGGTCAGGTAATTGATCGAACTCATTTTATATCACAACCCCGTTATTCATAATTATGCCGCATTATCGACAAGCATCACTACTTTTATTGTTATTTTTAACACTGTTAAATCAAAGCTGGTCAGTCTAAGTACACAGTACAAGTTTTCCGGCCCATTTAATGAGCTTTAATACTTTTGTTATCTTGCCGGTGGGTCACTTTGACCCAGAGACAAAACAGAGGTTAACATTTGTATATTAAAGTTCAAATCTTTTAATAGAATGGCTGTAAATAAGGTTATCAAAATACAGTTTCTTTATAAGTTTTGCCAATGATCCTGTATTTTATTGAATAATGACTTATATAGATATGTATTTACGTCCTTTCTGAAGTTGTAAATTTGTCCTTATAGCAATTTACAAGGACATTGTCTCTTCTAAAGGACATGTATTTATGAGCATTAAACAATACTCAAAACCCTTGATGGAGCCAGGGCCAGCAGTCTTATTTCTAGGTTGTATTGCCCAACTTTGGGACCATTGGAACCAATATCAAAAGGCTGTTTGACGAATTTGACGAAACTCAATTGATATTTTAACTAGTTGATAATATACAGAATAATACACAAATTACTATTGGTATTTTCAGCCCGCAATTTACCGTATTTGAAGAATTGTCATCAACATTGTTATCATAATTGTTTGCAAATCTGGGTTTTAAAGATTAATGTTCAAACGATGGGCACTGACAAAATTAGCACTTAAACCATTAAAACAATTCTAAACAATGGTTCTATTCTGAAGGATTTTCCCCTTTTGAGGAGGTGAAGGAGCCAAACCCAGAAGTGAGTCCATAGACTGAGATTTTCACTTAAACAAAGAAGAAGTAGACGAGACATACAGAGCATTAAGAGACAGCAGAGAGAATGAAATGGTGAGAGAGTGAGGGAAATAGATCCATTAATTATAAATAGGCCTTTGGAGATGCCAAATGGGGAGTGAAGCCTCCAAGCCTCGGGTGAGTGATGTGATGAGATGATGTGATATATAGCATCTTGGAGATGTAAGAGCGATAATAAATCAATAAAGGTGAATAATTAGAGGTGTAATTCATCTCCGAGGCTGTCTGTTTCACGGTAAAGAATAGAGAGATGATTCTTCGCCGCTCTCTGCTCACGGAGAGGAAAGTGAAAATGGATGCCAGATGTGCTTTTATGCTTATTAGAGTGTCCTGGATCTATATCTCACCTCAGCTTGTGGGATGCCCTCGGGGGGATGGCAGCGAAGCAGCACTTCCTGGTCTATTGCCACCTCTCTGCCTTGTGGCTCCTCCTCAAAGTTCTTTCTCAGGTCTACAGACAAAAGGACAATGGAACAGATCATTTTCAATTATATGGTCCTTTTTTCTATTTGCACCAAATTCGACTGTTACTTTCCAACACAATTTCCTGAAACAAAGTTCAACAACAACACACACTCATACACACTCACTATCCAAAGTGCTTTGTGACCCTGGTCTGGAAAAGGGCTCTATACATATAAATTACTTACTTAAAGTAGATTATTTTCACGGTTTTCTGTGGCTATAGCCCCAAATCAAATTTTCAAATATTATCTTTACTTATTACTTAAACACATTCACAGCTCTTAAATAATGTAAACTCACTTATTTGTTAAAAAAAGGATAAGAGGGATGACACAAAGGACAAGTTATTAAATAAACCCATAAATATTCAAATACATCCAATTTAATTTTAATTTAAACCATATAAATTGGAAAATATTCCCAGACATACAGATCCTTTTTTGATAATTTTAAGAGGGCAGACAAGTGGGCAGAAAATGCGCCAGGACTTGAAAATGTGTCTACTTTTAATTCAATGTAAAGCAGGATTACTATTGCGACAAGAAATAAAGAGTAGGGCAAAACTAACCTTTCTCACATCGGTCTAAACTTAGCTCATGTTCTCTATTAGTTAGTTAACAATCCAATCCAAATCTGCTTTAATATTCATTACATTCCTGGAGACATTTCCAAAAAATCTGCTGCTTTTTTTAGTTGTTAGGTGGCCAATAATAGGCCTTATGCCAATGAAATGTGTACAATGTTCTGTATTACCATCTGGACCCACAAGATTTTCAAGGATTTGTTCATTTAGAGAGAGCTTTTAATTTTATTTTTTCTATTATTTCCAACACACTTTCAGTGGAAACGAGAATATTTCATATAATAAATAAGAATTATTTCCATTATTTCAGCCTCTTTTTTTCATTTAATAAATATATTTTTATAACCAGATATTTCAGCCAGTGCCGTAAATAATTGTAGTTTTGAAAATGGTTCGGTCAAATACAAATCTTCTTGCAATATCCCATCGGTGTGACTCACAACTCTGCCAGACATGAGATCAGCGCACGCTTCGACTCTTCTGTCCTGAAAACTCGGCGGATCTTTCCGTGGTCTCACGGAGCATGTCGCACCACAGTTGGCCCTTAAGCCACAAAGGCATTGGTAGCACCAACAATGTTGCTTATTACAGGCTGGCTGGCCGCTGCAGAGATGCTTGTCTGCTGCCAGAGGGGCCCAGCATCAAGCAAAAGCAATTGCATTACCCCTCACTTGTCATCCCTCCGCCACTATCCACCCTCCTTTTTTCTCCAGCCTCCGCCAGCCTCCAGTTTCCATCTGTACGGGGGGCTTGGAGCTGCCACATGAAAAACAAAGCCCCGAGGCTCCTGGACAAGAGCTCTTGGAAAAAGGCTGACTGACTGCACGTGGGGTTCACATCGCGTCCCGTTGAATGCTCTAACTGTTGCACAAAGCATAGCGACGTATTAATCTGGAAGTCGATGCAAAACGTCCAGGTGAGACACACCTTCCACTCGTCTTATGAGTCAACGACTCTTTGCGGGAGACGTTGGTGACCATTGATAGCCGGCTGGAGCAGAGACGTGTTAGTGTTGTGATTCTCGCTATGAGCCTCCGGTATATTTCTTCCAAAGCCCGTCCTATGCAATCACCCCGAAAGGAACATTAAGGCGAAAGGAATGTACCGCAATACTCCATTTAAACAAAGTAGACACATTGAGACGGGAGAACAATACAAAAAAAACACATCTGTAATGTAATATAGACACATGCACACGGTTCTAAGAAGGCGTCTGGCCTTATTTAACATCAATCCGCCTGTGAGCTTCGAAATAAGGTTGAATAATGAGTGGGAAAAGTTGTAGGAACAACGCTGCTGTAAGCTCTAAAATGTATGCATATTTATACAGGAATTAATAGGCAGAATACTTGAAAACACTCCAACGTAAAACTGCTTCTTCTAATAAAGCTTTTAAGGTTGCAGCGAGGGATGTGCGGCGCGTTCCCCCGACAGATTTATGAATGCAACGCAGCAATAAATCTCAGATCTGTTTTCATTCTAGTTACTTTCATTGGGATCATTGCCTATATATGGCATCCAGCACGAAACACACTCATGAATACTTAAATTTAGTGTTCCAGTTTTTTTTCTTTTTTAAAGGACGTCTCATGAGGATGCATTATTCTCCCGCGGCCTGAGCCAAGACTGTATATTTTCCTGCTCGTGAGTGAGTTTCAGGAAGATGATCTCACTAAATTGTAATCACACTAACACACTGCAGGGCTGCGAGTCAAAGCATCCTCCGTGTGAAGCTGTTTACAACACAAAAACATCAATTAATATGCTTTTGTGTAGTCAAGGTGGAAGAAACTCTTGTAAAGCAGTATTAGCATTAATATTCATGTTCATCTCGAGCCACCGAGTTAGTTTAATGAGAATATATTGTTTGTCACGGTCGGATATTCCGCATATTCCAAGCTCCTATTGGTTCCTATTGGAGTTCTTTATTTACTATTTCTCGCTACCATAATCTATATAAAGGCTGAACACTGGTACAGATCTGCCTTCAAGTTGTGAATGTACCGACAAGCCAGCAGCAACACATTATTGTTGTAAAATCTGGCTTTTTTGGTACCTTTTATTCCATTATTGACACTATAAAGTCTCTTGAGTCACTTAAAAATGTAATGTTAATTTGTCAATTAACATGGCTGTTGTCAAGTTTTCTAAACAGGTAGACGGTTGTTTGATCAGGTTATGAAGTAAAGTATAAGTTAAAACGCAATTTCAAGTCTACAAATATTGTTTTATTCTGTCAATTCAACATACTCACTTTACTTTACAACGGATTTTCCGCCCCAACGATCCCCATCTGTGCCACGACTTGACGATAATAAAGCAGACGTCAATCCTTCTTTTCATGCGCCACAAAATAACTCTTTGGGTGCGAGTCTGGTGTCAGGTAAGCCATTGTACTTTAACAATGCTCAGCTATGTGTGTGTAGCAAGTATCGCCCAAGAATCTTGACACCATCGCAACCATGAGCAGGGGTGTCAAACTCAATGAAACAAAGGGGTAAAATCTTTTAGCAGACTGGGCAGGCCTGGGCTGAAGAATTAGTTTTGCGTTCATCCTCTATCAAACGCATCGAATTCCTCGCATCAGCTTTACACTTATCTGTGAATTTGTTTAAATTAATAATTTCTTTACCTTCACTTATCTTATTAATTATTTACTTTGCTTTGAGCCAACCTTTCTGCAAACGACACGTACGGCCTGGAATGTTGGGACACGGCCGGATGGATCCTTAATTTTGGTGTAGTTTATGTCATACACTGACCTTACTTTCTGAATATCAAGAATATAAGATCTGCTCATTTCTCTACATTGATAAATCCTTCAAAAGTTTGTAGATCCAGATGGTAATCTAGAAAACGAGTAAAATCCTGTTTTAAAACATGAAATGTATCCATATTCTACCAGTGTTCAGATAAATGCTTAATATCTAATAACCTCAATAAAAAAAACATTGCTTATTGCAGTCAACTCTCTAAAACAATCCCCCCAATAGACATCCGTGACTATCTGAAATATTTGGAAATGTACTTACAGGCTATTCGGATGTACGATTTTTGGCTTTTCTGGGTTCCGGTGGTGCTCCAGGCTACACACTGACACCAGTACTCATCCAAGCCGAAGACCTTCTCCACCTGCTGTCTGGTGATCTCGATGGTCACCTGCATGACTGGCAGAGCTGCGACACAAACCAAGAAATACATAACATTATTAGTCGTTTCCAACATCAGAACTGACTTGACATTTCTAAAAAAAAGGAAGAGCACTTTATTGTGTAATATAATGGGAAGTAAATCAATGAAATCAGCAGAATTCTGACGCATCAAGGTGATTTTTTTTATTTCAAATATGTCC
Organism: Callionymus lyra; assembly: GCF_982586985.1. NCBI lineage: Eukaryota > Metazoa > Chordata > Actinopteri > Syngnathiformes > Callionymidae > Callionymus > Callionymus lyra. The sequence continues at coordinate 11,405,014 of NC_141826.1, forward strand.
TAAACCAATTTAGATCATTTACAAATGTGACTAGAATTAAGTACTTGTTACCGTTAGGATTTTTTTTATCAAAACAGTATTGCAGTTTTTGCATCATTTTGGAAGATTGAGAAAAGGACAACAGAGGAAAAATACAACAGTTAACGGACGTGAGTGACCATTTAATTACAGATGTCTAACAGACATGTATAAGAAAATGAAGATTATAAAAGTCAACAAGTAACTTAGAGGATGTATGAGGCTTTGTGATGTAAGATAATAATGATTGTGTTTATTCCATACTGTAGTGCAACAGTACAAGCTTTAAAGCCAAATTTGAATTTCTGTTAAAATAAGAAAAAATTAAAACCTCAGTTTTTTTACGCAAATGAAGTTAAAAGGATCAACATTTAATTAAGTTAAGAAATAATTGAAACCTTAACAGCCGCACAACCTCTCCAGTGTCGCTAATGGCTACACATTCATAATGAATGAGCTCGGCACTCGAAGCGCTGCATCAAACACCCAAATTTGCTCGATCAGACAGAGACATTCCCTCAGGTGTGTCGGAAGACAACCTGCAGCCAACAGATAATGAAATTAGAGGATGAATCTGCAACTTATTATTGTATCAGACACTGACAGCGTGTCAGAAATAACCTCCCACTGTAGATATTTGAAGCAGATGCTCCTAAAATACATCCAAGTAAAAACGCATTTTCATTGACTCTTTCTCGCCGTTTTATTGTCAAAACTAACAGTATTTTCTTCTCCGCGAAGCAGCGACGACTTCAATCTTTTTCCACGTGTCCTACTTTCTCTGGGTTCAAAGATTACCGCGTTTCCCCTCATTCTCCTGTTTGCAGCGTCTGATCTTTCCTCCTCGGGGGTGCTCTTGTGGGGAGAGCAGTGGCACCTTTCATTTGAGAAATGGAGCATTTAAAAAAGTCACAGAGGACGCACCTCGGCGACTGACAACGTGACACGTACAGCTGCCATATATTTAAGTCTCGCTGGAGTGGCGCTATTTAACTCCCATTTACATAAAAGCACTTTGGAAAAACGCTCTTACTCTTCACTCACACACTTGATCTGTCTGCAGTGATCATTCGCCGAGGCAAAGGCAGAGTAAGTGGCGCCCCCGATCCGCTCGTTAAAGCCGTCCCGCAATTACGTAAATCACTTACACTAATTCGCCAAATCATGACAACAAAAATGGAAACCCTCCATAAATATTTACAGCCCAGAGTGCGGCCTGACCCGCGACAACGAGAGTCGTCGTCCGTGAGGAAATCAGAAACGGCAGAATAGCTGGCAGCGTCGTTGGCGAGAAAGTAGCTGTGAGGGTCAGCGGCCTGACCTCCCCTGACGTGTATTATTATCTAGCAGCCACAGAGTTTGGCCACTCGTGATTACAATACATTGGAATATTGGAAACTGAAGCAGGCCCTGAAGCAACAGACAAGGTGTCAACAGATCCAAGCGAGAGGCGGTCATGATCTGAATAAAGCGCATTAAAAATCGGACTTCACTTGTAATAATAATCATACAAGGAAGAGAGAAAAAAAAAGACAAATCTTATGAACACACACATGAAAATATATCATATTTTCCATTAAATCTCTACAAATTAAATCAAATACTTAAAAAATATATATAAATTGTATATAATGCTTGTAAATAAGTAAGTAAGCACCTTTCTAGACCAGGGTCACAAAGCACTTTAACAATTGAAAACAATACACAGTTAAAATATATACTTTAAAAGGAGCAGTCTGGAAGGATTTCTGTCCTCTGGTCAGGAAGCGTGTTCAGGAACCAACAGTCGATTCTGATGCACAGACCTAGGTGCCCGATGGGATGTAAGGCTGGATCAGATCACTGAGGTAAGATTGAGTCTGACTAGAATATTAGAGTTGATCCTGAAAGAAACTGGCAGCCAGTGAAGAGTTTTAAGGATCAGGGAAATGCGAGTTCTTCTACTAGAGCAGCTCAGAATTCTCGCTGCAGAGTTTTGTATTAACGGCAGGCGAGACAGCTCCTTCTTGTTTAGACACCCAAATATACTTTCACAATAGTCTAAACGAGGAAACACAAACACATGGATTATAAGCTCCAGGTTGTGTTGTGACACCATTTTCCTTAGTTTAGAGATTTTTCAGAGTTGAAGGTAAATATATTATTAATATTAGAGAAAGAATAAATTTGCATTTCAAGCATTTATAAAATATGTAACTATCTTTTTATACAAACAAAACACAGTTAAAAAAAGGGGTAGGACATTTTTTATTCCCTATCCCACCTAAAAAAGTTATTTAGTTTTTAACAATATTGCTACAGAGACATCCTAACATATTCATATATTCACTTCATAAATATTTATATAAAAATATAATCATTATTTTTTTTACTATGTACATATCATTGTATTAATAAATATAATATAACACAAACATAACATTACAAAATATAACATTAATTAGCATATTATATATGGATATACTAAATATATAAATAAATATATATAAAGACCCGTTATAGATGCATAACATGAATTCAACAGACAAATACCATAAACAAATGTTTATAGAAAATACAATACAACACACAATTTCATAATTAAGTATTATATGAAAAAGAAAAATATATATATAAATATAATAAACACATGTTTATAAAATTATAATACAATGCAAAAGTATAATATATATGCATATACTACGCAGAAACCTTTTATTTAATTTGCTTTTTTCCACTATTGAATTGAAAAAAAAAATGACCTAAGAAAATCACTACTTTACGAAAATAAAAGTTGCTTTTTACAGGAAATCCATCCCGCACCACTATGGATTTATTTTTTTTCCATCACCTTGAGCTGGTGAAACAAACCATTCTCTGTTTGTTTCACCAGCTAAGAGCACCTAAGAGCAGAAAATAAGGCTGAAGCAACAAAAGAAGCACTTTGGCGACGCATGGAGCGACACACACCCGGAGCGACACACCCGGGAGCGACACAACATTTTCCCACAAGAAATACACGTCCGCCCTCCGAGAGCCGCCCCACAGAGCAAATAAACAAGAGGAAATTGGAATTTAAATTTGTGGAAATGCATAAATTACAACCTCTGCAGTCAGTTGTTGTTTTTTTTTATTTACAGGAAAAAGGAAATCAATGTGTTTAACTCAAAGCTTCCTCTGTTCTCCCGACAGGAGGAAGTGAGCAGAGATCAGAAGAGAGATGCAAAGCATGAACAATGGCCACCTGAGGTGAGAAATCCTACTAAGAGCAATTTAAAGCTCTGCTTGCCGAGGTAATTGCATTCTGTTTCCTTATCGCTTCCTGTCGCAATAATTACCTGCTCTCTGTGTCTGACACCTTCCTGCAACACCGCGGCGACTCACTGTCCAATTTCACTCCAATTAATAGCACGAAACAATCATATCTTGGGACGTCGAATGACTCTGTTTATTTGTCGAGTAATGACGATTGGAAAAAGGCATTAACGACATTAGTGTTGGGGGCGGCGTCTTCATTAGAGGTCATGATATACTTTTTGGAAAATGTAAATAGGAAGTAACCAGGAGGGAAAAGCTTGCTGGGCGAAAATTTGCAACATGAAGCTAGGCGTTGATAATTTATCTTATATTTTTCTAACGTCTGCTCAACAATCAATTTAAACCCCGTAATATTCAAATTCAAAGAAGAGCTCATGTTTTAAGGGCCCTCACGACATTCATTTTTTTTTGTATTTAAGAATTAAAACTCAAAAGAAAATCTTGGAAAACAACATGAAAAGCGCCGAGCGAATGCAGACCCCTGCCAAGCAACTCATTTGCAACATTTTAATTGTGTCTTTATATATTATTGTCCTTTTTTTTAATTGTGTCTCCTGTATAATAAGATATCTTTTTTTGCATTTTGTAAATATAATTGATGAGCTCAATGTAACGTTTTCAGAACTCGCTCGCACAAGACACCCACTAGGCGACTTGGAGAGAGTCGAATTTGCAAATGATTTTTGGCTTTTGAATAAACTGAACTGAACCGAGCCTCTTCTCATTATTCATCTTTTGTTTTTGGCACTTTTCACGCCCGCATCGTTGATACAAACAAAAAATACATCAAAACATGCGGCCCGATCGGACTGTACTGTAACTAATAAAAGACTGCGATAAATTTCCCATAAATTAATGGGACGAGGTAAAATAAAAGTCGCAATAAACTTTTTTCCAACATCTCCTGCTCTGGCATACGTTCACTTAGAAACACCATTTAAACTTTAAAATGTAGATAAAAGTCCAAATTATTAATGTTGGATTTGACTCTTTTGTAGCTTTTATCGTTTTTTTGTCACAGGGCAAACATACAAATAAACAATGACAATTGTACAACCGCCTTGGCAGAGGTTATATCACATGTATATTTTCGATCACAGACCCTGCCACGCAACTCATTTACAACATTTTTTTTTATATCATTGTCCTTTTTTAAAAACAAAATGTATCTACTGTATAACACACTAACTTTAACTTTGCCAAATTCAACAATTTATACATCAAATACCATCTAATATGGCCCCGGAGTCGAGTAAAATGATCCATTTAATGTCTTTATTGCGAAGGTAAATGAGAAACATTTGAATGATGATGTAGTTTCAAGACAAATTCAGCCACTTTATGGTTTAATTAAAACAGATCTTGCACTTTCGCTCTTCGCCTCATCATGTCGCGAGGCTTACACACGGAACAAATGTGTATTAAGTGCTAATCAGACGGGACCTCAGGTTAAGAACCCAGAGATAAAACCAGCTAATCACCCATTAGTGTTTAACAGTAGGTGGACTCTGTTTACATAGACTGAAGCAAACAGCTGAACCAGCCGTGATCCTCACGGTAAACAAGATGAAGGGAAAAAAAACAGACTCGGGAGTTACCAGGATATGAATGAAAACAATGAAAAGAGCTTGTAAAAGCGGTGAAAAATAGTCAGTGTAATGAATGACCTTACAGCGTAAAGCAGCCTGTTGTTCAGCCCTCAGGCAAAAATGAGCAATTCAGAGATCAGCTGGTACATGAACAGATAAATGACTTCCCTCAGCTTCAACTAATGGCTGGCAAAGGGAAAGAAAAGGTCTATAGAAAACATTGCACTCGGAAGAGTCAATGTTGTACAACAATATCTAAAATGCAACTTCTTTTATTGAGCGCCTCTGGCCGTGATGCAAAGAGAACAAAAGTTGGAGGAACGAGAAACTACTGTACTGTTAGAGGCTATAGATTATTTCTGTTGGCCTCAATCTCCAGAGGGAAGCGGCCAGAACAACCATCGGATCAAGTCTGAGACCAAAGTTCTTAGTCGAAGCTGTACATTATTGTCTCTCCTAACTGGGCTGATTGAAGCTAAAAAGTCAATAAGAAAAAAAAAATGGTACGAGATTGAACCACTGGCAAGAATCAATGCATGGCTGTGTTTGACAGGTTTTGACTAAAATTATAATTTTACCGACTTTAGAAAGCTCATTGCAAAAAACATTTTAGAAAATAAGAATAAATTAAAGGAAGCACTTTATGAATAACAACAATTCAGCCTTTTTCTAAATCTTTCTTTTGTTATGAAGGAGAAGAATGTCGTTTTAATGTATTAGCACTAAAAAAGTTTTAATACAGTTTTAAATTATAAGTTTAGTTTTGTGCCATTGAAAGCACTTTTTGTTCTTTCTTTTTAAGTATCAATCAATCAAACCAGATGTGGCTCTGTCGGCTGAATACAAGTTTACTGTCCTGCTTGTACTGCGCTTAGCTGGATTTATACACAGAGCAGATGCATTTGTTTAAGATAAGTGGGGGGAAAAAAGAGCTGAGCAAAGAGGCAAAATCCCTTGACCTTGATTTTGATCAACTTTCTTTCCACATTGTGTAGAAACTGATGTAAAACCAACCAAGAGCTCTTATTTTAACTAAAAATGTATTTTATTAGAATAAATATGAGCTGGATTCAACCGAGAACTCTAGAAAAGGGACATATTTTAAGACAAAAAAGAACCCTATTTTTTTTGTATAAATTTCAAATTAATAGAATAGTTTAAATACATTTATTATAAATCATTTTTTGGCATTTTTGGTAAGACATTGTTTGGAAGAACAAGCATGTTTTTCTCTCCCTATTGCCAGTTGTTACTTTAAGGTTTACATTAACTTCAAGTGTTTTTGTCTTCCAATATTTAAAATATAGAAATATAAAAATAAATGTTAGGTTCTTCTCAGTTGAATCCGTCTCTAAAAAGTCTAGTAAGATAGACTTAAAAAATTCCTTAGATTTCAGTTTTTCAAGATTGGTTTTCTAGAAAGTCTGGAAAGAAGAGAGAAGTTCTTGAGTCTAGACTTGGAAAATCATTGCGCACGAGTCCTGCGCCGAACCAGCATTGGCTGCTGGGTAATATTTGTCAAATGAACAAGATAGCCAAGAGCTAGCTTAGCAATTAAAAGTGACGCTATGTTCACATCAGACACGAAGACCTTTAGAAGGCTGACATTCGGAAAAACAATATATTAACACGAAAACAAGAATCGCTGCCATCTTTTCAGGAACAACTGGCAATTGATGGTGTGTGTGTGCGCAGCACGAATCCCTTCTTGTGCCAACGGGGTCAAACACACACTCTCTCACACAGACACACAGAGTAAATATCCTTGGATTGAGTCCCGGGCGAGTCGATATTGGGCTCATATGAGCGCGGGACTTTATTTTTCTCTGCCTCCCTCTTGTTTTCGCAGGCTGTGACCTCAATTCCATAGGGGTCATTTGCTTATCAAAGGCAAGGACTGGAACTTGCGGGCCCAGAGTGTGTGTTCATTGTGACCACGGAAATTCAATTAGGTGGCATCCCCACTGTGTGTGTGGCTGGGATTCATCAGAGGGTGGAGAAGGATTAGGGTTGGGTGACTCTACATCTGAGGGGTGAAGCATCATTTCAAGGCGGAAAGTTCACAATGGTCGAAGGGCGAAATCACAGATGAGTGCTTCTAAGATTACACCGTCTGCGACGTGATTGCCACCGAGTGAAAAGCCGGTTCTAAGTGCTTAATTTCCTCCTGTGCCTTTGTGTCTACGTCGTGGCATCGGTGTCAGTGTTTCTTTTCCCAAGAAGCGATGGAACTAGTCTGAGATGACAGTTGACTTCTCTATAAACTTTAAGCCTGAAAAACTTTGATTTTTGTGCAACAAACACAAGTCGGAAGAAGTTCAAGGCGAAAGCACAAATACCAAAAAAATGTGTCCCACTTTTTTACTGCGGTAATTACCTTATATTATACTGACTTTTATTCCTGTCTGTATTTTATCATTGTGACTTTGGATCGGATCCACCAGAATATCCGAAAAATTAACCCATAAAAACATAAAAATGGATTCAAGTAAAACTGTCTGAGTCACATTTAACTAGGGTTGTCACAAGAAGCGATACTTATTCGGTGCAAGCATGCAAGAAATACAACTTGTGTATTCTGTACCGTACGTATCGAATACATAAGTTCTTGGTAGAACCGATTTGTGTATTTTCGCATCTATATGGAAAAACTTGTTAACAATAACCACTCTTTGAATTTGACACGATTGATTGTTTGTTTTCTTTATTTAATAAAGTTGTGTACTTTAAAGTATGGCCTCTTTCCTTTTTTTTACCTTGGAATTGACAAATATCGAAGCATAAAAAAAACTCAACTCATTTTGGTATTGTGACAACCCTAAATACAACTGACAAGTCCACGGAAAAAAAGTCCTATTTCAAGTTGTTAAAAGACAAAAAACGAGACATGAATTCCGTGTAAACACTAAAATAAATCTGTCAAAAGTTTGAGAAAAACCTCCTTGTATCTTCTGCTTAATTAAGACATTTGTTTTAGAAACTTTGTTGGCAGAATCTTTTAACTATTAACAAGAAAATCCAGGCTTTATTTTTGTTCTTAATTTCTTGAAATAAAACCCTGTGGACTTGTCAAGTGAATCAAGCTCATCAAGGCAAATATACCAAATCTTTTAAAACGAGACAACACGGGTTGACTATTCATTTTGTACATAGTGTCACCTCTTCTATCACTTTGAATACACCGGTACAGAAACAATGTCCTTGTTGCGTTCCATTTTGACATCGTCATGCAGTTTTTCTTGACCTTATTGATTACTTTCTTTTAGAAATAAAAAGTCATCGTGTTATATTGAATAAAGTCCCCTGACAAGGACTGAGTATCGGACTTCCGTTCTTTTGGAGGCACCGACCAAAAATCTTCGGTAGTTTTGAAACATACCTCGTCTTTCACGTTATCAAAACGTGATCATTTGTGGGTTAGTTCTGAAGAAAAACAACTGATAACTGACAAAGACAGTGAACATCAGATTGATTTACTACTTAAGGTGAGGTGAAGACAATTGATACACAATCAATACATACGTATAATTATTAATATCTTTCAATGCATTGTTTTTCTTCAATATAACACGTGTAAGATATTCATTTAAACAACTACAATGAGTCCTCATCCACCCCCTTTGTTTAACGCAGTACTTTTTCTTTTTTTTTAAAGATCATCCTCATTTTATTAGATCCTTTGTTGAGTCATTTAAAGAAATGTGAGATCGGGTTCCGCGGCTCCTTGTAAAAATTAATTGTCCTTCCTGCGGCTTTGTTCACGACTCAGCACATTTTCAACAACTATGGATATATATATATATTATTAGAGAGCCGCTATGTAAATGAGGGCGATGATGAGAGGGACCTGGGCGAGGAGTTTGCATCGTGCGACATGGATAGCGTGGCCTTCCGAATGAACCATGGCTCTATTAAAACAGCCACCGACACAACGGTGAAGGGGGTGGGAAAAAAAAAAAAAAGGAGCCCGGGGTTCACAGACCACCCATTCAGCCCTGTTGGTGAGGTTGACTTGAGTCAGTGGGGCAGTGTTCTGGGTCAAGGCTCTGCCTCCGGTTATGAACAGCTTTTTTTTTTTTTTTTCAAGAGCTCCTTTTGATTGAGCTGTCCATTTCCCACAATGAATGCGGCGCTGCAAGGCCCCCGCTGATGCTCGGGACGTCGTTACAGATTATTCATGGGTGACAAACGGCACACGTCGCGCTCCAATCAATCCGGCGACGGGGTTCTGGCCCAATGTCGCTCCAAGGAGACACAGGTGAGCCCGGGAAACAAGGACTTACGGACCTCTGACGGCTCAGCATTTGGTATTAAAAACAATGCCTCCAGGCGGAAGAGCGGAAAAAAACGGACGGAAGTTCTTTGAGTGCGAAGCCTTTCAAAAGGATAAAAATAGCATTTTGTAATGCATGTTTCAGCGTAGTTGCAATATAAAACTTCTGTTTTTTTTTTTTTTTACAGAGATAGTAGACATTTGACACATTTGTGGAAAGACTGTCCAAACACAATTAAATGTAAAATTAAAAGTATGTTTTTTTCACCTGATAACACTAACATGTATTAGCTACTTTTAATGACATCAATGAGACACTTTTGGGAGTCATGTTTTCACAAATTTGATATAATTTATTAAATCAAATGATATATTTTTCTAACCGTGAAGGGAATTCTAAATGGAACTGTGTACTTAGCTAGCTTAGCTAGTAAATAACAATGCTAACTGCAGTCATAATGAGGAACATTTTACGACACTAAAAGTTTTTCTATCCATGTTTATTTGGAATTTTGATTCAAATAATTCTTACTAAATAAATCTTTTTTCAACCATGATGGGAATTCTTAACTGAACAGTGTATTTGGGTTAGCTTTTAAATAACAGTGCTAACTGCAGTAATTGTGGTAAAATGTATTATTCTTATATTCTTTTAATGTATATTTTGAAATTTGATCCAAGTTATTCACATTAAATGCATTTTTTTCAACTATGAAGGGGATTCTAAATTGAACCGTGCCCTTGCTAACTTAGCTAGTAAATAACAATGCTAACTGGAGTCATTACAAGGTAAAATTAAACGACCCCAAAACAGTTTGTATATTTGTGTATTTTGAATTTTGATTAACATTATTCTTGTTAAATATATATATTTGATCAATGACGTGATTTTTTTAACTGAACTGTGTACTTGCTAGCTTAGCTAGTCTAATTGCAGTCACCACGAGGGCAAATGTAACACCCCAAATATACATATTTTTGATTTTAAATTTGGTATACACATCAAATTATACAGCAAACCTAAAATGTCTAATTACAAAATCAGGACACCCTATAAAACATCATCCTGTTAAACACAGTTTTAATTTCTCAAATGGATTGCATCGTGTCCATTATGAGGCAGTAAATGTTAATTTATTTATTTTAAGTGCTATATTCGAGGCCAAAATCTGGCCCACCAAGTCTTTTAATGTATCCCATGGAATGGTTGGCTCAATGTCAAAGTAGATTCATTTTCATTTGGATCTCTTGCCTGATAAGGATAAAGATTCTAGAGTTTAAGTTAAGATAAGGAACAGAGATCAAAAATGTCAATAATTATACAGAGACTTCCAATAAGAGTAAAAATTATGTTGAAAGAGTTTGACTGGAGTGTCAAATACAGCTAATTAAGATATAAAAGCACTGAGAATTAAAACAAAATATCACAATTCCTTTTTAATATACATTTTGCTTCTGCCCTCGACCTTCACTCCTAAAAGATTTTGTCTCCTTGTGTAATTGGGTTAAAATGTAAAATATTTGGAACCAAACCAGATTTGACGGCAAAAAAAAACATGTTTTCAAGGTAATAGTTCTTATGAAATTACCCAAAGTTAATCAAACGAGTGGATGAGATGGAGACGTTTAAACTGATCTCAGACAAATCTCTAACTTCGTCAGGAGCTCAACTGCTCCGTTATATAATAAGTCTCTACAAGCAGACACAGAGGAGCTGGATATTAAATACAATCTCGGCAGCGAAAGAAAAGGGATTATAAAAGACATCCTAGAATGGCCTCGGGAGAGTAGAATTGTCACTCTGCGAGAAGTTTCACCTCCACTTACGCATGGCTGAGAACACGCAGGATAGCGGTTTACATGCATGTGTTTGTGGCCACACAGGTGTTCACGGCTTTTGTGAAGTGATAATGAGTCGAGGCAGAAAACTTCAAAATAGCTCGACTGTAGACTCACAAACTCGGGGGTTGAACGTAGTCAACAGGCGGCGTCGAAAAGTGGACTTAGATGTAATGAAACGGACATGAATATAAAGCCAAGCCGACCTCTCGTGATTAGTTTGTCTAACCTTTCGCGGAATGAGGCGGCTTTGATTAGCGCCCGAGCGGCTAGCTTGTAATTACTCTCCGTCCAATATCCTGACCCGGGTGATTGACACCGGCAGAATGTTCTAGAGTCCAAGGCGTTTTTTTTTTTTTTTTTCCCAGTCTAGGCCTGAGCAAGACACGCTCCTTTATCTGCCTCTCGCACCTTGTCTCGACTGAGACGGGAAGACGTCAGGGGTGAAGGTCTTTCTGCCTCTGTTCCCATTATGTTCGGCAAGTAGGTGGATCAGATGAAAGCGTACATGCGGGAAATGATTTGTGGAGGCTAACATGGTCTCACCTCCCTGTTCCGAGACCGCCTCGGGTATCGAGGTGAATAAACAAAGCGGCTCCAGGTAAGTCGGACTAACTCCCGTCTGATTGCCGAACGCCCCTCAATACAAATCACATCGCCGCGCTCGACTCCCTCCTCACGATCGCTTCATCCCTCCCGGGTTCTTTGGCTCACGGGGATTCTTGGTGATCCAATAAACGTGTTTGAGTGTTTGGAAGAAGCAAAAAAAAAGTTTCTGGTAAACAGCCCGAGGCCACAAAGAGGCAATTACTTTCTGACAAAAATAGTTTTTTTTTTCACTCATAATTTTGAAATGCATTCCTCTAAAAAAAACTAGATCGCTGCTATTTTTCCCTCTCAGGACAAGAAAAGCGTGAATAAATTACCACGGCAAAAAACTGCAAAATCCAATTAACACATCACCAACCTCGTCCTCAATCATCAGCATTGTTAGGAAAATCCATTTTAGTCAATTGAAACTAATCACACACGTACTTTGTAGTGTGAAAGTGGAATTGATTAAAGTGATAAAACGGTTTCACCTCTTGATCACTCACTGGAAAAGAAAGTGAGATAATACGAAGATTCATGACAATTGTCCACAAAAGACCACATGAATGCTTCTCCATGCTTAGACGGCGGCATTAAGACGACAAACTTTTTACAAAAATGAAATATGAACTTATTTTCATTGAGATGTTACAGAGAACTAGCAAAGCACTGAGGGAGTGAATACCTACACAAAGAACTTTTCACATTAAATTACATTGAAGTTAATAAAATATTTTTCACGATTTTCGATTGTATTGTATCACAAGAAGTATTTTATATCGGGCATCTTAGAGGTCACCTGTTTATTTGGATAGGGGTCCTCTAAAGGCAGTTTGGTGAGTGATAGAAAATGTGTGCTACAATAAAGATGTGTGTTCATTTTTTTTAATCTGAAGACATGGGGTCAGAAGTGGGATTCATTTAATCAGTACTGAATGAACAAAACTATAGTTTGTCACTACAGAAGATTATTTCATTCAATTCTTTGTTGTGTTTCATGGTTTGCTATTTCTATACTATTTCTATACAGCTATACAACGGAAACCTTCAAAATCTTCTTTAATACAGGGGAAACTACACAAAAATACCACATCTAATCCGTCCATGGTTTGCCCATTTCTATCCATCCAACTTTGAAATTTCCTGAAACTGATTCCCAACCGTTTTAAGTTAATCTGATGAAAAATAAAAATGAAAATGATCCATTCATCCTTCCTGACAAGGCATATTAGACCTTACCCTGACATAATTTCTTCATCTAATCACATTCTCTTATAAGTTATAGTTATATACTGTATGTGAATATACAGTATTCCTATAAATACATTAACAGTGGTATTGACTCTACACGGTCACAGAAGAAATGCCGTAAAGGTCCAGCTGATGGACCAGCCCTAAAATAGTTAGAACAATGAACCAATTTGCCTCTTCATGATATGGTTCGCCCATTCAGTCAGATTGAAACAAATATTCAATTGGATCTGCCTGTTTTTAATTGAAAAATCTGATTTGGTGTTTTGTATATATTTGGATTAAACTAATGAACTGATGAGGCAAGACTTTCATCGTAGAGGGATGTGTTGGTGCACGGGCAATACTAATGAAGTAATTTTGATTAATTTCAATAGATTTTGAGTCCATAAATACTGTTTTTTAAGTACATTTAGAGATTAAAAATCTTAGCGACATTGCGTAAACCCTGTGAGTGCAACATCATTTATTAATGTCAGTTATTGAACCTGTGTAGGTGAAGTTCACTCCAACTATGTCTTTTCAGCTAGTGGAAGTACAACTTCCAAGATATCGGTTAAGAATAAATCATCTGAGCCTAAAAAATAATACATAAATGTAGTTACTGAATGTTCCACATCTTTCCAGATGGGTAATCAAATCCAGGTATTATTGAAAATAACACTTTGAGGCCATTAAATGGGTCAGAACGTAAAGTTAATGACACACCTAAGACATATCAAGGAGGGTTAATTGATGTGTTAAATTCTCACTGGAAGGTGATGAAGATGTGATATATTTATTGAATAGAAAACACATCACGGTGTTGGGATGGTGGTGTATCGAGCTATGATGCATGAATAATATTTTCTTTTTTATTAAAAGCTGTTCATCTATTGCATCAACTCTCCGAGATTCCTTCGAGTAAATAACAATTCTGGTCAAGGTAGCATGTTGTGTTTCCATCTCGTCGATGTGGATCAGCAAACACCAATAATGATGTGGTATTTGAAGAGAGTCTCTGCGAAAAAGGTTTACACTGCGGCTCTTCATGAATCTGGTTTTAATGCTGTAGCGACCTGAAAACAACTCTTCTGCGACACTCAAGGGGTTCTGGTGCGGTAGACCGAGCACAGATTGAGGCTTTAAATATTAATTTCTTTGTTCTAATGCAACAGTATGTATTATTAATGCAGTATGTGCAAGACAGGATTGTGTGTTTTAAAAATAACCAGCTGCTGAAAAGTGTGGAAAATGGTTGGAAAAGTAAAGCGGAGCTACCCCAGAGCGTACTCTTAGATCAGTGGCAGCAGATGTTGGAGGTGGTTGTGGATTAGTATTCCTTTAGTTCTCAGATGGAGAAAGTGTGTCGGCTGTGATTTTCCAGAGCTCGAGGTGACAGCAAAAAATGATGCTTCCGGTTCCCAGATAGGAACTGGTTTCAAGTTTGGGTGAACTTCAAACAGTGTACAACTTAGATGAGGACGATGTGAACATTTATTGGAGGAAGCCACGACTCAGAAGCCACTTAGTTTAAATCCTCAGAGTATATTTAAAAATATATTTTTCCTCTCGGCTTAATTTCTAATCAGCATTTTATTTGAAATATATTCCAACATTTCCCTGGATTTCAAACTACATTTCCCTTTTGTTCTTATGATACTTTCGGGTTCCAAAAAAATACTTTGACAAGAAGTTGATTGAGAAAAGTTTTGAAAGGGGTTAAAAGATTGTTTAAAAGCTTGTCTGGGTCTGTTCCAATCTGTTCAAAGGAAGTGCTGCTGACCTTGTAAAAGCCGGATGAAGCCCTAGAATTAGTGAGTCTTCACTAGTTGTTCCAAAGTTTTAGCTCAGATTTGATCATAGCCTTTTCCCTGAACGCTGCCCGACTTTGAGACAACCTTAAAGAGGAAACCAGGCTTGTCATTTTATAGATGACTCAATACCGGTTTGGATTAATTGACCAATTGATGTGAGGTGGCGTAAAAATAATCGGGAGGCATTTTAGTTAATGCCAGGTGTGTTATAGCACAAGGTCAGTTTAAAGTTTGGTGTGAGTTGTATTTTCAAAAGTACAGTACATAGTGTTGTCCTGAAACACGCCTTCCAATCAAAACTTTGACTTCCTGTGCAGGAAGGAAGGGGTGGGGCAGGACAATTGGCGGCCGAGTTTTACTGACATATTGCTTTCCAATCCTTTTGAACAGCCCTGAAATGTTTTTAGACAACTGTACATTCCACAGTTTTAACTTGATTTAAACCTGTTGAATGAACATTTCTATGACCAAGACTATAAAGGGCAACTAATATAAAACCCAAACTCTCCTGACTCACATGTTTCAAATGTTGAAATCCTTCTCTCCAAGATGCTGTAAGTCTCTCATCAAGACCATGTTTTCAACTTATTACTTCATAAATCCATCATCAGAATGTTCCCCTCCTACTTTTCCACATATTTCAAATGGAAACAGTCGATCGAAGGCTCAGGTCCCTGGACTTCATCTCTTTTGCCATCCCCTCAGTCCATATTGAACTTGGCAAAAAAGCGTCTGAAACCTGGAATATGCTTCAGCAGAGGCTAAAGCTGTCCAGTTTTATTCCTTTGAGGGACTTCAAACTATCTGTAGGAAAGCTGATGAGGCAGTTTGTGGGGGTCTGCACATGCACTTAGTACTCAATTCCACTTTAATGTTTGTGTTCTGTATTGTTGTATTTTGTGTCTCCTACATGTGTTTTGTGTATGTGACTTTCCGTTTTTTGCCGCTGCCCCTCTTGAAAATGAGACCCTGGGTCTCATTGGGAATTTAACTTGTATAAATAAAGGTTAGTAAAAAAAAAAAAAAAAAAAAATTATGAAGTTGTCCACCCTCTGAAATTTTGGCGAACGAGAGGTTACGAGAGCAGATTCCTTTACAACATTATAATTGGTTTGTTGGTGACAAACCTCGATGTTTGACCAATCACAGCAGAGTGGGCGTGGTTATGGTAAACAAGATTTTTGAAGTGGGCGGGGCTTAAGCACATTTTCTAACGTAAATATTTGAATGAAAAGAGAGTTTTGTACAAATAGACACATACTGATGATAGAATAGAGGTCCAAAATATATTTAAGAGACACTCAAACAATGGCAGGAGATGTGTGAATGGATTAACCCCGCCCACTTTTTCATTGACATTTTGTTTCCTGTGCAAAGTGGACATTAACATTAATCCTGTGTTAGAACTAATCCAATATGAACGGCTACAAGTCATTTTTTAAAGACCAACATCTTGATAAATAGATATATTTGTTTGTTGTTTGCAGAGATGAGACACGGCTCAACATGATATGTTGACCAGAACAATGTAGGGATTATGAGAAAAACATTGACACATGTTCAGATGCACAAGAAAACATTTCAGGCAATACATCATATTGTCTATTATTAACTTCAGCGAAAAAATGTACAGAGCGTTTTTCAAACAATGACATTCCTGTTCAAAGCTGACCAAAACCTCTTTAAAATATTCCATCAACACCGTCAACATGTCGAGACGAGTTATGCAAAAAGGTCTTCCTCATTAACTACCAACAACACATTTTCATAAAAATGTATATGAATTCAATTGAAGTCAAACCTCCAACTGCCCTTAGACTGACTCGGAAGACATGTTTATTTAAACTGCGGGATAACAGAAGACCTTACAAAAACAAACTCAGGGCCAAAAACGATGTGAAGTGATGAATTATTAATTAAGATCGCATAAAAATCCTCAAGATTGCTTCCTGATGGCTCCCAGACGTGGACGGATGCTCTTGTTGTCGAGCACGCCTCATTGAACACTTGTTTGGATGAAAAGGTTTTGCATCACCACGCGCTGCTTTTACTCAGAGTATGTGTGTTGATCAGAATGAGAAACAGCTTTATTAGCCAAGTATAGATGACAGTAAACACAGGATTTTTCTTTGGGTGTAAATGGCTCCTTGATAGATTTTTGAATTGATGGTTTTTCCATTAAAGCAAACTAAAACATAATTATGTTTAGTATGTATTATTCCGTGAGGAACTACTATATAACTCCGCGAGGTGCCAGGTAGTATTATTTCATGAGGTGCCGTTATATTACTATGTGAACTGCTGTAGTATTATTAAATCATACACCATTGTATTACTCTGTGAGGCGCGATTGTACTACTCCACGAGGTGCTGTAGTATTATTTCATGAGGTGCTGTTGTACTACTCCGTGAAGCGCTGTAGTATTATTTCTTCATACACCACTGTATTACTCTGTGAGGCGTCATTGTACTACTCTGCGAGGCGTCATTTTATTACACCACGAGGCGCTGAAGTATTATTTCATAAGGTGCCATTGTATTACTACGTGAGGTAATGTAGTATTATTATATCATACACAATTGTATTACTCTGTGAGGCGCCATTGTATTCCTCCGTGAGCTGCCATTGTATTACTGTGCTAGGTGCTGTAGTATTATTTCATGAGGTGCCGTTATATTACTCCGTGAAGCGCTGTAGTATTATTTGGTCATACACCACTGTATTACTCTGTAAGGTGCAATTTTATTTCTCTGCGAGGTGCTATAGTATTATTTAATGAGGCGCCGTCGTATTACTCCATGAAGCGCTGTAGTATTATTTCGTCATACACCACTGTATTACTCTGTGAGGTGCCACTGTATTACTCCACTAGGAGCTGTAGTAATATTTAATGAGGCGCTGTTGTATTACTATATGAAGCGCTGTAGTATTATATCATCATACAGGACTGTATTACTCTGTGAAGCGCCAATGTATTACTCCACAAGGTGCTATAGTATTATTTCATGAGGTTCTGTTGTATAACTCTATGAAGAGATGTAGTATTAATCCATGCAGGGTCGCAATTTTTTCCGTTACATGTTGCTTTGGCAGAAGGAATGGGTCTAACTGGAAAATTGTCTTTTCATTCTCCCATCAAATTCCTTTCCTTGACCTCGGGTCGAACCATTATTGGGAGTGGAATTGTTAACATCGAAAATCACTGTCCGTTAATCACAGACACACTCACATGTCACCATATCAACATGAACATTAACCTACTTTGATCATGAGCCATCCTCACAGCGGGGCCACATGAAATAAAACAGTGAGCCAAATTTGGCCCCAGGGCCAGTGCTTAATAGTCTTCAAATGTATATAGTTTTCAATCATACTGGTAAAACTCTTCCATCCATTTCTAGTATCTGGTATCCGAAAAAAAAATATGAATAGAATAATACCGAACAGTCCTGCTATATTATGTGGCCCCTTTGAAAAATTAATTGCGGACCGCTGCAGCCGAACGAGGCAAAGATAAAAACAAAACGGCTCCATCATATCATTTTCTTTCAGTCTAAGGGTCTGCACCATTGGTGGCTTCTATTGAACACACACAGGAGTATGCCCTCATTAGTGCTCTCACATTTTGTGATCTTTTCTGTCACGGCGTGAGGCTGAGAGAATAATGGAGACGAGAAAGTGGCGGATCATTCTAAACGAGGGGGAAAGAACAGGAGATTGGATTTGAATCCGCATGGTAGGAAATGTTTAGTTTGAACATACAGGGAGTTTTTTTTTTCCAAAGGCGAGTGACACATGGTGATGCATGTTCATCGATATAATGATTTTGAATGACTTCAATATTGTGACATGCTATGACAGGAAACAAGCTAATAAGCCTCGTTCAAGCCATGATGTTGATCCGAATGCCAGTGAAGAACTCACGATGTCTTCCCTCGCATGTGGGCGGGATAAACACCCAACATGTTTATTTAAAACTAGAACTAATCATTATACATCTCTTTATCTAAAAAAAAAAATATGTAGGGTTTTAGAAAAAAAATTGGCCTGATTACAAAGTTTTTTGTTTATAGTTTGAGTATTCATTTTGGCCATTTCTTCCCACCTGGGAACTTGAACACATACAAAATTAATTATTTTTGAAATGATTGGTCACACAAACCTATTAAATAACAATTTAAAAAAACTGAACAGTATTAAAACTGTTCAAACAAATAAATAACTTGAAAAGAAAAGTATTAAAGTGCTGATAGCAGTGACTTACTGTTTACTTTTCTGAATTAGCACTGATGCTAACATTAGCTCTTTAGCCAACAAGTGGCTCACATTTATAAGAATAAAACAAGAGTCAGTGCAACAAACTAAAACAAACTAACAAAAATAAACATTTAAGCTTGTTTCCTCTTTAAAATCTACTATGATTGAGCATTAATATAATTCATATTTACAAATATTTCATTCTTCTAGTTGCCCATATCATTTTAAGCTTAACAAATCCATAAAGTCATTGGTTCCATTCCACTTCACTCAATTCTGAACCAGGACTTACTTTTCTTTTTGCAGAAAAGTAAAATAGAACTAATGTAAATCCATCAGAGGACTCGCACGAAAAAGCAGTGGCCCTGTTTTTCCCTCAAAAAAGGAAATCATTTATTGATACATCTAAAGTGCGTCTGAATATGAATGTTTATTGAAACGTATCAAATAAATAATACATCTAATGAAAAGAATAAAATTCAATATGAAGTGGGTATTTAAAATTAAAGAATTAATTAATTAAAAAATTACTTGAGGAAAAAAAATGAGGGAAAAAATGATCAGGACACCAGATAATAAAATGAGTTCTTTAACTTTTCTGGTCCGAATTTATCTCAGTCTCCTGCCTGAGGGGAGCGTTTTGAGCAGTGGGTGAATAAAAGAGAGTTTGCAGGAGGTAAATCACTTTTAATTCACCAACACATCCTTCATTACCATTAAATGATTCCAAGTGCCGGTGTAAATTTGGATGCCGAGATGAAACAAATACAGATAAAAATACATTAGGCGACGTCATTCTTTGAAGATTAAACAGATCGCCAATGTTTTGAGTTTAAACCCGACGATTTTTTACAAAATTAACCTAAATACACACAAAAGTTACCATATACCACATAAACCTTTTATATATCAACAAGAAAAACTGAACAACGGTATTAAAACTGTTTATTTAAAATAAATAACTTGAAAATGAAGCTAAGCAAGTGCAGAAAACTACTTAAACCCACAATGTAAACCTCACAAATAGGGTTATTTATGTGTTATCACGTGACAGTGTATACATTTTCTAGATATGTTTTCTGTGTGATTTTGTTTTTCTAATTAAAGTACCTCATCCAAGTACTCATAGTTACTTCATTTAAAGGAGCAATATAAAGTTCTAACTATATATCATCATGTATAAATATCAAGTTTTGAATCTCATTCCTACAATAATATTCGTTTCAACTTGATACTGGGCAGAGAAGAGCAGGATGATGTTTGTGAAGAGGAGTGTGAAATACCTACAGCCAGCGTCTCCTAAGGCGGCAACACACTAAACATTACCTGTCAGCCACCAAATTTGCTATAAGAAATCTCCACAGACTTTTAAGCTGTCAGTTCTCCAGCTAAACCGGCCACAGCTCCACTGTTTTTTGAATTAATTCCGGCTGAGCAGGTGTTGATTGACACCACGGTCTCCTGCACGGTCTGTCGGCGTAGCGCTCCTGTGATGTTCAGGCCGGTGGAAAAAATATACCAGTAAAATATTAAGCATGAAATAAACCCCGGTTGTAATCAATAGAACACTGCATGAGGGAGTTTTTTTTCTTCTTTTCTTTTGTGAGCTCGCTCAAATCCTCGGAGATTCAACACCCATGTGGGATCTAAGAATATCTAGAACTTCGTGTACATGAAGTGTGGAGTGGTGGGCTGTACGTGTAATGTTGGAAATGTGGACACCATACGAACTGTGAATATGGGAAAGTGCTGGTGATATGATTCTCTGTAGGATTGTTGGTGAGAAATAGGAGTAAAAAAAGAAAAGCATTTGTTGTGTTATCAATCCATTTCTCACATTCATTAGAAACGATAACACATGTTGCCTTAGGAATATTACCAATACTGTACAAGCATTTATTTTAAACTGATAATGATATACAATCTTTTGTAAATTGAGTTAAGCAGAGATTGACAATTCACATTCAAATTGGATACATTTGTTCCATTTTGTTTCATATAGATTCATACAAACCACCATAGAATACATAAACATAACATCATACATACATACAAAGTTTGTTTTTATTAAACCAGCAGCCAACAATTTTAATATTATATATATTAATATAATAATATGTTTTCTTTTCTCCTCTCTTTTCCCCCTTTCTTTTTTTCCTGATTTGAAGAAATGATTAGAAAAAAAAACAATCCTATCAGCAAATTTAAATTTTAAATATATAAAAGAAAAAAGTGGATTTAGGTTTTACATTGTCATGGCATAATGACATACAGTATATTTATTAGATACAGATCTTCCTTTCTATTGGTTTGACGGCCCCTTACAACAGTCCCAGAATATATATAATGTGGCCCCGTCCTAACAGGAATTGTATTGAATTGAATTTTTTATTCCCTGAATCCCAAATTATTGTAATTAGCTCATTCATCAGTTTCACTACCAAGCAAATTCATTTACTTCAACATCAGTATGACTCTTAAAGTACACATCCTTCATATCTCTCCCTTATATAACCTTAAAAACTTTATTGTTAAATCCTTTATTTTGAGGTAATTATCACATGAAAAATCAAACTAGTCAGTAATTGACAAAACAATTAACCATGAATTGAACTTTTCCTGCTCTATTTCAAGTTAGTGCAATGCTATGTTTTTAGCCAAAAATAATAATCAAATCCAAACAATTCTAATTGAGAAAAAAAAGAATATTTCTAGATTGTGATTCAATCTATATAACTGAATTCATTGTACATATTAGGGGGGAAAGGAATAGTCAAATAATTGATTCATCAATAACAAATTATTTACACTATTTTTTATTAATTCTGTCTCGATTATAATCAGAATCAATTCTATTGACAGTGATGTAAACAAAACACAGGGATTTGTTATGGTAGCATTACAGAATATAAATTAGATATACTTGGTATATTTTTGACCACATTGCTGGGAATCTGATGCAATAATCGTGTTTAACTATGTAATAATACGTCATATTAAACAATTAGTTGTGCAATTGTCAGTACAATTCCTCGTCAGTAAAATATTACAAAGCTGTATCCCTGAAAATAATTTGTCAACAGCAATGAGTGCACTAGGAATGCTGGTGGCCATATTGTTAATTAACTTGTAGGAACAACAAACAAAATTATAGCAAAGAAGTTATTACTGCAGCTCTCATTACACCCTTCAAACTCATGACCTGGGGGCTGATAAAGGCCTGCCAAAGCATTTTATAAGTCCCGTCGGATGGTTGGCTCAAAATTGAAGTAGATTATTGTTCATACTGATATTTTGACCTACTCGGATGCTAGTGTCTAAGAAAACAATAGGAACAAAGATAATGGATTTCAATAATTAAAAAAAAACTGAGGTTAAATGAAAATAAATTGATGGGACATTTGATGCTTTGGGTTAAAGACACATTTACAATTTGTTCGGCCCTTTGACCAAGGGTGCTAGAACCACATAGGAATGAAAATTTCCGTCTTCCGTTTTTGAGTTATTTTGCAATCAATATGATAAATGGACCTTAGTTACGATAATACACTTAAATAAAAAAAAAAAAAGTTATGTTTAGTTGACAGTAAGTATTTGCAATTACTTGTTTTGGTTTATTGGAGTTTAAAAATAATAATTAATAAAATAGCTTAAGTTGTATTATACTGAACTAACCTAATTCAATTATTTGCAAATAAATATCTGTAATAAATCATGTAAAAAAGATTAAGTTAGAAATGATACCTTTGGTCATTTTACAACACTAAACTACACTGATAAAATAATTTGCAACACCTTTATTATATATAAATAGAGCTTTTTGCTATATAAAAACAGTTTTTTCAGTGAAATAACATCAATGAATGTTAAGGTTTTATATGAAGTAACCTTGTGGAATATGAATCCTACTCTTTTTATAAATAGACACATTCTTTTTAATTCAATACTATATTCAATAAGAATTCTCTTTCATCCGTCCATATATATACGTGACCTCCTTCCATCCACACAAAGATCTGGTTCAAACTCTCGAGCCCACCGACCCCCACGAACCCCTGAAAAGTAGAACTTTAGTGATCTTTCAATAACATTTCTGTCTTCACAAGAGCAACAAAAATAAATCGCTTCTCCTGTGAAATAGAGTTCCACCAAGAGTCTTGAGTGCCTTCCAACTTCAAGTGAGGGCACTGTTTTTTTTTGTTAAACTGACACACACAAAATTGCTTCAGCTGCAGCCAAGCGAGGGGCTTCAGTCTGGGGGTGGGGGGGGGGAGGCGGTGGCAGAGGCTTCCTGCGTGGGAGAGCGAAATCGCCCATGTTGTTGTTTGACAAATTGCAATTATCATTTATCACCGGGTTCCAGTAATTGCTCCTGTTTTTTTTTTTCCTTTTTTTTTTTTATTCATTACACCTGCACATCAGAAGCCGACCCACTAGCACGCCCAGGCCCTACTTAACAAAGTCAGAGTGAGATCAATGAGAGCAGCCGGATCGCCTGCCAAACTCGCTTTTCCTCCAGCGCTCCTGAGAACACGAGGCCAGACTCACCGGTTAAACCCACTCCTCCGCTATCTTCTTCGCTCTCAGGTGTGTTCCGTCTGATTTTCAGGAGTCGCTGCCGGTGGAGATTTATTTTTTTGTGCACACAAACGTTGACCTGCCAGAGGAGCCCGAGCGCTGGCAGATGTGTCGCGGGAGCGATTCACCTCGCCATCTGTTTCATTGTGCTTGATGATCGAATCTACAAGCCCCCTGTCTCGCCTTCAAGGACGGAGAAAATGAAACTTCAATTAAGCGGGAGCTGATAATTATGTTTCATCAATTACTCCCTCAGCCTCAGATCAATAGAGCACTTTCTTCCTGCTAATAATTGCCCCCTTTTTTTTTTTTTTTCTTCCCCTGCAGATTCTCCTGCTGATCTCTGGAAAAACCAACATCGGTCGGTGCTTTGACTATAAACTACATTGTTAATTAATTATTAACGTCACACCCGCGCTGGTTTGGTTATGCATGGTGGGTTCACAGGAGGAACTCTTATTGTAAAGTCAATAGAACATCATCACAGATGGAGAAGTGGGTCTTAAATCCTTCAAGGTTATCCAGGCTAGGCTTCTCATACATACATTTTAAGTCAGTATCTTCACTGAGATATATTTTAAGCGCAGACCACTGCCAAGCATCTCACCCATACTAGGTTCCTTTAAGGGCAACTTGTTGTTCTAAGTGTCTCCTAAATTAATCGTGGACCTCTATTGTATCAGTATGTTTCTGTCTGTACAAAACTCTTTGAATTTAAATATTTACATTAGAAAATGTGCGTAAGCCCCGCCCACTGAAAGCATGTTGTTTTTCTGGAGATTGAATCTTGTTTACCACAACAACACCCGATCTGCCGTGATTGGTGAAGCATTGAGGTTTGTCACTGCCCATAAATCCAGGACGTATCCACCTCCGAGGGACTTGTTCTATAAACAAAGCAGGGCGTGACTACTGCTGGCTGGAGGAGGAGTGATCTAGTAACCTCTCGTTCGCTGAGATTTAAGAAGGAGAAGAACACTGTAAAGTAATAACTTCAAAACATCTAGATGAGAGACTCGCATTATTTGTACTTACATAGTTCACTTTTACTTTTTTAACATTTGAAACATCATTAATGATTCAATGATGATTCATCCAAATGTTCGGAAACTTGCTCACAACATACACTACAAACTAAGAAGAAAGATTCCGCCTACAGGTCTCAAAAAAGAGTAAAGAATCCTGCTGATTAAAGTGATAGTTCTCCAAAATTTCACTCATTTTCTACTCAGTCTCAAGTTGACTAAGAGGTGGGAATAATCTGATTAATCCGTTTCTTTTTGGAGTTACAAGCGAAAATGTATATCCGTATGACAGTTGCGAACTCTTGTCATTTTTCTTTGTTCAAAACGAAACACTTTAAAACTGCTAAATCCCTCTATACGATGAAATTAATTCCAACCCTTCGTCAACAAGAGGGTGAGTAGAAAATGAGTGAAATTTGCTGCTTACCCTTATTTTCTATGTTACTTAGCTAGTGGACAGATCAATCACCTAACCTTTAAAAATATGTAGCAACCATAACCTTAACATAAATTTAAGTGTCCACATGGATAGAAGAAGGGAGGCGGAAAAACATACCCATCCTTGTGAGCAAGAAAGGTGGCAGCTTGTTTGCATCGTTGGTGTCTGTTTCAAAAATCAATAAAAACGCTTTTCTGCTTATTTACTAGTTGAATAAATGTGCAGGCAGAGAGATCGTTTTTCTTTGTAGCTCCTCGCTCATGTCGTCGGCAAATGGACGAAATCAATGGGAACATTTTAGGTTACAAGTAAAACAAATTACAATAGAAGTTTGGGTTGATGAAATCTAAAAAGTATTGATGCTAAAACGTTGTATCCGGATACGATACTCGTTTTAATTTCATGGCTGTAACCCCTGAAATAAAAAATTGAAAATATTGCTTTGATTGTTATTGTTAATTATATATTTTTTTGTATTAACTTAGACTGAAACTTTTTTTTTAAATAAATATATTTTTCATGTCTGGATCTGTTGTAACAAAGGTTGTTTTTTTAATAAAAAATATATAATTTTAAATTTCGAATCAAAAAATTATAAATTATAAAAAAAATACATAAAATAACTATACAATCAGAATCAGAAAACTTTTTCTTTTTTTTAATTTAATCAACAAATGTGTTAGGAAAATATTTTATACTGATACAATTTTCGATGAGTATTGGTATTGATTTGAACAATTAAGTTTTGTGACAACCCTAATAGAAATACATTTGGTTATCCTTGTGTGTTCTCAGGGTCAAGGATACCCGAAGGTCAGAAAATAAACGTGTTTGAGGTATCCCTTGTGTTGTCTCTGGGTCAAGGTGAACGACCTCCACCACTGTATATGTATTTCTGGCAACCAGGAAGGTCGCAACACAAGGGATACCACAAATAATATTTTATATAATTTGTTTTCCTGGCCTCCGGGTCACCTTGACCCCGAGATAACACAAGGGTTAAAAACAAAACAAAAAGCTTAAAAAACGTCTTTGTGGACAAACAGGAAAAAACATATTCAGTATTTAGGAATTTTCATCAACACTTTGAGGTGTTTTCATTTGACTTGTCGTCAAAAGCACGTGTGTTAAAAAAGGTTTACATTTTAGCATTTTCTCTTATCAAATAATAAAGTTTATAATTGAGAATGCAGGTGGGATAAAATGTCCAGGGGGGCTTTTCTTTGGAGAGTCAACCAAATTCTTTTTAATTTTCATGAAAAGAGAAGAAGGTGTGCGGAGAATTAATTTTTGCCCAAAACTGTACAGTTATAAAGTACTTTAGTGACTGTGATGTTAACGCCGTCCGCCATAAAATATGTCTTGTAACCGCATTTATCAGTATCCATCATGACCTATGGAAAGGGCAGGAAAGATAATTACCACGGGGTAAAAGTATGACAGGCGAGCGGGTGTGAAGTTGGTCCGCGACAGAAGACAGGTCGTCACAAAGCCACAGACGAGTCGTGAGGTATTAAGATAAAAGGTTACAGATCATTTTCACTAAGCCTAGCTCATCCCTGCTCTTAGATTAAAACTTAAATATGTCATCAAAGTACAATCCACGATCGAGACAATCATGAAATATGGTTTAATATCAGCTGCCGTCGACTCAAAGGCATTATTAGTTCTATAGGTGGATTTAAAAGATTTACCGGCCTGGCGGTATTCAGAGTTCAAAGGAATGATGGAGTTCAGGGGCAGATGCTCATAAACCTCCAGGTTATTGCAGCTATATATGTTGCTCTTTAGAACCATCAGTGACGGAAGAAATTACATGTAGGGAAAGACGGCTGAAAATGAAATACTATTTCACTTATTCTGCGTTTATTGTAAAAGCTTGTGACAACGTCGTTCAAAGAAATATAATCTCCTCGTATCTGCGGGAAGGGATACGATGAGCTTTATTGAAATGAAAAGTGAAAAAAAAACACGCATTTTCCACCTGAGTGCTTTCGCTGGAAGGGTGACAAGGCGACGCCTGGATCAAAAAAATGGCTTCCATCAGCGCTGGCAGATGAAATGCAAACACAATCAAATCAATCAGGCCCATACAACAATCCTGCTCAAATGCCAATCTCCCCGGCTCCTCATCGCGCCTCTGATGAGAAATCATAGAGCGGGAGAATCTCCTAATCTATGCAAACACACTGTCAGCATTGATTTGCTCAGGTTGGATATGTCTTTATTAGGAATCGCCACAGACCTCAGACTCGTCTCGCCCACAAAGGATGCCATTAAAAAAAAAACATATATATATACCCAACTGCTGCGGAGAGATTTCCAACGTCACAATTAGTCACGAGGATATTGAAGTCATGATTTCTGCCCAAATTTCGAGCGTGATCTCTTGCCGAGTGTCGTGGGGGCGCCGGGGCCGGCGGGCACTCAGCACCGTGTCAGTTACTGTTACCTTCCGAGACGGGAGTCAGCTGGAGCTGCTTTTTTTTTTGTCTTTCCCGCAGTGGATCGGTTGATGTAAACAGACCTGTCTGATGAGGTCAGAGGTCGCGTCTGCTGTAGGTGGTTACCACCTGTCATGTTTTCTCCCGGGGACCTTGATCGTCTGACTGAAACATGTCATGCCCTTTAGAACTCGGAGGGTTATTATTTTCATCACGGAGGCTCCTTTGACGTCGAGCCTGTCTTTAGGTCTACTTTTTTTTTTTAACTTGGACCACAGTGGCCGCTAGCTAAGCTAAAGATGAGCCACAAATATAGTCTTTTGACTGAACCTTTAAAGGTAAAAATGGGTGGATTTTAAATTCAATTCCAGCAAAAAAGATACAATTAAATATTCCATCGCATTTTTAGTTATTTTAAAGCAGCAATATGTCACTTTTTGACTATATTTTCTGTGATTATTTGCTTGATACTTGCATTAGAACTCTTTAAATATAATTTCAACAGACCTTTGTATGGGTGACCCAACCGGACGGGGCAATACCCGGGATTTATACCAAAAGCGGTTGCGGTAAGGAATTATTTTTGCCGCTTGGACATTTTAAAAAATGTATCAAAGAATGCAGGACCACAGATTTTTACCCAGCTCTGCACTATAACTTTAATAAGATCAACTTCTGTGTTAAGTAAAAATAGTTCAGGCAAGAAATGAGTGATAAAAGTAAAGTGTCACATGAATTTTTAAAATAAAAACAATATTTGCACATGTAAAATTTTACATTTAACACATAACATTGCTTCATAGCTTATGTAAAAGTAAATATCTTCCTCCTTTACTTGACGCCATGGTTGAAGAAAGATTCATTTTGGATGTCTAGAAATGTTTTTCAACACTGGACTGGTAATCACGAGAACCCAGTAAAGTTTGATTGGCTGTCGCATACATGTTTCTATAATACGAAAAACGTTCAAATCTGTTAGAACGCCGACATAATCGGCCGGACCTTGTGACAGAGAAAGCTGTCCATTGGTTAATTTTCAAATATTTGGCTGGACCAATCAGCTGGGCCTTTAAAAACATTGCTTTTGAGACTGTGTAGTGTCAATAAAGTTGTTAATATTATTATACGATCAGGAACAAATCAAAGCCAGACAAGATAAGAGTTGATTCAGGACGGTTGGTGACTGATTGCACGTGCAGTAGCTTCTCCAGTTAAGGTACTGGAGACACTTCCGTTTTCACAATCATACGTCACTGTAATCACATGATAGTTTCTGCCTGTGTCCTCGGTCAACCCTACCCAATAAATCTCTCCATCTGTCGGGTCTTGACGAAGAGCTAAAGTTATGAGAAGAAGCAGGTGTTTGTACAAATGTAGCAGGTAAAGTTTGTTTTTTGTTTGAGGTCAATATTAAATAACTCCCAGGGTTTTTCCTTCAGCTTCAGTTGCTGTCCGTCCTTGCATGAGCATGGATCAAGTTTGCCAACTCGGACATCGATTCATCTATGTCCAAACTAGAACCGGAGGGAGCAAAACTTCAAGTAAGTGCATCAGACCAGGATGAGGACATGACTTTTAAGCGCACCTTGAGTGCTTCTGAGACCTGCCATCATCAGAGCCACCAAGTTTAGTGGACATATTTCGGAGGAAGTAAAAGACATTTAGACAGACACACATCCACTTGCAAAGCATCATAATAAAACAAGCGGCGTCAAATTACACCCCGACATGGGCCGAGCTTTATAAATATTGCCTTAAAAAAAATCATTCTTTATCTCAAGTTGTGCTACTTGACGATGAAAGCATCATTGACTGAATCCTGGCTTTCCCTTTGATCCATTTATTTTTCCATTTCATATACTTGAGCAATAAAAAACATGCACTTGAGTCATCACACAAAATCTCAGGACACTTTTGGGGGGGTAAAAAAAACTAGACCTCCGAATGAAAATGTTTCTTTTTCAAGCTCACAGATGAGTCAACCTTAAAGAAAGATTCTCGTCTTTGAATTGATTTTGGTTTGGGTTGTTTTTATAACATGATGGAATCTCAATACCTTTAAATAAGGCATTACACATTGATTCAACTGGTGTCTTATAGATGTTGCTACCTGTTTATGTCTTGAAGTGTTTTGGATTAATGAGGAATGTTTTCACTGGCAGATTATGTTGGACACATGACCAAGAATCACACCATTGACCCTCAAGGTTTTATAAGGATGGACCATGAATGCCCAGATCACATTTTATAGAAAGGACAGCTGACATGTAGACATCTAGAAAACAGAAGAAGACCGACCAGTAGAGATGATAGAAAGCCATGAAAGGACAAAGTTAATGAAGTCATCTCTGCAGCTGATCATTCTTATCTTATGATTATTAGTCTTAACTGTGTACGTAGATCATCAGTTGCAAAGTTACACTGATAAATAATCAAAGAGTGTGGCCTCAGTCCAGCCTGGCACACCTCTGATGGAAGAAGTAATATTCTATCCCACAAAAATCAAAGCTAAGCTAAAAAGAGAAGTTTGCACCAGTCGACAATGTCAAGATTGAAGGTTGGACTGTTTTCGTGCCCCCGCTGGACTCTTTCGATACTGCATGCCTTGTGCTCTGCCTGTCCGTTTGTGTTTTTGCCATATTTCTGCAACATGATCAATCACACGACCTTTTATATGTCTGCTCATTACCTCGATTATATTCACCCATCTCTTTTGACAGGTCAGGCCTCTCCTTGTTCATTGCTTTGTACATTTGTTCTTTGAAAGCTGTTTTTACAGTCTACAACTTTCTGTTTTTTTTATTTCTTGATTTTTGTTGAACTCTTTAAGGAATACTAAACTTTTTTATTTTTTGTCTGATTTTGGGTCAGAAGTGTAAACCTTTCCAACAGAAAACATGCAACTGTAGAGATAAGTGTTAACTGTAACGGCTATAATGTCACTAAATGTGGAGTTAGGATTGATTTTTGGAATTGAGATGTTGAAATTGTGTCTTGCTCAATACACTAAAAGCATGGCTGTGTATTACCTCCAGGAGTTTACCGATGCAATCTTAGGTTTTGGATATAATCCGGATGTAACAACTTCATGCACATTCTCTTTGTTTAAGTCAAATATATTTAAAATAAAAGATAAATCATCCCAAAACTAAAGAAATACATCAGTACCAAGAAAAGAAGGTGAACGAAGGAGGTCTAAGATTTCTTAAAGAGGAGTGTAAATGAGGTAAAAAGCATGTACTGTAAAATCACAACATTTCCATAAAATATAAATATTTTACTTGCCAACTTATATAAAGCAATTTATATGTTAATATTTTCTCAGTGGGTATCACCCTTGCCAAAACAGCTGCCGAATGAAAGGTGCGAAAAAAAATTCAGCTCGTGGTGATATATTCGAATATTCAAAAGAACTCGATTGATCATATATTATTGTCATTTAGGTGCGAAACAGTCCTGCGGTGACTTTCACGGCATAATTATTTAATGTCGATAACGTTGTTCCATTTGAGAAAATAAGTGAAAACATGTTTGGTGCTTCCCTGCTAAATGTGTGGTTTCAAATAAAAGCTCTAAAGTACTTTCACTGTAACCGAAAAAAAATCCTGTTATAGAACCTGATCTTTTTCAAGAAGGTGATTTGTCACCGTTCCACTGGATACAAATTGTCAATCAATTGTTGTCAACCCAGGTAAGTGTTTACACTTCTCATTTTCTCGTCCTGAAGGCAGTGTTGGGCAGCTCCTCGTGTGACAAAACTCTCGGTTGCTTGGAAACAGGTAGTTGTCCATGGTGCCGATGGTGAAGCAGAAAAAAATCTAGCGTTAATGAGGAACTGTGTTTAATATTTATGTAATTATTTTTTATCCGCGGCAAGGACAGTAGAAACATGACAAAAACCAATTCAATTTTCTCTCAAGTGTCGTTTCTGTTTTGTTTCTTGGTCTCTTGGCTGTGTGTCAATGAATTTAACAAATGTATCGTAACATGTCTTGACAAAATATAAGATAAATGTGTTTCATTCTAAGTCTAATAAACCCATTTAAACCATTTATTCTTGTTAAATTATTCATTGTTAATCATTTCCATGGTATACCAAATTGACATTTTTACATCTGACATGGAGGTTATGTATCGTAACATCAATATCAGAGACCCAGGAGCAGGAGTATATCCCAGTTACCCAGGGCGAGAGTTGTGGATATAGATTGACCTTTACAGATTAAGATAGACTTCGATGGTGTTTTTAAGGATTCATCACTGACCTGTGTAGCATCTACTAATGAAGGTCACACCAACCTACTCAGATCAGAACTACTATTACACTGAAAATTATTATATTAAACAAAAGCATAAGAAATATTCAGGAAAATAAATTAGCATCAATGTTACTGTGAAGCCAAAATGTCTTGTTACTCTAACATTATTTCCGAGCTGAAAACTCTTGGTCTAACCTAGCTTGCAGCTTAAGAACAATCACACAAGGAACCAAAATCTTTTAACACTTTTGTTATCTCAGGGTCAAGGTGACCCGAAGGACCGAAAACAAATGTGTTTGTGGTATCCCTTTTGTTGTCTTTCGGTCGTATTTTCTATCATATCTTAAACACTGTCATCTTTATGGGTCACAGTATCAACATTAAACTACTTAAATTTAAGGCTAACCATCCAGCGGGCCAATAAAATGACTTGGCAGGCCAGATTTGCCCCGCAGGCCTGGAGCTTGACATATTTCAACTTAGAAAAAATATGTCACAACGCGATCTGGAGTTTATAATCCATGCGTTTGTGTCTTCTCGTTTAAACTATTGTAACAGTTTATTTTCGTGTCTAAACAAGAAGGAGCTGTCTCGCCTGCAGTTGATACAAAACTCCCCGGTCCTTAAAACTCTTCACTGGTTGCCAGTTTTTTCAGGATCCATTTTAAAATTCGGGTTCTTACTTTCAGATCTATTCATGGTCAGGCTCCTCCTTACATCAGTGATCTGATCCAGACTTACACCCCAGCTCGGGCTCTTAGGTCTGTGGATCAGAATCTACTGATGATTCCTGAAAACACTTCTAGACCAGAGGAGAGAAATCCTTCCAGACTGTTGCTCCTAAAATATGGAACAATCTTCCTCTAGGAAGGCGCTTTACAAATAACATTTACTTACTTACTTACATGTGGTTAATTGGGTTGACATTTGGTGCCTTTAAAGACGTAGTCATATTAAATAATTTAATTTGGGGGGGAGGTATGCGTCTGTGGAGTACTCTCCAAGTCATGAAATGTTGAGTTTAATCCAGAATCAAGCACTTATTTCCGCTGTGACAATAATCCTGTGACACACCTCTATAAACACATACATATGCAGATGCAGACAAATGTCAACAGGGTGTTGGATTTATTCTTCTGAGGGCGTGGAGGCAGGCTTGAACTCCTCGGGGGCAGGGCTGACATTTAACACCAGCAGGGAAGAGATCGATGCAGTCAAATGTGTCCTTCGTAAGTTTGGAGGTCCCACATATGACATATACATCATCAGACAGTGGCACCGGCGAGTGATGCGGGAGTGCTGGGAGGGACCTTGGACCTTCACTGGGGTCATTAAAGATGGAGGCTCTGAGACAAAAGCGAGCAGGAAGTATCCTGCAGGATGAATAGTTCATCTATGATAGGAACTCTGGAAATATAACGCTGTCAGTGTTGCACTGCTGAACTTCAACACACAACTTGACAAACTGATAATTATAGATCGTTAAAAAAAACGAGAGGAAGAAATATATAATATAGAAAACATCTGCCTGTAGCTGTTCTGAAGCATTTGCAGACATTTTTATAAATCATTTTGACCTACAACAACACAAATGCAGACACGAAAAAACTCCTCATTATGAAACCAGATTGAGACTGTTAAACTGAAATGTATTCGTTTCTCTCCAGGGCAGATTCATGAAGTGTACGTGAGTGCACGCCGCGAAATTATATTTAACCAGTCACACCCACAAAAAAGAAGCAAAAAGAGCTAATTAGCGGCACCGTCGCTGACACTCTTGCCTCGTGCATTGTTTTCTTGAACGGCGCCGGAGTGAGCCTTTCAGAGTAAAAAAAAAAAAAAATCTAAAAATGGCTCCATCTGCACAAAGGTGTGCCAGCGACACAAGGTAATTTAAACAAACCACTGTAGGGTGACACCAAACTGTTGACAGGGTTTATGAAGCGCAGACGCCAGATCGCTTTCGCTCTGAAGCCGAGGCAGTCACAATGAGCGCCTCGTACAAAAAAATCCCCAAAATAATTTGAGTCCCCTTTGACAGGAAAAAAGTTCCGCTCATGCTGTTAGAGGCTTATTTCCACTTTTTCTGTCAAGATGCCAACGTTGGTATAGAGTAGCGACGTGAGGTCATACCTGTGGATCGCTGTAGATTAGTGTCAACTCACCTGATCAGTTAACAATCAGACACAAATACACCTCCTGCTGTGCCACTAAGAATGTTGAATATATGCCTACTGTGGTGTGTGACAAATGATTCTAATACTTAATAACGAGAAAATGTGCCTTGAATAATCCGGGACTTCATCTTAAAGCGACAGTTCACCCAGAATTCAAACTTGACTCACTTTCTACTCACCATCGTGTCAAAAATGGGTTGGGATTATTTTCAGAATAATCGGCTCCTTTTTGGAGTTAGAGACAACAATGTAAGTCAATTTTAACGTAGCGACTGATGCTTAGCTTCATCTTCGTCGAAAAAAGATACTCCATAATGCTTGTCTATAATGTCCCACTCCTTGACAAGAGGATTTTATTCCCGAAAAAATTAACAAGTCTGTATTTTAAGATCGTTTTTAGCGGGCGCTGCTAAGATATCTGCCTAAATCTGTTTCAAAAATGTGTTTCACTGAGGAAAGACATCAGGCAGGAACAAATAACTTCTGCAACAATCAAAAAAATTATATATACAGACATCTTCAAGTTTTATGGAACAATTTTAACTTAATAAGTCGACAAGATCAGCTCTTTTGATTTTTATATGTCTGAGCATGCCTCTCAAAACCCTCAGAATAAGCTTATATAAGTTTTAGTTGGACATTACATGATGGATGTTACAGACGAGAATTATTGACCTATTTTGGATCATTTTGGACGAAGAAGAACCTGAGTATCAGTCACTACGTTAGAATAGACCAACATTTTTAGCTTTAACTCTAAAAAGGAACGGATTACTCTGAATTTTTGATGAAGTATCTCTTTAAATAACTTACAAAGTTAGCTTGTTTAATTGTAGGGTAGATCTTAAAATGTAAGAGCCTTAAGCGTAAATCCTAAAACACTATTTTAAAATAGGTAATAATGCTATGACATAAGAATAAAATTATAATAAAACATAGAAAGGGTTACGGCATAAGGTTTGTAATAATTCATTCCCAATGCTAATCAATTCTTTACAGCAACAGCTATCAATTTTATGAGTTGTTTTTTTTTCTATTTGTATTGTGAACTAATACTAGAAACC
Source organism: Callionymus lyra (assembly GCF_982586985.1). Taxonomy (NCBI): domain Eukaryota; kingdom Metazoa; phylum Chordata; class Actinopteri; order Syngnathiformes; family Callionymidae; genus Callionymus; species Callionymus lyra. Next base: position 11,439,912 of record NC_141826.1, read on the forward strand.
AGTTAGCCATTTGCCATATTCATTAATTATCTAAAAAAAAAATGATTTCAACTAAGAATACCTGCTATTCATTTTTATAAATATAAAATATAAATATAATATAAAAAGAAAATCGGATTACATTTCTTAGTACAATACTCGACCACAAAAATGTTAGACAGCTAAAGCCCTATATTAATCTCAAAATGACGGCGAATGATGTTGCCAACCAAGATACGTAAGACCTTGTCGCTGTCATGACCCAAGAAGACGTAAACGTTTTGTCATTTAATAGGCTCCTTCCCAGCTAAAAAGAATCTACAAATCTCACATCCAAAACAAGAAGAATGTGCGGACGGAGGAGAGTAGATGAAAGATGGGAGAGAGCAGACATACATTCCCTTTGAAGGACAATTCATGTGTTTTGACACTGAGCAGAGACGCTTTGGACCAAAATTAGCCTCCAAAAGTTCAAACAGAGAATAACATTGACTCATATTTCTTCCTAATGCCAGTTTTAGACTCTGCAACGGATATAAATTTGCCCCCAGTTGCCAGTTGTGTTATTGAGTTAGACAGCCCTGGTCTAACGTTAAAACAAGTAGCTTTTTTTTCTCCTCAATCCAGAATCTGAACACATTTATTGCCAGTAAACAGAGCACAGGATTTTTTTTTTGTTGTGTGGTGCTGACAGTACAGATTAAAATGAATTCAATAAATAATAATAAAAATCTAATTAGATGAACAAAATAAATGAAAGTGGGCATATATAAATTAAATGTAAACATTAGTTAAATGAAAGAAATACATTAAATTAAACTAATATAACAAGACGTTGAAATAACTGGTGGTCAGAGTCGCTGCTACATTTTTAAACCACATTATCCAATAATATGTTCTAAAAGTCGATCAGTTCAACACTAGTAACAGATGCACATTCATGGTTTATGTGTAACTGTTATGGTTTAATCACAGTTAGACACTTGTACTGTGTAACTCTACTTCCTGCCAATAATTGAATGTTTTGAGTTGCTGGATCTAAATAAGGAAACTTGTGCTTATTTTTTATTTTTTTACATATTCTCAAGGTCCTTATGCTCGGCTACATTTTCCAAAAAATTTGTGAACAAGCTCTTGTGTGAAACAGACAGCTTGACGCCCAGATGGCTGGACTACAAGCTCAGTTACCTTATTTTATCGAGAACGAAACAGTAATGTGACGCCTCCCTTTTGTTTTTTTTTTCCTATTCTGCGTTAAACTCTGTCAAATGAAAACACAACGTTTCTTCTTTCCTTGGTCTGTTTTTCTGCCTTTCCCGGACACCTGCTATTTTCACACCAACTCTCCTGTCAGCTGTCAGCCTGTGAGTGGGGAGTTTAAATTTGCAGATTGCTGCTGATTCACACCACATCAGTGTCATACTTGTTTATGACACTGATGGCAGAGGACTCAAAATTGCACCACAGCACCAATTAAAACAAACATGTCTCTGAAGCGATTGTGTGTATTTTTCAAACTGCAGCTCGAACAAATGAACGCGGGTCTCGCTGTTGGTGAAAATGAGTTAATGGAGAGCGGCTGTTAGGAGCACCTAAATATATCTGCCGTCTAAATGTTTGATTAAAATCTCAGCCACAGAGAGACAGAGAGAGAGAGATAATGGTCAGACAGACAGCCAAGTACAAATGGAGGACAGGAATGAATGTACAGATGGGAAATCAAACAGTTTCTATGACAGTGTGACAGGCAGACACAAGAATGGACAGACAAAAAGACAGAAACGAGGCTGGACAGAGTGAGAGACAGAAACAAGAATGGACGAACAGACAGAAAGAAGGTTGGACAGAGTGAGAGACAGGAACAAGAATTGACACAGAGACATAGAGACATGAAGAAGAACAGATGGACAGAAATAAACAAGAACAGATGGACAGACACTAAAATGGACGGTCAGAAAGACAGACAAAAACATGGACAGACAGACACAAAAATTGACAAACAGAAAGAAAGACAAACATGGACAGACAGACAAACAGACACAAACATAGATAAACGGACAGAAAGAAAGACACAAACATGGACTGACAGACAAACAGACACAAACATGGATAAACGGACAAAAAGACAGACACAAACATGGACAGATAAACAGACACAAACATGTACAAACAGACAGAAAGACAAGACACAAAAATGGACAGACAGATGGACAGACAAAAACAATAGACGGAAAGACAAAAGTAAAAGTGGAAAGACTGTGGCGCTCTCGGATGACTTTTCTGTAGGACAGTGAGTTGGTCCACCTGTCATAAAACATTAGGACCAGGTATCTGTAGGTCCTGACAAGCTCTGCGTCAGATCAAAGATGTATGAAGGTTTGCTCATAGACATGTGTGAATCTTACTGTGCCTGTGGACCAAAGCCAGCCTCCCATGTAGCCTATAAATAAAACATGGATTCTTTTTTTTTTTAATAGTAATGTTATTTTTAAATGTGCTCTTCAGGTTTGCCTTGTAGTCTGTGTAAGATATCTATAACTAAAGTAAATATTGAGAAATATTATCAGATAAACTACCTTTTCCAAGCACTGGGGGCCATCGAGGTTGTATTTGAGTTTTCTACACGAATCACTAAAGGCCCGTGGGCCAAATCTGTGAAGCTAAGTCATATCATGTGGCCCGTCGGATGGATGTTTTAAAAATCAAAGTAGATTAATGTCTATATCGTAACGTATATGATTAGTTAGAGATTCATAAATTCAGGATGTCAACAATTACACCGAGACACACGATAGGAGTAAAACTAGAGAAGAAAAATAATTTTGATGAATGTGTAAAAACATGGAGATTAGGTAAAAAAACCTTGAAAAAGTGAAAAGACAATATCACGATGAGACTCACTTCCTGTTACAGTATTTTGAAGCAATAGTTCAGCCAGACTTTTCTACTCCCCCTCATGTCAACAAAGGGTTATATTTTAATATTTAATATCAGCTCTAGTTCCAAGTGTCCCTTCGTTGCCAGTTAGCAATACAAGTAAGAATTGACACTGCTATCCTGGATCTTTTGCTTAAAACAAGCTTCAAATATCGTATAACATTTTTTAATGGCTTCAATTCAAGATGAACGTTACAGACGAGCACCATGGGGGTGTTTGGATGTTTTTTAGTGTGTCCTATGAGACGAAGTTGAAGATGTCCACATGCTAGCGTTGGTTGCTACATTAGCATGGACTCCAAAAAGGAACAGATTACTCATAATAAAATAACCACAACCCTTAGACGAAGTGATGGTGAGTCGCAAAAGTAGGGCTGAATCCTGGTAGGTGACTTGTTTACAAAAACTTTCATGACTCTGCGCCGACTGAGCCGACACGGTGGGATTTACGACGCACGTCACATCATGGCGGACGTCTATGGAGTGAGATTGCTGCCACCGGTTTGAGCAAGTGTGTCTTGGTTGTTGTACATACAAAATCCCTCTGCTGTGTGTTCAACCAGTCATACCCACGCGCTCTAGCTTTCATACCGGCGCACAGCTTTATCTAGTGGATGTATAACGCAACTGCAGTCAAACGTTCGACTGTATCTTTTATTCTATGTGCCGTATAATCCAGTGCGCCCTATTTATGAAAACAGTTCTAAATTAGGCCATTCATTGAAGGTGCGCCTTATAGTCCAGTGCGCCTAATAGTGCGGAAAATACTTTTTTTTGGTGGTAACCTAGTCCGCTTAAAGATTTCGGCCCTGATTGAGTTTGACACGCCTGGTCTAAGTAAAATAAACCTTTAAGGAGTTGGAGTAATTTAATTTGATCGTTCTGCTGACAAACTGGATCCTCTGTTAAGTTTTTTCTTCATCTGAGCCTCCACATTTGAGCTTGTTTCGCACAAAACTGCCGAGTCATCAACTTCCCCCACACTGATCTGGCTCCTACCTGTGGCCGGATCCACGGTCCTCTCAATCAGATGGTCGTCTTGGTGAACCCACTCGCCGTTGCACTTGAAGTAGATCTGCGTGGCCGGGGTGGATCGGCAGGTCAGCATCACCGGCTTGTTCTTCACGATGAACTCGTCCTCCGGCTCGACCAGAAAGTGCGGCAACAGGTCGGAGAAGGCGGCGGGGAGCGACGCGGTCGCGGCGTGCTCCGATCCTTGGTAAAAGGGGACACAAAAAGATGCTTTCAGCAAAAGTTTTAAAGAAAAAAAAAAAGGCTTTCATGTTTTTAAGTTGTCACGCGTGTCAGAGCCGTCTCGCACCACCGATATGACTCCGAAATAACTAATGTATAAAGTCAGCGGGTCCTCGCTGAATTCCACTTTATTCATATGCATATGTGAAGAGACAGTGATGGACAGGACGAACAAGGGACGGCGAGTTGGCAGTGATGCACTTGTGCACTCTCCACCGAGGGCCAGTCAAGTCGTCCATGTCTATCTCCCTGCTCTTCATCACCGCCTTTTTTTTTTTTAGCATCAGCCGATGCACTGGCAGCGATAAATGGCATTCCCGTAACCACGCTTCCTCACGCGCCGTTATTTCGGCTCTTCAACTGTGCCCACATAAGGTGGGACGAGGCACGAAGGTTAGAACGTGAGCGACGGATAGACAGCCAGTTAAAGCTAAAATGACAGGGTTGAATGTAAAATATGAGACACACAAGGCGGAGGGTAAAATCCATATGGCCGGTGGCGGAGACACACACACACACACTCCCGTCCTTCAGGAGAACAATGCTGCAATTTACAACGGTGAAAAATGCTCGACACAAATAGCGAGCGACACGAGAGGGCCTTCAGCGGAGACGACGCCCGCCTCTCGCTCTCAAAACATATTTGCTAGCGAGTGAAAAGTGGAAAGAAGGACATTTTCTACTTATACCACCAGCACTCCAGAGAGATTAGTAAATCCCAAAATAAAACTCATTTAAAGCGCCGCGATAGTCATTTACGGACTTGAATCAAACACGGCTGACGGGCCAGAAATTACCAAGCGTTCTCCGTCGCCGAGGTGGTGGAGGGAGGGGCTCGCATATAACAAGAGGGAAAAAAAGCACGTGATGACCTCCGTCTGCCCTCCTGTTCCTTGTGCATACAAATGTCAGGCAGATGCTCGTGTCGGTATCTGGTGTGCAGTTTGGTGCTTTGGTAACACAATTGCCGGCACAGATGCATAATGTTGTGACCACACAGCTGCTCACCCTAGTCGGTTTCATTCAACCCCATTTACAAGTATCAAGTCCAAGTATTGACCTGGGAAATGTGTGGCCTGGGGGCCAAAAATAGAAACAAATGTTGACAAGTTTGTGATAAGTATTTTATAAGATACTTTTATCGGTCATTCATTAATTTTTCAGCTCTAAATATGAAGCTCAAGTTCTTCATCTATGAGTCAAATACCTCTAAATGTTTCAATTTTTTACAACTTGTACAATATTATCAGATTTAGAAACTCTCGTTGCTAGTAAGGATTTTTTTTGGGGTTGCAGTACAGAATAAAATACTACAACAAGATAACAAACAAAAAAAGCAATAGAAAAACAATACCAAAGCATATTATGTTTAATCAATCCTAAAAGTAAAGTTACATTGTGTTTATTTAAATATATATTTATAAATAAAAATAAGAAAACAGACAATACCTATTTCTCTTTAAGGTACTAATTTAGCCATTAGGGGTGTGTACAGGCAAGAATCTTGCAATACAGATGCAACAATAATATATATTGCGATACTTTAGGAACATGGATATATTTGTAGTGTTTCACGATTACTCGCCTTTGGTGTTGCAAAATTTACAGACAGACATGACTTGCCGTTTTCATATGTTTTGAGAATAAAATATGTTCACACAACAGCTTTAATAGCTGCTGGAGTTGACTGTATCCTCTTGTCCTCAGTTATCACCAGTATCTCGTGGCATTAGCTATTAGAGGACATAATGACTGCTGCCAAAAATGGGTTTGAATCATACAAATCTGTTGAATATTGATACTGTAATGTTAAAATAAATATTGTAATATGTAAGTGTTTCGATGTTTTCTTAAACTCCTAGTAGCGTAGTAGTCTTTAACCTGGTACTCTATCGTCCATACAGTGCTGATCTATCTAGTTCTCCCAATACAAACTTGAAAATACATAATGTTTCCATTCTTTCTTCTGCTTCCTATATACATCTTGAAAGATCTCAAGATCTCCTATAAAAACAATCCTACTGACACAGATCAGCCCTGATGTTATTATTTACCCATACCACCCTGCCTGCACTCTCTTCTTCACCTCTATTCATCTCTGTCTATTGCCCTGGAATCCCAAAACCAAAAGATTTGTAGATAAATAGTAATACATCCCAACTTTTTAACATTTAATGATGCCTGTTTTATATTCATTAGTTAAGCTAAGTTTGGGAAAACAAGAATAAATGTATTAATATAGAAAAAGACATGTGTCTTAAACGTTTTTGAGAAATAGCTAAAACCTTTGGCAGGTTAAAGTTAAGAAATATTGGCATAAATTGAAGATATAAACAACAAAATATAAATAATAATCCTCTCTGTTCAATAGTTGCATAACCCAGGCTATTTCGAAGCTATTTATTTCCCCCCACGCGGTATATTAAGACTTCCTTTCTCTTGTTTTCGGTTTCTTGTCTGCTAATTTATCAGGATAAAAGACGGTGAAGCACACCGCCGCCACTGAACCCCATTAATGTTTCATGTACATATTTAACTCTTAATGAAAACTAAATGTTCTGTGTCCAATGAACGACATGCATCACTTTCTGACACTTTTACTGGGCCCGATCTCTTTTAGAAACGCATTTAAGAATAATTAATATGACAGCTTCCTATTCAGGGATGATATTGTTTACCGTGTTTATCATCTCTCGGTGTCAAGGACGCGACTGCAGTTCAACATGAATGGTGGGCATAATTGCTCGCTAAAACTTCCCTAATAAACACTGCGAGCGCAGCAGGTCACACTGATTGAATGTGAGGTGGTCGTAATGATGGCGGATTGTTCTAATGGGCCGGATTCCAGCTTTGTGACCACGGCCATTAGCCGGCGGGGCTGACCCGCTGTACTCCCCGCAGGCTGAAGACGACAGCTTGCTAAAATAGTGGGCGAGAATCGCCTCGCACATCCGACAGGTTAATGATTTCATAGAGGACAGATGATGTTCGCGGCCGACAGTGAAGCCGACGCCACCGGAGAGACACACCGACGAGTCGTGAGAACGGCTTGATGAACCTCCCTTTTCATCAACCCCCGCCGCCGGCCGGAGCGACGCATCGAACTCTCACGAACTTCTGATGATGTTTCCCATTTGTGTTTGTTCTTGAGCAATGAAGGTACAGATTTAGTGGCTTCACTTTGTGTTAATGAGGTTAAACACGGCGTTTCTTCGAAAAGGGGTAAAATTGGCGTTTTATTGCCGGTTATTCTAGTCACGCACTGCTTTATATTGGCCTTACAGTATAATGAAGGGCTGATGTGAAGTAAATTGACTTAGATTGTGGCCACAATGTAGTTCAGAGTCGATGCACAGCACACACAGACTCGCACGCAGAGGCCAAACTAACCGACTCCTTGCGGGTCAGTGCACAAATCAAATAGACATACAGCAGCAAGAGAAGAGTGGGTCTAGATCAGGAGTCCATGAAGCAACTACTATTTACCAAATGAATGAAGTTTATTATTAAAATGTTAAACTGGTAAACTTGAATTATTATTGTTACTTATCAGCCGCCACAGAGATTATCTAAAGGGAAACAAATGTGAAAACTCTCCTGACTTACTAACATGTTCTAGTCCTCCTCTCTAAGATGCAGTAAGTCCCTCATCATGAAAATGTTTTGAAGTTATAATTTTTTTAAGTTCTCCCCCGACTAAAATCTCGACGAAGGAGAGGTTACGTGAGTGAAGCGCATTATAACGTAACAATGGTCCCCACTCCTCTTCAAGCCAGCTGTAATCCCGTAATTCAAGCCAACAACAAGTCCTTTGGAGATGGAGACTACCAGGATTGATGACGTAAGGTGACAAGCCTCAACGTTAGACCAATCACAACAGGGTGGGCGTGGTTATGCTAAACACATTTTTAGCTCGAGAAAAACTAAGTGTTTTCAGTGGGCGGGGCTTAAGATCATCTTCTTATGTAAATATTTCAATGAAAAGAGAGTTTTGTACAAACAGGCGCATACTGATGAGTACAATAGGGGTCCAAGATCAATTTAAGACAAATTAAAATCTACACATTAGCTGACCTACAAAAGAGAGAATCTAGCCTTCGTACGACTGAACGTTCCGAGACAAGACTGTGATGTTTGCCAGGCTATGATAAATCAATTATGTCTCTACAGCATGTGTCAAAGTCTCAGCTAGGGTCCGAATTCAGACACCATTTTTTTATTATGTGGCACATAAGATGAACATACGAAAATAGGGATTTTAATTAGCGATATGATTCCTGTTACGATTTGCATTTGATGATAAAAATGTTAAGTCATTGTTGATCCACTACCATAATTAAGAGACTCGCCATGTTTTACATTTTTAAACCTTGTCTAAAGAAGAGCTTTTTCGGACAACACAGTTCTTCACCACAACTTTTAAAGCCCGGGGAAAGCTATAATAGCCACTTGCATCCTTGATTTTGGGTTTGTGTTAATAGCCATTTGTGAGGGCGGGAAGAAAATTGATCAGAACATAAAGATCAATGGCTTTCGACTAAGCCCCTTTTGGCACAATGCAGTGAATTGAACTCTCCCCGATCAATCCCACTGCCCGTTGAAACGCACAGATCGACGACTTATAAACTAAACCCCCCAAAAAAAGACTTTGATTAAGCGTCGCATGAAGATCGTTGCTCTGATTGACAGTGTTTTAAGCTGCTTCGCAGGTTTTAGCTTCCATTCGAGCTTGAGGCAACCCTTAGAGTGAACCTGTGTTCTTTTGATGCTTGCCCAAGTGTAGTCGAGGCACAATGCGAAACTATACGATTGTTTTAATACTGTAAGGACAAGAATATATCTGTAGTATTGTCGAGTACTTGACTCTGGTGTTGCAGAATTTACAGACCACATGAGTCGTAACGGCTTTCATTTGTTTTTAAACCAAAATATGTCCAAACATCAGCTTCAAAAAAAAAAACGGCTGGAGTGGACTGTATCCTCTCATCCTCAGTTATCGCCTGTTTCTCGCGGGATAACATTAATTTAGCTGCCGAAAGTTTGGTTACAAGAAAACAATGGAGACGCAGTTAATATACATACAATATAATACAGTATAAACCATAAATGCCTTGACACCTTTGCTCATTAGAAGTAGCAAATAAATGAGTTTATAGAACTACATTTCTCCATCATACAAAAAGCATACTAATTACAGTGTAGTGAGTCCTGGCAATACGTTAACGTATTTCAAACTCTGATCAAGGGAAAGCTTACTTACATTTTGTAATCAAAATGACAACTGAAAACTGTATTTTTAATTCATCCTCAGTGTCCTCCTCCTCTTGCCCTATTTAGCTTGGACATTAAGAAATTAAGTTAAAGATGGTAAACAAATGGTTAACTTGTAAGTGATGACAATTATAACCTAGTATTGCAAAAATGTAATTCATACATACCAAGTTATAGTGTTTTGAAGTGCTAAAAAAGCCAAATATGGAATGATGTTGGACTAATAAGTTACTACCTAGTGTTCCACAGATGCATTTGTCTCATGAGATGTTTCAGCTGACCAAAAACATTTGCTTGCATGTAAAAAAAAACAGAAGAAAAAGTCCTAATTTGTGTGCACCAGCTGTGCCAGTTAGCTCCTCCATGATGTCCAGTGCAGATTTTTCTGCTGCACGTAGACAACACGTCTCATCTGTCCAGCTGACCCAGTCAAGCCCCAAGTGAGCGACGGATGGCGTCCAGAGGAGGGAACACACAATGAAGCAGCAGTGTTGCAGGGAAAGCGCAGATGCTTGTCGTGGGATTGCTGCGATTTATCAGAACCGAAAAGGACGAAAAAAGAAGATTAAAAGAAAGACGCAGACCGAGATCTGATGACCACAGAAGTGACGCTTATTTTGCAGCTAAAGGGAGGAACAACCCCGTATGAGAGCCAACACCACAGCTCTCCCCTCGTGTCGCCAACACATCGCGTTTAAGTCAATTAAATCGTCTTTGAATACGTTAAACCTCAGAAGGGAAGCTTCATTGAGCAATCACTGGGCGTAATTTACATTGAAGTAATGAACATCGTCTTGAAACACGTGTTCTGTAAAAAATAATCAGCGTTGGCAGGCGATTAAGAAGAACTATTAGAATAATCTATTATTCTGTCTGGACACTGTTCCAGCAGAGCAGTGGCTTGTTTGTTGTCGCTTTGAAAGCCCGGGAGATTTTCATCGTCGCATTTGTTTTGGCTGAACGAGATGGACGTTTTTTTATGGAAAAATCACACTATTATCCGGAATCTTTTTTAATGATGCATCAGTATATTTTACAACAAAGTGGATTTGTAACACAGTGTTTTGGTTTCAATGTTGCTACACAATAAAAAGTCCCAACGTCAGCTTGTTCAAGGGTCATTTTTCTTTTATGTTGCCTTCACATCATCAAATCTGCCTGGACAGAGAGAGAAACATTAAAATATAGTCTTTTAGAAAGTGAGGAAAATCTGTCCATTTAAAAAGCTAAAATATTTTATTTAAAAAATGTCCTTGGATGGCGTTTCAACTACAAAATCTATTGGCTTAAGAATAAAATATTTAACCATAAATAGAATTTAACCAGAATACATCATTTTAGGGTGAAAACCAAGAATTAAGTAAGTAAGTCATTTATATTTATAGAGCGCTTTTCTAGACCAGGGTCACAAAGCGATTAAACAATAAAAAAAAATATTCGAAAAATATATACTAAAAAGATCAAATGAATTAACATTAAGTGAAGATAAGGTTGTTATTGTGAAGCAGAAACTTATCTTCATTGTTTCTGGCATTTAAACCAACGTTATCTTCTTTCATTAGTATTAAATATTCATATAACCACTTAAATATAAGACTGGAATTATATTATTGAAACACATTTAGTGGTAACAGTAAATAAAGCGTTTTATTTAAATGGTATCCATCGATCAGCGAGACGATGCTATCAAGCTAACTGTAGCGTTAAACTTTACCTTGAATTGCCTTGATTCCATATTCATCTATACATATATTTTCTAAGAACGTATCGCCAGAGAATCCCATGCAAAGCGCTTCTCATTACAGGTCGGTCATTAAGTGAAAGGCTAACGTGAGGATTCTGATTAATGCACAGAAAGAAGTGATAATTGCTAATAGCATGTTCCTCACCAGTTGCAAATGATTCCGGTGTCATATTGCCAAATGCTAATTGGAAAAGCTAATTAGGCGTGGACAACAGTAATCCCTCCAGTACTCCAGGGGCTACGTTCCAGACCTGCAGGTACGAGTCCACGTTCCAAGTTTCATTCAGGAATTTTAAACCCTCTTACAAGGAGTTTACACGTCCAGACACACAGACATTTCTATCGGGAAGTGTTTTTTTTTTCCTTGTATTAGTATAAGAAGCTAGTTTTCTGTTGTGATGTTGTGTATGGCTTCTACCATTTACTTACTTTTACTTCATTTATTTCTATAATACTTAAATGCTTTAACTTTGAATAGTTAAGATATGTATGCAAGTAAGTTAATAATAGTTATTTGTAATGTGCCTTTCTAGACCAGGGTCACAAAGCACTTAAACAATCAACAACATTACACAGTTAAAATATATACTTTAAAAGGCCAAGACACATAAGACAAACACAGGAGTCCTAGAATATCAGGGAAAAGCCTGCACAAATATACTGTATATATAAATATACACAATCCACAATCTGGTGATGGATTACTATACAGTAAACTGTGAAACTATATTTAATTTAAGATTATTTTTTAAGAAAATCCCAATAAAGCTAAAGGATAATGGAAATAAGAACATTATACTCACTGTCCATTTTTGAAATTTGTCTTAAAACCTATTTTGTTTTGTATTTTACTTGTTTTATTTCCTTTTATTAGTAATCTTAATGTGTTTATTTTGTGTTCTTGTCCAGCACTTTGTGTCAACTGCTGTTGTTTTAAACTGCTCCATAAAAAAAAGAAAATCAACTATTTAAATTAAATCAAAATTCACTTCTATACTACAATACTTAGTATTGCCAATGTCAGAAAGTGTTCATCATTATAGATTAGAATGCTAATATATTTATTCTAGAAATATGGTAAAGTCGTGCATTCATGTAAAAAAAACAAAACATGAGTTATTCTTTAAAATATGTTTATATAAAGTTTGTGAGGGCGACACTTGAATATATCAAAAAGGTGTTCGGAGAAAGGCGAGTTCGTAGGTTCTTACTCTCATATGAATAACTCGGGCTGCAGCTGACTGATGCTCTTGTCCCCCGGATGACAAATATTTACTCCTCCACATGTTCGACACTCACAATTCATTTTTCTACGAGGCCAAACCTTCCTTCCTTCCACAAGCTCTCCTTCATCCACAAACCACACATCGAGCCCGGGCGGACGCACAAAGAGCTGCTAAATAAACGTGTAGAATCAAGAGATAATCGTCAGCAGAAATATCTGGAAAAACAACATCCTTCTCGTGGAATTAATCACCTGGAAGTTCATGTGCGGAGCAGAAGAGCATTAAACAAACATACCAGGAGAAGCCGCGCCCCAATCGTAGGCTGAAGTAAATCTCATTTCATATCCTTGGTGAGAAGGAGGTGGAAAGATCATGGAATTAATATTTAAATACAAATAAGGAAGTGAAGGACAGACGGCGAGGAGGGAATTGGGGGGATGTATATGTAAATTCATCTCACACGTGTCATGTTATTTTGCAATCTCGGCCCCGCTTTAAATGAATGGAAAATTGGCTGCTAAGCATGTACATTTAATGCGGGGCCGCGCATCTCTGAGCTAACATTAATTCAAGACCGCTAATAACACGGCGCCCAGCCGTGTTCCATGATGAGGATTTTCCCCATCATGCATGAGGCTCGGGGTCACATGGTCTGCTTTGAGATTTGCCATCAAATGCTGGTAACATCAATAAACCTCGATTTGAGCAAACAGTGCGGAAGATTAAAACATGCATCTAAGTGACATCAACAAAAGGATTTGACCTGTGAACGTGCACGGCAACACTTCCAATGACTCTCTTTTTTAATTCCTGACTCCGTTTTAATCATTTATTTGGGCGCTGATCCTCAAGATGAAATTCCAAGCCTCTGCCTTCTCTCTTTTAAAAAAAGACCCCCCCCCCCAAAAAACAAATTCAGTTCATGCCAATTAAATAAAAATTATATTTAATAAGTGAGGCAGAGTGTGATCCAGCGCAAGTGTTTTCAGTGTGTGTGTGTGTGTGGCACGTAAACAAAGGGCTACAGTAAATGTGTTCAGAGAGATAAACTGCTTGGGTGCGTGGAACACACAATTATCTCCTCACTCGAAATGTTCGACACAAAAATAAAGAGAATCCAATGTTTTACTGCTGATTTATATTTGTGGAATTATTTTCTAACATATTTGTTCTTCAGTTGTAAACCCACTTTCACAGTCTCGAACATTGTCGCGTTCGAAGAACGACAGACCTGTACCAGATGGAAGGAGTTAAAATGAAAAAAAATATTATTCATAAGAATATCTTTTTAAATTCTGAATCTATTTTAAACCCACGTAAATACTTGTTAATGGAATTGATAATGAGAAAGGCTGAATTGTGCTCTGAATATCTAACAACTTATTGATTTATTTTTTAGCACACCGTTTTTACACTTATTCTTTTAATTGGAACATTTATTCAGAGTCGGGGTATTTTCCTCAATGATGTAGTCAGTGATTCAGGGATCAGTGAAGACAAAATGTTTGTTTACAGAACTGTCTTTAACAGGAAGTATGAGGCTGATAGATAGAGGCTTAATATTTATATTTTATATATTTATAATACCATGAAATGTATTTTCTCTTATGTTTTGTGACTCGTTGTATCAACAAAGCGGGGCGTGATTACGGCTGGAGGGAGGAGGAGTTAACCCATCATTATGTCATGATGGACTCGGCTATTGCAACCCCTCGTTCGCTGAGATTTTTGATGGGAGAGAACTTTAAGTATTTACTTAAAAAATGGTCATGATGAGGGAGTTACCACTTCAACATTTGAAACATACGAGTAAGTCAGGAGACTTAGACCGCAAACATCAACATTGCCAACCCAAATTTGAGAGCCTGGACCAGTACCCATTACCAGGATCGGACCGATGCCATCCCTGCTTTAAACTCAGTCTTCAAGTTGCAGGAAACTAAAATCCCGCTTCGCCAAATGTGGCGTCGAAGCCCTGAAAGACTTAAAGCTTAGATGTTGCTGAGAAAAAAATCCCACATAGATACATTCCCAACCATATGCTTCCCCTACACATCCATGTTTCTATTCTCAGCAGCACCATTAACAGGCGGTGAAATCTTTCCATTGAAAAGAAATAAAGTGTGTATTCAACTCTCAAGAGCCACAGCTGATACTTGGGCCCCTCTCAATCGCGGATGTTTCCACAGATCAGCTCTGCAGCTGAATCAGCCTCTCCAACAATCAGCTCGCTTAATTACTGCCTGCGACTCGCCAAATAACTCTGCACCGAGCGACTCTCTGACACTCTTTTGCATATCAATTGTTATATTTAATGACAATCCTAACTGCAATCAAAACGCCATTTCAGAGTTTGGCTTTTCTTTTTTTTTTCCCCCCATCAATACCTCATTATCTTAAAACTATTAACAAAATTCAATCTGAATAACAACATCATTCTTCAGCTTTAAAAGATCCGTTATTATCCGCATGCGTTTGTGTCCAAATATTTCTGGTGTTGAATTTGGCTCATCCAGCAGTGGGAAAAAGAAACTGACTGTTAAATCAGTTACATCCAAACCAGCTGTTTAATTGCTCATTGAAATGGTAATATCATGTGAAAATCACAATAGAGCGCATAGTGATATTATTCATCACCAGGATTATAAATACGACTTTTATTGTGAGAATCTAAATATGTGTTTTTTTTGATAAATGACAAAAAAAATGAGTTTACTCTACACGGACAAGGAGACATCATGGCTGCCCTTCAAAGAGCTGCGTGACTTTGTAATGACCGCCTCATACTTTGACGGCTAGTTAATTTTTCAAAGGGGCCACATTACACAGTTGGATAGTCGTCAAGGAAGGTTCTATAAAAATGCCGTTTTCAAATGAAAAATGTTTATTGCATATTCATGAAACGACAGTAAGCTATAATAAAAAATACAATATTGTTAATACAAAAAGGAACCTTTAGTTAAAGCCACACGTATCAAACCTAAGGGCCAAATTCAGCCTGCATAGTCATTTAAGTCAGTGCAATGGTTGGATCAAAATGGTTCGTCCAGTTTCCTCCCACAGTCCAAAAACATACAGAGGTCGATTAGAAATCGGGAAATTGTCCGTAGGTAGGAGTGTGTGTGATTGGTTGTCTGTCTTTGTGTGCCCTGCGACACACTGGGCCTACGGACCTACGAATCTTACGTTTCCAGATTCCCTTTTCTGTTTTTGGACTATTATTTATGAATGAGATTTTTGACTTTAGTTGTGTTTTGAGATATGGACTCTTGTGGTTTTTTGGATTTGGACTTTCTCTCACTTGCACTCGAGTTCCATACAGTTTGTGACAAAAAAGTTAGCTATACATTAATAACTAACTAGTCACAGCACTAGTCAGTATTTTGCAATAATTTACCAGAATGATTACTTTAAGAGAAAAAAAGCTATTGAATGTTAGCATGTAGCAGCTAAATGCTAAGCTAGCAAACACAAGACAGATAAGTAACCTCATGTTTTTACATTATGAAAGAGAGTGTTTTCCAAATGTCTTTAATTTTATAATCTCTTTAATAATTAAGGTATATCATATTTAAAACAAATAAATGAAACCAAGAACAAACATATATTAAACCAATATTTATCAAAGTATTACCAGTAAAATGATCTTTAGATTTACTTAACCTCCAAATAAACATAAAGTACAGAAGTATACAAAAAAAAAGTAGTGTTGTAATGGTAAAATGTGTAATTACCCAACATTGACTTTCAATTCTTTATTGAACAGTAACCGAGACTTCAGGCAGATCCAATCAAAGTTGTTTTTTTAACCAAGAGGCTCAGATGGTCACCAGTGAAACGTAAATATAAAAGAAGATTGAGAGTGTAAAAATCACATTAAAATGTAGCTTCATGAAAGAAATAATTAAATTTTAGTTGCTGCGGTGACGGTATCCAGATGTTAAGGTCTGCTCAAGATTTATTTGAAAAGGTTGAAAATGAAGTTGGATTCAATAAAGTGGAATAAGTGACATCAGTAAGAGATTAAACCTTGAAGAAAAAGTGAAGCCTCCTATTCCATGACCGCGCCACCTATTTTGGCTTCACCTGCACTTCTTTTTTTCAGAGGATCCGCAGCGATTTTAACACATTTTGACTTAATAACATTGTGGAATCCTCTGAGGGACCGAGACTGTCAAGAGGGGCAGAAGCAGTTTCAGTCTTTGCCATCCGAGGCACGCTCATGGATTTGTCGTCTCTTGCACTTAGCCTGAAGCAAGGTTATCCAGAAGGAAGTTGATTACAGAACCGGGTGCTGGGATGGAGGTGAACCCACCGAGTCAAATAAGGAATTCTTCATTCAATCTGTGAATGGAATCGACGGATGGAAAATAAAAGACAATTTGGATTACAAACATAATCCTTTAATAACCGGACAGGCCTCGCAGCTGAAACGAAGGGCTTCATATGGTGTAGCGTGGGACTATTTCCTTCATGGAAACTGGTGGGATTCCTTTTTTGTTTGTGAAGACAAGCACAACTAAATTCTGTCTCCCGGATGATTCAACTATAGAAGAAATGATCCTTCACAGAACATTGAAAGTGAGAGGTATTCATAAAGTGAAGCCTGCAGATGACAAGACAGGTACTTGGTGACTCACACGACTACATAACACCCAGATTTAAAACCTAGGGGTTATGGAAGCAGGAACCTCAGCAAAGGTTGAGGAGTCATTTAAGTATTTTCGATGCAGCAACTTACTCCAATAATTACCAAAAATGTATCTCCGTTTGTGGCTGTTTTCGGTCCCTCGTGATATGAGGCCGTAATGTATGTAATGTATGTAATGCATCTATGTAATGTATGTATGTTATGTATGTTTTTAATGTATGTAATGTATGGAGCCTTTGCTCAAAAAAACAGACTTAGACCCGACAGACCTCAGTAATTACAGGCCTATTTCTAAGCTCCCTTTCTTGTCCAAGATGTTGTTTTCATGTCTAAACAAGAAGGATCTGTCTCGCCTGCAATTGATACAGAGCAGCGAGAATTCTGACCTGCTCTATTAGAATAACTCACATTTCCCGCTCCTTATATCTGCAATTAATCAAGAGCACAACACCCTCAGATTGAAACAAGTGTAACATCGACATTTTGTTTAAAATTATGTTTTTTTTAGTATTATTGTTTTTAGTAAAATCTGATCCGAGGCCTCCACTCCAAAAGCTATTGTGTTTAGCCTTTTGGCTCAGCTCTTTGTTCCCTTTTATTTCCAAACTGGATCTTGTAACCTTCTCCCTCTGAGAACCATGGTCTCGGACAAAAAGGAGAAGATCAAATTCCTCATATTTCATATCAAATACAGTCACTAGAAGACATATTGTGCTGCATTCACTGACAGGCGAATTAACTGCGAAAGAGACAGGCATGTGTGAGTATTGAAGGTTTTATGGTATCATTTGAATCATGATTTTTTTTCTTTGAATAACTCTTAACTTGTCAAAGTCTAACTTACCATCAATATTTTGTAACAGATAAGAGTTAAATATCCACCTATACATTTGAGAATGTGTTTCTTATAAATAAATGTAACATTAGTAGAAGAATAAAATACTTCGCTGGAACAAAGCAACTGATTTTTTTCTCCCAACACAATTCCGGCAAGAACAGCTGGTTCAACAGCTTAGCCTCGTCACTTAGATGAATATTATCCTCTTTGAGAATGAGTCATGCCACTTGGCCTCGACAACGCATCGGAAATAATTTCTTTAATTCGCACATGACTCCTCACCAGGCTGTGTGCATTAGGGGTAATTGAAATATACGGTCACCACGGTAACGCACACGTGGGTTGAGGAGTGAAGATAAAACAATAGCAGATCGATGTGCAGCCGCCATGGAAGGCGATAAAGGAAGATTGTGGATTTATTTTTGAAAGAATAGAATACTGCAGAGTAGACGAAATCAAATGCTAAACATGTAACTGACAAGGTTGACTTTAAACGGGCGTACTTATGAATAATCCCATATGTGTGAATAATAGAAATTAATTTTTAATAAATATAATATGATGTAATAGCTTTTTATTTGTTCTCCACAGGTTTCCTCTTAAGCAGGAGTGTCAAACTCAATCACACAAGGGATAAAAACCTTTTATTATTCAAATTGTGGATCAAAATAAATATTTATATATATATACTAACAGGAAGTAGGAGTTCAATTATGATTTTGTCTTTTCAATCTTTCAATTTATCTTTATTATCCATTTGTTTGTATCTCCTTTAACAAATTAAATTCTAGTTTTATTCATATTGTAGGCTTCCATCATTTCTGTGCCTTATCTTATATTAATCACTGGCTTCTTTATAGGTCACGATACCAACTTTAATAGACAGTGATTTTAAGACAAACAACGTACAGGCCCTATTAAATGATTTTATTTTCATCATAAGGTTCTTATGGTTTATATTTCAATTAAATAAAATGTAAAAAAAATGAACAGCATTCACATGTGTGTGACTATCAAACCTCCGGCTGCTAGATCTGTCCTTCATAGCTAAAGGAACCCAGCGATGACTGAGGACAAGAGGATACAGTTGTCAAAAGATAACGTTTAAAGCTGATGTTTGAACATATTGTTTCAAAAGCAAATATTTAGCTGTTCCTACAATCGCGATAAATCACACCGTTTCCCCCGGTATTGTGATAGGTATCTTATTACCAGATTCTTGCCAATCCACACCCCCTAGTGGAGTGTTTCGTGTGTTGCACCCTATCTAGCTGGGGCAAGAAGAAACGGACAAATAATGACTGAAGTAAAGTATGTTATGATAAATATTATTGCAGTAAGTGTAGCTGGAATGGGCTTAATGGCTCTATAACCCTGTAAACTAAATAATAATAAAAAAGACAATGAATAAATTGAATTTAATATTCGGTACCATTACAATAAAGTGAAATCCCACCATGCCAGTAGGTCTGTAAGAAACCAACCAGTATATTATGGGTAATATATCACAGAAAGTTATTAAACTTGGATTTTAATGGGCTCATACCCCAGTGTAATTTAAAAGGTTTAAAGTCATCATGACTCATAATCACTCTGTAACACCAGCAAGTATTTTTCTGTTTTAATTGTAGAAACAAAGCTCAGATGGATCTAGATGAATGTAGAAGACTTTCATAAATGTTTTTTAGGCTTTCTGAGGAGAAAATATTTATTGGAACATCATATGGAAACTGGCAGCGAAGTCTCAAATGATGAGATTTACGAGGCTCCCGCCTCGAAGAACTTCAATTGCAAACAGGAACTGCAATGGAAGCCAAGCTGTTGTTCTGTGAAAACACATTTGTAAACACACTTTTTAGGAGCCGTCGATGCTTGGCTCGAAAAAAAATCCATGTTTTTTTTTTACATTACAGGAAATAAACACGAGTCCGATGTGGTCGCAACCAGCAGTTTGTCCTTTCGAAAGCAGGGCAACAGCTCGGAAGGTTCTATACGTTAAAAACCATTTGGTGCGTAATAAGGCCAACCAATTTCACAATTAACATTAGTCTCCTGTCAAAATGTGATTCCACCGTATAATCCTGGAAAACCTGCTGGCCTATATTAAACACCTGAAATACTCCATTATTTCAATCCAGGCCACGGAACACATTTCCCTGTCAAAGTAAGAATAGATGTAGTCTCCTGTGGAAAATCCATCCCATATTCCACACACGGTGAATATTTACTAATGACACTGTCAGCCTCTTGAAATCCCCTCAGCTGCCAGACTCGGGGAAAGGAAATCGGTGGGAAAGTCGGTGCGGGATATTTAGCGGCAACACTTTATTAGGGCCCCTCGCTTGAGACTTTTCATGACAGTAAACTTTGCTTCTGACAGGAATGTATTATACCGTCTCAAAACCCCGCAGTTATTGTGCCGAGCCGTGTGTCAATCAATGGAGGGAAGAATTATTGAGGCGGCAGGTGGAATCAAATCAAGGTCAAACATTTAGTGAAAGAGATATTTGTCTGCATTTTCGAACAAAAAACGATTTTTGTCTCATTAATTGATTTTGTCGACTGACTTGAATTTTTCGAAAATGGAGAATTAAAAGTACATTTTAAAAATGTTTCAAAGCAAATGATAGTAGAGACAATATGGCCGCCATGTTACTTATAATAATACTACAATATATAAGGGTTTTAGAAAACCCTTATATATTGTATCGATATTCGACATCACTAATTGTTTTCATTTTTTGGGATTCAAATCATTTATCATTTTTCACCCTAGTTCTTGTGTGATTTATAGTTCAATTTAGTTTGTATAAAATGAAATATATATATTAAATAATTATAATTATAATTACATACAAATATTTTCAAGTGTTCATTTTTGTTTTGCAATCGTTGCAAAAGTTCTTGGCAACTAAATAAGCGATTAAATTCCCTGCGGTGACTGAGGACGAGAGGATACAGTCAATCCACAGTGATGTTTGGGCATTTTTGGTTCCAAATCAATAAAAATCTGTTACTTCGTCAAGAGTATTGGGGTCTGTTATTTCTGCATCAGAGTAAGGTACTCAAGAAATACTTTATAAATATAGTTGCTCCAAGAATATCGCAGTATATTGTATCGTGACACCGATCTTATCGCCAGTTTCTTCCCAATACACACTCCTACCAAACATGTTATCATATAGAGTGACGGCCCCTTTTTCATCATTAAGATCCATTCTAATCTTTAAATACGTTCAATCTCCTTCTTTCCCATCTGCCTCGCTGAAAAGATTAACAGCGCACGGGTTTATCAATTAATTCTCGGTACCCTTTGTAAAACTAATGAATGTGAGATAGTTGGTCTCAAGGGTTTTTATTCTAATTAAATGACAAACACTGCTTTCAGATCAGGGTCCTCATCCCAGATGCAATAGAGAACCCGAGCTCAAGTGGTCTCACCAGACACAGAGGGAAATTGAATTCTTTTATCACAACGGTCAGCCGCTCCGAGCGCAGCAACCGAGTTACTGTTTGCGAAACACACGAAAATAAAAGAATTAAAAAAATGTCAAGACGTCCTCGAGGACGTTCAGACGCTCATCTGCATTAGGAAAATGAAATGAATCAACTGATGTAGATGAACTCAGATGTCCTTTCTAAAGTACAAAGTTAGGTTAGGTTAGGTAGAACTTTATTGATCCCTCAGGGTTGTTTTTTTCCAAATGATCCACAGCAAATACAGCAATTTCTCATAAAAAAAAGTAATCAAAATAAAATAAGAACAAGAACAAAGAGAAATAAAGAGAAAGAACAAGATGATACAATCAAAGAAAAATAACAAAGACAAAGGATACAAAGATACGTTTACTCCACTCCTGAAAAATGAAAAAATGAAAGTGTACAATATGGACCAGTTTGTGTTGAAATACTCTGATTAAAAATATCTAGGATTAAAAAAGAGGGATGCACACAGCAGCGTTAAAAACATGTGCAGGTTCACTGAAATATTAATTATCACCGGACACGGCGAAAGGCTTTACGGGCGCATCTGTCCCCGGATTGACTAAACCAACCAATATACATGCATATCATAGCGACGAGAACATATGGTCATAACTGTTGCCATGGCAACCACCTGGCTGGTGGAGATCTCGGGAGTCTCAGAGGTGCTGCTGGTTGAGTGTTGGTTAGTGTGTACGACAGCCTGTGTTGTGCCCGGTTGTGAAGGATCAGTGCGCTGATGTCCGTTGGCACACCAACTGCCCCCCCACCCCACACCACCTCATACTACACAACCCCACCGTCTTCAAAGACGAATTGCCTGGTTTTTTCCCCGTCACCTGTGAAGGGCCGAGCCCGGGGGGCATCTGCTGCAACAGGGCGGCGTGGTTTGAGCTAACGTATGGATGTGGAGATTGGCTTTGACGAGGCTGGATGGATGCTAACAAATGGACGTTAAGTCCAGCTGTTGTACCTCATCTGTCTCTTTCATTGTAGGTTATGTTCACAGAACATAAAGCTGGAGACGCTGTAATAGAATATTTGACTATTTATCGTATTCTGATTTATCCAACAAAATTATGTCAATATGACAATGACAATATTTTGTTATTTATATTTTATTTTTTAAGAATTGAAATGTGTTATTATACCTTTATATTCTGATAAAAGAAAATTAAATAGAGTGTAAACTTATGAAATATTAAATTACAGTGATTCAAGTTTTTATTTATGTATAAAGAACTAAAAAACAAAATTTAAAAAACACTGTCACACTGTCAGAGTAATCTTTTCCTTTGCAAAATTTTAGGCAAAAATGAATGTTAATTTTAATGTCAAATTAAAGTAGAATTACATGACAGAACCACTATTTTGATACATTAATACTTGTTTGGTTAACGTCAAACCTGACAAAATATATTTTAGCTTGATTTGAAATACAAGAGAAAGATGACAAAATAAACATGTTTACAAGAAAACTAGATAGAAAATAACAACAAAAAAATGAGTCAGTCTTTTTGCTGTAATTTACCAGAATGATTAAGATTCAAGATGGGGGTAAAAAAAAGCTATTGGATGTTAGCATGTAGCAGCTAAATGCTAAGATAGTAAACACAAGACTGAGTAATCTCATGTTTTTCTTTAAGAGAAACAGAGTTACACATTTTTAAGCATTTCAATTTTGTTAAAACCCTTTGTATTACCAGAAATGTACATGAATGTAAACTAATGAAATACATTTACTTGAGAGTGATTCAAGTGTTTAAAAAAAAAGAAATTAAAAATCTGTATGAATTGTTTTTCATTCTAAGAATTGTATTAAATTAAAATAAAAGCCACATGACTAAGCCACTATTTTGAATGCAAAATCAAAACATCAATATTTATATACATTTAGTTCCGCCCATGACCTTGACGGGCTAAAAGATTTTTTGGCCCCTTGTGTGTTTATGTATTTGTGTCGCATCCTTCCATCTTCACATTAATTAGCAGTGTCTAGCATTGTGTCTAATGACAGCAACGACGCCAACAAAAGCCTTCCACGAAAAATCTGCTAAAGAGATCTTTAAGCTCGAGAAGATTCATCCGACGGTGAAGAGGAAAGATGAGGGAGACGCCCTTTTCAAAGTTTGAACCCTTGAAAGGTCTGTTCATACCCCTGCTGGCATGAATAATAACCCCCAGCTCCCCTGTAATGTGCTTCGGATGATATATTGGAGCACATTTATTACTGCTCAGCTTCCACCTGGCTCGAAGAGGCAGGTCTTGCATTATAAAGAAGGGAGGAAAAAAAAAAAACAGAGCGGCAACAATTTTGCACATCTGAATACTAACGGGCTCAGATCCACTGTTAAAAACGGCATGTTCTAATTGGTCGAATTAAAGTCCCGGGCAGTGCTTGCAGCGCGAGACTGATTTCATCCGACTCTGAGCAAGTGTGGGAATTTTTTTTTATTTCCAAAAGTGAAAGTCCCTTTTAACCGCTAATCCTGGTCTACGTGCAAACCTCTCGGGTCACATTTGTAAGATTCCTGTCATCTCAGCAGGAGGACGGACCACGAACCCAACACATATCAAGGCTTCAGCTCGCCGACACATACACGTTCCTGCAGGTGCAAGATTAGTCCTGAAGGATACGACTTTAAAAGCTATTATGTGGGATTAATAACGTGAGGATACCACAGGCTTTTCCCAGGGAATTTTTTGCAGGATGTCGTGGCACATTTTCATCATGATTTTTAACAATAACCCTTAATAGTTAAACAATTATTTTCTTCTTAAATAAAGAAATATGTTCGTTGACTCAACATAAATCCACGTTTCCTGACTGCGTGTCAGCCAATAAAGGAATGCTTTCAGAAATAACTGAATGGACCAATACCATGGACGTCTAAAGACCGTTGAAGACTTGTGAAAATGGGACTTTTAAGGCGGCTGATGTAACCGGATGCAACAACACTAAAAAGCTATTACAGTTGCTTCTGCAATCATTATTCAGATAGCATGCTGGGAAATGAATTCATTTGCTGCCCTTTATTTTTTCCACTGATAAAAAAAAAAAGAAGACATGTTTGTTGTAGGGGAAGCAACCAAGGGAACTTTCGCTGCAGTTTTGCCACAGGATTTCAGTGACGGTGATGATGAATATGGACCAGGACCAGGTGACGAAAACACGCAGCAATACGTTTTGTATTTTAACAACTCTCCGTGGGCACTCAGGTCACAATTATGTTGTTATTGTGCAATAGCTCCTGGTTCCTGCTATTGACGATAACAATCCGTTTTTATAAAAATCGTAGGTGTGTGTATTTTTAATGTCTTAAAGACTCCTAGTTCAATAAAACTGCTTGAAAATAAGAATGTAGACCAAATGCTCTCAGTCAAGGTTTAAGGGGAGTTGGCAACACAGTCAGGTCAAGGGTCACCCCATGAAAGTTTGATAAAATCCAAATCATATGTATTACATACTATGTAAGGAAGATTGAATGAATTTCAGCTCATCTTGTTAATTGTAAGGGGGCACGAAATGGGGGCTTTAAACCCCATGAAAATATTAATACTTCAATATTAGTATAATTAACAAATCTTATATCTATTACATAAAAATAATTTCCACAAGTTAAGGCAATTGCAAGGCCCTGACTCCACATCAACTTAATTTAATTTCTTTTTTGGGTGCATATTTGTTTTTTTTAACTATTTTTATTTGTGGGCAGAGCTGTTTATTTCAACTTATTTTGACCAATATACTTGAAAATGGAGACTTTTTTAAAAAAAATAGATACTTTTTTTGGAATAAAAGAACCAACATGTGTAAAAATGTTGTTTTATTTTATTGATTATATTTATTTATTTAACCTTGCACAAATAATTTCTCTCTCTCATGTTAAAATAACATTACTTAAGGACTATTGAACACATTAAAACAATTTGGACGATAACTAGTTTTTTTTTATTTTCAGTTTGATCGTTTATTCAAGACTGAAATGTAGATCAATAATAACTTATGCAACATTTACAGTCTGATGATGAAATAATAAAGCAGCTCTAGTGTATTCTTTAAAATGTTTAATATCATATTTTCACGTTTTTAACTTGGAGCAAAATGTGAATAAAACATGTTGAAAATGCATTATACATCCATTAGCGTCTATAGACTCACAAGATTTTTGTGTGTGGCTTCTGAAAGCTGCAATTTCTTTCTGTATTTTTTTTTTTTTCGCCTTCAGACTTCTACTTCTGAAGCCTCACGCTGAATTTGCTAAAGGTCAGCATTATTAACTGGCTGTATGTGAATAAGAAAAGCTCAGTATTACACCGCTCGCCTGCTGCAAAGGTTCACAGCATCACTGGTCTGACGTGAGTCAAGTACAAAGAGGCGGCGTTTTGCTGCTGGTCGCACCCGCAGAAGAAGAAACGTGTGCGAGTTAAATAAAAAAATAAAAAACCTGTGTGTGTTTAGATGTTGCAACATGAATCAATTTGATTCCACCTTCAGCGAAGAAATGACTTATTTGTCCAATTTATTACAGAGTGTTCCATTCTATTGTGCGATGCCGGAGAATTTGCACGCCTTGATTGAAATCATTGCCACTGGGAGAACCTCGCCAGCGCCCTCGGAGGAGCCGCTATTCCGAAAGTGAGTGAATCATTGATTTTCGGCAGGAAATCATCAAGGCGAATCTGCAGTAAATGAGAGTGGAGATGGCAAATGATGGAGTTCAGCAGGATATTCAGTTATCACTGTATTCTTTTATAGACAGGCACCGGTGTCCAGCTATTTTCATGCTTGTGGTTAAGTGAGGACCAGCCACTCTCAGGGGGAGTTTGCTCCTGCACTCTGTTAAAGTGCAAATGGAAATTGTCCCTGGAGTGAACAAAATAGTTGGAAGAAAGAATATGAGGGAAGAAAAACGGATATGAAAGCAAAAACAAGAACATATAGTTTGACTATGATAAATGACGAGCTCATGAAATAATGGTAGAGTGACTCATATATGACTCGACTCATGATATATTGTTGGACTCTTCATCACAACCTCAAACAAAACGACCCCTTTTTTCGACTGGGACGACTGATTTCCCTGGTTTGGACACAACATGAAAATGTCAGGCCGCCTGCTGCTCGTCTATCCGGCCTTTGATTTCGGGATTTAAAATTAAGCCGTGTAACATGAATTCTGTTCTTTGTTGGCATTGTTGCGTCCCTGCTGGCTTTTAATATCTGTACGTCGAGCAACAGCTTCTCTCTCCGTGAGGAAAATTGGAAGAAAAGGAAAAAAAAAAGGGATTTGTCCCTGAGGAGGACAAGAACAGACTTGTAGTGGATGTTCAGAACCAGCCAATGTGTTTAACTGGGGAATATGTTGGGAACTTGCCAACGGGAAATATAGAAATACAAATGTCTCTCAAGCTCCTAAGAAGGATAAGGCTATAAAAAACAACATACTGACGTGTGTGTGTGTGTGTGTGTGTGTGTGTGTGTGTGTGTGTGTGTGTGTGTGTGTGTGTGTGTGTCTGTGTGTGTCCCCTAAGTCAGGGACCCCAACTTTCTTTGACATTCGGTTGAATGTCAGGATTATGTTCTTGGAAAGAGGTGCAGATATTTAAAAAGTAAAAATACAATAGCATGACCTCTAAGAAAAAGTGCATAAAAAAGCATCACACCATAACACTGAAACAGCAAGAGCTCTGGACTGGTTTGTGTATTTGTGTATATTTGATTGTATGCTGATTATGGTGTGATATGAGTGTGCCTCCTCCTGTCAAGTGTTGCATGTTAATGTTATTTTAGAGGAAATCGGTTTTCTTTTTCTAAATGAAACAACTTTAAGTAGTGATAAATAGAAAATGATTTTTCTTTTCTTTTTGTGGGGGCCAGGTTTTTGTGGGCAGTGGTACGCAACCACCTAGGCCAAACTTTAAGAGCCATTGTCATTTTTAAACCTAAATGAAAGTATATAATTGTATTTATATTAAAAAGTATTTTAGACATCTCAACAAAATGACTTGAAATAGCAATGCAAACTACTGATTAATTGAATTGTTTTGCTACTTTTGCTAATTATAACGGGGCAGAATGAGACAAATCAAATAGTTCCAATTTCAATATACATTTTAACACGTTAAATAAGGATGATATACACAGTTTCAGATCCTTTTTCAATTGTAGAATCCACCTGAATGTTCACTCCTCCATC
Organism: Callionymus lyra; assembly: GCF_982586985.1. Taxonomy (NCBI): domain Eukaryota; kingdom Metazoa; phylum Chordata; class Actinopteri; order Syngnathiformes; family Callionymidae; genus Callionymus; species Callionymus lyra. Next base: position 11,467,495 of record NC_141826.1, read on the forward strand.
TCTCTCTTTTAATCCACACTGTTTTTTTAATTGGTTTTCAAATTCATTTTTTAGTTGTGTTAATATTTCAGTCATTTTTCTAACATTGGATTTTTTATTTTTTATTCCAAAAGCTTTTACAAAATATTCATGAATCAAAAATCATATGATAGACTTATTAAAAATAATTTGATCACTTAATTTATAAATTATAATAACAGTATTTGAACCCAATGTAAAATGCTTCATTTTTATTCATATTTGTATTCATTTTTCTTATTAATTATAAAACACAACATTTTTAATTGTCCTCTTGTGTGATAACTCCTCACAACACTCTCAGATTATCATTTTATCCCTAAAAATATAGTTTCTCTGCCCTGCGTTGAGAAAACTGTGGTCACGTCGAAACATGAATAAGAAAGTATATATAGCCGTGGAATGATTCCTTCGCTTTGAGCTTCTTTTACTGGCCCAAAAAAAAAAAAAAAAAAGAATACTAGGGTCAAAAGAAAAAAAAAAGAACAACTTGGTATGACTTGTGACTCACCCGAAACATTCATGCTGCTGTGTCAGCCTTTAACATTTCCAGATTATACAACTGATTGACTTGGCTCGCCCGGGGCATCGAGCCAGGGATCTGAGATGAATCCATGCCAGGATCTGACAGGACGAAGCAAACATTCAGCTCCGATGCGAAGTGAGTCTGATGTCTGAAGGTAAGCGTATTTATGTGAGCAGTCATCAAGACGTTGAGCCTTCCCGGCTCTGGGGTTCTTGCCAAGTCTACAACATATGTTGTAGGGGGGGGGTGCATGTGGGACGCCCAAAAATTTCACCTGGAATTCAATTATCTTGTAACAGCAGGAGGTGAGTGATATTTTATTACCCTTTATTGATAAGTACTGCATCCAGGTGAGGTCTACACTGCCTTGTGACTGCAGCAACCAATCAACTTCTGGACCCCGATATCGCCGAAACCCGGGCGGCATAATTTAACCGGAAATCTAAGTGACGCTAAAGACCATTACGCGCTCAGGTTTTTTTAAAGCCCTTGTCACACTCCAGAAGCATCCGTCTGCGACGCGCTACCTTCAATCAATAGATAAGTAATCGGCTGCTGCGAGAGCCGGCATGTGTTATTAGTCAAAGACAATATCCTGGAACTGATCTGAAGCCCAGGATGCGGAGACACACGTCCTCATTGAGGATTCTCTCCTGGGCAGATTATAATGACCTCCATGAGTTTAACACAGAAATATAAGATTTTTTTTAATGTTTGCCTTATTTTTTTGTGGGATTAAAATCTCTGTTGTGTCGCTTTACTTTCCTGTCTATGCTGGGATTAAGTGGCGCACTAGAGCAAGTGCAACAATTTACAAAAAAAAACATGGATGCTTCTGTGCTCACGGGCCTAAGAAAACAATTACTCGTAGATAATGATCTGACGTCCTAGGGCGTAATCCAGATGACGAGAGTTGTGCTTCAGTGGGAGCTAACTAGGTGTGCGAAGATACACTTTTGCTCCCTCTTAAAACGACTTACTGTTATCGTAGCATCAAATATACAGTATATTGCTTCATCGCTTTTGTTTGCACATCATCGGAGGCTTTGCTGTATCACTGAAACGGAATGTTTTGGGATTCACTTTATTCCTTAGAAATCCCAGATTACAACCAAATAAAACACTCTTGTGTGAAGAAAATACAAATATATAATTAAAAAAAAAAAGACAATTACTTAAGATTTAACTACAGACTTGGCCAAAACACTACTAATAAAAGTCTTAACGTAGAGCCAAAAAGGATTTTAATTTAATTAGCGAATTTTTTTAATTTATATTAAAACTTTGGCTCATAATTGTTGGCAGGTTTTCCAGTATAAATTATTCCTTTGTTTATAATACAGCACTTTGTGAACGTATGCTTTTGTTAAAACTGAGGACGCTTTTTGTTTGGCCAACTTGGCTCGAAGCTCTTTTTCGCTTCTTACTTCGAAATTTAAACAAAGGGTTTTAATCTAAGATAAACATGATGAAATATAAATAAGATATCTTTTTGTCTTCAGGAGGAAAACTTACCTACCAACAATGCTTTTGACTGTAACAATAATCATCGTTCAATAATTATTACAGTTGTGTTGTTCCAGTATCTCTTCGGACGTGTCAAAATAAATGAATCTAAAATGATAAACTAGCCACTGCATTCATTACCCTAAGGCGGGGGTGTCGAACTTAATCTCATGATGAGGGGCCGAAATTTAAAACACATTCTATATTGTGCTCCAGAAACCATAAACATTCAATGAACCATCTATGACTGACTCAAAATATCAAACTGGAAGGAAGGCAATTATCTAAATGAATAAACTACAGATTAGAAATGAAGTGCATTGTAGGTCAATTAAGCTATGAAAATGAAGGACCCAAATTTGGCCCTCATATCTCAAGGTCGGCGCGTAACCTAATATGACAGCGGGCAATTAAATAAATGTGCAAAAGTGTCTTTTAACAGTACCTTATACACACAAGACGGTGACTCATGCGTGGATGTCGGACAGTTATTTCTTGCCTTAGAAAATCACAGCGAGCCTACTTTTCAAATAAGAACTAGCAGGGTTCCTTTACCCGCCCTCATCAATATTTCAACTGGCTTCAAATCTACGTCTGCCTTAAAAGGCTTGAAATAAAAAGAGATTACAGTCTTTTTAGATTTATGCTCCAAGTAGACAAATGAAATGACTTTCATCTCTTCAGAAACATATAAAACAATTTCCAACCGCGCAGAAACGAGTCTCAGACAAGTTCAAATGCGATGGTATTTTGGTTTTATCTTCAACCGCTGTTGTTTATTCATCATCGACTTCACGACAAAGTCGAAAAGTTTGTTGTGGTAATAGCATTAAGAAGCAGCGAGTTGCTACAATAACTCTGTAGTGCCAGACGATGATTAGCTCCTCCTGAGTTCAAACAGACAGACTCCTCCGTTTTACTTTGACACAACATGAAAACTGCACATCATTAAATTCAAGTCTCACAACTTTGATCCTGTTTCTTTTTTTTTATCTAGCTACCAGCCTGAACCTTTTATATGAAAGGAAGATTTATATAACAAGGTTACATATTTGTCTTCACTCTTATAATAATACGACTATAGCAAGAAGTGAACAAGAAGTTTGACTTTTTATGCAGAACAAAGTTTCTCATCAGACGCATTGTGATCTAAATGAGCGGCCAACATGTACTTGAAGTTTATAAAAACCTGTTAAGATATGTCTCTTTGTAGACAGGAAGCCTTGGAATTCAAATCATATTAATTAGAGTTTACTAGCTTTAGTCTTGGATGAAAATTGAGTTAAAGTGATAGTTCACCCAAAATCACTCATGTTCTACTCACCCACATGTTGACTATAGGGTTGGGATTATTTTCAGAATCTGTTCCTTTTTAGAGTTAAACGCAAAAATGTATATTCATTTTAATGTAGGTTAGTGCTTTTCATCTCTATCTTCATCCAAAAAAGCCACTTAAAAACACCAAAATAGCTCCATACTACTCGTCTGCAAAGTCCATCTTGTACTGAAGCCTCGACAGAGAAAGAGAAATTGTAACGGAAAAACTTAAATAGGTCTGTATTTTAAGCTCATTTGTACCAGAAGTTTAAAGAATAACAAGTTCATACAGTCTGTTGTCTACACTTGAAGTGCTTGCGATATTTACCCAGAGTACTTCCTGTCTGTATTGCTTGTTATTCTTTAATCTTTTTCTACAAACAAGCATAAAATATAGACTTGCTTTAGTTTTTACCAGAACAATTCCTCTCGTTGAGGCTTCAATACAAGATGGACAATAAAGACGAGCCAAAGAGGTATTTGGATGTTTTTAAGTGTATTTTTGGATGAAGATAAAGACGAAGACCAACGAGTGTCATTTGCTCCATTAAAATGAACATGCGTTTTTGCCGAAAACTCTAAAAAGGTACTGATAACTCTGAATTTTTCATGAACTATCCCTTTAGGAGTCATTTATTGTCTGCAAGAGCTACATACAGTATGGATACCATTGGAGTAAAAGTCATCTGAAACCATGACTAAAAATGATATACGTAAATAAAAGAATCAGAAACTGAGAAAAAGAGGAACGGAAAAAAAAACAAGTTTACTGAGGGGAATGTGACGTGACTAATTAATCACAGAGGGAACGGGAATTAAAACAAATGACACACGACAATTCAGGAAGGACAGAAAACAACCATCAGATCAGGGTTTGTTGACTAATATGGCTCACTGCAAGCTGTCTTGACACGTAGACAACGACAATCCCTACAGACTGAATGACAGGAAAACACAGGTTTACAAGCGTCTTGTGTGATAACAGTAGTTCCCTGTACCTTCAAAAAGAAAAAGTACTTAACGAGCGTAACTCCTGTTTAAAATGCACAGCAGTCTTCAATGTTCGTGGGTTGAGGAAAATGTGGTTTCTCAAACTATACAATTAGTATCTGCAAAACCATGAATCAAATTAGTGGCTTGATGTGGATGGGGGTCTCCTGCTGTGATGCCTCTGAGCAGACGTGGACAACGACTCAATGGGGAGCCGTTATACACACCAGTTTCAATTTATCTTAAGCAAAGTATGCAGGAGATTCTCGCCATGAAAATGTCTATTGAAATCCACACTTCTCTAAAAAAAACCTTGAGAACAGCTTCAAATAAAACTGAAGCAGAAGTCATTACAGGCGTGAAAATGTATTTACCGGATGTTTATATGTATATATGTAATTGTGTTTTTTGAAGCACGAAGCATGCATTTAAATCATAAACACACCCTGTTGTTCATCCCCTTGAGATCATCAATTGGTCAACGTTGACCACAAATTACTTCTTCAGTGGCTTCTAGGATGAAGGGATGGGCTCAATTTACCTATTGAATTGATGGATCGACCGTTTCATGCCACATCTGTTGTTGAAAATTATTGATTATCTATCGGCAAACAAAGAGTGAAAGATGCGAGACGTATAGACCGGTTTAAATCCCGATGACACACCAAAATGTAATCATCTGTTCATTGTCTAGTTTTCCTAAAGATTTAAATGAAAAGGGAACACACATACACACATGCTTCCATCACATTATATTTGTAAAATCTGGCTATTACAGTGTGTCTGTTTTGCTTTGACTTTGGTATTTGATTGTTAAAAAACGTGTACTGTATTGAGACTACATGGTCCGGAAAAAACAATATCTATGAACGGATTGAACCAGCACTCTACCAGTTAGAAAATGAATAAATGGGCAGAGTTTACTTATTTCATTGTATCAGCCAATTAAAACGGCTAAATATCCAAGATTTAACCTATCCTTCTTCGCAAATTTTTGACGACTCTTTTTGCTACCCTTACCTAATTTTCAGTTCAGTCCAGTGTTAGACTGTTGTACTCTCTTCATCAGCTTCATTCACACATTATTTATGAAATAATCTTATTAATATAAACCAATTTAAAGCCTATAAATAAAGTTTTATTTTTTCTCATTCACTGGATACCAAAACAATGTGACGCAGATAAAAAATAAGTCAATTCTATTTTACCAGTGCCACTTTAACTGTGAGTCGTAATAATTATTTTTTATGCAGAAAAAAAAAAGATTAATAAATACATGGTTTTGGTCTTTGGGACACTTATAGCTTTATTGAGTTCAAGGTAGCAAGAGGCTAGAGATGATTCTTGAAACATGACTTCATTATGCACTGTAGTGGATGTTTAAAGTAGTATTTATGAGCAAATTCATGTCATAATTGAAGAGTTCAATCATTTCCAGATCAGCACAGTGTTTCTCTTTTACTCATCATCAACAAATACATTGTTTAGGAGGGTAATTCTGACTGGCCGACACTGATCATATTGACCAGTCCTCCCTAATGGAGCGGTTATCAGCCCCGCTCTATTTGGCATATGCAGTCAAGGCATCTCATTCTCCTGGTGACAGTGAGTATCGATTCCGACGCTGGTGTGCTCTAAATATCAGCACCATACAATAGAGACGACACAAAAGCTATTCTGAGAAGATCGGAGCGTTGCGGTCAATAAGCTCTTGAAACACCACTCAAGACATTTGGATGCCACTTAAGGTGTTATTATAGAAGCAGAATAACAAATCCATTGTTAATACTCCGGCAACATAGCTTTTACACTGGACACGGGAAGTGAGTTACGACCTGGTTTTTGCTGAAGGCATTACAGTTGAAAAACCAGTAATCTCCCCTCAAAGAACCTGAGGCTTTTTATGTCATTATCACAGCTAATCATTCCTACCTTCAGCCTGCCTTTCTATAGGTCATAGGTATTTGATAACGTGCCATTTTACAGCTCATTAATGGAGACGTATGCTGCATGGGTAATGAGTGTGCGAGGCTTGAAACACGAGGAAGTCCCTCGCTGCACTGAGTGCTTTTAAGATGATTGCTCTTTGACTAGTTTCAGTCGTGTGGTTGGCAGAAGCTACGTTAAAAGTGGTGGACAAAAGCGGGAACTTAATTAGAAAAGGATTTTGGCAGATTGCTTGTTCAAAGCAGGGGGCAGAGTTACACACATTTTTTTTTTAATTTTCGTACTGTTCCATGATTAGTGAGCAGCCCTTACGGCAATTTAATATTCAGTAACGTTAACAACTATTATAAAATAATTAAAATAAAGACAGACGTCCATTCTAACTTGCATGATTGATGTTTAAAACAATTATAGTCTGGAGTTAAATCTTTGCGTTTAAATCAATCTAGTAATGAAAAAGGTCAATCAATATGGCCCTTCTATAATCGCACCAACTGCCTCTGCGGTAAATTTGAGGCCCTGGGGCCAACTCCTGCCTCCCAAGTCCTTTTATATGACCGAATGTCATTATATGGTCCCCTTGTATGATAGCCTTGGTCCTCCTCTGGACACTTGTCTTCTACTTTTGCCAGACAAATGAATCAATTCAGCTCAGTGCAGCTCAAGCTGCTCAGGAAAACATACACAGATATTAAATCCAAGTCCTACCTTTAGGATCATTAGTAATTAAAGATACGAGGGAACTTCACTCATTTTCTTCTTAACCTCATGTCGACTAAGGGTTGGGATTATTTTCAGAGTAAGCATTTCCTAATTAGAGTTAAAGGCAAACATCAAAGTCCATTTTAACGTAGCGAATACAGCTCAGTCGTCTACAAAGTAAATGTTACAGTCTGTCATTTTTGGACGGAGATGAAGCTTGCCTAGCTGCTACTTTTTTAGGAATAACTGAAGCTTCAATACAAGATGGACATTACAGACAAGAACGGCCGAGGTATTTGGAAGTTTTTTGTGCGTCATTTTTGGAGGAAGATGAACCTGGGCATCAGCTGCTACGTTAAAATGGACTTGCATTTTTGTCTATAACTCGGAATTTTCTAAAAATGAATTCCTTCCCTCAGTCAACATGAGGGTACCTCTGATAAGTAGTGTGACCAACACACTGATGAACCAGTAGTATATATTCTAGTGTGTAGTAATAATCACCATATACAAGCTTTATGTTAATTCGAGAATGAGTAATTAGAAGAAGCATTAGACCTTGTGAAAGAACCATGCAGTAATATACTCCACTAAAGTGCTGTGTTCATTGTACATTAACTTGAAAGTTTAATTCCACAAATGGACTCTGGAGCTGTGTTTACACGTGGCTGGACAGCCTTGTGATAGCTGAATCAGTCCTGGATAATAAATAGACTAATGCTGCATAATCAAGTTGCATGTACATGGTCGTGTACTCGAGAGCCCCTAAGCAGCCTTCGTCAATCCTGAAGAGTATTAAAAATAAATCTTCTTCTTTCTCCTGTCGGTATTCGTACCACACATGGATGTCATACGGAAAAACATGTGAGGATCAGTGCTGATTACTTTTTCATCAGCTTGAAGTACTGGTTCAGGAATGGGGGAATAGATGACAAGCGTCACACTTAAACTATTCATTTCAATCTCCACGTGCACAGTCAGGAGTAATCAATTCCATTTTTTCCAGTAGTTGCATATTGAAATGATAAAGAGTTCCCTTAATGTATCACTTAAGTAAGGGCTGCCAATCTCGATCACACAATGGGCCAAAATCTTTTAGCAGTCAAGGTCGTGGTCCGAAAAGAATTGAGATTTTACAGGAAGTCCGATGTCATCTTTTTTTTTTTTCCTGGTAGACCTTTTATATCTTAACTCTGGTTTTAACATTCATATCAAATACCTTAAACATCAGTTTTATTCTTACTGGAGGTCTAGTCATATGGTTTTTCAGATTGATAATCTCAGCTCCCAAGTGAAGAGTTGTCGAGACCTAATGAAACAGCTGTGTATCATGATAGTGTCTTCATTTTGAAAGGCAACTAGATGGCACTCTAGGTTTTTGTATTTTTTCCATATTTTGAGATCTGAGCCAAATATTATAAAGCAGAGAGTGCCATCTAGTGGCCTTTCCAAATGAAGACACTGTATTATGATACCCCATCAGGTGTTTCATGAAGCCTCACTAACCCATCAAGACTTTTACCCATCTCATCTTAAACACTGGCATCGTTACCTGTCACAATATCAACATGAACAATAATCCACTTGGATTTTGCCTCAGGTGGGCTGGAATTGGCTCACAGGATTGAGTCAGACATATGTGAGTTCTGTTTTGATATATTAAATTCAGTGACAGTATGCCTTAGGTAGCGCATGGTTGTAAATCAGGTTCAAGCAGCAAGAAATACCGTTAAGAAAAACTGTTCATGACATTAGTTTTCACGTCACCTAGATCACCTTGCTTTGTCAGAGTATTGTCACCTGACCTGTTGACACACACAAACACACAAACAGACTCAATTTCAATAAAACAACCTGCTGTAAGACTTGCTGTGGGCCAAGCAAAAAATCAAGTGAGTTTTCTTTAAGCTATAAAACAATTCGATTTTCAATACATTCTGGTTGGAAACCAACTCATTACCTCAACAACATTATACACTTAAAACCAAGTAGAAAAGCTCCAGAAGGGTTAACAGAAAACAAAACAAAAAAACACTAGTCATGTGACCATGTAGCCAGTTCAGTATCAACTGCCATGAAGATCTTTAAAGGACTGTTTTTGTAGTCATTAACAAGGACATTTCATTAGCAAGGTCAAATGCTTTGGTTGGTTTACATTAAAATACTCGCCACACAGCAAGTATGAAGCTCTTCAGTGTCATTTAAATATGCACTTGTATGTGTGTGGTAGCAGTTGCTCTGATGATGCCAGCCTGACGAGCTGAAGAGGTGTTGGCATCCCACGCCGGAAAAGTGAGTAAATTTCGCAGTGTGCAGAGAATCAGCGACTCCCTACTGTGCCAAAACGGACGGAAGCATTAAGGGGGGGAAAAAAACGAAAGGGGGAGGGGAGACCACGTTGAAGAAAATGACCTCCGAGTCGGGAGGACCGATCCACAGGGGTGGGAGTGGATGGGTGGGGGTAGGTGGTCCTCCTGGGAGCGGCACAGTGAGAGATTCAAAAGCCAGGTCACCTTCTCCAGAGAGAGCAGCTGTGAATACCCTGCCCCTGGGAAGGGGGTCACAGTCGGAGAGAGCTGTGGGTCTTATTCACGGAAGCCCAGATTCTCTGTCGCAGGCCTCAACCCTGCACAGGTTTGCAATAACAAAGCCAATTAAGAAACCCTGGAGAGGCGCTAGAACGGTCTTTGCAGTCACCGCTCGCTGACTTGGCAACCGGAATCACAGCTCTGGAGAGAACCTTTTCAACGCGGAATATAGAGAATAATGGCAATTACCTGCGAGTACTTTCATTTCACCAACTGATACGGTGACTCTTGAAGCCAGATTTAAAGCACCCCAAATGCCAGCTTACCTGCCATGCTGAAATAATGGAGCCCGGAGTCATACCTATAGGTATAAAAAAAAAAAGCTAGAAAGCGCAGCAGTGGGAGATCTACTTAAACGGAATGGGATGATTGCTCTTATACATATTTACTGTAGGTGGCATTTCAGGTGACATTTGTTTCATCTCGGTGTGACATTAACTCGAAGTTCAGCTGAGTAGAATCCATAGCAGGGTATACAGGTAGACAAGCGACTGACATGCCAATCACGCCTGCTCGTCCACTGTCTGGGAGAGAGTAGAAGAAAAGTACTTTTATCTAAAACTGAGGGTGAGCAAGCTTCTACATATCTTCTGGGCTCTCGAAGCGGTTGGGGGGGGTCACACGGTTGGTCACCAGCCCGCTCTTTATTACTCTGTTAGAGCTCCGGGATTGTCTTCGGCATAATATCTGTCATCCACGTGAGGAGTGACTGAGCTGTAAAAGCTGGCTTAGATCCCCTTGCATGGGTGGTCAGGCTTCTCCTAGGTGCTCTTCTGTAAATGTCATCTGGTGGGTTTGAAATCCTCCCGGATCGATTGTACTAAAAGCTCTAATCTGATTGTTAAAAGAGCTGATTTGACAAAGCTGTTATCAAACTGATTTAAGCACCAATCAATACTGCATTATGTGTGGGTGTCCGTCTCCCTCGCTCTCGCAGGGTTGGGGCAACTTTATTCAAGGACACACACCGGGGGTTGTCTTGCTCTTTGAAAAACCACATTAACCCACACCTGTATTGGACACATGGGAAAGCCTTAAGATACTTTTCCCAACCTTTTTTTTTTAACCAAGGCACATGATTTACAAGAAAAAAATACACAATACAACCATGTCCAAAACAAAAAAATTAATAAAGAATGCGTAGTCCTAATTTACTAATTCATTCAGGGTAGATTAATCACAAAAGAATATATACCGTATTCTCCGCACTATTAGGTGCACCAGAATACAATGCGCACCGTCAATGAATGGCCTATTTTAGAACTGTTTTCATAAATGGGGCGCAACGGATTATAAGGCGCATAGAATAAAAGATACAGTCAAACGTTTGACTGGGGTTGCGTTATGCATCCACTAGATAAAGCTGTGCTAAAGGGAATGTCAACAAAACAGTCAGATAAAGTCAAACTTTATTAAGCGTTCTGACAACTACGATCACTCCCATGGTAACTATGTTCAACAAAGACACACTCACTCAAAACGGTGACAGTAATCTTACTCCATAGTCGTCCACCATGATGTGACGTGCGTCGTTGATCCCACCTTGTGTCGGCTCAGTCGGCGCAGAGTCATGCAAGCTTGTCACCCACCAGGTAATGTTCTTTTTTTTTTAAGTGCGCCTTATAGTGCGGGAAATACGGTAATGCAAAGCTGAACATATGCATTCTCCGTTCTCAACCATCCCTCCTCTCTGTTTGCGCTCTCCCATTTCTGTCCATAAAATGCAGGTTTGCAGATATATTATACTAATAAATAATACTATACACGGTTTTGGGCTTTATTAAGTAAATCAAAACAATGTCAAAGCTGAGGCCACAATTGTTGTTGTCCGTTGTAGTGGACATCCTTGTTGATGCTGACGCGCCAGTAAATAAATACAATTTTATGCAACACAGGCACCAAAACTTTGCCACTTTGAAAGCCGTAACTTTTGATACCAGCTTCCAGTATGTGCCTACATCTGTGTCACACGAAAAGAGATTTCATTCAGTCGGAATCGGCGCCATCCAAATAGCCTTTTCGAGTTCCCATCAGGTAAAATATATCAATTTTCTAGCACACAGGTGACGATTTCTCACAACACACTTATGTGCCACCGAACAGTGGTCGGGAATCACTGCATTAAAACACAACCTGCACATGCACTGATTAAAAAAACAGCGCTGGGCAATTTCCAATGATTTAAAAACCACGGCTAACATCACCGAGATGAACCAGTGTGGCACTAAAAGACACAACTACTCTCTCCCTGGTTTTATCAACAGGCTTGACAATGGCCTACTCTCTCAAGTGTAGAGCCGTATAGAAGGAAAAAAAAATCATCCAATTTTCTTTGTTATTGTCCTACTGTCAATATGAACAGTGTGCCAATTGAAACTCGCTCTCATCAGTCCTCTGTGTTCATGTGTGATTGTATTTTTCAGAGTGGTGTAATGGCCCATGAAGAGTTGTGTGGTTTCCATTCAGGGGACCGTTTCTCACGAGGTGGAAATGCACATACACAGCAATTTCAACTTCCTCTCCCTCCTCCATCTTTCCTCACACTATTTACTTCACATGCACTCAACGCTAGAGGGCAAATACAGGTTGTTGGGTTTTTTTGGGGCCAGCAACTGAAGACACTTATCTCTGAGCAAGTCCACTTTGCACTAAGACCCCCTAATCCCCAAAACTGGGATGCACTTTATGACAGCTAGCATCTACACAACAAGGTGCATCAACACAACGCATTTGATACACCGAAGCAGATGCAAACACACACTGAGATGAAGGGCAACTCGCTGATCAAGACCTCCAGCTAAACTGTGTTCATTATGGTCAGGCGATTTACAATGAGCGGAGCTGCTTGCTTATTCCGTCAGCATCTTTTTTTTGTTAAAGGAACCAGGAACACGTCGAGCTGTGGCCTCATGCATGCCGTGGTGCTGATGGCCAATTAAACTGCTCTCTGATGAGCCATGCAAAGGCCCTGCAAGCAATTAGTGTGGGCCAGACATCGCTCCTCATTACTGCCGAACATTATCAAACAATGTCTTTAGCAACATGTGGCCTTGCAGTTTTCCTTGAAATGCGGATTCCATATTTATTCAAACTAGATGAAATAATATATAGAGTGACGATATGAGCTCTGATAAAACCTGCCTCGACGTTGACTTAGAGACGGGGAATAGGAACTTCATTGAGACGTGATTATTAACATTACACACACACACACACACACCCCAATCCATGTTAATAGTCCCTTGTTTATAGACAGCACGGTGTGGTATTGATTCAGCTGGAGGTTCTCTATACGAATGAGGTGCGAAGAGGTCACCATTAATCAGTCATTCAAGCCGCCAGTAATATTGATGTTAATAAAACATTCGGAATACGTTTTCTGAATTTCATTACATTGACAAAACATAGTTGAGTAGTATGGACCAGAAATGACTCGCTAATAAATGCAGATGGCTCAATAATGTTTAACAAATTATATTAAGACATAATATAACATACAGTAGGGCTGTGTATTGGCAAGAATGTGGCGAAATAATACAAACTGCAATACAGAGGCAATGATACAATACATTGTGACACTGTAGGAACACTAACATTTGTAGTATTGTCTGAGTACTTCCCTCAGGTGTTGCAGAATTACAGACCGCATGACCCTTGACAAAGTCCTTTTGAAACCAAAATATATCCAAACATCAGTTTTAGTCAACTGTATCCTCTCATCCTCAGTCATCCCTAAGATTACGCAGAATTATCTAGTACATAATGACTGAAGCGATCTATCGGCTGTAAGTGTAATTGCAACGGAAAACTTAACAAACAACGTGAATATTTACATGTTAATTGTAGAAAATCATATTTCTTTTTACACGGACATTATTGAACTATAAACCATAACAACTATGGTGACAAATAAAATATGATTCGCAAGCCAAAAATGAAAAAAGTAATAAATAATAATTAAAAATTACAAATAGATATATTATTTATATAGATATATAGATATTTATTTCTAAATCATAATGGATACAGTGCTGAAGAATATGGATATGGTATCGCGGAAAAGAATATAGCGATATATCACAAAATAAATATTTTCTAGTAAAGGTTTCTTGAATCAATTAACACAAGATCAATTGTGTATAATAAAGAAAGTAAAGCAATAATTAATCACTGCAAACTTTGGATTCAAGGAAGAATTACTGGGTAAATTGTCATGGCAAACGCCTGTTCTCACTGCAATCTGATGTACTAAAAAGGCGAGTTATTGTCGGTACCAGATGGCACAGCAGAAGCAATATCGCTCTGCTCGAGAGATGAGAGGTGAGAACGTGTGTGATCCTGTTTGTGCCCCTTGTTTCCATCAGTTCAAGAAGTCCAACATGTGTTACATTTCAATGGGGCAAAGATTGATTGAATAAAAGCAGACGGTGCAGGAATAACTGAGGTGCACAGTTGAATTACACAAAGGCCAATAGAATAACTCTGTGCTAATGTCGGCGCGGACCGTGCTGCAAGTGCATTTAGCCAGTTTGGAAGCTTTTCCCGAAGCCTTTCTTCCTCCATCTCCGTCAAAGTGCACCAAAGGCAGGTGGCTTTAAGTACCCACCATATGGCAACAGCTCTAAAAAAAAGAAAAAAAAGGAGAGGGTGATGGTTTCAAATCTGCAGAAAACTCCACAAGATGAAGATCAATGATGGACATTTATCACCTGAACATGTGCACCGCATGGGCGTGTTTGTGATCTTTATGGACACCAGTTTACAACAGAGCGGGGAATAATCCAAATGAGTTTTCTTTCTTGAGAAATATGAGGGAAAGCTTTCATCAATACCAGAAGATCAAACAAGAAAGGTGAGGCTTAGGGTGTGAGAGAGTGAGAATGCATTTATATGGAAGCAGGGAGTTACTGTATTCCACTATAGAATCGTACGTGAAAAGGAACCTAGTGTTCACTAATGTTCAACCTGTTGTGAAGTTCACATGTGTGATTACACACTAAACCCGTCACACAAGAAGTCAAAATGAATGATCAGTCGAAGGCCAATAAAAAATACTTTCAAAACTGTGACAGGAAATGTGGGCCTTATGTGTAATTGTCAATTTTGATCCAACCTAATTATGTTGAGGTTTTTATTATGTAAAATGATTTTCCTTTGACGTCAGTTTTACTTCTTTGTCTTTGTATATAAAGTATACTGGTTACGAGAGTGGAGTCCATTATGACATAAAAAGGGGCCTCACTCTTCCTCCAGCCAGCTGTATTCACACACACATTGTTTGTACAACGAGTCCCTTGGAGGTGGAGACTTCCAGGATTGACGACACGCAGTGACAAACCATGATGCTTGACCACTCACAGCAAAGTGGGCGTGGTTATGCTAAACAGGATTTAATCTCAAGAAAAACAGAGGGCGGGGCTTAAGATCATTTTCTAATGTTCTATGAAAAGAGAGTTTCGTACAAACAGACACATACTGATGAGAACAATAGATGTCCAAGATCTATTTAAGACAACACATTAGTCTACCTTTAACTAAAAAAGAATGATTGGTGAATAAATCCCAACATCCACATTGTATCATGGGAAAAAGACTAGGAATGTCAATGGACTTGGTCAAATGTAATATTTGCTTTATAAATGTAAAAGACACTGACAAAAAACTTTTCATTCAAATGTAAAATAAATAAACAATTATATAAGCTGTTGAAAACAATTCATACTATTCAAAAGAGTAGAATAATCCAATATGTAATTGTGTAGTACCCAAAAAATGAACACGGTAGCAGTTAAATATACCATAATAATAATAATATTAATAATAAACGTAGATGTGCAAGATCACAACAGGGTAATAAATTGTAAGGTAATGTATTTTTCATGTATTATTTTAATTTGCTACACAAAACTTGAGCTCCAACTATTTTCAACTTTAGTGCTCATCACTGACACAATGTCACTTTGTGCACTTCCGTAAGCGGTAAAAAAAAAAAGTGGAGAGAGGGAAATAATTTTAATTAATACTGGCTTGATAATTATGAGCTGGAAATGGCCTTGAGTGATGGTTTATTGGGTTAGAGGGTTAGATTAGTAATTACAACGTAATAAAAAGCAGTCAGAGAATGTTCTGGTGAGAAGAAGGTCAGCGTCCATGAGTGTCAGGTGATCCACTTTCAGTCTCAGGGCGTAAATATGAGACTCGCCACATAAAAACCGACAAGACTGTAGCGCCGTTCCCAACCGTCTTCTCCAAGTCCTGACGGCTGCTGAATGACAAACGACTGAATAGAATTTCCGTCCAGCAAATAACCCGAGTGCAGTCATGAACATATGGACATTAGCATAAACTGTCACAAGCCTGCTGGCTCTAAAGGCTGTGCGATGGGACTGTCCTACATAAAGTCCCGCCTGATTCTGCTTGGACAACAGGTAAAGTAGCCTGGCAGGGGCCCAAGCAACCGGACAGCTTGGATCCTGGCAGTCGGCCATTGGTCATTTGTGGAGACTTCAGTTAAAAAGCAAGTGGGAAGTGACGGCACTCTTGATGAGGACAGCTTTTAGGATGAACGAATTCTTCCTTTGAGCGAGTTGTGTTGCACGTAACAATAAATCAAGGGTTGCTTAAAGCTGGCGATGGAAGTGGTTGAGAACGTTGGAAGACAATAAAAAATGTGTTGTTTCTGAAGTTTAATATTCACTTTGTGTTAAGGGGGTTCGCGCTTCAATGCTAACATTGTGGTGAAGCACAACAATACCTTGATTAAGATGCATTACATCAGGCGAATATATTATAAAGTTGTCACAACTTTCATTAACAGCTCAACCCATTAAATAGTGAATTACTAGACAACTTGATTGATCACATGCCTGTCACTAAGACTTTCCACAAGTAAACACAGCTGGTAGAATGAAAACACAAATGGTTATACTTTAGATCATGTCTTGTATCGTGGTTATACTTTCGTGTCCGTTTTTTTGTTTTTTGATCAGAACCGCTAGCGCCAGTTGCTAAGCCACGGCAGCTATGGATCCTCAACTAATTAACTCAACATCTGCAGAGCTTAAAGCCGCCTCTTCCTAAGCAACAGGCGCCAGATTGTAACCTTTTCTTTATGGTACGTCTCGCCTGAATTATTTTCCTGTTCCATTTTTGGACTACCGTCTTGTCGTTTTTAGTGGCTGTACCTGCGTTTCTTGGTGTGATTCTGATTCGTGTGGGTTTTCTGACCATTGCTAGATTTGTTTTTAAGATGGTTTGTTCTCCACCAGGTTTGTTGTGTGTTTTTTGTTTGAGTTTAACCCTTTGAATGGCTATATGGACACTACTTACTTGGACATTACTTTGATTATTTTTAGGTGAGAAAACATGAATATATGGCATAGAAAAAAAAAAGTATAATTATATATCATTATTTATTAGTCAAGTAGATTATTCTGCCAAAAGTAATCAAAACACAAATAAAGAAATTCCAAAAGAAAATGTGAATTTATAGCAAAGATAAAAAAAAAAAAAAGGAAATATTATATATCAATATACATTATATCCCGGATTTGTTTCTGATCAAAATCCCCTTTTGTTGAAGTGCGATATCGGAGCAGAATCATCTACGTGGCATTATTTTCTTGTGGTCACTGTGTCAGCAGCTTCCAAACTTTTAATACTTTTGGATATAAGAGTGATGTGCAGACCACGCTAGAGCGGCTGACGCAGCTCACTAAATCACATGAACAACTCCTGAACGCCGCCGAAAAACTACAACAAAGGTTTTTCCATGCTGCGGCAGTAAGACATGCTACGATTCTTTCTTGCACAGATGTTTGCCACATCTGTACACAAACAACAATACAGGAGTTTAAAATGTGAATCGCTGAGAACACTCTTTCTTTCTAGGTAGTTTAAATAGAGGAGAAAACAAAAAAAACGCATACGAGTAGCTTATTAGCAAATTAGCTCTGTAAAAAATTCAGTAACATTGACTTTGTTGTTGTTGTTTTACTTTGTTATTTGCACACGCTTCAATTTTCTCTCTAAACCATGGTCTAATGTGTGTATTATCATAATTCATTCGTTTCAAGTAAATCATGAATAGTTTTAGGAGGCATTTCATGAAAAAAGTAAATATTAGTAGAGTTGCCAAGAAAAACAAACTCTAAGAAAAACACATTTTGCTTAAAATTTATTGACTCGAATATACCTGTTTGGGTCCCACTGCTTCCAACCGTCTATGGTATCTTGCAGCAAATGAGAAAAATGTCTCTCCATTCCTGCACAGTGTTCCGTCAAAACTATGGATTTCCAATACACAGAATGATCCACTTGCAGAAAACGGGGCAACCTGAGTCAGCTCGGCGGGTGAAAGTACAAAACGAGCCGGGCTTTCTTGTGACAGAATTTTTCCTACCATGAAAAACATCTTGAGCAGCCGCACATCTTAGCGATGCAGATTTCTTGTCTTGAGCGTAATATTTATCTTGTAAATGTCTGGCAGGCTCGGGCTTACAATGGTTGATGGGGCGCTGAGCTCTGCGGTGCCACGGATTCAGCACCTCAGCTGCAGACCTTTCAGAGACCATATTTCTACATCAGAAAGGCATGCAGCATCCACCACAGCAGGGTAAACAGATACAAGCCTGGAGTGTTAAAGTGGGCCGGATTTTTCAGACACATAAAGGATGGAGTTGGCAAAGGCTTCCTCCGGGAGCCTGATCCACATGGAGCTGGCCGAGTGCCACCCTCAGAGCACTTGAAGGCAGCATGCCAAACGGAAGATAATTACTTCTCACCTAAAAGTACCAGAACAAAGCCCGTTCTTTTGGGAGGTAAAGTTTGTTTCCCCGATGAGACCCCGAGAGCAAACATTACCGCTCCTTACTTGATCCCTCTACTCCCCCTCTCCTTTAGTGATTTTTGGGGTGTATGCAGCTGCAAGACTAAATAGAGGATGTAATCTCCCCAAGCACTCCCTTTTTTGGGGGATTCACGTTCCATTAGATGACTTGATTGAATCCACCTGCGATTCTCCGGACATCAGCGGAAGGACAAAAGTGGGAAATTGAGACAGATGAGGAGCAAATAGGGGTACTGATCTGATATTCCCATTTCTCCTCGTGCTTTTGTCTTCCTCCAGTCATGTGTTAATATCAGACAGAGCTTCGAAAAAAGTTCTTGTCTCGTCAAATTTTTTAACCTAGTCCATCCGATTTCAGCCAAATTGATACATCTAAATTTGTCCGATGTCACCGGCCCCCAAAGCCTGCTTTCGAGACCCTTATCGGACCATGAGACAATTTGTTACAGGCTGCACAATATGAAAAAAAAGCATATTATTTATGTTATATTGATTATTACTGTCTGGAGGGTATTTTGTTTTGAAAGAAGATGGTGTTTATTCTGTAGCAACATTAGCCTGTGACTCTTGAGACAACAAGTTTATTCAACAAATATACTATTGAAATTAAGTGAAACAGGTACTCTATTTTAATTGACTTCAAATATAGACTACGATCTTAATAAAATACAAGGAGATTCAATTTGGTACTTTTCACTTGTTTTAACATGGTAAAAGTGGCATTAAAATTGGTGAAAGCCACTACCCTAAAAGATACCTGAAGCTTAGATTAACTTCAACGCTATCATGTTCTCGTCTTTCCTTTTTTTTTTCCCTTTGAAATATTGTATAAAGAAAGCCGCTCTCACATCTGCAGACAATGTAGCATCATCGAGTAACCTCTGCTGGGATTCAGACGGTGTAGAGAAAACCAGAGTCTCCATAATAAGAAGAACATAAACAAACCCAACGAGGATTTGCCCCAAAACCACACCATTCATTTTCATTCCAAGACAAAAATTCAAACAGCGTCACACTCTGAAACCTAAAATACTCCAAGTAAAATTCACAAATGTACTTATTCAAGACGTCGCCTTGCCTCTCTCCTGCATTTATCGGCCTTAATACAAGTGTCATTTCGTTGCATATGGAGGCAGAGGCTGCTATCAGATGCTGTAAATCCTGAAGTGGATTCCACAAACAGGATACTCTGACTTCTGGAGGCAACATCCCTCAGGCGAGAGTGCAGCAATGAGAAGATTATGATGCACGGCATTTACCCGAGCCATGGAATGTAAGATCTATGGAGGCAGCTGTGATTTATGATATTTTCTTTTACGTGGATGACCTATGAGCGTCACGACACTTTAGAAAAACATCCCTCGGTGCAACAGAAATATTCTGGGTGGGTGTGTTGGTTCTCTCCATCCATAACAGATGTAAATGAATCACGGCTGCAGCTCTCGAAGGCTTCCTCGATGCTTGGAATGAACAAAATCACAGCACAGAAGAAACTATAGGGTAAAAAAAAAAAAGATGCTCGGTTTTGTAGTTCAACAACATTTCTTCTCAACTCTAACTCAAGTAAGTAAGTAATAAAGGTTATTTGTAAAGCTACGTTCTAGACCAGGGTCACAAAGCACTTTAACAATCAAAAAGAATACCAAAAACGGTTTCCTTCAACTCAGAAAAATCTTAGCAAAATTACAGTATGTGACAACAAAATCTGGAGTTTATAATCCATTTATTGGTGTCGTCTCGTTCGGACTATTGTAGCACTATTGGTGTCTAAACAAGAAGGAGCTGTCTCTTCCGCAGTTAATACAAAACTCTGCAGAGAGAATTTTGAGCAGCTCCAGTAGAAGAACTCACATTTCCCCTATATCCTTAAAACTCTTCACTGGCAAGTACAGACATTGTAGTCTTGCAAAAATAAATAAGACTCTCTGAGGTAAGCTGTAAATCTGGTTATTATAAATTCTAGTTTGAGCTTTACAGCCAAGAATATTATTTATATTAACGGAATCCTATAAACAAATGCTTATTAACCAACTATTGTAAGATAGTCAAGCTTTAATTCCCCCCACAAACAAAGCGAATAAGGGGGGCTGGATATCTGTACATAATTACTTGTGGTTTAAAATTATAAATAAGAAGAGATTTAAAGGAGAAGAAGAGAGTGCAGGCAAGGAAAGGAAGTGGAAGACTGAATGAGGAGGAACAGGATACACCCAAAAAATGTAAAGTTGATTATAATTTAAATTAACTTTCTAATTGCATTAAATGTATTTATTTTAAATTTAAGAAACAAAAAAGTCTTTCCATCATATCCTTTTGATGACTCAGGGTTCAAGGTGACCCGGCGGCCCGAAAACCACGACCGCCCTGGCTTCCAGAAATACATGCAGAAGCGAAGGTCCCTCACCTTGACCCAGAGACAAAACAAGGGATACCACAAACACATTTGTTTTTGGGCCTCTGGGTCACCTTGAGATAACACGAGGGAGAAATCAAATAGAAAGAAAACAGAAACAAAACCTTATCATGATTAATAATCCTTTCCACGTCGAGGTTGGATCTTTGCCTGAGTGTAGCCGCTTATTTATATAATTATAATTAAATCAGTAAATTAATACAATTTCTATTGATAAATAAGGCAATATCCGTTTACTATGCAAATTGTTTTTAGCATTTGGGCTCATGATGCACTGGGTTCAGTGAAGAATTCTGATTTGCTTTCATGAAAGTATGTTTCATTCACATATAGATTCAAAGACGACTCATTATATGTGTTTTCCTTTTGCTTCTACATCCCATGACGGACCAGAAATGCAAAGCAGATCCTTGTAGGCGCGGCGATCTTCCAGGAAGGACATGTATAAATTCGGGGGATAATTCCCATTCCTATTAAAAGCGCAGCA
Source organism: Callionymus lyra (assembly GCF_982586985.1). Lineage (NCBI taxonomy): Eukaryota > Metazoa > Chordata > Actinopteri > Syngnathiformes > Callionymidae > Callionymus > Callionymus lyra. The sequence goes on from NC_141826.1 coordinate 11,488,837, forward strand.
GGATGAGAGGACGGTCTCTGATTATTGAGCTGATTCAGATATGCTGCTGCTCATTAGAGTTTGTTCATGCATAACATGAATCACAGTCGGAAAGACAACTCACCTTTGAAAGAGAAAACTACCTCGTGGGCACCTGATAACGACTGCAGGAGGGAAAGTGCCTCGATTTAATATCACTTTTACTTTATAGATGTGTGGAAAAAAAAAGTATTGAAGGGAGACAAGGCTCACACCGCAGCACACAAGGAATGATAATCTAATAGAAAACCTAGTCATAGATGTTACAAAATCATTTCGTTGTTTGAACATGATTTAATATATGCGTATCCATCTACTCATTCTTAATCTAGAGATCTAAATGTCTCACAATTTCATTTTACAATAAAACAGATCAATCTTCTCAATATGTAATAGAATATCTCATTTGCAAGTCAGAATGTGAACCTTTCACCTCCATATGGTAGCTTTGAGTTGCAACTATTTCTTTGACATATCGGCAGCTGATCATGCGATTTTAAGATGATAGAATAAGATCGGATTTAGTCACCTGACCGTATTGATGAAGGGTGTTACTGTTCCTTTAGTAGGCTGAGCCTGGGACAGGCGAACTGATTCGGACAAAAAAACAAAACATAGTACTGTATAATAGTGTCAGTTCACGATCTGGAAAATCCTCAGCAACACATTTGTATGCATGTGTGTTGCGTTGAATTTTTTTATTTATATAGCTAAGAATGTATCATCTCATTGAGTCTCAAAACATCAACCTTATGAAAGATAAATAGGAAAACAAATAAGGTAAGGTAAGGTAAGGTAAAACTTTATTGATCCCTCAGGAGGTCTCCTTTGGGAAATTGTTTTTTACCAATAGCCAGCAATTTTTCATAAACAATAAAAAATAATACATAAAAAATAAAATAAGAAGAACATAAAGAGGAAGAACAAGATGACACAATCTAAGTCTAAAGACAAAGACAAAGAACATAGGTCAAGGAAAGAAAAACAACAAAGACAAAGATACAAAGACTTATCATACAAAGAAATAATGGAGTCTGTGTACATTTACTCTAAAACATCAGGATGTTTTCTGCGAGTGTAAAATCAGTTAAAACATGACTCAATTAATAAGCCTGTGATAAAAGACAACGTTTTTTTTTACTGCGATCATCGACACAAATGAACAACTGTGGAGCTCACGTCATGTTTTCCTCTAAACTTAAACAATCGTGCTGGCCAACAAAAACCTTCCCTGGAACGTCTTAATAGTCATCTTGATTTTAACAAGAAGAATAGACATAATTAATTATTTTACTCTCATCTTTCATTAAATTTATGTTTTGAGACTCGAAGAGATGCTATGCCACCGGCTATATAAATAAAGCGTGTGAAACGCTGGAGCAATGAAACTAGAGTAATAGTTGTTGTTCTTATGCTATTTTTCGACGTACTTATGGCATATTGTAACTAGTTAACCTTTTATTTAACACTTATAATTAACCATTGGTGAAGCAAAAATTCTTTCAAACACGTAAACGCTATTATGAACGCATTTTTGGGGTCCCTCATACAGGTGAAAACTGTTTTAAGAATGCGACGAGAAGCCGTTTTTATGTGGACAACCTTTAATGCATCATTAATTTTTTAAAGGTTAAGACAGCCTCTCACTTCTCAGCAATACTTATTTTAAAAACTTATTATGCATTATTTTACAACCATATTCCATGGGATTATTATCATGAAAGGTGACAAATCTGGGGCGAGATTTTCCAAATCATTATTATTGTATGTTGGTTCGACTTTCAACGAAAATTCTTTCTTCGCTCTAACCCTCACTGAAGTTCATGACCTTTGGGTTGTGTCAAAGCAAGCTAGAAATGAGCTCTCTCCACATGGTGCCTGGAATCTTCCACCGTGATGAGCCTGGTATTCAAGGAAAGGCTTAAACCCGGGGAAGAGGTCTTGAGGGAAAGACCCAGAATACGCTGGAGAGGGAAAAAAAAAACTTGGGATTATTCTTAAAGAACTGTAGGAGGTTTCTGGGGAATGAGGAGCCTCATTTTTTTGGATAAGTGGGGAATGCACCGGGATAGCGCAGCCCTCTGCCATTAAGATCATTATTCTATGACTTTATAAAAACCACAGCGTGAAATCAATTCAGTAAAACTATTTCCATGACTCAAGAATTCCTCTAAGTCACACCACTGCGACACCAGTGGTGTTAGCTCCGCATCCTTCCTGATTCCTTGAAACAATTTTCAGCAACCATTGAGAAAAATTTCAACCACTAACATTCTTTTTGCTTTTTTAAAATGGTATGCTGTTTTTCAGAGGTCACCAACAGGAACCAATACAATGCAATAGCCATCTTACTTTTCTGATTATGCGTTTCCTTTTTTGTTGCCTTAATGGTTATTATTGAAGTATCAATAATTTGATCAGTGTATTAGAGAAAGACCAACAATCAAACATAATAATACTGTATATATTAAGTTATTTCGAGTGTGTACCAAACGGATGATAGCTCTTCAGGTCATATGGTTTCTCTTGAGTAGCTTAAAAACAGCAACAAAAAAAAGAGTGACTCTTGGTCTATTGTGTAAGTAAATGTTTCTGTTTTTTTTCTTTTCCAGTACTGAAAGAGCTGTGGTAGTAGTAGCAGCAGAAGCCATACAAGTGAATCAAGAAAACAACGTTTCTTATTAGACATGGAACCACTAAAATCACTTCAAAGTTAGTCCACTTTTCACAATTTATTAGACTTGAAGAGAGATATAACATTGTATTTTGTTAAAAATCGGAATATTCATAGACTTTTATAATGTTGTTTAAGGGGGATTTTTGCTGATAATTTGTCGTGAAATGCTTCAGAAAAAAACGACTTTATTCTGCGGGATGACTGGTGAACTGGAGATCTCCTTCGGGAAATTGTAGCAACACAGACGATAGATTCCTAAACCAAGTGCAATAAAAGAACAAAAAGACAAAAGAGAAATCTAAAGATAAAGAACATAGATCAAAGAAAAATAACAAAGAAAAAGGATACAAAGATCAACATAGAATAGAATCATCTTTTTGCTCCACTCCTGCCCCCAAACTGTCTCTATTACTGTTGCATCCTGGGAGTAGCATTAGTACAATACGATGCAATATCTCTCCTCTAGTCTAACAAATCGTAGAAATACTAAGGTAGTACATTCTCATGTACACCACCCACAACCTAGATACTGTCATTTTTACGTGATTGTTTTTATAATCATGTGAAGTCGCAATTTATAAATTTCTACATTAGCCACAATTATTTTGCGGCCACAAATATTATTTTTTTTACCATGTCATGTCTGGGGCTCCATAACGTTTAACTAACAAAGAAAGTATATATGTTTTTGTTGTTATAAAGTTTACAAAATAAAAAAACAAAATAGTAGTTGCAAACGGATAAACAATGAACCAAATTTTAAATTTTAAAGAAACAATGTGTTGTTTTTCTTCAAAATGCCACTTCTTACCGCTTCATTGTTGATTATAAAAAGGAAGGGGTGCAGATTCTTGGTGGCTGGTTAAAGCGGTTGAAGGAAAGGTATGCTAAACGTGCGCCGACTGACAATGTGACATCTTCTCAAGGCTCCGCGGGAGATCAGCTTAACTCCTCATAAATTTTATATTAATGCCAGAGGTAACCAAGGTTGTTTTTCTGTTCTTAACATTTCTAAAGGTCCATTAACCGTTTGATAGACTACATTTTCACTTCCTTAAAAAACGAATCAGCTGAATTTTGCGACACTTTTACACGAGAGGCTGTTTATACCTGACGCTATTTCAGCTTTTTTATCTCCTCAACCAGTCAAGCCTAACAGTAATACCTTTCTCTGCACCTGTAGGTACTGCAACCTTGCCATTTCAGGAGATAATAAGATGAGCTGTCTAAGTGGGGAGGGTGGGGAAGCGATCTCCCTCAGATCTTGCTTACCGCTCCGTTGTATTTATCCCGCAGGAGGAGGAATTTCAACTTGATAACGAGTCGCTAAAAACCTCTAGTCCCGAGAAATGAAGATGAGAGCTGTCTATCAGCATTTCTGCGGCGGCGGAAGAGACAGAAATAGTCGTCTTGGCTTCCTCCAGAGTCTGTGCGGCAGATACCTGCCCGTGTCGAGAGTTTCTCTTCATAAATCCTAAAATAACACAGTACGTCGCAATACAGCAGACTGCAGCCACCGTCATTAAATATAGCAGCTACCATGGAAACTAAAAAAGTGGCAAAAAAAAAACACAAAAGAAACGCAGTGTATTCCCTGCACTTATAAGACAAGTCTACATTAATTACTGGATATTTTTCCTTCGCTCCATGTTTAGGAGGTTACCAGGAGACCTTTGCTCAGGATTTCATTCAAAAGCAATTTTCACTGAAGGATCAGGCAGAATCCTATTCGTCTATATAAAAACTGATGTAACAAGTCCGGTCAACTTTTACATCATCGCATGACTGACTAAACATAATCTGTTCATTTTTATTGTTGAAATCCAGGTTGGAGCTGTCAAGTATTTTTTTACACTTAAACATAAGTGTTAAAGTCTTGTTTCAAGTAAAAATTGTCTGATTTGACTTAATTTAATTAAGAAAATGGTTTACTACAAGATATTGAAAGAAAAAACATGAACTGAATTGCTTGTCAACAGTTAAAAAAACGGTTTCTTACCCTATTGACATTTATTTTAAGTAATCCAGGCTTGATTTTTGCATTTCAATATTTGGCGTTGAGGGGATATTTAGTTGATATAGTAAGATGTTCATCCATGAAAAATAATGTCTTCTGCTAATTGGCAGACGTTTCTTGTCTTTTTTGTCTTAATATTCTATAACAAGATAATTATCCGGACTTTCCAGGCAAATCCAACTCATCTTTAGGTCGAATAAGATACATTTTAATTTAATACAAGACAAAAGTAGTGTTTTTGGAAGCATGATAGATTATTGTGTTTCTAAATATCTAAAAGGGACATTTTTCGGGTCATCTATCTAATCCTTGAGTAAAATAAAATACATTTTCCCATAATATAAGAGACATATATATATAACATAAATAGAGGATTTTGCAGCATGATAGTGTTATTTCACACAAAAAAAAACAAAAAAATACAAACAAATACCTCAAAAAGACAAACATCCCCTTCATGTTTTAATGATCCGTCATAGCATTTAAGATACTTAGCGTAAAGGACAATTTAAGAAATATGGTAAAAGGTTTTCCATGAAGAATAATGATGTATGCCAACTAGAAGAACTTTCTTATTATAAACAAATAATTCAGACGTAATCTTTGTCTTAATATCTTAAAATATAATTGTCTGGACTTCAAATAGGATACATTTTTACTTAATATAGGCTCTAGACAGATGTTTTATAAAGCATAAGAGACTAATTTACTGGAAGTTAATTCTAATTTCACAAAAAAAACAAAAAACTCTAAAAAGGTTTTTATTTTTGTGTCATGGCTTTTAAATACTTAATCTGAAGGTGCCTTTTTAGCAAGTATTTCAGGATAAATATTGTTCAACCCTTTCTTTAATGAGCTCACCTTGACTACCCTGATTTAAATCAAAGTTAATGATAACCTGAGGCAGGAAAAAATAATCTATTATTTTGTTGTTATCTATATCGTCATTTGTTTCACCTCTTCTTGAAATTCAAGCAAAACTGAATAGTTTCAAAGAGTTTTCTTCCAGATACGGATTCTTTTTAAGGGCAAAAACAACCGTTATGAATCTATCGAGTTGCTTTAAATCTGTTGGTATTTCGGATCGACCTCGTTCTTTATAGTCGTCGTCAGCGTCACCTGCAATACAAACATCGAAAGGACCTGCAACGTTACCTAAAAACCTTCCCAATATTCGGCTCACTTTGACTTGAAACACGCATTTCGACAGACGAGAGTCTTCTTCGTCTAAATGGTGTCTCACTTCTCACACTCACCGGCGAGGAGTGAACGCGTCTGCCAGCTCGATGCGAGAACACAAGTGGTTTGATCTCTGCTTGAGCTCCATTTTCCAATTGCAAGTCACCGAGATGTGAGCGTGCATGTCTGGCATTTAAAAGCCATGAAAAGTAGTCAAGGAAAGGTGACACTTTCTTCCAAGTCGCTCTTGTCAGAAACATGCTAGATGGACGGAAGATGCTAATAAAAGCACACCCGTAACTGAAGCGTAAGTGAATTAAAAAAAAAAAAAAAAGGGAAATGGTTGTTTATCTGCACAGCGGCATGGAGAATTGAAATCCACAGCCACAGATCAGACATCAATCTTCCTCAGTGGGCTGCGTAAATAAATCTGATTAGGACAGAATCATTTCCCCCTTTCCAATTGTTTTATCAGGCCGTCCAAAGGCTTCGGCAGCAGATAACTTACAGAGACATCTGGCACGAGGTGGGTTCTACGCTTGTACACGTCTGCTGCTAACCAGGACTAAAGTGCACAACACAGTAATTAAGCCATTTGGGCAAATATAGTAACATCAGATCGTTGCAATTAAACCTCCAGCCACTAAATGGCAGCAGTCATGACGTCCGCCGCAGCTGAAGTAACAATGAAAATCCCATGAGATCCAGGGGATGACTGAGGACCAGAGGATACAGACGACTCCAGCGGAAGCTGATTATCGATCATATTATGAAAGCAGTTAAGACTTAAGCAAGAGTCACGTGGTCTGTAAATTCTGCGACACCAGATTCAAGTACTCTACAATACTACAAATATTTCCTTGTTACGACAGTGCCACGATATGTCGTATTGTTGCCCCTATATCGTGATACATATTGTTTCACCAGATTATTTCCAATTGAAAAATTAACAACAAGTAGAGTTAAAGGTAATGTAGCACACAGCTATGTCATGTAGAAAAATGAATCTAGGAACTTGTTTAACTTCAATTCCAGCTTGATTTTAATGTCTGGTACAACTAAATGTTTTATGTTTTGAAAGATATAAAGATGGGAAGTATAGTCGCTCAAAATAGTTTAATTTAAGAGTTGATTCCTAGACGTATTCCTTGGTTGTCTCGGTATTAATCACTTTGGTTCTTACATCAATAGCTATGACATTGTAATTACAAAAACATGTGCCACATGATACACACAGGAGGTTACTATTTGATTGAACAGTCCCTTTTCTACGGCCTGCCATGTTAATATGTTGATGTGGTGAACTATAAATGTCAGTGTTTAAGATAAGATAAGGAACAGATATTATGCACATCAACAATTATACAGAGATTTGGGACAAAGGTAAAGGGAATAATGAAGGGAAGGAAATTTGACAGGAGTGTTTGGAAAAGGAGGACAATTAACGATAGATTAGGCCTTTAAGATTAGGCCTTTAACGGTGAACCAAAAAGACTACCAATTCTTGTCACAAACACTTAAAAAAAACTTTAAAAAAAAGATTTTGTTAGGGCCATGAGCAAAGCACCTTGGCCCCTTGTGTGAGTTTTTACTTCCAGGTATTGTCTTTATTATATTTTAAATATCAACAATTTCACATAAAAAACCCAAACTAGGACATTTTTAAACAATTAATCAAAACAGTAGTCAAAAAAGTACATACTTTAAAGATCAAGATAATACTGAGAACACAACAGGAGTTCGAGAAATTCAAGGAAAAGCCTGAACAAATAGAAACGTCTTAAGATGTTTCTTAAAGGAGTCAGTAGACTCCATCAAGCGCAAAGAGAGAGGAAGATCGTTCCAAAGCTTAGGAGCAACAGCCTGAAAAGATTTCTCTCCTCTGGTCCTGAACCGTGTGCGTGGAACCATAAGTAGATTCTGATCCACAGACCTCAGAGCCTGAGCTGGGGTGTAAGGCTGGATCAGGATTTTTTAAATTGTTATTTAACTCACTGGACAAAATTTGTTTTAAAACTCTTACATTTAATTGAATCCAATGAGATTTAGTGACATTATAAATAATTTAGTTAAAAAACTAAAAAAAAAAAAGAAAAAACTCTGGAGAAAACCACGACAATAAGACGTACGCTGCCATAACAAACTATGATTATGTGCATAATTGCTGTGAAATTCCCTGTTCATTCATCTAAAAGAATTTAAATTATATTTACTGTAAGTCACTCCTACTCAACATCAGCGTGTGGATCCGCTGCGTCTCCCGCTCGTGAATATTTCATGGAGACAAAGACAAATCCAACTCCTGGGTGATTTCGGATAAACGAGATAATGTAATGCTGGAGTATTCCCTGCTTCTCCACTAAACCAAGTGTGTGTTTTCACTTTGTTATGTCATGATCCATTTTAAAATGGCTTTGTTTTTTTTTGTTTTTTTAACACTACAGACGTGGATAAAACATTCACACCGAGCTAGTTTAGGAGTGTGTACACGATTGGCATTGACAGGCACTAAAGCAAATTTGGCCAAATCAGGCCGGCCAACAGCCGAGCACATCCCCAGCGTGTAAACCAGCAGTTCGCTGACAAGCATCGAGGAAAACATTTCCTTAAAACACACAAGATAAAAGACTAATTTCAGCCAATTTCGCTGGAGGGATGGTTATCTTCCAACTCAAATAAGGTCAAAGAGAGAAAAGTCACAGATCTGGTGATAAGATCTCGGATGGAAAGCCGACTAAACCCTGTAACCTTTCACGAAATTAGTTTGATCCAGATCTTTGTCAACGTGGTTCTTTGTCTTCGAAAGATATTTAATCTCTACAACGAAAGAGTTCCTATTCATCTGATTTAGAGGAAGCATTTCAAAGTAAATATAATGAATAAAAAAAACTAAATTATATAACTCATTTATTTCAATCTACTATTTATTGATTTACAGTATGTTTGTACATTTCATACAATATAACACTAGCAATGATACAAAATGGTTGTTTTGTAAACATCAGAATTCAAGAATGTCTGAATGTAATCTAACAATTATGACTAAATGAAAATATTTTAACAATATTTGATCAACTGTAATTAATCACTTTTCAACTCGAGTCTAAAATATGAAATCTGAAATTAAACTATTGTCAACTGTATTCAAACCATTTTCAATTGTATTCAAACCATTTTCAACCATAATTAAACCATTTTCAACTAAAATCCAACAATTTTCAACTGTAATCCAAGAATTCTCAACTGTAATCCAAGAATTTTCAACTGTAATCCATTCATTTTCAACTGTTATCCAAGAATTTTCAACCATATTTAAACCATTTTCAATTGTAATCCAAGAATTTTCAACTGTAATCAAACAATTTTCAACTAAAATCCAACAGTTTTAAACATAATTAAACCATTTTCAACTGTAATCCAACAATGTTCAAACGTAATCAAACCATTTTCAACTAAAATTCAGATAGGAGCAGAAAATAATAGTTATTTTTGTTGTTATTATTGATGTTACAAAATACTGAATAATATCATGTGATAATTTGACTAGTTAGTTGGAATGTTTTGAGGGTTTTAAAGTTATGTTATTTCCACATGTGACTTTTTTATCTTATGTTAGATCATTAAATTAGTCGTTTGCAATCAGGTTTTGACGAACAAGTTAATTGTAAAAACTACTGCAGAAAAACAATTCATGTCATGCATTTATCATTTTATAACTTGTCCATATGCAAACCTGGATCATCCTACAATATATATATATTTTTTATTTTCTAATATATCTTCACTATGTTAGTCGGGGAAACTGCTATGTGATGCGAAACAGACGCTGCATTCTGAGGAAGCGACTTTAAAGAATTCATTGTCTACCTGTCCTCAGGTGATGCAGGAATGAAAGATTACTGCAGCTGAACTGTCCATCACTTCCCAACTACAAGCAGAATTCTACTCTGAATACTATAAAAGAGTTCACTTTCCACGGAGAGATCCTCGTTTCCGATCATTCGCTGCAGTTCAGAGGCAGGATATGATCGATGGAGTACCAAGGACTTCTTTTTTTTTGGCAGGACACAGTAGAAAAATCAATCCTCACAATTAATCCAGGTGTTTCGCTGCAGGGAACTTTTTAGTTGATTATCTGAATCTTGATCATCTTTCAATCCCATTAATCTCGGCAACATTAGCAGGCCTCGCATGTTTCCGATGGATCGTTCCAAAACCACCCGTCAGCGTTGAACTGAGCAGCCACTTCAGTGTGACTTTTTAAAACCACCATTATCACCGCTCTGAATAATGATGATCCGCCGCCATGTTTAGAATGTATGATGCAAGTCTGAAGCTGTATTTAGCTCACAGGCTTCAATGGCAAAATGACAAGGAGTATAGAATAAAACGTATTCTTGGAACAACCTTTTGGAAATAACAATTCATTTTGGTGTCAAAATGAATGGCATTCTTTCACAAACAATATACACTTTTTTTTTTTCATTAAGCGCCAAAATGGGTTTAATCCCCCTCTTTCATTAAATGGCATTCCTCCCGGTGCAATATTTTTCATTATATTCTTTAGTATTTTCATAAAAATCTCCAATCTAAAAAACTAACAGTTGAAAAAGAATCTACATGTGGCAATTTACGAAACCTACTTTTTGTAAAACTTGTATTTTGGTCAATTTTATCTTAGAATTAGCGGACTATAAGGTGAAGTAACACAGGATTCTTTCCGGGGTTTAAGATATTTTTATCTGTTGGATAAAGGGTGTCGAACTGGGTCAAAAAAAGGGACCAAAAGTATGATTGTATTTCCAGTTTTTCATTCCTCTTTTTCTTGACGACTCAATCTACATTAATTTTCTCTGTGTTCGTCCACCTTCATTAAACACTACTATCAAAAACAGTCAACATTCATTCATTCTTTGAAGAAGTCTACTCAACTCTTTATCACTAACGATCAAAATTATCTTAAATTATTTTGAGCTATGCATCAAGCTGGCCATAAAATGACTTGGTGGGACAGACATTTTTAGACATTTACGGCGTTTGTTCATTTTTGTGTTGCAGCTAAATGGAAAATGAAATCCCACCAGATCCTGGCGATGACTGGGGACGAGAGGATACAGTCGACTAGCTGATGTTTGGACCTATTTTGGTTTCAAAACTAATTAAAGCAAGAGTTGTGTGGTCTGTGTATTCTGCAACGCCAGAGAAGTACTCGGACAAAACTACAACTAAACTTTTTACTACAGTATCACTTTACATTACAATACATATTGAATCTCGTCATGTCTCATGATATGTATTGTATCTCAGATTCATGCCAATAAACACTCCCACAAAACAAACAAATTGCAACAATCAGTTAACACAACATGTTGCATGGCAGTGGATGGGCATTTATTTTACAAAAATACATTAATAAATAAAAAATTAGAAAAAAGAAAGTACTCATGGTGAGATTATGGACTTAAGTCCACTGGTCAATCCAGCTACTAACAACTTCAGTTCGGTCTCCACGCACAAGATATTATTAATGGAAAAAATGTAAATATAATTTAAGATTCGATTTTTGTAGCCGGTAATTGAGACATATTCACTCTGAACACAGGATTATCTGATCTCAAAGGTGAGATAGTCAGACATCTTTGGTCCGATATAGACTACATATTATGTGTCAAGTTATCAAAGGCAACATTTAAAGACAGGACGAGCTGGATTTTCTAAGATTCTTTCAGGAACTTAAAAATCAATCCCTGGAATATTATTCCGACGCTGATGAATTCTTAATGCACACCAGGGGCACCTGTTGGGCTGCAGCCACACGTCTCACGGTTGTCAGGGGCGTAATGAGCAGTAGGCATGTGAGTAATCCTGATTTGTTTTGCCCTTTTGTGTTGCGTTATCTCGCTGACCTGTCACCCATGTATCGCACACAGCGTTCCTGGGTTTACAGAACTGGCTGGTACAGGTTCCACCTACAACCCCTGCTCCCCTGCTGAGCTCGCCGGGGGTTCAGATATACACTTTTTTTTTTGGTGATTAAGTCCTTCATTATGTGTTGATTTGGAATGTGTCTGCTTTAAGAGATAATCAACATGCTTATGCAAATATGACGAGGCTGAAATCATCAATGGGACTCATTAAAAGGGAATATGAAAGGAGACGATTAAGGTTCAGTATCTATAGAGAATACTCTAAAGATAAACTTAAATGTTAAAAGTTTCTCTTGCTGGTAGCTACTGCGACAGTGTTGCTCAATATACTAGAAGAGTTCATTGTAGTCAAAATACTCACCGTCTTCATGGACCTTGACCTCAAGAATAAAACTTGTGATGGGGAAATTGTACAATTCATGATCCATTCTTAGACAGTTTATTGCATTTCAATGGCAACGATGAAGCGACTGCAATACAAACTTGACCCTGTTTTAAAATAGCCCGTCTTACAAATGGTCTGTTGAAATACATTTTGAATTCATATAGTTCCATTTGTGTTTTTATGTGTTGTATCTTCTCAATACTCTTTCAGGTCAAAATCACTCAGTTTTTGAATAATTGAGTCATCATGTACGCTGCTTAAAATGTAATTGATCATTGAAGTAGTCGGAGAGTACAGATTTTTTTTAGATGGTGAAAGAGAAATTATAAATACATGAAGGAAAAAAACATTTTGCTTCATAATAAATGGTGTACAACTTCCCTTCCCATAACTATTTTTGTTCAGAGCCATTGACGACAGAAATAAATACATTTAATTTAATTTAAAATGACAATATTATATTTCTAAATCATAAAAATTTAAACAATTGGTGTACAGAGTATTTTAGGGAATTAAAAACTATCGGACTGGCAAACTGTCATCTTATTTTTTGATGTGTTCCTCATTATTAAAAAAAAAAAAAGTATCTTAATAAGACTATGACTTGAGCGGAGTCGAAATGCTCACAAACAAACCAGGACTGGAGTAAATACTTATCGTTTAAGTAAAGACTTGAACCTGAGCGAAGCCATCATTACGAGCCGTTGAATGTCTCTGACCTTGAGTAAGCTGCTTAACCCTCTCAAAGTGAAACTAGAGTAGAACCGAAAAAAAAATAAAACCATCAGCTCTCAAGAGGCTCACACGTTGCCTTGCTCTCCATAGAGAACTGCCTGAAATCCTGAATGACACAAAAGAAAGTTGTTGACCAGAGATCTTGCAGAGAGATTAAAAAACTGATCCAAGGGCACAAAAAAAACTCACCGTGGCATTCATATACTATTAAGGTCTAGGATTGGATATCTAACTTTGTTTCTTTTGTGACTACTTGGTAGTACTGAGTATCAAAATATCCTTCATAATTTCAGTGCCAAGTTTTAGTATCGAACTGTGATCAAAACTTGCCATTTATTATTTCTGTAAGAAAACATCTTGGAGTGGAAATTGACCAAAGGGGAAACATGTAACTCAATTTATGCACAATATGTAATTTCATTACTCTTTAGTTTGACTTAATCTTATAGAATTGGTATCGAAATGAAGGTATCAGTATCAGTACCGGTTTCAAACACATCTGATTGATACACAGCCCCATTAAGGTCTTAACACAAAATAAATATATAGAGATGTTACCGTATTCGACTGCGTTGTTCAATAGAAACCTTTCAAGAACCAAGAGGACTTTTCTTTAGACCTTACAATAACATTTGAGACACTCAATTCTTCATAAATCTCTGGACTTAATCACACAACAGGCCAAAATCTTCTAGCAGTCTTCTGCCTGATCCACTTAATTTTCGCTGTCTTTGTCCTTTTTCAAACGCTCGCATCAAATTCCTTCACTTTTCCTCTAATTGGAAATCTCTCTACAATTGTTGATATTAAAATCTATGTTCCTTATCTTATCTTCAACAGTGGTATCCTTGCAGGTCACCATAGACCTTCATCGTCTTTCATATTGAATCAAACATCTGGCGAGCCAAATAAAATGACTTGGCAAGAGTGTATTACTTAAGAGCCAGGGATGTTCCAAACACTTTAAGGACCTTTTGAAAAACACTTGTTCATGAATGTCCCTAATACATGTATGCAACTAAATTTCCCAAATATAAATAGTGAGGTTCAAAGAAGCTTCTTCAGTTCTAAAGAAGACCTGGATGAATGAGAACCTTCACGGACAAAATACATTACATTATATTTGGATATGTTTACTTTAAAGTCTACATCAGAAAATCAACTATTTCAGGACAAAGTTTTTGTGGTCAGTCATTACTTGACATACTTGGTTGTTTGACCAATTACAGAAGCACCAACTAAGACTTCCTTGAAGTTTAGTCTCATTAAAACATGACCAGATACGCTGACTGGAAACTCTTCAGCATCTCTTACGACTGAAATACTTAGGATTAACAGTAGCATGTAAACTACTGACCTTTTAAATAGGTCCAATTGTGATTAAATTTAAACCATAAATATAACATGATACAAAAAAAATTAATCCGGAATTTCACCACTCTTGGTTAATTGTAAGTGGGTGCAAAGGGAGGCAGAATACCCTCCATATTTAACACATATTAAATATGGATGATTGCCATAGTTTCAGCTTCTTCCAACAACTGTAAGGCCCATAATCCACCTGAGTTTACTCTCTTCTCTCCCTTGATTCTATTGGGTCATTTGGTTTTCAAACGTGTATTTTCTATTGGATTTTTCAGCCAGTAATTAAAAGAAACAAAGATTATTTCGATTGAAATAAAGGCTCTTTAGGCGCTCAGACACACGCAAGGTCAGAACCCGTTTGTTCTCCGTCGCAGCGGCTCTAAAGAAGGATGCCACCTTTCCTTATCTTGATCATTCTCCAGGCATGTGAGAGACGCTCCGATCGACTGAACGGAAGTGTCCTTGACCGACATGTAGATAGATGCCGAGATCGCCACCAGCTGATAACCATAAAGCAGCGAGAAAGAAAAAGGTTATTTTTCTACGAATTCTTGTAAAATGTCTGGTTATGTAAAAGTGCCAGGATATATTAAGATAATAGTCTTGAGAAATGATCAGCATACATTATCGGGTCAAATCAAGGGTCATTAGACAGAAGACAGACCTTCCTTACTGGAACACAGACATTTATTTTTGAGGGCACTGATAGAGTTGTCGAGCCAACATGCATGAAGTGACAAGAGACAGACGGAGGGAGGATAACCATCGTTCCCCACATGCAGCCTCTTCCTGCATTTCTAAATTAAAGATGGGACGATAGTAAAGCTACTTCCTCCGCCACTGAACTCAATTCTTGGCTAAAGTAAAGAGACTTGCAGAAGGAACTATATCAAGTCGACCTCTCGGAGGTCAAGTTCTTGTTTAACCAAGTCACATAGTTGATGTCTGCTCCTTTCATACGCCGTCTGAAAAGCGTCTGCCAAGGTCGGATCAAGGGTTCACGTTCTCTCACTTGCAGATTTATAATGCTGGCCATGAACAGGTCACATCTACATGTATGTACAGTGATTGAACATTCGTCACTGACACGGCACTGGTCGCGAGAAAAGAATAATAAATCAAAACAAGAGTAAACAAAGTGTCAGTTTTGACCAGATCTATAATTGAAGTCAAGATGATTCCCAGCTCGGGCGCTACTGTCCGACGCCTCTATGCCACTGAAAATAGCTACAGAGGAGCCGTTTGAGATGATGAAATACACACCCGACACTTCCAAACACATTTCCGAGCCGGTGTCAGCCATAGTCACACACAGTGCAATAAAGCCATCAGTGGGAATGAAAGAATAAGCCCGAATTGAGGATGAACTGACACAGGAGCTTTGATGGCAATAACCCAACATGGCGAGGAATTAACTCGGGTATTACCGCTAAAGCTGCGGGACTCTGCGGCTTCTGCAGCGAAACTTAGACGCACGAACCAGCATGCATGCTGCGACCCAGGCGTGAGGTTTTCGGAGGGGGGGCGATAAGTTAATACCGCTCTGAAGAATCAAAAACGTTTTTTTTTCTTTAAAGTCAAGAAAATGTTTCTTAACTTCAAACTTTCTCAACCATCTTTCATTCCCGGCAAATCGAAAGGTGATGGAGGAGAAAAACGTTGAGACACAACGAGAATGAGTAATGTCCTGCAATCAAACATAAAGAAGTAATTATTTGACAAAAACAATTTCTACCATCTTTTGTTGTGCAAGCTACTGGTTCATAACTCGTTTCCTACTCACACTCATGCCGAGTAAGGGTTGGGATTAATTTCAGAGTAATCTGTTCCTTTAAGTTATAGGCAAAAATATACTGTATGTTCCGCACTATAAGGTGCACTTAAAAGCCTATAATTTTCTCAAAATATCCTTATAATCCCGATTGCGATATATAGGAACATTACCTAGTGGGTGGCCTGTTTACAAACACTTTCATGACTCTGAGCCGACTTAGCCGACACACTGTGGGCGGGATAATGTCATTGCGTCAACACGGGGTGGGCTTTTCGACGTACGTCACATCATGGCGGACGGCAATGGAGTGATATTACTGCCACCGGTTTGAGAGAGTATCATACACGTGTGCTCTATGACATGACACTGCTTCATGAAGCTTCATCAGACCTTCACTAGCAGCAAGTGTTGCCCTGGGTCTTCGTTTTAATCTTTGCCCAAAAAGACACACTTAAAAACATCCAAATACCTCCATACTGCTCGTCTGTAACAACCATCTTGTGTTAAAGCCTCAACGAGAGGAATTGTTCCGGAAAAACTTAAACAAGTTTATATTTTAGCAGAAGCTTAAATTCTAATATGCAATATTAGTAAATATTGTAAGTGCCAGTCACATCTCTCCGGTCCTTAAAACTCTTCACTGGCTTCCAGTTTCTTTCAGGATCAACTTTAAAATTCTGGTTCTTACTTTCAGAGCTATTCATGGTCAGGCTCCTCCTTACATCACTGATCTGATCCAGCCTTACACCCCAGCTCGGGCTCTGAGGTCTGTGGATCAGAATCTACTTATGGTTCCACGCACACGGCTCAGGACCAGAGGAGAGAAATCTTTTCAGGCTGTTGCTCCTAAGCTTTGGAACGATCTTCCTCTCTCTTTGCGCTTGATGGAGTCTACTGACTCCTTTAAGAAACATCTTAAGACGTTTCTATTTGTTCAGGCTTTTCCTTGAATTTCTGGAACTCCTGTGTTGTTCTCAGTATTATCTTGATCTTTAAAGTATGTACTTTTTTGAGTATTGTTTTGATTGTTTAAGCGCTTTGTGACCCTGGTCTCGAAAAGCGCTATATAAATAAATATTACTTACTTACTTACTTACCAGTGTAGACAGTAGAATAATAATCTCAACCACTTGTCAACATGAGGGGGGAGTAGAAAATGAGTGAAGTTTGAATTTAAGGTGAACTATCACTTTAAGTCCTTGATATATGACAGAAATTCCTTAACTTTCTCTCACAACACAACAGTAGAAGTGAAGCTAATCTCTCTACACAAAGAAGTGTATCCATCAAATGATGATGACTGGACTCAATCATATTTCAAATGTCTTTGAAATACGTCTTTAACAATTTCCTGGAAATGTCATTTATTACGTTTGGCTTGAAGTAGGTTTGCAGGTACTTCAAAGGCACAACAAATACTGCCATTTCTCTTTAGTTTAAAATCAAATTTGTGGAACCCATTCCATCACCAAACATGGCTAAAATTGTAAAATTCCTTTATACCCCAATTACAAAAACCTGGTATTTTCCAAATTGAATTTCCCTCCGCGCAATGGAAACAACATACTTATGTGGCATGACTAATATTCTCCTCCTGGCAGAAAGACTTTTGCTTTTTGATTGATTAATGGCAGCAGGATTGAAATTAGCATATAAACAAAATTCATTCAGAACAAGGTGATTATCGCGAAGAATATTCAGTGCAGGCAAGTCAATTTGTTTTTGTATCCACAGGAAAACTACAAATTAGTCTTCATAACATTTCATTTAATTGTAATTCTGCATATGGTTTGTTTTGCCGACGCTATAACCTTTTGAGTTTAACCTCATGAATAAAACAGCAGAGAAAAGAGAAGCATAACATCAAGACATTTAACTTGGGCTTTTTTTTTCTCTATTGGAGGTTAGATTTCACGCTTTAGTCGAACATTAAAGAAAACAACAAAAGCCTGCGAGCTTCTCTGTGTATAAATAGGAACGATGACAGCCAACTCTCACACTGGTAAAAATGTTTTGGCATTTAAACCGAACGGCTTTGAAAAACCTGTGTCATGTTATGTAAAAATGTGTGTCTTTCTCCACGACTGTTATTTTTATCGTCTCTATATTTGTACCGTGTTTCTGGTTCAACTCTGTGTCGCTGTTAAAAGCTCTTTTTGTAAATATTTTGTGTATTTTGTTGCCTAAGATCAAAATGACATAATGTCCATTAAACTAGCAAGTGTTCAACCTTTCTTTTCTGCCTATCGCTCGGTTAGTGTTTTCATCTTTAACAAACGTTTAATTTCATAAAATAGGAGAGAAAACATATGAAGGAAGTGCAACAAGATCAGCAAAACCCACCAAAAAACTTTCTCTGCCTGTCATCTACTATTTTTATATGTCTTAAAATACCCAAATCATAGTTTATCTCATTAGTAATTGTGTTATTTTAGTGATATATTCTATGGTTTTATATTATTCTTAGTTATGTTTGGGTTTTTTTGGTCATTGTCATGTTGAGGCAACGTACTTGTTAAAATAAACACATTTTAACTGCTTTAAATATAACATAATAAAGCTGTTCAATGTGATATTATATCTATAGGTGTTTTAAAAGGGTGTTAAGAAAATTGTATGACACAAGAAAACACTTTTGTCTCCAATGACAACTTCTTAACATCCTTTGATTATCCTCCCTGGCGACACCTTTCCTCTTCATGTCTTCCGTTCTTCATCCAACATGTCGACTGTCTCTCCTCCACACGTGTCCCTTAACTGGCCCAGTTCTGACCTCGTTCCTCCAGATGAAATATCAGCTTCCTGTCAGATCCACTGTCCCTCATCACTGCGACACTTCCCTTTCACTCCAGCTCCGACTTTACCGTCACTCAACCACTCACTCTTCCACATCCCTTCCACCCTGCCCGCACTCGCCTCTTCACCAAAATGCTACAATTATTTCTGGTAATTAGAGACAAATATCATGCTTATTATCGTTGAGGAATTATTTTTTTTCTATTGTTTTTCTTTAGACTTGTTCACTTGTGTTGAAGCATTAACAAGTACATTTGGTTTAAGGTGAAAATGAGTGAATCATTAGCGTATTATATTCTTGTGTGACACATCCTCATCTATGAATATACATATAAACATACATATGTATACATATTATGTATATATAATATTTACATATCCATATACATATACGAAGAAAAGTGGGCACTATGGGAGGTTTGTTGTAAAGGAAGAGTAGGGTGGCAGGAAAATTAAAACCTAACTCTCCCGATTTACTCAGATGTTTCAAATGTTAAAGTCTCCCTTCAAGTTCCTCGTCATGACAGTGCTTTGACGTTATTATATAAATTTTCGCCCCCGTCTGAAATCTCGGCGAATGAGAGGTTACGAGAGCAGAGTCTATTAAGACGCAATAATGGCTTTAAAACTCCAGTCAGCTGTGATCACGCCCCGCTTTGTTTATTCAACGAGTCCCTTGGAGGTGATGACTTTTCGGATTGATGGCGCGCGGTGACAAACCTTGATGATTCACCAATCACAGCTGAGTGGGTGTGGTTATGGTAAACGAGATTTCATCTCCAAAAGAACAAGCGTTTTCAGTGGGCGGGGCTTAAGCACATTTTCTAATATAAACTTTTCAATGAGTTTTGAACAAACAGACGCATGCTGATGACACAATAGAGGTCCAAGATAATATTTATATAATAATATGTTACGCAAGGTAAGGAATAATCCACTTGAACTTATTCTCTTCTTAGATATTTGGTGTTCATGTTTATTTTTTGATTCCCGGGAAACCCTGGCTATTTCGGCTCGTCCAGAATGAAATGTTTGTTTTATATTTCTGCTTAAAAAGCTGTAAACATTGTCATACAATAAGAAAAATTGGTAATGTGTGTGTGTGTGTGTCTGTGGCATTATAATTTTTTTGTTGCAATACCCTGCCTGTCAGATGAGATAGCCGTTTTATTTGTTCGTTTGTTTTTTGGGGGGGATAGTTGGGGGGTTTGTTTCTGTCACAAACAGCGGCACAGCTTCCTCCCTCATGTTTTGTGAAGTTTAGCTTCAAGCGCAGTAGCTCATAATTGTTCTTTGGTTCGTATCTGTCAGGGCACATTTATAGGTCTGCAGCCACTGTCACCGACCAAAGTCTGCATCCCTAATGGGGTCACGCCACTTTCCCCTTATATCTCTTACCAGCAGCCTTTGTTCCTCATAGCACAATCTGGAGATGCCATTAGTCTGGGGAGAGACGCTGATGTCTAGTGACGGCCAACGACTCCTCTGGTCATGAAAGTGCCCCGAAGCCATCGGACTGTCGCGCACACACACAAACACCATCCACTCTGCACGGTTGCACGCTTGTGTGCTTTGGAGCTCACCTTTGTTCTAGAGACGTGGAAAGCAACAAGCTTAATTGTGTGACGGAGGTCGAGTGGGCAGCACTTCTATAGACGGAACTGGCTGGTTTAGTTAAGCTGCCGACACTTAGTGTCAAATAAACTGTGGAAGACATAATAATGGTGGCGACATTGGGGGGGTGGGGGGGGTTCGGCGCTCTTTATGCTGCTGGTGGCAGATTTTTGTCTTTGTGTTCCATTAATAGCTATTGTCAACACATTTAGGGCTGAGCTTTAAAAAATAGAAAGAAAACATGCAGGATTTCTTCTTTTTTTTTCGCCCTGCAAGAGGCTGCGCATGACGATAAGCGTGAAGCTACATGGCCTGTGTGTTGCTGATAAGTCAGCATAAATAACACCTTCAGGCAATTCAAATAATTTGTGCCGTGACGTCACATTAGAGAGGACGGAGGAATTCGGGAGAGGGAATATCACACCTCCATGCCTTAAATTAAAATACTGCAGACTTTCCATATTTAAATGCTTCATTTGCAAAACCGACTTTCTTGACTTTCATGTCAGCATCTCTTGTGTATTTAATACGTTTGGTCTCCGTCTCTTATTAGAGGAGCACGCCAGGGTGTGAAGCAGTGCTTCCCAACTACTAGCTAAATAAAAACCAAGGCTTGTTTTTGTTGTTTTATTATGCGCCTACCTACTTGAGCTCTCCAAGAAGGTCTGGTTTAAAGTTGGCAACATTTTAGGCTTTAATAAAAAGTAAATGGTTCGGCTTTGTTGTCAGAAAGTTAATGAAAGCTACATGAAATATTTGGTTGTTATTTATTTCTTTGATAGTTTTATTTATTCCTGACCTTTTTTCTTCCATGAAGAAACTGTTGATTGTCACACTTTTTCTGCTGCAAACAGAACCCCCATCGGAGAATGGTTCTTCCTTACCGTTATGTGGCCCTTACAGTTAAATGTTGGGGGCCTCTGGTGAAAAGTACACACATGGACCTAAATAATTGACTTGGGGATTCATTTGGAGATAAATCAAGTTACAATCAAGTTGTATTCATAAAATGTATTGTCATAATAGATGATAAAATGTATTTTTATTTAATCTAAATCCTATACTTTAAGCCATTCTTACTTTTTATTTAAAAACATCATTTTTAAAATTTCACAATGTCATTGAATTATACCAATAATACTATAACATTCCTTATTGTTTTGGGGTTTTTAAGTCTTTTTATGATAAAAAAAAAAAAAAAAAGTATTTGTACCTGTAGGTGAAAAAATAAACTAGGAAAACTTAAATCCATTCTTTAGATTTACACCGACATAAAAAAGAAGGAAAACTTATCTAAATCCTTGTGTTATCTCAGGGTCTAGTTGACTCGAAGGCCCTTGTGTTGCTTCTAGGTCAAAGTTAATGAGCTCCATGTCTGTATGTGTATTTCCGGAAGCCGGCCAACACAAGGGATACCACAAACACCTTTGTTTTCGGGCCTTTGGGTCACTTTGACCCCTAGATTACACATAGGTTAAATAAGGGGTTATAAAAGGAAATAGACGCTGAAAAACTACTGTGGAAAAGAAAAAGAAAAAATCCCTAATGTTCTTAAAACACATTTTGAGAAGGTTAATTTGTTTTGAATTCAGTTTCAGTGCAGCGAGACTCTTTAAGATGCAGGTTTGAGTGAATTAACAGCACTCGATACTGACTTTTACCATTTGTGGCAGGGCTCGACTTTTAGAGAATATTGAAAATATATATATGGATAGTCTGACTCAGCCGGAAGAATCAGTTATTACCTGTGGTAGAGAAAAATGCAGGTCACAGAGTCAGGAAATCAAGATTTATGAATATATGACAAATTTGGAAAACGCTTTGAGTGCCCCTTCTACAGCCTTTCTGAAATAATTGATTTCCTTTTTAAAATAAAAATGACATTATTATCAATTGAATGTAACTAAAAACAAACAAATCGCACTGTATTTAACAAGATGTGCCGTAACAGTTCGACAGCTGTGTAACGTTGATTCCAACCGCCCGTAATGAGAAAGCAACAACCAATTCTTCACACTGTTAGGAAGGCATGAATTACCGTCTATAATAAGCTCATAAAAGAACAATGCGACGGGTCTCTATTATGTAAGCTTTATCTTAAATTGCAAGCAGTTAATGGGCAATTGTTTCATGTATCAACTCTCTGTCAACACTGTCCTTTTTATTCAGGGAGAAAAGGAGAGACAATGAAGAAACTTCCTCATCTCAATGATTCCAGCCATACTACAGTGAGTTCGCTTTGCATTTGCTTGGCATTAGCCTAGATCTAGTATTGCCTAGCATAGCCAGAACTAGATAAGAATGAGCAGCTTTCTAAGTGGGGATTAACAGAAGAATCACTCCGTCAGCATCATCTAAACATCTCATTAAAATGTATTTAAAGTCTGCCTTGACGTCAGAAAAATGAAATGGATCTTCTGTCTCAAGTGTTAATAAAGTAACTATAAGATTGTTGTTATTTAAAAACAAGCTTAATAACACATTAGCTATTTCCTACATCTTTTTTTCCGTTTAGTTGTGACGCTCACTTTCACATTTTTAAGGCTTCAGGATGAATGTTTGACTTTGTTTTCCACTTGAATCGGAAACCTTCATTGTGAATTAATGTGCCTTTAAGAAGTTGACAAGACTGATATAGATTTAATGGACCCAGACCTCCCTTCACTCTCCTGCTGCGCTACATCAATCTGGTCCAGTGGACCCAGGATGAGTCCAAGAAGACCGAGGGCTAAAACTTCAATGAAATTCCCACCAGTGAACACACAAATATAATAATGGACGTACACACATTTACATTGAGAGGCACGACTACATTGAAAAACCATGCTTTGAGACCCTTTAATTCTCTAAACAACAACTGAACAACAGTAAAATGAGACAAGTGAATCTTGAAAAAATTGAACAAAACTTGAATTATTTTATATTTTTTAATTTATCCCTTTGTCTTAACTTAAGGAGGAGCCGTGAAAACTTTAAAATCTTAACATCAAATTTTAAATGTAACATTAACTATCCAACCAAACACTGCTTCATTTAAAGAAAATTTGTAGAAACAATTTACTTGTATTCCTACTGTAACCATTGTTTTAACTCAGGGGTAACTCACTGGTGAGAAACAGACCACAGATGCCCACTACAGCAATGGTCACAATGGTCTACAATCTGTCTGGATTTTTTTTAATATAAAATGTAAAATATTATACTCTATTATTTGCACTAACAATACCTGCCAACACCAACACCTTGACTTTCAAATGCTGAGACTGATACACATAAATAAATGTCGTTTTTGGTAGTATTAGTCACAGTACTAATACTTAAAATATTCATAATGAGTACTTATCAGTTCCTCCATTCAATCAATCCATCCTACGTTAAAAACATTTAATTTGTCTGTTTAAAAAGTTCGAAGAATAGTCAGAGATACTCGGTAACCTTTCACACCCGATGTATTATTTATATAATAAGAATAATTGAGATGAATCAGCATCTTTTACACTTTAAGCACCTGGGGGCTTGGACAATCGGACCAGGAAATATTGATGTGTTGATGAAGCTTCACGAAGCAGTGTCATGTTGTTTAGAGGTCAGTAGGTGGCGCGATCAGTTTAAAAATGTTTCATTAGATGGGTTGTTCAAAACAAAGGAAAATAGTGCAGAGACCGCCATCTAGTGGACTCTGAAAATAATGACAGTGCTTCATGAAGCTTCATCAGACCCTCACTACTAGGAAGGTTTTTGGCCCAGATGTAAAAAGGTGGTTGAAATAATTACAGTAGCTGTTGATATTACTACAGGTACCAAGATGAAAAGAAGGATTCAATGATTAAAAGAACGAGAGATTTGCTGTCATTTGCTCGACGCAAGAATCATTCTCTTCATTTGTGACCACACTTGAACTCACCAGATAAAGAATCATGAAGGCAGAATCTATTTGGATTGTTGTTTTTTTCTTTGAAACCTTCTATTACTCATGTTTTTTTCATTTTATTTTACGAATAATTGCCTAAAAGAAAACATATTTCAGGTCTCCCTGAACTTGATACAACCTCACAGGGAGGGAAAAAAAGAAAATTGATCTGGAAAAGCAACTTTTAACTTGAGCTTAGATAACTTTTGTGCAGCGAAGGGAATTGCGTAGAAACCGAAACTTAGGTTCAAGATGCTCAATACTGGGATTAGGCATTTTATTGGTTTCCTGCCAAGAACAAATGACTCAAGACTCCAGAGTAGTTTCTTTCTCATCTCCGCCAGTTTCACATTTTGATGCAAACAAATGAAGGCGACCATTGCTCCAACCTACAAATGTCCGCAGAAAACAAATACCAGAAACAAGATGCAACCGAGTACAATTTAATGGAACAAGTATTGAATTGACCTCGTGTGGCCCTTGTCAAGTCAGAAGAGCCGCTCCGTCCGGACTTTATTCTACACTACACGGAGTTCAATATCATTTAAAAGAGGGGAAACAAATTCTATTTTATGGGGTCACCCTTGCATATCCAATGAGTAAACACAATGTGTTTTTTGCACATATCCAGACCAACCTTGGTTTCAATTGAAGGCAAGTTATGTGGAAAGTTTTCATGAGAATTGTGGGAGAAAAAAAAAAAACATGTTGATATTAATCGAAAGTTCAGGGAGTATGGGAAGAGACAGCAAACATAAAGTAAACGTAATGCGAACCAGACAACTTGACAGGAACAGTGAAAAAGAACGAGAGATCACAGGTCCATATTAAAGTCAGGGTGCATGTCATCGCTGCAGACTGAAAGCCAGAGTTAATACTCGAAAAAAAGAAGAAAGCGTTTCTCAAAGGGAAACTTTAATGTGGTCTGAGTGTGGGAGCAAGGCGCTGCACGCTTTTGACCCATTACTGCTTGTCAGAATTAGGAAAAGGAGAAACGTCCCAATATAAACCAGGACTTAGGCGAGAAGAGACGCCGGCTGCTGACAACAGTGACAGCACTGGGGCTTAAAGCCAAGAAAATGTGGTTGTAAATGTTATGAATGTGAATTAATGTGGCCGCGGCACTCATAATTTAGAAAATTGCTCGACTTTTGGTGTGCGAGGGCTTCAGAGAAGGTTTTTTTTTGCATCACCAAGTATAATTGGAAGAGAGCTTTGACTTTCACCCGACTTTGATTTACTTTTCTTTAGAGTTTCAGCTGCGACGACAAAACAATGTCTTATAGAAGTACGTCAGCTATGATGTAAAGATTTTTTTTGGCGTCATCAAGATGAGACACATTTTCTAAGATGATAGAAGGATGAAACGTTATTAACCCATTTAAAATAAATAAACATCAGATTCATGGATGAGGTAGACCTCATCATTCACATTGACATTGCTGTAATTCATTTAAAAGCAAGGGTATTTTAACTAAACAGTAATTACTTCCCTTAAAAAACTAACACAGAGAAAACACATTGGCTTTCTACAAATGGCAATTTGCTACAACTGAAAGAAAAACAAACTGTTATTTTAGCGATAGGTGAAATTTATATGGTGCGTTTGATTAGTTCACTTTTGTCTGCACTTGTTTTAGTGCAGTTTGTGTAAGTTTATTTCACACTTTGTGTTTAGTATTGTTAGCCATTTATTTTCTTTTAAAGGCTGTTCTGTTTTGTTATAGTGCTCTTCAGTTTTATTGTTGTTTTTTTAATACGTTTTTCTGATCAATAATAGTAAAATATTGACTTTTGTGTGTGCTTAAGTTAAAGAGAAAAAAAGTTTAAAAAAAAGGTATTAGCCACAAAAAGTATGATCAGTAAACTTTGTTAAATTCATAACCAGTGTGTTTGCACCAACACATCTCTGTCCCTTCACTTCCTCATAACATTTCAATAGTGTAATCCAGGGATCATCCAAAACTGCTCTTGGTGTGAGTCTCTGAAATGCAAGGCTAGGTGCACGTCCTCGACAAACCGCATCCACTCCAGGTATAAGTTCGGGGTCATACTTAGTAGTTTCAATAGCAATTTAAAAGAGGGAACAATATTTTGAATAAAGTGGCCAAGCTACTTCATTGAAGATGTGGAAATCACTACATAAAATAAGCATTAAAACTGTTTTTTTTTTTATTCAGGGAGAAATTCATGGTTTTAAATGTGGTATAATAAATTAATGTTTCTAACATCAACATTCTGATGATCTTTTCACAATGTGCAACAAAAATACCGCAATAGTACCAGTGGAACAGATCAAATGCAGATGTGACTTGTCAGCAACTCATTCCTAAAGAGAGGGATTATTTATCACTGTTTTTGCTTTAGTGCCGCTGCTTGGTGCGTCACTGTAAGTACAGAATGTGAAATGTGTTCCCGCTGCTGCCTGCACTGATGACATCACACCATGTGCTTTGGCCCTGGGGTTTCTTTTGTTTTTTCTCTTTCTCATTGTGAAATTCAACTTTTTTTAATGTCGTTTTGTAGGACAGAGGAAATACTTCTAACAAGAACTGGTGAATGGAGCACTTGTTTATCAGAAATTCACAGATTATTACTTTTATCTAGGAATTGTCGTTTTTACTCCATAAAAGGTTGTCGTTTTTATTTGACAAAAAAGTAGATTTCTTCATTTCTATTTTGTCAATTTGTCAACCTTTTCATGAACAAACACACATTTCTGAGTAAAGATAAAACTAATTCAAACACTCTAGATTGTTGATTTCAGTTAGAACTTCAATTGAATCCCAATAATGAACATCATCAATAAAATAAAACGCACAACAGCTACACTTATTCCTAACACAGGCTTTTAAACGTGTCCCAATGAGAGGTTTTCCTGGAAGCACAACAAAACTTATATACAAGGTTGTTTGACTAGCTACCGTGTTGTCTTTGTGCAGATTTACACAACACTTCTAAGCTAACGGAAGAGATTTCACAAGCACTGGTGACAGCAGGGTAGTAGAAAAAATCCAAAAAGGTTAAAGTAAACACCTTATTATTACCTTTTGGATCCTGAATTATTAAGCACGCTGCTAAACCCAGCGCGTTCTAACCTTGCATCAAACAACATGCTGCGTCGCTTGAATCCGCTCTGCAAGTCAGCGCTCTGTTGACTCAGTTGAATTGCTTGCCTAAGGCGCCGGGGCCCCGACACATACACATAATTAGGAAAGGTCACAGAGCCTCCTGTCTCGTCAACAAAATCACTTCGGGATGACAAATTCTGGCCGAGGCGGATCCAGACCTCCCTTCGGATACGGTTGCCAATCAAGCGCCAGCAGGGCAGTCGGAGTAGCCTTGGGTGATTTCTAATGGTCTCCTAAATACGCGACGCGAGGATGGGCATAACAATGAGCCGTGGACTTGATCGGTGGGTGAAGTCTCGATAGGCGAGATTGTAGATCGTAACACACATTGAAAGGTGCGTTACAATCACCTGAATTTAAGGAGAATAAAAATGTCAAACCAACACTGAGATAAGTAGAACATGGTGACTTGTATTTTAATTTGGATTTACAAAGATATTCAACATTCTTTAAATGCACTGAGTGGTAAATGTAGGCACTACAGACAACTATTGTAGAGCCAACAGTTACAGGCGGTTATTAACCCAACATGACTGATTTTCATATTGTCTTTACATTCTTTGGGGCTCAATCTATCTTAATAATTCATTCTTAATTGACTAATTCACCCCCAAATTGACTTCTTTCAACATTAGTGGTACTCATTGTTGACGTCCTTAACTTATCCTAAACACTGGCGCTAATTATCTATGTGCATGTTTTGCCAACCCACAGTCCATAACTAATAGAAATAGTAAATCACAAGTTTTCTTTTATTTGATTGCATTGTGTTTTTTATAAAAACATTCAAAATGGGGTCCTTGGCAGGGGTGTGGCCCCTTTCAGTGTTGTTGTTTTGTTTACTTGAAAATTAAAGCTACTGTATCCCAATATAAACTCTTGTTTAGTAGTTGTGAGGCAACAGTTGCTCAGTTTTCACAACCAGTGTCAGGCAAGTTAAATGAATAATGTATTTAGAGTTACTTATTTCAAAAGTTACTTTGTTACTTTAGGTTATTCATTAGTACCTAATTAAAAAGTACAATAGGGAAAAATTCAAAGTGGCCAGTGAAAGGATTGATGTTGTGATTAAACAATTCAGAAAAAAAGTAAGAAGAAAAAATGTAAATAAACAAATACAAGATAAATAAATAATTAGTGTTTTCAATTTTTCCCAACAGGCAGATACTGATTTTTTCCTACATGGAACATAAAAACACAAAACTTGCTTTTCTTTCTTTAATACTGATCACAAAAATCTATTAAATAACAACAATAAAGTTGTTTATTCAGTTGTTATTTAACATCAAATTGTTTACTTAGAAAATAACTTTTACTACTAAAATAAGTCAGAGCAAAAAACTGTGAACTAATTGAACCCACAATGTAAACTTTTCTGCCAAACCTCTTTGTTTTAACTATAATTTGTTCAGGAATGCATCATAGCAATCCCACAGTCATTTAATGCATCACGTGCATGTGACAAATGGGTGCAGTGGAAGTTGGTGTCTATGTTTGGGATTGTGTTTATGTTAAGTCTAATATGCCTCATCCGAGTATCTAGTTTTAAAGTAGTAAAAACGTGACAAAAACTAACGTAGTAACTTAACGTGTTACTTAATAACTGGTTGTAAAGCTTTGAAGCAGAACATCCTCATGACTCCAGTCATTGAGTCAAACAATAACCGGCTTCATTTATTAGGTAAATAGTCTCTCAGGTACATCCCGAAAAAAAAAAAAAAAAATAACAACATAAAAACAAATCGGACGAATATCACTCTGTGACCTTCACATTAACTTGTACCCGATTCCCGACTGCGTTCCGATACTTTATGTCCAGCCATCTCTATGATGAAGTGGAAGTGGATTTCACATCGCTCCCTTGTGGCCTTACTAAGAAACTATTAATCTATGGCTCTCCATATTGCATTCAGATCCACTTTCCCCAGCCACCACCTCGCCTGAAATAAAGGCCAGGAGAGGACCCAGAGGAGCGGACACACTCTTATTATGAGCGGCTGCTGGACACCTCTGGGTTTCTAAGCACTTCCTCTGACAGTGACTGATGGCCAATTAACTGTTTGGAGAAGACTATTGATCACTTGGTGAACAGGAAGGGCCAGAGAACATCGCCTAACACACCCCTGTGCTCACTGTACAAGGTGAGCAACCAGACAGCAACACTGTGTAGTTAAAAACACAACGCCGAGAGGTGGAAGGAGAAGAGAGAGGCATGAATCATGCTTTTAAAGGGGCAGTGTTAAAGGGGTCAATGGAGGATGATTTCTTCTCTCTTAGGAAAATGAATATTTATGTTTATTTTTGACTTCCAAAGGGAAACGTCTTCCCATTGATTTTCATTCAACGTTGGCCAACCACAGATCAAAAGACATTATGAAAAAAAAAAATCGTAAGGCTATTTTGACTCTGAATTGCTTTAATAAAGCAATTGACATTGTGCGCGACTGAAAATCAGAGGAAAAATCGTCATGGTTACGCACACAATCAACCAAATTATGTGAAGTTACAAATTGCAGCTCTTATTATTTAAATCTGTGTGTGCGTGTGCACCAGCCTCATGTAACGTCTCAACTCAATTTTTATTTTTTTCCTTCACTGACCTCCGTAAGTGTTCAGTCGTCTGTAATTTTTTGAGACACCGCAAGACGTCAACCTTCAGACGTCGTCTCCTCTGTGCTGACTTGAAGTCTTTCAACATGAGTGAACACACCTCCATACTTGGTTCAAGGAGATTGCCTTGTATGTTTTTATGTGACAGGAGATGGCGACGGGGAGGGACGAGGGCGACACAAGAGCACTTTTGTCTTTAAATACTTGAAACTCCGCAAAACAACACATCAACGTTGATTCATCAACAGATCAACGAGACAACGAAATGATAAATAAACCAACATAACTTTCATTTTATTATGAAATCTGGGATCTTGTATTGATTATATTGATGCTATTAGTTAGATAGATAGATACAACTTTATTGCTCCCTCTGCAGGTCTCCTTTTGGAAATTGTTTTTCCAGCCAGCACACACCAATACAGAAGAAGAACAAAGTTTCTATAAAAATAAAAAGTGCAAGATGACACAATCTAAGTCTAACGTTAATGAACAAGATAAAAGAAATGATAACAAAGACAAAGGATACAAAATAGTTGTCAAAAACTATCAAAAATAAATGAGGAATCGAATGGCTGAAAAACCTTTGGATGTGAGGATATCTATCCATCCATCCATCTAAACAAGTTGCACTTTTTTAAATACAACATAAATTTGAAAAATAAAGTAGTCATGTTTTTTTCAAAACAATTCTTCATTTACTTCAAAATGTAGTTTGAGCATAAAATAATCAATAAAAAAGAGGCATATCTAAAAAAGAAAAGGCATGTAATGGTGTCGTTATGTGTTGAAATAAATACTGAAAATAAATACAAATTACAAATTTCAGCAATAAAATAGATTTTAATGATCATACTTTGACCTCATGAAGGTCGCATTTGGCCCCCATGCCGCACTTTTTTTTTAGATTTTTAGATCTTAAATATCATAGATTATTAATTAATTGAGATTAATCACAACCCATGATTAAGATGAACGTGTTTTTTAAGATGTACGACAGCACAAGTTTTTAGATTACATTGCTATTTGTGTTACCAATAACTCCTAAATAAATAAAAATAGGGTTGAAAAAAAATATTCCTGGGATAAACCCATAGAATGAACTGCTGCTGGTGCCCCTGCTTTTTGGGAGGTTGCAACCTCTAAACGCTCGCATGCGTACCTGAATCCCAGAAATGGGGGTAATTGAAACAAAAGGCCAGAGTTTGACAGAGATTCAGTACCTTTGTGAGTCCTTTGCACGGGGCTGCGGAGAACACAACCCTCCCCTCCGTGACTAAACCCTCCACGTGTCCTCGCCGTTGTCCTTATTCCCTTCCCAAGATTGCCATTTTGCAAATGATGAGCGTAGGGACATTACCCTCTGAAAAGATAAGGTACCTGGGAATTTGTCACCAAATGGAGCGTTGCTCCTCCATTGTTTTACGCTGACCTGTGTTGACATGCACTGTTTACCTTTTATTCATTATGCTGAACTATTATCTCAGAGGTAATTAATCACCGTTACTCCGAACTGAAGAAATTGCACTTTCCCGGGTCTCCGACAGGAACATGATTTATACATCAGCATTCTTGCTTTAAAGACCAATTAAAGCGGAGACAAGAGGATGGAGACTTACAACATTTTTCCTGCATTGTCAGCGCCTCAATCAAATGTGGAAAATTGGAATTATTGCTGGCGGTTTTTCTTCTTTTTTTTCCTAGTTGAAAGGAGGTGGAGGCAGAAGGAAAGTAGAAAGAATATATTTTGCGTCTTCAAGTAATCGACTATCTACACTGATGTTAACCTTTCTGTCCGTCCAGTGTGGCTTGTTTGGTTTCTATCTCAGTGCCAATTGCAAAAAAGAAAACACAGCGATTAAATACATAACATTAAAAGCCGTGGCTCTGATTCCAACAGGTGCTGTTGTTGTTAACCCTTTTTCTAAAGTTGCTTAAAAACATTTTTTTCCTCAGTCCGGAAAGATACCGAGGTTGATTTGGAACTTAGATTTGGAGATAGACCGGCGTCCTGTCCAGGGTGTCCCCACCTATTGCCCGTAGTATCTGGGATAGGCTCCAGCCCCCCCTTGCGACGCCTACAAGGGATTAGCGGAAAGTAATTTATTATTATAGGACAGCTATAGTTTTAAACCCCTCTAAGGGTGAACGTGAGCTGCTTGGCAGAGGTCTGCACTCAAAGTTCCCCTTTAGTTATTTTTGTAAACACAAAAATGTCTCCTTAGATTTGTAGGTTGGAGCCATCGATCGTGCCTGGAGCTGCAAAAACATTCATTTGGCTGAAAAATCATATTTTTGATTGAACAAAGTTTTTAGCACATTTTGATCCAAATGGCATCGGGAAAATATGTTTTTAACATATTGGTCGAAAATATTTGTCGCAGCAAGAAGGATTTTTTAAGTCTTCAAATACAGATGCTTTATTTTTCCATGTTTTTTCATTTATTGGCTCAACATTCTCATTTCAAATGGCGGCGAATAGAACGTATCGCTTTTTCCCTCGTGTACAAGCCTTTCAGCGCTTTTCATTGAAATTCATCTCATGTAACTAATGCAAGTCAAAGCTCTTAACTCTTAGTTGATTATCAATTTCCTGGACCAAAAAAAAAAGAATATATTTTCAAATACATGCCCATCATTTGCTATGCATAAGCTCCGAGACAGAAAAAAAGCTGATTTAGATTCATTTAACCAGAAGGCAATTTCCCCCAATAAATTATGCTAATGTCAGCTTTCGCCTTCATTATAGTGTACTTTAGCGAGTCAATGGGGGAAGACACAATTGGGCTGCGAGAAAAAGAAAAGTAGTTTCTGGCAAATGAAATGCGTATTTACATTACTCGTTGCAAGGTACTAACAACGGTGGAGAAATATTACGCAATAAATGTCAGCTTATTGGCCGGTTGCTTGCATCATCGCCGCGTTTACGTCCTCGGCTAATGGCTCTGAGGTGACTTCCCACGAGCAGGAAGGGGAACGCTACCAACTCCCCTGTTCCCCTGACTCGCAACAATTGCCTGGCAACATTCACACCGCCCAGGGTAAACAAAGAAGGTACATGACATGCATTGTTAGACGTGGGGGGGCGAGGTTTGGGGTGATCACATCTTGTACCAAAAAGTGGTCCAGGTTTTTGAGAAATGAGATTCAACCCGATTTGTTTTACTTTGCAAGACGCACAACAGATACTCAGGCGGTGCAATCCCCGCGGAAATACGGCATCTGTCAACGCACACTTCCACAAAACAAGTGTTTGATGAACCACAGGCAACGCAGCGTTTATCCTCGCGTCTCCGCCTGGCAACCCACCCCCCCTACGAAAATCAGCCCCGTCAGAAAACTCTCAAAAAGTGCCCAGCCAGCAAACCGAAAAGATGATTGACAGCAGGTCTACCTTTCTTACTGACACAGTTATGCTTGCAAAAGAGGAGAAGCTTTTGATACAGATAATTGCAGAGTCAGCAAGTTTCCCTAAAGCACAAGCCAATCATGTTAAGATACTTGGAAGTGTGGTTATCCAATTACCTGATGGTGCACTTTTGGGGCCGACGGGCGCTTCACAAAAGGTAATCTACGAGTCGGCGGGGTAAATAAACATGACCTGATTAAGTGAGCGGCATTGAGATAAAGACAGAGCTCATGGAAACATAAATCAAGGCTTTAAAGCTGAGGAAGGAACGTCTTGTAGGAAACCTTTAGGATGGAGCCGTTGTTCAAGCTAGCTTTAATATTTTTGGTGAATCTTTTTAATACAACAACGAGAAGATAGAGGTGGTGATTACTCAGCGTGTTGGCTGACAAGTACCTTTTATTTTTTACACATCCAATCATTTAACTTAATGTTTTACTTGTTACCTAAACCTACATATATCATTCCAAGGCGTGAGCATGATAGAAGACCTGATTTTTCTCCAAGGTCTTATAACTTACCTGATGTACCTTAGTATACACCAGTGGGGGAAAAAAAAGGACACACTGTCCGCCATTTTCACTTCACATACTTCATGATAGTTAAACAAGCATTTTCACTGTAAGAACGACAACTTTACAACTCGGCACAAAACACAATCACTCATGGATCACAATATTTCGTGCCAAAATGTGTCGATTTTTCACTTAATATAATTTTAGGGTTGTTCGACCCCGACCAGGCATGGTCAAGGTACTTTGGGCCAATAAAAGCTAGACATCAATGACAATCCAAGTTAGGAATCTTGAATCATGGAAGTCATTTCGTGTTGTGTTAGTTAGTGAAAGGAGTTCCTTGGCAGAGGTATGCATTGTTTAGTTAATCAACCAAGGTATTTCTATTGAGCCTACGCTAAGGCAAACATCTAATCACTGTATTTGAGGTCTGATAATCAAACACAGCTTTGACGTATAATTTCAAGAGAAAATAGGACATAATTTGTGGATTATATATTGTCTTCACATTCCTCAACTGTGTACAACCACACAACAGCCTTGTTAGATCTTCATCTCTGCATAATTATTTAATCAATACGTCTCTGTTCAAGAAGCCATCTCAACATACACACTGGCAATTAAATCACATTTTCCTAACAAGAAATGGTGCTTAGACCTCCATGAACTAGCTAGCAAGGTTACCTAATGTATTGACTAGAAGATGCATTTTCAGATGATGGAAACAAAATGTGGCAAATAAAAGATTAGATAATTGGACAAAATGCTTGAAAGTAAATAGAGAATTTTAAGCCTGAGTCACAGCCTCAGTCCGTTCATTACAATACACAACAGCCTGAACCACTTGTACTCGGACTTGAGGACCATTTTGTTCCGTCTATTAACCAGCATGTGTTTTTTGGGCTCCAACAAAACAGCAAAAACTACAACATATAATCACTGACTGTGCTAGAATGTTCCACTTTGAAGCGCAAAGAATAAATATATTAAACTGTCAAAGTAATTATAATTAATAACTAGGTGGATGGCTGTGTATTTTTAAAGATTTGCTATTTTAGAAAATACATTTTATGAAAGATTTTTCATCACATTTGTTTCTTTAGTAGAAAAAACAAAGAAATATTTATAGAATTTAAAAACTTTTTTTATTATGCTACATTTAATAGGCTCACAAAAGCAGCAACAACATATAATCGCTAAAGGTTTGATAATGTTCAACTTTTAACCATAAATATAAAATGTAATAAACTGACAAATTTACTATAATTCATTACTAGGTGGATTGCTATGTTTTTAATGATTTGCTATTTGAGAAAATCTATTTTTTGAAAGCTTTTCCATCAGATACCTTTCAATTCTACACAAAAGATCATCAGAACGTTGATGTTAGAAACATTTATTTATTATGCCACATTTTTCTTGGCTCACAAAAGCAGCAACAACATATAATCGCAGACTGTGCTCCACGTTTAAGGGTAAAGATTTAATATAATAGACTGAATAAATCATTTGAATTCATGACTAAATGGATTGCTATGGTTTTTTTAAAGATTTGCCCTTTTGGAAAATATATTTAACGATCAGATATGTTTTTATTTATACAGGAAATATTATCAGAATGTTGATGTTGGAAACATTTACTTATTACTCTACGTTTTTCTGGGCTCACAAAAACAACAATAACATAAACACAAAGAGACTGTGCTACGATAAGCATAAAGATTAAACACATTACATTCAATCATGTAATAATTAAATAATAAGTGTATTATATTTGTACATGGACGATTTTCAAAAGTGATATTAGTAACTTTTTGTTTCAATAAAATGCTTCATTTCCTGGGAACACTAGGGCGTTTTAAACTAATGTAACAAAGCGCTTCCATGTCAGCTTGACCTTGAAGTATACTTTTTTCCGACTGGTAACCAAATGTTTATTCAAAGAGAGAGCGAGAAGATTCAAATAATCTCTCATTAGATGAGGTCATGTAACTGAACCGGCGCCATCCCTTCACTCATACTCTACACTAAACATCTGTGAGTAAATGATCTACTCTCACACATATGTGATGTACCGGTAGTATACAAACGATCGCTACAAAGCTACAGCTGACAATACATCACAACAACTGACTTGGATTTTTCTTGTAAATATCACTGCACTCTGACTTCCACAGTTTGATAGATGAGACTCCCTGGAGCACGCCTGTTTACTTAATCCTAATATATTCATAATTATAGAGTAATTAATGCAGGGAAAAAAAAAAAAAAAAAAGCCCTCTTAATTCTTCCTCTTAGTGTCCTGAAGCAAGAGACACAATTACACAACTTGATCATGTTTGCCTTCAGTCCGGAGCCAAGGTTAACAATTCGGAAACAAAGCTGAAGGCAAAAACGATGACTAAATGGACTTTATGATGCTGGGCTGTGTGTTGCAGTTGTGTGTAGAAGTGAAGTATTTATGGGATCATTCAGTCATTCTTTTTAGAAGGACTCGGGAGGCAGAAACAACAAGATGGGATTATTGGCATAAAGATGCAGGGATGAGAGCGGTACAGGCGATGGAGTGCGTAACTCAAACACGTTTAAAATGAATATTGAGAAAACAGGTGAATCTCTGGAGAGGATCTTGTCAAGCCGGTGGAAAGAACTGAATGATCTGCAGGATTTCACCATCACAAAAGAAACATTTGATCATCCACAGAAGAAAAAAAACGTGGTGGTGCGTAAAGGAGAACCCACAGCGCAGCCATGAAGCGTTTTTTTTTCCCAACAACTATGGGGGATTCGAGAGAAAATGCTGCGTTCACGGACAACAAGGAGGCGGTCGTGGGGGGACCACCAGGGAGGGCGTCAGGTTAGAATGCTTGTGTTCGAAAGGATTCTACAGTCACCTTGAAGGCGTTCATTGATGAGAAAACAGAACAATAAAAAAAAGAAGACAACGTGCTCCGTTACGCACGCCGCTGCGTAAAACCAAAAGTCCACGTGTCAACCGTAAAATAAATCAAATAAATAATGAGCATATTTACTAGTAAGAGATGGATTTTTAAATAAAAGGGGATTTTTCAACTCACCGGTACACGTGAAGCCCGAAAAGAGGAGCCAAAGCGCAAGAAGCGTGGCGCGGACAAAGGGCCCCAGAAGTGAGGGCATCTTCGCGTCTTCTTTAATTTAATCACCAAGTTTTGAAGAGGAAAGACTCGACGATGAAAACGCACTTTTTCTTTTTTCTTTGTTTTTCTCAAGCACAAGTCTCTTCTTCAACACATATCCGCCAGTCGCTCCGTTGCCATCAGCAGCCCGGCGGCGCGTCTCCGTCGTTCAGAACATCACAGGTGACTGAGAGCCCCGGTTCTGGTTCTGGAGTATCAGTCTTCCCCTTCTTTTTTTTTAGGGTTTTTTTTTGTTTCCTTCAGTCGTCCGCGCCCAGGAGCGGCACACTTTCCGCTCACTTTTCGCAGTGTGTGGAGGAGAAAAGGTTCGGCTGGATCAGGAGGGAGATGCTGGAGAGAGGCGCAGGGAGAACATCTGCTGGCACAGCGATGCTGAAGGTGCTCGATGATGTCTGAGAGGGGAGCCGCGGCTCCGCTGCAAAACCCGGAGCGGAGTTCGAGTGCGCGCTGGACACGGAGCCACGGGAGCGCGCCTACGCCTCGTGTGCGACTGATCTGGAAAAAAAAACACGTAATGTTTCTTAAAACATGAGATTATATTGAAAATAAATTTAAAAAAAAAAAGAGAATTATGATAATTGAAAAAAAAAACTTACATTCGGTTAATTAAAAACAAAAAGAAAAAAAGACTCCTGTTGTGTTATCAGTTTTATCTTAATCTTTTAAGTATATACCTTATTGAACATTGTTTTGATTATTTAAGCGCTTTGTGACCCTGGTCTGGAAAAGCGCTATACAAATAAAAATTACTTACTTACGTTTGCAAATACATCTCGAAAGACGAGTATTTATGCGGCCCTCGTAATGTCAAAGTATGATCATGTATAAATGGTTCTAATGTATTAACAAATGTTTTTTTATTCATTTACATTTTAACGTAACATTTTTTTGCTTTTTGTGTTTAATTTTTCGAGTGTATATTAATCCCTCAAAATATTTTTTATAAATTGGTTGAAGAAATGTTTTGAAAAAAAATTGCATCTTATTTAGCTTAATAAATGTCACAGCCTAATGACTAATGTCCTCTTTTTAGGGATTTTTTCTTCTTTCTTTTTTGCTTGACGGCCCCTAACAACTTTCACAGAATTTTATGTGGCCCTTGAAGATTTTTAGTTTCCCACCCCTGCTTTAGAGACATGTTTGATCTGATGTTGTTTTCCAATGTGGCTTTGTCTTACTGTCACTTTAAGAGCAGTTTTTAAATGTTGCTTTTGTTTGTTTGGTTTGGTTTGAAAATCCAAAATGATTCATCACAATTTTAATTGTTGGTCCAATTATTAAATTACTGTTGTACTTGAACAACTGTTTTGTTGTGATTTGCGATTATTCCGTCTGAAGCCAAAAACGACCTGTATTTTATCTAAGTTTGTGTTTTTTTATCTTGAAATATACATAAATACTAATAATTTCTTACTGGATATTTAACCAAAAGATAAACTGACCGTGACCAGTTAGAAGTCCCGTAACAACCGTGAAATGTTCCACGTGCAACTTTTTATCAGGTAACTAATAATTTGAAGAAATAAATAGCATTCATGGAAATTATACAAAACTGAATTATAACAATTAAACACACATTTCATGAAACCATACATATCAATTTTGTTAAACCTTTCTCTTATTGTGAAGGTGTTATTTCCTGTTTCCTGCGGGGGCAGCACCGTTCTGCTGACAATGATGTTTTTTTTTTCCTGCTTCCATCCTTGCGGCCTTGAATCTCATGTTTTTCTCGCCCCAGTCATATTTGTTTACAATGTTTTTTTTATCCATCTGCCGTGTTAATTTTCTTATTTATTTACCGCTTGTTTGCCTAACACCCTTCCCACTTTTTTTGTATCTACTTATTTCGTTTTTCTGCACGACAGATTTGCAAGTGTTGTACTAAAACCATTAAGCTTCTCATTTAATAGTTTTTTACTTTTTTTCTTTTTTTTTCTGCTTTGCAGATTTATTCTAAACCTCTGTGTCTACCTTGGATCCATTTTCTTTCTTAAATTAAGATTTATTCTCCACATAAATTTTACCAAACATACTTTATCGAGCAACATGAGTCAGACTCGAATTCCTGACTTTAACCTGATTTCATTCTCTCCACTTTCTCTGCATTCTTTTTTTCCACTTTCCATGGCTGCCGTTTTTAAATGTTTTATTGTGTTATAATGTTTTAATGTGTTATAATGATTTTAAATGTATTCTGCACCTTGAGTTTCACGAAAAGGCACATTTAGATAACATGTATTAATCTGATTTATTTTGGATAGTTTAAAGTGTATTGTTTTTATAAATGAGTCATAATAATATAGTTTAACCATTTTTATAATTAAACTCCTTATAATTAGACCTTATTTTAGGTAACTGTTTTCGTTTTTTGTTTCTCAAGCTCCCTGTATTAACATCGACTATTCAAAATCTGCAAGCTGTCCAATCAGAGACAAAACTGCCAGTTTACCTGTGAAATGTAAGCTCCTCCTTTAAAACCTGGCATGGATTCTATGGATTCAAAAGCATTATTTTTTTTATTTTTGTTTACTACCCTTTGTGTTTAGTGATTCTAGAATAGCATTTGTCTCTGACTTTCTACAATAAAAAGGCAAAAACAGTAAGAAAAAAATCTATATATTATGTCGCGACTGATGTAGGTTAGTATTTTGATTTTAATCTACTTTTTTCAGCTATGAATATAAAAAGATGTGGTTGAATGCTTTCATCTTTGTCGTTCAAAGTCTGCACAACACGTCCGGTCCTTTCAGTAAATCCGCTTACGACCCACCATTTCAAATGCTCCGGAGAGGGCCGGCGAATAAAGCCGCACATTATTGTTTGTTATCAAGAGATTACTTGTCTCTGATGACTGAAGCCTGGTCTGTAATTGCACTGTGACCGCGGCGAGAACCAGACGACTGTGGCTGAATGATGTTGTGATGGCTAATTAAGTTGCATAATTGAGAATTGAATAAAGCTTTAACTGTAAATGGAAATTTGGATATTTGATAGTCAGTTTGGAGATCAGTGATACCACCACTTGACTGCTGCTCCTGTTTTTCCAATTAGGAGGAGTTATGAAGGCAAATACATTGATTAAAATATGAGTCATGATATAGACCAGGGAACTTATTTGGGCAACGTATTGATCACGAAATGTGAAAGCAATTCTGGCTGATGAAAGTGAACTGTTGTCTATCTATGTATCTATCTATGTATCCATCCATCCATCTATCTATTTATGCATTTATCTATCCATCTATGTATCTATCCATCTATGAATCTATCTATGTATCCATCTATCTATATATCTATGTATTCATCTATCCATCTATGAATCTATCTATCCATCTATCTATCCATGTATCTATCTACGAATCTATCTATCTATCAATCTACAGTATATATCTATCTATGTATCTATCTATGTATCTATCTATCTACAGTATGTATCTATCCATGTATCTATATCCATCCATCTGTGTATATATCTATCTATGTACATATCTATCTATGTATATATCTATCCATCCATCCATCCATCCATCTATGTTTGTATCCATCTATGTATCTATCTATCTATGTATCTATCTATCTATCCATCTATGTATGTATCTATGTATTTATCTATCCATCTATGTATGTATGCATCTATCCATCTATGTATGTATGCATCTATGTATGTATCTAACTATGTATCTGTGTATTTATCTATCTATCCATCTATGTATGTATCTATGTATTTATCTATGTATCTATGTATTTATCTATCCATCTATGTATTTATCTATCCATCTTTGTATTTACCTATCCATCTATGTATTTATCTATCCATCCATGCATCCATCTATGAATCCATCCATCCATCCATCCGTCCATCTATGCAACCGTCTACTCAAGTATCTGTCTATCTACGCATGTATATATCTATCCATCCATCCATCCATCCATGTCTCAATCTACATATTTATCTATCTATATCAATATCTATATCTACCATAATTAATTAAACTTTAAGCAGCTGCTCATTTTCCCACACCTTTTAATAGATCATTTATTGACCAACGGCCACCAGGGGCACTTTCTAGCAGTAAATGCAAAAGTGTGACTGGCGTGGGAAAAGATTACGCGCTGAATAAGACATTAGCTTTCAAGCGAAGAGTAACTTTTGCTCTAGTCTGCGAGTGGATCCTGACAGAGTGGAGCAGGGTAAAAAGGTCCACCATCACCACAGGGTTTGGGAAGGCTGGACTGCTGTGCAAAGAAAAGGACAGTGTCATGGTAAATGTGCCTCAAGATGTGTTTAAATTTTGTTTCTGTTAAATTGGAAACAACAACGAATACTTGTGCGTCATCCTCTTGTCTAAATGTTTCTATGTTAGGACCATTGTAGGCTTGATAGGATTCTCTAAACAGGCTTCTGCGGTGACGCACAACATGTCCAAGAAGCTCCGTCTGTGGTTAAATGTCTTTATTATAGTAAATCTGCTCTGCCTATTGTTATTATTTATTTATTATGATCTTATCCAGAAATAGACACATTCTTGAGAAATCCTACGAGCCATGGGCCGTACTGAGCATGAGCACAGCAGTAACAGGCACTTCATTCATAAAGTTATTGCATCCATAAACAAAGTCCTTTGATGAGAGAACAAATGAAAGCCTGTGGCTTATAGTCAGGTGCGCTTAATAGTATGGAAATTACGGTATGTATCCATCTATCTACGTATCCATCTATCCAAGTAACTACGTACCTATGTATCCATCTATCTATATATCTATTTTCGTTTCTACATATCTATCTACGTCTCTATGTACCTAAGTATCTTTATACCTACATATTTATATACGCATCTACGTATCTATTTTTGAATCTATCTATGTTTGATCGACATATCCATCCATCTATGTATCTACGTATCCAAGTATCTACGTATCTATGTATCCAAGTATCTATGTATCCAAGTATCTACGTTTTTCCATCTCCTGTGTTTGTTTCCATGTCATCTTGACCTTTTAAGCATGTATTTGAACTGTGTATTGTTTTTGATTGTTAAAGTACTTTGTGACCCTGGTCTGAGAAATGCGCTTTACAAATAATTACTTACATACATATTGTAGTGGAGTATTTGACATCATTTGACTAAG
Organism: Callionymus lyra; assembly: GCF_982586985.1. Taxonomy (NCBI): domain Eukaryota; kingdom Metazoa; phylum Chordata; class Actinopteri; order Syngnathiformes; family Callionymidae; genus Callionymus; species Callionymus lyra. Next base: position 11,531,205 of record NC_141826.1, read on the forward strand.
AAAGAGTTAAGTGAAGGCTATCTTCATAGCTACATATCCACGAATCCAAGTATCTACGCATCTACTTATCAAAGTATCTTCATATCTACGTATCCAAATATCCAAGTATCTACTTACCTATTTATCCATCTATTTACCTACTTATCTAGCAACTACATATCGATACAACCACGTATTGATGCCCCCACGTATCGATGCAACCACTCTAGAATTTAGATTCCAAATACATATTGTTAGTGTGTGGAAAGGGGGGCAAAAGACCCCCTGTGAAAATTCAAATACATTTCATTTTGAAGAAAACCAAATGACTTGAAAATTACCATGTTGACTACCGAGTTCTTCAGTGATGGTTTTAGTGGAGAGGGCAACTGGATCAGAGATCGGAATGGGGTCAAAAGTAGGGGTAGAAGACCCCCCCTTTAAACATGCAATTTCAATGAAAGCCATATTTAATATATATTAAATGAGGAATAAATTATGATTTCCATGATTTTAGCCGATTTTGGCCACTGAAAGTCCCATTTTTTGTTCAGTAATTTAGTTTTCTTTGTTTTAATTTACCCAAGTATTTCAGCAAGTGTGTTGTAAAAGCAGAAAGTGCAGTTAATGAGCCAACTTAAATACAAGCAAGCGATACATTACAGATAAAATGAACTTTCTTAATGACCTTCGCTCTTGACATTTTCACTCACAGGCAACCCTTATAATTACACAGCAAACAATGCAAATGAGTCCATCTGTCTCTGAGCAAATATATTTTTCATATTTCTGCCTGACATGAAAATGATCCATATGACATCGAGTCCTGCAGAGACGGGTATCAATCAGACGCGTGCTCGGCATACAAATCTGAGGGAGAGGAACATCTGCATATCATTACGTTTCAGCTAAATGAGTCTCTGCTGTGAGTTCAGGTTCCGTGAGTTTGCTGCAGTGTGTTGTTGACAGACGCACACAGAGGTAAGAGAGAGCGCCCCCGTGGGATTGAACTTGAACTTCTGAAACCAACGTTTGACTGAATTAATGCTCACTTTGAGATACGTATTTTTATCAGATCTGGTCCACAAAGTCATTTTAGGCGGCACACATAAGATTGTAATACATTCTGTATAATTTACCGGAAATGAAATTCAAATTTAAAGTAAACCAAAACTAGTTAATTTTTTTTAATCCATGTCTATTCTATGACATGAATCTGTTTTCATTAGGTATACATTTAATTACTCTTCTGTAAAACACATAAAAACGAAAGATCGATGTGAAAGAAAAAGAATATAATTAAGGTTTTGACTAAGTTTTAAGAGAACACATTTATTTTTTTCTTAGTGTCGAGGTGAAAATAATGGCCTCCATTTTAATACATATTGTTTTCCCCTAATAGAATTCTAACTTAAAGAAAACCAAAACTAGTTCCTTTCTAAAGCATGTACATCACATGACACAAGTTTTTGTACATGGTATACATTTTTATTATTGATCATTGGGGGGCCCCCCAAAAATCAAAAGATTGTAAGAGAACTCAATTAAATAATCGCTAGTGATGCTAAATTAGGCTTTATTCCAAAATGTAAGATTACGATAAATCATTTTTAGATTATGGGATTTAGACTATCTTTTTAATATTTGCCACCTCGTGATTTTGAGTTTGACAATATATATCTATATATATATATAGATATATATCTATATATTTATACAGTTGCGTTAACAGTTCAAAATAAACAATTTTTGCCTGTCAATGAATGATATGTGAATAAATCTTGATAGATTTCATAAATTTGATTATTAAATTATATTGTCCAAAAATGAAGCTCAAGGTGAAAGTTCACCGAACTTTCTCTGCTCACCCTCATGCGAACTAAGGGTTGGTATTATTTTCTGAGTAATGTGTTCCTTTTAACAGTTATAGGCAAAAATTTGAGTCAATTTTAACGTAGTGACTGGACCTCAGTTGTCATTGTTAACACAAGGGATACCTCATATACATTTGTTTCTGGCCACTGGGTCACCTTGATCGAAAGATTAGAGAGGGTTATCGTTGTCATTTTGGATGAAGATGAAGATAATGACAACCAAGTTGCAATATTTAAATGGAAAAACATCCAAATGCCTCTATGGTGTTCGTCCTTGTTCTGTTGAAGCCTCAACAAAAGGGATTGTTTATGAATTTTTAAAAAAAGTATTTAATTTTAAGCTTGTTTGTTGCAGAAGCTTAAGGGTTAACATAGTACGCAGACAAGACGTAGCCCAGTGCTGTGTCTCAAATCGCATACTTCTCTTAGTGCACTGGCGGTTAGTATGCATCAGAATAGTGTACTTTCTAACTAGTACACAAATTCTCAACAGATAGTATGTCTCAAATCAAACACTGTCGGTACGCACTAACCGGAAGTGATGCGACCGCTTCTTCTTCTACTATTATTTAACGATGATTGCAACCAGCTTTAGGAACACTATCGCCGACACGTTTTGCAAGTTTGGATCAAGAAATATGAGAAAACAAATATGAGAAAACAAATATTCGCGAGATATTTACGCCGGTATCAGCTTTGAAGACGTGTCATCCTCCTACTGCTGGCTGAAAATGTACCTGTAAGTATATGCATATGTATATATATATAAGTAAGTAAGTCATTCATTAGTATTTATAGAGCGCTTTGTAACTTCCATTTACAACTTCAATGTCACTAAGATGGCGGGCGTTTAGGGTAGAAAGTGTCCATCGATCCATACTCAGTTTTGTAGGCGTTTTAGTACGCCAATTTAGTGTGCATTGAGCACTACATCTGGCATACTAAGAATTGAGATGCACTTATGCACTAAAAATACTAAGTTTAAGTACGTAAGTAAGTATGCGATTTGATACACAGCTCAGGTAAATATCGCGAGAGCTTCCAGTGTAAACAATAGACCGGAGGCTCCTGCAATATTTACCTGGAGTACGTCTTGTCTGTGTAGTATATTGGCCTTTAAGAACCACAGAGGTATTTTGAAGGTTTTAAACACTTTATTTTGGATGAAGACAACTAAGCTCCAGTTGCTGCGATAAATTGAACTTACAGTTTTGCCTATAGCTCCAAAAGGAAACAGATTACTCTGAAAATAATCTTAGTCGACATTAGGGTGAGTAGAATATGAGTCAAGACAGAATTTTGGCTGAACTAGAAGCAAAGTTATCATCATTCTTTTTTCATAGGAGCTTTAAAATGTAATTTTGATTTTGAATCCATGCTTGTAATGCATGCGTTTGTGTCTTCTCTTTTAGACTATTATAACAGTTTATTTTTCTGTCTAAACAAGAAAGGAGCTGTCACGCCTGCAGCTAATACAAAACTCTGCAGTAAAAAATTCTTTCCCCACTCTAGTAGAAGAACTCACATTTCCCTGATCCTTAAAATTCTTCACTGGCTGCCAGTTTCTTTCAGGATCAACTTTAAAATTCTGGTTCTTACTTTCAGATCTATTCATGGTCAGGCTCCTCCTTACATCACTGATCTAATCCAGCCTTAAACCCCAGCTCGGGCTCAGAATCTACTGATGGTTCCTGAACACGCTTCCGGACCAGAGGAGAAAATTCCTTCCAGGCTGTTTGATCCTTAGCTTTGGACTACTTCAAGAAACATCTTAAGACATTCTTATTTGTGCAGAGTTCTCCTTGATATATTTTAACTGTGTATTGTTTTTGATTGTTCAAGCCGTTTGTGACCCTGGTCTCGAAAAACGCTTTAACAAATAACCTTTACTTACTCACCTTAGCATTTCTACCAATGCTAATCGAAGGTTATGGAGGTTCCCGGCGAGCATGTGACTCAAGGTTGCAGATTTCAACAGGAAAATAAAAGAAAAATCAATAGAAAGTATTTTGAAACAACCAATAAAACTGAGACAATAAAAAAAAAAAGATTTAGCTGAATATTTATTGCAGCTTAAGGCTTAAACTATTGCACTATTGCTTCGGATTGTATTGTATGTTTGTCTATATGTAGTAGAACGTACATTTCTAATGATGATTCGAGCTCTTGAGGGAGCGTTACCGTGTGCATCTGTTGTCCGTCCATTTCTCCACATTAGTCGGCGATGTAATAAGTGGGAGAAGAAAAAAAAAAAAAAAAGGAAAAGGAAAAGGAGTGGACGACTTTCTTAGCAGCTAATTATGGGGCTCATGTAGATGGATGATTCCTCAGATGGAGCCGAAGCTTAAACTCATTAAGCCTTCTCTCTATCCAGCGTCTCCCCGAAAAGGTCAGAGCAACTGGCTGGGAGAGACGATACAAGAACGCGACACACACACACACACACACCACACACACACACACCAGGGAAAAAGAATGAATGCTGGGAAACTCCTGCTTTAAATTGTTCTGTAAGAATTCAAGAATTCAAAGGTTGTCAAATTTACAGTTTGAGATTTTTTTTTGTTGTTTTTGTTTTATTTAAACATACTTTTCAAGAGAAACCTTTTTTAAAAACAATTTTTGAATCAAAAATCTACTGCACGGTTAGTGTAAAAATTTAACTCAAGTAAATGTTTGAATATTTAGCAAAGAGTCTTTAACCCCTGTGTTATCGAAGACAAATGTGTTTAAGGTATCCCTTGTATTGTCTCCGAGTCAAAGTGAAAGACTTCCACCACTGCACATTTATTTATGGAAGTCCGGGAGGTCGTTCACTTTGACCTAGGGACAATACAAGGGATACTACAAACACATTTGTTTTTGGGCCATCGGGTAACTAAGTAAGTAAGTAAGTAATTTTTATTTATATAGCGCTTTTCTAGACCAGGGTCACAAAGCGCTTAAACAATCAAAACAATATTCAATAAAGTATATACTTTAAAGGTCAAGATAAAACTGAAAACACAACAGGAGTTCCAGAAAATCAAGGAACCTTAACACTGAGATAACAAGGGATACCTCAAACACATTTTCACCTGAGCCTGCGGGTCATCTTTATGCAATTCTGATCATCCTGCTCCGGAGTCGCTTCTCTTTCTGGGAATCATTCGGAATTCTTTTTTTTTTATTATGCTTCCCTCGTGTGTGTGTGTGTGTGTGTGTGAAGGGGATGGCAGCCTTTCCCACGGAGAGTGGGGCGACCCTTCCGACCCCCCCCATCGCTTCCTCGACCAGACCACAGCGAACAATCACAAGGGGCTCTTCGGGGACTCGACACATTCGGTCGTCCATCGATCCGCGGCGTTGTTGTAATTAATTTCATCGCGCTCGTCAACCGGGGGTTTCGGATGGAGTTTCAATATCCTCGCACTTTCGGGAGACGCTCGCTTCGCTCCTCCACTCGCTCGCTCACGTAGACTCCGGGGTTTGACTTAAATTATTTAGAGCGGCGCTGATCCGAGGAGACCCGACATCAGAGGGCGATAATAATTAGTCAAACATTGCTCTCATTTGTAGGTTACAAATGATTAAAGTGTTTCGTCATAAACCAATTACACTGTAACACACACACACGTTAAAAGACGACACTCCCCATGAATATTGATGGAATATCCGGCGTCATATTTGTTTATTGTTTTCGTAACAACAAGGAGGTCCCGGGAGGGGCGTGCGTTCCCGGCTCACAGGACGGATTACGGCCGTAGTATCGCCTTCCGTCACGAACCACAGCTACACCGTCTCTTGTTTGCCTTAAGATCAAATTAAACAGCGACGCTTCTCCAGAGACGCGTAATTGACCACAGTCTCCGATTAAATGACTGCACGGTGTCTTAATAAGCCATCAGCGGATTGCAATATTATGTTGCACAGCACTTATGAGGAAGCCGTCCTGGTGAGGGTTGAGGTTCGGATTCGCACGCCGCAGCACTTTGCTCGTTAATTACGACACAAAACACAAATCATTGTTTTGGATCAAGTTTAATGAAATGTTATTGATGTTGACTTGAGGAAAATTAATGAATGGAAGAAACATATTTTTCGTGCTGATGATTACTTGATTCATTATTTGAATTAAAAAGAAAAATATTTTCAAGTCAAATGGTCGAATACATTTTCTAAGGGGTGACTTTAAATGCCGTTGTTAGGGGAGGTTGAGACAAAACGAAAGAACGGAGGAAGATAAAGAGGATAAAGATGATGAAGGGAAACTTTAAATCTATATAAATGTCTAAAAGAAAAATGTGTTTGGTCACCACAGTTTTTAATCACAGATGAAAATTGTTTTATTGAAGTTGAAAATAGTTTGTTTACAGTTGAAAATTGTTTGATTACAATTGAAAATACTTTTATTACAACAAAAAAAATACTTTGATTATAGTTGAAAATACTTTGATTATAGTTGAAAATAATTTGATTGCAGTTGAAAATACTTTGATTGCAGTTGAAATACTTTGACTACAGTTGAAAATAATTTGATTACAGTTGAAAATACTTTGATTACAGTTGAAAATAATTTGATTACAGTTGAAAATACTTTGATTACAGTTGAAAATACTTTGATTACAGTTGAAAATTGTTTGATTATAGTTGAAAATACTTTGATTACATTTGAAAATTGTTAAATTACAGTTGAAAATTGTTCGATTATAGTTGAAAATACTTTGATTGCAGTTGAAAATACTTTGATTACAGTTGAAAATACTTTGATTACAGTTGAAAATAATTTGATTACAGTTGAAAATACTTTGATTACAGTTGAAAATACTTTGATTACAGTTGAAAATTGTTTGATTATAGTTGAAAATACTTTGATTACATTTGAAAATTGCTCAATTAAAGTTGAAAATACTTTGATTACAGTTGAAAATAATTTGATTACAGTTGAAAATAATTTGATTGCAGTTGAAAATAATTTGATTGTAGTTGAAAATAATTTGATTACATTTGAAAATTGCTCAATTAAAGTTGAAAATACTTTGATTACAATTGAAAATTGTTAAATTACAATTGAAAATTGTTAAATTACAGTTGAAAATTGTTTCAATAAAGTTGAAAATTGTTTGATTTTAGATGACTGTTTAATTCAGTTGAAAATTGTTTCATTTAAGTTGAAAATTGTTTGATTTTAGATGACAATTTTTTTTTAAATACGATTGAAAATTGTTCGTGGCACTCACTAGTGACGCGCCGGTGCATGTGTTGAGCTCATACAGCAAAACCTGTGTCGGTGCGTGTAGCGCTTTAAGAAAGTCACGTGACCCATAGATGGATCTTTAAGGTCCAACAGTATTCAGTGACACAGTATCAATACAGTGTTGCTATGTGTTGAAACACTTCATGACGCCCCGTCGACCCATCACTAGCACTCACACAATAATAGCACTATCTGTCTTTCTGTTGCTTGGTTTATCTTTTTACAAATTCCTTTCACCATTTATTGTTCAAAACAACCATTGACTTACTCACCACAGATCAAACACCACGCCCTGGTTTGGGAAGAGAACCAGAGGGACTGAACCACCAAGCTAAAAATAAGGGTGTTTGGGGCGTGGCGGGTGGCATGTTCCATTTGGAAGGGGGTGTTTTATTTTTATTTAGTTCTCCACTGGAGGTGTTTTGTTTGGATTTTATATTGTAGCGTATGACTTGTTGTTTATATGTTTATTTATATTTATCATCATTGATAAAAAAAAGATATTTGGTCAATTAATTTATTTTATGAAATGGTTTGCCCTTGTGTGGGGCTACAGTCTGGGCCATTTAAGTGTAAACTTCTTTTTTTCATTTCATTTTTCTCATTTTTCTTACAATAGAAAACAAAAATAAATAAACTGTTGTTTTTTTTTAACTGTCTTCAGACTCACCTGGCTGACTGTCCTGTCACATTTGATTTCAGTTGAAAATTGTTTCATTATAATTGAAAAATTGTTTTATTACAGTTAAAAATCGTTTTATTTCAGTTGAAAATTGTTTGATTATGAATGCAAATTGTTTGAAAACAGTTGAAAATTGTTTCATTAAATTTGAAATGTGTTTGATTACAGTTGAAAGTGTTTGATTAAAGTTAAAAATTGTTTGATTGTAGTTGACAATTGTTTGATTAAAGGAGAAAATTGTTTAATTAAAATTGAAAATTGTGAGATTGTAGTTGAAAAGTGTTTGATAAAGGTTGAAATTGTTTGATTATAGTTGGAAATTATTTGATTAAAGTTTAAATGTGTTTGATTACGGTATACATTGTTTTATTATAATTTAAAATAGTTTTATTAAAGTTGAAAATAGTTGGTTTCAGTTAAAATTGTTTGATTAAAGTTAAAAGTTTACTGTTTTGCCTTTAGTTACAATAGTTGAATTGAAATTATTTAATTACAGATTTTAATGGTTCAATTAAAGCTTAATATCAATGATTGATTTTTATTCGGTGTCAATTATTTTATAACAGTGGATAATTGTTTGAACGAAAATTCTATGATTGTGTGTTCTTACGAAAGAAATGGGTTTAATCCAAAGTGTACAACTGAAATTGAAATAAACAACAAACACATTTTATTCTGAATTTTGATACTGTATTAGTAAATAATAATATCAATTATAATATATAATATATATATATATAATATAATATAAAATCCAGTATTATAACTAATACTGGATTTTATATTGTAGCGTATGAGTTGTTGTTTATATGTTTATTTATATGTGTCTTCTGTGATAAAAAAAGATGATCTTTGGTTAGTTAATTTATTATATGAAATGGGCTACAGTCTGGGCCAGTTAACAAGTGTCAACTTCTTTTAGCCTGATAGACACCTGGTTCTTTGTTGATGTTTTTGTATGATCGATTGAAGAAAATTGTTTGGAATTTTATACAAATAATAAATAATAAAAATAAACTGTTTTTTTATTTTACTGTTTTCGGCCTCACCTGTCGACCACCGCTGATGTTCTGTCACATTTGGTTACAGTTGAACATTTTTAGATTACAGTTGAAAATTGATTGAAGTTGAAAATTGTTTAAAGTTGAAAATGGTTTGAAAACAGTTGAAATGGTTTGATTGAAGTTAAAAGTTGTTTGATTATGAATTCAAATGAGTTGTAAACAGTTGAAAATTGTTTGATTATGAATGAAAATTGTTTGAAAACAGTTCAAAAAGTTTTAATTAAAGTTGAAATTGGTTTGATTGTAGTTAAAAATGATTTAATAAAGTTAAAATTGTTTTAATTAAAGTTAGAAATTATTTGATTAATGTTGAACTTTGTTTGATTGAAGTTAAATCATTTGATTAAAGATGAAATTTGTTTGATTACAGTATTAATTGTTTCATTATAATTGAAAATAGATTGATTACAGTTGAAAATTGTTGGTTTCAGTTAAAATTGTTTGATTAGAGTTAAAACTATACTGTTTTGACTTAAGTTAATATAGTTGAAAATGATTTAATTACAGATTTAAATGGTTTAAAAATATGATTGATTTTTATTAGGTGTCAATTATTTGATTTGATTCTATGATTGTGTGTTTGTACTAAATAAATGTGTTTCATTAAAAGTCTACAATTGAAATTGAAATAAACAACAAACAAAAAGGGAATTTTGAAACATTTTTCTTTCCTTTTATATTTATTGTATATACATATATTCAAAATAAAATACAGATAAGGACAAACCATATCCATTTGCCATTGGAAAAAAACATTTTTCTTTCCTTTTATATTTATTGTATATACATATATTCAAAATAAAATACAGATAAGGACAAACCATATCCATTTGCCATTGGAAAAAAACATTTTTCTTTCCTTTTATATTTATTGTATATACATATATTCAAAATAAAATACAGATAAGGACAAACCATATCCATTTGTCATTGGAAAAAAACATTTTTATTTCGACAAAAAAAATCATGAAAATAATGAATTCTAAAAGAAAGTTTATTAAATAAAACCCACTGAGGTCGAACACGTGACCTACTTTTGTTCATGGTCACCTCATAACATGCAGATTTCCACTAAAAGACGTTCTTATGCAACACTCAAGGTCGTCATTTAACATCAAATACATACAATTATGTTTCATATCAAAGTGGAACGATAAAATAATCTTCACCTGTCAGAGTGAAACATGTAATTACAGGACCAACGTATCCCAGATGTCACTCGCACGTGTAAATATACGTCTCGTCACTGTTTTTATCATTTTCAAACGTGTGTGTCGGGTTTTCATTTAACACACTCGACTCCTGAGAGAGATTTTCCATCGATGACCTCGGAATTCATGCTCGGACGGAGTCAGACCGAAGCAATCGCTTCGAGACGAGCGTCTTTCTGGAGCAAAGGTTCAATGAAGGAGATCGATGAGAGATTCCTCTCTTCTTTAAATCACTTTGTGACTGATGGATGTAGATTTGATCAATACCGTCCATTCCTCTCTCAGCGGGTGATTTAGAAACCTTTAAAATGAAGGCCTGTGTTTTACAAGTAAAGATTTTATCGATGGGGGGAAAAAAAAAACACCTTGTTTACGACACGGTTGGTAGGTTTAGATACTGTAGAGATAATCTCCGTCTTGTTGGTCTGGAATCTCACCAGGTGACCTTTGACCTCAGCTGTCATTCAATCGGTTTTAAATGGTGTCAGAAGTGGGATGTTTAACCTGGACCTTCTGTCTCTGTCTGTATTTGTCTATCTCCAACCTCCTCTCTCTCATTTTCTTTTTGTCTCTCGCCATCTTTGTCTCTCTGCATGTCTCTTTCCCTCTTTGTTTCTCTCCTTCTCTCTGTCCTTCTCTATCTGCCTTGGTCTTGATCTGTTCATCTTCCTCTCACTTTCTGTCTCTCTCCATTTTTGTCTCTCTCAGAGTCTCTGTCCTTCTCTCTGTCTGTCTCTCTCGGAATTTGTCTCTCTGTCCTTCTCTCTCCTTTTTTGTCTCTGTCCGTCTATCTTTCTCTATCTATCCATCGCTTCCCCTCTTTGTCTCTCTCATTTTCTCTGTCTCTCTTTTGGACAGTATTTATCCCTATTTGTCTCTCTCATTTTCTCTGTCTCTCTTTTGGACCGCTCTTTGTCTCTCCCTGTCTGTCTCTTTTCCTCTTTGTTTCCCTTCTCTTTGTCCAACCTTTGTCCATCTTTATCCCTCTTTGTCCCTCTCTTTTTCTCTCTCCTTCTCCGTCTCTCTTTCAGACTGTATTTATCCCTATTTGTCTCTCTCTGTCCATCTCATACCCTCTTTATCTCTCCCCCTTTATTTGTCCTTCTCTCTCTCTCTTTTTTCTTTTTGTCCTCTCTCCCTCTTTGTCTCTCCATCAGTCTCTATGCCTCTTCTCACGCTCAGTCCATCTTCCTCTATCTCCGTCCCTCTGTCAGTCTCTCTCTTTCCATTTTGGTCTCTCTCTGTCTCTGTCCATCTCTCTCAGTATTTGTCTCTCTGTCCTTCTCTCTCCTTTTTTGTCTCTGTCCATCTATCGTTCTCTATCTATCCATCTCTTCCCCTCTTTGTCTCTCTCATTTTCTCTGTCTCTCTTTTAGACCACTCTTTGTCTCTCCCTGTCTATCTCTTTTCCTCTTTGTTTCTATCCTTCTTTTCGTCCATCCTTTGTCCATCTTTATCCCTCTTTGTCGCTCTCTCTCTGTCTCTTCACCTCTTTGTCCCTCTCCTTTTCTCTGTCCTTCTCTCTCTCTCTTTCAGACTGTCTTTATCGCTCTTTCCCTCTTTGTTTCTCTCCTTCTCATTGTCCATCTTTATCCCTCTTTTTCTCTCTCCGCCTGTGTCCTTCCCTCTTTGTCTCTCTCCGTCCATCTCTTCACCTCTTTATCTCTCCCCTTTCTCTGTCCTTCTCTGTCTCTCTTTAAGACTGTCATTATCGCTCTTTTCCTCTTTGTCTCTGTCCTTCTCTTTGTCCATCTTTATCCCTCTTTTTCTCTCTCTGTCTGTGTCTTTCCCTCTTTGTCTTTCACTGTCCATCTCTTTACCCCTTTATCTCTCCCCCTCTCTCTGTCCTTCTCTGTCTCTCTTTAAGACAGTCTTTATCGATCCTTTCTCTCTCTATCCATCTCTTTTACTCTTTGTTTCTCTTTACTATGACATCATTTTAATACATTTATAATAATAAAAAATATGAAACACACACAAAATACACTTTTTCTAAGTTTAATGAACAATGTGACCTTATTGAAGTTTTTATTTTTCCAAACTTTGAAGTCTCCTTGAAGGAAGGGAACACTGAGATCGGGGGAGGACGAGGACGCCCAACAGAAGGTCTCTCGTTTCAGCTGCACAGACTGCTGATGAAGCCGAACTTCCAATATCCCTCCACTTCAGCTCTGATGATTTCTCAATTTTACAGATATGGACCCGCAGCGTGATCCCATGCAAATGCTAACTTGGATAACCAGCCAATCGCAGACGAAGACGAGATTCTCCAGGCTACGTCTAAACGTCAAAAAAAAAAAAAAAATGAGAGCTAATTCCATGTTTTGGATCGGAAGTGTGACACTCCGGGAGAAAGAGTGATTTGGTTTCCCTGCATAACGATTATCTTTCAGGCTGATTTCTTCTTCTCATCTTTTGTTCAAGTTCAACAGTCTAATGTTCCCAGTTCCAAGAGTTGTTACAAATCATCTATTCACGGAATATATTTCCATCTCCCACTATACGCCGCTAATCTACAACACTGCACCGAGCGTGTGGAAATGTATGATGATTTCATTTTCTGCCAGTCGCAAGGTCATAAATAAATTTGCATTCTGTCAGCAGAATGAACTAACTGGCTTGTAAATTCATCAAACTCTCTGCTTAATGCTGAAACAGTTCAGCGCGTGGCAGCATGATTTCTCCCCGACGCGCAGATTTCACTTTTTAATAGCTGCAGATGAGGAGATAAATCTGCTAAGCACTTTTATTTGGCCAAAATGCAGTGTGACGTCATGGAATAAAAGACCCTGAACAGACGAATAGTTGCGTCGTTTATTAGCCTCACATGAGTTAAAGAAGGAATTCTAGGGGGAGAAAGGGGTTGAATGCATAAAAGGAAAAGACAGGAAAACCAGCAGTTGATACAGGAGGAAGTGTGGATACAAAGAGGTGTTGGTAAAGGAGTGACAGGAGTCACCAGGTTGAATGGTGAGAAGAGAGAAACTGCAGTAGAGGAGGAAGTCCCGGGCCGGACCGAGGACCTTGAAAAACTGCATGTAGAAATAGAAACATGAGAGTTTGACTGAAAAACATTCAATAAACATGATATTAAAGTATTTATCACAGACTTATCTTCAACCAAAAATATATAAACAACGGATTTTCTTTAGATTTAAAGTTTATTTTAATTCCTATATTATTGCACCACCTTATTTGTCTGACTTTGCTCAAGTAGAAGAACTCACATTTCTCCGATCCTTAAAACTCTTCACTGGCTTCCAGTTTATTTCAGGATCAACTTTAAAATTCTGGTTCTTACTTTCAGATCTATTCATGGTCAGGCTCCTCCTTACATCACTGATCTGATCCAGCCTTACACCCCAGCTCGGGCTCTGAGGTCTGTGTATCAGAATCTATTGATGGTTCCTCGCACACGGTTCAGGACCAGAGGAAAGAAATCCTTCCAGGCTGTTGCTCCTTAGCTTTGGAACAATCTTCCTCTCTCTTTGTGCTTGATGATCTACTGACTCCTTTAAAAAACTTCTTAAGACGTTTTTATTTGTTAAGGCTTTTCCTTGATTTTCTGGAACTCCTGTTGTGTTATCAGTTTTATTTTGACCTTTAAAATATATACTTTATTGAATATTGTTTTGAATGTTAAGCCCTTTGTGACCCTGGTCTAGAAAAGCACTATACAAATAAAAATTACTTACTTACTTATTTTTCTGATTTATTATGGACATTTTGCTACCCAAAGTCTGGTTAATAATGTGTGGTGGTGAGAGGCTTTAACTTTTTGCATTAAAAAACAGAAACGCATTTCAGGAAATCTGTTTTTGTTTTCCGTCATTTTAAAATAGAGACTGCATTTTGAGTTTTTTGGATCGAGCCTCATTAAGCCAAAATTAACACAACGGAAAAGACAATTCAATTCAATTTTATTTCAACTGTTTTGTCATAACCAAGTTATCTCAAGACACTTTTCAGTCTAATTAAGACTATATTGGAGAAAAGACAAACAGATATTTAAAACTGGCTTATTGTACTGTTTTATTGTTTCAATGTGTTGTATTTCCCTTTGAAAAAACATTAACTTTTAAAATGTGTTGTCTTTTTTACTCTTGTTTTAAATCTTTGTGTATCGAGTCCTTGTGTATTTTGAAAGGCGCCTTAATAAATAAAGTGAATTATATTTTTTATTATTACTACTATTATTATGCCTTGACTAGTGTCTTGCTCTAGTTACTATATGTATTTAAACTATAAGTATTTATTAAAGGTATTCATCTCAATAATTTAGATACACAACATAAATTGTTACAAATGTCCTACATTTACAATTCCGAGGAGTAATGGAAGGAAAATATTTATACATTTTATATTTAAATACAAATATTTCATATATTTTTTTTATTTTTTGCATTTCCTACTTTGAATACAATTTCAAAATATTCAACATTTAAAACAGATTATCGAGACTTAATAGATGCATACGATAATAATTGTGTTTCTATGTACAAAAAAATGCTCATGGCTCGGGGGCCAAATCTGGCCTGCTGAGTAATTTGTTGGGTCCGATGGCTAGTGTTCTCTAAATAAAAGACGATTCATGTTCATGTTGAAAATGTCGACTATAAACACTGAATTAACGGTGTTTAAGATAAGATACAGAGATCATCAATGTCGACAAAAATGGTAAAACGAGGTTTAAAGGAAAGACATTTGTTGGAATTGTGTCGTAAAGGAGGCAGTTTTTTAATCATTCTTTAAAAAAAAGGTTGTGTTTGACCATATTTAAGTTCACTTTGGACATAGAAAATAACTTATACTAGAATGAGAATTCCCTGTTAGTAGTTTACCAGTTTTTAAAGAGTCCTGCATATGTGTGTGTCTGTGTGTGTGAACGTGTGTGTGACAGGATCCAAGCAGAATATTGAAACTGACTGGGGAATAAGTCATACTGTGTCGGTTTGATCGGCGGCCTCACTAGACAATAAGTGACAGTAAAATGTGTCAAAAAGCAACAAAAAAAAAAAAAACAAGCCAGAAAAAAAAACCTCTCAGTATTCTTTTGTCCCTTTAGCTTCCACTGAAAATTTCATCATTTAAGAAACGTCCCTGAAACACTATTTCCTCCTTGTTGTTCTGAATGTCACATTGTCTAAGCGTGCACGGGACTTGAAGACTTTGAATGATGTTGAATGTTTTATGACTCTGTGCTTTTGTGTCAGCCTCGCCCGGTGTCGCGCTGTGACTCTCACCGGAGACGCTCCGACACAGGAGTTCCGCTCACACACACACACACGCGCACACACACACACACACACACACACACACACACACACACCCCCACACACACACACACCCCCAACCCCCACACACACACACAAACACACACACACACTTATATCTTCACTCGTTCAACGCCAGGGAAAAAATAATGAATGCTGGGAAACTCCTGCTTTAAATTGTTCTGTCAGAATACAAGAATTCAAAGGTTGTCAAATTTACAGTTTGAGAATTTTTTTGTTGTTTTTGTTTTATTTAAACATATTTTTCAAGCGAGACCTTCTTTAAAAACATTTTTCAATTGGAAATCTACTGCATGGTTAGTGTAAAATTGAAATTAACAGAATGTTTGAATATTTAGCAAAAATGTTCTTTAACCATTGTGTTTTCTCAGGGTCAAGGTGACCCACAGGCCTGTAAACGAACGTGTTTGAGTTATCCCTTGTGATGCCTCTGAGTCAAAGTGAACAACTTCCACCACTGCACATTTATTTATGGAAGTCCGGGAGGTCGTTCACTTTGACCCAGGGACAATACAAGGGATACCACAAACACATTTGTTTTCGGGCCATCGGGTAACCTTAACCCTGAGATAACACAAGGGATACCTCAAAAACATTTGCACCTGGGCCTGCGGGCCACCTTGAGCCTATGGTAACACAAGGGATACCTCAAACACATTTGAATCCGGGACTCCCGGTCACCTTGACCCTGACATAACTCAAGGGATACCTCAAACACATTTGAATCGAGGACTCTGGGTCACCTTGACCCTGAGATAACGCAAGGCATAACTTAAACACATTTGAATCGAGGACTCTGGATCACCTTGTCCCTGAGTTAACACAAGGGATACCTCAAACACATTTGAATCCGGGACTCCGGGTCACCTTGAACCTGAGATAACTCAAGGGATACCTCAAACACATTTCAATCCTGTACTCTGGGTCACCTTGACCCTGAGATAACACAAGGGATACCTCAAACACATTTGAATCCTGGACTCTGGGTTACCTTGACCCCGAGATAACACTATTTCCAAATATATTCATTTTCATGCTATTACACTTAAATAAATAAACCAAGAATGAAGAAGAGATGACATCATGTTTGAGACATGCAGAGCTGTGGAAAAGTATCCTTGTCATGATTAAAGATCCATCATTTCCGTCTGTGGTCTGCAGAATTCAAGAATGAATCAATTTGGAAAGATACACCGACACCACAGACCCTTCACCTTTGGAAACTGAATTCTTTCACTGAAATCCAAATCCTTGCTTTCAGAAAAAAAACGAGTAGAAACGCTGACAAAGTAGTGATCAGATGTTTTGTATCTTTTTATCAACATCCATCACTGTCGCTCCTCAGGTGCAAAAGTCAAATTCCCGACTCTGTCAACGTTTTTACCTCCACGTGTTCTGAGGAAACATCTGGCTCTTGTGCATCACACGCAGTTGACTGATCACAGAACAGCAGCAGACAGATGTTTACATCAACATCGTTTAGCCCGCCCCGAGAAAACAAACCCCAGATCAGTGCTGGACGTGAACATCTCCAACTGTTCCTTCAATACTGACCCAGACCAACATCAGACTTAATGAATAAATCACATTCTTGACTTTTCATATTCTATATTTTTCTGTTATATTATTTTATTTAGTAGTTCCTTCCTTCCTTCCTTCCTTCCTTCCTTCCTTCCTTCCTTCCTTCCTTCCTTCCTTCCTTCCTTCCTTCCTTCCTCCCTTCCTTCCTTCCTTCCTTCCTTCCTTCCTTCCTTCCTCCCTCCCTCCCTCCCTCCCTTCCCCCCACGTTTGCCACCTCTCTCCCATCCATCCATCCATCCATCCATCCATCCATCCATCCATCCATCCATCCATCCATCCATCCATCCATCCATCCATCCATCCATCCATCCATCCATCCATCCATCCATCCATCCATCCATCCATCCATCCTTCCTTCCATCTCCCCACGCTTGCCCCCTCACTCCCTTCCTTCCGTCCGTCCGTCCTCCCTCCCTCCCTCCCTCCCTTCCTTCCTTCCTTCCTTTTCTGTTATATTATTTTATTTAGTAGATTCTGAAGATAAAATAAATGCTTTAAATGTAGATTTAAACTTTCAGAAAGTGTTACACTTACATTACATTACGTACATTTACGTGTATGTTTTAGTTCAAATGTAAAACATATACATGTTTTTTTTGTCTTTTTTTAAATCTGCATAAACAGTTCCGTCCTTCCTTCCTTCCCTTCCCTCCCTCCATTCTTCCATCCTTCCTTCCCTCCCTCCATTCTTCCTTCCTTCCTTCCTTCCTTCCTTCCTTCCTTCCTTCCTTCCTTCCTTCCTTCCTTCCTTCCTTCCTTCCTTCCTTCCTTCCTTCCTTCCTTCCTTCCTTCCTTCCTTCCTTCCTTCCTTCCTTCCTTCCTCCCTCCCTCCCTCCCTCCCTCCCTCCCTCCCTCCCTCCCTCCCTCCCTTCCTTCCTTCCTTCCTTCCTTCCTTCCTTCCTTCCTTTTCCCTTTCCTCCAGTGCATCCATCCATCCATCCATCCATCCATCCATCCATCCATCCATCCATCCATCCATCCATCCATCCATCCATCCATCCATCCTTCCCTCCCTGTAGTGTTTGAAATTAAAAAAACTAATTTAAAAAAATGTTAAAACATAAATGCCTATGACAGACAGGCAGGCAGGCAGGCAGGCAGCTTAAACGTTTTCCATCCATCACATCAGTAAATAAACAAGATCACAGAGATGCATGTTTGTCTTGAATTCTTAATTTTTTCCTCCGACATCCGACTCAAGTCCATACTTTCATCGAGGCTCACCCCCCTGTTCCCCGGTTATAGACAAGGATATAGACAAAGACCAATCGGAAGGCAAGTGTACGTATTGTTCGCTCCGCACATATCCAGCTCATTCAATTTCAGCAAATTGCTCCGCCTGAAAAAAGGTTGTCATTATTTTGTCACTCAGCGTCCCAGGTGACATTTACGGCAAATAACCTCGTCTCGACAGAGAAAATATAAGCATGTTTCCTGAGGTGAATGAATGGAGTCATAAAGGAAAGAAAAAAAACACATCCTTAACTATCAAGCTGGAAAAAACACATGCTGTTTCTCATTCTCTGTGTTTTGGTGATTAAACTGAATGTGGGATCAAAAGGGAAAATGACGACAAGAGTTTCAGACGCATACAAAGATTCTAAAGATGCTACCTTAATGGATGAAGTCTTTTCAAATCCCTTCCAGTATTTGAGCGCCGCACTCTACATGCCAGGATGACAGATGGCTACTTCGCAGATCAAACTAACTCAGAGACACAACGTGAACATGAGGAGAGGTGAAAGTGAAGGGAAGGTGACGCTGTTAGAGCTGCGACACCTCGCTCGACACACTTTTTTACTCTCCTTTAAAAGTAGGTTACAAAACAACTTCAATAACAAGTTAAAAAACCATTTATTTCAATGATTATTATTATTATTATTAAAAACAACATCCTTCACTTCACTATTAGTATTGTCAATACTGTTGACACGTAATATAAACCAATCTTTAAACACAAATCAATCTTATCTCAAGGTCAACGTGACCCGGAGGCCCAGAAACAAATATGTTTAAGGTATCCCTTGTGTTGTTCTCTGGGTCAAGGTGAACGACTTCCACCACTGCTTTTGTATTTATGGAAGCCAGGGTGGTCGTTCACCGTGACCCAGAAACAACACAAGGGATACAACAAACACATTTGATAATAACATTCAATCTTATTTTGCTATATAAATATATATATATATATATATTTGTTTTTGGGGCCTTCGGGTCAATTTGACCCTGAGATAAGAATTAAATAATGCCGCATGGAGCTCATGCAATGCTACTATGGAATGCCAGTATAACCAAAATGAGGTGCTAAAAAATAGATTTGAATTACAGACATGGACAGAAATTTAAAATAAATATTGCTTTAAGTGGTGTTTCAAAACCATAATTTATCAGAAAATTCAATTATCTAGATTTTTTTCCATATTCCTCTGAATGTTACAAAATTTCTCCACATGGTAAATTATCACGAGATATTTATCCGCAACTTCAAAATTCCTAATCAAGACACTTCCTTACGCAACATAACAACGCAAAGATAAACTTTAACAACCGGATATATGTTGTATAAATACACCTTTATTTTAATTACCTCCAGTGATACAATATAGACTTCCTTAAGATTATGAGAATTTTGTCTTATTTCTAAATACTTTTGAAAAGTGAAAAAGTAAAAATATAAAGTATAAAGTATATAATATATATATATATATATAAAAAAAGGATTCATGCATAACAAATTTATCGTACTCAGGGAGCCAAATCTGGCCTGTTAAGTCATTTGTTGAGGCCCTCGGAATTTGCCTAAAATCAAAGCCGATCAATTCAAATTCAAATTAGTTTATTTAAAAGGGTTTTTCATAAAACAGATATTTACACAAAAGCCACAATTACCCAAAATGCCAGTTTTCATGTGTAGTCTCCTAGCCATGATCTAAAAAAGGCAATTTAAAAAATTACATTTTAAAAACACAATACAATACAATACAAAATGAATATGCTAACAATAACTATACGATTAGGAAGATAAATAAATAATAACATTTATAACATTGTATCAGAACCTCACTACATGCTTTCTATTAATGTTGATATTTTGTCAGCGTTTAAGATAATATAAGCAACAAAGATGATCAACGTCAACAATTAAAGAGAGACTTTCAATTACATTAGAATAGATGTTGAATGAATGTGTTGCAAGTGTTAATTTAGATCATTCGAGTCTCCAGCAGTGAAAAGATAACATCAGACTCTTGATTCCTGGTAAAAAATCTGTTTGGTAAATAAACATTTTGTTCGGGCACGACCTTGACTTCTAAAACATGGATTCATAATGGGATAGACACAAACATTTGAATGAAGATTAAGAAATATTAGAGCTATAGAAAAGAAAAGTCTGTTGCTCACATCATTGCCAAACTAAATATAGTTGGACAGGTAACTCAGCAGCCACACGTGTTGACAGGTGAATAAGACTATCATCTAGTTGTCATGGCACCTGTCAGTATCAGAGCTATATTAGGCAGCGGGTGAACATCTCGTCCTCAGAATTGATGGTAGACGCCGGTAAAGAGACAAGCGTGAAGGCTCAACGCCGCAGTCGGCAAACTGTGTTGCCACTGGGTCGGAGCCTGCCAAGCAGCAGAGGAGTCTGGAATGATTGTTACTTTCCTGGTGGGTGGAAATGCAGGTAAACTAGTGGTGAGTCATGAGATGTCTCGGGGGTTTGAATCCTGGGGGCCAATCGACTGTCCGTCATTTTCTCTTCGTGAAGATGATGACTGTAAGTGCTCCTGCTTCTACTGAACTGGAAAAAAAAGATCCATGTTAGTTTTGTTGACTTAAAATAATTGAGAAAATAAAAGTTTTTAACATTCTGACAAATACATCAAAAGAAGTAAATTATCAGCACTATTTAAAAAACAATCTAAATTGTCCGACGATGTGTGTTTGAGAAATAAATATGATCTAAGATCATGTTCAGAATCAGAATCAGAAATCCCTCGCGGGACAAATAAAGGATTTCGGTTTAAACAACAGCAAGAGCAATATACCACAAATAAAACACCCACCCAAATCTAAATAGAATAGAGTAGAAATCTGCACTATATTATATATACACAACATATTTCCAAAAATAACAAGAAGAAAGGTGCTTTATCTTGCTGTGTTCTTGTTGTGGAGTCTGATGGCAGCAGGGAGGAAGGACCTGCGGTACCTCTTCCTCACACACCTGGGATGGAGCATCCTATCCTGTTATGGAAACAAATAGAATATATATTTTTTAGCATATGGCAGCAATGTTTCTTTTTAAGGAAACTTTATGATGAAACAAATTGTAAGGAAATCAGGAGAAAATCATAGTTAATATAATGAATAAAAAGAATGGAAACAGGAAAGTTGGGAAAATACAGTATTTAAAATATACTTATTAATTGGCTAAAATATTTAGGTTAGGTTAGGTTAGGTAGAACTTTATTGATCCCTCAGGAGGTTTCCTTGTGGAAATTGTTTTTTTCCAATTAGCCACAGCAATTTTTCATAAAAAAATAAATCAAAATAAAATAAGAACAAGACAATCATTTAGTTTATCTCGTGGGCTGAACAAACTAAAAAATATTTAAGAATGGACGTCAAATAATGGAGCACCACCTCAGAGTCCAAAGGGAACTTTTACATTTATGTGGTTAAAAATTAATTAATCGGCCTTATTAATTAACTATAAACCACTAGTTTTTAATCATTCCCTGAAGTCACTGCTTGTTTTGTAGTGATTAAATATTATTTTCAATTGATTATAATAAAATCCAAAATGTTGCAAAAGCACCTGAAGTAATTATTCAAAGTATTAATTGAAAGATACAAAGGGAAAAAAAGAAGATCAGTGGAAAGAAAATGTGATCAAATGTATTTTTGGTATAATTGTTAACAGACACAATCTCTTATCTCATCTTACTCTTTATACTTTACAATATCAACATGAACATTAATCTACTTGGAATTTAAGCCAAACATCCTGAGGCGTTTAGGTCTGATGTGAGGATATGTTTCTTTTCTTCCAAGTACCTTAATGATAACCAAAATAAATTTTAAATGTAAAAATTCATAGACATCTCCTTTAGCTCCTCTTCATCATTTTACACAGACATCTAAAAGACATCAAGGCCTTCGCCTTTTTTTTTCGTTAGCTGGTGCGAAAGAGGTTGTCTTTAAGACTCTGGACCTCCCAGCAGTCATGGAAAATAAGGCGGTAAAAATAGTTCAAAGAACCATAACAGGGCTTCTCTGAAAAAAAATCCCTTTCATCATTTTATCTGCTGAATCTCTCCATCAGCAGAAAGTGCCTCTCTGGTACTGTACCATCATCACAAACAAAGGCAGATTTAGCCTCAGAAATCGTCAGCGGGGGAAACATTCATTGGATGTAAGAAAAGCAGTGGCAGCTCCGCAGAGCTCACCTGCCACAGATGTTGATTAAAAGCTGTCAACGATTGTGTCCCGCTTTAAGAATTCCATATCGCGAAAAGCCTCGGATTAGCGAGGGGGCCCTTAAGAGTGGGCTGTGTGAGGATGGCGCTCTGACATATTGTTAACCGTCTGCCAGATATTGAGCTTGTGTGGTATCATCTGTAGCTCACAAACGGGCTTGAAATTGATGGATGACGCTGCTTGAAAAGGACTTGTTTAGAGTTCAGCGAGACAAGCTGTTCCGAATAGATTCAGTAGATCACATGTCAGCAGGATACGGAGATATTCTTACTGGACCAAGGTTGTGTGTGTGTCAGAGAAATTTTATCCAGCTTCCTGATGGGGGTTCATCCCTTTTTTTTGTTTTTTTTCCCCTCCTCCCCTGGGCGATGGATGACGAGATGAGAAGTCAAGACAAAAGTTCTTGATGGTAACCAACTTTGTGTTTTGGTTTGTACAAAAACAAACAAAAAGTGCATTAAAAAAAAACAAGAAAAAAGTATTGTTAGGATGTAAGAAAAATACAAAAAGTTAAAAAGTGAATGAATTTGTTTACTTAACAAGGTTACCCAGATGCGGAAGACAATAAAATTACAACTCATCGTCGGCACCGTTGGTTCTCGCAGAGCCCCGCCCTCACTAACTGTCGAGAGAGAGAGAGAGACAAGGCAGGAGCTGGAAACCATGATACAAAATAAAAGCCCCTGGAAGAGGGATGTGACAGTTTAATCCAAAAAAAATAGTAGTTATTATTTTTTAGAGCAGGGACAGCGCACAATAAAACATTAACCCTGAATGAACAAGGAGAGATGCACTGCACAAGGTTCTAGCAAATTGCTATTTTCCACCCGTAGTCCCTGGGCAGGTAGATGGTACATACAATGAATTAGAAACAATTACAAAATGCATGTCATTATAAGGTTAAGAGGTTAAGAACACCCCCATTCCCACATCATTACATTAAACACACAGACACCTACACACACACGCACACACACACATGATTTTAAACAGTATGCATACATTTGTATGCATTATTAGATTCTTAAGATTAAAAATACTCCATTTGGTGAGTATATGACAGTGGTGATACTGACGTGTATTCTTGTCATGAATCGTACATAACCTAAATAAACAAAATGAACAAATCAATGCAAACAATAAAGTAGTATCTAAAAAGTAGGTAAAACTAAACTATCGGATCCTACCCCCTTTTTTACTTATATCATTTTGATTTACTTTAATTTCATATATATGAATAAATGTGATTATTTTGACCCTAAAAAATAAACAAATACAAACAATGAAGCAGTTTCGAAAAAGGAGTAGGTAAAACTAAACCCTAGGATCCTACCTGCTTATCTAAGGTAAGGTAGGGTATGGTAAAACTTTATTGATAATTTTAATTTCATTTACAATTAATATATGACAATAATTGTATAATAATTAGGTACAAAATAAGTATAAAATAAGCAAAAATGTACCAAGTATATATATATCATATATTGATATGTATAATATATTATTGAGTCAAACACATACAATTAAAAAATAAATATTAGATATATTGTATATTGTAACTTGTAAACCTGCAAAAATGAATAACGACAGACATTTAAAAACCGACGTAAAAACATTTAAAAGCAAATAATTAAATAAAGATTTCAAGTCAATTTACAACAGTGTGTTATATTACTCTACTAATGAGAAAAGTTTCATTTAAAAATGAAAACAACATGAATGTTCCGTGTTGAAATATCACTTTGTCGCCGTTACATCTTCAGTCATAAACAACAAGTCGCCAGAGCAGCAACGCGTCATATAAACTTTATTAGCGTCTGACTCCTCGTAGCGTTCAAAAACAGGAAGGTTGTGGGTTTTACTCTTCCTCTGTTGCCACCGTAAAAAAAACGAAATAAAAATGTAATTCACCTCCATAATGTTCTTTTCAAGCAAAGCAACACCTGAGACCCCAGCACAGTTAAAGACTCTAAATCAGAAGATTCAACTGTTAGAGACAGTTTTCAGGCGATTAAATCTAAAATATACCACTTAGTGTCGAAGTTACAGCCCATCTGTGCGGGATTCTCAGCGTCTACGTTAACCGAGAATCGCATAAATCACAATCTACAAAGTATGAGCATCCACGGCGAGGCCGACAACGATCAAAGTGTTTCTCTGCATATGTGAAGCGGGTTTTACACACAAGTCACACATGTGTACGACAAGAGGTAAACGGAGATGTCTTTGGACTTGGCTGCATGAATAGATCGCTATAGTGATGGGAGATGGATAGATAGTAGCGTTACATCTCTTATATCATTTTTATTGTGTTTTATCAATAAACAATCAGATGAATTAGTTTCAATGAATGCAAAAATAATTAATTTTTAGTTTGGACATCTAATACTGAGCCCCGGAGGTGACATGGATGAATATTTTTTTATTTCGAGATAATTGGAACTCTTGATACTCGTATCTTGTGATACTCTTATCTAATGCAATTCATGTTATTTTGACGCACTAGTTCACGATAGTAGTTCTATTACATGACTTGCCACTAGATGGCAACGGTCATTATTTGGGCGTGTCGTTGGGGCCAGCTTTCGGATCTGGTTAGCTTTTGTTTTGGAATATGTATGCTAGGAACGACATGAGTAAGTTGCAGGTAGATAGTAAAAGCAGCGAAGGAACAAATATTATCACTTTGTCCGTTTGAGTGTTTACACATATGTATATTTATTTGTTTATTATTAAGTTAATTGATGACTGAGTGATCGATTAAGAGACCAGAAGTTGAAATAATTATTAAACGATAAACAAGAATGACTTGAAGAAATGCTTCTGTAGGATACTCACAGGATCAAGCTGTGAAACTAACCTTTTCAACACCTAGTGGCTAAACTTAATAACTATAGTCATGAACATTTAATAGTATTACCTCCACCTCTGGCGCTCCGTAATTTAATAAAGTTTCTGTACTTACAAATATAACTTTTTTTTTTAAATACACTGTTTAAATTGAAATTGTGACAACTTAGTTTCAAAATAAAGGGGGAAAAAAAGCAAGCGATTCTATAGTATGTGAGTCAGTGCTTTGTTGTTTTTTCTTTGATTTTTGTAAAACTGACTTAAATTTCGTCTCTTCTCTGCTGTCCTTGTAAGTTGCCATGAAGACCGACATGATGGAGACAAAGGTCGTATTCTTTGTAGCACTGAAACATGCGAAACACACAACTAGCCATTTTACTTTTCTTGTAACACTTCATTTTTTATAGTTTTTGACAAAGACATATTGGGACAATGAGGGCAAAGCACCAGGGTGTGTTAAACTGTGATAAATACTGAGGGCAAAACTCAAAGGAGCTCATATAGACTAGCTGCACTTGCTTGGCCTACTTGCCAAGCCTCCATATAAACAGTGTGGCTGCGTACCACAGTTGCGAATGCGCCACCTAGTGGACACAGCCAGAGTAAGTAAGTAAGTAAGTAAGTAAGTAAGTAAGTAATATTTATTTATATAGCGCTTTTCGAGACCAGGGTCACAAAGCGCTTAAACAATCAAAACAATACTCAAAAAAGTAAATACTTTAAAGATCAAAATAATGCTGAGAACAACACAGAAGATGCAGAAAATGCAGGAAAAGCCTGAACAAATAGAAACATCTTAAGATGTTTCTTAAAGGAGTCAGTAGACTCCATCAAGCGCAAAGAGAGAGGAAGATCGTTCCAAAGCTTAGGAGCAACAGCCTGAAAAGATTTCTCTCCTCTGGTCCTGAGTGTTTTGTTTATTAATGGGAAAATTTGAGCTCATTTTTATACTTTGCTAATTGCTACCCCCAAAAAAGTTGTGTTTACAACACTTACAACAAAATATTCAGATTTTTATTATTACAAAAATTAAAAGCTTAAGACACATATTTTCGGACATCTTAACATTTTTAACATTCATTTGAATATGTCCAATTTTTCCATATTTTTGCTGTATTTGCTGTATTTTCCTTAACAATTTCTTTTTTAACTGTTGTTTGTGACTTTGTGATGTCGTGATGAGAAAAGTCATGTATCGATAAAATTTACTTTCTTAGTAACTTCCTTTTTAATAAGCGTTTGTCGCTGGTTGTTAATAATGATACTTTAAATACACATTAAGTTACAAACAGCGTCAATGCAAATATCTGTTCCTCATATCTCTGTCGACATATCACCATCGTTTCATTGAAATCAAAACGATCAACACAACCTCCGTGATCTGACCCACTTTTGGGTCGAACCCGACTGAACATGTGAAGTTATTTTAAAACGTTTCAAACTGTATCTAATGTCGCTAATAACTCAAGAAAAAAAAACGTGTTTGACTTGAATTATCCTTCTATATCTGCACATATCACACCACCCCTCTTACTGAAGAAGCTCTTACATTCCCTCCGTCTCGCTCTCCAATCCATCCTCCTCCCTGAGATAACAGAACTTCCACACTTTCATCCTCTCCACTTCATCGCTCGCCACGTTGAATGCAATATTGACTTCACTCGTACTACAAAGAACGTTTTTTAATTAGCGAGGGTTATCGCGTTTCATCCCAAAAAAAAGTCAGTTGAGCTTCGTTCCAACAACAAAACAAAACTTTAAAAGATTCCAATTATACCATTAAAGGCTTTGGACAGGATCACCGACTATCCAGGGAGGGAGCTTTGACAGAAATAGAAGTGCGCTTGGAAGACTGCTCCGGCCCAAATTTACTCCTAACAGTTTGACCTACTTCATACTCACTCGTTTTTTTTTTGTTTTTTTTTTCGTATTTGCTGATGAGGCCCGAAGAAGAAAGTCACAGTAAGTGAAGGGAATGAGGCTCCTTTTTTGAAAAACAAATAAGCCAGAACGTGAATAGAATAATTTGAGTTCCTAGAGATTGAATTCATTAGGTCATATGATTGGGTTTAAAGTTGATATGTGTTAACGCTGCTCTGTGTCCGGGTCGGTCCAGGATCTCTAACAAGGGTTGGTGTTTTAGACAAACATCACCTGAAATAAGCGGCAAAGAACAGCACGTCTGAGAGATGCTCTGGAGATAATCTTTTTTTCATGGAATAGAAGCCGACTGGGATTTAATTTATATTACTGCAGGCGCCCTGTTATAGTGTTGGATCTTTGAAAAACTAATATAAACACAAATCAGCACGCAGACACACACACGCACACACACACACACACTAGCAAGTAAACAATGTTTAGCCAAAACAAACACCACCAAAAGGCCCGAAGAGGAAATAGAGGCTCAAAACTGAATTCTTGGATGTGGCGATGCTTTTCCCTAGCAGCGGTCCAATCTGCCGGAACCCATCCCTTTGGAGTATTCCTCGTGAGCCTGGTGATCTCGCAGATATGTGTGCTCTTCCAACACCGCCGCGCACATTCCATTACTGGATGTGTAGTCATCAGACCGTGATGCCATTAGGGCAAACTCAGGGTTTGCTTTTTTTTTCACACCATCAGTAACGGCAGACATCCATCAATTGGTTGTTATATACACCTGGTCGGACCTCGCCGTGAGGTAAACAGCTTAGTGGAATTCACATTGTGGCAAGTTTGTTTTTACCCGTCGCTGCTGCTGAGGCACATTATACATTTATGTTACCCAGATGGGAAGGGATGGCTGAACACATCTGTGAGTATTTCTCAGCAGATACAAAAAAAATGTGTTTTCTAGCAATAGCCTGAGACGCAAGGTTAAGAATGCACAAAAAATAGATATAACCCTTTGACACAGAAAAATATATAGTGGCTGACCATATTTATATTTTACAGCATGTTTATTTGGATCAAGGGTTGGACCAGATAGCCTGCAGACACAATAGAGTAAACCTTTAGCCTGTTCATAAAAATAACCATCTTATTATGTTTGATTTTTTGCTTCTTCCATTGGTACTTATTGAAAAATCAATAATGTGATTAGTGTAATGGAGGAATATATATTATCATCCGTCATAATATATATTAGAACAAATTGATGGTGGCAAGACTTTCCTCTGTGTCAGTTCTTAAGAGTTAACCCCTATGTGTCGTCTCAGGGTCAAGGTGACCCAGAGGTCTGAAAACAAACCTTGACCCGTTTGTTTTGTTTGACCCAGAGACAACACAGGGGTTCAGTGTTGACATAAAAGTACTGTGTTGAAAAAAACGGGTTTATCACCAAAAAGCAAACTCATGGGAAAAAAAACAATAGCTGATAATATTAAAGAACATTAATGGAAACACATTGTAAAACTAAAATAGGGCGTCATAGCCCAGATGGTAGAGTGGTTGGCTTGTGGCCTGAAAGGTTGCGGGTTCAATCCCAGCTCCGGACGCAATTGTGGCGTTGTGAGCAAGACAAATGATTGCTCCTGATGGTTGAGTTGGCGTGCTGCGTCGCAGCCTACTCCCATCAGTGTGGGAATGGGTGAATCGCTTTGGGTGCTCGATCAGCATAGAATAGTGCTATACAAGCAAGAGCCAATTACCATTTACCAAAAGCTTGAATAAATGTGAAAATACATTGAAATGCATTTTCTTCTAAAAGAAAATCTAAAGTAATAACTGGAGCTCCCGCTTGTTGCTTGTGAGCAGGTGTGTCTCCAACAACTTAGTGCCATTGATTAAGTAGACTATATATTTTGGGACAATTACAGAAACTAGAGAAAAAAAAGAACTTAACAAAACGGAGGTCCAAGAGTGGGACTTCAACCATTGGCGTTTTCGACGTTTCAAATCGGTTGTCTCTGTTTTTAATGAAGCCCTTGAGGTTAATGCAGGACAGAGCTTGCAATGGTAAAGGTTTACGATCAATAAATGTTCCTAATCCCACCTAAAGTAAATGTGGGTACAAGGTAGCTGGACTCTCACCCGGAGGCTCAGCCAGTCAAGGTGGTTACCCTTTTTTGGATGCCTACTTGATGTCTCCCTGGTGAGGGCATGTTAAATTTAGTGCCCAGGGGAGGACCCCCCCCATATTTCCCCCAGGAGGGATGGAATCTAGTTCTGAAAGATGTTTGAAAAATGAGAGACTAATTGTTCCAATAACTATTGCCTCGGTATCATAAAAGCAACACATGCACTCCATGACAATTTAGAGGTACCTCGTGTGACTTTTTTTATTTCGACTACAAACAATGGCAATTTCCTAAGTCATGCAATAAAGAGAGCAGATGGGTAATTATAGTCTGGACAATGTAGACTGTCAAAACACTCATTAGGCTATTACGTGGTGCACAGTAGCAATTTCAACACTGCAATATTAGCTGGTGGCATTCTTAAGACGTGAAAAGATAATGTCTAATGAGGGATAAGATGGTGGGCTGAGGAGGACTAGATTCCACTCTTAAAAGGGTGAGGACAACTAAATACAATTCTTAAAGGGGAAGGAGGAATAGATATAATTATTAAAGGGGGAGGAGGACTTAATTCGATTCTTATTAAATTCTGTAAATCTAAAAGGGACGCAAAGAGGTCCAGATCTCTTGAAGGGGGGGTGAGTTGGACCAGCTACAAATGTTTATTAAAGCCAGGACGTACAGATACAACTGTTAAAGTGGACAAGGAGGACCATATGCAACTGTTTAAGGGGGCTAGGAAGACCAGATACAACTCATATATGTAGGCAAGGATGAACAGATACAACCCTTAAAGGGAACAAAGAGGACCAGATACAACTGTCAAAGGTAGCAAGGAAATACAGATACAAATCTTAAAGGCGACCAAGGACGACCAGATACAACTCTTAAATTGGGGCACTAAGGACCAGATACAACTGTTATAGGGGGCCAGGAGAGGCAGATACAACTCATATATGGAGGCAAGGAGGACCAGATACAACTCATATATGGAGGCAAGGAGGACCAGATACAACTCATATATGGAGGCAAGGAGGACCAGATACAACTCATATATGGAGTCAAGGAGGACCAGATACAACTCATATATGGAGGCAAGGAGGACCAGATACAACTCATATATGGAGTCAAGGAGGACCAGATACAACTCATATATGGAGTCAAGGAGGACCAGATACAATTCATATATGGAGGCAAGGAGGACCAGATACAACTCTTATATGGCGTCAAGGAGGACCAGATACAATTCATATATGGAGTCAAGGAGGACCAGATACAATTCATATATGGAGTCAAGGAGGACCAGATACAATTCATATATGGAGTCAAGGAGGACCAGATAGAACTCATATATGGAGTCAAGGAGGACCAGATACAATTCATATATGGAGTCAAGGAGGACCAGATACAATTCATATATGGAGTCAAGGAGGACCAGATACAATTCATATATTGAGTCAAGGAGGACCAGGTACAACTCATATATGGAGTCAAGGAGGACCAGATACAACTCATATATGGGGTCAAGGACGACCAGATACAACTCATACATGGGGTCAAGGACGACCAGATACAACTCATATATGGGGTCAAGGAGGACCAGATAAAACTCATATATGGAGTCAAGGAGGACCAGATACAACTCATACATGGGGTCAAGGAGGACCAGATACAACTCATATATGGGGTCAAGGAGGACCAGATACAATTAATATATGGAGTCAAGGAGGACCAGATACAATTCATATATGGAGTCAAGGAGGACCAGATACAACCTTAAAGGGGAGCAAGGAGGACCAGATACAACTCCTAAAGGGGAGGAACACAAACAGGTCAAGTTAGGTGAAACAGGATCCAACTGTGACAAAAAGCAGTATTTAGTTGTAATAGGTCGAGAAAGCAAAACATGACGACCTGAAAGCTTGACGATGCAGAGTCGAAATGTAAATTCAAGACAAGCATCGGAGATAAGAACAGCCAGGATCATCACAATGGGCCAGGTAAGACAGGGGAAGTTATTAAGGTATGCTAATGATTCAGGTCGAGACTGACATTTCTGAACGATATCAGCACCTTCAGTGACAGCTGTTTCCGTCTGGAAAGAGAAAGAATCAGATTCATCTTATTATTATTATTCACTCTAACAAACCTTCAGCTGTAGAAATGACTTAATATTGTCAAGTACATTGTTCTTTAAAATCTTTAAATATAAAGTTTGCCTGAGCAAGACTAAATTCACTCCATTTGCAGGCTGTCATGCTTTTCAAATGTAATGTATTGATTAAACTGGATGTACAATTTGAAAGTTAAATGAACTATATTCTAATTAATTTTGAAAAGTTTGCCATTAGAAATTCAATCGATTGGATCAAAATAGATTTTTTTTGTTCCTCTCTCTCTCTCGGTTGTCTGTTGCCATGATGACATTTCTCAACTGGGAGTTTTATCTATTTTTCTTGTCTTGATTATGTCTCCATTGATCTGGATCTCTCTTTGTTTCTCTCGTCTTTTCTGGCCTCATCCAACCTCCCAGTTAACGAGAAATATATATTCAATAATATCAAATGTTTCACCGTTACACATCATATTCTTTACATTACAGAGTTAAAGATTTGCTACGCGTGACTCTGGTGGAAATAATTTGCCTGATCTTTCAAACATAAAGCAGCTGGACGACTTGTGTTTCATGACATTCCTTTCGGGAAAGGACAGACCAGAATTACAGGCAGAGATTCCCGCCGCAGCTGGTGAATGATGATCGTGTTTTCCTCAGTCAGATCTCGGCTCCCTCGATGTAAAAGCTTCAATAGTCAAACAACGCATTAAGACCAAGAGCTGTTCTCCCACAACACCATTACACTAACACTATTAACAATACAACGGCTCCACAGCAGAGCCGCATACATAATTCCACACTTTGATTATCAATTTAATTAAATTGCAGGCAGCTGGCCAGCTCCGATATGAAGTCATCTCAAAAGGGGGGTGGGGGGTATCTTGAGGAGGGCTCAGTCACGGTGATCGTGATCGGTTTCTCAGGTGTGATATTGAGCAGCTCCACTAAGAAATATATATATATATATACAGTATATACAATGGTCCTTCGGTTGTTGTAGGTGTTACGTCCGATAAAAAGTGGAAATGCTTTACTATTCAAATACAAACCCAAACTATCTCCACATTCTCACACAGTTTATACTCTCCTGCATTATTTTTAAAACATGAAAACATGTTATGTGTAGTTTAAAGTTCAAGATTCAACACAGGTCAGTGAAGGGGTCTTGAGACTGACTTGGCGTAGTTTTAGGAAGTGTGTGTTGGTTTCCTGGGTTAAAGGGAAAAGAGCGAGTTTTTTTGGTTGTTAAATAGCCCAGGGCTGCTAAAGTAAGTGATAGAGTGAGATTTGGGTGTTGGAATGCGGGGGGATGTCAATCTAAATCCTAATTTGTTATAAACATCATATAATCAATAGATACATGAATAAACTTGAAATTTAAACAGTACAAATACGACGTTGCACTAATGCGTTGCTCTTAATTTAAAGGCAGAAAGTTTATTTCCTCCATCTAAATAATGTTTGGGGAATTTACCTTAAAGTTTAGCAAAAATTATCCAGATTAAAGTTCGGCTCATGAGTGGATAAACAGGAGCGTACTACAGTTTGACAGAAGTGCGATGTCGGCGCTAACATGTCGTGTTAAAATATTGTTTTGTTACAATGACGATCTGTTGTCTCAATCGGTGAGTCTAGTGATGCTGTTGCGAAATATTGACCCATCTTTTGTTGCTTCTGATTGGTTAATATTGTGTGTTGCCAATCTGAGACTGGCTGGATTTACGCAAAAAAAGGACCAAAGATTATTATCAAAAATAAATATAGAGTAATGAATGAGTGTGAGAAATGCCAACTGTGGCGTGAGAATGGCTCAAATTCTGTGACTTTCACACTCAAAGCGTGACACTTGTCAGCCCTGTAGCCTGAGATGAGAACAGAGTGGCTGTAGTCTGCATCAGCCTGTCCAGTCTGGAACACTACGATATATTAAAGCTCATCTGATCGTCTTTGTCTGTTACGTTGTTTTTGGAGGAAATTATTTTCCTACTTTTTTATATACCGGAGTCTCTCTTTGACGATCAAGACACAAAATACATTCAGTACACACAGTGGACTGATTCATACAGTGGGATTTAAAGGCCAAAATAATGACCTGAGTATGCATAATTCACTTAAAGTGGTCTTAAAAGGGGGGCCTTACTTATAAAATAACATTTTCTCTCTTTTTGTCATCTTTGAGAAGCATACTAAAGAGATCAGCTCCTATGACGCATAAGTTACGTGATGCAAAGTCTTCCATTTAATTGTAGCACTTAACATTTTTCTGAGAAAAGAGATGCAGTAATTATAATAACAGTAATTGCTCATATAAGTATTACTTTATAAATAACCTTTCAGATACACTTGAGGTGCAAAGTGCTTTAGATAAGAACAGTTACATGATGCAGTTGAACCTAACACACAAGGAGTAAAAAAAACAGACATTATTATAGATAAAGATTATTATGATAAAAGTCAGTGCTTTATTAATACTTTCAATTTCGTAATTCACGGTAAAAGCCGTGAATCCAATGGTAATTAAACTTTGCATTAAAAGTTATATTCTTGTGGTTTTAGTGCATCTCTCATATAAAGACATATATAATGTCACAGCCAAAGAGAAAGTTTGGCTTTAATTTATCTGCTGCATTCAGCTTGAAAATAGAAACGGCTGATCAGTTGGTTTCTGTAATTGCTTACTTGACTTTAGTCAGAAGTCGGTTCTATGTATTTCATACTGAATAATTAAGAAATATCTCACAGCAGGCTTTTGAATGCACTTATTATAGCACGGTTGAGTCACAGTATTCCGACTTCTTACCACCATTTATATAAGAATGTAAACTCACTGAAAAGCTGCCTGAATAAATTGTTTTTTTTTTTTATCATTATCACACATCTTGTATAATAAGTTTTCTTTAAAAAAGGAGCAAAGTGTGGAGGAGAAAAGTGTTAAAATAAATATTGTATTTGTTTCTGGTTAGGAGCAGATTGTGTTAAAAGAGAAAGGAAACTGTACTTGAGTCATGAATAAATATCTATATTATAAGGAGCCTTCAGACGCTCTATAACACTTTCAATGATTCACTTTGCAGTATATTTTTTGGGGTTGTGGCATCACTGTAATAACTTGACAAGAATATATAGACATAAATTATCTGTCTTCTAGATAATATTTCTTCACTAGGAACACAAGAGACGGACACCTCAGCACTCCAAACTCTATCAGTACTGGTTAGCCATGAGGCTTAGGTCAAGAATAAATAACTTTTTTTGAAAATAATAGCTCATGAAATACACAAAGCACAACTCATACAATACTTAAATACAACATAAAAGATAAAGACCTAATTTCTTTGCGAGAGTTTTATTAACAAGGGCTGCCCTTTATAATCGATTCTGTTCCTTACTTTTATGGCCGCAATTTCGAGACATAGCCAGAGCATTGAGGGGCTCTGGTTTGGTGGGTTTAGGATTGAGTCCCTGCGTTTTGCAGATGATGTGGACCTCTTGGCCTCATCAGAACCGTGACCTCCAGCTCCAGCTGAAATGGTTGTCAACAGCGTGTAGAGCGACAGGGACGAAAATCAGCACCTCCAAAATTGACTCCATGGTTCTCGGTCGGAACAAGTTGGGAAGCCTTCTCCGTTTTCGGAATGAGATTCTGCACCAAGTGGTGAAGTTTAAATATCTTGGGGTCTTGTTCATGAGCGAGGGAAGAAAGAGCGTGAGATGTACAGGCGGATCGTGGCAGCGTCACCAGTTATGTGGACGCTGCACTGAGGGTGGTAAAGCAAGAGCTAAGCCAAAAGGCAAGAGGTTCAAAAGTGAGTCAAATGCACTATGTAGAGTTCCCCGAAGAAGCTCGGATGAGAAGTTAAACGTCTTCCTAGAACTCTACACAGTCCAGTTGATTTGCTTTTGAACCTCTTGGATAACCATGACCTGGATGAATGAAAACCTTCAAGGACCAAAAGGCAAAGCTCTCTGTATACGTATAGTCACGAACAGTGGGTAGTGACCAAAAGAAGTAGATCGCTGTTACAAGAGGCCGAAATTTGTTTTCTCTGTAGAGTGGCTGGAGTCTCTTTAATGACTCAGATAGTGATGGTAAATATATTTAATTGCATTTTCTCTTCTCTGGACGTGCTGCACATGACAGACCTCAAGTATTAGCTGTTTATGGCTTGATATTTTGGTGGTGAAACGTATATATTTTTTCAAACCCCAACATGAACTGA
Source organism: Callionymus lyra (assembly GCF_982586985.1). NCBI lineage: Eukaryota > Metazoa > Chordata > Actinopteri > Syngnathiformes > Callionymidae > Callionymus > Callionymus lyra. The sequence goes on from NC_141826.1 coordinate 11,566,797, forward strand.
CTCTGGGTCAAAAGACCACAATAAAAAAAACACAATTCTCGGTTAAATCTTCGAAAGATGAATAGTTTCATTGGATTTTCTCTCAGGATTCTGATCCATGCAGCTCTCAGCTGTGGGATAACCCAAAGCCTTCGCTCTGAAAAGCTCAGAGTTAACCTTGTGTGAAAATGAAGGTGAGGCGGGATCAGACCTTGTGTATTCCTATTTTTACCTTTTTAATTATACGACGGTTCTGTTTCACCAGCTGGACCCACTCGGTTGTGGCAAAGAAACAGAGAATTCTTATTGATTCAAGATTTTGTCCTTAGAATATTTAAAAAAAGAAAGATCTGAGAAAGGGGTTATCATCCAAACGTTTCTGTTTTTTTCATCCCTGCAGTAATAACACCATTTCTGGCTGTCCTGGAAGGCGAGAACCAAATAAAGAGAGACTCAAACTGTAACACAAAAAGAAGTTTTACTGGGCAAACACAAAAACGGACAAATAAATAAATCACAATTTATTTTTGCTTGCATCAAGTGAAAAAGTTGTTCAATACAAAACACAATTAACAATAACACAATACTAGAAACTTGAAACAAGCATTATAATACAAGACTCAGATATTAGGAATCCGACTTAAAGCTTTTACTTACTTAAACAAAAACAGAACAGATTTGATAAACATACTTTAACTCAGGACTCGCATTAATAGTACTTGGATTGATTATTGGGGTGTTTGGAGGTCCAACAGAACAGACTTTCCATGATTTTTTTAGTTGGATATAGATTTCTTAAAAAAACTGTAGAGTAGCTTAGGTTGAAACATTTTTATTTTTGTATGTTACTAGTTATTTCGTCAGCTTAAAGTTCAGGAGGTCAGCTCCCCAGCCCCGAATACTCACTTCTATGTTGCTGATCAACAAAAATGTAGTTTTAATATCTATAAAATTCTGGATTACATCTAACATATTGTATTGATTCACTGTGATGTGTGTCTCCACTACCACGTTGATCTTAGAGCTTTTCACTGTTGACCAATGTCAACAATCACAGCATATGTATAAAAATAAACACGTATAAATATTGCAATTTAATAAAGCAATGTTGTTAGGGAACCTGTTTCTTTCACACTAGGAGGAAAAATAAACAACTATTGATTCTACTATCTAAGATGTAAAATTAAAATATTTTGCCTTTTATTCTTCCAAACTATTGATAACAAAAAATGATACCTGCCAAATTGCCTTTCTAAAATAACAAGTTTATTTTGTTTTCTACTGAAGGAAAAATATAGCGAAATATTAAGCAAAAGCAGCTGGAGATAATGAGTCAATTACCAAGAGAAGCTCTTTTGATGGAAAAGTGAAAAGATAAAAATCAAAAAGAAGAGCAATCATGTATTTAGAGATCCTTTTTGATGGGCATCCCATGACACCCATACCACATACGGTACTTTAAAAAAAATGGCTTCTGAAGGAATGTTGTACAACATGATCATCACCAGTTTCTTTCCTATTCAAACTGAGCGGAAGAAGAACCCTCCTCGTGGCGAAGTTGATGTCAGCTGAAAGCTAAAACGAGGTTACATTTTCGACCTTGGTACCTTGGCTCCTTTCCTTCAGCACATAAAAATACTTTATACAGTATTTTACCACTCCATGCAAATGTCTTATCCGTCTGTGCCAAGAGATCCTTTTTGATACGACTTGCACTTTTCAGAACAGTCTGATAAAACTGAACCGCAGGGCAAACTCTGTGCACCTGGGAATTCTCGCCTTAAAAGATAAAGTTTTGTATTTTTCTTTCTTACTCAGTTGGATGTGGGCCGGGACCGGCCAGGATGGGTGTTATCAATGTTTTCTTTGGAGTTTGGATGAAGGGTTTAAGGAATATTTTATTATGGTCATCGGAAGAAAGTTAAATGCCAAAATATATATATAATAAAATGACAATAGCACCCACTCACAATGATAAAGACATAAAATCATTTTTTTACAGATTTTTTAATTTTTTATTAGTAGATACTTACTAGTTCAAGGTGTTTTATCACAAAGATTTACAGGTAACATATATATTTTAAATGTTCTATGAATGGCTGTAACATTGTTTTTGTCCATTTTTTCCAAGACTATATAGAATTGTTTATATCTGAAACAGTTTTTATTTAAAAAGGCATAAAAGGAAATAAATTAATACAAATGGATCAGGATTTACTTTTGAATTTTAGAACATGATAGTAACTATACGTAAGAATACTATATAAGAATATATATATATATATATATATATATATATATACACAAGGATTGTCAAGAAAGGGAAAAATGATATAATACAAAGTCAATCTGATATATTTTTGTCCTTTTCAATGACCATTTTGTGTGAAAGATTTCCTTTTTTAAATTTCAAGTTATCATGCCTTTGTCCGCATAAAGTGTGGTTCGCTCAAGCCGTCTGCTTCATGGCTATAATGTCTGTATATTGTACATTTTGTATATTATTGCATCTCACACTGTAAAAAAAAACAGCCTGGTGTTTGTTTTTCATTATTCTGGAAAGACTCAGGCTTCCACTTTATATTGTGCTTTAGTCGCTGCCTGGCAGATAGAGAGTATTCCCAACAACCTTCGGAAGATAATGGTTGTGTAAACACTGGCCAAACTCTCAATTGAAGCAAGATAAACACAAAAACCTTGAGATATTGTGATGTTAACAAGTATCCTAACAAAAAGCATATCGAGAAAAGTATTATAAAAGTTTGCCGAACAGACTATGAAGAAGCTGAAGCCGAGGGGAGACGCTCTCCCCCACTGACATCATGGCCGCAGAAACCTAACACACCCCCCACGAACCAGGGGGTAGTTCTGGTCCGTGTCTCATCATCCGACGTCTAGACAATTCACTCCAGGCTGCTCTGGAATTATGTAAGTGTCTGCTTATTTGAAAGTATAACAAAGCCCGATGAGAATGTGAATATTCTCCTGCTTGATTTACATTTTCACAATTTCTTTACCACATCAGACCAAAACCAATTTCAATTTGGTCCCCTAATTATCTATTATAATGACATATATTCATGTTTTCAATTCAATATTTTATATTTCAAATCATGTTTTCCTTACTTAATGACAGAGAACTTCAAAAATAACGTTTACATTTATACAATGGGTAGCACTTATATTTGCCCATCCATCCATTTTCTACCACTTATTTCCTTATAGGAGAGTCACTGGGGGGGCTTGAGCCTATCCTAGTTTCTTTGGGAGAGAGGCAGGGAACAACTTGGACAGGACGCCAGTCTGTCGCAGGGCAAACAAAGACATACAACCATTAACACACACACTCAAACCAACAGATAATTTCCTTAAATTGGACTGTGGGAGGAAACCAGAGTGTCCGGAGTAAACCACCCACAAAAAAGCATGTGGAGAACATAAAAACTCCACACAGAAAGGTCACAAGTTGGCTCTTTCCTGACCTGGAATCGAACCAGCAACCTTCTTGCTTGTGCTTACCACTGCACTACCTATTGCCCCAGTAATCACATTTGTAGCATTTTAAAATAAATAACTCAAGTCCATAAAGAGTGAAAATCACTTCTCTAATTGCATTACAATGAACTTTTATGTTGTTTTTTGTGCTATGTTTTGACACGTGAGGGGACCTTGATTTCTCCACCACAGCAGCAGACTGTGTTCGATTAATCGCGATAATGTGCCGTCGTTTCTACAGCTGTGAACACTTTTAAATCAGGATTTATTTTCGAAATATCTCTAAAAAACACAGGAATTTGGACTATGACGCAACATGAGTACCTGCTTCGATTGCGTTGGATTTGTGCCTAAAGCCAAATATTATTTGTATAGATACTGCCACCTAGAGGGCTCTTAAAGAGAGGAAACACTGCATCGCAAACAACCAGCTCGTTCGAAATGTTTCCCTTATATTGACAATTTCTTATATTGAAATATGCTTTCTTTCTAAAGTGATACTTTATAGAAAGCAACATTTTTTTCCAACAAAATGAAAAAAAATCAATGATTTCTGCTCCATGATGTCAGTCACAGCCAAGGCGCTCGCACAGACCCAGACAAAGTATTTCTGCCTCGCCTGTCTCGCTGTGTACCACCTGTTTGTGTGTTTACTTGCCAGACTCTTCATGGATGGAGTAATCTTCAGAAGCAAGAGAGCCTGTGCTGTACCAGTCGTGATAATCTCGCCAGCGTCTGCTAGAGTCAGTCTACAGCAAGATATTTGCACCGGTTTATCAGTGAAAACAAACAAATACTCATTTGCATAATCAAACACACAAGAGTGCTCCAATTTAAGCAAGTAGACAAATAAAAATGGCTGCTTGTCATTAGTTCAGTTACAGCTTAACATCCACGTTTATTTGATTCGATAAAAAAAAAAACACGATTCATTTGAGGCTAAATAAAGCATAATAGTGTTTGAGTTTATTAAATTTACACTTCATCGAATCCTGTTCTGCTGTACATCTCCTCTTTTTTTTCTTTAAAAAAAATGAACTGGGACTCAGTGACAGGCTGGTGCTTGTTACTTTGGCTTTTTCTGCATAGTGTGAGGCTTTCTCAAATCCTCAGCTGTCTCGCTTATGTGACACTTAGTGCCGAGGGGATGGGTGGTGTTCGTCTGGCAGGCTGCTATCAGAACATCCTAAATAATGATTGCATCCCAGAAAGAGAAGCCCGGGTCTATTTGTTTACCTCGGGAACTCAAAACTGTGTGTTAACAGAATTCGGTGTGTGTCACGTTTACTAAGACGTCTCGACTTCCACGACAAATCTAATGACGAGATTATAAACCATATCAACCAGGACTGAACGATATGGACAACATTGATATTTGCATATATATGATATGACTTTAATTAATATGTTTCAGAAGAAAATGAAAAAATGACGATACATGAGGATGTTGTCCTCTATTTTTTTTATAGTTAATTGTTAGTAATAATCATCACCATGTGAAATGATACACGATTTTTTCCCATTGTTTAAATCTTAAATTCAGTATAATTATTAGGGGGGTCAGAAAAGATATAAAGAAACTAGTAAGTTGGGTGAACAAATAAATGAAGTCGACATCAATAGTTTAAGGCAGGTTAAATAAAGAACATGTGATGTGTATATACAACAGCTAGTGCAACATTTTATAGTCTTCAATAATGCAATGTTATAATGTGATAGCGTCCATCATGTCCTTGTGTCTGGTGGACGTCGACTCATGGTGCAACGCTGTTGAATGCATAAGCAATTTAACTTTTTGAATAGTGTTCTCGTTCTCCGGACAAATAAATAGTCCAACACTTTTTGGTCTAGAAGGGACTGTCACATTTTTTGAAAGAGTACCAGCCAGAGTCTCATCCTTTCTTCTTACAAATCTGATCTAACATTTAAAAGACAGACAGTCAAAGAGGGCATATTTTGCTGTGGTTACTTAAGGTTTCAGTTAAACCATGGTATTAAAGAACATTTTCTTCTATAGTCGCCGACACTTGAACCTGATGGAGAATAAAAAAGTTCTAGAATGAAAGTATAATCACCACTTTCCTCCCCTACAGTTAACAAGATCTTTGGTCGAGTCTGACAAGCAGATGTCTGACTGAGGAAATTACTAACGGGAACATCGATGTATGTAGAGACACAGCGATCACTCAAGTTCCATTCTTTGAACTTGTGGGCAGCAATCAGAAATCACAGTTTGAAAAATTAACACATATTGAAGTGTGTCAAAAACTACTTTCCTGCACAGGGAGGGACTTTTGTCTAGCATGTAGGCCACTTATAAAATCAAGTTGGAAGCAAGTAAAAAAAATGATCTACCTTCTACAAAAAAACATATATATGTTTATTAATACTATGAGAATTATTCATAACTACAGTGGAAGTTGCATGAGCCAATAAAGCACAACACAATTAACTAGATGCTTTTGTCATTAACTGAGGTAACTCTGATGATTGAATGAAAAACTTTGCGTCATTTGTGTCGTTGCTATCAGAATATTACTTTGAAGGGCAACTAATGTGAAAACCCAGCTTTCCTGACTTATTTACATGTGTTAAAAGTCTTCCTCTCCAAGATGTAGTAAGTCCTTCATCATGACCATGATTTGAAGTTATTACTTGATAAAGCTCTCCCCTCCGTCTGAAAGCCCAGCGAACAAGAGGTTACGAAAGCGAAGTGCATTATGATGTAATAATGGCTTCACTCCTCCTGCAACAGATAAGAACGCATACTGCTTCTTTCTTTTTACAACAAGTCCCTTGGAAATGGAGACGTCCTGGATTCATGATGCTTCGTAACAAGCATGAATGTTTGACCAATCACAGCAGAGTGGGCGTGGTTATGGTAAACACGATTTAATCTCCAGAAAAACTTCTGAGTTTTCAGTAGGCTGGGCTTAAATCCATTTTCTAATGTAAATATTTAAATAAAAAAAGTTTTTTGTACAAAAAAGACACATACTGATATGAAGTGTATCACAGAAGACCCAGGATTTGAACCAAACTATCTGAATCTGTACACACTACAAAATATGTATAAGATATTTAGGGCTAATTTTGATGTTACTTGTTAATATGTGTAAAATGAAAACATATGTTGGATGTGGTGTGATAAAATGTACTTTTCTTTTTCACCTGTTACCCGTTACCCGATTCTTCAACAGACATATGAAAAGTAACATCTTATTAGAAGAAAGTAGAGGCTGCAGGTAGGAAGGGACTGACAAGTTTACACAAAAACGTTTTATTCATTCTTTCGGGAAATTTAGGAATTCTAGAAAACGTCATTTGTTGAGACCCAGGTATTTCACCATAAGTCGGGTTAGTCTATTGAATTCCTACTGCCTCTCCTCCAAACCGGGACACATTACTGGCAACAAGCTCCTCTTCGGACAACCTTTCAAGGTTGCATTCTGGGTGTAAATCTGTTTCAACTCATGCACAAATGCATGTGGCTCTACCAGAACTTCTTATCATTATCTGGAACTATAAAAGACAACAACAAACAATTCAAACATCATTCAAACAATCATTTTGATTCAGTTCAACAATAACTTTTTTGTTACATTCAACTTGTTTTTTTAATTGCATGAGGTTACCTAAAGTTGGTTCTTCCTTCACGACCTTGAAAGTTCCATGGCCTTTCTTGTACTTGAGAAAAGACACCTGCTGTTTTTGTACAACATTCTCATTGTGATGCAAACCAGTTATGGACGGTGGCAGGTTCCAGTTGGTTTCGAGCATGTTCTAGTTAAGTATTGTCCTCGGAGATCCCGACGTTCATAGCTTTTATTACCAGAGATGTGTACAAAGTTGAATGGAAATATATCTTAATACCTTTTCTAGCTGGATGTATGATGCACCAGTAAAATAAACTGCTGCCGACGTCAGGATGTTGCCCACGGGCGTCTCTGCCACTTCCTGAAGTGCTGACATTCTTGGAAAAGTTGTTTGAACTCCACAAATGTCCCTCTTCGAAGTTGGTTAACTTCAGTCTGGCTGACACACAGGACAGGTCTGAGAGAAAAAGGTGAAAGAGTTCTCTCAAACACTCCTCAGAAACAAGGTATTTGCTGTCGTATTGTGTTCGTGAGTCTCCCTGTCGCTGCCATAAAAGAAAAAATATCAAATACTGAATATATATAGTATACTACAGACCAGATTCATGGCACTTGAAATGTCTTACCTAAGTTGGGATGGCTCTGTCAATGTGATCTCTTTGCTGATCTGAACACTGGTCCGTCCGAATTGCCACTCATCGGTGTTGGACGAAGCAAAACCTCTGTGTCCAGCTCGCTGTCTGTACCAACATTTAACTGAAGCCTGTGTGGAATAACAACAAAGTTAATTAATACCTAGACACCTGATGAACTAACACTCAAAACACACACCTTTTTTTGCAGCACATTTTCACCAACACACACCTGATTTAATCATAACTGCTAATTGTGTCAACGTGTCAACACAAGTTGTATTCAGAACTATACATAATGTAGGAATATTGTTGAAGTCGAACATCTTGTTATGTTAGCGGCTAACTGTTAGCAGCGAGGCGGAGGCGCAAAAATAATACATGGGCGTGTTTAGAGCTGGTGAAGGAGGATCAGAGCCCATTATTACATCATAATGGGTTCAATTCTCGCAACTTATCGTTCTGCGAGACATTAGACGGGGAGAACTTTATTAACTAATAACTTCAAAACGGAGCAATGTCAGAATGAATGACTTACTGTATGTTGGCGAGGAAGACCTCAACATTTCTAAGTCAGGAGAGATGAGTTGCCCTTTAACTGAGCGAACTCCAAAATGCCAAATCATCGGTTTTAATTGACAGCTGTCTGATCCAATAAAAACCTTCGTGCTCTGACCTAAAGGGCGGAGCTCATGACATAGGAAGACAGCTCATTTTGTTCATTTTCAAGCTATGTACTGGACCCCACAAACAGTAACTTCCGTCCCCTTAAACTAAAACCAACTGACACAAGAACAGTTTCTCTCCTACTGACGTTTGATTCACAAACCGATAAATTCTCCCATTTTACTTGCCACTATCTACACTTTCAATTATGTTGCACCGACTGTTTTGCACTGGCTCTTTCTTTCTGTGTATTTCTATATGTATTTCTATTTCACCTCCTGTGTGCACAAAAAAAGTATATACCTGAAGATGACACAAAAAGCAGGTGAACAAATACATGTATATTTTTGACATGTACTTGGCAAATACATTTGTTTTCCTATTCTGATCATTTCTGTGAAAGAGTAGTGTAAATAAAGTTGTAGATTTTCTTATTCGCTCACAATAAAATGTAGAATCATCTATCTATCTATCTATCTATCTATCTATCTATCTATCTATCTATCTATCTATCTATCTATCTATCCACTGTATCTATCTACTGTATCTATCTACTGAATCTATCTACTGAATCTATCTATCATGTTGAGATTATTTCCAGAGTAATCCATTCCACTTCGACATTTATAGGCAAAAACGTGTGTTTATTTTAATGTAGCGACTGGAGCTCATTTGTCTTCATCTTCGTCCAAAAAGACACTTAAAAACATCTACATTTTTGCTCGTCTGTAACATTCTTTCCTCATTGAAACGCACTGCAAGTGTTTTATTGAGATTTAGGCTGATAGCCTATCAGCGTCTGCTAAGAAAAAACTTAAAATACAGACTTTTTTATTTTTTCCCCCATGTCAAGGCTTCAATACAAGATGGACATTACAGACAATTAGTATGGAGGTATTTGGATGTTTTTAAGGCACATGAAGATGAGATCCTTTTTTTTTTATAACTCTAAAAAGGAACAGATCATTCTGGCATTAATCCCAACCCTTAGATATACCCGACATGAGGGTAGAGTAGAAAATGAGTCAACCAAACCTTTGTTGTCCAACTCAGTTATATTGGAATGTCTGGTCATTTAACAATGTCTATTAGAAATGAAAAAAAAAAAAAACACTTCCTTTAAAGGTTAAAGCGTTCAAAGCAATTATCGTAATAAGGACTAAAGGTGGAAGCTACTAATGTTTCAGAGTGCATTTATTTTCGCCGGTTTCTGTACAAAAGATACGTTTTCACTTTAGATCCACCGCAGCTCTTAGCCCAGACAAACTCCTGAGATTGCTCGGGTATGATTACGGACAAAGCTCTTCATTTGCTGATCGTTTCCTGGAACTCTCACTCAGGGTTGACCAAGATCATAAGTGGCCAAAGTGAAATTCATTTGTAAGAAAAGGTTCACAAGGTGATAATTGCAAGCAGGACCGAGCAGATCTTCTGTGAGGAGAAAAGGTTCGGCTGGAGTAGAAGATCCTGATTTAAAGGTGAATACAAACAGTAAAGGCAGCAAAACTAATATTAATCCCGACACATGCTGACAGCCAAGATGACTTTTTACATTATTTGAGTGCGGTGAAACGACATTGATACGATTTCTAGAAGGCCCAGGGAGATTGTTTTGTACATCTATGACTTATATTTGGACCGGGGCGATCAATAGGAAGAGAATTATGAGGCAGTGAAGCGGGGGATTTTAATCTGGGACTAAATATCCAGTAGTGGATTAGTTTCAGACAATTTCATACCTTCGAAGCACTTCATGAAATATGGATAAGGTTGGAGAGGGCGGATTATAAAAAAAAAAAAAAGAAGGCTTTTTTTTCCAAACCCCTCTCGATCTGGGATCTGATGAAAAGTCTTGAAGATGGGCAGCTGGAGGATTTGTAAGCACTTTGCATGGCAGATGCACAGGGTCGTCTACAGCTTTGATTTTGGCCCCCGGTTTAATCAAGAACCCCCCTCCTGGCGCGGCACCTTTTTTTCACAATGACACTGGAGTAACAAACATGCCCAGATTTCCCATCACAACAGGAACTCTCACGGTCGTTGCCTCTGATGAGGGTGTGTACACAAACAAAGAGATGAGCTGCCTGCATGTTAAAGAGGGCATTTACATAGAAGGATCATTAACACGAATGCATCCTGTTCTATAGTCGCCCCCCATGAAAAATGATGACTCTGATCTGGTGCACAGCAGAAGCAAATAACGGTTAAACACTGCAGTATCATTTGATCCAAGTTTTATTTTTTGAATTTTAAAAAGGGGATGGGAGAGAAGTGAAGATTCACATTTAGGACATTTTAGAAATATAAAGTAAACTCCAGTATTAATTGAATCTATGTCAAGTATTTAAAATCATTGCAGCTGCCAACACAGAAGAGGCAAGAGGCTATTTATGTATATTTTATTTACCCTCTTGGTCCGTTCCCTCCGGCTATTTCCTCGCCTGCAGTTGGAATCTTGTTTCGGCGTTAACCGTGGGCGGCGCTTCCACCAATTTAACGGCGAATTGTTGGTAGCTTAGAAATGTAATCAACTGTTTCCTTTCACCGTTTAATTGCAACGAGGCTGCTCAGTTGTTGATACCCAGATTGACTTCTTGACGGAATTTCAACACACGTTACCTCCCAACAAAATTGATTATGGTAGACTTTACAAACCACATCTGTCATTTATTTTCTTAGTAATTAGTCCGTTAAAAAAAAAGAAGAAGTGATTTAAATCAAGCTTTCTGAGCCGTGAGAGAAAATTAAATGAGGTGCTTAGAAAAATAAATAAAGCTAAAAAAACTCTCATCGGTGTATGGCAGATTTTTCAAGCAGCAAATGTAAAATAATATCACATATTCTTTATTGGAAAGCCTTTTAAGTTCATGAATTATTATAAAAATGTTTTAAGGGGGGAGTTTGTATGTTCTCCCCTTGCTGTATTGGTTCCATCTGGGCACTCTGGTTTCCTCCCAAAGTCCAAAAACACAAAGATTAATTGGGAAATCAGAAAATGAATGAATGAAAGCTTCAGGCAAAAATATTTATTTAGTTTCACTCATCTATCATTTAGTTTTTTTAATCAGAGTGGTCGTATGCTGTTATTGTGCTGGCCACTAGTTTTTAGATCTTAACAATATAAAAATAAAATAAATAAGAAAAACCCTTTATAGAACATATACCTCTAACAAGCTGATCTACCACAGTTTTTCACCCAATATTATGATGACCTTAAATGTATTATGTGATCTAAAATTGGAGATCACAAACTGACAGCTGATGCCCCTATTCAAAGAAAATGATCTGCATCTTTATCAGTCAACTTTATCAATAGCCTTCAAAAGACTTGTGGATCCAGATGGTATTTCAGTACATCATCAAATGTAGTGCTTTATTATTTAAATTTTCCTGAACATGTATGTACAGCCACTTTTATTACACCCACCAAGGAGGTATTTGATCCGGGCTTCTGGTTTGTTAGCAAAATAACTCAAATATAATAAGATAAAATAACCTGGAAATGTTTACAATTGGAAAAGAAAACATATCTAGCAACTCTTGTGGTGCATTTTATATTTTCTATCTTGACAGCAAATGCAGCAGAAGAGAATTATAACTATAATTTGTTGCCCTTTTGTTTTAGAAGTATACAATAAATAACATTATACCATTAAAATATCTAGTTCCTTTAACATCAGCAATGTCGATCTAATGATGCCTGCGTGTTTAATACTATATAAGAGAATAGCTAAACAATAACACTGACAAAAACATCAAACAAAAATCAATCTCTGAAACACTATCTTTCACTTGTAAAAACCTACTGTATTTATTTTTATTTAACCGTTAAATGCGACTTCTGCCCGAGTCACTGAGTCACTGCTGACTTTGTGAACAAAAGCTTTGGCCTCTAAAAGTGCTCAAGTAGAAAAAATGTTGTTGAAACCATGAGATGAAATATTTACTTCACGTGTCGACTCCAGTCAGTGAAGCTGCTTTTTCTAGTGTGTGAATGCCCCGAACAGCACAGTGCCTCATGTGTGGACGGCGTTTTCTGCTTCTCACCTCGTCTTTCCTCCTCTGAGCGCCGCACACGCCTGACTGCAAATGAACTACTGCACACAGAGAAGCCAGCGACTCCCGCTGTGCTCCCCCTGGGCACCGAAGACAAAATTAAAAATCAGGAGCGAACGGCAGGATTACTAAAGATAGAGATATTCGTGGCTGATTTCAAAGTTGTCTAGAAGTGAAAATCTCCCCGAAATTCTTTTAGTTTTGCTCCTCGAAGCGTGAGATTAGTCCATAATGTGATCCTTGATTGTGAACAGGAAATAAGTCACTCTGATCCGTAACCCCATTAGAAGAAAAACAACAAACTTCTGGGGTTAAAGTGCTAAACTGGCAAACAAATACCAACAAAGATAATTAAATAAAAGCAAGTGTTTCAAATTTGAAAATCAAATCTGGCCCGCCAAGTCATTTTAAATGGTCATGTTGTTATTGTGACCTATAAAGATGCCAGTGTTTAAGATAAGATAAGGATCAGATATTATTGCTGTCAACAATCATACAGAAACATCCAATAAGATTAAATAATGATAGAAAGAAAAGGTCTTTGATGGTTGGGATTGTAGAAGGGAAACCAATACAGAGATAAATAAGATTAAGCTTTCAAGCATGAAAAGATAGTATCAAATTTGGACTTTTAAAGTATTCACTGGTCCTGATATCCAGGAAATAGCGACTGTTTCAAAATATACCTGTTCAGAAAACAACGTGATGCTGTTTTATGCTTTTTCATTATGTATTCTGAATTGTCACCACAAAAAAACCCAAGTGTTCTAACCACAATTGCAACAAAAGATTCTGAATCTGATACCTATTCAAATACATGTGGAGGCCTCATAATCCCTCATTGAGCTCTTCATAAACCTTTCCCGTAATCTCTGGTTACTCAATCCAATAAAATATATTACAGCTCCTCTGATCCCGCTGCCTCCCCATTCTCGTCTCTAACGTTGTTTTCCTCTTTCTTTATACAGCGAACCTTGATTTATGAACTTAGTAGTAGGGGTGTCGTTCCGGGTCTAATGTAGGTCAGTAAAGGTGTCGTGAGAAAGACACTGATAATTGGTTGGATAAAGTGTGCGTTGGTTTACTGGGTTAATAGAAATGAGAGGGCAATTGTTATTGTTGAAAAGAAGTGGTGTTGGAAAATATTGATACAGCGACATACCACCATCTTTTTTCCAGAATACTGGGTCGATATTCGTCAGCACTGTATCAATGCATTGAAAAATCTATCTAAAAATTATTATTATTGTAATTTTATTGTATTTTATTTTTAACCATGGTTCTTTTATGGTTTACAGTTCAATAAAGTGTGTTTAAAATAATAGAAATAATAGTTTTTTATTTACAATTCATAAGAAATTATATTTATTAATTTTTTTCTGTTGCAATTAAACCACAAAATCCCTGTGATCCCGACTGATCATGACAGTATCATATTTTCCTCAGTCATCTCCAGCAGCTTTTAAAACTGGGACATATTTTGGTTTTATAAACTTAAGGCAGGTAAGAGTCAAGTACTCCGGCAGTACTACCAATATTTCCTTGTTTTGACAGTTATATATCGTATTGTTGTACGAGTATCGTGATACATATCGTTTTGCCAGATTCTTGCTAATACACACTCCTATTGAACAGTGCGAGATGAGAAAAGCATGTCGGTATTTTGGGACTAGCTGTAGCATACATAGGTTCAAATACCGCTTTATAAAAACTATACTGTTGTTAAAGCTTGATAGTCAGGAACACAAAAAAATAGTACTGTAACGGAAAAAAAATCAGCGATATGTCATATGTCATATGGCCAATGACCACTGCATACATTTTGACAACCTGAACTCCTTAAAAAAAATTGGCCCCTTATGTGATTGAGCTTGAAGCCTCTGGTTGAGTTTTTTTCCTCAAACAAAATCCACTTAAATAATCTAGGACCTTCACTGGACAGTTGGACATACAATATTTGTGTTAGTGTTGAAGTAGACTTTTGTTTACCTCCCTATGATAGTTTCTCATAATTTTAAGATGACATACAATGTTTAGTCTTTCCTTGAAAATATTAATCAAACCTGTTAAACCTGTTTGTATTCAATTACATTAAGCAAACAAATTAAATCGTCTCCAGGTGTGCTCACACTTTGCTTTTCAATAAGCCTCTGCTGCCTTGCTAAATCCTATCGGCTAATGGTACCTTTTTTGGCTCCGTCGAGGAAGAATCCTTGACACAGTATGAGCAAAATTAAGGTAGTGTCCTTAAAACCCTCAGAAGGATCCTTGATTTTATTACCGAATCTAACCAATCTCACATTTACTTTAGTGAGAATGTCTGACTTTATTCTTCACGAAGGACCAATAAAACTGAATCACAGAATAACAGAAGGAGAAATCCTCCCCAACTTTCATCTGCTGGAATTCAATACTATCCCTCTGTCACGACCGAACTAATGTAAACCGATAAATAACGGCAGAATGTATTGCAGTAATTTCAGCTCTCATTTTTGTAAATGATCATTGCAAACTCAATGGTGATGCAGAGATGAGAGCCAACTTCCGAAATGATTCTGCAGCCGTTCCCAAGGTCTTAAAGTGTCATCCATCTGTTATTATGGCAATAAGGAAAATAAATGCGCTGTTTGCATGTACGCATTCTAACTGACCTCTTAATCACGTTTGAAGAGACACAATGTTGTACTAATTACAGATCTGGTCTATATCTGAGAGCATCTCATCGGTCGTTTGAGGACAAAGATTTTACGTTTAAACATTTATGCATTAAACTTACACCACTGTGAAAGTACCACAGATTAACGGTGCCAGTTTCATTGCTAGTTTGTTCTACTCACTTTTTATTTCTTTCTAGCAAATGTTCTGTGAAAACCTTTGAGACAACACAAGGGTTTACTGTATTCAAAGAATGTATAAGGGTAATAAAACGATTTTTAACTGTAAACAAACAATTTTTTAACTGTAATCAAACAATTTTTAAGGCCTACCTTCAATGAATGGCCTGTTTTAGAAATGTTCTCATAAATAGGGCGCACCGGATTATAATGCACATAGAATAAAAGATACAGTCAAACGTTTGACTGGGGTTGCGTTATGCATCCACTAAATAAAGCTGTGCTAAAGGGAATGTCAACAAAACAGTCAGATAAAGTCAAACTTTATTAAGCGTTCCGACAACTCCGTTCCCTCCCATGGTAACGATGTTCAAATGATGTTTAAATGGCTTCAAGCAGCAGCGCGTGAGACTGGTGTTGTTAGCAGACAAAGGTTGAGCGAGCAGCAGTGAAGGTAAGGTAAGGTAAGGTAAAACTTTATTGATCCCTCAGGAGGTCTCCTTCGGGAAATTGTTTTTTTCCAATAGCCAATACATACAGCAATTTTTTTCATAAAAAATAAATAAAAAATTAAATAAGAACAAGAACATAAAGGAAAAGAACAAGATGACACAATCTAAGTCTAAAGATAAAGACAAAGAACATAGATCAAAGAAAAACAACAAAGACAAAGGATACAAAGACTAACATAGAACAGAACATCCAGATATTTTCACCCCACTCCTGCCCCCGAACTCAGAATTGTACAATTTAATATCCCGAGGAATGAATGAGTCCTTGAGTCTATTTGTTTTGCACCTGGGAAGGAGTATTCGTGCACTCATTCTGCTGTTTGTTCAATGATCTCCTCTCAGCAACTGTCACCAGTCAGTCCAGCTTCATTCCAACCACAGAGCCAGCCCTCCTGATCAACCTGTCCAACCTGTTCACACTCCTCTTGGACACATTTCCACCCCAACACACCACAGCATAGAACATGACACTGGCCACCACAGACTGGTAGACCATGCAGAGGAGCCTCTTGCAGATGTTAAATGATCGAAGCCTCCTCAGAAAGTACAGTCTACTCTGAACTTTCTCATACACATGGTCTGTGTTGCAGGACCAGTCCAGTTTACTGTCCAGCCACACACCGAGGTAATTATAGTTGTCAACTATCTCCACCTCGTCGGCTCTGATGGACACTGGACGTGGCTTTGTCCTGGACCTCCCGAAGTCCAAGACCAGCTCCTTGGTCTTTGAGGTTTTCAGCTGCAAGTGGTTCCTCTCACTCCAGTCCAGTGAGTGCATGTATGACAGCTAGAGCGTGCGTGTATGACATGTTGAACACAGGTGTATGACTGGTTGAGTGGCAGCAGAGTGATTTCGAGTGTACAACAACTAAGACACACCCCCATTAAACCGGTGGCAGTAATATCACGCCATGAGAAAATGAAAGGCTTTTAAGTGCACCTTATAGTGCGGAAAATACGGGAAGCGCAAACCCGACCCTGTTAATCTGTCTCCAACCTTGTATAAACTGTTAAGGGTAAAAAACTTTGTATAACCCATTTAGTCAAGAATTCAAAGATTTAGTATGTCGATGACTTTTGATAAATCGGCAAAATTGATTCACATCCCTATGAGGTGAACATCAATATACTGATTACGAAACGTCTCCTTTTTTCTTAATGATCTTTTCACAAGAGTTAATTTGGATTATTATGTCTTTCTGAGACTTGGCAGAGAGAGGAAGAGTTTATTCATCTGAACGAACTCTGTCCAGTAGGGAGCGCTGTCCTGGGGAAGCCTCGCCTCTCTGGTCGTGGGGGAGGTCTTGCTACTGTTTTTAGGGAGAGTTGTTCTTGCAAAGTGATTCAAACACAGGAATTCACTTCTTCTGAGTCTCAGATGATCTTGGTTGGTTCTACAAGACCTTTCTATTGTGTGTCAATCTACCGTCCGCCTGGTCCTGCGGCGATGTTCTTGAAAGACTTTAGTGACTTCTTATCTTCCATTATTCAAATGGTATCTGTCCTTATTCTTGGAGACTTTAATCTTCATGTTGATGACGTCACATCTTGTTCTGCTAAAGAACTTTTAACTTTAACAGAAGCCTTTAATTTTTAGCAACATGTTTCTGAACCCACTCATCAAAAAGGCCACATTTTAGACTTATTTTTTACTCTTGGCCTGGACATTTCTAATGTATCTGTACATGATGTTCATCTGACTGATCATTCTCTTGTCTTGTTTAACCTGGACTTCATCCCTGAACCTAAGCCTTTGAAAGTTAGGTCTCAGAGGCGTGTCATCTCAGCCGATACTGCAGACAGTTTTTCTGCAATGACCCTCTTTCCTTTGATAACTGCCCAGACGTGGACAGTTTGATTCACTGTTTCACTGGTCATTGTGTTGAAATACTGGATCAAGTGGCACCTGTTAAATCGAACTTGAAAATTCAGAAAAAACGGTGCCCTTGGACAAATGAAGATCTCCTGAGTCTGAAGAGACTTTGTCGAAAGACTAAGCGTCTCTGGAAGTCCACTAAACTTGAGGTTCTCTCCCCCTTTGTTTGGAACCCCTACTGTCTCTGAGCCCCTCTCCTCCTCTTGGTCCTCCTTCACTGCTGTATCTTTGGGTGATATTTCGGCACTAGTGAACAAGATGAAACCCTCCTCTTGCTCAGATGACGTCCTTCCTTGTAGGCTTTTTATCAAAGTATTTGATGTAATTGGCCCCTGGGTTACCAATATGGTGAACCTGTCCCTTTCCACAGGGGTTTTCCCCAATGCATTTAAACATGCCATTGTGGAGCCTCTGCTCAAAAAACCAGGCTTAGACCCAACTGACCTCAGTAATTTCAGGCCTATTTCTAAGCTCCCTTTCTTGTCCAAGATCTTGGAGAAGGTGGTGTCTGAGCAGCTGTCTTTGTTCCTGGATCAGAGCGACATCCATGAGAAGTTTCAGTCTGGCTTCCGTAAACATCACTCTACAGAGACAGCTTTATTGAAAGTGTCCAGTGACATCATGATGTCGGCTGACTCTGGTAAATTCACTGTTCTGGTTCTCTTGGATCTGTCTTCAGCCTTTGACACAGTTGATCACCAGATCCTGCTGAGAAGACTGAGGGATGAAGTGGGACTGTCTGGGTCTGTGTTAGAATGGTTCTCATCTTACCTTTCTGGGCGCAGTTTTAGTGTATCTGCCAATCAAATGAGGTCTGAATCGGCAGATCTGTTGTGTGGAGTCCCTCAAGGTTCTGTTCTGGGTCCTTTATTGTTTTTGCTGTACTTGATTCCCCTCGGTAAAATCATTTAGAGATTTCCAGATGTTTCTTATCACATTTTTGCTGATGACATCCAGCTCTACTGCTCTTTTGATCCAACTGAGCCCCAGAGGCTGAACAGCTTAGTCAATTGTTTGCTAGAAATCAAACAATGGCTGAGTGAAAACATTTTACAGCTAAATGTGGACAAAACTGAAACACTGGTGATTGCTCCTGATGATAAGATTTCAGGGTTGAATCAGTACTTGGGTGTCTTAGGTCAGTCTGTCAAACTGAGCCTGAGAAACCTGGGTGTTGTATTTGATAAAGACAAGTCTCTTGTTCGACATTGCAGAAAACTGACCAGAAACTGTTTCCTTCAACTGAGAAAAATCTCTAAACTTAGGTAAATGTTGTCGGAACATGATCTGGAGCTTGTAATCCATGTGTTTGTTTCGTCTCGTCTGGACTATTGTTACAGTTTGTTTTCATGTCTTAACAAAAAGGAACTGTCTCGTCTGCAGTTGATTCAGAACTCTGCAGCGAGAATTCTGACCCGCTCTAGTAGAAGAACTCACATTTCTCCGGTCCTTAAAACTCTTCACTGGCTTCCAGTTCCTTTCAGGATCAACTTTAAAATTCTGGTTCTTACTTTCAGAGCTATTCATGGTCAGGCTCCTCCTTACATCACTGATCTGATCCAGCCTTACACCCCAGCTCGGGCTCTGAGGTCTGTGGATCAGAATCTACTTATGGTTCCACGCACACGGCTCAGGACCAGAGGAGAGAAATCTTTTCAGGCTGTTGCTCCTAATCTTTCGAACGATCTTCCTCTCTCTTTGCGCTTGATGGAGTCTACTGACTCCTTTAAGAAACATCTTAAGACGTTTCTATTTGTTCAGGCTTTCCCTTGAATTTCTCGAACTCCTGTGTTGTTCTCAGTATTATCTCGATCTTTAAAGTATGTACTTTTTTGAGTATTGTTTTGATTGTTTAAGCGCTTTGTGACCCTGGTCTCTAAAAGCGCTATATAAATAAATATTACTTACTTACTTACTTACATTTGTTGATGATTTAATTAACAATCTGGGAGAAATTGTGCTAATGCTTTATATGCTGAAGAGAAAAATCTGCATCATAGATGGTTCAAGATCCTTCCCTTCCCCGGTGTAACCTGCCTCGGCCTCCCTCCAGCAGAGCTGCATAATAAATAACCTTGATAGAAACATACACAACCCCGAAGACTGGCAGTGATGAGTAATCCCCTGACCTTAATTAGCCGCATACCATGAACCCATTACGGGGACTTTAAAGCATATCCATTTCATTCCTCACCATTTGTCTACAGCACTGCACCGGCTAATGAGAACCGGAGAGGGGCCTGGAAGACCGTCGCTGACCACAGAGGTGAGCGAGCGGAATAATCTGGGATTAATAATTGGCTTCACTGACTCTGCAAACCACCCGAACAATACGGCGAAATAGTCGGCAGGATAAAAAAAAAAAACGGACTGAGATTTATCTTTTTTTTTTGTTTGTTTTTAAAGAAATGGCATTGACTATGTGTCATCCAAGGACTTCAAAGGCTTCCATCTTGAATACACATTAGATCTCCTGCATGCATAATAACACGCCACGCAAAGCTGTGCTTATCTGTCAGCGAGCGGCGTGTCGCTGCACACGCTCCTCTGCATTTGGTTGTCTGTGAAGCGAAAAAAAAAAAAAAAAGGTAGGAGCTCTTCAAGCATCCCAATATCAAAGCAGGTGATGCTTCAGTTGGAGATTTCTCCCCCCCCGGGGGGGCGGAGTGTGCGGAGTTGACCCCGGAGTGGCCATCCAGCGAATTCCTTTGAGATCACTCCATCAATAATAACACTTCAGCGGCTCTTTCATCTATCGAGCAACAAGCTGAGGGCCCCGTCTCACTTGGTTCGTACCCGACCACCAACGCTTCATAGAAACCCCGCACTTAAGATTCAAATGGAAAGAAAAGGTTGGACTCTGATCTGCGTCTTACTCGACAGAAGTCAAACGTAGGAAGATCCTTCCTACTCTTACGGGAAAATGCTTCAATATTTTTGCATTAATTCAGGCTTCATTCATAGATCCGGAGCTCTGCTTGAACAAAACAGCTTGTGTTTAATCACAGAATTAACTTAAATTAAAATACTTTTAAAACTGGGAACACGCTTGAATGCAGACCTCAGCCAAGAATTTTCCACCAGTCTTTTCATTCATGTAATCAGATACTTGTCGTTTTTTAAATTAGAAAATACATTTGGAAGACCTCTATAAGACAGAAGATGGCAGTAGCATCCCTGAACCTACTTGCACAACCCAATTGAAAGAAAGCAAAATTGATGCGCTGACTCTAAAGGTTTCAGATGGTAAACCAGAAAACGAAGGTGTTTTCTTTTTTACAAAAGAACAAATAAACCTCAACAACAAGATTATGTTGTATGGCAGACCTGAGCCAGAAGAAATTTATGTCGCCCTTATGAGGATAGAGTGAAACAATGAATCTAATAATACACACTTTTTTTTCACCTGTACTTTTCCTTAGCACATCTATTTTATTACTAATGAATAGTTCAACTCAAAACATTTATTTAATTTTTAAATGTTTTTGTTAAGACTATTTAATATTTTCTTTGGTAGTATTTTGACAAAAACAAAACACAAAATATTATTACATTATTATGCATATTTCCCCCTTTAATTACATTTTAGTTCATTTAATCAAATGTATATACAATTCCTTATACAAGAGCTTTGTGAAAGATATCCCATCAATATTTATTGATTTATTTAATAAAATGTATGTAAAATGAAAAAGATAAAATAAAGAACAAAGTACAAAATTGTACTCTATTTTTTTAATGCCATAGAATAATTACAATTTGTAATAGCTGTTCTTAAAGCATTTTATCTATTTTCTATCATTGTTTATTTTTGTTTCCCAGGGCTGTTTTACTTTGTCCCTTCTGTCATGTAACTCAACAGCCCATCACAACAGTCACAGTATAGATTCAAGTCCCTAGGAACTTCGAGTTATTATGGTACTGAAAATAAGTGACACTTACTTTTACCTTAAATTAAAGAGGATCAAAATACATTTTAAATAAATAAATATAATATCAGTATTTGTCTTCTGTCATGAGTAATGAGGATGACAAAAAACACAATCTTCAGGGAATAAACAAGTAAATAAATAACTACAATTTAAATTATAGTTATTTATTTACACCAAAAGCATCTCATTGGTTTCCTTATCACACCAGAGATGATAAAAGGTTCGTCTGATGAAATACGAGGCTGCAAAGTCATTTTCCCATTAATATTTCTCTGCACTATTCAACTACATTTTTCATCCTGCATTACCGGTTGCACTGAAATTACCTTTGCTACAAACATAAATAGAAATTCATATAAAACTGGTCTCATATGAACACAACTTTCTTAATCCAAGAGATGCTAAACTAATTGGATTTAACTGAAACAATACCTATTATTGGAGCTCAGTCAATTGAACTTTTAATACCAACTTATGTTTAAAAGCTTTAAGGGATTTCTGTATGTCTCTGTGTGGTCAGCATTTCCTAGAGTGAGACTTGTTTGATCTGTGACATTTTTTGTTAAATTCCTGTCCTCCATCTATCCCCGTCAAATCCTCCGTCTGACATCTGAAGCAAACTCTCTCTAATCCTCATCCCTCTCTTGTCACACAAAACACATCTGAGAGTTGGCTTGCTATCATCTGTCTCAATGGGCCGTGGAAAAATAAAGAAGGCGAAAGCTCGTATTATATTTGGCTACTTTTGAAAAGGGTAATTTAAGTTCGTTGTGACATTTCCTTGGTCTTCCAAAAAATAAATAAAAGGAAACACTTCAATGTAGATTGCGGAAAAGTGGATTTCTCTGCATCGCATCAAAAAAAATTGGGTGTTTTGTACTCGTTTAGATGTGAATACGGACAAGACGAAAACTACAAAATAGAAAGGAATTGACCTTTTGAAGCCTTGCTTTTTGGTGTATGAGAGTTGATCTGTAAATGAACAATCCGTACGTAATTCATTGTATGTACTATTAAAAGTTAAGGGCCATTAACTGTGTGTTTTCGCCATCATCAATTGTGTCTTTCCTGTGTATCACTAAAACAGAGAGTGAGTTAAATCAAATGTATTATGTACAGTATATATGTATATATTACGTTTTTGCAAATAATTGTAGTAGGTTAGTTAAGTTTTAATCGTTAATTATATAAATAATATCAAAAATTTCTCTGAGTCATATTTTCATTAATTGTATTACACTCAACTAACCTAATACAACGATTTGAAAAAACTTGATGCAGAACATTTACTTTAAACAATGACTGTTTTGTTTAATTTTTAACCCTTGTGTTATCTCTGGGCTAAGTTGAAGCCCAATAACAAATGTGTTTCTAGTATTGACTTCATCCAGAGACAACACAAGGGTTAAAGGAAAAACTGGCCTAGATATAAAAAGTCTTCTTGCATGGTACTTCTGTAGCGATGTACCAATCCCAAGATATGATCCGATAAGATATAGTTCAATAGATTTTAGGAACGATTTTAGGTAGCACTCAATTTGAGAGAAATCTTGTAATTGTTCAACTTTTTTTTGGTTGAATCAATAGAAATCCAATGCTTAAAGACCAGCTTTGAAAGCTGATGGAGTCGACAGTATCCTCTTGTCCTCAGTAATTGCCAGGAATTCACAGGACTTCATCGTTCCTTTAGCTGTGGAGGACATAATGACTGCTGCCATCTAGCGGCCTGAAGTTTAATTGCAACACAAAAAACTAACGCTGACTTAGTGACTTGGATATTATCGACATTATTGTGAATAAAATATTTATATATATACATCAATGTACAGTATGTTTTTTTCCCAACACCTCTATTGTAAGCTGCAATTACTCAATTGTGTTATGGTAGTTTGTAGCATTCTGTCTCTATAAAATGCTTTATTCAAACTAAAAATCCTTCAAACAACGCTTCGTATCACAGTTCCCTCGGAATTCGTATGTATAGGGTTCGTTTGTTGCGTTTGCAGCGACAAGAAAAGTCAGTTTCAAAGTCAAAGAACGTTCGCCGACTCAAATGCCTCCATCTTCGCGTGGACAACAAAGAGCTAGCTTGTAAGCAAAAGAAGCGCAAATTTAACAATGTCTAATGAATGCCATCCCTTTTAATGCTGAACATAAGGATATTTGTGAAAACGTTCAACTGCCAATGTGTCGTTTAATGGTTTTATTCCGACCGAAAAAATAGATTCAACAAAAAAGACAGACGAATGAAACAGGAAATCGAAGCTCCCGGTCACAAATTGAAGAAGACATAAAACACAGTGATTTTTGTGGGTAAACCAGGACAAAAAAAGTGGACAAAACCGAAAAAAACGGTGGCCATTTGGTCCGGTAATTCTGTCATCTGACAAACTTTGTGTAGACGCAGTGCTGCTGTGATGATAACAGTGGGGTGTTATGATTGTCACCGTCTACAGACTCATTGTGCTCAACCTGCTGTCAGTTTCAATTACCGCTGTCTGAGGCTTAAAATCTTCACACCAGCCGCAACCCCCCCATAGCGCTATTATTACCACTAAAAGAAAATCTATACACATCAGCCTCTCTTTGTGTCTTTGCTTTCTAAACAGAACATGACAGAAAGAAGAGGCTAAATTCATGTTGCGCCTCGTGGGTCACCAGGTTTCCCCGCGTGCCGATCGACTCTCCTCTTCACGCTTTTTTTTTTCAAGAAAGACACTCGCGACTCTCGGGTCAGATCTGGTCTAATTCAGGCGTCAAGTTCAAGCATCTCGGCGCTGAAGTGAAGCTCCGGCTCCGGATAAGTAGCCCCGGCTGGAGTGGCAGGTGCACGCAGGTGAGCTAACTAACCTCTCCAAAGATATCAGACCTGCCAGCTGTAATTGGTCTGTGTTCCTTTTTCTTTTATCTATTTGTCTGCGAGTCTTCACAACCACAGACAAATTATTGATCTGTGCAAAAAAGGGATCTGAAGTTTTAAAGCGAGAATTGTCTCGGACGAAATAAGGGAAAGTCAAGAAGAAAGTCACACACCATGCTTTTAAACAAACTAAATGCGAGTCACATAATGTGTTGCCATAGAAAGAAAATGACAGAAGGCAGCAAGCAGGGACTGCAATGTTTTACAAGTGTATCTGGATTTGTGTTGAAATACACCTTTTTTGGGCAGAATTTCTAGATGTAGCCAGTGCGGTTGATGGTTATAGGATTGTGTCACTACTTTTGCAGATGACACACTCCTGTTCAAGGAAGAGGCCATTAACTAACGCTCTAGCTGAGCAAGTGAAGCAAGAATAAACATCTCCAAACAGGAGTCCAAGTTTGTGAGCCGGCACAAAGTGGGGTTCCCTCTCGGGGTTGGGAGATCTTGTGATCTTGTTCGCGAGTGATGGAAGAATGAGTCAAGAAAACAACAGGCAGATCGGGGCAGCGTCACGGTTATGAACTAATGTTTAGTAACGTAGTATCTGACACAAGATGTTGCATTACCTTGGTGCTGTATTCAAATGGCTATAAATTAGTGTTTTAAGTTCTGGTCAAGTCGTCACAGAATGAAAGTTGGTAAATCCAAATGGTTTCTTACAGACAAATTAGTGTTTTTCCAATATTTTTTTCTTACCAATACGCACGATATTGCCCTCGAAAAACCTACGCTGGCGAAAGTGCATTCACTTTCAGTTGTCTCCGAACAGAAGCAAATCATTTTATAATCAGGAGTTGCCACCTTAACTCGATTATACCCATGAGTTAATCCCATCTTCTTCATGCCCTCATCGACGTCCTCCATCATCATTTTCCTCTTCTCCTTTTTTATCCCACGGCTGGTAGAGATGGAGTTGATATAAGGGACGTGTAAATAAGTAAATGGTCGAATTTTCTTTAAGACAGAAAATCCATTTATATATATAAAAATGCACCTTACCCAGCCATAATGTTTCAAATTAAACATTTGTGGTCTTAGATTGTTATTAAGACATATATTTATCCCGGCACTGACTTAGACTTAAACTCAATATTTTGATTTGAACCACTTCAAATGATTCTGGCCAATCAGTTTTGTACCTGGTACTTAGATGATCAATCCGTGGGTCTCAGAAATACCAGCAGACAAGTATAAAAGAAACATCTTGTGAACTGAACAATTCCAATTGCACTTGAAAACGTGAGTATAATAAGTTATATCTGATGCTGGTCGGACTTCATAGTGGGGGAAATTGGTGCAGAGGAGATGGAGGAGTGTGGATAAATGATGAGGAGAAGAAGGAGGAGAGGGAGGAGAGGGCAGATAAGGTGGGATTGACACCGTCTGAGTGTCACTTATAAGGAAGGTGGAAACTCTCCTGCAGTAAATCAGTGAGACTTTAACTCTGCAGGTGAAGACATTTTCAGAATTGAAGGTTTCCTGTTCAAAATGTTGATTCTCAATTACATTTTCTTCTCCACACTTCTACAGTTTTAATGTGTAAGTTTAGCATTCCAATATAAAGGATTTTTGGTGGTATCTTTGCAAAAGTTAAATACAATTATTTCTTAAATAAATAAAATATTAAGTAGGAAAAGATTGTTTCAAATGTTGAAGTCTTCCTCTCCAATATGCAGTAAGTCTCTCATCATGGCCATGTTTTGAACTTATTACTTTATAAACTGAATCTGAATCTGAATCTAAACCTGTCTGAAATCTCTGCGAATGAGAGGTTACGAGAGCAGAGTCCATTATGACGTATTAATGGGCTTCACTCCTATTCCAGCAGCCAAGAACGCCCTGGTCCAAGACCATTGGAAGTGGAGACTTCTGGGATTGACGAAAGCCTCTATGCTTGACCAATCACAGCACAGTGGGTGTGGCTTGTAGGCAGGCGGGGCTTAAGCACATTTTTTAATATAAATATTTCAATGAAAATAGAGACAGAATCTGATGAGTACAATAGACGTCCAAGGTGTCCAACTAAAATCTGACCCACTAAGTAATTTTTATGAGGCCTGATGGTTTACTCAAAATAAGTAGGTTAATGTTCATGTTAGTATTGTGACAAATAAAGATTCAAGTGTTAAAGATAAAGAAAGAAAGAAAGAGTCTTAAAGAGAAGAACAATACTAAAAATGTCAAAAACTATACAGACTTCCAATTACAAGTCATCAGAAAGACAATCATTGTAATATTAAGAAGCATCAAAGAACAGTTAGACAACCTCGCAAATGGACTTCCTGATTCAAGTTTGGTTTGATAAAAAAAAAAACATTTGGTTTTTTCCCACCACATCCTCAACTGCTCAAAGATTTTAGCCCCTTGTGTGATTGAGCTCGACACCCGTGGGCAGAGTTCTAGAAAAGAAAATGGATTTTGACTGCTTGTACAAATGATCTTTTGGCACTTAACACCACCTTTTACGGCTGTAGATTTAGTTTATTTATGAGAATAAAAGTCATTATTTACAATGGTTATTTATTCATGCTTGGATAGCAGAACTAAATATCAAAAACTTTCTGAAATAAATTCAATTTCCCTTCGATTATTCTGATCTTGAGTTTAAGTTGGAATAAACAAACGTACATGGAACGTTTGGCCTTCTCTGGCTGCCAGGATATCAACTCGAGGCGCCTGAATAATTTGTTTTTTAGCTTTCAAATCAGGACACGCCAAAATCAAATAAATGTGTTTGGTTCCCCCAAGCAGCTCTTAACATGCTGTTATTTCCTCATCCATTCACAGTTGGATGCCCTCAGCCTTCCTGAGAGGACTGCAATTATCAGGAGGTGCGTTCTTTTATATTCACTTTGGAAAGGAGAATTACCAGAAGTGAGTAGCTGAAATGTTTCTGCAACAACAGTCGCGATGCTGTTCTCCTCTGTGATCCGTCCGGTCAATGATTCAAATTGCACAATGTCATTTTGATTCAATTGGTTGCTTTGAAGCACATCGTTTGATTCGATTTGTGCCTCAGTGTCCTTAAAGTCAGATCAAGTTTCTAAAATAATGAGGGTTATAATTAAACAATGACCACATCAAATCCATAATAGTCGCCCATCCATTGACGCAATTCCTGTCTAAACAGTTTCTGAAACTTTCTTTTACTTTTTATTTTTATTTGTGTTACTTTGTAAATATATTTTTGTCCGTTTTAAAACATGCTGCTGAGGTGAACTTTTACATGGATCAAGTGAAAGACTTTCTTTTCGTATAATAAAACAGGAAAAATGATGATATACAATTTGGGAATTTACTGAATAATTAAGTCGAAAAAAATCACAATTCTTGAATATAAAATTCAAGATGAAACATTTGAATAGAAGAACAAAAGTAAACATGTACGGAAAAATAGACAAAATTAAGTATAAATTCATAAAAACTACAAACACCTACTTTTGTCTACAATAAAGCAAAAATGTGTTTTTAAATGTAAGATTATTTATATGTTTTTTTGTGTAAGAATAATGACTTGTAGCCTCAGTTCTCAACAGGAAGTGACGCAACGGCAGCGACGATGACGTCCATCCGTTGGAAACATATGTTTGTGTGCATGTTTATGCTAGGACTGTTTGCATGTGTGTGCGTGTTTGCATGATCCTTGAAGTATGTACTGTTTTGAGTATTGTTTTGATTGTTAAAGCGCTTTGTGACCCTGGTCTCGAAAAGCGCTATATAAATATATATTACTTACTTACTTACTTACATCCTTATAGTATGAAGGGTGATGCATGACATGATTATAACTATAAATAAAGGTATAAATACATCACTAAATTATTAATGTATGTTTGAATAAATATCAAAATGTCAAATAAATGACTATTTTAAATGAAAATTCTGCTGTTTCTGTGTACATGTAGATGTATTTATATCAACTTTAATTATTTGCACATTTAATTATTTATGCATTTAGTTATTTCAACATCTATTTATTCATGTATTTATTTTTTCGTTTGGTTTTGTCTTTATACATTTACTTATGTCATGCATTGTCCTTCATATTAAAGACTATTTTTATTATTAATATTATTGCAAAAAAATCATTTTTTTCCATTATCATCTTGATCTTAAGGTGAAAGTTCACCCAAAATTTTAACTTCACTAATTTTCTACTCACCCTCATGTCGACAAAGGGTTGGGATTATTTTCAGAGTTATAGAAAAAAAGTATGTTCATGCTCGTGTTATCTTCGTCTTCCTTTTTGTCCAAAAAGTCCCTTGAAAACATCCAAATACCTCCATATCTCATCCATCTTGTATTGAACTCTATATTTCAGGCTTGTTTTCAAGAGACACTTCTAAAATAGAGACTAGTTTAGGTTATTCCGAACAATTTCTCATGTCGAAGCTTCAATACAAGAGGGACCTTAGAGACGAGCACCACGGAGTTATTCGGATGTTTTAAAGCGTCTCTTTGGAAGATGAAGATGAAGACAACGGAGCTCCGGTTTTTCCACATTTAAATGGACTCACATTTTTGCCTACAGCTCAAAAAAGTATTTGAAAATAATCCCAACCCTAAATCGACGTGAGGATCAGTAGAAAAAAAGTGAAGTTGGAATTTGAATTTAAATTTGGAATCAATTTAACCCAGGACCGAGATCATGTACCCTAAATGTGTCTTTTTCCTCTGGCCATAATAATTTTGACTGTTACATCATGGTGACGCCATGCCTGAAGTACGATGACCTTATTTTCTGGCTGAAAGTTTGAGGGAAAGTTGTTGATGAGAGGAGCAACAGTAAAAAGGGAATTATAAGTTCAGGTCCCCTGGCAGGTCTCCTTGGTCCTGTTAGCCAGGAACATGCTCCACTCTACTGCCCATCTACTCCACAGATATGGGTTGCTCAGCTTTTACTGAATGTTTACTCCTCGGGGGAATCGGTTCCATCCTGTTAAAGTTTAGGTCACTTCCCCTGCTCAGCCGCGGCGGCTTCTGAATACTCCTCCACTTTCAGTCACCTTCCTTCTCCACACTGGGATAACATCAGGCGTACCCTTCAGGTCCGCTCAGGAAAGGGATTGCCGATCAAAGTCGGTGCATCTGAAGTCTGTGTTTGCAGATATCAAGGCGGTGTTGTCAACAACAGGAGGGGAAAAAAACAGGTGCAAAACACAACCCACGTGTCTTATTTTAACATTTAACTGGAAAAGCCTGTTTTACAGAGCTCATCTATCAAAATTAAAGGTTACATTTGAATAACGTTGACTCTTCGTAACAGAGTGGATCTTTATACAGATGTAGTAGTAAAACTGACACTCATATCCAAGGTTAAATTACACCATTTATACATATCTTCTAGAGAGACAGATCTCAACAGGTAAATAAAAGTATGTTTTGTAAAACCTCATGTATACACAAGAGTTAACTACCCTTGAATCTAAGTGCCTTGGTCTCGAAAAGCGCTATATAAATAAATATTACTTACTTACTTTCTTACTTACCTTACATAGTCTTCCCATTGGAGAGGGAGCGTAGGTTTTGTTACAATGTTTTTTTGTTACCTTTTGACAAGAAGCAAATGTAATGGTCTTCAGTTATTTTTTAACATTCCTGGCATATACTGTATTTGTGATTGGACGAGGACCACAAACCTACATTTTCCCTATTGTTGTGGATTACCATCAGAATCCTTAAATGTTTAGAAGGATTTGTCACTTTTGGTTGTGGGGAGTTCGCAAACCCTTTTCAAATGCTAAAAAAAAAGTATTAGATCATACACATTGAAAAATATTGGGTGTGAGTGTTGACTAGCTTCAATTATTTGGTCTTTAAAAAGCTAAAAGGCAAAACATGATTTTTGGTCATTTTGTCAACTGTCTTCCAAAATAAAAGGAAAAAATAACGAGATTTTTAAATTACAGCATCACTTAAGAGGTTGAGACTGGACTTGTGTTACATCTTCAGGATTATCTGAAAGTGATTCGATTTTGTTTTATAGTTTTATATTAGGGAAGGAAATATGGTTTTAAAAGTTTAGATTTTCCCTTTTATGGCTATTTTTTCTGCTGCTTCCATTTCATGTGCCTAGCTCTATGAAAATAATAGTAAAACCACAAAACAAACTAACTTCACCAATATATTAACACAATAGAGTCATAAACATCAATCAACTTTCATGTCAGCGGGGTTACAAGTTGTGTTGTCATTGCTCGTTCAACAAGATATTTTCATTTGTACTTTACCTGGTGTTAAAATGGTCAAGATGAAAAGGGGCCAGAAATGAACATGAATTTGATTGTTATATTTTACTTTACTGAAGCATAAATATATCTTAATAATCTCTGTGTTTGTCTCTGTATAATTGTCGACACCAATAATCTCCTTGTTGTTTTTTTACAAACTGACCGTATCAATTTTAATCTAGTTAATCTAGACCACATTAAGGGCCTTGGTGAGGCAGATTTGGCCCCTGTGTCTTGTGATTGACGCATGTAGTACGAGGCATAAAAATGCCATTAGTTTCGATTCGTGCTCGTTTTCTAGTGAGAAATTAATTTCTGGAGGGTAGTTTAGGTATGAGTGTGTGTGTGTGTGTGTGTGTGTGTTATCACCATGTTGCTGAAACACAAAAGCCTCTGGCATTGCTTCCATCCCATCTTGGATGAGCAACACAGACGACCTGCACAATCTGCCCGGTCACTGTCCGTTTCATCTGCTGACTTGGATCATGCGAACACTTGTCCAATACCAGAGTTTATCAGAGGGTCAAACCAAAACCCTTCTGGTCTTGCTTTAAACAATTTTATATATAAAAAAACAAATATTTTTCTTTAGAGAACAGCACCATGACAGATTGGCGAGGTCATTGGGATCGCTGAAGTGTGAGCGGTTGGCACCATCAACAAAACAGGCTGTTATAAAATCCTAATTTGATGCATCTGGCCCTTTAAGACGCCGGCCTTACACTTGACACGGCTCATCGCCGTGAACATATATTCGTGATGAATCCTCAGCTCTCCCTCGTGACCTCGGCTGTGTGCTCATGTCACATACAGGCTTTTCACACAGTCTGCTGTACAGAACAGTCAGGCACAGGGCAAATCTGCTTAGTTACTTTATCATGCCAAGAAGTGTTACTCGTGGGACGGCAACACTTGTCACAGTAGATACGGCGAGAAGAAACTCGCTGGGGGCCCATGTGTCCCCCCCATTCCCCAGAATCTGCTTCATTTTAGGTAAGACTACGTAAACAACCAGAATACAAAATATAAACCAACAATCGATTTATTCTACGGTATCAAGAGGTATTTGTGTCCCACTTCCCAATACTGAGATTTATTTCTTGATGGTTGAATCTACTTTACCGTTTAACTATTCCATCAGTCAATCCATTAGCAAATCTGTTTTGTTAAAGTAGAAATAAAAGCAAAAAAACAAACAAATTTCATCAAGCAATTTTGGAGAATACAAACCATAAAACTGTAGCACTTTTACGGGGCATCCTTTCAATTCCTGGAATGTATTTAACAAAGAAGAAGACAAGGACTACACACCTAAAATTGTTGGGATCTTTTAGAATACCATCCGGATCCAAAAATAATCTGAAGGATTTGTCAATCCTGGTTCGAGTTCTTAAACCCTCCCTCTGTGCTACCGATGGTTCTTCAAATTAGTATTGCTTGTATTGGATAATATATATCGATTTAAAAAATATCTGTCAAAAATATTGGGTTAAAATTTTCACGGGAAGTTTTATAAATAACTTGATAATCAACATATCAATTGGAAAGTAATCAATGTCCAGACAACCGTCCTCCTGAAAACTTGGGTGGAATACAAAGGCGAACCATGCAACTGTAGCATGAAAGGGGGCATCCTTGAAATTCAGAGAATGTATTTAAACAAGTGATGTCATTTAAGGTAAGAGGTACCCTTATGTAAGGTACTTTTTTCCCTTTCTTACTCATTTACGGAGCATGAGTTAACAACCTCTAGGCTTTGAATTAAAGTGCGTAATGTAATCCTACGATTAAAGACGGAGGATAATGCAGTTTTTGTTTCAATTGTTTAAGCTACTTCCATTTTCTTTAAGGTAAGGTAAGGTAAAACTTTTCTTAACCTAACTTTGTCTGCTATAAAGAGTTCACAGTATGTCCTTCATATTTTTTTAATGACCAGAAACTATATTTGGTCTGATAAGGACCACATACCTAAAATAGTTGTGATCTTCTAGTATACCATCCGGATCCAGAAAAAATCTGAAGGATTACGACTACCCACAGTTGGATGGAACACAAGGAAGGGTGCAATCCTAACGTTGTTGGATTCTCTTAACGTGGAAAAGAAGCAGTTTTTCCTCAGCTCTTGGATCATCTACACAAACTATTTAGCTCTTTCGGTCACTACGATGTGATGCTAAAGTTAGTAGTAAAATGGGCAGACCTCATGACTGCAGGTGATTCAACAAGATCTCAATCTCTAAACGCCTCCAATACGAGTTTGTATGCAGCTAAAACAACATCTATCAATCCATTTATCTTTTTCTGGAGAAGATCACTTGAGGCCACCTGCGGCCGTTCTAACCATGCTTGCTAGGGTTTACTCCGAGTACTCCGGTTTCCTCCCACAGGCCACAGACACACAGAGTCAAATTAGAAAAATTCTAAATGGTCTGTAGCTTGGAGTGTGTGTACCAATGGTCGTCTGTGTCTACGTGCCCTGCGACTGGTTGGCGACTTGTTCAGGATGTACCCTGCCACTCGCCCAAGTTAGCTGGGACAAGCTCCAACCCTCCCCACGATCCCAGAGAGGGAATCAACTGTAGTAAATTTCTTATGTAAATTTGTCTCTTATGTCACACAGATGTAACCTGATGAAAACATTTATTAAAGGTCCAAGTCATAATCTTTCAGTTCACTATTCGCTAGTAGGAGTATGAAACATAAGCTAAATTGGCAAAAAAAACAAACCTTATATTGTGTCAGTTTCAACATAATTTGATTAATACGGTGATTACAAAAGAAACAGGACTTGTTCATTAACACACATCTATATTTAAGGCATGTTTTCGATGATTCATTGAACTTAAATTCGACGCGGTAACCCGAGGTGTACGACCTGCTGTTATTTTACCGTTAATTCATTAGCAGACGTGGTGAGTTCATCCGGGAGCCTGGAGTCAGGGCTGCGAACGGATCACTGTTATTCATTTCTTTGTCGGGCAAGTTGGACTTGCAGCTCGAAGGTATAAATCATGCCATCGCCAGCTCCTTTACCTGAGACTTTTGCTCGAAATCCAGGTCGGGGAGGACAAGCGACACAACTTTATCGACAATTCATTACGAACGAACCAAATTAGGATAATAGGACTAACTTGTGGTTTGACTTTAGAGCCCAATCAAAGCCGCGGGCGAAAGCCAAAAAATCTGTGTTCAACGGAGCTAAAAATGACCTTCCCAGGACACAATGGCTCCCTCTTTCTACAGCACTCTGCCGTTATAACAGCAGCCGCACACAATGACAACACAGTGAGGGCAGTGCGACTGCAATCACGGCTTGAAAAGAAACCCATTCTGCTGTCCAGCTCGCCATTTAAGTGTGATACAGTCAAAGAGCTTTGTTGCTATCGCAGCGGGAGCCGGTGATGGCAGCCATTACTGCCGGTCTGTAGGGGAGATTGCAGGTGGCTCTAACAGCAGGAATTATATTCTGCAGAAAAATACGATTAATGATATCAGCACAATCTAAGTATCCGTCAATGGAAGACAGTGGAAACCGGTCAATACTGGGTGATGCTCACGTGAAAGGATTTGGGAATGAGAAAAATGTTGCTCTCACGGCACAGCAAAAAAAACAAAAAAAACCCTAAAGAATGGTTTGATAAAGAAAAATTAAAAAACTAAATTAGAGTTGGATATAATTGACCATCTTTAAGTAATAGTTCACCCTAAATTCAAATTTCACTCATGTTCTACTCACCTTCATGTTGATTCATGTCTATAGGAGGAATTGTTCCGGAAAAAGGTAAAGAAGTCCGTATTTTAAGCTTGTTTTTAAGTTATACATGCTGGGCCATCCGTCTACACTGACAAGAAGTACACTGGGTTAATATCTAAAGCACTTCCAGTCTACTACCGTCTACACAGGAATCCTTGCGATATTTACAAGAAATACCTCCTTTCTGTGTGGTATGTTGGCCTAGCAGCTAGACTAGCAATGTCCACCAAAAACAAGCTTAAAATATAGACTTGTTTTACCAGAACAATTTCTCTTCTTGAGACTTTGATACAAGGTGGGCGTTACAGACAGTATGGAGGTATTTGGATCATTTTAAGTGTATTTTTAGACAAAAATGAAAACCACTCGCTACATTAAAAATTGACGTACATTTTGTATCCATAACTCTAAAAAATAGCAAACTGACCTGCCAACATACTCATTATGTATTATTTTAAAATCATAAAAGAGAAGAGAGTAAAAGAAAATGTAGTTTAAACTGTAAAACAGATTTCATGTTTAAAAGTTTTCTGGCTCATGGTTATTTAAAAAGGGAATCAAACCCGTAACCCTTTGTCAGCAGATTATTTTATTAAGACGATTGATTATTCATGAAAAACTCCAACAAAAGACACACGCTTATTTTATCTCATTCTTCTATTCTGCAAAATTAATTTGGAATTAATTCTTCTTTTTCCTTGTCCAGTTTGTGAATTAAAAAATCCCTAAAAATCTATTGAAAAGTTTTGCAGTAAGGAAGACAAACTTGATGATTACATTTCCTTCTTTAGGGGTAGAATTCTTGATAATATTGGGCAACAGAACACAGTATATCCGAAAAACATTTCTTCAACCATTGTGTTATTTCAGGGCCTAAGAAAAAATGTGTTTAAGGTATCCCTTGTATTGTCTCTGGATCAAGGTGAAGAGATAACGCAAGTGTTAGGGCATTGATTCAAATAGAAAGACATTTTAATAAAGGTAGGACGTCGACAAGATTGGTCAAGATATTAGAAGGAAAAAGATGACATAACAGTCAATCAAGATTGTCAAGGAGAGTTGAAGTCAAGTTGAATTACCAAGACTTTTGAAAAGTTCATGCTACACACCCATGAAGGACAAATTGAAATGTGAAATAACGCAGGGACAGAGAGAAGACTCAGATGTGTGACATTATTGAAAATTATTCCTGCAACTGCCAAAAGAGAAAAAATAAGATTTATGTTAATATTTTTTTTTAATGTTTACAAAGTGTCACGCTGAATTTAAAAATTGAATTATTTGGAATGAAGATGTGTTTGTTCCACCCCTTCCCAAAGTTTAATAGAAAAAAAAGTCCCACATGGAGGTTTTTATCATCTTTACTTTTCTATTTGCAGGTAAATTGTGCAACTTGCAACGCAGGCTTTATCTGGACGCCTGCAGGCATCCTGAATTTAACATTTTCTGTTTGTATCGCTGCGTTTTGTTGGGCTATGTCAGGGTTATGTTAATTGACTTCCAGCAGGTGGTTTGTGCCATTTTCAGATCGCAAATAAACAGACTTTGAGCTCTCTGTTCAGTCGGCTTCTCAGATTTTTTTTATGCCACCTCAGAAGAGCTTTGAGATAGTTCCTGCTGAGGGTAGAAGCCAGAGAACATCATTAATTCATACCACTTTGTGTTTGATTTGAATTTAAGCTGCATTCGTGTGGACTAATCATCAGAAGAAAAACCTTGTCAATTGTAATTATACTGTGTAAAACCTGGGTTAAACTAATCTTAACCCCACAAATGAGATGTTTCTTTTGCAGGTCATTTAATTAAAATGGGTTGTTGTTTCGGAGGCAGCGCAGGAGATGATTAATGTGGAAACAGATAACATGCAGATGTGATCCATGAACAATATTAGAAGCCAATAAGTGAGTGGAATGCCAAAGGGAGTCGCCCTGCAACACGTGTAGGGATCCAACTAGCACCATGAAGCGAATACTTGGTTTGGCACTAGGAAGTAAATAAAAAAAACAAAAAAAAACAGGAATTAACAATAAAATATAAAGGAGCACTAATGTGTTGATTAAAGTGTTTCTTAAATAGATATTGTACTCATCAGTATGTGTATGTCTGTACAAAACCCTTTTTTATTTAAATATTTACATTAGAAAATGTACTAAGCCCCGCCCACTGAAAACACTGTTTTTCTGGAGATGACATCTTGTTTACCGAAACCACACCC
The DNA here is from genome assembly GCF_982586985.1 of Callionymus lyra. Taxonomy (NCBI): domain Eukaryota; kingdom Metazoa; phylum Chordata; class Actinopteri; order Syngnathiformes; family Callionymidae; genus Callionymus; species Callionymus lyra. Next base: position 11,603,497 of record NC_141826.1, read on the forward strand.
ACATTGATTGGTCAAACATCCAGGCGTGTCAGCGCGCGTCGTCAATCCCGTAAGTCTCCACATCCAAGAGACTTGTGTATAAAGATAACTTTGTAAAGTCATGATGAGAGACTTACTGCATCGTGGAGATTGAAGCATTATAAGTTGACCTTTAATTAACACAAATATGATAAGTTCTTCAGCTGCTGCAGTACATTATGGGGACCAGGGGTCGATAAAAATAGATATGAAGTATGAATTTCAGTTTTTTATTTATTTTTCACAAGCATTTTTTTTTACCTTTATTATATACAAAAAGAACAAAAAAAAGACAATTTCAGGTATTGTGTACCAACAACTTCTCATCACTAGCAACTCATAGTTTTTAAATTGTTGTTGTGGTACATACAATATTGGACCTGATAGAATACACTGTAAGTATTTAAGATCTTTTTTTTTACAAAAATTTAGCCTGAGAAGTCATGACTTATTATTAAAATTGTTAGTTTAAACTTGCTCTATATTAACAGTACCGCTCTAGAACCACGTCAAGAGCAGGTGAACGCAACTGTGGCGAGAAGAAACTGCCTTTAGGAGGCAGAAAGGTCAAAGCTCTGGCGAATTTCTGTTTGAATTAGAACAATGTACTTTTGCAGTACTCATTAGTGAAGTGCCACCACCTCTTGAAGACAACTCTATTGAAGAGAATGTACTTCATTCTTTTTTTTTTTATTTCAGGCCTAAATTAGGGGAAATAATTCTGCTCAAGGGGAACCCTGGAGAGGTCCATTACATAACTCTCAGCTGACAGCTCTTTCTCCAACAAAAGTCACCTGTGGTGTTCTGCAAATGATTTCCTATTAATATACCTTCTCTCAGTCAGATCCTAATGCTTCACCATCTATCTCTACAATGATATGGTAATGACAGCCCGGTATACCTTCAACTCTGACACAGCGAGGCAGAGAGAACATGGTCATCTTCTAGACGGAGCTCCATAATTTATTGTAACTGTCTTGCCCCATTTCAATCAAATCTGAAGTCAGAAGTATTGATGTCTTATTAAACACGTTCGTCAAAAGCAGTTAAGTCATGTCTTTATTGTGTCAAAAGTGACATTCATATTACGACCAAGTCTCACCTTGAAAAAGTCGAATTGGAAAAGTATTATCCAACTTGTCAAAAACCTCGGTCTGGGTAGAAAACATTGCAATATATATTGCAATATATATAAAAGTCTTGTCTTAATTTTTTTTTTAATGTAGATTATTCTCTCTCTTATTCTTTTGGACTACAACCTTCTTGATGTGAGGCTTAAGCACTAATGTCCGACTATTGTACATGTTTCCTCAAAGACTAGTACTACCTTCTTCTGTCTTCTTTTTTGGTCCACAATATCGGGACACCAATAAATGTAATTATCCTTGAACTTGTAGAGACTTTTTGGGAAAGTTGAATTTGTTATTTTGTAAAACTTTTTTTCATTTGGACTGAGAAACAGATAAACCCAGAGGGTCACATACAGAAGTCTCACTGATAAGTATCCTCTTTCATGTCACATTAAGAGCTTCTCCTTTTTTCATTATACGATGTCTTGGAAACCTTGGATATTCTCCACTGAGTTGTACTTTTGTTTCGATTGGTTTTTAGGTGAAGAACCTGAAGATTCTATCAACTCTTATCAACCTGAGAAGACTCTAAGACTTAAAAATATCCTGTTTATTTTTACAACTGGACTCATTCTTGAAACATTTTGTCCAGGAAGTGGAATTATCTCTTGACAGACACATACTCAACAAGATTCTCCTCCCAAATTATGAAGTTTGAGGGTTTCTCTTTGGTCTTTAAGGCTATTCATTTGTTGTGTTGTGTTAACCCATCTGTTTATTTTAAAGATTAAAAATATGTCTCTGTTGAATAAACAATTATGTTTGTGCGTCCATTTTCAAGGGATATTTCCAGTAATAAAAGAGCAAAAAAAAAGCGAGTTACAATAATGAAAGAAGCTGATTGTTCCTTTGTGGTGGGTTAGTGGATATTTAATTTAATACAGTCTTTGAGGGCAACTAATGAGTTGATTTAAGTTTGTCTTAAATAATTGATCTTGGACCTCTATTGTATCATCAGTATGTGCCTGTTTGTGCAAAACTCTCTTTTCATTGAAATATTTACATTAGAAAATGTACTTAAGCCCCGCCCACTTAAAACGCTTTGTTTTTCTGGAGGGAAAACCTTTTTAGTAAAACCACACCTACTCCGCTGTGATTGGTCAAACATCGATGTTTGTCATGAATCCAGGAATTGTCCACCTCCAAGGGACTCGTTTTATAAACAAAGCGGGTAGTGATGACAGCTAGCTGGAGGAGGAGTGAAGCCATTATGACATCATAATGGACTCCGGTCTTAGATAAGGTCTTAGGTAAGATTTCAGACGGGGGCGAACTTTATAAAGTAATAAGTTAAAAACATGGTCATGATGAGAGACTTATTGCATCTTGGAGAGGAAGACTTCAATATTAGAAACAAGTCAGGAGAGTTGGGTTTTCACTTTAGTTGACCTTCACATTAAAGCAGTACGTGTGTTTACTGTGTCTCCATAAACACTGTGACCAGCCACACACTGTAGGGAGAACACTCTGATTGTATTGTGACTGCAGCCACGAAACATTCATGAAAGGAAATGTCCTCCGCTCGCCCTGCCTCGCCACATCCAATGCATTATCTTTGAGGGAAAATGGAAACACGGGGGCTTGAGGTCGACGATATTATAAAGACAGATCGCGCATTGAGATCGCTTCGGAAGCGACTCCGAGACCGGGGCCTGTACACAGTTATGTCATAGTGCTGATCAGTGATACTGACAGGGGCAAGAGGGCGTGAAGGCAAGCTGCAAAAGGTCAGGCTATAAAGCACGGCTCTCACTCTCATTGTGCCACCAATCAGCTGAGCTCAGCTGCCCTTTTTCCGGCCTATCGGCTGATCCTTTTTACCAGGCTTTTGATGCAATAACCTTCTTTTTTTTCGTGGCACGGGTTTACGCACACAATTTTTTTGATAAAGACAGTTAAAGAGGAATCGGGAACAATTATCATCCCCATTAGCATTGCAATCACAGGTTGAGTGGAGTTAATGGAGCGTGGCCGAGGCTGGAATTATCTGGCAATAGATCACGCGGATACTGTGTCGACACGTCGGCGAACGCTGCCGTTTTTCTGATATTTTCAAAACATAATTCATAGCGAACGACCACAATTACAGATGGACGACAATTACTAGATTGTTGTGACGCACTACTCCGAGCGACATTTTCAGTAATTACTTTGAGAGCGAGAGAGAGGAGAGAGAAAGAGAAATTGAGCAAGAGAGAGAGAGAGGGAGAGAAGGGTGAGTTTTAATTGGATATTTTACCCCTCCGGATGTGGACTGAACCATGGAGCAGCATCATTATAATGTCTCATCAGGTACCAATTTGAACTCTGGATAGCCACTCCCTACTGCGCGCAACACTCTTGAAAGTGCATTAAATTTTGGCCAAACTTGAAAAAAGAAGTCGGCTAATTTGAGTAATATTGAGCTGACGTGGCATCTTTTTTTTTTATTTGTATCCGTTAAGAAATAATGCATCACGCAAGCCTGTTTCCAGGCAGCACATTTTTAATCCAGAGAACGCTGCACTTTGGCACCAGCCTTCCAACACCCACATCCTGTTTTTGTGTGCATAAAGATTTGAATTTCACTCAGCAGTTGTCCTACTTATCCCCAAATCACTGAGCTGTGTGAATACTTATGGCTGCTGGTTGAAAACACTGCATACATTCTCGGGATACTCTTGTGTTGGAGGAGCACAGTTAACATGATCCCTGTCAACATCGTTTTCACTGACGGGAGGAAAAACATCCAAACGACCTGCGAGACCAATATTCAATGTTTGTGCGCTTTGTTCCGAATATCGACAACAACCCTTATTGTTAAGAGTGATGCGTTATTTGAATAAATCAGTTTCCAGTCCACCTACATGCATCTGGATATCACAGAGTGGCCTGAGTTAAAAAAAAAAAAAGGTTATTTTGTGAAGTACCGATCTATTTTCTGCTGTATGACGGAATGCAACACAAGAATTTTCCAAAATTTATGTTTAAATCTCTTGAAGTAAATGTATTAATCTAATTTAAAATGAATATAAACTACTGATGGTGAATCACAAGAGCTCGGAGAAAGATAAATACTGACATTGATACCTTAACCACTGGGAAAATAATAATAATAACTTTATAACCAATATTGCGATTGCAATATAGTATGCAAATTTGTGTACATATACCACCCCTTCTTTGAAGACCAGACCTATATATTATAAGGAAAAAAAAAAGATAAATAAATTGAATAAAATAACTTTATTTAACATTTAAACTGCCAGTAAACAGTATGTTGTAGCTCATATTGGACGTTTGGTTCCGCATTGCAATTTAAGCAAGTAAGTAAGTAGTTTTAAACAGTCCTAACCAATAACAACTTAAAATAGTCAAGATAAAGACGTCACCACTACTTTGACAAGCCTATGTTTGGTTGTGTTTTTGTATTTGTTTTATAGTGAGCATTGACAAGTGAGTAACAACTGAGCTACTTATTACTTATTTCATGAAGGAATTTTAATTTTATAGGGTTTTCAAAAAAATATGCGTTATAATAAAATAAATAGTCTTGTGTAAACATGTTAGCCTTTAAGCTTCTGCTAGAAACGACTTTAAAAATGATAGACTTTACTTTGTCAGAACAAGCGGGACATTACAGATGAGCAGTATTGATGTTTAAAAGGTGTGTATTTTTTGTACAAAGACGACGACAATTAAGCTCTAGTCGCTACATTAAAATGAACGTTCATTTTTGCCTATAACTCTCAAAAGGAACGGATTCCTATGAAAATAATCCCAACCCTTAGTCATCATGACGGTAAGTACTAAATAAATGAAGTTTAAATTTTGGGTGAATTATCACTTAAATTTGGTAACTGATGCACAAGCTGCTGTAGGCCAAAGCTAATGCCAAATTACAGACACGATGCTCTCGTCTCGACAACAACAACAAAAACAACAACAATAGGCTCCTTCCCCTTTACCGTTGAAACAAAACTACATTTCCTCCAACTCAGGCAAGCGTTCAAATGCTCAGTCTCATGACACCTTTGCTGACCTACATAAAAACCCTGAACTTAACCACTACAAAATAAATGAATCTTCAGTTTGGTGTAAACATGAGAAAAAGGACATTATAGTCAAGAATGGGGACGCAGCACAATCAGAGGAGCTGTAATATATATTTGACAAATTAGTCATTATTCTTAGTCGTTTTAAACTATATTGACAGTTTGCAAAATGTCTAAAATAGTGCAAGGAGAGACTCAAAATGTATATAATAGTGAAGAATAAAGCACTAATAATTCACTATTTTACAGATTTTGTTTACCGTGGGGGGTTTTCACACGTAGCCCCCACAATAAACAAGAACTACTGTACAGATACGATAAAAAAAGATTTTAAACTGCACGACTGGAAAATATCAACTCCATCAGTAGACTTATTGAGTTGAAGTTGTAAAAACCACCAGTGAATATAAATGTGTCAGAACAAACTTATTTACTACTGTACGAGTTATTGTGTTCCAGTTGGGCATAATAAAGAGCGAAGGCAGTTTTCTTGAATCAATATGCTATAGGTCAACCAAGTCTCGTATCTTTGCCATCGATTCGTGCACTTCAAAGAAGTTTGCCATTGTACGCACTTAACAAGTGCAAAAGGGCGAACCCCGAAGGAACGGACCAATAAGTAGGTCAGGAAAGCTCTCCAAATGGGTCAAATGATAATGTACTTCCGAGTACGATTCCTTCCACGGCACCACGATTGGCTGTACTTTTGTGGCCGTGCATACAAACTAGGAGGCGACTTAATCAGCACTTTAAATAACCTTTTCACATCAGCATTGATTTAGGTAAACATCCTGCTGGGTTTAACAGTTTTTTTTACCTTTCCAAATGAATGTGCTGAATAGAGTGTTGCGACCAGAACAAGACTCCTCATGTACCCCACTGTTGTTCAAGCGTTGAAAAAGGTCGCACAAAGCAGTCAAGAAATTATAATGATGTGTGTTTTGTGAGCTTGGACAGCCAAGACCTCTGATCGGAGTGAGTGATATGAGCTAATCGTGTTGAAATCTTATCACAGCGCTGTGCGTTGCGGACTCAGAGGACCCGCTCTGTTATCTACACACAACCCAGAAGAGGTGAGCATCCGCCTCCCCGTCTCTCTCGGCACCCTGGGCACCAAGATAATTCGACTTCCCTTTCGATGTTCGAGAGCCACAATAGTTACAGATTTGCTTAGGAGGACATGTTAACGTCTGAACTCTTGTTGTTTCCGAGGGTTTTTCATGCCTGAGAGGCGCGACGAGATAAGGTTGCTCTTGAACATTGAGAGACGGCATATCTCTGCGTGAGGGCAGCCGAATCGATTTGATTATTTCAAAGAACAAATAAGATCGGCGAGATTAAAACATGGGTGCAACTGCTCTGGATTGTGTCTGGCAACAACGTCTTGATCAGATATAGAATATTATCTACATCATTAATTTAGCTAATCTCTTTTATTGCAGAATAAAACTAGATGTATTCATTTGTTCAGACGAGTTTAAAATGATTAAAGAAACCATAATTAATGCGATGCAAGGAAAAGCACATAATATGTTTCTTTTTAATCCATCATTTACAAGTAAATATAACTGTGAAACAAAGATATTACAGAATTTCAGATCTAAACCACCTTGCCAAAAGACATTGGCCTTGTCTAAAGAATCCCATTTTCTTCTTCTGCCGATTGACTGCATTGTTGCAGTTTTAACCAAAAAGTTATTCTACAGATAAAGGCATGTCTGACAGACAGAAGTGATTAGTCTATACATCTCCTCATTGTATGAAGGGCCTGTTTAATACAAACTTACTTTAATAAAACAAAGACACGGACAACTCATTAGTGATAATAACAGTAATTATTCATTCATTTATTCCCTAATATTTATTCCCATATGGGGGTCGCAGGGGGCTGGAGCCTATCCCAGCCTCTTCGGGTGAGAGGACACCCTGGACAGGATGCCAGTCTTTCGAAAGGACACACACACACACACACACACACACACACACACACACACACACACACACACACACACACACACACACACACACACACACACACACACACACACACACACACACACACACACACACACACACACACACACACACACACACACACACACACACACACACGTTCAAGTTCAAAATCAATCTCTGTATGCTTTTGAAATCTGGGAGGAAACCGGAGTGCCCGGAGTAAACCCACGCAACAAGGGGAGAACATACAAACTCAACCTGGAAGCGAACCGACAACCTGGTTGCTGTGTGTATTTTGCGGTACGCCCCACAATAATTATTTAAATAATAATATTTATTGATGTATGCCAGTCCTAACATTTGAAATCCAGGGACCACATCTGCTATGTTTGTGGTAAAATGATCCATTCCTATATTTTTACATTCAATTTAAAAAAGACTTTTGTCACCAGTGTGACTTTTAGAACATGCCTTCACACGTGTCATCATTGATTTGCCAATTTGCTCACGGGGAACAGTATTAATGCCACCTGTTCTATCCCTTATCTATCTTTTGGATTACTCTTCGCTTGAACTAGAGAACAGGTTGGTGAACTACTCTAGACAGGATGTATAAATTCTGGGGGAACCCTCCTCATCATGTTACTTGGCTGGTTGTAAAAGCTGTTATTTAAACTAAATGTGAATTTCTTGTCACATCATTTGTTAAGTTATATTGGAAATTGTATTTAATTTATTGCGGCAGTCTCTTATATTATAACCTAGAGAGCCAAATCCAGTCCGGTGCTTGCATGTAGTTAATAACCTCCATATATTGGTGCTTGGTTCTGTTTTTATTTGCTTATGTCTGTTTTCATATATAATTATTTTATTCTGTACTGAAAACACTGTTAAAAAAACACTGGCGATAAAAGTCCAATTCTGATTATATTATCTAAAGTGCATTTTTGTATTATTTTGTTTTTTTCTCTTACATAAAATGCCTTCAGGTTTTAAAAAGATGAAGATGATGGGGAGATCTATCCTTGTAAAGGTAATGGAAGATGAAAACAAAGAGGAAAATAAGCTGATAATTGTACAAGTAAGCAAGTTTAAGTAATTTAAGTTGCATCTGAGGTTCATGCTGCACATACTGATTAGAATTTCTCGAACAAATAAATAAAGCATTTTAATTGGATGAAATGTGTTTCTATTATAACCAGCTAATCTCGGGCTCTCAGATGATTTCAAATGTGTTTAGGTGTTCCAACTGAAATCATTTACCGAGGCTGCTTCCCATTTTTTTCTTCCTTCCTACAATTTAACCCACGGGCAAAAATTACCACGACCTATTTCCTCTCGCATCGCACAGCATATTTAACACAATCACCACTTTTCGCTCCTGTCACTTTGCCTCGGAGCCGATGAATAAATGTCGCGCATGATGAGACAAGTATTGTGGAGAGTATTTCCTGCTAATATCAGAAGCGCTTTATAACAAGGCTCTAGAAGTACATCTGATCATGTTGTACCATCGTGACTGCAAGAATCGATTAAATAAACAACCTATAGTCACGATACAAGGTTGTGAATTACAAGTTTAAAATATCTTTTACATTTATTTTAAGAGGAGTACAATTGTTCAATAGCTAAGACCAGCCCTAATCACTTATTTCCACCACATTAAGAGAATCAGGTATAATGTATTTTATCGATATAATAAGATGTTTGATTATAGCATTTGAAATACTACACAATTTCCCGGCTGGGAACGGAGGGTTAGGCTATGCGTTTTGCCACATGACGAAAAAACTATGAAAGATACAAAATAGTCAAATCCCAAGTTGATAATTTGGATTTATATCTACATTTAAAGTTGAAATGGTGTTTCTATGTGAAAGTATGCCAGAGCAGAATTCCAACTTTTTAGACCTAGTCCCATTCACTCATTATAGAAATGTAACGCAGTTTTTCGTCTTGTGGTAAGAAAAATTAATAGCAGTGCCAGATCGATTGAGCTGCAAGTTTTTGATGTATTGAATGTTGAACGTTTTAGTCTCTGGTCATAAGGTTTCACTCAGGAGAATACATAATACGAAGACAGGGAATCACAGTAGTCACTTATAATTGAGACGAGTAAGACTAAAGGAAGTACCAACATACAGTAAGTGAAGAAGAGTTGTTTGAGCTTTTGGTGCAGATCAATATCAAAATAGGCTGATGCGGGACATTTAAAAGTTTCTTGGATCTAGATGGTAATCCAGAAAACTAGCAAATGTAATAATGTCTAAATCACAAGTTTTTTTCATTAGTTTTCAAGTTTTGCCAAAAGGCAGAAGCATTAAAACAGAGGTTTTTAATCTTTTAAATGGAGATTAACTTGTAACGGATCCTTGTGTGTTTCCCTGTGTAGCTTGGACAAGCTTTATGTAAGTAAGTGACTCAGAACAAGTGAATAAAAAGGACGATGGCTCATCAAAAGGTTTCAATCTTCTTTGTAAACATCTATGAATAACTCGTATTATCGATTATTGCATTCTTATTGAAGGACTGTCTGATCGTGACAAACACTCACAATTGCATTTTTCCCTTTTTTAAATAAAAGAAAAAAGCACATTTGCAGTTCAAACACCCACACGATCGATCGCACTACAGAAAAATTCAGAGCACATGGGAAGCATGGGGGTTTTTCGAATTGATGATGTTGAAGCTGATCCCCAACAGATAAAAATTCAACAGAACTCGGATTATTTTCTCCAGGTTCGCTCTGTGGCCTGACTTCCGTCAAAGATTCTTTATTATGCTCGGTGTGTATGTGGCGAGGGAGCGTCACACTGATTCGTCACTCGTGCACGGCAGCTCCTGCGCTAATGCTTTCAAGCTTCCAGGCAGCCGGGTAGACAATAACAATGGTGTATTGAGACGGACGTCACCATGACGATGGTATGTGGCCCTTATGGCAGGAGAAATTCTGTAATTAGGGTGTCCAACAATATTCACTTTCAGCAGACGTGTTGACAGTTGTACCTGTAAGAGCTTTGCGGGCACTTTATAATGGACTCCCATCATTCCTGGGAACGCCTGAAGCTGCTTGCCTCGCCTTATTAGACGAGGAGAAATTGTTTTTCTGATCATGGGAAGAACACGTATGGAAGTATAAGGATGCAAAAACCTTATCATTATAAATGACAGAAAGAGACAGATTGTTTTTTATTCTTAAAAATGTATTTAAAAAATAAGAAAACTTCAATCTATTCCCGTCTTCTTGTGTGAGACTTGGGAAGGAATTTAAACATCTTCTCTAGCGTTTCCAAGTTAAAATATAGATGTGATCCCCACAGCGTTCCAAGAACTCCTCACTAGGAAATATCCTCAACCTATCTTTACTTATTATTCAGATTCACCAATACATGTGTTCATGGTGAATCCTTCAAGAGACTCCCGGATCCAGATAGTGATCTGGAACATTTATTCATTTTGGGCCTAGTCTACTTTAATGTTTGCTGAAGACGAAGATGGTTTTAAATTAATGTTGTAAATAAAATAAAATAAATTAAATCAATCCTTGTATTATCATGATGTGAAAACAAGTTGGACTTGCTCTGTCTTCCAGTTGTTCATACATATGTATAATTTAGTGCATTCCTAATAAAAACGGGTGTACACCCAAACATAGAAAATGGTGCACGAACTAAAACATTCTGATGTATGAATCTGGGTTTATGTGCAAATCCAAGCACTTTTCCTTTGTACAATTAAATCATCGTTGGATCTAGCACCGCTGTGACCCTCCTTTTCCATGCCTTTACCAATGTTGATGGTACTTTAATGCCAAATATTTGTGAAACTAAAATTGCTAAATGGATGAATCATTTTCTGTTGGACTTAAATCCCTGAATGCAGATTTGATGCAGCGTTGCAGACATAAAGATTATTTTAATAACTTAAATTATATTGAGTACCCACAACTGCCCACTAAAGGAAAACCAAAATAAACTCCAGAGAATGTATCATTTCATCATCTGCTAGATTTTTCTCAGACAAACCACCATCAAAAGAATGTAGTGGTATTCTTAATAAAAAGGGGTGTACACTTAAATATATAAAATGGTACACGCACAAAAACATATATAACACATGTATGATTCTGCGAATAATTCCCAGCCCCTTTTCCTTTGTACATAAAAATAAACGTGTAATTCAGCACAGATGCAAACATCCATTTCCATGCCTTCAACAAAATCATATTTAAACGAATCACATCTGAATCGATTCCAAAATAAATGAAGAAGAAAATGATTTAAACTGGATTCACAGTTTCATTTTATCTATGTTCATTGGAAGATTATAATTTTAAAGTACAGTCAGTATTACAAACACAATCACATTTCTTACTTTGAAGGCTAATAGTTGATCCATTAACACGATATGAAACTTCAACGACTACGATTTATTCAAATGTGTTTATAACCTTTGTGTTCTATTTTCAACAGACAGACAGACAAATACAGAAATGAACTCCTTGGCAGTGAAACAGAAGACAGAACTTGAGGCAGACTGGCAGATTTAAGTTGTCAGTGGGTGACATGTGTAGACGTGACACGCTAAACTAGATGGAGAAAATAGAATAGTTTTCAAAAAATAAATAAGTAGACTGTTGTGTAATTCTGCTTATTATTAACATCATATTTCGATTTTTACTTCATTCTGTTCAGCCCCAGACTGTGTTTTTTCCCCATATTTGTTTTTAACATTATCCAGGATTCTTCATTTTATTTAATAACAAATGAACAAAGTTGTATTATATATTCTCCACAAAACAAAATTGATTCCAGGAACATAGTTAAAGCGCAGCAGAACTCTGCTGAGGTTAGACAGACAATTCTAATTTTAAAAATAATGTCCCCGAGTGGTTAGAGAATATGTGCAGCGATACCCTGCCAACTCAATAAGATCATTATCCTGCAGTTTCATTGGTCTCTTAAAAATGTTATGTGATGGAGAAGAGATATGGCTGCTGCCCAGTTGTAGGAGTAGCTTAATAATCGGCAATATGAGGCCCCGAGGAGAACCTTTCTGCTTTAATGGTGTTGTTCGCTCTATGCTGGTTTTCTTCAGCCAATACTCCAGGTCTCTGAAGCTAAAGTTGCTATAATTTGATGCTTCTATTAAAATACAGGTTCCTGAATCTCCGGACATTTTAGATTGACAGTCACAGCCGGCAGCTTTGCTCCCGGGACTCATTGATTCCTTAAACCGGCCCCAAAGATAACCGCGGAATTAACATATCTAGTTAATTACTCTAATCAGCCGGCGCACATTTATCAACCTAATGTCTAAATTACTTTCTGTCAAGGCAAATTCTTTCTCATTTCCCTTTGACCTTTCATAGGCAAAGGTTTTTTCGTCTGTACTTCATAACTTTTAATTTAACACTTTTCTTAATCACCAGCATTGATTTCACATACAAATATATATGATTCGACCGCCGTCTTTACGAAGCCGGGGAGCGGCAGTGTTTTGATCTATTTTAGAAGATGAACACACAAAGAACCGAGCTGACAGCGAAATAAATTGAGTTTTATAGGAACAGATACGTGTCAGAAGCTTCACTGTGATGGCTCACAGCTATGAAATGCACATTCTGTGACCCACAGAACATCTAATCAAAGTGCTGCTTCATGTAGGCATGAAATAAAGCTGTTATCTGACAATCGGAGTTTCCTCACACGCTCCAACCATTTATTTTGACTCAGCGAACATTGCAGTGGAGCTTCTACTTATAATTGACAGATACATTAGCATAGAATCGTCCGACTAGGTGTCAATTTTTTTTTTCCTTTCCATTATTATGCTCTCAATTTTTTTTTAGCATTTAAATCCAACTCAGAGGTGGGAAGAATTAAATTGTGGTAATAAAATTAAAGTACTAGTCATGAAAGTATTAGGCAGAATTTGTTTGTCATATAATGACTCTAAATGAGAACCAAAAAAAAAATCGGTAAGATCGTGGATTTATGAAGGCGTGTCTCCAACACTTCCTGCTTAATAAATCAGACTCAAACCTCCTCCTGCTTGAAAGTCTCAATAGCAAAAGCTATTTATGTGCAAATAGGAGGATATTATTAAAGCCCTTTTTGACCTTGAAAAAAGTGAATAAACTGCATCATAAATTAACACTATATAAAACAATACTAAACCAAATACATACATAGGTGTTAAGAGGCAATGACATGTTACACTGGACTGGGGCAACAAAATATAATATAACAACAAGCAAAATCTGTAAACTGGGCAACAAACACTTTGGAATAATTGAAAAAGGGAAAAACAAATGTTACCAACCAAAGGATTGATGAATTCAGGAAGAAGAAAAAAAATGGGACTGTCGGCCACTGATTAGTCGCGCAATTACATTTGTAATCATGCAAATTTGCGAAATAACATTAACAATGAAAGCCAAAGTAAACAGTTTAGCCTTCTTCAAGGCTGATTGAGGTTTTCAGAAGTCCGCACTGGAGATGGAAAAATCACAAGAGCCAATTAAGGTAAAAATAAACTCAGCAAAGAGCTGAGTGGGATTAAGTGTACAACAACATCATTGTACTGCTAATAAGTCAACTGTTCTACATGTTACAGTATGTCTGTCCAGTCTAGTACTGAAACTGCAGGCAAGCATGTTACAAAGGCTGCTCCAACAAAATGGGTAATCTCAACCTATATAGTAAAGCCAAATGTTTAGCTTTAAAACTTTGAGCCCCCAGATCCTTGACCTCCTCTCCTCCAATAAGAGGATGGATCAGTCCCACACATCTCACCTTTCTTTGACTTCTGTGATGAAATATTTGAGCCAAGCCAAGACCAGTAGATCATCCAAACTGAATTTTATAGGTAACGTAAGGCATTTCTTCTTACATGACGGATCTAAGCCTAATTCACTCCCACCAAACACGCTCCACTGAAGCCAACACCCTCACCACCATCACCAACATCAAATACAATACTATGGGGGCAGAGCCTTGGTATTCGCCACACCTTCCCTCCGGAACTCCAGCCCCCAAAAAGACAGCTCAAAAGAAATCTTTTCAACATCGCTAACAACCCCTGACAATTTTTTTTTTGTTCATGGTTACACTGTACTACTGTATGTATTGTCCATCTGTATCCTTTTGGTTTGTTTGTTTTAGTGTTTTTGTAAAGCGTCTTATGTTGAGTGTTCTAAGTAAGGACAATTGGTCAAAGGGAAGCACCAGTTGAGGCTTTTGCAACATTTCAGAAAATCCCCTAAGCCAGGTACTTCGGACATGTCTAACTAGGAGGATGACTAGGGACACAACCAGGACATTTGGCCTGGAAACCCCTTGGTATTCCACCAGAAGATCGGGACTAATGGAGCAATTTCCTCTACACTGTTCCAGCCCTACTCGATTAGAATCAACTTGACAATGCTCCACACTACTCTGTACTTAGGTTAGGTTAGGTAGATCTTTATTAATCCCTCGGGAGGTCTCCTTTGGGAAATTGTTTTTTTTCCAATTAGACACAGCAATACAGCAATTATTCATAAAAATTAAAATAAGAACAAGAACAAAGAGAAATAAAGAGAAAGAACAAGTCTTCCTCCTACTACTTCTACTTCTTCCACCAAACATGCTTCCAAGGCATCAATGTACTCAACAGACACAAAAAGGGCTGGACTTCATCTACCAACCACGGCACAAGTTTTTGGGCCAAAGTTTTTTGGTAGTTGCGATGCTGAATCTTCACTCAAGTCACTCCCTTACCAATCATCGGCCGGCAGTCGGTCAACGTCTGTCTTGGCTCACTTGGAAGTAAGTAAAGGAGGCACTAAAAATGGTATTAAGTAGACCAGGTATATGAGTAGGGAAAAGGGGCCAAACGATTCACTTGTATCGACTGCAGCCAGGATTCAGTAATAAGTTGTGCGTTCTCCGATGGATTTTCCAGCCTGGCTGACAAAGATTTAACATACAATGGAGATCTAGGAGTGCCAAATAAAAAAATCACCTCAAGATCAGCTTGAATGATCAGGGGATATTTCTTGGAGTGAACCTCCAAAGTGAATATAAATCGAAATGGATTTTGTTTGCAAAGGTCAATCTAATAAGTACATGAATTAGTCACCTACTACAAGGCCAGGTTAGCAAGGTCGGAGCTCTGTTGAAATGTCAAAGTCGCGCATTCAGAGGTCAAGGCTCAAAAAATACCATTGAATGTTATTGATTCCAGTACTAAGCCAATCGCTGCTGACATTGGACAAGCACGAGGGTCACCGACCTGGTCACAAGAGCAAATACAAGACATTCAAGCCTGACCCGTAACACAATGATAGCTTAATGACCTCAAACACTTTCACGCACATTGAACTTAAGTTTAGACACGATGCTCTCCACGTGTCGCCAGACTTTAAATAATAAATGTGTTCTTCTCAGATGATGACAACCTCATCAGAAGATACAACGGCGCAGCAATTTGTTTGTGTCAGACGGCGGTAAATATACGCGAGTCGCGCCGCTATGATCCGGAGCGAGCTTTCCAGCGAGAGTGGAACAAAGAGGCCAACGTCTTTACAATTGACAAGGATTACTCCTGTCAAGTGCTGCACTCCCGGGCCTATCTAAGAGCCGTGCTAATAAATGTCCGTCACCGCGGCGATCCATCAGGACTACCTTGTGACAAACTCTTTGTTGTGATGTTTTTTGAATTAAGGTAAACAAGTCCATCCAGCTGGGACCGGAATACAAATGAAGTGGAAAAAAAAACTGGATTCGCGTACATTTTTCCTCACAATCTGACTAAATGCTCAGAACTCACACTGATATCAGCTATTTTCTCCGGAACGCTTTGATTGCCCTAATTACAGCTAATCGTCTGCCTCGCTCTCTCGGTCGATCCATCATTACAGGTTTTTGTTTGTAACCAGATATAAAAACCTTTTCTGGAGCTACCAGGGGATTGTGCTATCTCAGCAGGGGAGCTGAAAAAGTAAAGTTTTTGCATTTAACGCTTCAGACTGGCTCAGGGTAATCACAAATGGCCAGGTTATTGTTTTACTGACAGGAACGCTTGTGTTTCAAGATTCCAGCATTAGTCATGCAGGCTTATAAAATATTAAGATACACTGCAGACGGTTGACTGACTGAACCCAAAAAAATAGATTTTATTGTTTTGTTTTTCTCAGCAGGGCATTGGTATTGACTCGCAGCCGAGTTTGCATAGGGGTACTGAGTTGCTTGTTATTTCGAAGCGAGGAGATTTAGTCCGAGGCAAAGACTATTTTACAAGTTGATTTATTTTAATAGGATTCAATCAGATCAGATTTTAAAGTGTGGTGATTATTGCTGAGATAATTTTTGGGAAACTCCACTGTCGACCTACTCCTGATCCAGCCGAAGGAGAGGCACATCTTCAAAAACTGTCAAAGTAGTCAACATTTATTCAGTTCTGGGTCTTAAAAAGCTGTTGCAGTGCATTCGTTTACTCAAAGGCCAAGATAATAAATAATTATATATAAGTATAAATTACACTTGGGTCACGATACTAAAACTTTCCGCTCGATACCGATACTGAATACCATTTTTGACAACACAAAAATAAAAAAGAAACCCCAAAAATCAATATTTGATAAATAATTGCAGAAATAACATATTTTACAACATATAACAATTAAACACACAATTAATATTTATAGTAAAAAGTAGTTGTGCAAAAAGAAACTGGGCGGTTTAACGAGAATCGTATCTGGAAAATATCAAAACCTTTTCGAGTGTCGATGCTTTTGACAAGATAATATGCATCGTTTGACATAATTGCTAAAATATTAGCATTTAGCAACTCAAGGGGTGGCAGAAGACACCCATATATGTCCAATTTTGATGAAACATTTTAACAATAGATATTACGCAAGTAATTTTCACAGTATTTCGACAAGCGTAGCACCGATTGGTGCCGATATACCGATACTTATATTTAGTTTAGTTTAAATATGCTTTGAATTAAAAGCAAAAAATGACTAAATAGTGAATTACAAATTTGATATTTATTTAAATTTTAAGTTTTTAAATGTTATCCAGTAAAAGCATTTTGTTAACATAAAGAAAATACAGTTCAATTGTAAACTTTGATTACCTTATAACCTACAAAAAATGTAAACTACCTGTGTAACAACATACATTTTAAAACATAATAATATAATAATAATAATAATAATAATTTGGTGAACACAAAATATCCTTTTCTGAATAAAATGAACACTTTTGTAGAATAAAGATAGGGTTTGATCATTTCATGTGATAGTTATTGTGTCCAAAAGTATCACTCGTGTTTACAGCAAAGTTTACTGCTTCGTTTCATCTGTCTTTCTTGGTTCTTCGATCTGCTCTTATTCTTTGACGTGATGCTTCTTTAAATGCTTAATCACGTTAGTGGTGTCGAATCCTGTGGCGTGACTTCTCCTCCTTAAAGCATCAGCAAACATCTACACTTCTACGCTTCTTCACAGGCGCGTGCTGTCAGTATATAGTTTTGAAACTGCCTGGATCAGATGCTTGAATCGGGGCTTTTTCACCGATACCGGATCAAAGTTAAAGTAGCTGGAACAGACCGATATCTGTTACGAGTATTGGATCGGTGCATCCCTAATTTCAACACTTTTTTGTATTTTAAGGGAGTGCAAAGAGAGGCAGATAACCTTTCTTAAAATACCAATATGTTGAATTTCAATGAAATTTTTCAGTATTTACTAAATATTATATCAGGCTAATTTCCATCATTTCTACTCCTTTCGGAAATGTGATGTTATTTGGTTTTCAAATTGAGTTTTTTTAACACAAAAAAACAATTAATTGCTTTTCCACGCATCTAGATATATTAGCACAAGACAATAGAGCAAAAGTATCATGGTGGTAACTACAGTAGGTAGCCATTTATAACCAACTATTAAACCGGTCTTTGACACCATCATGCTTTGCAAAACAGACAATTAAAGTCATATTAAGATACTTTAGCATTAACTTTACACTACACCGTATTTTCTATAATGTTTTGGAATGACTAGCCTGTATAGCAAAACATAACACCATGCATTTCTTAGGCTAAACTGCTATTCTAAAGCATCTTTCAGTAGTGTTTCTAAGGTTGAAGGAAATCTTGTCAATTTTTTAAAAGGGCTTTTGAAACTGTCGCTGACAAACTCACCTGGAGGTGGGAATTCTGTGTCGCGATCAAACTCAAATCATGGTCTAATAAAACTACCATTGGGCCGCCATGTCTTGTCCACAGGTCCAGAGCTGCCCCTCATCCCCCCATATAGTTGAGGTAATATGTAATCCCTCAAAAACATGACCAGATGTGCGTCTGTTGAAGGGTTACTCTTAGTGAGATGGATTTGGGGGGATGACTAGGATAATGGGATTTGTAGCAAGAATGGTGGGAGTGCTTCTTCTTCCAATAATGGGGAAGACCAAACTAAATAAATCACTGTTCACATGCACGGTTTAAGAGACTTTATGTTTTAACCAACAGTGCCCCTGCTGGCTGCTCTGGTCAGTTGAGCTACAAAAATGTTTTCAATTTTAAAGAAATCTTGCTTATAAATCTGGATAATAACACCATTTGGAAAAAATATCAAATTGTTGTTAATATTTTTTACGATTTGTGGTTGAAAAGGTTAAATTCTGGCGGGAAACTGAGAGACAGATTCTTTGTGTAAAGTTACCCGTGACTGTCCGTTGGTGTCTGAAAAATAAGAGACAACAGCAGGGTTTTTTTTTTATCTCACCAAAAACAAACCCCTACCAAGAGGTGATTTAGCTCAACATCCTCCCTCCTGGACTACAAAGAGAAACAGCCGGAGAAAGATGATACTGCTGCAGCGAGATCACGACCACATCTCGATCCAGTTGTTGTCACTCGAGATGCATGTTAAGTCCTGTGTGGTCGGACATATTTAAGGTTATTTATGTTACTTATGTTCCTCAAAGGATGCTAAAGATGGATCATTTTTAATAAAAAAAATTGAATTCTGTACCTTTTTTTCATTTCTGTTTTTTTTTTATTTAAATGTATTTATGTATGTATTTTTATTTAATTGCAATGATTTTTAACTTGAGCTTAGCCATTTAAGGTTGTCATTTTTCAAAGGATTCAGTATATATATATTTTCAATCACCACTTCTATTACATTTATATGGGTGACTTTTTTTTACGGGTTGTCATTGAAAGAAAATAATAAATAACTTTTTACTTTTTAGTACTTGTGACTCTCCCTTTGACTTTTGTAACAAGGCACAAAAAGTTTTCTGTGTCCTTGAGGAAGAATCCTAAAAAAAAAAAAAAAAAAGTTAAATTCAGGGTTTCTTATCAAACAACTGAAGGCACCGAGCCAGAGCGAGGAAAAGAAAACATGTTTCTGGTTGATGAGAAACTCATTTATGACTCAACATGCAAAATGTTCTATGGATATTTATATTCAGTGCATTGAATGGCCATAAATGAAGAAATATATCATGTTAGACACCTGAATCGAAACTATAAGAGTGATTATTGCTCCGCAGTTAAAAAACAACAACCTTGGGACCGTCGTTTTTTTGAGGTCATGCGCTGAACAGGAATAAAAATCACTTCATTTTATTCTGGTAATTTAACACGCTTCCTCGAGAGAATCTGCTCTATTTTTAACCGGGATCAAGTCCGGCGTGCCTCTTACTTCCATGCCGTTGGCTTTGATGAGCGTTCTTCTCATCTCGTGCTCAGACCCGGGTTTACAGGAGCTCCTCTGATGTTGGCCAAAAAGAACAGATCTCCACCCTGCGCCGCGACTCATTCTGGATGAATGATCAACGCTCCCAACTGCCCGGCTCCCTCCATCAAACCTGGCCAACGCTCGTAATAAATGACGGCGACGAGGGACAATGCCCTATTTTCGCGGCGGAGTCATCCGTCATCTCGGGCCAGACAAAGCCTCTAGATTTTCCATCATTTACCGCCATTGCTCACACAAAAAGTAACAGAGAGGAACATTCATCGCTCCAGAAATAGCTATCAAACGGGTTGAATCCCGCCTAAATGTATTTACTAAACTGGGAGCACCTGGGGGGATGTGGGGGGGGGCCCACACATGTGACGTGCTATGATTAAAACCTTCACTTAGTGGTCTTGACACTGACCATCTGTATCTCTAGTTACTCTTAGCAGGGAGCACTTGTTTGTCTCTGCCTCTGGTCAACATCTTGTTAGATGGGCGCTACATTCAATTTCATGCGCTAAGTGCTTAATTAACCCCTTGATTACACTGAGCGGAGCACGCCGGCGGACTCCTGATGTTTAATGTCAGTTTGTAGGTTAATCGGGTCACCTTCCGTCATCTGCCAGCACAGCAGAGGCTCTTCGCTATGTCGTAATTGTGCTCAGGAGATCGCAAACTTCCTCCACTTATTCATAATTCATCAGAAGATGGCTTTTAGTATGAGTATTTAATTATTTAATTATTTTATTATGGACCCTTTTTTTATTTTTAAATAATCCAAGGACAACAATGTGGAAACCCGTCTCTCGTGACTCACTCACAAGTTTTCCAAGATGCAGTAAGTCCCTCATCATGACGATGCTTTGAAGTTGTTACTTTACAAAGTTCTCCCCCGTCCGAAATCTCGTCGAACGAGAGGTTACGAGAGCAGAGTCCATTAGTCCAATAACGGCTTTACTCCTCCTACAGCCAGCTGTAACCACGCCCGCTTTGTTCATACGATGAGTACTTTGGAGGTGGAGACTTATGGGATTGACGATGCACGGTGACAAACCTTGATGTTTGACCAATCACAGCAGAGTGGGAGTGGTTATGGTAAAAAATATTTAATCTCCAGAAAAACAAAGCGTTATCAGTGGGCAGAGCTTAGGTATATTTTTCTACATTCTACAATATTCTACACCAACCTACATTTGTTTGCTCTCTTAAAGGGTCTGGTTTGAAAGAAAAGTGTATATGTGTATATGTATATATATATATATATAAACAACAACAACAAAAAATTCTGGATGTGGTGAACGCAAGAAACATTCACCCAACTGGCTAAACTGCTCTGGAAAAATACTGTAGTGTAAATGTTTTTATTTTTTTTTTAAACAAAAAAAACTGAAACAATACAAGACATGAGACACAATGATATATAATGAGACTTAACTAAACAAAACTAAAATCGAATGAATCAAATCAATGATTTTTTGTGAATTTGCCTCGTATAAAACTTGTTTTATTCATCAATGAGTCAAAGGGAGTTATTGTTTGATAGTTGCTGCTGCTATTGAATTTGACGACTACATATAAATGGTATTAGTCAAGGGTTAAAATACATATTAACAAATATCTATTTATAGTGATGCAAGAAATGGGAGGATCTAAATGTTGGTTAAAAGCGTTGTTTGTACTGATGTGACATATTTTTTACGTATAAACCAAAACATTTTAGCCAAACAAGCATCTGTACTTTTACGTACATCCCTGACTTCCATCCGGAAAGTCATCCCTCTTGCAAATATTCAAGGAATAACCGGGTAAGTGTAGTCATTATGTGGCATCGTCCTAAAGTCTACAGGTATATTCAGCCCACTTTCACTCCCCTCCCCTCGAATCCGTCACGTTCTCCAGGTGATAGATACTATTTACATGGCGGAGGAAACAGCGTGAGCGCAGTGAGTGCGGCACCTGGCTGCTGGCAGGCAGAGACAGAGTGCCTCCAGATAGAAATGTAACAGCACTATCTATCTGGGTTATTAGAGTCTCCCCTTAGGATTCTTCTCCACAGAACACTGGTCATTATGTAGGCCAGAGAGAAACAAGTCAGGGAGAAGGTTTTGGCTGTGGACAGAGGAATGACTCTGTCGAGGCCTAAACAACATCCTTTACTGCTCTGCCCCCATCATGATACTAAGACAATGTATGGGGTTAATGGCTTTGGTTGGCTCCTCATTATAGACATTATAGTTTTATTTCCCACAGGCTATATAACAAACTGTTGAAATTACCCCAAATATTGAATCTCTTTTTTGTCATTTTCTTCTGAAAACTCCATTTAAACTAAATGTAAGGGGGATACCTCCAAATGGTACATACCAGGTTTACCTGGATAAGCTATAGGAGCACTAACCATCCTGTCCTTAATCTTAGACCGGCTTCAATTCATTCCTGTCTGTTTTTTCAGTCTGTGTCTCTCAGACAAACAATAACTTATAAAAAATTGCAAACGAAACTTGTCTTTAATCAGAGAGAAATCAACAGACATGAGCATGAACATTCTGTATTTGCTCTCTCCTTGTACAAGTAAAATGATATTGACTTTGAATCGTCGCTGAGTTCTTTAAATTTCAGCTTCCTAACCCAACAGTGACTATACAGTAGAGGCTCCACAAAATATTAGACACAAACCCTCACTAGAGTGTTCCAAGTCCTTTCTAACACTACTCCTCGTCGTACATGTCTGAACCACCTCAATAGAGCGGCTGTTCATCACCGAGTATCACAGATAAAAATAGTAGACCAACTAATGCTTCACCTGGGATCATGCTATAGCAGTGGTCCCCAAACCTCTGTATGCGAACTGGTACCAATCCGTAAGACAATTGTAACGTGGCCGCAAAAAAATTTGTTCCATTTATTATCACAGCCTAAGATTTTCTCTGAAAAACCATGATTTGATTTGTGAAAAATTAGTAAAACACGAACTCTAGACACAAAACCTATTTCAGAGTCGTCATTCCATATAAATAATGCTTAAACATAAACATGATCACAATTTGGCACAAAGTCTATTTAAGCTATGAGATACAAACATACAGAACTCCATCATCTGCGTACAATCAAATATACACAGATGCAAATACACAAACATCTTGTTGTAACCAGTCCAGAGCTTGTGCTGATAACTGTTGCTAATTGTAGTTTTTGTTTTCACAGGTCATGCTATTATATTTTTACTTTTTCTGTCTGAACATTGTTCCGTGAATATAATCCTGATATTTAACAGGTCCGTGGAACAAAAGAGGTTGGGGACTACAGGTCTGTTAAGGTCTGCCAAAAAACCTTTAGTGATTTTCTGGATCCAAGAAAACTTTGAAGGATCGTAAACTCGTTGTAATGGAGATAGTTGCAGTGCAAGCTACAGTATTCACTAAAGCCACTTTCCAGCTGACTGACCTCATTGCTACTGTACTACTACTGGATATTTCTATGCTAAAAAAGGGATCAAATACAAAACCATTTTTTAAGATGCAATTATTTACATGACATGGTAAGTATTCTCTGGTGAGATTAGAAACTTCCCAAGTTATTGTTATTTTTATAGATAATCTGAACTCTCCCTCCATTCCTTAGTTTTACAACAGAGCAACATCTTATTTTTACATTGATATTGACAATATTATTGAAACTTTTGTCATCGGTATGCTCTGTATCTGAATGTTGGGCTAACAAGGAAAACAATGATTAATTAGCGAATCCAATAATAGTCAAAATTCAGAGTTTAGCTTCTAAATATTGTCAATATTATTAATGCATAATTCAGTAATGCTGGAGGTAAATAGTAACAGTTCTGCACTGTTGCGTGTATTTGGTTTAAATATTGATGGATCAGAGAAGCTGTGAAAGTTATAGCTGTTATAGAAATATTTGTGTTGACCCGGAATATATATGTGAATATATACCAGTCTCCATTCCTGTGAGGAATGAGAGAAAGATTCTTGGGAAGGAAGCCAAGAAGAGGGAATAGCTCTGGATGACTGTCAAAGGCTGCTAAGAAAGGAAATTATTTAGTTTGTGCTCAGTGTTTTTCCTCAGAATTATCTCCAGATTTTAAGCATCTCCAGGGGGAGGCTGAAGTTATGACTGCAATTCCCCCCAAAAAACACGCCCACATAGCGATCTGTCGATAAAATCTAATGATAGCTTGTCGCTGCTAAATATTGTTGAAGAGACGATGTGGTTATATTGACATATTTGTATTGGACTTGAGCTCAAACACGGACTAGAATACCCAGAATGCACGACCCAAACACAAATGGAAGGAAAGGAGGATATATATGAGTTCATTTATTCCGTTTGAAATCATTTATATTTCTAAAACTTGGACAAGATGCCGTCACATAAAAGCTAGTTTGAAAATGGTAAATAGTACAATTGGAGGTTCATGTTGTGTTTCAGGAAGGTTATTTTAAAGTCATGCCAGGATGGAGAATACTATAGGGTTCCTTACTGGCTAATTTCTGTTTCAGTCACACCTTTATACACAATCATACGTTATCTATTACCCATGAAACAGCACAAAAGTACGGCCACAAGGAAACCATCACAAATGTCATTGAATGAAACGTAGGAAGATCAACGTTTCTTCCTGTCTTCTTACTTGATTGAATCGGTCTTGAGTGTTTTACAACGTATACAAATCAAGCAGTGAGTGAAACTAAGAGCAAAGGTTAACATTTACTTTCCTGTGGTTCAACAAATTTGACAACACTTAACACACTCGTTTAGTATTTTTCCCATCACTCATGATGGGCAACGCTTCTATAAACAAGGCAAGAGGAAGCCAACAACTTGAGACTTAAACGTCATGTATGAAACCAGAATTGCCACAGAAATGTTTCTGTTGATATATATTAAACACTTGAGAATCTTTAAATTCAATTAAAAATTGTATCAGTTAATTAATAATGTGTGCAATTACACTGCAATGTACATTTTCCAACAAATATGTATTTGTTTAGATTTTTACGTGATATGTATATACAATATATATGTCAGAGTACAGATTGGAATCCAGTAGGATCTGGAATTCAACAAGATGTTTTTCTACTAATGAACTGGGATCTAAATATTGGAATTCCAATCTGTACTACTTTATTGGGGACTGAATATTGGAATTCCACTCTGTCCTAGGACAAATGGGAATTCTACCAGGACAATCTCCAATTCTAATAGGAGAAATTCGGATTACATCAAAATATTATTTTTATGTAATCTAACCCTCACTCATATCAATATTAAGATCCCAGTTCAGTAGCAGGATTCCAATCTGTACTAGTAGGATTCCAGATCCTACTGGATTCCAATCTGTGACATATATATATATATATATATTAGGATTTCGTTTTCCAAAAGTGTATATTTTGGTAGCTTGCAAACTCTGAACCCTTACTTTACCCATTGTCTTAGACCATGTGAACAGAGTTACTGCAACTGCAAAGCAACTTCACCATGATTGAAGTATTTTCTGATTCTACCCTTTAAACTTTGTCTTGAAATGTTATATTGGTGCATCCCTATATTGCCTTAACGCGAAAACTGGAGTTCTTGCACAGTTGCAACAATCCAGACGGTAAAATATTAAAGCACGACTTTGATATATTTAATACATGATTGACATTTGTCCGTTTAGTTTTTCTCGAGCTAAAATCTTGTTTAGCATAACCACGCCCACTCTGCTGTGATCGGACAAGCATCTAGGTGTGTCACCATGTGTCATCAATACCGTAAGTATTCACCTCCAAGGGACTCATTGTATAAACAAAGCAGGGCATGATTACAGATGGGCTGGATAAGGTCGTTATTACGTTATACTGGAGTACGCTCTCGTAACCTCTCGTTTGCCCAGATTTCAGACAGGGGGAACTTTATAAAGTAATAACTTCATGGGGGACTTACTGCATCTTGGAGGGAAAGATTTCAACATTTGAAACATGTGAGTGAGGCAGGAGAGTTTTTAACATGTTTGTCCTTTAAAAAGCAATAATTAAATAGTGAGTGAAATACCTTTTAACAATAATCAACCAAAAAATAAGCGATATTATTTTTCTATCCTCCTGCTTGGATACACTTCAGGGAATTTGTAAATAATGTGATTAGATGATTAGTGACTACTGCTGTAATTAATTCATTTATTATCACAATAAATTCAATTTGTTTTCTTCTGTGAAACAAAACACTTCAAAAACCCAGATCTTAAGTTTCCTAAATTAACATTGGCTCTATTGAAAAAGGGACAAAGGGAAAACAAAAGAGGTTATCGACTCGAAAGGCACGAAGAAAAAGTGGAATGATTGACAGGCTGATGTTTAAATAGTTTCATTCCCTCACACGCTCCTGTCGGTGAAAAATGATCAGACAGCTATTGATGAGGCTGATTTCTGACACGCAAACTTGCATCCATCACCTGCTGGTATTGATTGAAGCGCTTCCTCCTCCCCTTCCTTTATTCATCTGTTCACACTGGTTAGCAAACACATGCGCGTGTTCTGAACATGTGCATGAATGAATAAAGCTCATTTAAATCGCAGCCGTTTCCAAGGTCTGTGAAGTGGCAGGTGAGAGTTTTAATAGGGAAAAAAAAAAAAGAGTTTCTGTAGTAGCTGTGCGGACTCATAATGCGATCGCCGCCAAGAGTTGTGCATGAATCGAAAGGAGGCAGAAAGAAAGATGAACGGAATAAACGTGTGTTTGTGCTAATGTTTGCAAGATAGAGACAAGGATGAAAGTCTTTAATTGATCATGTCGTCGCCTTACCCCGGCTCTTGCATTGAACGTTCGAGGGGATTAGTTCAGGGGTTGATGGATTAAAGCCAGGTGGGAGGGTGAGTCGGTCGCCGTGACGGAAAAAAAAGAAAAAAGAAAGGAACGAGGAGACGATGTAATTCCATGTGCGCGGGAGCAGAAAAATGGCGAACCCAGGGTAATGTTGGATTGGGGCGTGCTTTTCTTTTTGTGGGGTTCACAAACAGCATGGCCGTTTAACGAGTGGGTTAAAAACCTCATTAGTGTCGCCTTCCCTCTCGTACAGTCCCGAGCTTGTTTTCAATCGGAAACGAGGCACTTTCTCGGAAAGCCTCTCCATCCTGTTTAAGAACTCATTATCGCGTCTGGAATTACACACACGTGCTATATCACGGGTGTCGCACTCAAACGCGAAAAAAAGGGGCCAAAATCTTTTAACAATGTGGGTTTGAAGGTGAAAGAAGATGAATATTTAACTGTGTTAACTTTTACTTTTAGTCTTGGAGGCTCATTCTATCTCAGAGATCTCAGTGTAGTGTAAGTTTTCTCTTAGAAAAGTAAGAAATAAGTATTTGTAAAGCGCCTTTCTAGACCAGGGTCACAAAGTGCTTTAACAATCAAAACCAATACACAGTTAAAATATATACTTTAAAAGGTAAAGACACAAAAGACAAACACAGCAGCCCCAAGAAAATTAGGAAAAATAATGTGCTAATAAATAGGTCCTAAGATGTTTCTTGAAGGAGTCAGTAGATCCATCAAACACAATAGAAGAGGAAGATCGTTCCAAAGCTTAGGAGCAACACCCTGGAAGGATTTCTCTTCTCTGGTCCGGAAGCGTGTTCAGGAACCATCAGTAGATTCTGATCCACAGACCTCAGAGCCCGAGCTGGGGTGTAAGGCTGGATCAGATCACTGATGTAAGGAGGAGCCTGACCATGAATAGATCTGAAAGTAAGAACCAGAATTTTAAAGTTGATCCTGAAAGAAATGGAAGCCAGTGAATAGTTTTTAGGATCGGGAAAATGTGAGTTCTTCTACTAGAGCCGGCTAAAATTCTCACTGCAGAGTTCTTTATTAATTGCAGACGAGACAGCTCCTTCTTGTTTAGACACAAAGATAACTGTTACAATAGCCTAATCAAGAAGAAACAAATGCGTGGATTACAAGCTCCAGACCATGTTTTGACACCATTTTAGAGACAATTTGTTTGACATCAATAATCTCAGTTTCTCATCTTATCTATAATATATCATCATTTATTTACCTTGACCACCCAGTGGGCCACAGAAAATGACATGACTTTTCAATTGAAATACCACCATTTAAGCCTTAAGAACCCACTTTCCTTTCCTTTCCTTTTTATTTTCCTTTTAATTATGCACCCCTGTCAGATTTTCAGTCTCAAATTTCAATGAAATGTTTTTTTTACATGTAAATGTTAAATTAAACTATTCAATGTTCAGATGACACTGATATACTTACACATGAAGTAATGATTTTGATTCTGACAAAGGCATGTTTTTTGTCATAGCTACTATCATACACTGTTTATAACATAAGAGTTTATATTTTGTAAAAACAATTGAAAATGTCTACATATCAACTCTTACATTAAACTCTTATGAGATATTGTTATTCTTATCATAATATTTGTGCAAACAAATCCACCTTTATTTTAACTTCATCTATAATATCTTAAGCTACATCACAGTGAAATAAAAACGTATTTGTTTGTATAATGCGACTGATTTATTCATTAGGATTATTTCATTTGTTCATCTGTTTGTTCATTAGTGTGAGTAAATATGACCATATCAGAACCAGCATGTCCTTATAATGAGAACATTTGCTTGATACACATCAATTTCTTGCTGTTATTTATTATTGAAACTAGGTATTGATGCAATTCATTAGCATATCAGGACACACACACACACACACACACACACACACACACACACACACACACACACACACACACACACACACACACACACACACACACACACACACACACACACACACACACACACACACACACACACACACACACACACACACACACACACACGTGTGTTGTGTATACCATCAAGAATAACAGAAAGAAAAGTCTACATAAGCAGTGATAGTTGTGAGCAACAGCAACAATTAACCGTAGATGTTGACAATCGATGATAAAAGTTAGTTTAATTTTGACATCAACATAAGAATTGTTACATCATTGTCATTCAAATTGAAATTATCATGTAAATAGAGCAGTTCATGTGCACATTTATGCAGATACAGACGCACAAATGCACATACATTAACACAAAAAACCCATACATTTCACACAATTACAGAAACATGCACAGGGCCACAAAACACACACATGCAAACAAACACAAACACACACACACAAGTACCGGATATGCAAAAATACCCAATAACACAAATAAAAACAGACACAAATGCACACACAGGAAAACAAAGATACAAACAAATACAAAATCAGACACAAACACAGAAAAACCCAATCTGCAAACACACACACAGAAACACACGCACATACACAAGGACACACAAACCAATACTCAAGAACAGACACACATACAAAAGGACACACACACACAAACCAATACTCAAGAACAGACACACAAATCCACAGAGATACACACAACACTAAACGTGTGTAACTATTGTCACAGAGGTCACTCATACCACCAGCATGTTTAATCGCGGTGAGACTAAAGTGTTGCAGCACAAACTCATGGGGATCAGCGGTAGAGTCGTGTTGCTCAGGCTCACACATCAGGTCAAGTCAACCAGACCACAGATCATTTGAAAAAAACCATTTCATCACAGATTAAAAGCTCATTCATCAGTTCACCTGCTCTCAGATTTTAAATTACGGAGCTTCTCTTCCCACCCGCCCTCCATGATGCTGCAGCTTTTATAAGAGCATGTGCAGCGTATCCTTAATTAAATCAATGTGCCGGCGTGTCTGCACCTCGCTGGTGTGTGACTCACCGGGGTCGACGCTCTCGCACTGACCTTGATCGCCGTAATCTTTTCGCACGGAACCAGCTGGACCGTCAGACGGATGCGGACCGACGGTGTCAGGTGTCATGGTGGATGACAAAGAGGGTCACACGGCAAACCTTCTGCCCGAGGAAGAAGCGCTGACGTCAGAACCATCCACCTGCAGGACCGACGACGACGTCCGAGAGTTTTTTCTTCCAAAAACGACTTTCTCAAGTGTATTAACATTTTAACTTGTGTCACAACTCCTGCTTTCATTTGTGCACACACACATTTAAAAAAGCACATTCTCAAACACAAACATTAACACATGTACATGTCTGCATACACACATTTACAAAAACACATTTACACACAAACATTCTCACACAGAAACAAAGACAAACATAAACACATGCGCACACACACAGAAACAAAAGTACATTCATACACAAACATTCTCACACACAAATAGAAACAAAGACACACATAAATACACATACACGTGTGCACATACACATTCACAAAAGCACATTCTCAAACACAAACAGAAACAAAGACACACATAAACAAATGTACACGTGTGCACACACACATTCACAAAAGCACATTTTTACACACTAACAGTAACAAAGACACACATAAACACATATACACATGTGCACACACACATTAACAAAAGTACAGTCTCACACACTAACAGTAACAAAGACACACATAAACGCATATACACGTGTGCACACACACATTCACAAAAGCACATTCCAACACACTAATAGTTACAAAGACACACATAAATACACGTACACGTGTGCACACACACATTCGCAAAAGCACATTCTCAAACACAAACAGTAACAAAGACACACATAAACGCATGTACACATGTGCACACACACATTCACAAAAGCACATTCTTACACACTAACAGTAACAAAGACAAACATAAACATGTGTACATGTGTGCACACACAAATTCACAAAAGCACATTCTTACACACAAACATTCTCAAGGACAAAAGGAAACAGAGACACACACATAATCACACACACAAATGCCTGCACACACACATTCTCACACACAAATAAACACTTGCACAACCTGCACACACACAAAACCCCATTCTCACACACACATACATATGTACACACATTTGTAAATACAAGAACAGACACAAATCTACACAAATGCACACACAAATTCAAACACGCAAACACATTTAAACACACACGCATTCGCCAACACCAACACAACATTTACAAACGTTACACACTCAAAATTCAAACACACATAAACACATACATACAGGTCCATTGAAATGATTGGATGATGACACTTTTTCACCAGCTTATTTCAAACACGTGTCAAAAGTCAAATACACAACTGCTCACACAATCGTATTTGATAACATGTACTGTCTTAACCCACAAATAAGCATAAGAAAACATTGGCAGATTCATGTTGTGTAGCTCAGGTGAGAGTCTGAAAAAAGGAATTGGCTGTTCTTGCTGAACCTGGTACCGACTCTTCTTCCACTCATTACTTTATTAAAAACAATAGCGGATTTAATTCGACAACACAAGTGTTTTCTTCATCCGTTTGTCATCGAACAACTTTAAATTCTCGCGACACACAAGCCGGTCTTTGTGTTTGTTGAGAAACAACAAACAAGTGTTGTGCTCAGGTGTGAGCGTTCTCTCCCTCCTGCACTCGCTCACTCAACCCACACTCAAACAACAATTTGTTTGTCTGCGAGTGGGGTGTGAGACGAGAGAGCGGGGGTGAAAGTGGATAAGAAAATTGAAAAAATGAAAGTGAACAAAGGGAAATAAGGGCCCATTATACCGGCAACACAAACAGCGGCGAGGAGCCGTGCAGCCTCAGCCGTCCACGTCGTGGATCGACACCACGATTCCGACGGGAAGTGTGTTTTCTTCACGTGCGTTTGGGTTTATTAGTGTCGGAAACTTAGCTTCTCCGGCTGGAAACGATGATACGTGTGGGAAGGAAGCAGATGAAAGATGACACGTTAGTAAAGAACGCAACACAAATGTGTCTCATTTACCCTCATCCTGACCCTTAGCACAACACACAGTCACAAAAATGTTCACACCAACACATATAGTCACAGAAACACACCCACATGTGCACTTATGCATTTACACACACACAAAACACATATACAAACCAACACGCAAGAACGCACACAGACATACAATAACACACACCCACAAACATGCGAAAGACAAACACATTCACATAAACACACAACCATATACACAAGAATGCACACATAGACACAAAACCACACACAGAAAACAAACGTACACACAAAACACACACATGTACACGCTAAACCCACACAAAAACAGATTCACACAAACGCACACCTGCATGAATGCAGACACAAATTTACGCGAATGGACACACCGACACATTAACACAAACATGCAAGAATACGCACATCAATTTACACAAAAAAACACACCAACACATATTAACACAAATAAACACACACACACAGACTCACACAAACATCTAAACAAACTCAAACACACATAACACAAATAAACACACAGACAAAACAAACGTACACACACATGTACAGGCTAAACCCACACAAAAACAGATTCAGACAAACGCACACCTGCATGAATGCAGACACAAATTTACACAAATGAACACAACGACACATTAACACAAACATGCAAGAATACACACATACATTTACACAAATAAACACACACACACACACACACACAGATTCACACAAACATCTAAACAAACTCAAACACACATAACACAAATAAACACACAGACAAAACAAACGTACACACACATGTACAGGCTAAACCCACACAAAAACAGATTCAGACAAACGCACACCTGCATGAATGCAGACACAAATTTACACAAATGAACACAACGACACATTAACACAAACATGCAAGAATACACACATACATTTACACAAATAAAGACACACACACACACAGATTCACACAAACATCGAAACAAACTCAAACACACATAACACAAATAAACACACAGACAAAACAAACGTACACACACATGTACAGGCTAAACCCACACAAAAACAGATTCAGACAAACGCACACCTGCATGAATGCAGACACAAATTTACACAAATGAACACAACGACACATTAACACAAACATGAAAGAATACACACATACATTTACACAAATAAACACACCAACACATACAAACACAAACATGCAAGAATGCACACACACATTTACACAAATAAACACACACACACACACAGATTCACACAAACATCGAAACAAACTCAAACACACATAACACAAATAAACACACACACAAAACAAACGTACACACACAACTACAGGCTAAACCCACACAAAAACAGATTCAGACAAACGCACACCTGCATGAATGCAGACACAAATTTACACGAATGAACACACCGAAACATTTACACAAACATGCAAGAATACGCACATACATTTACACTAATAAACACACATAACACATATTAACACAAACATGCAAGAATGCACACACACATTTACACAAATAAACACACACACACACAGATTCACACAAACATCTAAACAAACTCAAACACACATGACACAAATAAACACACACACAAACGTATACAAAAACCTTAATATAAAGACAAAAACAGAAGAATGCACACACACATTTACGAAAACAAACACAGAAGAACACACACACACACACCTACACAAACTCAAACACAAAAAAACAACAGTCACCCGAATAAATAGACAAACACAGAAGAATTCACACACATTAATGCAAATTACAGAAGAACGCAAACACTTAAGACACACAAAGCTTTAAAATAAACTCACAAGAATGCACACATACACACAAACACACACACACACACACGAATGCAAACTCACATCAACCAAAGCGACACATACGCAAACTGACACACACAACGATTCACACAAACGCACACAAACCCGATAACTGAGAAAATGCATCAAAATGTAAAAGCATAGACAAACAGTGGAGCAGCAGCTAGAAATAACCTCCTTGGCAGCGTTATGATCCACCCGTGTCACTTCCAGCAGGAACAAATGGGAGGGGAAAAAAAGAAAACCCAGATGTTCCGAAATTCCTTTCACAGTAAAAGCTGTGAAGTCGGCATCAATCATTTTCCGACGCTCACCCCCCGGGAGATAATTGGCTTTTCAACGACTCAATATTTGAAATATTTCAAGGTGTTGCTCGTGGTACGTCCTCGGATTCATGTTTTATTAATAATCATTTAATTGGGCACCAAGTGGGGATATTAACGCTGCCACTCGCAGGTGCCACCAGCAATTTGGAGTCGAGTCTCGCTCGAGGACACGTCGGAGACGGATCAGACGGTTTTGTCTCCGACTCTTTAAAAGCACCACGAGCTCTTCCAAGAAAAGAAAAAAGAAAGAAAAACCTTTGTGTTTCAATCTCCGCCATTGATTGCATTAGCATCAGCAAAGCCTGGAGGTAAATGATGGATTTGGTTTAGATTAGTCAAGGATTACAGGGGGAAAAAAAAAAAAACCCCAAAAAAACCTTTAACCAGAATATATTCCCACAGGAAACATTCCTTAATCACGGGGAAACACAATTTGAAACATCGTTTGACTTTTTGTCGCGGCGGCGAAGAGACGCTTCCGATGTGAATGGTGTAAAGCGAAGCAGAGTTTCAGGGAAGAGAGGAAGAAAGACAGGTGAGGAAGAAAAAAGACGTCAGCTGTCACTATTCCAATGGCAGACATGCGTAGCTCAGCCGCGGAAAGTGATGGATTAAAAAAGTATTTCTCGGAATGCTGACTCATAAACAGCCTTAGATATTTTCAGATGTATATATCAGTGATTTTATGCAAGAATAAAAATCATATATTGTGTTTTTTAGATGCTGTGACTTTGACTTTCTTTGATAAAGTGCAGCAGAGTTTTATAATCTGATCATGAATAAACATGATTCATGATCGTTCTACGACTTCACGCCTCAATTTATAATGACTGCTCGTAATGAAGGAGGTGAAAGTCAAACTAAGAAACAGGATTTTCTTTTTTAAGATTAATGGCTTTTAATG
The DNA here is from genome assembly GCF_982586985.1 of Callionymus lyra. Classification (NCBI taxonomy): domain Eukaryota; kingdom Metazoa; phylum Chordata; class Actinopteri; order Syngnathiformes; family Callionymidae; genus Callionymus; species Callionymus lyra. The sequence goes on from NC_141826.1 coordinate 11,638,284, forward strand.
GACTTTAAATAGTTTGTATCATGACTAGAGTTTAGTGAATGTTTGTGTGTGTTTTTGTGAATTTGTTTGTGGGAATGTGTTAGCACATTTTTTATGTTTTTTGTGAATTTTTTCATTTGCATGTATGGGTGATTCGGGGAATTTGGTTGTGCGTCTGTGAATGGGTGTGCGTTCGCGGAAAGAGGCGTTTGTGAATGTTTGTCTTTGTGGGAATATGTAAGTTTGCGTGTGTGTTTGTGTGAACGTTTGTGTTTGTGAGAATGCGTGTGTTTATGAGAATGTGTGAGTGAGTTTATGAGAACGTGTGTGTGTGTGTGTTTGTGAGAACGTGTGTGTGTTTGTGAGAACTTACGTGTTTTCGTTAGACCGTGTATGTGTTTTTGTGTGAATGAGTACATGTGTCTGCGAGAATGTGTGTGTGTTTTCATGAGAACTTGTACGTGTTTTCGTGAGAACGTGTGTGTTTTCTTGAGAACGTGTACGTGTTTTCGTGAGAACATGTGTGTTTTCGTGAGAACGTGTGTGTTTTCGAGAAATTGTACGCGTTTGAAAACTTACGTGTACGTATTTGCGTGAGAACGTGTACGTGTTTTCGTGAGAACATGTGTGTTTTCGTGAGAACGTGTGTGTTTTCATGAGTATGTGTACGTCTTTTTAAGTACGTGTACGTGTTTGTTAGAAAATTAAAATATTTCCAATTCCGATTTAAATGTAAACCATATACAGTACAATTCCAGACTTTCAGTTTCTCACATCAATTGTATAGAGGCAAAATGTATGGATTGCCAGAAGTGCCATAATCAGGTAATAATAAAAAGCAAATGGAAATATTGACATACAGGAAAAGAGAAAAAAATAGAAATATGGCTAAAAGGAAACTCATGTGAAAACTCAAATCTCCCGACTTACTCCCATGATTCAAATATTTAAGTCTTCCTCTCCAAGCTGCAGTAACACCCTCATAATGACCACGTTTTGAACTTTATTACTTTATAAAAGTCTACCCTGTCTGAAATCTCAGCGAATAAAAGGTTACGAGAGCAGAGTCCAATATGACGTAATATTGGGCATCACTCCTCCTCCCGCTTTGTTTATACAACCAGACACTTGGAGGTGTAGACCTCTGGGATTGATGACGACCGGTGACAAACCTTGATGAAATCTTGACCAGTCACAGCAGAGTGGGCGTGGTTATGGTAAACAAGATTTCATCTCCTTAAAAAGAAAAGAATCACATTGAAAAGGTATTACAAGAAGCGATGAAATTGATCCGCAATTTTAAATGTACCATTTCCTGTCCAAGTCTCTATTTCCAATCGCTTTTATATTATTTCATTTTGGCACTGCTGGCCCTCCATACAAGGGGGGTCTTAAGATGAGAAAAAAAAACAACCTGTCAATCATCATGAAGTCATTAGAGGTAAAGGTTTAAAAAGTAGTTTTGTCTGAAGCAGATTTCATTAGCAGTCCCTGTCGTTAATAATTCAACCAGTCATATCAAACCTGCTCAAACACATGCGTCAAACTCAGGCCAGGGGGGTTTAAATCGGGCCATAGATTTATCTTTGTGGTCTACAAGAGTTTTAAAAAACATTTCAACACTAGCCTTAGTCACCAAAAACCTGTGTCCATATCTGGAGGTTTTGATTTTCAAAAGATATTTCCAGAAAGCGATGAAATATTTGTTTCAAAGCAAAACATAACTGCCAGTGGATTTTTCAGAAGCAAAACAGCGAAAAATATTTTAAAAGAAAAATAGAAAAGGCCATATAATAGCACCAAAGGGTGCTAGCCTTATTGTTAGACCGATTCCGAGAAATTAGGCAGACGCTGCTAAAGGCTAAAAGACGACCAAAAACGTTGGAGGACTTTAACAAGGTTGTAAAACTTAAAGATTTTAGCTACAGAGCTCAATTTAGTCTAAAACCTTCCATGGAATGAGATGTTAAGAAAATATCTAGTTTAAAGTCACTTTAGTGGCGAAACGAAAGTACAACAGTTTACATGTCTGTCTAAATCTGTTCTGAAAGCACAGAGCTGTTAGTTCGCCATTATATCTTGGTCGCAGTTTCACAAGCCTTTAATTATCTTAATCCAAAGGTTTCAACCAAACACAAACTTGAATAACTTATTATCCTCAAGGTCGGGGCACGAAGACATCTACACATCTCTATCCTACACAAGCAGTAATAATAAATACAACAGGAAGAGACTAAAATCATACACAAGTCATTTTGATGAAAATACTTTAGCTCAGGAATTCCCAATCAAAAGCCATTTCATGCTACTGTAGCACTAATAATAAGGGAAAAGTTAGCAGGCAAACATTTTCTGCTTTTTTTATTAGGCCAAAAAAAGGAGAAAACGGGCTCACAGAGCAGTTCATGGCGCCCATTTTGATTCCAAGAAGAGCTCTTTATAGATATCAGAATTCGGAGAACCTAAAGGGACACAATTTTTAACTTTTTTAAATCAAATTTTCACGTTAAACTTTCAGGTCTGGATATAAACCTTAACGTGCTCTTGCGTGAAAACGATTAGTTTCCTTAATTAAGTTGAATTTTTTCTTTATTGTTTGTTTATGAATTTTCTTCAGTACTTATTCCTTAATACTAAAACATGGAAGAAGCCTTTCAGTTTCAATGGTCGTTCAAAAAAAAAAAATTCTCCACCCAGGGTTTTAAAATACACCATAAATGTCCATCATGTGTTTTAGTGAGTCCGAGTTGTTCACAACATAGAGGGAGTTCTGACGAAACAAACACCTTAAATTCAAGCCGGATCAATAAAGAGATGCGAGTACATTTAAAATATTTTCGTGCAGCTTCACTCAAAGCTTTCCCTCCAAGGTCTGCTCGGGGAAAAAAAAAAAAAAAAAAAACGTGTTGCAATAATCCAGACAACTATAAATAAAAACATGAAGCAGCCTCCATCTGAGAGAAAATACCTCAGACTGAGGCGAGAAGGGAGTGTTGGAAACATAAAACTTGTTTGTTGAGAAAAAGTTTGGCTTTTTTTTTTGTAACCAGCCTTCTGTTTGCTCACACGGTGTAATACTTGTCTTACATCTACCACTTCAAAACTCTGCTTTATATGTCTATTTCTGACATGAGGCTCGTATTAGTGCCACTAATGTACTACCGGGTTCTTTAGTGTTTATCTGTTTCCCTCTTGAGGCTCTCTTCCCATCTTCCTACACTCCAACTAAAACTGACCGAGAGTGGTCAGGGATGTCCAGCAGTAGCACCACCAGGAAATAACATACATTTAAACCAAAGTGTTTGGTTTAACAATATGATTTAAACGTCATTAAAACAAGTATTTTATAGATTTAAATGAGATACGAAGTGAATATTCTGTTCAGTGTAATACAAATGTATGACTGTGGGACAGACATGTTTTTATCTCTGATCCTTTCAATCTTTAATAAATGTATTGTTTCATTACAGTTGATGGCAATTGTAAATTGTTTTATTACAGTTAAAAATTGTTTATAGTTAAAAAAATGTTTGATTTAACTTAGATAGTTTGATTATAGTTCAAAAATGCTTAATTACAGTTAAAAGTTGTTTGATTACAGTTGGAAATTGTTGTGTTCCAGTTGAAAGTAGTTTGATTATAGTTTTAAAAAAAAACTGATTTATTACAGTTAAAATTGTTTGATTAAACTTGAAAATAGTTTGATATTAATTGACAATTGTTTGAATACAGTTGAAAATTGTTTTGTTACAGTTGAAAATTGTTGGATTACAGTTGAAAATAGTTTGATTATAGTTAAACTTTTTATTACACTTAATTTTTTTTATTAAAGTTGAAAATTGTTTGATTAAAGTTGAAAATTGTTTGATTAAAGTTAAAAATTGTCTGATTATAGTTGGGTTTTTTTTAATTACAGTTTAAAATTGTTTGATTCTAGTTAAAAATGTATTTATTACAGTTAAAATTATTTGATTTAAGTTCGAAATTGTTTGATTACAGTTAAGATTTGTTTTATTTCAGTTAAAAAATGTTTTGTTACAGTTAAAAATTGTTAATAGTTATTACATTTTTTTTTATTATAGTTAAAAAAAATGTATTACAGATGAAATTTTTTTGATTGCAGTCGTAAATTTAAGCATTACAGTTGTTATTCTATGATTACAGTTTTTGTTTTATTATTATAGTTGTCAGTTGTTTGATTATAGTCGAAAACGGTTAGAGTACAATCGAAAATAGTTGTATTGCAGTTTAAAATTGTGAGATTGCAATAAAACACAAAATTGTGTAACAGTTTTACTACATTTTATTATATATAATTAGTTGTTTCCATGGACCAGGAAGAGACAATTTGATTTTAAACTTGTAATACACGGTTGATTCAACAACAGTGGATCTAATGAGCCTCCTTCACCCAGTGAGTCTTTGAGTCGTATTTGTAAATGTAAAGGTTCAATGACTCAATGAGGACATTAAAATAAGCAGCACATTTTTAACATCGACGCAAGAATGAAAAATACGTACATTTCCCCTCCAGCATTATTTTCATTTTTCAAGTCAATAAACATCTCAACAAAGACATTCTTGAGTTGCACAAAAAGACATGAAGCAGTTTCAGACCGGCACAATTTCCCTCGCCAAACTGATTCCTCCCTTCCTCTTGACAACAAGTTTTTGATTTTCCTCAGCTCTAAAAATCGACCAGCAGGACGACAGCCGACTGTGCAGGATGATGAAGACAGCCTGTTCGATATGAATCTATAAACATTATATGTCTCTTTCCCCGGAACCTCAGAGCAACTCACAACCTATAAAAAGAATCCAAGCCCTTGCGTTTTGACCGGAGACGTGAAGAGACGTCTTATTGAAATAGGAAGAAATATCAGCTCAACATATGCAGCTGGTGAAGAAGTATATTTAGAATATGTAAGATTCTCAAGAGGGTTTATGAACTCTATAGAGACAACCACTACACACTCTTTTTTGTGCATCTTTCCTGTAAATTCTTTGTGTTTTTCGACCCACGGCTGAAAGTCCAACAACATATAAGCACAAATACTAGCATAATGTGACATGTAGTGACAGCTTGTCAGAACGGCGACGACAACATTACCCAGGAGCCCTCTCTCTTTTTTTTGTGCTCAATATTTGAATAAAGTTGTTAAAATGGTGGTCGGGCTTGTGTTTGACATCCAGGGTTTGTGGGTTCACACAGATCTTTAGAAGTGCTATTCAGAAGGTCAAGAATTTGAATTTTACCCACAATTTAAGTCCATCAAAATCCAAGTCGTGGGCCAAATGTTTCTTTATCTAAAAGTAAATATGAGTATGATTGTGATATTGTTTTTCATCGTTTCAGGCTAAAATTAACTTAATAATCTCTGTGTTTGTCTTCCTTCAAACCATTTCCTGCAACATCAACATACGTTTTTCTTTTTCCATCCATAATCTCTGCTCCTTATTTTATCTTAAACCATCTTTATAGGTCGCCATGTCAACATTTACCGATGTTTATTTTGAGTAAATCCTCAAACATAGAGTGCCATCTAGTGGCCTTTTAAAATGAAGACATTGTATCATGATACTTTCAAAATGAAGACACTGTATCATGGTACTTTCAAAATGAAGACATTGTATCATGACACTTTCAAAATGTAGACACTGTACCATGACCCTTTCCAAATGAATACATTGTATCAGGATACTTTCAAAATGAAGACACTGTATCATGATACTTCCAAAATGTAGACACTGTATCATGACACTTTCAAAATGAAGACACTGTATCATGATACTTTCAAAATAAAGACACTGTATCATGATACTTTCAAAATGAAGACACTGTATCATGATACTTTCAAAATGAAGACACTGTATCATGATACTTTCAAAATGAAGATACTGTATCATGATAATTTTAAAATGAAGAAAATGTATCATGGTACTTTCAAAATGAAGACATTGTATCATGATACTTTCAAAATGAAGACATTGTATCATGATACTTTCAAAATGAATACATCGTATCAGGATACTTTCAAAATGAAGACATCGTATCATGATACTTTCAAAATGAAGACACTGTATCATGACACTTTTCAAAATGAAGATACTGTATCATGATAATTTTAAAATGAAGAAAATGTATCATGGTACTTTCAAAATGAATACATCGTATCATGATACTTTCAAAATGAAGACATCGTATCATGATACTTTCAAAATTAATACATTGTATCATGATACTTTCAAAATGAAGACACTGTATCACAATACTTCTACAATTTGGTTATATATAATAGGTTTTATAGATTTACTAGATTAGAAGCACATATTATATCACAGAGAGTGCCACCTGATGGCCTTTCAAATTTAACACATGATACAGTGTCTTCATTTTATTAAGACCCCTTTTTTTGAATTAGTAGATTAGAACCAAATATTATAAGTAAGTAAATCATTTGTATTTATATAGCGCTTTTCCAGACCAGAGTCAAAAAGCGCTTAAAGAATCAGAACAATACTAAATAAAATATAGACCTTAAATAAGGCAGAGAGGGCCATTTGAAATGAAGACACTGTATCATAAGAACTGTTTTTTATCTGTTGTAGAGCAAAGTAAAGTTTTCATTCAGATTTAAAAGTCCATTAGTAGGCACTCTGTGTTATAAAAGTTGCCTCTTATCTACTTAATCAATAAAACGATGTGTAGTTTTTAAATTTAGACTTGTGGCTTTTCAAAATGAAGACACTGTATCATGATACAGTAGTCTCATGCCAAGTATTTGTATCTGTTCATAGTGGATTCAATTACCAGGTAACATCCATGTAATAAAGGTTTATGATGCTTGATGTCTGGACAGTTCGTACGAGCGGAGTGTTGGCAGTTCCAGGGCGAACACGTGCCTGTGTTCAAGAGCCTCTTGCAACCTAGCTTATTTAATAAATGAATAATTTGAACTCTGCGAGATCCGTGGCGCTGGATCATAAACTATTCAACATCTCCTCGCCCTCTTGCTCTGCCTTTGGCCCTCTTCACTGCCAGGAATTATTGTTAAATGTTCAGCAGCACACGCTCGCTCCAGATAATCATAAAAAAAAAAAAAAAAAAAAAAAAAAAAAAGACGCCGCTTCAGAACAAGATGATGATGACCATTTGCTGGGCCACTGAGCTCTTTGGACCCGGCCCGGTGTGAGGTGCCGAGGCTGAATGACCTGGCAGGAGTCCGGGACAAAGACCCACCATTACTGCTAATATGCACCCGGCGCTGCTGCATGAAAAGAGGCAAAAGTGAGCACTGCTGTGATAAGGACTGACTCGACAGTCACCGCCTCACTCGCTGTCTTGCTTCTTCTATATGCCTTCAACAACACCTCTCCTCCGTCGCTCCCTCCATCCGCACTTGCCGTCACCAACACCTCTGTTCAGTCCGCCAAATGTCATATAACACGATGGAAATATCAACCTGACAGACGTGAGAGCACGTTGGACACGTACATGTTGAACTTGTATTATATATGAACAGACCATTGAGTCTTTATCCCACCAGGCCATTTCCATAATTGACCTAAAGTACTTTTCACCATTCATTTCGAAGACGGACTATTAAAAACACCTTTTGAAAGGGTCTGGTTCTACTTTCTTTTGAAATCAAAATGAAACTTGACTTGGCTTTATGTCAGCTAGACAGGTGAAATAGTTATAAATCATAAAGCAATTTGTGTTAAAAGGAAAGTTCACAAATTATATACCTCCCTTTAAACTATCCAGTTGTGTTGCCATTTGAGTCAATACTTGGAATGGGGTCAGTCCGGCAAACTGAGCCTGAGAAACCTGGGTGTTGTATTTGACAAAGACATGTCTCTACTTCAACACTGCAGAAAACTGACCAGAAACTGTTTTCTCTAAATTTAAGAAAATGTTGTCACAACATGATCAGGTGTTTATAATCCATGCGTTTGTATCTTCTCGTCTGGACTTTTGCAACAGTTTGTTTTCATGTCTTAACAAGAAGGATCTGTCTTGCCTGCAGTTGATAGAGAACTCTGCAGCGAGTATTCTGACATGCTCTAGTAGAAGAACTCACATTTCTCCGATCCTTAAAACGCTTCACTGGCTGCCAGTTTCTACTGACTCCTTCAAGAAACATCTTAAGACCTTTATATTTGTGCAGGCTTTTCCTTAATTTTCTGGAACTCCTTGTGTTGTTCTCTGTGTTATATTGACATTTTTAGTATATATTTTATTGAGTATTGTTTTGATTGTTTAAGCGCTTTGTGACCCTGGTCTGGAAAAGTCGCTATAAATATAAATTACTCGTTTATTTTCTTGGATTTGTTAGGGAACCAGGAAGTACAACATATATCTGTGTCACTTTAGTCTTTGTTGTTGATGTGTTTTTATGCATCTAAAAAGGTGGTTTACTCACATTATACAGCAGTAAAAGTCTAAATAGATGCCCTAGAGAAGAGAGTATTTTAATGTCCAGCATTTTTCATCCGGCTTTGTCACAGCAAGTCAGCCTCCTCCATCTTAACCTATCTTGGTCGTCCTCCCGAGTCACTCCTATCCTCCTTCTGTCCTTCACTGCATCCATCATCGTCTTACTTTTCTCTTCCTCCTGGTGTCTCCATCCAAAACATTCCACGTCCAAACTATCCAATACTCTCCTCCTGAACTTAGTCTGCGAACTTTTACACCCGACGGAAACATTCATCTGTAAATAATTTCCTTGTGTCTGCTTTGTATAAAATAGTCATTAAATATTAAGGCTTCTCTCGGCTTGTTTATTATATTCTGCAATCCAGATTTACTTTTCCTCCACATCTCTATAGAATTCATTTGTTGTAGGAGCAGAAAACTGAATAATGATCAACACTAAATGATGCATCAACAATATATGCAAAAACTAGCTGAAATACCTACCATCACTAGGGTATAAAAAAGGAAAACAGAGGAGAGTAAGTTCAGGTGGATTGTGGGTCTTTGCAAAAAAGAGATATAATTAAATAAAACATCTTAATCTAATATGTTGACTTTAATTGAAATAAGACATTTTAATTTAATAGGGGTTTTCTTTCCGCCCCCTTGCAATTAACAAAAGGAGTTGACATACTGGAAATATGTGACTTTGTCCACCTTATCTTGTCGTTTTATTGACTCCCACTTAATCAGGTCGAGGTAAAGGGGGCGTAAGGGGGGCAGACAACACCATGAAATTTTAAATAATTCCAATGTTAATCAAATTTAAACCATGTATATTATGTGTCAAGGAGATTTTCAGAATTACTCTTTTGGTAATTGTAAGGCGGGCGCAAAGGTAGGCAGGAGACCCCCTCTGGAAATTAGGATATTAATTATTTCAATTAAACTTATCCAAAATATAAGACATAAGTAAAATATCCCCAATTGAAGCCGATTTCAATTTTGGGTTGTTTCGTTTAACCCTTGTGTTATCTCAGGGTCATTGACTAAAAGGCCTGACAACAAATGTGTTTGTGGTATCCCTTGTTTTGCCACTGGGTCAAGGTGGACGACCTCTCTGGCTTACAGAAATACATATGCAGTGGTGGATGTCGTTCACCTTGACCCAGGGACAACACAAGGGATACCACAAACACATTTGCTTCCGGGCCTTCGGGTCAACTTGAACCAGAGACAACACAAGGGATACCACAAACGCATTTGTTTCCGGGCCTTCAGGTCAACTTGACCCAGACACAGCACAAGGGATACCACAAACACATTTGTTTCCAGTCCTTCGGGTCACCTTGACCCAGAGATAACTTAAGGGTTTAAATATCTATATCTCTGCAAGGCTAGTGTATGTATGGTTTACATTTCATATAAATTGGACGTTTTTGGTTTTTCTTCTGCCTTTCCCTCGACCTGGTCCAGTTGCCCGAGCGATTTGTGAGTCTATAAGACATTATCAGACGAGGACACACACGGACACACACGGACACACACACACACACACACACACGAGAGACCTTTGGTGTGTCCTAAATTGCACACTTTTGTACTTGCAGTGCGCACTCAAACAGCTAGAAAATTTAGTGTGGATCGATGGATACCACAGTTTTACCACAAAACAACACAACAATGGTAACACAATGAAACAACTTGTTTCAATTGGTGCAAAGTGCTGTCAAGTGTCTGAGATAATGGTCGGTTTCAATCAGCGCTAAAATGTAGTAGAAGGAGAAACGTTGAGTCATTTCCGGAAGTGTGTAGCGGGAGTGTTAGATTTTAGACAGTACTACCCTGTCGTCATATGTTCACTGCGCAAGTCAGTGCACCGTAAAGCACGAAGAGAAGGGTTTGATTGGAGACACAGCCCCATTATTTCCTCCATATATAGATAAACCCCTGCAGGTGGGAGTTCCCTACAGGCACCAGAGCATCTAAGACAAGGGGTTACATCACATATCTGACAGCAGAAGACGCATTGAAGTTACCGACTAATCAGGCCAGTATGAATCACTCCTCTGGAAAAAAATCGCTTGTAATAATCAAAGCGTTTATTGGCATTCTTTCACTTCCCATTAAAGGAGTCAGACACTTGGTTCCCCCGACTGTCTTCATTGGAACATTCAATTTTTCCTGACCTTTAATGACACAGCATGTAACGTCTGCCTCTGGAGAGAGACATTAATAGACGTGGAAACACATTACTAAGCGGCTCTAGCCGACTGGAGCCGCTCAGATTATAGAAGGAACCCCTGGTTTGTCATGCAGCGGCGGCGGCTTCCTCTCGCACAAACCCTTTGTTAGCGACACGTTCACGTCCAGAACCTCCTGCTACCGTGGCTTTAAACAGATCTTCATGAAGAGAGAGCTTCTACGTAGATTAGATTTTTTTTTCCATTAGGGACATCTTGCTAGTAAATTAGCTAGAGGTTGGATTTCAGGATGAATAATTGCGCAGTCAAAGGACGACACAAGATGAATACCCGAAATATCAAATGTACAAGATAAATGCTCGCGGTCCATTTATAGTGCAGCATTTATCAAAGGGTGTAGGAGAAAATGGTAATTTGATAAGAGGAAGGTTCGATTGGGAGAATTAAACACAGTGCTTTGACTGGAAAGTTTGTTTTTTTCCTGACCCCTATCAGAGGGTTCTTCCACCGCGAGATCCTCCACATGCTAATTACGGCTGAGTTGTTTGTTCTCGGCGGCTCTTTCTCTTGTTTACTAATGAATACCATGTGTGTTGCAATGCCGTAGCCTTGATGAGAATGGATTAGGTGACCTCTCCTCTTGTTCGCTCGCATCCGTGGGCAGAGAGGCCCAAACGCATCATCCATTCTAGCTGTCAGACAGTAGCTCCTTTAAAATGCATCTCCCTTGTTTTTTTTCCCCCCAATAAGATCGGGGCTCTTTAATCTGCCGTACATGGTCGCCGCGTCTACCTGCTGAGATCCACCTGTGATCAACGGGAGTCTGACAACCTGACGGAGCAGGTGGAGAGCATCCGAGGAGGACGGATGCCGCTTTAAAAGCACACCTAAGTGGGATACTTGAGGGGCGCCGCTGACCTCCGAGGTCCTCCAATCCATGCACTGTTGTTTTTCTCGGCTAATTATGAAGCGGTTGTTCAGGTTGATTGGTTTCCAGTGTGTAATTACAAAACAGTCTGCAGAGAGAGCTTTCTATTTGAGTGCCCGCCTCGTTCCCCCCCTGACCGCGAGGCAACACCAAGAGATTGGCCATGCAGAGAGTCAAGGCCACAAACCTAATTCAGCCCAAATCAGACAAAGTTAAAAGTAGAAGTTAGGGCGAGTCTGACGTCAGTAGTTTGGCTTTTAAGGATTTGTTTCAATCAATTTAACATTCTTTTCTTTATGTGAAATTACATGGTGTGTTTAATCATTTAATTATTATGGTCGATAAGACATTATCAGGCATTCATTTCAGGTTTCGAATTAGTATTTTTGAAGGTACAATCTGTAGAAGAATATATATATATATATATATATATATATATATATAGGTTTAATAATGTGAGGAAATTTCGTGTTTTGAAGACATTTTGATACTTTCTAAGAAGGTCTCTTTGAAAAGCATCAAAAACACATTCAAAAACACTAGATGCATTTAATAGGGCTTTATACGGACTGGTATGACAAAATAAAACTTGTAAAAAGCATAATGAACTATTATAGATACTGTATATAAAACCATTAATGATTAATGCAATTCATATCCAGTGTATGTATTTTTGATTATTGCTAAAGTGATGACTGTGTCTGAATGGTTTACAAAAGAAGTAGTATTACAACTTAATCTAGTTTAACTTTTAAATAAACTGGACTGAATTGATTGATTGTATCATCAATAAGTGTCTGTTTGTAAAAAAGACTCTTCTCATTGAAATATTTACACTAGAAAATATGCTTAAGCCTTTTGCTGGAGATTAAATCTCGTTTACCATAACCACATCGACTCTGCTCTGTGATTGGTCAAGCATTGATGTTTGTCACCGAGCATCATCAATCCAAGAAGTCCCCGCCTCCAAGCGGGGCGTGATCACAGCTGGCAGGAGGAGGAGTGAAGACCTCTATAACTATATTTATAATGGACTCAGCTTTCGTAACCTTTTTTTCACCGAGATTTCAGACAGGGGAAACTTTACAAAGTATTAATTTTAAAACATTTTCATGACGAGGGACTTCCTGCATCTTGGAGAGGAAGACTTTTGAAACATGATGTTTTCACATCAAGTAAAATCTGAACACTTATTATTACATTATGTTACTACAATAACATTGTATTCAATGTCAATTTGAACATCATTTTCTATATTTACATTGTAATTACAATCACCGAAAATTCCGAAATATGATGTTAAACATTGGATGACACTCGACTTTAAAAAGGCAGTAACTTGCTTAATATTTGAGCTAATTACAATAAGGGAGTAGTTAGTCCACAGTTTTTTTGGCCTTTATCAACATACTGTATAAGGGAAAAAAAAAATCCTGCTTAAAGTTAAAGTGATTTTGAGCACAAGATGATCTATGTATAGCATATACGTGTAGCACATGTGAGAGAACCAAGCTTAAGACTTAAATGCCCCTTTAAAAATAAAAATGATAATGTGAGGTTACGAATTACGACACAAATGGAAAGTGTAACCAACATTTTATAGGTTATAGATTTTCACCTTCCCATTAAAATCCGATTGCATGCTAACATTTATCATGATGTCGTCTTCCTAGTTTAGATTCTTACTTCACTACCAAACGGCTTCAACCCAAATCAGCAAGAGTTTCATTTTTAAGTAAAGAAGACATATTTAAAAGGGCCATTTCAATTTAAATATAAATGAAATGCCCCGATGTCATCAGCGACGCCGTCTGATCAGATAAGAAACACAATCTAGAACTTCCTGGAAGTCATCTAAAGTCACAGCGGTTAGCTTCACAGAGACGTTCTCGACTGGAGTGAAACTCTCGCAGCAGTTCATCCGCATGATTAAAGTCTTCACATCACAGCCTACGCGGAAATTAATAATCGTCCGACTTGAGTTAACAAATGGTGACATGATTTCATTCCAACAAACATTCGCCCCCGACCGTCGTTAGATACTTTTAATGACTCAATTTCAGATGTCAGAGTGTCAACGGTGCTGTTCTTCACGTCGCCTGCTGGAAGACCACATTTGTTCTGTTTGATCTTCGCGAAGGCGCTCAGTATTCATGAAGCAGAAATGCAGAGGCAGAATATCTTTTCTGAGGATGTTGCCACGAGCGACTTTCACTTTATCACCGCTCATTGGGACAAGCCAGCAGCCTCTGCCTTCCAAATGAACAGTGAACAAAAGAATGCTTAAATTACAGCTCCAAGTTTTAAACCATAGATGAGACAGAAAGGAAGAGTGGGGAAAAGCCAAAAGCACTTATCACCACTACTCTGTAAAAAAAAAAGAAGCGTGATAAATTATTGAATTGAAACACAACCTAAAAAGAAAGAGAATTCCTTTTCTTAAGACAAAGAATTACCGAAATTGAAACGGATAAGTTGTTGTACAATCTTCAAAGATGTTAATTGAGACTCTAATCATATGGAGGAAGACAAATCTTTTCTTTGTATTCAAAGTCGAAACAGTGCTTGAATACAAACAAGCCAAACTCAAATGAAAGAAAGACACTTATAGCACTATATTTATCGTTTCCATCAAAGTGATGTCGCAGATTCAGTCTTTATAAAACTGTTCTGCATCTGACAAAGACACAAATGAATCGATCAAAGGCACCAGATAACCCACAAACTCCTGTGTTTATATATCTTGTTTACACCTAAAGTTGCAAGAAGCTACAACGATAAGATAAAGCAGATCAGGTAACAGAAGCCTTAAAAACAAACAAAAAAAGAATGAAAACCAGAAACAAATGAACAGAAGAACTAGAATTCCAGAAAAAATGTTTAGCTACGAGATTCATTCTTATCACATTTTTTCATTTTAATCACATTTTTTTGTCCATGACGGGACAATACAAGATTACTCATTTTAAAAACCTAAAAGAGGAAAAACAAGTTTTTTCTCCTGGTCATCAGTGGTTATAGTCCACCACTGAAAAAATATCAAAAGATTGATATAAATTTATAGTTTAATTTAAAGTAAAAACATCTTCATGATGAGAGACTTACTGCAGGAAGACTTTAACATTTGAAACATGTGAATGAGTCAGGAGAGTTGGGTTTTAACATGAGTTGCCCTTTAAGTAAAGTGTCAACACTTTATAATGTTATAACAAAACACTTTTTTTTTTATAATGTACTATGTTACTTATAATTACATTGTTATTAAGAGACAGTGTTCTCAATTTACTTTAAGTCTACCCCTGTATAAAGCTTGGTTTATACATATAAAATTTAAAAATAGACTTATATATAAACTTGCTGAACTATGCAAGAGGGTGCTATCACCACTATTTGGCCAATCGCGATGTATTCCGAAAAAATATTCGGAGGCTGCTAAGGGCTGAAAGAGGGCAAAAAAAATTGAATGACTTGCGACTTTTAAAAGGTTGTTACTTGCCTAATACTTGAGCTACTAACAATCAGGGACTATTTAGTTTAGTATGTATGATGTACACATTTAGGTTAAAGTCTAATAAATTAACTAGCTGATGTAAGTAAAAGGGCCTATTTTGGCCAATCGAGACGGATTCCAAAAAATGATGCGGAATCTGCTAAAGCCTTGAAGAAGGCCAAAAATGTTGGACGACTTTCAACATTTAAAAGAACATATGTTTTTGCTACAAGATACACAACAGCGTGAAACATTAAACAATTTATAGACAATAATTCATGCTAATCACATCTTCCAAGTTACCAATACTTCATGTTTTATCAGACATCCATGACATGATAATTTAACATAATATGAGAAGTTGACCTCTGAAAATAGGTAAAAGGAGTCAGTTTTAAGACATATGCTCATTTTAAATTCCTAAAAAGAAAATGTTTAGTTACACGGTGAAATGGAGGTTGAAATAAAGACTAAGGAAGAGGTGTTTGTTCCTGGTCTTCAGTTGTTGGATACAGAAATTGAAGTTGGTCTAGAACATAAACAAAGACCAAATAATGTTTGGTTATAAAAAAAAAAAAAAGGCAGAACGCCACACATTCCCAAATGATATCACCACAAGTCATCAGCGGCGTTGGTGCGAAGCAGCTCGATAATGAAGTGAGAATATGGATGTCGGTGCTGCTGCTCATAGATATTAGAACCAGATGCCAGGTTAGTCAAACCCCACGTGAGCAGATAAAACATGCAAAATAATTCAACAATCAAGGACTTGACGTAACATTGACAGAAGGAATTATTCAGAACATTTTTTTTTTATAATGAATGCATTTTTTCCTGTAGAATGAAAGTTTCTCGTTGATTTTTGTAAGATAATAAAGGATGTACAGACCTATAATTGAAGCTATCGCGGACGATTCCCTCGCCATTGACGTGCGAATTGACTGCTGTCTAAATTATAGCCCATTTCATGATGAAGAACACGAGGGGGGTGACTGCAAATGTCTCCCCTTTTATCACAGCAGGGACCTCAACCCAACGTGTGTCCACTTCTCAAAAGGGGAACGATTTCAGAGGCCACCATATTTCAGCAAACATACAGACTGAAAACTGTTTTGTTTTTTTGCTCTGAAGCTTAAGAAACGTTCTGGCCAGAGCAACAGGAGGCGGCAGGACGAACCAGCTTGAAAACAATGATTCTAAGAGCATTAAAAAAACAGCAGCAGCTTCGCAATGCAGCAGTGAGAACTTCCCACTACTGTTATTACCAACAACTGCTTTCACTCAGATACCTGTCAATGTGGATCGATAACCCCACGATACTTGCACCGTTGAGTTTAAGGAGAGAATCAAACTGTTCAAGAGCAAACTTTTGAATCATTTTATTTTTATTATTGCTGTTTTGTAATCAATATCTTCATAAAACTGTGTATAAAATAAAATAATTCGATTTTTTTTTCAAATATTAACTGTTAAGTGTTTGGTAATTTCTGTGTTGCAATTAAACTTCCAGCCACTAGATGGTAGTGGATGCTACGTCTTACAAAGATAAATCAACAAATCTTGTGATGAATGAGGACGAGAGGATACAGTTGTCTCCAGGTGCTTTTAAAATTGATGTTTGGACATATTTTGGCTTTAAGATCTAGTAATTAAATCAAAGGAAAGTGGAACATTCACAAGATATCACTTAAATTCAGTGTATAAAAAGGTTGTGAAAATTGTGCAAGTGTATTTAAATATATCATAACATTTGGAGAGCCGTATACAGAGCTGAAGATATATCTTATTGAATCATATATATCGCTATAGGCCTAGTTATTATGCAACAACAACAAAAAAGTGTCAAATGGGAAGATGTCAACACAGTGGTTCAGCAGTGGACCTCGGACGATTCCGAAATCGCACTGTGGCCAAAAGTTATTCAAGGGGAAAAGCAGGGACTTATCAGACTTTAACAGGACCATGATACATTTTCATGAACATCTCAAGTACTACTGCATTAAGGACCATCAGTATTCTCAATAGATGATTTGAGTCAAGTTCTCTTCTGTCTGTAATCTCAGCGAACAATAGGTTACAAGAGCCGAGTTCATTATGTACGTAATAAAGGGTTTCACTCCTCCTCCAGCCATCCAGCTGTAATCACGCCGCGCTTTGTTCATACATCGAGTCCCTTGGAGGTGGAGACTTCCGGGATTGATGAGGCATGGTGACAAACCTTGATGCTTGACCAATCACAGCAGAGTGGGCGTGGTTATGGTAAACAAGATTTTAGCTGGAGATAAACTAAAATGCTTCAGTGGGCGTGGCTTAAGCATATTTTCTAGAGTAAATATTTCAATGAACAGAGAGTTTTGTCCAAACAGACACATACTGATGAGTACAATAGAGGTCCAACATCTATTTAAGACGCACTTAAATCGATTTGTACCCCAAACATATCTTGGTCCACAATGTTTGACATATTTAATCAATGTCTAGTATAATTTTAATGAACCAAATTCTCGGTACGGCTCAACTATAATCTGTGACAAAAAGAGCTTCAGGGGGGGAAAAAAAAAGGAAAAGTAATGCTGTCAGAAGCACATGGAGGGATAAGTTGCAGCAACCCTGGCTTGTCATTTTTTTCCATCAGGAGAGGACAAAGTCACCTTGGCCAGGGACGACCGGTGACAGGTGGAGTGGGAGGCGGCGAACGAGAGGCACCGGGCCCCGGCTGACACGGCCGCGCTCTAGCCGAGGTGACAGGCGCGAGAAGTCCCTCACCGGGGGGCTTGACACCAAACAGCACTTGCCCCAGGAGATGCCGCATCAGCACATCTTTCCAGGGGAAATCAGAATAGAAAGTTTTGCACTTCCTTTTCTCCGTCAGTGTTACATTACTTTAACATTCTGCTAACCTCCGTGTTGAAGACGCGTTGCATATTGATGAGGCCGGGAACTTATTAACGCTCTCGAAAAAAAATAGAACAAGGAACTGCTTGTACCAACATGGATTTAATAAAAAACCAGGAATTTTTTATCATTTAAATACTTTGTATGCAACTCGGTTTCACCTTTTGCTCGTTTCCCGATTCGCGCCATCTTTATTTCATCTCTCGTCTTCCTCCCTGGTCGGCATCTATCACGGTGCGGGAGGCCACCTCTCCTCTGACAGCTTTGTCAATGTAAATTACTACACTCCGTCTCAAGTGTTCCAGCCAAGAGAGAGCCGTAACTGCAGGGAAGCCCGTTGCCTGCTCCAACAATAAGAGAAATACAGAATAACTAACCCAAACTCCAACTTGAATGTTTGGACTCGCCTTGATCTCTCCCCGAGCCGCTTTCAGCTTTGACTATTGATTTATCGCTGCACTATAATAGTTCTTGCTTCTCGCTCACAAAAACTACTCTGGAATTGTCTATATTTTGAAAAATCGTTTATTGCTTCTCTGAAGATTTATGGAACAATGTGAAAACTTAAAAGCAAAAGAGGAACTTCAGTGAACTCACAACATAATCAATTAATGACATCACAGAGCCCAAAAAAAAAAAACACCAGCACTGATCTCTACTACAGTAACGAATAATGGTTTCTGAAGGATCGTTTCTGAATTAACGTCTCGGAAATAACGTATTGAACGTTCCCGAATTAACGTTCTGCGAATGAACGTTCTGCGAATTGACATTCTGCGAATGAACGTTCTGCGTATGGACGTTTTCGAATGGACGTTCTGCGAATGAACGTTCTGCGTATGGACGTTCTGCGAATTGACATGCTGCGAATGAATGTTCTGCGAATAAACGTTCTGCGAATGAACGTTCTGTGTATGGACGTTTTCGAATGAACGTTCTGCGAATGGACGTTCCGCAAAGGAACGTTCTGCGAATTAATATTTTGCGAATGAACGTTCTGCGAATCAATGTTCTGAGAATGAACGTTTCCGAATGAACGTTTCCGAATGAACGTTTCCGAATGAACGTTTCCGAATGAACGTTTCCGAATGAACGTTCCCGAATGAATGTTCTGAGAATGAACGTTCTGCAAATGAGCGTTCTGAGAATGAACGTTCTGCGAATGAACGTTCTGCGAATTGACGTTCTGCGAATGAACGTTCTGCGAATGAGCGTTCTGAGAATGAACGTTCTGCGAATGAACGTTCTGCGAATTGACGTTCTGCGAATGAACGTTCTGCGAATGAACGTTCTGCGAATTGACGTTCTGCGAATGAACGTTCTGCGAATGAACGTTCTGCGAATGACCGTTCTGCGAATTGACGTTCTGCGAATGAACGTTCTGCGAATGAGCGTTCTGAGAATGAACGTTCTGAGAATGAACGTTCTGCGAATGAACATTCTGCGAATTGACGTTCTGCGAATGAACGTTCTGCGAATGAACGTTCTGCGAATTGACGTTCTGAGAATGAACGTTCTGCGAATGAACGTTCTGCGAATTGACGTTCTGCGAATTGACGTTCTGCGAATGAACGTTCTGCGAATGTGCGTTCTGAGAATGAACGTTCTGAGAATGAACGTTCTGCGAATGAACGTTCTGCGAATTGACGTTCTGTGAATGAACGTTCTGCGAATGAACGTTCTGCGAATTGACGTTCTGCGAATGAACGTTCTGCGTATGGACGTTCTGCGTATGGACGTTTTCGAATGGACGTTCTGCAAATTGACGTTCTGCGAATGAACGTTCTGCGTATGGACGTTTTTGAATTGACGTTCTGCGAATAAACGTTCTGCGAATGAACGTTCTGCGTATGGAAGTTTTCGAATGAACGTTCTGCGAATGGACGTTCTGCGAATGGACGTTCTGCGAATGGACGTTCCGCAAAGGAACGTTCTGAGAATAAACGTTCTGCGAATGAACGTTCTGGGTATGGACGTTTTCGAATGAACGTTCTGCGAATGGACGTTCCGCAATGAAGGTTTCCTTTTAAAATTCTGACAATTACCTTGTGAATTTAAAGAAACAAAACAATATAGCACATATTGGATGTTGTCATGGAAACAAACAATTCCCTTCAGTATCATTTCAATGTAATTAATGTCTAGTTGTCAACCATCTAAAGACTAAACAAAACTAGCTACTTGAAAATTTCTACCCATTAACTTTGCAAACAACAAACACTACAAATGTTTGCAAGAAACCAGGTGTGCTGTAGCCTTGTTACCTTCGTCTGAACAAAGAACAGAAGTTACCATCTGCTGAGTAAACAATGTTGATTTCCTCCCATTACACGACTGATTTGGTTGCGTACACGCCCGCCACGGAACCTTGATCAGACTGTAGTCTTCCACTTGGAAATATGGCCTATTTACTGCTTCAAATGAGCTCCCTTAGGATTTATTTGCTAAATTGCAAAGGACGAAAGATAATTAATATCTCAGTAATTAGGCATGCAAGGAATACATCACAGAACCCACAACGCCCTCTTATTATGAAAAGGGGGGAAGAAAAACTACAGTTTGAAAATATGTAGATTTAAAAACCGTCCCCGAGGGGTTTTCATTCCTTAGTTATTTTTCCTTTTCGTCTGTGAATAGAACATCAGCTGCTGTTGGTTTGAACGACCCCCTCCAATGCTCAGCAAATTAAGAACAAAGATGAGTGAAGAAAGAGGGGAATGTATTGTTTTCTTCTGAATAAACACGGCGCTCAAGGTCTCATTTGTAGACACACAACAAGACATTAATGTGCATGTTAACAGCTTCCAACGACCTCACAAGGAACGGCTGTTGCAGACAACTTGGCAAGTGAAGTACTTTGATCCTGTTGGACGGCAGGTTGCTTAAAGTTCGGAGGAGACGAGGCTGGAATATGATGAGAAGACTTTTTACGTAATAAAGTTTAGTTTAAGTGCAGAACATAAGAAAAAACAACGGTAAATATAAAGAAGTCTGATTGTTCTACAACAGTTGGTATATGAATTAAAGATGACGGTCTAATTTCGAAGTATTCTCTGCCCTATACAAAAATATGTTGAGGAGGGGATATACTTAGAAATTAGAAAGCACTCAGAGAGCGCAGACCTCTGCCAAGCATTAGATTAGTTAGTCGAATTTACAAGGTAATGATAACCAAATATGCATTTCCCAGTTCTGTCTCAATATAATCATAAAGTCATTGACTATCGCATGACCTCCTTGGCTGAGGTAAAAGAAAATAGGCCACAAATATTTGTAATGTCAAACCATGTCAACCATTGAGAGAAAAGAAAAAAAAATCATTATTTTTCTTACATATAAATAGCTTTTCTCAAAAACTGCAAATACAATGCAATAATAATATATACAATATTAATAACATTTGGGAAAATATATGTAATATTAATAAGAATATATAGAACATTAACAAGATGTATTTAAATGTTTATATAAACAAACAGAAAAAATAAATAAAATAATTAGGAGTTCACTCTGAGCTACACGTTCATTAGTGATTATTAACAGGAAATGAAGTAATTCAAGATTAACTTTAGTGAAAACTAACTTCTCTCTATTTATTAGTGTAAGTACCATGATATTTTGACCCTTGCGTTATCTCAAGGTCAAGGTGACGCGAAGGCAGTAAAACAAATGTGTTTGAAGTATCCCTTGTGTTTTCTCTGGTCACCTTGACCCTGCCATAACACAAATCTTATTTCATATCAAATCCTTCTGAATTTTTTTCTGACAATGATTTCAATCTAATATTAGAGATATTTGTGGTCTACTTTTCCTCTGGTCACCTAGAGCCTGAGATAACACAAGAGTTCAATGAAAAAGCATAATTATAAAAGTATTAATAGCATATTAAATATTAAAAAAAATTTGTGTAATTGTTAATAAGTCCCCTATTCAAGAGTAGCAGCATATTCATACTTGATTCAATAAATAGTGAATTAAAACAAATAGTAATTATTCTAAACGACAAATTGGTATGAAATGAATAAAGTATGTTTGAATTAAAAAGAAGACAATTGAAAAATTAAAGTCTTATGTCTTATACCAAAAACAAGAATGCATTTCAATTCCAAACGAAAAGAAAAAACAGGTTTCTGAAATATTGGAAAGGCTGTTTTGTTGTTTAAAACACTGAAAACAATCCCATTTTTATTCTAGTAACAAACACTAAAAAAAGAACAGTGTGAAAAAACAATGACACCTTAAACCTAATGGGAAGTTTTTACTTGTGTGGTTGACAAAAGACTAATATCTCTAATGGAGTGAAGGAGTTCGCCACAAAGGAAGTGTGTCAGCTTAGTGTTTGGATAAAGAAAAACAAAGTGAATAATAATGAATACAAGATGTAACACAACAAATAAAAGATCTCAGTCAACTTCTGAACAGAGAGAAAATATCTCAAAATATTGCACTGCAGAGCTGATAAATGAATAAAAAAATTGAACATTCAAATTCCATCCTGACCTCATGTGTGTGCTCGTCTTGTTACACAAAGTGAAGCAGGGACTCACAACTTTATTAAAAGGGAAAAAATTGACAAATGTATCAAGCTAGAATTTCTCGCAAATAACTGCTGTTCATTATTCTTCTCTCCATCAACAATAAGAACAATGCAAAAAAAAAAAAAACTCTGGGCGTTGACGCGTAGAAATG
Source organism: Callionymus lyra (assembly GCF_982586985.1). Lineage (NCBI taxonomy): Eukaryota > Metazoa > Chordata > Actinopteri > Syngnathiformes > Callionymidae > Callionymus > Callionymus lyra. The sequence goes on from NC_141826.1 coordinate 11,660,888, forward strand.
AACAACTCAGAACGGTCTCCGCTGGCAAACTTACCAGGCAATTACCAAAAGAAATAAGCACATAAATAAACATAATGCCCGGAAGTGTAGCGTGACTGTCACCATTATTCGATAGAAAAACCATCCTGAGCTCACATGGTGCTCGTGATTGCATTTTTATTGAATCTCACTTGCAAATCATCCACACTCTGAAAACATCTGCAATGTCCGGCGAGATTGAAATGTAGCTTGTCAAATCCCGACATAAATAAGTAATGATGCTCCGAGATGTGATCAAAAGAAGGGGGCAGATGAGCGGGCGGCTGGAGTCGGGGACTGGATGGAGTTCATTGGCTCCCCTTCAGGCTTGGCAGCACAGCCAACTGTCACTCTCCTCCAGCCACCGCCAGAAATCATCCAATTTCATCCGCACGTGAGGAGAAGGTCACCGGGTGGGGTGGTCCACACTCAGCTGTGGGAATCACTCTTACTTAGGAGCCGTGTCTCCCGAGACCCTTGTTCCCCTCAATCACTCCGGAGACTCTGGACAATCTGAGCCACTTGACGGAGACTCTGGTCATTACAAGTCTTTACAAGCACGGAATACTGAGAAGTGAGAAATATATTTTCCTGGTGGAGAATTCTTCATGATTTACCTACGATTCTTAATTCCGGGGATACGCTTTACTATATTTTATTTACTGCACAAGATTAAGGGCGGCACTACAGATGATATACATATTTGGCTAAAGTACTGATTTTTTTAAACATCTTTCGTATACGTTATACCATTTTTTTTTTAGTGCACAATCTTTAAAGCGGAACTACAGAAGATAGATATTTTTTAATTACATTGTTGTGAAAACAGAAGTGTCTCCAGCGCTGCCGCCACAGTCAGTATTTGTAAAAAAGAAAATACACAGGAAAAATATATACAGTATAGCTTAGTTCTGAGATACAAGTTGTTAGGCCCAACATGAACAGTGACAACATACCAAGTATGATCTCGTATTTAACTTAAATCTTAAAATACACGTGACATTTAAAAAGTTTATAATGAAGGCAGTGGGCCCTGTTTAAAAAATATAAAATAAATAGAAAGGTATTTTTCAAACAAACTGAACGTGGCGGCAGCGCTGAAGACACTTCTGTTTTCACGACAATGTAATTAAAAAAATATTTATCTTCTTTTGTTCTGCTTTAAAGCTTTTGCAGTAAATATAAATAAAGTAAAATTTATCTGGAAGCTCCCTGGCAATTGAAAAAGTAAGTACTTTAGCAATGCTTGAAAAGAACACAACCAAACGCAACTGCCGTCTCCGACCCACTGCTGTAATGCAGTATTTTGGTCATGTGGCGACACTGTTCGCCGAGGAAATTGCGATGCTAACACCGCCTACGTGTCTCTTCATAACTATGGTAACTGTCTGAATATATGCTTTGAACGTTCAGAGGTGTTCCTGTTTTCCTTCACCAACCCCCAGCTTTCCTCATGCGATCTGGCGACGTTTGCGCCACCAATGGCTGCCTTTGTAATCGTTTCGCTTTTTTAACTTTACCACACAAAAAAAAATCCTGTTTTGTTCTAACATGACTGTCAATTTAATAGGTGTAGCGAATAAGTTAAAACCTTTGAATATGAAACTGATCAACAAAGAATACAAAAGTTAAAATGTTACATAGTGCTGCTTTGAGTCTTTCATTTTGGATAGAGAAGCATGAATAGAAATGTTGCTTTTTAACATTTACTTCACATCACTCCAATTGTTTTGGCCTCTTGTGCATTCTAGAATGTATTTTTGAACCATTTTGGCCTGACCCTGAGCTACAACGATAAAATGGTGATACAAGTGTAGGCTAAAATTGCCTCTGGGAATGCCTCTATATTCCAATAAAGCAAATTCCGGTAATAGGCTTTTTGTACAGCGGAAATCCCGGGACCCTATTGGCTAATGGCTGGTCTCATGACCTGATCTTAGGCAGTTTCATGTGGCCCCTGCCTTCATTATAAACAGTGTTACTTTTTAAAACGTTTTAAATGTGTCATGTATTTTTTTAACACAACTATATGAGATCATTCTGTTTATGTCGTCACTGTTCACCCCCACCCCACCAACATGCATCTCTGAACGAATGAGTTCTTTATTTTGTCACTCAAATAATAGATGAAAACACGTTTATTCAGTGTGTCACTCGTCCGATTCAAACACTTTGTTGTGTGTTTTCCCTGGTGCCCCGAAGGGGAAATGTCGGTGATGAAGACCCAGTGAGAAGTTCACTGCATCATTTTAGGGGTAGAATTCAGTCCCAGAGTACAGAGCAAATGAGAAAGTTGTTTTTTTTCAGAAATGTTTTAAAAGATTCAGACACACAACAGCCTTGGACGAGGTCTGTGTAACAAATAATCAAAGTCCGATATTATGCGCAGCCATGTTTTAGTCATCCGGTGCTGCTCCATGAAATATTGAAAGTGGAGTTGAGATGGTGTTGGCTTTGATCAGTGTCAGCCTCGCTTGTCTTCTGCGGCTCTTGTTCTTTGTCAGCGCCGAGCAACGTATTCAGCCCCCAGTTTGCCCCTACAACTCCGATTTGCCTTGTTCCTTTTGACAAGGACTGCTTAAAATACATCTTAATGTATTTATTTATCGCCCTGCCTAACGCTTCATGTCATTCAAAAGAAAGGAACATGTGCGCTCACGTCCAGACGCTACAAGTAAGAGCTCCAGACAACGAATTCCTCACAGGCAAATTAATCCTTGTATTGTTAAGGCAAAGCCGTTTGTCACAGTGTGAGTCGAGAAGAATTTGAAGGCATCGGTCTAGACTAGCTTTAAGGTTCCGTCTGTGACAATAAAAGATTGTTTTAGCTGTTAGCATGATTAGCACAATAGCAAATCAGTTGTATAATCGTAATGATGCATAAAACAACTTTACAAAAGGAAAGAATATCGACAATAATCCAGACGATTGATGGGGATCACATGGTTAAAGGAAGATATTTTTGATACACAACAAATAACTTAAATGTGCAAAACACTTCTTAATGGACATCAGCTATAATAAATAACTTAATTTGTTAGATTCTAATTATACAATTCTTCTTTTTTTACTTATATTTATGATCAACTGTGCATAATTGTTCCGTGATATATAGGAAGTTAAAAATTAAAATCTTTATAAACATTAACAATTAAAAAAAAACATTTTAGGCAATGACTTTCTGTTGTAAAAAAAACAACAAAAAAAAAACTATCAGTGTGAGTGGTTTGGTGTTGATCTCTGCTGTCCAACATCTTTTCTTGACTTTAATATTTGTGTAATATTTTGAACGACCGCCATATTTGATGACACGGAAAGTTCTTTAATATCTAAGTAGAAATGTATTTTTAAAATAAAGAGTTTTCCAATTTCTTATTCAATAATACAGTTTACAATAGAGGCCGTGGGTCCCAATATATTTTACTCAAAGGCCGGAAACGGGCATTTTTGATGGTGATGCATCCTTTCCTGTAGAGTAAATCAATACATTTAAAAAGTAAAATGCTGAATCGTCAAAAAGCAGAATATTAATTAAACACATTGGTGTTGGTTATCTGGTTAAAAAACTTTCAAATCTCGTCATATCAACAAATAATTGACAGTAGAGAGGAAAATCATCAAACTATCCAACAAATAACCAGACTGTGTATTACCAGTATATTTATATAAAACATTTAATTTCTCTCCTGCTCTTGTTCGCACAAATGTATCCAACATAACTCAACATCTAATTAGAGGGGGGTTTATTTAACAAGAAAAACAACTTATAAACAATTTTAGGAAACTTTCCAAACTAGCGCACAGCAACACAAAAATGTTCCCGGAGATACTCAACTATCCGAGATCACAAGAAAGCAAACCAAGCATTATTGCATTAGCAGCAGGACCGCTGGGGCATTCAGCTGTCCAAACCTCCCCAATTAAGAGCAAAACAAAAGGTCAGAGTACAATACTCACTTGTTCATATACAGTTAATTATAAGTCTGATTGCTTCGACATTACAAAACTGACTTCTCTTCCTCTGAGGTTTTTCATTAGCTCGGGCCAGTGAGGAGACGAAAAATAAATTAAAAAACAAAACAGTTTTCAAGATGAAGATTAAATAATAAGAGGCTTGTACATAAACACATGCATTATCTTCTTAAATGTAACAAATTAATCTTATATTTTTACTAAATTAATGAAATGTTTAATTTAGTTTGTAACGTTATTCTGTTTGGAACATGAAAATTACCCCCCCCAGATGTATTTTTCAATAAAGTATTTGCACAATGTCAAGCCCTCGGATGTTAAAACGTCAATGTAAAGCAAAAATATCGTATCTATCTATAAAAAAATGTATAAATATAACATTCAAGGGGTTGACATTGTTCAAATCTTCCATATTTTCTGGATTTAAGAATATATATATATATAAATTTCTTTGATTTTCATAAATCCAGAAAATATGAAAGGTAAATTAAAAATATAAAGAAAAAAAGGAAAATTATTTATTTTCACTAAGGGTCTCTAAAATAAAGGGTTCAACAATTAAACACAGAAATAGAGAGGGCTAATTGGTGTATTTTTGTATTTACAGTGTACCCTGTTGAGTATCAGCTTCACAATAATCATCATCATGCTGCTCAAGTGCCCTTTCAATGTACTTCAAGATTTTTTTTAAAGACTACATGAAAAAAAACATCTTATTTTGTTCCTCTGTGTACATTGCCAATCATGATAATTCAGAATGTTCATAAATACTCAAGACACATTGCATCTGTTCCTGTATATATTTTTAACACCTTTCTGGTCCGTGGACAATCACTTGAAATACATCATCTACTTCCATACGACTCTTGATTCTCTCTTAATCCGTTGTGAAACCAAATCAAACAACATCATTCGCGTCTTCAGATTCTTCCCAAACTTCAACTTTTGTTCGAGAAAGATTATTATTAATTGATCAGTCATCAGTTTTTCCACCCGTGACTCGGGTGATTAATCAAACTTCGCCGATTAGATCCACCTACTGCCACCGACTGCCGCTCCTAATAACCACACGCAGACATCACCTGCCGATCTGTATCATTCCGGCGCTCGTTCAACAGCGGGGATGTGGGTTTTTATAGAACAAAGAGCTAATAGATGTTCCGACAACTGAGCAGTCAAATGGTCGTACTCCATCTTCCCTTTCCCGGAGTTATATTCGCTCCAACCAACCTTCCCGTCGCCTCCTTCTGTTCCCACCTTACGCCCAGGTTTGACTTTACCTTACGCCGAGAGCCCCTGATATTTTTTCTGGGGCTGGGGGGGGGCGGGGCGCTGACTTTGTCACAAACTGTGATGAATGGCTCTGGCTCTTGTATCGATTTCCAAACTGAAACAATTTAAGGACAAAACTAGTCGCAGTTTATCATATTGATTTTTTCCCCTTAGAATCAATTCCTGGCTTTCAGGTGCCAGCGAGCCTCTGAATGAATACATGAATGTAGAAATAGATGAATACTTAACCCGTACTCGCTGCGCAACCGAGTCCCGGCGCGCGTGACTGACTCTTCTCCGAGTGAGTTTTAAGTGAAACGTCAATGTGGGAATATGGATGAAGGCATGTTGGCAGGAGCGAGCTTCCTGTTGAGATTTACATTGTTGACTGAGAGATTTATTTTTTGTCAGTATGCCACCGGAGATGTCGCCCGTACCCAAACGGAATATAATTTCTGAGGGATTTATGACTCGCTCGAGTCCGTGCCGATTGGTGACTATAGCGGCTGAAGACCACACAGTGATGATCGACTGTCAAAATGTAGAGCTGAAGTGTCATCTTCAAATGGAAGAGGAAGTTAACACAGGAAGTGTATTTGATTGTGGCTTTGAAAGATTTTGAAGTACATATATAAAGATAGGGGGGGGGGGAAGAATAGCCTATTTTTTTTATTTTTATATGAACGTACTGCTTTCTGTCTTACAGGAAGTCAAGGGTCCACAAACAGAAAGCTTTTCTTCGAAAAGCTACTATGGTTGAAGGCAAATTAATTTCAATACTTTTAAAATATTGTTTGAAATTAACTTTAAGACCAACTTGTAAAGCCAACAAAATACAAAAAAAACATAATGGATGGAATCATGAAGAAAAAATTTTTGCTAAAAGTTGCTACATGAACTACGATGAAGTAGAAAAGCAACAAGCCTCTGCGGTTTTGTGTTGATTTAAGTGTGTCTTAAATAGATGTTGGACCACTATTGTACTCATCAGTATGTTTTTGTTTGTACAAAACTCTTTTTTCATTGAAATATTTACAGTAGAAAATGTACTTGAGCCCCGCACACTGAAAAGGCTTTGTAAACCATAACCACACCCACTCTTCTCTGATTGGTCAAGCATCAAGGTTGTCACGGGTCATCAATCACAGAAGTCTCCACCTGCGAGGGACTCATTGTATAAACAAAGTGGGCGTGATTACAGCTGGCTGGACGAGGAGTGAAGCCATTATTACGTCATAATGGACTCCGCTCTTGTAACCTCTCATTCACCAAGATCTAAGACAGGGAAAACTTCACATGTGATCTAGAATAGTTGGGTTTTTACATTAGATGCCTTTTAAGTTCATTATTCAACATGTGTTCATTTATAGTTTTGATGCCTTCAGTGATTATCAACGATGTAAAAAGTCATGAAGATAAATCAAATGCATTGAATCATTAGCTAAACCTGTATTGTATATCTACTACTGCTTTTAGCAGAAAGACATAAACAAAACAAACAATATTTGAAATAGCAAAAATGAGTCCAGAAACAAAATAGAAAAGCAACCGTTGCTGCTGGTAAAACGTCAAAAACCCCAAGGAGGGCTGCATTAATGCAAACAAAGAGCCTCGGGGCTGCTCTTCTCTCAGGTATGCTTTAGCCAATACCCATTGAGAACCCCATTCAGCCAGACCACATTCATCACCTCAAACATTTCATAAGGTGGTCAAAGGAATAGTTGCGAAATCTGACCAGAATCACGTTATAAAAAAAAAAATGCAACTTTTCCGTGCTGGATTTTGAAGGAGTCAAAGTGTCAAGATCGCGCTTTAATACGAGATTGGATTTGATTAGAAAACGCTGACGGTGCGTCCGGGCGACACACCTGGAAAAACACACGGCTCCGACCCCCGTGAATGCATTAGTGCTGACAGCGGAGTCACAGGCGGGCGGACGTGCCCTTGGCCGCGGAGATTCTCGGACGCTGACCGTCGCCGACAGCCGCACAAAGGGTGAATATTGGCCATTACAAATGTAAAACAAACAACAACGCCGGAGCAGGAGTGGACTGCAGTGCCGCACTGAAAGCACATTATCTACTTAACCTTGTGTCCTTTTACTCGCGCCGGCTTCCTTCTCTCCAGCTGCTCGAATTACCTGACGGATTTTAACGCCTGGAATAGAAATTGGCTTTCATATATTGAAAGAAAATAGCAGGAATGTTGTTTTTTTTAGAGAAAATATCTTCTTTGTTTTGCTTTTGTTTAAAAGGTAATGGAAATCTCTTCTTTTTTTTTAAGCCACAAAGAGGAAAAGGATAAATACAAACAGGTAATTTGGGCTTTAATGTGGTTTTGTTCGATAGAATGGCCCCCATATGTTCCTCACCTCCATGATTTATATCCTGGGCTGTGGAATAAATTAAAAGTGCAGGTCCATTTATCATCTTATTTTGATTTTTTGCAAGAGAATACAATTATTAAAAACTGCAGCGCATTCATTTAATGAAAAATATATATATTATTATTTTTTAATCTTTAAATATAATGTTTTCTGAGGTATCTGCACTGTTATATGTTCATGAGACTTTAGATGCTTCTGAAATATGTCAAGGCCTCATGTAGTAAGAGTGTGTGTGCTTGGAAAATGCTTTTCCATGGCAGTTGTGCTAAGAATGAAAAGAGAGTAGAAAAAACGTGTATATTTTTGGCTGCTCCAACCACTTACTGGTCATGTTGTGAAGTCTACATAAGAGATACATCAACAATCAATATTGATCAAAAAGTAACACACCCATGTGTTTACAGTTAAATTAATGGAAATTAAAGTATTCACAAATTGATAAATGTGTTTCTCGTTCCAATACTACATGCAATTCAAATTTTAAAAAAGTACAGGAAATATAGACTATGGCGGAGTAATATGTGGTTGAACAGGTTTTGTGAAATTTAAGTTGAATGTTGATGCTGAATAAATACAGAAGAAACGCTTAAAAAGAACATCAAGTCGGGTCTTATTTCAGTGGAGGATGTAACATCATGAAAGTGGATCATCATAAAAATCAAAGTGGATCCCAAAAGGTTCAACAAAAACCTTTGTGCAACAGGGACACTTCAATTCTACTCCATCTTCACATCCGGATTGTTACTCACTGCTTTAAGTTACTGATTTGCAGTTTTATTCTTGTTGAACACCATCTTAAGATGTTTCCAACAATCCACTGATCTTTTCTGGACGTCAAATATTCATGTATTCATCATCCTGTATGTAAAATAAAAATATTTTCGCCGGAGCAAGGTCTGAATTAATATACAACAGCTCAACCCATGTCAGTAATATTTCAAATGAATTAATAAAATCTGTCAGTCCAGTTAAAATTCATATTTTTTTTCTTGTACTGTTATTGTTGGAGGTAGAGAGGCGAATATCAGGTTCTGGTTTCGTTTAAAAAGGATTTGCAATTTTAAGAGATCACATCTGCACTAAATTCCTGGTTGATTGGGATGTGAAAAAGGAAAAGTGCTTGGGTTCATGCTCAATTTCTGGATTTGAGCGTACGCCCAATTTTGGTAAAAAATCTACACAAATCTTAGAGCACAGTGAGTCCTCAGCTTCCTAGAAATGCATATGGGCACTAGATATATAGATCTATCTATCTATCTATCTATCCATCTATATAGATAATATATAAATGTAATACTTTTTCCATTCAATGTTACAAAATTGATCCCATTAGGAAAATGTTGAAAACTTGTGATAAAAGGATACAATTTCATGATACACTATAATAATGTCTGATTTAAATGAGACCTGGTCAGAAACCTCATTCATAACACTGCGAAATTCCAACCGTCTCATAAAACCAGCACCATTATGTTTGGATTGTTTGTAACATCATGTCATGATATTACGACATTGGACAGGTCTTTTGTGAGGACAATAACCTGAATTTACAAGGTGACTTTCTTGGCAATAAAATCTGATCCTGTTGTCACAGAGTACTGGATAATCAAACCAAGAACCAACAGACTTAGACAGTTTTTTATCTGATAGCAATAACTATCCTCAATGCCATAAAAAATAACTCTTAAGAGAATGTTATATGGTGGGATGCAATACCAGGACAGAATAAATGGTGATATGCATGTGTTTTACTGCGTAACAAGGATTGTGTAGACAGTTTTTAATCGATTTGTTTTATGTAGTTTTAATCACTGTTGTGTGCATTTTAATAATAATGTTTTCACAACATTTTGTTTTTGATGGAATAACTGTTTGACACCTTTTGAATCGTATTGTACGTGTCGCAAATACCATAAATGATTCTGATTGAAATGTCGAAATATTCTCTTTTCTGTATATATTGCTTGTGTATAATACAGTTAATATTATAAAGGAATACATTTAAGAATACAACAAAAAACTCTCAAAACCTAATCTAAATAAAACTGCTGCGCGGTCACATTACTATTCAAGTTGTTTTTATCACCTCGGTGATTGAATTGCAGTGTATGGTCGGAATAAAAGCGTTTCTCGAAAAAAATCTTTGTATATATTCCCCGGCTGCCTGACAAAGAAATGGCATAATAAGTTGAAGAAATGCTAGACAGGGTCAAGGGTGTTCAGTACTTTTTGGGAAACCATGTCTGCTCCAACAATAAAAAGTGTGTGCGCGGTGGAAGTGGACGTTTAAGAAGTAGTTCCACAAAAAAATGCTATTCAAGAGAGGAAAAATAAGTCTAACGGGGAAGTGGTGGCTGAACCGAAATCTTTGTGAATCGAGTATTTTTCAACAGAGGAGGAAGAGGGTGATAGTCGGACGAGGCTTTTCTAAGGAGCGGGGTTGAAATCCAGCAATTTGCCGCAGTACAACGATCAATGTTCACAAAAATCTTGCAGCAGCACTGAGCTGAAAAAGAAACAGCAGACCCAGCTCGGGTGCCAGATTATTGCTGAGGTGAACAACGTGAAGAAACGTGTATTTTTCCAAGCTTAAAAACAACTCTTGTACGAACAAACATGTATTTATCGGTAAACTTTTCAAGACAATAAACTTCTTTTTTAGCAGAAAAAAAAGGGACAGTGATGTAATTTTATGGGCACTCACTTTGATGGCTGTGTGGTCTGGCGATGGTGACCTTTTGAGCCGAGCTTACAGCTGTGCCCACAGGCTGTTTTCAGACAACTGCAGGCCCAGACTGACCTCTCTGCACTTGGCGGCACCTTCCCACACAATTATCTGCAGGCTGTCACACCTTCAGAACCGAAGACACGACGGCCATTATGAGACCCCGATATAGGGTACACTAAGGGTTTCAGTAAAATGGATCCTGTTGTGCTCTTTTCTCCTTCAGGTCCATCAGTTGAAGTATTAAAAAAAACAAAAAAAAACATCTCCATTAGTGTCCAATGCAACAAAATAACATGTATTTCCAGAGTATAAAAGCCAACACATGCTCACTTGAACTCCTTAAGGGTTTAAAAAGACACTCAAGTACTTCACTGAGCACGGAAGCATTTCAAACAAAGAGACGGAAGAAGATATTTAAGGATCTGGAGATAAAAGATGACATTTACAATATAACGAACACTGGGGGAAAAAAAAAAGGTTCGAGTTATCCCTCGAGTCACGAACATAAAAATGGAAAAACATACTCTGAACTGAAAAATAAATCTGCTAATGTCTTTTTGGCATGCAAATTAGGGTTTCAACATAGACAAGCACTTTGAGAGTGCAGACCAAGCTGCTCACTCTTTTGTTTTTACCAAATGCTATTGTTAATTTGTATTAAAATATACCTTCTTTAGGTAATTCATATCATCAACTGATGTCATAATTAGTCCTCGTACTTTGGTTCTTTTGTGGCACCGACTGAAAAGCTTCAGTAGTACCGAGTATCGAAACCTGCTTTGTTTTTCAGTGCCAAGTGTCAGTAACCATATGTGATCGAAACCTCATCATTTGTTGGCCAAAAAGACAGTGAGCATTAGATTGATTTGTCACTTGTTAGTTTCACTGGAAATTATTGATTTTGGGGTTGTTTTTTTCTGTAGTGAAAATTTACCAAAGCAAAGAAATTGAACTCAAAATATGTACAGTCGTTTTGTTTTTGTTAGAATTGGTCTTGCATAAAAATATGTATCAAAAGAAGTATTGTTCAGAAACTGGCTTCGAAGTCAACGTATCGGTATCGAAAATGTTCCATCGATACTCAGCCCTAGTCATAACATGATTAAAAAACAAGAAAGTTCATAAATCCAAATGAGTTGTCATTGATTTAGCTTACAATTTAAACCAATACAATTAAATATACCTTTTATCCTATTGACTGGAAGCAAGTATCCAAAATAATAATTAGTCTATGACTCTTGATATGTCAAGACACTTTTTTCAGTCAGGTTTACTCAAAAAAACAAACGTGTATAGTAGTGAAAACAAGTCAAACACAAACGTTATCTGATTTATTTTAATCATTTTTATCCGTAGGTCTGTCTGGAAAAAAAAAATGCAGACGTTAAACTGGTCCCAGTGCAAAAAATGACGGGGATCCCTGCTCTATATATCCTCCCCTCATCTTTGATGCTTGACAATAAACAATGTATGACGGTCATTTGCCTCAAATCAACATAAATCTTTGTGACACAGGCTTTGTAAGCGGCGATAACAGGCAATAAACAGCCGAGTAGCTGTGACTACATGCCCGGAGATTGCCATTAAAACAAGGCGTGGGATGTCCTTCTCGCCCACGTCAACAACTGTACAGTGTGTGTGACAGCTGCTGGACTCTTGTAATGATCTCGGGCTAACCTCTGGTGTCCAACTAGCTGCTTCACTGGTCTACTTAATGTCATTCTTCTGACCGGCCTTGGCTCGATCAAGAATCACAGAGCAGCCCCAGCGGTAAATAACTACACCCAGAAAACGATCTGTTTGTTTTGTTCTTTCCTTCACAGACTTTCCCTCCGTCGACTTAGAAAACTTGATGTGATGATCGAATATATCTACCAGAGCCTGACGGAGCATAATTTTAGTTTATTCAGTTATTTTGTTGTTTCAGTTCAAGTTTGACATTTTCTTTAACTCTACAATAGTTGATGTTTATGCTTAAAGCTAGAAATATGTATTTATTGAATTCACCTGTCGAGAAATATCTGAAATGATCCCTTCTTTTGAGCAAGAACTACCTCTTTAAGGTCATGTCACACCATCTTAGGACTATGACTAGGCCACTCCAAAGTCTTCATTTTGGGTTTTTCGGTCATTCTTAATGTGTGAAACACCTTCCAAAAAGTTTTTGGTCTTGAGTAAAAAAGGTATATTTGTTGAGCAGTGGTTGTCGTCTTTTCCAAGTGTTGTTATAATGGTGGTGTCATGTATACTGACCTCAACAGAGGCGTACAGTTCTTCGGGTGTTGTTGTGGTCTTTTTTTGTGATCTTTGTGAGCTGTGCTCTTGGGGTTCACCACTATTTCCTGTGGATAATGGCTTCAACTGTAGTTTTCTGGAGACCCAACATTTTAGAAAATACTTGTGTAAAACCTTTTTTCGTAGTTTTTTAATTTCTTTAGATGTCAGCATGATGTCTAGCTTTTAGGGAACTTTTGTTCAACCCCATTTTATGTCACAAGGCACTGTAAGAGAACAGCAGTAGCTCTACACCAACAATCAATAACTGTTTTTTGTTAATAATTTATAGGATAGATACTTTTAGAGAGAATCATCTTTTCTACTCAAGAGAGGATCAGTCAAGTCAATGGTAGGGGCTGGAGATCGTCGTAATAAAGTTGATCTATTTCATCAGGCAGGTCCTATTTAAAGTGATAGTTCAATAATTTAAACTTCACTCATTTCTACTCACCCTCATGTCGACTAAGGGTTGGGATTATTTTCAGAGTAATCCATTACTTTTTGGAGTTATAGACAAAAATCCAAGTCCATAATAGTTTCCAGTTGTCTTCGACTTCATCTTTCACAAAAAAAAAAAAAAAAAAATCCAAATATCTCCAAGGTGCTCATCTGTAATGTCTACCTTGAAATGATAAACTGTTCACAAAAAAATTAAATCCACATTTTAAGTTTGTTTGTAGCAGAAGATCCAGCTAAAAGTTTATCCTCATTGAAACACATTGTAAGTGTTGCCTGGGATCCTGATTGAGAGCAGGTGTGGCAGTAATCCGGCCTGGGTGTGGCTACAAAGATTGAATTCAGGTGTGATAAACCAAAGTTATGTTTTAACAAACAACTTTTTTGCTTTTGCTTGTTTTGCCTTTGTTGATAATCTGAAACATTGAAGTGTGACGAACAAGCAAAAAATAAGAATCTGAAACACTTTTTCACCCTGGGTTTATATCCCCGAAAACATTTTGCACCCCAATACTTTGGCCATCTATCTTGCTAAATAACCTTAAAATTTCACAGAACGTATAGAAACGAAGCAAGATTTTATATTTAATGTTTTACATTTGTTTTGTGTGGCCATGTCGTTACCAAAGAGGGAATTACTTTGCGTCTTGCAATATGTCGCACACAGTGATCCAAGACTATGCAGCGTTCCTTCAACTCGAAACTGGCAAACAAATTTGGACTTTCTGCTTCTGCAGGGATAATAGATCTGGTAGAAAAGCAAATTCTTGAATAACTCATGCGGAGCTCGATGAAGTCTAAAAGGAGAACGAAGTTAGAAAACCCAGAGGCCTCATGTATTAAGTGGTCGTACGCACAAAAAACACGTGGGTATACTTTTCCACGTCAAAGTTCATATGTATCAATAATGAAAAGAGCGTTAAAAAGTTCCGACTTCCTGACACGTTTGTAGTTGGCGTATGTTCTTATTTACTGCTAAGGGACGAACAAGTCTGCGATTAATTCCACATTGATTCATACATCTGAATATTTTTGTACGTGCACCATTTTCTGGATTTGAGTGAACGACCGTTTTTAGTAGAAAATCCACAAACTTCTTTGTACATGACGCCCAGATTCTTTGAATGATGGTTCTGTGTATCCTGAGGAAACAGTCAGAAATTAAATTCTACAGCTGGTTCAGGCTTTTAAATGCAGATGACCGGCAAAAATATCAGGGATTCTGTGTTGACTTGCTGCAGAAACTGTAAGAAGTATAGACGTTTCATTAACGATATTACAGGATGCAAAATTATTTCTTTTTTTATTAAAGATCATGGCTTAACTTAAAAAAAAGAATTTATCTCAACAAGAACAGCCACAATAACCAGGGGAAACACAAATATATACACAAACATTAAGGGGGTCACGATACCATTGCCATGTTGCCCTCCATACGTAGTTGTTGTAGTGCTGCTGTGCACGTGACAAAGACGGATCCCTCGCCTGCCACAGTCCAAACCCTCGCGTGTCACACCTCTCCTCGCCCTGCAGGCAACGCATACATCCTGCTGGGCCCGAGTCTGAAGGTGCAGCAGCACCGAGTTTTAAACTGAAACAATAGATTATTGTCAGCCTGCCATAGCACAGCACAGTGAAGAGAAGCTCTCTTGAAGAAGACAATGGGGTCCGAATTGATTTATGAGGGTTCAGGGGGCCATAATGTGCAGTAGTAACAAGGAATCAATGGAGTAGAAAAATGCTAACAGCAGCCTTTTATGTCCGAAGCCTTTGTTTCATCTGGAATTTCATTAATTCAACTCCTTTCCGAGCGCCGGTGGAGAAGTGATGAAGGGCTGCATCAGTGTCCTCACTTACTCCATAAACCCTTCTCCGTCTGGTCCATATGGAACATGACCGTCACACACGCTCTGAAATAAACGGTTAAGTTGACCCCGGGAAGCATTTTTTAATTCCAAGTTTTAGTGACATTTATCAATGTTTCTTTCCTCATTGCTGCAAACAGAACTTACAAGTAACCCTGAGCAGTTACAAAATAACATTTTAAAAGAAGGAAAAACTTCTTTTTTTGTCATAATCTAGGATTATTCCATGTTCTGATATAGTCGACCTCAGAATACTGACAGTTAAGTTAGTCCAGGTTTCAAATTTGGGAATTGGACTACGACGACAATGTAGGGTGAGAAGAGTTTTCGGTTTGCTTGCCTCATAATCTATCTTATTTACGTTTCCCTTTTCATACAAATTTAGGAAACGAAACAAACAATATTGTAGTGTTGAAAAACCCCTGAGTTATCTATCATAACCTCAGGTTCTACGAATTGGTGCGAAGCCCTCTAATCTCGTCGCCCAGCGGCCGCCCTTCTCGCTGAGTTTTCAGTTGGAGGAAGTGCGGCGGGTGTTTCCCGCCTTTATAGGAAGTAGACTGCCCCCTGCTGGGTGCCGAGTTCATTAAGCTTTCTCAGAGACAAGGCGGTGCCTCGGGGTAAACCAATAGCGAAGCCGTTAGAGGACGGAGCACCAATATGAAGTAGAACTCACATGGGTATCTAGAGCAAGAGTGTCAAACAGGGGGGGAGGCAACATATTTTATCAGACGAGGTCGTGGGCTGAACAAAATGCATAGTTAAAAAACTGTTGTAACAGAAAGTATTCTTGTCATATTGTCATTTGATTCTTAGAGGCTTAATCTATCTTAAATGATCTCCACATTTTTTCTCCTTTTTAAACTCTTTCATTTAATTCAGTTCCTTCAACAGCATTTTTACTCTTGTTGGAAATCTCTTTTATCTCTTATCACAACACATGACTTGGTGGACTATATTTTCGCCTTGTGTTGGAAGCATGTGATCTCAAGAATAGAGTAAATGAGGAAGATACAGATGGTGCAGCTACAAGAGGATGAAACCAGTGCTGTGTCTCAAATGGCATACTTATCTTAGTATACTAGAAGTTAGTATGCATCAGGATAGTGTACATACTAACTAGTACGTAAATTCTCCACAGATAGTATGTCTCAAATCAAACACTGCCGCTACGCACTAACAGGAAATGACGCGACAGCTTCTTCTTCTACTACTATTTAACGATGATTTCAACCAGCTGTTTGAACGCTATCGCCACCTGCTGGCAGCACGTTTTGCAAGTTTGGAAAAATAAATAAATAAAAAATATGAGAATCGAAATATTCGCGAGATATTTAAGCTGGTATTAGCAGCGAAGACGTGCCATCCTTCTACTGCTGGCTGAAAATACACCTGTAAGTATATGAATATATATGCATATATATATATATATATGACGTAACTTCCATTTATAACGTCACTAAGATGGCAGCCGTTTAGGGTAGATGGTGTCCATCGAACCATACTCAGTTTTGTGGGCATTTTAGTACGCCAATTTAGTGTGCATGGCGCACTAAATTTCGCATACTAAGAATTGAGACGCACTTACGCACTAAAAATACTAACTTTGAGTACGCAAGTATGCGATTTGAGACACAGCACTGGTGAACAAAAGGCCACTGATGGCATCACGATTAAAGAATTGACCAAGACTTCCAGTAATCTTGTTTTTTCTCCCAATGATTTTTGAACTCTCCCTTATTGATTTGTTTTAGTTTTACCCTGTGACGTCATTTCGGTTAATAATAACGGCTGATTTACACAGGATAAGATAAGCAGGATAGATCTCCATCCACCATTGTGTGAACATGCTGTCGCTTCATCTATATTCACCAAGAGAACAAACACTTCCACTCATTTGCTGCTCTATTCTTGACAAGGATACCTGCAGGCTTGACACATTTCAGCAGCGACGGTGGAAGACAGGATGCACAAGCCTGGCAAGGGATATGTTAGTTCTTCACACTTTACTGCTGATCAGGTTCCAAGACGAACCTCGAGCATAAAGTAAAAATATCCGATATTCTTTATAGACATAAAGAAGTTATGATCTCTGGCTGGTGCATTGACATTAACCTTAACATTAACTTGAGATGTTCGGTCATCCAGGAGAGGAACAGAGTTGAGACAGGAAATAGAAGATATTCAGTAAGAAATTAACCTTTTGTCTCGTGTCAAACTCATCGCCCGTCATTTTTAACGTGGCCCGGCCGGAGGGTCGGCTTAAAATCAAAGTAGATTAATGTTCATGTTGATATGGCGACCTTTAGAGATGGTGTATGTCAACAATCGTACGACAATTTTTGAAATAAATTAGCAAGGAGGCGCCGTAGAATGGCTGCCTTGGTGCTTGGTTCTGTATTTCTGTTGCTTATTTTGCTTATTTATATCATTCTTTTATTCTGTACTGACAACACAAAAAATGGCAATAAACGCTTCTGATTCTAAAGTAAGTAAAAATTAAGAGCACAAAGTTAATTTAAATGAATTTGAAAAATTCCTGTTTGGTAAATATACATTTTGTTCGGCCTGTGACTTAAACTGGATAAATAGTTTGGATACTTGCGTGAGTTTGACACTCCCAGTATTATCTTGATCTTTAAAGTATGTACTTTTTTGAGTATTGTTTTGATTGTTTAAGCGCTTTGTGACCCTGGTCTCGAAAAGCGCTATATAAATAAATATTACTTACTTACTTACTTACTTATCTAGATATATTATAAAAACATAAAGATTATAAAGTTGGGCAAGTGCGTGTACACACCGTCAAAAAAATAAGTTAGTTACATAAACAAATCAATAAAAGTTTGTCAAATGTTTTGTCCTTACTTCCTTTCAAAACCAGTGAAGTTATTTTTCTCAGACACTTTTCTATGAAATGACAAAAAGCCTCTTGTATCACCTCAGACACTGACATTGAGCTTTTAAAATGAAAAACCCTAACAAGTCAACAGATTCTTCTGGTGTGATAACTTTGTGTTTACAGATCCAAACCTCCCACTTTGTCTCCATCTCATGTTTTGTCAATCGCCCACTTCTCCCTCAGTCCCCGGTGTCTCCAAAAAACAAATGATGACTTTAATGTTGTACCTTATCATTAAGCGTCAACGATCAGCTCGATCTGAAATGCGGTATTCAAGAGGACATATGCTCTTCAATCACGGGGGAACTGAAGGCATGAGCTTCTTTTGACAGATGGCTCTGAGCAGCCACTACTCAAAAATATGAATGTTAATGTCACCATTTAACAAGATAATGTTTTTCCTGTTATTACCAGCAGAATGAAAGATATGATTGAATTATCTATCACTGCCAAGGAGGCTCTTTGCGTGTAAATACTTCTGATTGCACAAGTACAGAATCAAACGGAAAAAACATGGTTCAAATTAAATACATCTTGGAAGGAAAAATCGAATTAGCCTTTGAAATGCAATAATGCTACATTCAGGAAAATTAATTTGGTTAGTTTGGTTTTGAGAAGTTCATCAAACTTAACCCTTATTAGGGTTGTGTATTGGAATACGTATCATGAAACAGGTGCATTGATACAATATACTCATTTATTGTGATACTGTAGGAATAAGGAAACATTTATAGTATTGTCCGAGTACTTGACTCAGACTTTACAGACCAGGTGACTCTTGTTGAAGTCGTAACTGCTTTCATTTGTTTAAAAATATCTCCCAACATCAGCTTTAGAAGCTGCTGGAGTCGACTGTATCCTCTCGTCCTCAGTCTTCACAGGGATCATGTGGAATTGAATATAGTATATAATGACTGCTGACACCTAGCGGACGGAAGTTTAACTGCATCAAAAACAACATAAAAAAAAAACACATTGAATACTTATGTAAGTTGTAAATAAAAAAATATACAATAATATATTTTTTTTATATTTGACTGTACTATTAACAATAAAAAAATGAGGATAAAAACCAAATATAATTGGAAAGGCAGACAAATATATATATAATACGTTGCTGGTGAATATAGAAACTGTATCTTAAACAACAAATGTCACAATATATGAGTGAACCAATATTTTTACACACCACTGACTATTGCATATTAGATTAGATTAGACTTTATTACTCTCTCCAGAGATCTCGTTTGAGCAATTAGATTTCAAGTAAACAGCAGAGGATAGAAGGTGCAGCAAGTTTCATAAAAGGAAGAACAAAGTGCAAATAAAAAAGAGCATAGATCAAAGGAAATGACACAAGTATCTTAAAAGTATACAAAGGTTAACATAGACTACATCATCCCTTCTCTCTGCTCCTGCCCCCGAACTCATATTCATCCATAATGTCTGTCCCTTATCTTATCTTAGACACTGACAACTTTAAAGGTCATTAATCTATTTTGAATTTACGAAAAGAGTTCTGTGGGCCATGTGAAATTACTGAACTGAGTTTGAAACTTGTATCTTGGGGTCTGGTTCCCAAGTGAGGGAAGGATGAGATCAAAAGACCTGCCTTTCCTTTTTAGAAATCATTGGAAGTCTATATCGTGTGATAGATGAAATGTTTCCACTAATAATCATCCCTGGAACTCATATCCAGCTCTTCGGAGAAACTCATAGACTGGCCACAATATTGCCAAGATCCGATAATCCTCCACCGGATCTACTGTTCTGTCACTCTAATGCATTTTCCTCCCGGGGAACAGTGGACGGCAGACCTTCATGGATGAACATGGCGAAAACTCTGAGTGAATTTTGAATCCAGGTTCACGTGATTAAGACTAAAGGACTGGCTTTTTTTTTGAAGACAGCAGGGATTATTGGATTGAGGGGTGGGGGGGGGCATCTAATAATCGATCGGTCCAAATCCCCATTTCATTCCGTTTTACCAGACGGGGACGGGGTTGACATATCAAGTTGAAAAGTTGTAAACTGTCCAGCACTGACAGGTTTCTCCAGGCAAGTCGGAATTTAGAAACACAGATCAAATATATTGGAAGTATTTTGTTGCACCGTGAATACCCCATGAATAAAATATGGAAGACATTTGTGTAGCAAAAGAACTTTGGAAAACAATGACGTGATCAGAAAAGTAGGGTATTGGTAACTTGGTCAATACAAATCCTTATTAAAAAATGGTAAAGTAAAATGCATCATCTGTGAATGGCAAATTAAATAAGTAAGTAAGTAAGTAATATTTATAGAGCGCTTTTCTAGACCAGGGTCACAAAGCGCTTAAACAATCAAAACAATACCCAATAAAATAGACGCTTAAATGGCCAAGACACATAAGACAAACACAGGAGTTCCAGAAATTCAAGGTAAAGCCTGCACAAATAAAAATGTATTGAGTAGTTTCTTGAAGGAGTCAGTAGATCATCAAACACAGAGAGGAAGATCGTTCCAAAGCTTAGGAGCAACAGTCTGGAAGGATTTCTCTCCTCTGGTCCGGAAGCGTGTTCAGGAACCATCAGTAGATTCTGATCCACAGACCTCAGAGCCCGAGCTGGGGTGTAAGGCTGGATCAGATCAGTGATGTAAGGAGGAGCCTGACCATGAATAGATCTGAAAGTAAGAACCAGAATTTCAAAATTGGTCCTGAAAGAAACTGGCAGCCAGTGAAGAGTTTTAAGGATTGGATCGAAATGTGAGTTCTTCTACTAGAGCGAGACAGAATTCTCGCTGCAGAGTTTTGTATTAACTGAAGGTGAGACAGCTCCTTCTTGTTTAGACACAAAAATGAACTGTCACAATAATCCAAACGAGAAGAAACAAACGCATGGATTATAAGATCCAGATTGTGGTTGTGACATCATTTTCCAAGAATCTTGTCCTTTCTGTCACTAGCTTGTTAACGTAGGTGAGGTCAGGGATGAAGATCAACTGAAAAATAAAAAATAAAACCCCAAAAATATCAAAAATGTGTTGTTAATGTGACACAATGGGTCTTTTAAACACACCTTGAAAGTCTTGATGCAATACTAAAACATTTAAAACCCAAACTTTAATAACTAACCAAAATAAATCAATTTTTTTCCTTCATATTGATTCTCATCCCTCCATCCCCGAGTGTTTCCTGTTTTTTCCGAGGGCTTCTTTTCACCTGGAAATGCTCTCGAACACCTCACGAGGCTGGTGTCCTTGTTTGAACCTCCAGACTCAAGAGCCTGCAGAGTGGAATCTTTTTCTTGGCGTCACCACCCAAAGTGCGTGGATCAGCTCGTCTGTATGCCATTACAGCTCCTTATAGCTGAAAACGCCGCTTTTCAGATTCAACTACTTTTTGAATCTGACTCACTTTCAACCTCCAAGTCTTTGCACTCGTCGTATCCAACAGAGAATCATGGCCTGGCATTCAGAAGAGTTCTAGCAGGTAATGTAGCGGAACAAATGTTATTTTAGGATTTTTAAAAATGTGGTTTTACTTGAACTGAGGACGTAGTTTTCATCAGAAGACTCTGAGTTTATGTCTGGATTAATATTCAATAGCAAGTGATAATTAATACAAAATAAAAGAGATTGTCAAAGGGCTGTTTACAACATTGGCCTCTTTGATTGATTACGTTCATCGCCCGGAGGAATGGAAAAACATTTCCGCATCTGGACTCCAAACTTTTTCATCTTTCAGATGTTAACAGGATCTATTATTTAGTATTTTCAATAAGGAAGTGTTATCTGTGCAAATATAAAACATATTTGGAGGATTAAATGTAGAAAAGCAACAGTTTGTCTCAGGCCTAAAAGTGGGTATCAACACAAAAATTGTGTTAAACTTCTCTTAAAAAAACCTCATTTAACAAAAGACTTTCAAATTGTCTCACTTGGGAAAAACCACTTAAACAAGGGAACGACAAAATACTGACCACTAAGAACATCAAAAGCATCTTAAATTTCTACTTAGAATGATTTTTGTCAAGTAAATAAGTATTTTATAGGATCTATTACGCATTAATTGATCAAATTTCTTGAGTATTTTGTACTATTTTGCAAAAACACTGAATCAAGAATAGAGATATGTACATTATATTCAACAAGTTTGCTATGGCATGACAACTATAGTTTGGAAGTGGATCACTACCATCATAATTACCGATAGTTGAATTGAACGTTTTTCTTTTTTTTTAAGCATCGGATTCTTTGTCTTTGAATAATTACATTTAAAAACGTCTATATTAGATTAGATAGATTTTATTGGTTAATCTTATTAAATATTTCGATGAATACTGTGTATATACTGTATATATATAATATTGAAAGTTTTTAATTGAGTATTTAAATTTTAAAAAATGGAATATTAAAAGTTTTAATTGTTTTTATTGAGAATTTAATTAGATAACTTGAATATG
Organism: Callionymus lyra; assembly: GCF_982586985.1. Taxonomy (NCBI): domain Eukaryota; kingdom Metazoa; phylum Chordata; class Actinopteri; order Syngnathiformes; family Callionymidae; genus Callionymus; species Callionymus lyra. The sequence continues at coordinate 11,683,209 of NC_141826.1, forward strand.
TTTTAATTATTATTTAAAAAAAATGTTAACAGAGTGTCTGATATTCCTATATTAATAAAAATAAAAGTTCTAAATTTAATATTTTTGTAGTTTATTGCCTTTTGAATTCAATATTTTTTTGTTAAAAGTCCTAAATTAAATATAAATGTATAAAAGTGCCACCAGACAAACCAAAAGAGTAGCAGGCCTGAGTATGTATTCTTATATTATTTTATTTTATCTAACTTTAATAATATTTGAATAATAATTTACTGTTGCTAAATCTTTTTAAATGTGTGAAAGGATTTGCAAATATATTTGACAAAATATGACAAAATGAATCTTAATTGACTTGTTTAAAACGTTTACTAAAATGTTAATGTGATCTAAAATGTATTTATATTGTGACCTTGTTTTTTAAGCTGTGAACACGATGAAATGAAAGATTAGTTAAATAAAAAAGAAGGTTCTGTAACTAAACTGAAGATAAAAGCATGCATGGGAGGACAAGGACATGCTGGAGAAATCACATCTTAAGGTTGGAAACTCCTCTCAGTCTTGTGAGAGTAATAATGGCGAAGTTATGGCTTCCCTGTGATCCCAGAAGAGATGAGAAGTTCCACTTTCCTGGATTCATACGGCTTTGACATTGGACTCGGCAGGAAGCTCGACGAAGGACACTGTCAAACGAGCTCGATGTGAATCAGAAGCTCACAATCAAACTTTAGGGCAACAATTTCCAACAGTAAAAAAAGTGATAATTCATGTTTTGCATCATTAATTTGGAATATAATGATGCTCGCCCGCTGTTCATCGCTCTGGTTACACACATCCATTAGTGTTGCCTGTGGTTTCATCTGGGAGCCGCACTGGTCCACAATGTGTGTGTTTTGTGCGTGTATGTGTGAGTGCATGTGACTGTGTTTTGTGTGAGTGTTTGTGTGCGTGCTATATGTGTCTTTATGTGTGCTTAAGTGTGTTTGTTTTTTGTCTGCTATAAGTGTTTCTTTTGTGTGTTGGTGTTCCGTGTTTGAGGGTGTGTTTGTGCGTATGTGTGTGTATGTTCTGAGTGTGTGTGCGTGTGTATGGGTGACTGTGTGTGTGTGTGCATGTGGCTGTGTGTGTGTGTGCTACTTTAGTATGTAAGTAAGTAAGTAAGTAAGTAAGGGTTATTTCCTTATGTCCTTTCTACACCATGGTATGTGTGTTTTGTGTGTTTGTATGTGTGATGTGTATGCTATGACTGATGTTGAGTATGTATGTGTGTGTGCTTTAATGGTCACTTAAGTTTCTGTGTGCTATGTATGCATTTGAGTGTGTTTTGTGTGTACACACAAACGTAGACGCACAAACAAGAACACCTATACAAACATAGGTGTGCTTGACTGTGCGTCTATGTATGTGTGTGTTTTGTATGCATATATTTATATCTGATATGTGTGTTGTGTGTCTGCATGTATATGAGTGTTTGTGTGCTTTGAAAAAGTGTGTGTGTTTGTGTAACTGTGTATGCCCTGCTTAAGTGTGTTTCTTTTTTGTCTGCGATAAGTGTGCGTTTTGTGTTTTTGTGTGTGTGCGTGTGTGTGCATTTGAGTGAAAAGTGTGAAAGTGCCTGCATGCTTACGTGTGCATGTGCGTTGTGTCCGCATTTCGGTAAGAGTGTGTGTGTGTTTAGGCGTAAAGATGATAGATTTCAGTGTTTGCAGGTGTTGACAAATAACACAATGTGTAAAAACACTCCTAAGGACTGTCACTTTTTGTCGTGTGTCAGAATCGAGAACCAACATTCATTCTGCCTTCAAAAGTGTTTCACAAACTCAGCTGCTTATCTAAATATATAGATCCATTTCTTTTGAATACTAACTGTATTTGTTTGCTATTACATGCAGCTTAGTTCCCGTGGAAATGTGCAGCCAGTTGTTTTTAATTAAGGTATATATAAAGACACAACTGCCGCTGCCCATGAGCTCATTTTCGAAAAATAAATGAAAATGCATCCAATCGTCACAGGGATTAAATAAGAAATGAGAGCCGGGTTACTCGCTCCAGGTTATTGCTCAGCTGCTCATCCGGTCCATCGACATCTTACTACAGGACCAGCTGAAGATATTCTGGAGCATTTAAGGAAAACATATGCATCTGTTTTTTAAATCAATTTATTAGAGAAATATAAGGATTGAGATGTTTTTAGAGATGCAGCAAAGATGCAGTTGAGCAATCGAAAGATTGGTGCTTTTAAGGAAATGGAGCATTTAAGATACTATTTTGAAATTGAACTGATTGTTCATTTAATTCTTCAGAGCTGCCCTTGTTACAAGAACTTAAAATAGATATTGTGTCAGTGATCAAATATGGGATGGTCTTTATAACTAAGTAAGTAAGTAAGTAATATTTATTTATATAGCGCTTTTCGAGACCAGGGTCACAAAGCGCTTAAACAATCAAAACAATACTCAAAAAAGTACATACTTTAAAGATCAAGATAATACTGAGAACAACACAGCAATAGACTCGGCACTAAAAAGTTGTTTTTGCATATACATGTAATTCAAAATTATTTTTTTTACCCACCTACCCCACTTCTGCACTGTGTATGTGAACTTGAGTGTATTGTTGTATATACATTTATTATTCATTGTTACCATTATGATTATATTATTAATTATTCTTGTGCTTATTTTATTTATTAGTGCACGAATGCTCCTTCCCAGGTGCAAAACAAATAGACTCAAGGACTCATTCATTACTCGGGCTATTAAATTGTACAATTCTGAGTTCGGGGGCAGGAGTGGAGTGAGAGTATCTGGATGTTCTGTTCTATGTTAGTCTTTGTATCCTTTGTCTTTGTTGTTTTTCTTTGAGCTATGTTCTTTATCTTTAGACTTAGATTGTGTAATTGTGTCCTTTTTTCTTTATTTCTCTTGTTCTTATTTTATTGATTAATTTATTTTTTATTTTTTATAAAAAATTGCTGTATGTATTGGCTATTGGAAAAAAACAATAAAGTTTTACCTTACCTTACCTTACCTTACCTTATTATCATTATTATACAAAGGGGGATAGAATAGAAGAAATGCAAAAAAAGCTAAATACACTAAAAAAAAAGAAGAGAAAAGAGGGGGAGGATGGATGAGAGTGAGTTCAGGCTGATATTGGGCATTAGAATTTCTGATAGCAGCTGAAATCATGGAAATCATTCTTATTTAATGTGCATCAAATGAAATATGAATTTAATTAAAATGGCACTAATGTTTTTTGTATGGGTGTCTTCTGCCCCCTCTTTGGTGCTTCCCAAAATTACAGAAATCTACCAAACTTAGCACGTAATACATATTGTTTAAATGAAATCAAAATTGGACGTATTTTAATTTTCAAGGGACTCTTTTTGTCCCTATTGTGACCCCTTTCCCTGTATCTGATCAAGCTTCTCTTAACCCTTATGTTATCGCTGGGTCAAGGTGACCCAAAGCCCCGAAAACAAATATGTCCGTGGTATCCCTTGTGTTGTCTCTGGGTCAAGATGGACGACCTCCACCAATGCATATACATGTATGGAAGCCAGGGAGGTTGTATACTTTGGCCTTCGGGTCACCTTGACCCTGAGATAACGCGAGGGTTAAACGGGCAGAAACCTGGAGCAAAACCAGACTCGTACGGAAAAAAAAAGGTTCTTTGGTTCACCTTGACCCTGAGATAACACACTGACAGGTCAGTAGTCTACAGGATAAATATGTTTATACAACAAAATTAACAATAATATCACTAATAATTCAACATTCATATAACAAAACGTGTCGTTATTGCTCATTGAGGTTTATAATAAGACAAGAAACATAGTTTATCAATGTCAATAATTAAAAAGCTTCTTCTTATGATAGTAAAAATCATGTTGAAGGACAGAAAAAAAGGTATTGTGTTTAACAGAGCAGCAGGAACACAGAGATAATTAAGATAAATTTAGCCTCCAAGAATAAAAATAGATAAAGCTAATAGGACTAGTACTTCCTGTTACGGAAAGATTGGTCAGTATACATTTTGTTCGGCCCATGACAACTAAAAGATTTTAACGTCTAGCGTCAGATTCCTGGTCAACTTGCTTTTGACAATTTAATCTCTTGAATCAGAGAAGAGGTTTAGTCAGTTTTGATCGTTTGTTGAAGAGAAATGAGCTCCTTTGCGTTTGTATGTTCACTCTCAGTGCTTTTATTTATTAGATAATAGTAGCGCAAGTACAAAAAAATACTCAAACGAGAGTGATATGAGCTCATTCAAGCTTTTCATTCATGGTGAATCAGGGAAGCGAGAAGCTGGATTTTCAATTGAATAATTATTGATGTTAACTATTTACACTCAGCACACCAAACAGCATTCATTCATGAATTAGTTACAAGATCATGAAGTGGTTCAAATTATTGCCTGAATTAATAAAAAACATCCTTTGAGTGAAAGAAAAACAAGCCGACGATCGGCTCCTCACCCGGTGTAAATGGCCAGAAACGACGCTTGCTATCAGGTGGACGGCTGGAGTTAAACACCTGGGCAGCAGCCATGGCTCTGAAATAGATATCAAGATAGAAGGGAATTAGAAATGTAATGTACCAGGAGATTCGCACCTGCTCCAGCAACAGTTTGTCGGCCAGACTGATGGAATGTTGGTTTTTTTTTTTAAAGTCTTGTCCGCGGCAGAGCTGGAAACGAAGGAAGTATTCATTGGACAAATCAAACTTAATTTAAACTTAGATTGGAGTCGTATGAGATAAAAAAAAAAGTAGTTTAGTTCAATACTTACCATAGATTTAAAAAAGCTAAAAGCAAAAAACAATGCAATTAGAGTTTTTAAACAAATATTTGTTTCATTTAGATCCATTTATTTGGCTCGTCATGACTAATGCGTTCAGATTATTGGAGGTAATGTGTGGAAAATGACTCCAACAGTCTTTAAATAGATGGACTTGAAGTAAAGAAAAAAGGTGTTTTGCGATTCAAATTGCAATTAAAGTGATTAAATGGTGGGAAATATGAAATACATGGGAATGAGCAACACCTTGAAGTGACATTAAAGCAAAAGCTTGTAGGCTCTATGTTTATTTTTAATTGGTTTTGAAGGGAATATACCGTTTTTGGAAGCTTTATTTTATCCTGATTTTGTTCTGGATAAACTGTTTTTCTCCTGTTGTTGCAAATATTAACCTGAGTTTTCCACGAGTTCTACGCTTTCTGACGGTGAAGAGCTCCATCTTTGCTATGATCGCCTTAAGCTCAGAAAAAGAAAACGCTTTTTTTTAGAACTTAAAAGAGTCTCCTGACATCTTTCCAGATTGCCTCTCTGTGGTTCCTCTCACCCAGGTATGAGCGCCGAGAAAAGAGACCGATACCGCTGAGGTGGCATCCTCACCGGCAACCTTCCCTCAGCATGTTAAAGGCCAACTTGCAGTCTTTGGACAACAAGCTGTGCTAGCAGTCTGCCATGTTTCTCTTTTGATCACTGAAGCCAACCGTCTCGTGGGGGGTGTGTGAGGATAGGGGGGTCGGGGGGGGGCAGGGGGGGGTCGACGTTCTATAGAAGTGCTGAGATGAGCCGAGTATTTGTTTGGTTGCCGAGTTTGGATATAAATGATATTCCAGCGAGTTTTATGCATGAGTAAATAAATAAATTAGGTTTTTAAAATACTTTCCTCCGAGGTAGCCTGCTAGACGGCTATTCTTTTGAAATCGTGTTCACGCATGAATTGCGATGTTAAAAACCCTGCTTGGACAGATCAATCTAAGTGATCGTACACAAAATAAAGAGGCAAACGTCCGTCGAGGATCGTCGTTTCGCAGGAATCAAATAAAACGCACAGCGTCAGATCAAATAAATAAAGCTACTTCTACGACTCAATAATTGTGTTAGTTTACGGCAAATAAAAAAAATATGTTATAAAAATGCCCTTACTTGCACTCAAACTTCTGGGAGTCCTTTGATCTCTCGTCTAAAATAAAACGGTTTTATCATCAAAGTCACTTGAAGTCGATTTATTTCAATGATTCAATTGTTTTTCTCTTTGTGGAGTTTTTGTAGTTCTTGTTGAAGATAATCACGTTAGATGGCTTTGATTTTTTTTTTGTTTTACAATTCTTCCTCTTGGACAGTCTCAGCAGGAGGCAATTCACACCCGAGTCTGGTTTTGCTCGAGGTTTCTGCCCGTTTAACCCTTGCGTTATCTCAGGGTCAAGGTGACCCGAAGGCCAAAGTATACGACCTCCCTGGCTTCCATACATGTATCTGCATTGGTGGAGGTCATCCATCTTGACCCAGAGACAACACAAGGGATACCACAAACATATTTGTTTTCGGGGCTTTGGGTCACCTTGACCCAGAGATAACTGAAGGGTTAAAGTAAGTCCATAGTGATTTTCTTGGACCTGTTTTTTCTCATATAGTTTTTACAATTTGACATTTAGCTTCTCCGGAAAGAAAACTTATCAAATTGAAAGATTGTATTAGTTTATAAAAAACAATGTTTTTCTTAAACTTCAAAATATACATTTATTAAAATAAACATAAAATTCAAAGGAAAGTTATTAATTAACATCAATGACTTCCAAATGAAATGTGAATCAATAATAGGAATAAAAATCTATTTAATGGCGATGACAACAGAAAGTGAAGTCACTGATTTAATTGCTTCTCTAGACAGCTTATCTATATTCATGGTTTGATTAAGACGCCTCGCAGTACTTTGTTTAAATATTTTATTGCACAGAAGTTTTAGAAACAGGTTTATGGAGTCAGTATTAAAACTTTTAAAAAGGAATTAAGTATTATTAATTTATCTAAGTAAGAAAAGAAAGGTAAATTGTTGTTGCTTTGAATCTTCTGAATAAAAATGTGATTGTTATTTTTCTGTTTTTATTCTAAAATGGGGATATTTTAATAATTATCTACTGTTATCTATTTTACCTGTTTTGTTTATTATCTCTGCGGGTAAAAAGCCTGTCAGTCAATCCGACTCGTCACTAATAAATGAGAGATAAAAAGAAAAGGAGTTGACACTAAGTTGAAAATAACAAAAACCTGAGCATCATCTGCTTTTTACTGGCTTCTGTAGAGACGCTCATGAGGACACGTTACGACTGTTTGGAGACGAAGGCGGAACACAAAGGCATGACGATAGACTTGACATTTCGCCACATTGTCCGGGACCGAAATTGCCTCGGCTGGCTGCAGACCGACGGCGGTACGTCAGCGTGTTTATCCAGGTGGTTATATGAACATCGATTTGTCGACTCTTCGGGCTCGCTGATCCGCACCGCTGGCTTTTGCCATTGCCAAGAGCATTTATATATTTTTGGTTGTTGTTTTTTTTGTTTTTTTCAAGTACGTGGAGGCCGATGAAGCAGCGGAACACAATTACCAACTTGCCAAGAAAACATAAAATTGTGTCGCTGCTTTTTCGCCACAAAAGACCAGAATGTTTGGAGCAATTATGTGATTGGACTGAGAAACTGATTTTATTAGCGGAACAATTTAATGAACCAGCTGTTGCCGCTTTTAGGGACATATTATAATAACGTTTATTTAGTCAATTATTTTGATGCTTGTTGGGTTTTTTTTATGGACGTATATTGAATATATCTGATGTTGAATCTATTTTTGTAAAGGGCATTATGGATTAAAAATAGAAAAGGTTGTTAATGTGCAAAAGCACTTATCGGAAGGTGAAAAAAAAGGTGTGAAACTGAGAATATTTATTAGAGGATGACCTTTGGAGAATAAAATCTCAGTGACACACTTCAAGTCTAATCAGGAGTTAACAACTTCCTACAAGCCTCAGGTTATGAGTTAGCATTAGCTTGTTACTATCGCAGGAATCTTATACTTGACCGTTGTATGTCGCTCCCGAAGAAAGCTAAGTAAAAAGTTACACAAAATTATAAAATTCTACTCGCTTAGAGACCGACGTTTAATTGGCCAAACGCGGTGATGAAACCCCCCCCGCTCTGCTTCTAAAAAACCCACGTCGTCTTCGTGTTATGAGGTGAGAAAGTGCCGCAGTGAGACGCCTCTATTTTTGGGCAGCCTCCTAACAAGCATTCTCAGACAGGGCTGTAGGGGAGCCTGGTATCTGCAGAGCCTGGCAACACTCAAAGCCCAGAGCAGAAAAGCCAGCTGGGCTAACAACCATCAGCAGTCCAAACCAGCTGCTGCCTGAGTCCAAGCACCAACACTCCCGGGGAGGACGGCGATCAATAAAAAAAAAACCTACAGTCGTGAAAAGATAAGCAGGAAGAAATGTGTTGAGGCAAAACAGGCTCATTTAAAGCTTAAACTGTCCTACGGCGAGTTTGGATGAGAATACAGAGAAACCCACCCCCAGAGATCCAGACCAGAGACATTTTTGAAGCGTCAGATTTTTGAATGCCCTCTGAAACTTAGTCGGGTTAATTGGTCCAAATATTGTTTGTGTCAGATCTTGTGTGTTTGTCAAAAGTGAACGACAAACACGAAGACGAAAGTCAGTTAGGATTTCTTTGATGCCAAAAGAAAAGAATCTCGAAAAACTGCCGTTGCTTTTTCAACTCTCTCATTAAAGTAAATAAGTAAGTAAGTAAGTTAGTAAGTGTAAGAGCACTTTTCTAGACCAGGGTCACAAAGGTCATCTAATGTGAAAACTCTCCTGACTCACTCGCAATGTTTCAAATGCTAAATGTCTTCCTCTCTATGCTGACGATGTTTTGAAGTTATGACTTTATAAAGTTCTCCCCCGTCTTAAATCTCGGCGAATGAGAGGTTACGAGAGCCCATTATGATGGAATAATGGGCTTCACTCTGCTGTTATCACGCCCGCTTTTTTCTCTCATTTCTAAAAAACAATTGTGTTTTTCTTAGAGCTTATTTGTGAGTAATTCAGGTGTAAATTTTTTTACTCTTGAAATAAGTCAAGATTGGACAAGATTAAGTCTAAAAAGCGAGTTTTCACTTGAGAAACAAGAATTGAATACATTCTTAGATTTCAGTTTTTGCAGTTTGAGCCTAAAATACAACATTACAGGTAGAATGAGGGAAAAAAATGATACGAAACAAGTGATGAAACATTAAAAAGCATATACAAAATTGAAAAAAAAAACAGCTGGTATAAAACATTTCACATGTTCAGTTTTAAAGGGTTAATCTGACCTCATCATTAAAGTAAAAGGGCCACATTTGGCCCCCTGCTTTTAGTCATTCTAATTGATTTTCAAAATAATATACTAATACTTTATTGTCCATATCAATTGAAATTATATTGTTGATTCTGTTTTTCTATTGCTTATTTTGTGTGTTATATTTTTCATTCTTTTGTTCTATAAAAAAAATCCTGTTGTGTTTACAACACTGGCAACAAAAGTTTCTGATTCTGATGAGTTAAAATCTTGACTAAAATACCCATTATTATGTTCTTCCTTGCTCGAAGAGCTCTCTGTCACCACCTGTAGGCAAGTCTCTGAACCTCATGGTCATTAACAACAGAAGTGGTGAATATCATTAAAGCCCTTCTGCGAATGAATCATCAACTTTAACTGCAGTACTTGTGCAAGCCCTTTTTTTTTTTTTATTCGGTTCATTTTTATTTTTCGAGGTGACCTTGAAGCGGAGTCGAGCTCGGCACTGGAACAAAGACTCCAAACATGGCACGTCTTTTGAATATGGTACGAGGACATATGGTTCATTTTGGGTCAAATCTGTATTCTTAACTTCTTCAAGTGTGCAGGAGGAGAGTGTGTTCGTGTGAGGAATGAATGTCAGATGCGGTGAACTTGCTGCCCGACTCGGCAGACCGTAGACCTTGCGCTGTCATCCTCCGTTGCGGAGACACAACTGCGGTGACATTCACGTCCCGGGTAATTATCGGGACTATGATGTGGGAACATTAATGATGTATGAGAGGCTCAGCGAGGGGTGAGAGCTGAGGCCTCATTACTAAGAGACACAACCACACCCAGCACGGCTTCGGCTGGGAAGTACCGGATCAGAACATCCCGCGCTCTCGGGTTTTTTGCTCTGATTTTCCCCCGTCAGTTTTGTTGGGAGTTGTTGTAAGACAATAAATTAGCTCGCAGACCAACATGTTTTCTCGCTCTCATGGGTAATCATCTGCATTTCACCGACGCTTCCACACTTGCGATGCGCAACACAAATCTCCCACTTATAACTAGGGGTGTGAGAAAGTATCGATGCGCACATATATGGAGATAGTTTCTTCCACGATGCTCTATCAATATTAGATAGCTCTGAATATTTTATATACTTTTTTTTCTTTTTTTTATTAAAATTATCTGGCTTTTGAATCATATTTTATTTTAATCATAGCTTTTATGGTTTATCTTTGGGTATGTAACATAAACAACTATACTTTATTTACAATTAACAAGCATATATTAACAGTGTGTGTTCATTTTTGTGTTCATTGCGTCCTCAAAAGCTAAAGGATCAATTGAATGCGGCAAATCCTGACGATGACTGAGGACGGGAGGATACAATTGACTCTAGCAGCTTTTAAGCTAAGGTTTGATAATATTTTGGTTACAAAACAAGTCGAAACAGTTGTGTTTTCAGGCCAACGGATCATCTTGACCCTGACATAACACACAAAGGTTAGAGGGATGGCTCACCAAAAAATTTCAATTTCACAAATGTTCTACTTGTGTTGACTAAGGGGTTCAAAGATTTCAGGGTAAACAGTGTTTTTGGAGTTAAAGATAGTGTATGTCCATATGAACATCATGACCAGGGCTTTCTTTTCCTCGTCCAAAAACCTCCATACTGCTCGTTTATAATGTCTCTCTCGTATTCACACCCAGACAAGAGAAATATTTTGTTAAAATAGAATGGAACTAGTCTTCATTTTAAGCTGCATCTTTGTCGACGACTACAGATGGAAATTAGCATTGTGCTAAATCTGGTGCGCTCATCTTTTTAATGTAACTGCACGTTGTCCTTTTAAATAAACTGAAACTGTAACTTAAATATGAATTTTTTGACATTTGTTTATGGACCATTTTCTCATGTCAAGGCTTCATTACAAGGAGCAGTATGGATGTTTTTAAGTTTGTCTTTTTCGAAGACAAGGACCAAAGATGTCATATACTCTGTCTGTCTAAAAAGACGTGGATAACTCTTAAATTATCCCATCGTCCGGACACGAGGGCGAGTAGAAAATAGTGACATTTTAATTATTGGTGAACTATCACTTTAAGACTTTGTCAAGAGGTCTGTAAAGTTGGCATCACCAAAGTCAAGTACTTGCCAACACACACACCTACTAATACTACCATCAAATTAATAAAACCAGTAACCAGACTGTCAAATGAACCATTTTGATCCGCGCCGACCTGGATCTTGACCCCTCGTAACGTGACTGGACATCATGTCTGATTATCGCTAATTAAGAATGATTAAGCACCTACTTGCTGCAGTCAATGGTCATCGATTCAAGTGAATGCTGACGCTGGGAGTAGGAGTTGGGGCTTCAAATCTCTCATTTCAACTCAGAGACGCCGCTCATTGACGAGATTTAAATCATTAAAGTCATCCACTTCTCTCCTGTAGGAGGATTATGGATCTCTGGGTTGCTGATGCACTCTACCGTATGCATGCTGAGCAGAGCCAATAGAAGAAAAAAAAAAAAGGATGGAGAAGGGTGAATAAAGGGTTTTAAAAACAGCAGAATTGTTCAAATCTACTGATCATCAAGCATTTGATCGCGTTCAAAACTGGGAATAGAGGAAGCGACTGTGCTTGTGAATTAAAAAGGATGACATGTGGATCCATGTTAGCGAGCGGATAAACAACACCACCCTGGAGTTTTTCATGTTCTGGAAGCAGTACAAGCTCTTGGAGACTCGTCATCCAACTCATCTGGCTGTCACAATCCAGAGGGCACGTGCATGACTTCACGTCTAATCAGGTGTGGTAACCATGGAAACTGAAGTAGCGGAATGTCTTGAACAGGCTCCTTGCCTCCTCGCAATATTCTTGGCAAGCAACGAGGCTTCACGGCTCACGGTTTACATAAAGAATCCCAACTATGTTGAGCGCAACACATACGCACTACAAACACCAGCAGCGTTTTCTTTGTGCACGACAGCCTGTCTATCATCTCGTTGATCCATCCATCTGCCGGAGCTTCTCCACTTCCTGGTATAATTAGATTCTGCTATTTCGAGAAGTTCAGCTCCCGCTTGACATGTTGGTATCTGAATGGTTCCCGAAAATAAGTTCCAGAAAATCCTTTATTCTGCTCGCCGAGGTTCTTTGTGAATTAGCACATAAGACGACTGGAGAATAACAGACAAGTCGGAACAGCAGGCAGGAAATTCTTCTACTTCTACTTCTGAAGAATAGTCATAAAGAGAAGTTTTATGAACCAATACAAGTGTAAGCATCACTTAAAGTTGAGAGTAAAATATATGTTGGAGTAAACGAATAAAAGTTTTTATAAAGTGATGGAGACAAATATAGACCCGACCAATAATAACCGCGTTTCCTAGATTCCTTAAGAAGCTCTTTAGTGCTATGATCTTCTTAGGAGAGCTCTTATATTGACAGTCCTCACAGAATTCAAACTTCACTCATTTTCTTCTCACCCTCACGCCAACTAAGGGTTAAGATTATTTTTAGAGTAATCTGTTCCTTTTAAGTGTTATAGACAAAAGTGTTTGTTCATTTTAATGTAGCGACTGGAGCTCAGTGGTCGTCGTCTTCATCTTCGTCCTAAATGACGCACTTAAAAACATAAAAATACCTCCATACTGCTCGTCTGTATTGTCTATCTCGTATTGAAGCAAGACATTGTTCCGGAAAAACAAGTCTATATTTAAGCCTTATTTTTAGCAGAAGCTTAAAGGCCAACAAACTACACAGACAGGAAGAACTCCATGAAAACATAGCAAGTGTTTCGAGACCACTGTTTACACTGCAATTGCTAGTGATATTTGCCCCTCAGTCAACATGTGGGTGAGTAGAAAATTCATGAATTTTGGGTCAACAATCACTTCAAGAACGCTGTGAAAGATGCATTTCCCAGAGTCATTCTTAGCTCAAAAATATATTTTACTAAGAAGGAAATGTAAGATAAGAGCTGAACCACTTTTAACAACCTTCTTAGCCACCAAATGCTCTGTGATCAGGTTTTCCACACATCTGCATATATGAGTTTATAGTGCTACATGCAAATACATGCGTGAGTTATAAGTCTGACACAGGCATATATTTAATTATAGAAGCTGATCATGCAATAGAGGAGTTATTCAAGCTGTGGCATTTCACAGATATCAAGGAAACAGATGTAGTTGAAATAAGAGAGGCTCCACCTCCTACTCTATATAAAGGTGTTTCCTGAGTTTCCAGCACGCTCTGTGTGTGACTTATGACTTGATAAAGAGGTGGGTGACAAATTCATTTTGGCATCGAACCGTTTCAGCACCACCCTAGTGGACAGCTCCCAGTAAGTAAGTAAGCTTTATTTGTACAGCGCCTCTCTCAGACCAACTTAGCACACCTTTTTAATCAAAACCCTCATTGAAAGCCTTCTTACATCATAAAGAAAAATTAAATCTAGGATAGGAGGGCATAATCCATGTGATTACGTCAAGAAATTTGACACCTGAAAAATGATGGTAAAAGGGCCATTTAGGAACTCAGGTAGTTTTTAAGAAGTGTAAATGCATCTAAACACCATAAGAAGTCAGCTTGATCCACACAAACACAACAGACAATTTATCTACCACCAATATACATTCGGCCAATGAAATTACAATATATACACCTATGCCTTTTTCTTGGATAACATGCTATTAATATTAATACTTAGTGATAGATAAAAACTTTGTGTAGTTACATCACATAGGTATGAGCATTTCCTTCCAACTGAAAACAATGATTTGTGTTTAACAATTGTTGCTTTCAATTACTTTATGTTATTTAACACTTTGAGTATTGTATTGTTTTCTTTTCTTTTAGGGTTGTTGTGTTTTTAAACATTGTCGTTCAGTTTAATTGTTGTTATTATTTCAGGAGTTTGTCTAATCAATAAAAAAGTGAGTTTGTGTGTGTTTTCGTTCATAGGGAAAGGAAGAAAATCAACAAAAATGTCCCACAGAAATCATGGAGAAATTTGGTGCACCCCTACTAAAGGGGTAACATAAAACACGAAAACAAACAAAAAGCATAATTTTCTATCCTGTTCAAACATTCTGGTAAAAGACTACTTTCTTCCTTTTTATCTCTGCTGTATGCAAACATGGAGTATTTCACATGGCAGACACTAAACAGGATACACACATTACCCAAATCACAAGTTATGTAGCGGCAACGCATTAGTAAAAGTGTCTTGAATTTTAATGCAAATGATCCCCTCATCAAATCTACTCTCAGGGAAGTCCAATTGTTATGCTGAGTACAATTGCTTTCTGATTGTTTTCTGGTGCTCAAACAAACGATTGCGAGGTGGAAACTGCTGCAAGGCTTAATCTACACAACGGTGCAGGTATTTTTCGGATAACTACATGCATGAATACAAAAACACACTGGGGTATATTTGTTTTTTAACTTAAAATAGATTATCTTTACTCTCTTTATCATAACAGTTAAAGGTGCAATGCCAAAATCACTGCTTTAAATTGGAGGATTACTAGATGAAGCTCGAGTTAAAGCTTCTAAAAGGTGTGAATACTCAGCCATGACGACCAAGTTAAGTCTTGTACGTCAACTTCTGCCCATATTTCACAAGAATCCACATATATTTATTGATTCATGAGTAGAATTAAAGAATGACGGTGCCAAAATTATTCAGAATTTGGCCTAGAACTTCCTGGTTCGCATAAAAGTACGTCAATGTGGATCCCATTCTACAATTGTACAGCAAGCAGTCAAGATAGAAAGTAAGTAAGTAAGTAAGTAAGTAATTAAGTAATGGTCATTTCTAAAGGGCCTTTCTAGACCAGGGTCATAAAGCACTTTAACAATCAAAAGTATTAAACGGCTAAAATATTTATTTTAAAAGGCCAAGACACATAAGACAAACACAGGAGTCCCAGGAAAATCAGGGAAAACCTGAGGAGTCAGTAGACTCCATCAAAGGCAGAGGAAGAGGAAGATCGTTCAAAAGCTTAATAGCAACAGCCTGGAAGGATTTCTCTCCTCTGGTCCTGAAGCGTGTTCAGGAGCCAACAGTAGATTCTGATCCACAGACCTCAGAGCCCGAGCTGGGGTGTAAGTGATCAGTTCTGAGGTTTTTCCATATTCTGATCTTTATTTATATCGTTTTAAATTAGAGAAATGACACTAGCTTGTTTAGTTTACTCAACAATAACATGGATCAGGGGGGGCATAAACAAATGTGTTTGTGGGATCCCTTGGGCCTTCGGGTCACTTTCACCCTGAGATAACACAAGGGTTTAACAGGGATTAGCAAATTCCTTTCCTTTGACCTTAGTTTTACTCGTATTAGAATAGTCAATCCATCTATAATCTTATTTTAAACACTAGTATTTGTATATGTCACAATACTAACATGAACATTAATCTACATAGATTTTACAGCCAACGGGCCATAAAAAATGACTTGGCGTGACGGATTTGCCCCCCAGGCCTTGAGTTTGCCGTAGAGTTTTTGCTTAAGTAGCTACCATCGTATTGTGGTTATAAAATCGAGGATATTGTATTTAATTGAATGTAGTTTTCAAGATAAGAGAGATTTTCATGAAGTTGACATTTCAAAGTCTCTGATAATGTAATTTTCTCTCCGGGCATTCGTCGTTAAACGGTCAAGATTTGATTTATGCTGAATGTCCTGATTGGTAGTAAATGGTAGTAAACATGTTCAAAATATGTTCAGACTTGACATTAATCTGATTCTAGAAAAATGTTCTTGTATTTGGGTTGCCATGCCAGGTTCATGGACGGATGGAGTCCATCCAGACATAGATATACTTTATTAATCCCTCTGGATAAATGTAAACTGGAAGTGCAGAGTATAATGGGGTGAGACAAGGATACCCTGGAAAGTCACCAGTTCGTCACATGACTCTCGTGATCATCTCTTTGGTTTGAGAGTTACCCGAAAAACCCAGAGTAGCTTCAAGATGAAGTGGAACAGCCAACCTTCTGCCAGCCTGAAAACTCACCACAGCCACACCACGCAGCCTGACATGAAGAACCGTGCATGCAAGAACAAAAGAACAGCTGCGTCATCTGAAATTAACATTTCATCTCAACAGTGTTTCAAAACTGATCTGTTATTTAAATGCACTCCTCCACCTCCTCACTCACTCTTTTTTTACTTTTCTAACCATCAAGAGACTTTTTTTCTCAGGAATTTGCCTTTTTCCCTGATTGCTGTTGGTAGTAGTACTGTTATTTTACTCAATAACGTTAGCTGCCATCATTTCTTTTAAGAAATATTGTGTGTTACAATAATCTTCAACAGCATTTCTTTATAATATCGTGAATGTGAACATAATCTTTCAAAAGCAAGCCCCCTCAACTATGGATGAATATATGATAAATTGTGGGATTGATAGATGGGTGATAAAAGATAGTTGGATGGATGGATGGATGGCTTGATGTTAGATAGTTGGATTGACGGAAAGATGGATCGAGGGATGGAGGGATGGATGGATGGATGGATGGATGGATGGACGGACGGATGGATGGATGGATGGATGGATGGATGGATGGATGGATGGATGGAAGATAGTTGGATGGGTGGATGGACAAAAGATTGTTTGTTGGATGGATTAAATAATGTTAAATGGATAGATGGATGGATGGATTGAAAGATAGATGGCTGGATGAGGATGGTTGGATGGATGAGAGACAATTGGTAGGATGGATGGATAAAAGACAGTTAGATGGCTGGATTGATGGATAGACGAAAGCTAGTTGGATGGATGGATGAAAGATAGTAAGATGGCTGGATGGATGGATGGATGGATGGATGGGAGATAGTTGGATGGATGGATGGATGGATGGATGAAAGATAGTTAGGTGGCTTGATGGATGGACGAAATATAATTAGATGGATGGATGGATAAAAGAAAGTTAGATGGCTGGCTTGACAAAAGATGTCCATCCATCTGTTGTCCATCCATCCATCCAACAATCTATGAAAGATAGTTGGATGGATGGACAGAAGACGGTTGGTTTAATGGATGAAAGACAGTTCCATGGATGGCTGGGTCAAAGATAGTTAGATGGATGGATGGATAAAAGATAGTTGGATGGATTGAATGACAAAAAATGGTTGGTTTGATGGATGAAAGATAGTTGGATGGATGGATGAAAGCTAGTTAGATGGCTGGTTGGATGTATGGGTGGACTAAGTAAAAGGCAAAGATGCTGCTGGACCAGAGAGACACAGAAATCATTTGATTTCGATGTAAAACCATAAATCAACCCCAGGAAATGTCACACCACTTCCATTGTTGATGTTTTGGAACAATATTGAGTTTGACATTTGAGGTTTAAGCCACGTCTGAGCCGATAATGATACATCAATACTTCAACACCAGAGACAAGGACGGTTCTTTCCCAATCTCTGAAATAAACTAATTGAATTTACTTGAATGTCACTTTCTCACAGATAAATGGTTTTCATGTTGATGACAGAATCAGACGAAGGAATTTGTCCAGAGACTTTTTCCTTTAATTTCAGAGAGTTCATTCAAATGCAGTACATGCCGGGACGAGGGCCAAGGAGCATAATTAAGACGTTTTTTTCATCTTAAAAGCCAAACTCACAGGAGTTGCGAGGCTGATAACAAGCAAGGTTAGCCAGACAGAGCGTGAATTAGAACTAAGTCATTGATTCGGGATGATTCAGTTTCTGTTCAGGCACATGTTGGACAGCCATGAGAACTTTTCTAGCTGCTGCTTGAAAAAGTAGTTTAACACTGGTACTGTTAAAGATACTCAAATAAGATAGTTTAGTCAGTTCATTAGTTCAATGGATTAAAAATAGTTGATGGATGGACAGATAGTTGGGTGGATAGTTAGATGTATGGATTAAAGATAGTTTGATGGATGGACGGATAGTTGGGTGGATAGTTAGATGTATGGATTAAAGATAGTTTGATGGATGGACGGATAGTTGGGTGGATAGTTAGATGTATGGATTAAAGATAGTTTGAGAAAATAACCAAGAGTTAGGTGGAAAGTTAGATGTAAGTATTAAAGATAGTTTGATGGATAGATGGACGGATAGTTTGCTGGATAGTTAGATGTATGGATTAAAGAAAGTTTGTATACACAATGTTCTGTATATTATTTAATTTAGATTCAATATTTTTATTTTCCTACACACACATTTATGCAGGCATTTGTTGACATTCATACATTTTTCAAGTATATATTAGAGTGTAATTAATGTTTTCATTCATCATTTTATAAAAAAAACTGATTCAAATCTTTCAAATCCTACCACCATGTTCAACATGAAGGATACAATAACCTCACAGTCAACCATCAGGTTTTTGTTGACCCTGTTACAGCAGCTCATAGCCAAAACCTGGAGGGACTCTGGGGAGTGTGCGAGATTGCGAGAGAACTGCACAGAAACTTGGATTAAGGATCACATTGATGTTACTGAATGAATGAACTGATGTTCAAACTGTCATAAAAATGCAATGTTTTTGGATAACAATTGAAAAAATATAATTTCAAATGAAGATGTTGACCTGATAGTTCGAGTAAAATGTTATTTAATCTGTTTAATTTTGTTTCACTTTTCTTCATTTATGTTTATTAAATGGTAAACTTCCATTCATGCTTTTTCTTATTTTGATGTCCATTTTACAGTGGTTTTATCGTGTTTTCAGTGAATAGAAGGTCATTTTAGAATAGGCAACATCTTTGTTGTTATGCCTCAATATTGGGTGGTTGTCATGCTAATAACAATTGCAGATTTATCTTCTTCCCCAGTTTGAGTAGACTGTTAATGGTTAAGCTATTGTCAAATACCTGTTAATTAAGTATGAACAAGCTGCCACTTTAGAATAGCGAACATATTCTCAATAATAAGACTTATTTTGAGTAATAAGCTATTAATACTTTTATGGTATTTGCACCTAATAAAGGGTTGTTGAGAAAAGCTAGTTGTCATCATAGTTAATCTCTAAATACTTCTTTATTCCTTGTAATTACTCCGTAATTGAAGTGTTTTTAAGAGTGAACTCTAGAGTTAGAATAACGTCACAATGAACAAGGTGTGAGTTAGTACTTTATAATGGTAAATGTATTAATAGTTCTTATGTGTTGCCCATTCTAAAGTGTTAGCCATTTGATAATCAATAGTTGTCAGTAAAGATTTGATCTTCTGTTTGAGCTTCATTCAGAGTCTCAAAACACTGCGGGCATCATAATACCCTTGTCCATGCATCATCAAATCACATCACATCACACCGTTGACTGTTGAGGGGGAGGAGTGACGGGGGAGACGAATCTTGGCTCATGCTTGTTTTAATTGCATCCTGGTGGACGGTATGTAGAAGCCCTCGGCTGGCGACGATATCAATTTGCATGCAATATCAATTAGCTCCCAATCACACAGCGCATTAGTATGGATAATGGGTTGACCCATGAAGCAACTATACACTTGACTGGTTCCTTCTTATAGATACTTGATGCAATAAAAGCGATGAACACCCGCAGTGGAGAGGCACATGCATTATTGCTAAACGCTAATCCTGAGGTAGCACATTACGAGAATCTTTATCCGAGCAGCAACTGAAGGGTCTATAAATGTTCTATGCTCGGTGTCCTGTGAGTTACAATGCTCTGGGCAGGCAATAACTCACACCATTAAACATAACAAGGGCTCAGACATCAGAAACAACAAGAACTAATGTCTTATAGAGAGAAGAAAAAAAATATAGCTGCACCGTTTCATTCCCTTAATGCTCTCCTCCATGTCATGCTGTGAATGACAGGTACACTGTAGAGAAGTTTTTCTACAAAACTTCTGTTCAAAAGAAACCTGATTAGTTCTGAACATTCTATTCTCGACTCTGTAAAATGGAATACTATAGATCAGGAAACTCGTTCAATCGGAGGGTCGTATTGGCAAGAATGCCAAAATGGAGACAAGAAAATAAATTGAATAATCCACAGTGATAGAGAGGAATGTTTTTCTTTCCGTTGCATGAAGACTTTCACTGCGGTTGTCTCCTCTTGGAA
This sequence comes from Callionymus lyra, assembly GCF_982586985.1. Lineage (NCBI taxonomy): Eukaryota > Metazoa > Chordata > Actinopteri > Syngnathiformes > Callionymidae > Callionymus > Callionymus lyra. Next base: position 11,703,385 of record NC_141826.1, read on the forward strand.
ACTTTTTTCTTTCCCATCAGAAAGAAGAACGGAGGTGGACATGTAATACCACCTTTGCTATGGACATCGTCCTGAAAGGTTGAGGGTGTCTTTCATAATTCAGTTGCAATTCAGAAAGTCAAATCTCAGAGTCAACCATTAAATTACGACCGCCTGCATGTGAAGGGTGAATTAATGGTGGCAAGAATGTGACCCGTTTTATTTGATTTTCATGAAGAATCATCCTCATTTTCAGTAGGTGGGGCTCCCAGTTAAACCAGTCAAACCTCGCTCATTTTCCACTCACCCTCATGTGGACTAAGGGTTGGGATTTAGGTTGATGGTCTAGCAGCTTCCATTAAAAAAAATCTTAAAAAATAGAGTTTTTCGAAACAATTTCTAATGTCAAGGCTTCATTAGAGTATGGAGGTAATTGGATGTTTTTAATAGTGTCTTCTTGGATGAAGATGAAGAAAACTGAGCTCCAGTAGCTACATTCAAATGGACTTACATTTTTATCTCTAACTCTTAAAAGGAACAGATTACTGAATGAAAACAATCCCAACCCTTAGTTGACAGGAGGGTGAGTAGAGGTTTGAAATAGTTGCTTAAAGCAGAGAGCACCAATGCCGACCCTTAAACGACACATGAAGCTTCACTAGATGCTAATAGCTATGTAAAGTATTTAAAATAATTAATGAACTAAGATAAAGTGTCATTTGAATTTTGGGTGATGATAAAACCCTTAGTCGACATGAGGGTGAGTAGAAGATGAGTATGAAGTTACAGCCAGAAATGTATGTCCACATGTCGGACCTGATTTCAACCTTCTTTGTCCAAAAAAACCCCATCCAAATTGCTCTATACTGCTATAATGTCCATCTTGTATTGAAGTCTCGACATGGAAAAAAAAAAATCCAAAAAATATTAAAATAAAGTCTATATTTTGAGCTTGTTTGTAGTGAAGGCTCCTACTTTCTCAAAGTAAATATCACACGAGGTAGCAGTGGCTCAGTTCACGCCAATACTGATAGGATCTTCTGCTAAAATCACCAAAATATGAGGGTAAGTAGAGAATGAGAGAAAAGGGAATGGAAAATGAAATGAGAGAAAATGGAATTTTGGGTGAAATATAATTTTAACCTTATTATTCCCAGTTCCCAGTTCCCAGTTGAATTCAGTATTTAACCACAGTATCCTAAAATATACGAATTGCAGCATTTAAAAGTAATTTGCCAAATACTTCATTTTATAAAGTTAAGAATCGTGAAAAACACTTTTTGTGTCGTGTAGTTTTAGTAATTTATTTCATCTAGAAAAACATCTCTTTAGTATGAATAATAAACATTGAAAAAATGACATTATAGCTGAGAAAATCATTTGCAAGGGTGGCTTAAGGGTGATAGGGTTTTGAATAAATTCATACTTAAGTGCAGTTACTAAAATTATGCTCCATTACTCGAGGACCAAACGGACCTAAAGACCTGCACTGCAGCCAGAACCATTTTTCTTTCGAGTGGATGGTAAAAGTCACATTCCTGGAGATATAACAAAAATAGTTTGGTTGAAAAACCTACATCCCATGCGGACTTTTAAAGAGATTTGATCAATATTTGTCAGGACTCAAAGGTCCTTGAGGTCAGATTCTTTGATGTATTGGAATATACAGCATCTTGTACTTATTTTCAAAATGTGAGTCATATTTTCGAGTAGGCGATAGCTGGCTCGGTGCTATAGGAAGAGATTGTTTAAAATTAGTACCACGAAATAAAGAGAGTGCAGTTCTTCAGTGGAAGGGCATTTGTTCAGCTACACTAGGTTCAGATCCTAACTTTCATCCATCCAAGAGATGTCGATTGATGTCATTACATACCTCTTTGATTGAATTGTCTTCACTCTGACACCGCTGCGCCGCATAATAGACGTCAAATCTGTTATCTTTCCATTCTCACCATCTACGCTTCTGCGCGACAATCAAAATCTGACAATTAACCTGCTCCATCACCCGACGCGAGAGAGAGCGCGCAGCTGAAGCTGAACTTCTGAGGTGGCAGATGAATTTAAAAAGGGGCGATGGGGTGAAGGCTGAGGGCTTGCAAATGAAAGTCGACACTGTCTGCTCAACCGAGACGGAGCATATTTTTTTTAGCATGAAAAAGACCGAGTTCAAAGATGCAGGCAGATTACACAAGCACTTATTTGATGTGGAAATTGCTCTCTGCAAGGATTTAAAACAAAATCCAATATTCATTCTGAAAGGCATTTATACATAAATGAATATTCACTACAAAAAAAACCTCCATGGTTAGGATGCACTTCATGCAGCTCTTTTTTTTTTTTCTTCACCTCAAAGAAAAGCTAATTACTTTATTCACTAAAGATACTTTCTATAGATTACATTCAAGTTGTATTACCAATTATGTAATTTAACCCTTGTGTTACCTTTGTGGTGGCCCGAAAACAAAAGCCGTACACAAGGGATACCTCAAACACCGGGTCACCTTGACCCAGAGACAACACAAGGGTTAATATTTACTGAAACCATGCGAGTGTTGAAGTGGCTTGAATTAAAGATGCCAACAATTATCCAGATACTATCTTCAGAAAGAAAAACATCTGGGGAATTTGTTAAAAGATGAAAATCTTGTGTGGCCTAATTTACTCGATAAGATCCCAAATTCATTTTCTGATAAAGGAGTACCAATTTTTTAAGGTATTTCAAAAATCTAATTTTGATTCGGTGAACCATCTAGGCTGTTGCCCTGTCGCATGATTCATTCTGCTCCAGTGAGTCACAGGAGGTCCCTATTGCAAATACACGGGACGCCTTCACGTGCCATATGCAGACGGAACAAATCATTCACACCTTCAAAACATTTGGGGTCATGATCTAACCTTCAGGGGAAAATGGAACATAAGATAACCAGACTGGTCATTGCACGTGTACGAGTGTGTTGTGGAGAAGAAAATGAAAAGGCGGCACGCTCTAGTAATCAGTAGTGTAGGATAAAAATAAATTGAAAACATGTTTGGTATTGCATGTTTGTAATATTAAAGGCAGGCATTTGAGGTGGGTTGAGTAGAACACCTGCTTGAAGTGTAATTACACCTTGGGGAGGGGTGTAAATTAGCAGAATGTGTGTGAGAAGAATATCTACAAGAATCTCCCATTTTTTTCAGATGCCCTTCCTTGTAGTTTAACAACATCATATGATGCTTATTTTGCCCCCGAATTGTGTTTTTGTTTAGACATAAAACATTTATACTGTTGGCCTCGTTCGGAAAACGGTGGTACGCCAAGTACTCCCTTATTATCAGTGCTACAACAGAGCAGACTCAATTTCTTTGTCTCATTCCAATGCATGTTTTTAACTGAATTAGATCTGTAGCTCAAGTTTTACATAAGTTAGAGCCCTTAAAAAGTTGCAGATCGTCAAACATTATTGTTCTTATTTTAGCCTTTAAGGGAATTTTCATTTTCTTTTTTTTAAATCCATTGCAATCGGCTGAAAATGATGCTAGCACCCTTTTAAGTCCATACAAGCATGTTAAAGAGATGATACAAAATGTAAAGGTAAATAATGTTTTCATTTAAGTTTCTCTTAAATGTATCTTGGATCTCTATTGTACTCATCAGTATGAGTCTGTTTGTACAAAACTCTCTTTTCATTTAAATATTTATATTAGAAAATGTTCCTTAGTTGTGCTTGTTTACCAAATCACTCCCACTCTGCTGTGATTGGTCAAACATCAAGGTTTGCCATCGCACGTCAATCCCAGGAGTCTCCACCTCCAAGGGACTTGTTGTATAAACAAAGCAGGAGGTGATTACAGCTGGCTGGAGGAGGAGTGAAACCATTATTACATCATAATGGACATAATCTTATAACCTCTCAGTCACCCAGATTTCAGATGGGGGAGAACTTCATGAAGTAATAACTTTAGAACATGTTCATGATGAGAGACTTAATGCATCTTGGAGAGGAAGACTTCAATATTTGAAACATCGGAGTGAGTCAGGAGAGTTGGGTCTTTACATTACATGGGCCACTGCTTTTTTCACTTTAAATATTTTCATGGTTTTCTATTTTGTAACAATCCCTGGGATTTCTTTTCATAGCCAGGGGACAAAAAAAAGGATGAATTCCAATATTCATTACATTTTGCTACATCTTTTGTTATTGGTACAAGGTCATAAAGAGATTCAGAAGACCCCAAATTCAATTTGTCCAGTTCCAATTATTGAAACAAAGTTTAATACATATCATATGAGGGTAATAACGGTATTTTCAGTTCATTTCAGTATCTCTAAGGCTAATGATCCACCTGAACTTTTCTCCTTCCCCTCTTTCCTCAGAATCTTTTGGACAATTTGGTTTTAAATGCATTTCTTATAACCGGGCAATGTAGCGAGTAATTATATGAATCATAAACCAGGTCCTTCCTTTAACACAAAAAGGAAAATAAACTCCAGCATTAGATAAACCCAATGTAGAGACAAAAGTTGATTCCAGTTCTGAAGAATGTTTTCTATGAAGGAAAGTTGAGCACGCTCACCTCACGCTTAAGAGTTACATTGTTGGTCTTGCTCTATTTGGGGATTTCATAGCAGCTCGGTGTTCTGCAGAATGAGTTTCTGCCTTTGTCCAAGGATTTTCTATGGCCTCTCTGTAACCCTGCATGACGGAGAGAAGTGGCAAAGCAACCCGAGACTCCCGCTTCTTCTCCAAACACTGTTTGAATTACATAATGTGGGTGAAATCCAATTGTCCTCAATCGTCTCCGGGTCTGTGTTATCCATCATTTTTATTAGTGCTGCACTGAGATTAGACTTTGTTATGTCAGTTCAGGAATGTGTTTTCCACACAGGAGAAGAATTCTTATTAACAGGCATGTAACTAAGAGGTCACTGCAACTGGGAAACAGGGTTGGACCCGTGCACAGAAGTAAAGATAAACAATGAGTAACAATAATGACACGATATCCTCCTCATTCATATTTTTTGTTGCTTTGTTACTTCCAGTCATGCCCTCTGACTTTTTGTTTTGCTGCTAGATAATGAGGGAGGTTCCTGACAGCAATGGGCAGTCCTCAGGAGACCCAGGGCTTCCAGTGGCAATCTGCACAAACCTATTCATACACTGCACTTTCTGCAGACCAGCGTCAGCTCATTACTCAGTTCAGCTGTTCATATCTGACAGCGCCTTGTGTGTTTTTAGCTAGTCTGTTCTTAGATGAGTTTTTAAATATTCTTTGTTCTATTTTGTGTTTGTCCTTCAGTGAGTCGTGAGCCACCACTTTGTGTTTGTTCGACTATTTTGAGTGAATATAGTTGTATATACAGTGTTGAAATAGCATTCATTCAACATGTTTGCCATCTTCTGGGTGTTTGTCAAACTCTTTCTTTTGTTAAGTGTATTGGAATTGTTGTATACATTTATCCGCACTGCTTTCTTATTGTCTTCCGCTCCTGGGTCTGTAAGCTCATGACAAAAAAAAGTTCTAACAAAGTGTGCCAGTGAAAGCAGCCTTGGATGCAGGCAGCTGTGTTCAGAAGGGATTTATGAAATGTTATTTCAATGGCACATTGAACAGTGTAATGAAAGCTTGCCAAAAGTGTGACGGATTGAGACAAATCACTGCCCAAATGAGCTGACAACAAGATGCCTCAGCCACGGCATTACTATTCAATTAGTATTTAAGAGGGCTTCAGGGGGAACCGTTTTGTTCTAATTCACAGATAAAATATAAAAAAATCAGACTTCACATTAGGGCCACTTTGAGGGTCGCTCTCCACCCTTTCATCTTCCCTGTTGTGCCCTCCTCCCATGTGAATTGCCAGCTTCAAATTGAGCCGAGAAGAGATTCACGATTGAGTTATGCTCATTGAACTCTGCCGTGATGAGCAGTTAACTAGCTTCAGATCCCATTGAGAGTTATTGGTGCTGAACACATTGTGCACATCTGTAAACAACCATCGCCAAGATAACAATGTTTTTTTTTTGTTTGAGTTGTCACACGGGCGTCTTTCAACCTCCACCGAAGCTCGTGTGCGGCAACAAACCATCACTTTTAATTTAGAAGCACGTCACTCGCCGGTGATTTAAAGCTGCGATTTCCCCCTCAAAGTAGCAACCGGTCCACAAAACAAGAGAACTTTTACATCGTTAATCCTGTTTTTATCTGAGGCATCAGTTCATGGTACTTTCATTTAGTTTTTAATAAAACCACGATGAAGTCTAATATGCGTGAGAAATGTCTTCCCTTCACTCTCACGGTGCATTAATCACTGCCAGTCTAATACGTTTTTAGCGCGGATTATGACAGCGGCCGACCTGGAGCTGATAAACACCTACCATGAGTGACGAGGGTCCTCCCGAAGCCCCTGAATAACAACACACCCCGAACAAAGCGGTACAAAACAGGATTAAAAAAAAAGTTGTTTTTTTTAAAGCGTCGCTATTGAACCCTCTTTGTCCACCATTTTCTTCCCTATCAATTTGATTTTCTCTTTTTAATTACGGCAGGATGATGATGTATGCGCCGCTAATAAGACATGAATGGAAAATGAAAGGTCGCCGAGACCGAGATAAATGACTCCCATTATTTCACCAATCCGATAGGAGCCTCTTCTATATGTTCTAATTTGAATGATAATAAAATTCTCAATTGCTTTGTCCTAGCTGGCCAATTTCTCCACGATAAGCAGTCTGGCAAGGTAACCTTGTCCAGCAACCCAAACTCCCACGAGCTTTCGGAGACCTGTAATTACATTAAAAATAAAGCAAAGAAGCACAAACTGTGAGGATAAAGGTGGTGGGTTTTACCCACAAAAAAAGTGTTTGATTTAACTGAAAGTAAAGCAAAAAATGATGTTATACATTATTAATACAGAGACGCGTGTCGGCTGATGAGTTAATAATGAATGCATCTTCAGTGAGTTCCATGAAATGTCAATGTCAGATTGAATAGCAGCCCGACTCAACCATTATCTGTGCTTAGAGGTCCTAAATGAATCGTGTATTTTTAGTTTGCCCATAGGCAGAAGAGGATGAGGTCGCTCCAGGCGTATAAATAATAAATTACATTTGTCCTTGTCTTGGAATACGTTTGGAAAAGCAATGAAATGTGAGAAAGTGTCTCATCCGGGGGTTGTCTGATATTTGTGGCAGTCACTTGTGAGTTGACATGCGGTGCTGTATAGGTTACTGATGCCACGTCTCAGCGGGTCTATAGCCCAGGAAGGAGGACGGTAAACAAGTCGATGTCTGTGGATGTAACTGGGAGTTCTGCCACTGTCACACATCAGACACTATCCTATCATCTTTAACATGTATTTACGTTTGGGACTTCTCGTGTCACTGTGTCGTTTAAAGTGTATGTGGCACCTTTTCCCTTGCTGATGCAGTTTTTAAAAAAATGTTTCATTGATATTCACAGTCGTCCCCAGCGACCCAGATGAGGGAATGAGCTGCGTAAAAAGAATGAATGAACAAATGTAGTCGATTTGTATACAGTATGTATTAAGAGGGATGGAGGGATGTGGAGATTCACCGATTTCGCATCAGAGCATCGATACAATAGTTGTTTAATTGTCAGTATTTTAAGTTATTTCGTTGTATTGTGAAAAGTTTTAAATGGTTTGAAAATGTTTACATTGACGTGCTTGACTTCCAATATTTTTATTTTTCTAATATAATTCCATTGTTACTGCTGTGAATACATTTGAGTATTCTGTCTAAACATCCTGAATTGTTATTATTTTTTAATTATTGTATTTTGTGTTCTGTTGAAAACAACCATTAAAGGAACCAACTGTATCAATGGTCACTTAACTTACCCAATTATCTTTTAATTAAGTCATATCATGAGTATATCGTTTTTGAATCACATCATATCGAATAAAGGAGCAATTTGTATCGCATCTTATCGTCAGGTGATGTCAGTGTATTGCACCATATCGCTCACAGTGTATCGGGAGCGTATCGAATTGGCATTAGTGCTGAAGATATACATCCACAATTACATCTAATAAACACAGGATATGAATTATTTATGGTGTTGACAGTCTAAAATAGAATGAAATTAAATAAATAAAGTGAGCATTTCATAAATTGAGATGACTAAAATAAAATAATAGTCATGCAATAATGTGGACTTATGAAATAATCATTTAATTATATCATTAAATTCAGTATATCTTTTATGTAAACATAATTAGACAGTTGACAAGTAGGGAAATCTTGACAAACAAATAGACACATGTATTTTGTCTGTTCAAATATTAATGGCATTGTGTTCATTGGTTAATTTTCGTTTTACCATCTCTTCGCTTTACAAAACTATTAGACTAAGACACGAATAATAACTTTTAAATACTTGTTTCTCTACCCAATACATTTACATTAAAAAACACTTGGACGAGCAAACATCAACAAAAGAGATTCACTTAATTCATATTTGAATGAAAGTGCATTTTAATCAAATATATATACCATTTCATTCACACATTTAATTTTTTTCAGTCAAATCATTCCAAACTTGTGTTATTAAAATGTTTATTTGATTCCCAGAGTCACTAACAGGAGACTTCTGTTCAACAAATAGTCACAATGTTATGGCTCATTGCTGGATAATGAGAGTCCTAATAGTCAGAAAACGACCTCTGGTTTAATATTCTCCAGGCATTCCCTTCTGTCATGACCGTGTTGGAATAAAAGGGTAAAGTGCTGTCAGAGACATCAACAGACTTTTTTGCAGGCTATCAAAGCACAGTTGCTCTGAGGACATGATAGTGTGTTACACCTGTTTTTTTTATCTCCAAATTCTGCCCTGATGTTTTCTGAAGCCTGCCTACCACTGACACTGCCTTCAAACTATTATCTTTTCGGCTTCCATCTCCCTCGTCCCACTCCACCTTCTTCACTCCCCGGAAGATAAAAAACATTCTCTGCAAGCCCTGTCTCAGCAGAAAATATTGCCGGCTATAATGATCATGCAACATAGGGCGCAGAAACTTGCTCCTATAGAAAAAAAGAGCTTAGAAAAAACCCTTCCTTGGAAAACTTGCAGGTATTTTTGTGAACATGACCAGTGAGGATCAGCCCCGATTTATGACTCATTTATTATTAATGTTATTTAAAATGTAATCAAAGTTAAGTAGTCACGTTTTTTCTTCACTTGATCTTAAGCATTTGATCAGGATGATCTTTAGTCTCAGCTCCAGATAACAAATTGATGGTTTGGCTAAACTTAACCACTTAAAAAAACATCCCGCAAACATCATGCAAACTACTCAATCATGGTCAATGTGAAGAAGCCAAATGGGGGAGCAAAACCCCCTCAGAATACGTCCATTTTTATTACATTTAAACCATATGTTACATTCAAGTAAGGGAGATTTCCAGAACTACAACTCTATTTTGTAATTGTTGGGGGGGAATTATAGAATTTGAACCATATGTATAAAATGAACCATATGTATAAGTAAGTGAGCAACATATTAAGAATTACAGCGTTATTTGTTAATGCTATGTGGCTGGAGAAAAAAGACAGAGAATCCCCATTAAAATCCAAATAATTCCAATTTTGATTAAATTAAATAATAGTAATTATATTTAAATAAGTAAGAAAGATTCACATAACGTGAGATAATTACGGTCCATAATCCAATTGATTTAACCATCTTCTCCCCTCTCTTCAAAGCTTTTTGGGGATATTTGGTTTTCAAATTTGTTTTTTAACAGCAAACCTAAGTAACTTTAAAGTTTGTCTAACACGTGGATCACAAGAGATGATGTTTGAAACGCCTGACTAAGGCAGACCAGAGGAACATGTCTTTCTTTTCTTGGAGCTGAATTAAGAATAAGCGATATGTGTGGTCGACAGAAGAACATTTGTCCCACGCCAGAGATTTGCACAGTGCTGTCCTACCGTCGGGCTACATAGGGCTGATGACAAAAATCTATAATGAAAATAGTCGATGATAAATGCCATTGTCAACAATTGTTGCCAGACTTGGTAAAGTCTTATAAGTTGAAAAAATAAAGAATTTATATTTAATTTGTATTTATTTTGGTTTTAAATGGTCTAACTTTTCGCTAGTATCAACCTTCAGAATATCCTGAAGAATACATAAATATTTAGTATTAACAGTTTTTAATGAAGAGCTCTATATATAATGGTTTCCAAAACCTTTCCCCCAATCGTACTACTTTTTTAAATGTATTGATTTAAATTAGAAAGCATCAATGAAACTGCTATTTTAAAATATATTTTCTTCATTAATGTGTGCCATATCAAACTTTTTGATGATTTACAATCTATGATCTTTACTTAATGTATTACAGACATATGGGCTTTGTTTCCTTTTTCTTTGTCTTTTACTTTGAAGGCGGGAACAGAAATATCCACATCCCTTTTCCAAATAAACCAAGACAACGCAGGCTAGTTTTATTTGTGGATTTGTTTCTGTCCTCAAAAGTTTCTGTTAAAAGGCAGCTACTCTCCTGACTCACATGTTTCAAATGTTGAAGTCTTTCTCTCCAAGATGCTGTAATTCACTCATCATGACCATGTTTTCAACTTATTACTTATTATTACTTATAAAGTTCTCCCCCGTCTGAAATCTCTCCTCAAGGCAGCTGTAATCACACCCTGCTTTGTTTATACAAGAAGTCCCTTTAAAAAAGGGGCTGACATTACAGAGATACTTGACCAATCACAGCAGAGTGGGTGTGGTTATGTTAAACAAAATGTTATCTCCAGAAAAAGTGTTTTGAGTGGGCGGGGCTTAAGCACATTTTCTAATGTAAATTTTTAAATGAAAAGAGAGTTTTGTACAAACAGACACATACTGATGAGTACAACAGAGTCCAACATCTATTTAAGACACACTTAAATCAACACATTAGTTTACCTTTTCATGTAAAGGATGTTAAAAGTGTATTTTTTTTTAAGTGGGTGAGCCATCATAGTATTTTATCAGACTGTATTTTACAGAGATCCAATTTTCCTCTCTTACATTCCAGCTTTCTTTTTTCCTGTTACAAAATATCTTCTTGTCAGTTAAAATTCCCGAATGCAACTCATCTGCTCTTCTATATGCAACACCAACAGCACAATTCAGCCTTTCTTGAGTTCTTCGGCGATATTCTATAGGTGTTGTTTGTTTGTTAAGTTATGAAATGATCTGCAGTTGTTGCGAAATGACTCCTCTGCATCGTCTACAGCCTTGAGGCCCGTGACCCGTCTCCTTCTTGTCTTGTTGTTTTGCTTTTAGAGAAAAAGCAACAGTTTATGTACATATGAAATCCCAGAAGCCTCTTTTTAGATAAATGGCCTATACTATGTATGTAAATATATACAAAAACTAAAGTCTAAGCAAGAAAAGAAGCAAGTATTCAGATTTTGTTTCAAGTAAAAAACAATTCGATTATCGCATTCAACTCAAAAGTCTAGAAAAATTAAGAGAAAAAAAGGATAAGAAAAAAAAATACATTTTTATTTAATGTTAATTAAAGAATATATTTGTTCTTGTTTTTAGAAACATAATAAGAAATTTTCTTACCAACTTAATATTTTAAGTGAGGTTTATAAATGTCTTAAAACAAGGACCTTTCCTGGATTATTCAAGTATATTCATTTTATCTTCAAGTCAAACATTTTTTTGTTTAAATAGTCATAAACATGTGCTTAGATCTCTTTTTGGAGAGAATTTTTCAAAATGTACTTCCTTACAATAGTTTCTTTGACATATATCATCCATCTATTGTTCACTACCTCCAGGAGGAATGCTGAGTCATTCACCGTTCAACTGAGAAACCACACAGTCTCTTCATCGTGTCCTGGATCTGCCCCTTGGCCTCCTCCAAGTTGGACATGCTTCGACAATCCCCTTGATGGGCCTATCTCCATGTGGAGCAACATATCTACTTTGAGTCAGTCCCAAATGACTTGGCAACTCGCCCTACTTCTTTCTGTGCAAAACACGACATTTTTACATGTTGTAAAGTAGGGCTGTAGCGAGAAACTAATCTCATGATTCAATACAATTAATCACGATACTATTAAATACGATGTATTACTATACACATTTCCTGAACAATTTTAAGGGGACAATACATTTAAGAGATATCTAGTGACTGACTGACAACCAAATATGTCTAAACATCCGCTTCTGGAATTGACTGTATCCTCTCGTCCTCAGTCATAGTCAGGATCTCGGAAGAATTTATTGTTCCTTTAGAAGAACATAGTGTCTTCTAGCATATATCGGCCAGAAGTTCAATTGCAATATAAAAATGAAAGAAAGAAAGAAATGCAGTGAATATTAGTGTGTTTATTGTAAATAAAATACAGCCTTTTTATTGAAATATAACCCATAAATAAACTATAAAAATAAGAAAAAAATCGAATGCAGTATTGTGGATAAAATATTGATATATATATATATATCCTTGTGATGGAAAAACAACTTTTTTCGAGTGTGTAATAAAGTTAGGATTGGATTGTGTGAGAATCTTGCAAAAGGACACATACCTTCTTTACTCAAACCATTAGGGAAAAAAAACGAATCTTTTTATTCTTTATTTATAACCAGCTGTGATTTATCAGAGTATGCATTTTTCCAGTTTATCTTTGATCTCATCTCTGGGATAATCAATCATTTACAACGTAATAAAAAGATGTGACCAAAACCGTTTTTATGATAGAGTGAAAATTAGACATTCAATGAGAAGGTTCTGTATTAAACTCTCCTTGCAAGTTAAATTGTTGTGACTGTTACCCAATTCTGATTAAGATTATCTGTTCCTTGACTTTAAGTTCTAAGTCAGTTTCCTATCCTGACACAGTGTATCAATTTTTGTCACACCCCTTAAGTGAAAAAAAAGGTTTGTCTACAATATGGGTGAGTGACACGTTTATGTCGTCTTGGCCGTAGATTCAGTGCAGTATGAATCCAATGTGTTTGTAACTACATCTATACTATAATACCGGAAAATAGAAGCGCCAAATTGGGATTCAAACCCGCAACACTCCAACCAATAAGTCACACCAAAGTGACTTTTTACTATATTCAGTATTGTCTATTCAACAACTATAAATTTATACTATTTCAAGGACACTGAAATTAGCTTTCTCTTCATTTTTTTTAGCACCGCAGTGGTTACATTTCTAACAAACGTGTGTTCAAAGACATCCAGAGACAAAGAGTTTGGTTGTGAACTTGCTTCTTTTTTTTGTTTGAGTGGCAGAAAGTCCCCCTCTCATGAAAATCAAGGGCAACCTGTTTCCATTATTCATAGCCCAGCTGTTCTAAGGTGCCCGTATTTACACTTATATTGCAGCGCCAGCGAGTGGCTTTCCCTTTTTAATATCGTGGCTGCCAGCTCTCGCCGACTTCTGCAGATGAAGGACCATCCAGACTCGCTCTGGGGCGAAAAGTGTGCACTGATGTGTGGCGGGGCGGCTAAATTTATAAACAAGGCTTGGTAATATTATATTTGAGATTTGAATTATTGAACAGAGTTTTATGATGCTTTTTAAAACTCCATGAGAATTTGATTACAATTTGATTATAAGCCAGCTATAGTTCCCCGGGACGCCGACTTGATTGGGTTATTCATATGGTTAACGCAGCATCGGTGCCTCAATCAGAGATGTGAGGGGAATAATGAACCCAAGGAAGATTCACCAGAAAGAAAAAAATCCCACTATCTTATGTACAACTGCAGTGATCAACATCATTACACGGCCACTGGCTAGCGGCGCCAGGGTCTATGAATAACCCATGAAGGACTGTTGATAAAACATCGTAGAGTAGTTACCAGTACCCAGCTGTCTCGTTGAGATAGCGTTCGTCGCCAAGTGGAGCAGATCTGATCAGAATACAAGCCAAGCAGGTGGCGTCCAGACTTCTTGCTAACACCAAGCAGGGAGGAGGCGGCAAACAAGTTTTGAAAATGACCCCGGGCAGATCGGTTCAATTTCCCTAATAATCCCTCCCAAGAATTGAGAGGATCGCAGGTCTCTTTTACATGCACAGCTGATCCCAGATATGATTCTGATACGTCCTTGGTGGACGTCTGAAGTAGATTTCGTTACAGAGCTGTCCCCGATGGCCCCCGAAACAATCTATGGCCCGAGCTTGTAGTTATCCTGTAGCTCGGTCAGACTGACACGGACTCTGGTTATACTCCCCCAGTCCTCCTCTGCCGCCCATGGGGATTCGGGATGAGAGGACGGTGACAGGATGGAGTTACAGAACGAGACACATATCTTATTTATTGCGTGTGGTCCGGGCTGCACGGGAGGCTTGGGATTAGCTGGAAATAGTCGTTTGTGTTGCTGTTGTTTTTCATCATCTTCCACCAGGGACACCTTCAGACTGACAGCATCTGAAGCACATTTTTTAAGTGAATTATTCTCTGTGTTCCCTCCGACTTCGCCATGTCACCCCAAGAAAGGTGAAGGATGCAGCCTAACCACTTCATTATTTCACACTGATACTTGCTGTCAGCTTCCATTAAACATTAGCACGCCGAGGTTTAAGGTGGCCGATCTATATTTAATCTTGTGAAAAAAAAAGTCTGCCAAACATTCTATACAAGCATGATTTAATTAGTGTTTCATTAACCACCGTGCCCAGTTATAATTGGATTTAACGATCGACAACCTTTCAAAATGGCACTTTTTGTTGTTTCTGCCAAATGCAAGGAAACATTCCGACCAGGAAGTGATAAACGCTATTGATTCTTATAATTGCTTATGAAACAATTATGCTTATATCTTCCACTGACTTCAAAAATTCTATATATATATGGCTAAAAGAAGGACAAAAACATAACTTGGTTAATCTTTTTTGCTATTTTGCTACAGAGCTATAATTAAGTGTAGAACATTCCTTGGAATGAGACAAAATGAGACAATGAGCCTATTCACTTTTATAGCACTATTAATAAGGGACTAGTTAGAACACAATCGTTTCCCGCCTTTGTGGAGCAATAAGCCAAAGAAAACCAGGCTTAGTCCAGAAATAGAGTAGTTCATTGCGAGCTAAGAGAGTGAGAGCTTCCGCTACTTACAAGATCAAAATATAGATTTATTTAAGGTTTTTCCTAAACAATTCCTCTTGTCGTGGCTTCAATAAAAGAGGGATGTTACAGACGAGCAGTACGGAGGTATTTGGAGGCTTTTAAGTGTCTTTTTGGACTAGTCAATTGAGTGTCAGTTGCTTCATTAAAATGAACATATATTTTTGCCTATAATTCTAAAAAGGAATGGATTACCTTAAAATAATTCCAACCCATATTCGACATCAGGGTGAGTAGGAAAATGAGTGAATTTTGGGAGAACTTACCCTTTAATAGGATCTTTCAGGCAGGAAATAAATAAAATTAATAAAGCCCTAAGTTGAAAATGGATTTATATTAACGCAACAAACTAAATAAGTAAAAGTGAAAAAGACAAAAAAATGTGGCCAGAAAATACCTTTTGGTGTGAGTCGCTAAAATGCGGGCATCTGCCACAAAACATGGCCACATTTGTTGTGAGCTCCGGGCAAAAGATCCCAAGACGCTGATGAAGTCACAAAACTAATTTGATAAGTTCATCTCATCCAGTGTCTCCTCCAGTTTTAACAAGTCATGTAATCGTCCAAACCGAGGTCATTGGGTGAGATAATTACAATGTATTTTACTCTGAGAATATCTCATATCATAGCGGAAAGAATCTGGCGATATGTTACATATCAAGATACGGCGCAAGAATAAGAAATATTGCAATAGTGTAGGAACAAGGAAATATTTGTTCAAGTACTTGACTCCGGTGTTGCAGAACTTACAGACCACATGATTCTTAACAAAGTCGTAACTTCTTTCATTTGTTTTGAAACTTAAATTTGTCTATAAATCAGCTTTAAAATATGCTGGAGTCGACTGTATCCTCTTGTCCTCAGTCAACGCTGTGATCTTGCAGGATTTCATTTTTCCTGAAGCTGTGGAGAACGTAATGACTGATGCCTTCCAGTGAAAGTTCAATTACAATGGGAGAAATTAACTTGTTAACTGCAAATTTTTTTTTTTTTAAACACACTTTATTGAGCTGCAAACCACCATTACAGAACTATGGTCAAAGATTATATACTGTATATATATATATATATGCATTAAATATATATAAAAAAAACCTTTGAGGCTCATAATAAATGCGACTTATCTTCTGGCTATAGTATTGTCTTGACTTTTACTTCTACAACTCAATAAATGACACTAAACGAGTTGTCTTTTTAATAAATATGACATCAAATCTACATGTGAGTTACACTGGGAATGACTCACTCGACAAATGTCAGGTTTCATTTATTTAGTAAAGTTAAGATCTAGATACAGGTTTGGAAATGCAGGTTTGTTTACTAGTAAATGATATTCAAAGGAGTCTCTACTGGAAAGCAAAGTTCCGTACAGGTGAGTCGGAGATGGCAAGTGAGAGATAAAAGGGTGGAAGATGTTGCCAGAGAGTCAGACGACTTCGACAGGGAGCTGGAGAAATAGACGTACGGTGCATCTCTTTGTATCACAAAGCCTCAAGTTTTTTTTTTGTTTTGCGATGACTGACAGTGCTGTTGTGTCGGGCGGGCGATGATGTCACGCAGACATCTAGGGCAGCAGCTGCCTCATTTCGGCTCCGTTCCACAGTAGTGCGCATCGTTGTGAAGGAGATGTCGTGTGAGTCGAAACCTATCTGACAGCTGAGAGTGAAATGAGGTGAGAAATCAAAGTCACATTCCATTTGGGAACTTCCTCGCGGTGCCAATATCCGGGGCTGAGATCACCGATCGCCTCCGGTTCACCCTCCACAGCAGCCTCCCTTCACACATGCTCCTCCTAATACCCTCTTGTCCTTCACATGTTTTGAAAGCAGACACACATTTTACCATACAATTGTAGCGCAAATATCCAGTTATATTTCTTGACTGAAAGTTAGTAAACATTTAAATATAAGTTATAATAGAAACTTTTTTTTTAACAAAAGAAAACCAAAGTCAGTAAATATGTCATATAGCTTATGTTTTTAACGTTCAGGGGCCACATCCAACCCTCTAGGTTTTTAAGTGTGGTCCAAATGAGATCAAAGCATTAATGGTTTGAGTTTAAATTACATGATACTTTGATAGTAATCCTGGAAACTCAATTGTTTGTAAACATTTCGTAAAAATCAGGGGTTTTTTTCTTTTAAATGAAAATTTCTTGACATGAAAAATGCATATTATAATTCAGCGTACAGTACTTGTTGATCCACAAATGGGGCAGAAATTTAATTTAGATTTAAACTGGAAATTAAGAATTTAGGGGGAATAAAAGACACAACTGGGAAGAGAAATAACCCACCAGATTATGGTCAAAATTAAGTATTATAATTATAATACAATTATTAAAACTGAGGATTTAATATTTGGGGTTTTTGTTTAGGTTTTTTTTGGTACAAAAAAATACTATTTAATATTCATTTTGTTTTTTTGCTGGTACTGAAATGATTATTTCCTCAACTGAAACTAGCAAAGTGAATACAAATAAAATAGTTAAAGTTTTGTTTAGCAGGTCCCCGGTCCTATATTTGCAAACAAAATATATATATATATATATATATTTATTAATACTACCAAAAAGGTGTTTTATTTAGGAAAGAACACTTCTTTTTTAGCTAGACACACATAGAGAACAAATATACATGGATGCAAATATACAAACATCTTGTTGTAAACGGTGAGATGTTTTTTCATGCACTTAGCCGTAGATTTTTGCATGTCATGCTATTGTATTTTCCTTTTTTTATCTGAACGTTGGTCTGTGAATATAATCCTGACATTAAACACAGTCCGCCGTACAAAAAAGGGTTGTGGACCTCCGACGTATAGGATAAAGATGCAAAGACTTCAAGAGCTTTTCCTATTCCTACTGTAATACTTTGCGTTTTCTTTAGATATAACTATTATTATTGAAAGTAGTAATCAAAACATTATATGGGCAAAATAAGTACAAGAAAGCCGAAGGAATACAATCCAAATAGGTACTATAAAATAAATAGATATTTATCATTAGAGGAAAGAAAAACAAGAAATACAATAAAGTAAGACACAAAGCCATACGAGCAAGGCATTTTAAATACATTAAAAATAAATAAAAACACACTTTAACCAAAGTGAAATGGTTTATAAACGATTAAAAATGCAATTTCATCTCAAGCTTCTATCTTTTTGTGGATCTAATCAATAAACTACTGTGATGGAGATATCGAGTAAAACTAGATAAAGTGTCAAATGGCAAATATATATTTCAATAAATGAAAACATGTTATGTATTGCAGTAATCCCCCTGAGCCAACACCTCATAACCACGATCATAAACAGGCATGTAAAAACCCTGAAGGAGCCGATAATCCTATTATTCAGTTAATCATTGCCGTTCTGTTCCTGAGAGTTGTTTGTGCTGCTGAACACATCATTGGAAATAATTCCTGTGACTCTTACAGACGCCATAAAGGTTTGAAGTCGTATTTAATGCAGAATCTGTTTGCTCATTTTTATCCGTGTGCGGATGTGTTTGTGCGTAGTGGCGCGTTTTTTCGGAAAGGCGGGGATTTATGTGTAGCGGTAAATTTAGAGGAAGAAAATGGCATTTAAAGAGTTTTTTACCTTCCCCCGAGTGGCTACAGAAAAAGTAACCTGTTCTCAGTGGAGGGAAGGAGCAGGATGGATGGTTCCTTTCAAGTCTGTCTATTAGTTTTCATTAAGCGGCCCACAGAAACCTGGAGATTTATAGGCCACGTTTACTTTAAATTCAGCCCTTCAGGGTTTCACCTGATTGCTGCATGGGATAGACAATGATCAGCTTCTGTCCGTCTCCATATTCCCGTTTTCCATTTCCATAAATTCTCGCCGTCTACGCCCGAGTGGGAGTCTGTCACCACCGACAATGTCACAGTAAAGACATCCAACCCCAGCTGGACTTCCCCTCTCGCCGCAATCCCCGGCTTATTCCGTCCGTCAATAGTGTGGATCAGTGTTGACAGATCCACACCTCGAGTTGTTCATATCTGAAGACGCGTCAATCACCGCTGTTCAGGGACATTTTTCCTGCTCCCTGCAATATTTGCCGGATTTATTTATTTTTTCCTGGTATGAATGTTTCAAGCCATTGATTTGCGATATCAGCCGGTAAAGCTGGCAGGTCAATCAAAGATGTTTGTTACAGAGGGATGGGTGGGAGGGGGGGGGGAAGAAGGGTAATTTTCTCAGAATGAAAATAATCAAGCATTCACTGCTTTCACCCGAACACATCACACATTATCCACCGCCACTATGGAGACAGATTGCCCATTATTCAACAAACAAATAGCGGAATGGAATAGGCCAGAAAACTTTGGAAACGGTTTCCATCGTCGACTCATTAACATATTCTCTCGGCAGACATTTCCTGACTTTGAGAAATCATTTTCCTCATGATTTGACTGGGAGAGGGTGTGATCACCAAGCGGTGTCAGACAGCACTCGCAATGATTAATATGAACTGGCAGAGTGATATAGGATTTCCTCCTCACCGTGAAATCAATAGTTTCCTCCTCAGCGGGCGAACATCGGAGATTCTTTTAACCCGTTTAGAAGGACATGTTTTTTTTTCTTTTGGGAGGTCATCTCAAAAACTATTCTTCGTAAAGCTCAATAGGCTAAAATGTGATTAACAGATAGGTGTGTGTTGTTAAAATAAAAACGTGATAATATAATTTTTTATAGAAAAGCGGCCAAACTCTATCAGACAAGGGGACGGGATTTTAAACTCAGTTCATATTTTGCGCTGGACAACATTTATAAGTAAGTAAGTAAGTAATTTTTATTTATATAGTGCTTTTCCAGACCAGGGTCACAAAGCTCTTAAACAATCAATAAAGTATATACTTTAAAGGTCAAGATAAAACTGATAACACAACAGTTGTTCCGGAAAATCAAGGAAAAGCCTGAACAAATAAAAACGTCTTTATAAAACTGTCCAAAAGAAGTTAATAAAAAATCTAAAATGATGTCATTTATATTACAAGAGGCTAAATAAACCTCTAATTAAATACAAAAAAAATTAAAAAAGTCACAAACATTTTACTTTTTCCACTACAAGACACAAAACTATTTGCTTTTAACAAATTAAGTTTCATTAAATAACTTTGTGGGTCAAATTTTGGCCCCAGTTTGACACATATAATATACATTTTCACAAAACTACACAAAAAAATCTTTTTTTATTATTATTATACTTATTGAATTGAATTTGCAACTTTCTGTTGAGAGTTTTAACTAAATGATGTACATTGTTCAAATAAAAACGTAATAATATTCATTTTCATGACGGATTAGAATGGAGGTGTCATACTTAACCACTAGGCAAAGGGATTTTAAACTCAGTTAAAATCTTGGGATGACAACATCATGTCATTTCTATTATAATAGGCTAAATAAGCCTCTAATTAAATACAACAAAAATTGAAAACAAGTCACAAAAATGTCCACCACAAGACAGAAAACAATTTGCTTTCAGTTAACTTTCAAAACATGGGCATACACATTTTCAAAACTTTGCTGTGCCAAAACTGCACAGAAAAACACATTTTTATTATATTTACTGAGTTTAATTAGTAATTATATTCATAGTTTAACTAAATTACGTATGTTGTTAAAATAAAAACCAATAATGATAAATAATAATATTTCCTTTCATGACGGATTAGAATAGAGGTGTAATACTTGCAAAAAAATGGTTACTTTTCCAACACAAGACAACAATTTGCTTTTAAACATTAGTTTCAAAATGTGGGCCACATAAAATGACTTGTTGGTTTAAATGTGAAGCCTAAGCCCAAGTTTGACACATATAATAGACAATTTTATAAAACATTATTTGAGCCAAAACTACACAAAAAACACTATTTTTATTGAGTCAAATTCATAACTCTGTTAAGAGTTTCAATGTACCAATTTGAACAGTTTATTTCTGTCTCTTAACAAGAAGGAGCCGTCTCGCCTACAGTTAATACAAAACTCTGCAGTGAGAATTCTGAGCCGCTCTAGTAGAAGAACTCACATTTCTCAATTCCTTAAAAATCTTTACTGGCTGCCACTTTCTTTATGGATCATTTTTAAAAATTCTGGTTCTTCCTTTCAGATCTATTTATGGTCAGGCTCCTCCTTACATCAGTGATCGGATCAAGCCTTACACCCCAGCTCGGTATCTGAGGTCTGTGGATCAGAATCTACTTATGGTTCCTCGCTTTTACTTACTTAACACTTACACACTCTTATTAAGCTGCTGCCCCCACAACACAAACTCACATAAGCAATGGACATATCCCTACATTATCAACAATAACAAGGTTGACATAATGACTTCCTGGTATCATAATCTTAACCATTATACTGTAGGTAATACTGATGTTGGTATTGTAATACTTGTGATTATTTATAATTATTGCTTCTTTTTTTTCTTCATTCCTATTGAATGTAATAACAAAAAAAGAATAATCAAAAAAAAAAAAATTGTGACAACATTTATCAACTAATCATTAATCAATTAAATAAGAATTAGGTTTTAATATCAATGGATACATCATTTCCAACATTGCATCAGCCCTGTTTTTTTTTTCTTTCATTCAGTAAAACCTACCTCAGAGCATCAAAGAAACATCGACTTCCTAAATTGAAAATGACACAATCCCCGTGGGACTGTGGTGAGTCATACCAAAGAAAGTGCTTCTAACCTTCGCCTGACCTGCTACAGTTAGAGCATCCTGGAGCTCACTGGGTGAGGACTAACACAATCTAGGATGCTGCGTCAAATGTTCCCGATAAAGTACAAAGATGTTCTTCTTGTTGCAGCTGTGCTGTGGCTTTCATTGCCTGGTATTTTGCTGTAAAAAGTCATCAAACATCACATTATTTTTAAACTGATGGCGCCACCTACTGACCTCTAAATAACAAGACACTGCTTCACGAAGCAGGTCATCATGATACAGTGTTTTCATTTTGAAAGTCCACTAGATGTCACTCTCTGCTTTATAATGTTTGACTCTGATCTACTTATTCAATGAAACCTGGTATCATTTTAAAAAAACGGAGAGTGCCATCTAGTGGCACAAGTATCATGACGAGACACTGTTTCATGACAAGGGGCGTGAGAAGAATAGACTTAAATAGCGCAATTATTTGTTATCTAATTTGTTTCACCATAAATATTCAACAACACTGTGTAAATTTGTTTTTATTTTTTATATTTAAATGTATCATATCGTTCCAATTTCAAAAAAAGTTTGTTTAAAATAAAATAATTTAATTTTTTTTGTTTGTTTGTTTTTTAATTACTATGAAGATATTCAGAGCGTTTGTTCGTTTTTGTGTTGCGATTAGCTAGCAGTTATTATGTCCTCCGCAGCTAAAGGAGTGGATTCCAGCGATGACTGAGGACGAGAGGATACAGTCGACCCCAGCAGCTTTTAAAACTTAATGTTTGGACGTATTTCGGTTTCAAAACAAACTACTTCATCAAGAGTCATGAGATCAGTAGATTTTGCAACACCAGAGACAAGTATTCGGACAATAGTACAAATATGTACTTTATTTTTATTTTTGTTCCTACAGTATCACAATGCATAGTAATATTGCCTCTTTATCATAACACATATCGTGACGCCTGATTCTTACCTTCGGAATCACACTGCTAATCATGATGATCTGCTGTTTAATAACCCAGCACTAGGGTTATCAAGAGTCAAACTGAAAACAACATCCGATGAAGAACTAGACATTTTTACTTTCTTGGATTGATTGTATGCTGCGTTATATGACGTCATGTTTGTTAGTTAAACTGCGCTAGGTGTGTGAGCAGCGGCATTTAGAAGCCACACGATGACGAAACCTTCCAAAATTCCGTCTATCCTGATTGTAGAAGAAGAAAAATGTAATTTTTTTCTTGATTATCAACTTTTTCTTTCACACGGTACTAAGTCACATGTATCTAAACAGGGAAGTACTTCGACCATGTACAGTGGGTACGGAAAGTAATCAGACCCCTTTTCGATTCTTCAATCTTTGTTTCATTTCAGCCATTCACTAAAATCCACTAAAGTACACTCAACACCACATCATGACAGAAAAAAACGAAATCTAGAATTTTTTGCAAATGTATAAAAAAAGGAAAACACAAATAGCACATGGTCATAAGTATTCAGACCCTTTGCTGGGAAAGGTTTCTACATTTCTAGATCTTCCTGTTGTTTTTCTGTCAATATTTGGTGCCGAGTGTACATTAATGAGGGCAAAAAATGAACTTAAATGATTTGAGCGAAATGAAACAAAGAGTGAAAAACCAAAAGGGTCTGATTTCCATCTGTACCCACTGTATATGACAGTGGTGGGCATATAAATTTCCTCTGGGGCCACATTATATACTGTGACGGCTTTGAGGGGCCGTCAATCCAAAAGGAGAGGAGCGAAGAGCTAAAATATGACAGAAAAACCTTGAAAAAACAAAGCAAGTACGAAGAGTAAATAAAGAAATATCAGCATAAAATAAACCTGGCTATGTCAAAATACTTTTATAAACCTTTCATGTTAAAGAAACTGATGGGAAAATAACTTGTTTCTCTAAATATGATGTCAATAATTTCGAGTAATAATAAACGCGATAATAAATTGTAAGCTGTCGGAAATAATGTCTATGTTCTACTCTGACATCTTAAGGGCCGCATGCCCAGGTGTGGTTTATGACATGCATGACAGGAGTGCTCATTTATTAGCACTCAAGTCAATTCCAGAGTTTTTCAACCAAATCATCAACGCAACAATCCGTCAACTTCTGTTATCTGTTCTTGCCGGAGCTGCATTTGTCCTTTAAACAAGAGTTTGTATTCACAACACTGGTCATGAATAAATGTTTTGCTTAGATATTCAAAAAAAACCTCCCATTTGGTTGGCAGCCATGTTGCTTCAGACCTCGCCCCATGTTTTATTCATCCCCGGTATCCGACCAGGGCGGTCCAACTTAAAAAGCGGCGGGACCCGGTGCGTTCCATTCCATCTGATGTCCGGATGAGATCACTCGCACTCACAGGAGTGTGTTTTTCCACCTTCCTGTCTTCTGTTTCATTCAGCCCTGATGACTGAGCTCCATCTGTTTCCACAACATTAGGCCACGGCGCATTAGTGTCAGAGGAGTGTATCGGTTCGGGCCCGGCGGACCCCCGGCCCATCATCACGTGTGTTTGAATGGCCCTCCGTGTGAGTCATCCCTCCTGTTCCGTGTCTCACTGCCGGGTTTTCTCCGGGTGAACGGCCCCCGTTCTCCGTCTGATTGTTGCTCCCGCGGAGCCCGAACCGCCTGCTGTTGGTCGGCCTGAGGGACGGCCTGGTGCTCCTCAAAGAGAGAGCGTAGGCGGAGGACTGGAAATCAATTCCTCATTAAAGAAATTTGTTGGAGGATGCATCAAAAGATGTTCGACATTTGCTTTTCGCCGCCCGCCACCGTCGGAATGATTGTGACCTTGGGAATGAGATGTGCCACCTGACGGAAAAAAAAGTGTGTCGGAGATTTGTGGGAAAACAGACGGAGATTGTTTCTGTTTTGTTTTTTTTGTGCCGCGGCACGATTTACAAAATCCATTTTATCAATTCAAGCTTTTAAGAAAACCTTCTCCAACCTCTAATAAACTTCCCTTCCTTTAACAAGTGGACGAGCTTAATCAATCCTACGATAGTAAACAGCTTCTTCTGGTGCTTCTGTCCACTGCTCCACTACTTCATAAAAACAAAGAAATATATATCTTTAATTTGGACTCCCATAGTACTTTTGGAGTGTGTGTACTCCTGTTTATTTTATGTTGATATAGCCATCATTGTTTTATTTATATGTATGTTTATTTTATGATTTTTACTATTATTATTTTTTAATTATTAATGCATTTTTTATACTACTCCCACTACTATTGATTCTACTAATACTACTAATTCTACTACTACTTTTAATTTCCAACTACTTTTACTACAAATTCCAATTCTTCTACTTCCACTACTACTTCTACTACTAATACTACTACTACTTCTAATTGCTCTACTAATTCTACTTTTACAACTACTTCCACTACTATTTCTTCTACCAATACTACTACTACTACTTTTACTACTAATTACAATTCTTCTACTTTAACTACTACTAATACTACTACAAATTCTACAAATACTAGGATAATAGGAATAATTCCACTACTACTTCCACAGCACAGCAGGGTCAGCATTCACACTGCATTGTCTTCTGGAAATGCACTCTTTCTAGTGATGGTCTGATGAAGTTTCATGAAGCAGTGTCATTATCTTCAGAGACCATCAGATGGCGGTCTCTGCACTATTTGTGTGAATGCTGAAGGAACCTGAGCCAAAAGATACAGCATCTCCTCCAACAAATTGTATCTGATTTTAACCATTCCAACTTTTTTCCAAATTGTTTGTTCCTGAAATGCGGGCTACGTTCTAGCTTGCTTTTATCTCTTCAACTCTTTCTTCCGTTCCTCTTTTTCTACCCTTTATTCCCCCATTCACTTGCATGGGGAAACTCTTCAACTCATTAAGTCTACTTATTCTACAACTACTTCCACTACTAATTCCACTATACTACTAATGCTTTTACTAATTATGCTTGGACTACTAATCCTACTACTACTTCCAATTCTATTTTACAACTAATTCCTCGACTACTTCTTCTACTCCCACTATTACTTCTATTACTACTCATTCTACTTCTACTAACAAATCTACTACTGATTTTACTACTTACACAACTAATTCTACTACTGCCGTTACTACTTATACTTATACTTTACCTACTAATTCAACTACTTATACTTATACTACTACTTCGACTATTCTACTTATACTTACTAGTAATACTACTATTGTACTTGTAGTTTTACTACTAATCCTACTACTTTTAATTGTATTAGTAATTCTACAACTTTTTTCTTTTTGATTGTAGTTCTACTCCCACTTCTACTTCTAAATTCTACTGCTACTACAAATAATACCATTTCTTCTACTTCTACTTTTTTCTTCTCCGGAATTCTATCTAGTATCGAAAATTTACCCGAGTATTTGTATCAAGTATTAGATATTTTCCCAGGTATCAGACAATCCTAACAATTGGCCGAAATTCACACTGAAGCCACACAAAAACCTAATTATGTTTTTCAAAGATGTCAAAAATAAAACCACCTTCCGCACAGTATCCACAAGAATTGACCTCTGATGGCCCAGGGTCAAATTGAGTTTGAGAACCCTGAATTATTTAGTCTTTTTGTTATAAAGCATGTCTTTTTTTAGCCTTTATTTTGAAAAAATACCTATTTACCCAATGCTTAAGAAAAGGTGGTATTACAGGGCGGGGCTAATTCAACTCCAAGACAACCTACAAAACCCCCACCAAGAACCTAAAACCCCAGAGCAAGCAGAAGTCAACAGTCACTCACAGATTAGAAGGAATGCCATCTTCACCGTGTCCTCTGTAGGTGGAGGAGTGGAATCATCCATCCTCATGTGCTCATACATCTTTTCTTTTTACAGGTGACCAGCTCTCCCCCCTTTGGAAATTGACACCCACAATTTATTCTCATTTCACTTCTCTCCACAGGCTCCTTCGAGAGTCCTCCTCGCTGAGGTGCTCCTGCCACGGCTATCAATGGAGTGAATCGCCACGGGCAAGCTTCCCCTAGCCTGCTTTCCACCGAGGTAATCCTTCAGACGCGTCCCGCGGCCAAAGAGAAATGTCACGCGGCTGCTGCAAGGGATCGGTCTCTCCCTCGCATACCGAGATGAAGGTATATCTTATTCAACTTTGATTTCATTTAGCCCGCTTTGGCGGTGGGCGGGTTTTTTTGGGTTTTTTTCGAGGAAGTGGGTGCAAAGAGGCGAACAGGAAGCCGGGGATATCAGAAGTCTGTCTCCATTTAGAAAAACTGGCGGCGGGACAAGTCAGAGCAGATGCACGACGCAAAAACCCGAGCTGACAGATGTAGTGGTCACAGCTCTGTCTCCGCTCGGATCGCCACCTGTACAGCCATATGAATATTTACCAACAAGCCGGCGCTAATGGAGCTGACACTTTCAACTCCGTTCCTGGGAGAAATGACGGCGAGTTGATAATTAATCTGACCCAGTGGGGAATCGAGTCGTAATTTACCCCCAAATAATTCGGAAACCATTATTCATGAGTCCGGGGTCGCAAATATATTCAAAATCAGGGACGTCAAACTCGGTCGAAAAAGACAGATTTATAAAGACGCAGTCGGAGGCGAGAGAATTGTATTTTAATGAAGAATGATTCAATAAAAAGTGGGAATACAAACAGTTGTCGACCGAGATCATCTTTACAAAAGTTCACGGTGGTGATTATCAATCATTCATACTGGAAGAGAGATGAGATTCCACCTGAATTCCTGCTCGAATCTTAGGTTTAAGATGACTTGAGACGCTTTTATACTTGTCGTCAGGTTTGTAACATAACGGCAGAAATAGCGGTTTGATTCACATATAAAACAAATATGAGGAAATAAGTCTTGATTATAATTAATTTATGCCCAACTAATTCCTCTCTTGCACATTCTGCTCCTCCCCATTTCAACACCTAGAAAAGGCCTGAAAAAAAACAGAACATTCTAAACCGTCTCAAACTCAACTGGCCCGTGGGCCACCAGAGGTCAACTCTTGTGGAGACTTGGCCGCAGGCTGAAGGGATGTTTAAGCAGTTTTTCTTTGAATATTGGTTTATTTATTTATATGTGTTGTTTAATGATTCATTGATTTTGATGTGGTTTCACTGTGAGTTTGGGCCATTTTTGTCCAATTTAATGATTGTTTTACTTATTTTACAAATCTATTCCGTCTGGTGATGCATATAGTTTTGATTGTATAGTTCAGTGGTCAACAACCTACATGTATTGACATGGACCAACCAACACATAAAAACGTATAAAATGGCACTAACTACAAAAAAAAAAACATTAAGAGCATGAAAATACTCATCATACTAATAATCATCATAACTCTGAATTGGCAGGAGCCCCAAGATGGTCCCATAAAGAGTTTTTTGTTTCACTTACTTAAATTGTGACATTCCTATATGACCTTATATGAGAAGATCCAGTTTTTTTTTGCTAAATTAAAACACATTTTAGACACATCCATGCAGAATAAAATAAACAGTAAATCATTTATTTAAATTTTCTGTGCCGCCTGGTAACAAATGCCACACGGACCGGTAGTGGTTGACAACTTTTTAATTATTTAATATTATGTCATTTTATGTTTTTTATTGTATTTATTTGATTGTTTTGATATGTATTTACGGATGTCTGTATGGATGAATGTGGTTATGCTGCTGGACAAAATAATGTATTCTCCAGGATCAATAAAGTATCGATCCATCTTTATCAATTTTGTTTTTTAACAATATATTTTTTGATTGATGTATCACATCAAATACAAAGTTCACAATAATCGATACGTTTTCTTTCTGTTTTTTGCACAAAAACAAACAAAAACGACATAGTAAAAACAAGGGTACTCATAACGGTACAAATAAATAGGAAACTAGAAATCCATGTAACAAAAAAACAAAAAAATAGTGATTAAGAAAATAAAAATAAAATCAATACAGTGTATTCACATATGCGGAAAAACCATGGACTTGTAGAAAAGCTACATTTTATCAAATTTTTCCAAGGAACCTCTAAGTTTTTCTAATTGTCTAATTTCTTTTAACCAGAGTTTATGATTGGGAGGACAAGGGTTGTATCTATTTTTTTTATTTCAATTTATTTTTCTCAATCATCATATGACTGTGTATGTTTTCTCTCAACACACCTTATCGTTAACCTTTTAACTTTTGTTTTATTTAATTTTTGATTGATGCATTATTTTAATTTAGGTATGTACTATATTTATGTATTAGCATTATTTTGTTTTTTTTGTGTCTTCTCTTGTATTTGACGTGCTTTTCTCTTATCAATAATTTGCTTGTTTCCTTGTATATGATTTGTCCATAGAAGTCTTTGAATAAAAGAAGAGCTCCTTACACACCTTATTTGTAGGTCAAAAGTTTCAGTCTTCTGCAAAAGGTCAGAGGATAAATCACACTTTGACCTCAAACCAGACAAAAGAGAGCGCCGAAGATTTCTCAATTTAGATGTTGGTAGACGAGCCATTGTCCCGACTAACGCCCCCTACTGACCCTTTCCAGGTCCAACGTGAATCCAAAAATATTTGACATTAAAGACAATTTTTGGTATAACAAATCTTAAAATAGTAGCACATTTAAATTCAAATAATCAGCATTAGTATAACGGTTCCTCAACATGATTTTAGAATTAAATATTAGAAACCAGTCTTGAAATCAGTTCAATTATTCAAGAAGTATAATCTCAATTACTATGAAGAGTACTTTCAGTTGAATCACTTGGTGTTTGTTTTTGAAGAGGACTTTTAAGAAGGGATGAGAGATAAACGGCGGAAATCTGCAATCAAAGAATCTGCCGGGATGTAATAGGAAAAACAAATTGCTTTCAAGTTTATTGACCTCATTTTACATCCTCTTTTTTTATAAATAGCGATGGTTTCGGGCGACGACATCATTGGTTTAGTCTCTGTTTCCACATAAAAAAAGCCAATTTTGTGTTTCCACATCTGTCCGGAAAACTAGTTTCTTTTCCAATTAAGGTTTACAGATGCAATTAACAATTATGTAAATGAAATAATGGCAACTACTTCTCTCCGCTTTTGTTTTATTACTAGTGATGACCTTTTGGAATATTTTCGGCACATTTTCTATCTCGGTTTAGGGTTTTTTTCCGACTGCACCCACGGTGATAGAAAAAAACCTCATGGTGGTGATGAAGCTATTTTTAACAATCTCAATCGATCAACCCAGCTTGACCTTTTTTTTTTTTTTCAAAACCCAATGTTGCCCAGTGTAACCCTTGCCCTCCGACACACACACACAACAAACACTACACGTTCAGCACTTCTGGCCAGAACCGTCTCTTATTGACTTCACTGTTAATTGAACATGTTGAGCCTCTGGGTTAACACGCCGATGCACACATTGGCTGTCATTAAATATGTAGAGCTAATATCAAAAATAACCCCACAAATGTTGCACGCATGGCTGCAGTCACCTCGGCGAGAAGCGGTGTTTGTGAGGGTTTTCTAGCTCACTGGTCTTTTAATTTGTACTGACAGAGGAAGCAGCACCGCGGAGGCTCGACTGGCGCCCATCTGCAGGGAGCACAACCTTCCTGCACATATTTATTATGCCTCAATAAAGAACATGATTATTATTCACCGAATGGGAAAGTCAATAAAATGTCTCTTGATAAAAGGAGCCACTTTGCTCCGCAACATAAAGACCCTTTTGTAAAATGTGGTCCTGGACATAAAACATCGGTGCGGGCCCCCCCTAAAGACGTTCACATAAACACAAGTGGACGTAATTATTATGAAAACGGCAAATGAGGAATAGTAAATCTAAATGCAACAAGTGAGTTAGCTTCTATAAACATCCTTAGTATCGTCATCATCATCCTGGTTTTTGTCAGGCATGTACCATCGCTATAATGTCTCCATAGCTTTGAGTCATTATTCTTATCCATTTTTCTGATTGTTCCTTCCTTCAATCTGAGGTCAAAGACTTTGCAGAAACCTCAAGGTTCTCTCATTGAATACTGAGGGGTTTCTAAAACAGGTTCTCTTTCCGCCGTCATGGGTCGCCAGTATGGCTGTAGCGATACACTAATTTCACAATAGCATTCAATACGATAAATTCAGCTCAAGATATAATGTGTTTCACAATCGTTGAACTGAAAGCTAAAATATGCAAAAGACTTTAAAGGGACTGTATCCTCTCATCCTCAGTCATTGCCAGGATTTCGTGGGAATTCATGGTTCCTTAAACTGCAGGATGTACTGACTGCTGCCATCTTGTGGCCGGAAGTTTAATTGAAACACCAAAATAAACAAACAATACAATTTTCATGTTAATTCTATATTGAAAAGAAAAAAAAAATCAGAATTATTTAATTATAGACAAACCTAATGAAAAATAAATAAACTGAAAAAAGATATATGATAAAAATAAAAAGCAAAAAAGAAAGAAATGCTTAAATAAAAAAAATGTATATTAAAAATCAATACAGGACTGTTAAAATTCGATATATTATAGGTTATCAATTTTTATAGCATCCCTTTAGAGCAACAGTTCCAGCTACCAAATTGTCATGCTAGCCATTAGCTAAACATGGCAGGGACAAGGATCGCCAGAGGGATCAATACAGTTTTATCTATCTATCTATCTATCTATCTATCTATCTATCTATCTATCTATCTATCAATCTAAATCAACTCCAAACAAAAGCATGAATTTAGACAGAATAACTTGTTTTGCGAATTATTGCGATGAAGATACAATTTTAGGGAATTTACGGAGAATTTATTGTTTTTTTGAAGAGATGTGTAAACAGGTTGTATGAGTCATTGTGTATATATGAGTGAGAACGAGTTCTCCAAATTAAGTATTTATTTAGATCAGTTGTATTCACTCTAGGACCGACTTGTGTCCGTCTTTAGCATTATTTATTTATTTAATATTTGTCCTAATACAGATTCTTGCACACAAATCTTTCGCAATTTACCTTTTTACCACATTGTCATGGTACTTGTAAAAATATTGCGGCACCATAATATAGTAGTACAAAGATTACAAAGTCATTTTTAAGATAATCAATAAAATGTGTCATTTCCTAAGAGTCCAGTGCATTTTGTCAGTCTGACAGCAATATATGAAAGCGCACCTTCCATATTCCCTTAAGCCAATTGCGATTGCAATTTTATTTCAAACGCACACATTTGCGGTGGACGAACCGGGCGCCTGGAGGCAAACAGTGTTCACAATCAAAGCATTAATAGCTTTTTTCCCCTCACCACTGAGTTAGCCACAGTAACTGTCTCTCTGTAATAACCACTGATACAGGAGAATGAGCAGCAGTAGATGGAGACATTAACAAAAAAAAAAAAAACTTAAGTGCCAGTCAGTGATGCAGCAATCTTTGGGAAAGATGAGGAGCCAAAGACAGATGTAGCGATGAAACGATCGCCATGTTGGTAGATACGAGACGGGGAAGAGAAAATCTCCAGGAGGTTCTTTATGTTAAAACATTGTTCCGGCGACAGAAAGTAATCTTTTTCGATGCTCTGCCAATTTCCTTCTTTAAAATGTGTTTATTTTCCTTCAAAATCATTTACCTAATGCTGCCGAGGAAGTGCATTAATGTGTACGAAATGACACAAAAAAGTGGACTCAAGGACAAGCACAGAGAACGAGGCTTTAAAACAAATCTAACACCTCCTTCCTCGCTGTGATACTTCTGGTACTTTCAGACCTGTTGTCTGGGAGACCATTCCTTGTTTAGATGTGTTGTCAAGGTGACAAGTGGGGGGGGGGGGATTGAAAATCTGTTCACAGAAATATTTAGAAAATCCATCTGCTGTCTTGGAACAAGTGGAGAGAAGTGCCGGAGACTATTCTGGAGAGTGCTTCCAATAATTCCCCGGGGGAAGTGAGTTTCATCGATTTGGCGACTATTATTAACAAACAAACGGAGCGTGGTCATCGCAAATACACGGTCAAGCTCTTGCAACCGCAGTCCAACTCGTTTTTATTACCCAGCATGCTTAGAAATCTGTATCTACATCCCCTGCAAAAGAAGTATATCTTCTTAGTATATTATACGTACTTTATTGGAATGTTTTTCCAAGTTTTGTTTCGTTTTATGATTAAATTGAAAAATCTATCCCTGAAAGGTTCAATTCATCTTTGTTGAACAATTAATTCTATCATTTATATATTTAAAGATGGATTTTATTCTTAAAAAAGTTTTTTTTTAAATAAATTTGTTTTTACAAACAGTTTGATGTTCTAATTCCAATCATATTCAAATTTTTAATCGATTTAAAAGCCTTATTCAACCATTAACTAATTATTTATGAAATTATTATTATATTAATGCTTAGTTAAAGTACCAATAGTTGTGTTTAAAAGACCGAAGGTTATTTTTATATTTAATAATCAGTTTGTGTGCAAATATTATTATATTATTATTATTATTATTATTACAAAGGAAAAATATTTGAAAAGACAATTGCTATATGGGGTTCGAAGAATCAAAACACTTTCATTTTCAGTGTGCCACTTGTCTTTTAACATTTTGCAAGAACAAAAACACTTTAAAATGGACTTCAAATACAAGAAGGAGCTGTCTGGACTGCAGTTAATACAAAACTCTGCAGCGAGAATTCTGACCTGCTCTAGTAGAAGAACTCACATTTCCCCGATCCTGTTGCTGCTAAGCTTTGGAACGATCTTCTTCTCCCTCTGTGTTTGATGGATCTACTGACTCCTTTAAGAAACATCTTAAGACATTCTTATTTGTGGCTTTTCACTGATATATTATAACTGTGAATTGTTTTTGATTGTTAAAGCGCTTTGTGACCCTGGTCTAGAAAGGCAAATAACATTTACTTACTTACTTACTTGTGTCATCTTACTGACCTTTTTTGGAGAAATTAAGTGCAACATTTAACCGCAAAAAAAATAAAAAAGGTTGAAATATCATCAGTTAAATATAATATGTATGATGTAAAAAGATGATATAGGCAAAAACAATAAAACTATTTTTTAAACCTTACTTTCTTCTCCTTCCCGGTGAGATACTTCAGACGTCAACCTACATGCTCATTTCTTATTGACGGCCCACGTCGACTCGACTTCGCATCATTTATTCAACATGTTCAACATGAGCCTCCCTGTTGTTACAGGAAGTCGCTGCAATCAGGACTGACAGCAGCAATCTAGAGAAGAAAAACCCGCACACAAAGGATTTGACACTAAACATACACCGCCGTCATATTTCTATTGCCCCAAGGATCCGGCAGCAGATACTTCTATTTACATCCCAGTGGTAGAAAGGCAATATTTATACAGGCAGTTGTTAACAAGTTATCTTAACAGACCAATGACGAATCAACCTCCGGGTGTAAAGTTGTAAAATGGATGGTAAAAACACACTCAAAAGAAAGGTCAAAGGCGGTGAAGGTGAGTGAAATTAAATGCGGTTAAGTAAACACTCTACAGAGATCCCTCTTACACTTGAAGCTGTGCTACTTTGTGTTGATTTGACGTGTTTTCCGGTGAAGTAAAGTAGTCTGATTAAGTTCTTCGGCGATACCAAGAAGCAGAACAATGTCGGTCGATAAGTAGGTCTAAGAAATATCGCCAATACTTATATATCAAAACCACAAGAGATTTGCTGATGATGTCGTTCCTGCTATTCTGCTAATTCCATTAACGGTGGGTCGCGGGGGGGCTGAAATTATTACAGAATAACATACTTTGTATCACCCTGAAGTCCTCGTCTCAAGTAAGTTGATGTCACAATCCTACTTTTGTCATCAACTGTCAGTTTTTTCCTCGATTCTTTTATCATAAAAAAAAAAAATCACTGACCAAGACCAAGCTAGTTGTTGCACATACTTAAACAAGTAATATTGCATTTTCACATTTCTCCATCTTTTCCATCTAGGCCAATGTTTTATATAAGATAAGGAACATAGCTCATCTATGTCAACATCTTACTTACAATAGTAGTAGAACTCAGGTAAAAGGGGAAAGAATTTGATGGGAATTTGATTCTCCCTGTTAAAGACAGTTTGGTATAAGATGGGTGTATTTTGTTGGGCTATTTTGAGATTTTTCATCTCAAAATGCACACATCTTCAAAGCAATTGACCAGAGACATCACCAGCTCACACAGTGGATACAACCATAAAAGCCAGCAAGATCAGAGGGGGCTAAATCTTCTCATCCGTCTCCCCTCATGTGTGTTTGTCAGGTAAACTTTGTTGCCAAGAATTCCACCCTTTTCCATTCAACGCTGAGCAAATGTTTAATCTTAGATCTTCTCTAAATATCCTCCGCGGTTCAAACGTCAATACAAAATACGTTTATGATAGAGGTCCTGGAATATATGTCAGACGTTTCATTGCTGTTGTTTCATTACAGGTGATGAGCTCAGCTCGAGGACACGGATAATTGCCACTTGTTTTTATTGCGGCTCTAACTCATATGAATTCCTTGAACAGTAAATAAAGTGCATCTAGAGGATGTTTATTAGTCACTTGTTTGGCAATATTTCTGAATGAAGGATAAGGACAATGGAAGTAAAGGATACTATAGTGTGGATCAGGATGTGCAAGAAATATAACTCTATGATCATATTAAGTAAGTAAGTAAGTAAGTAAGTATTGTTTTTTTTGTATAGCGCTTTTCCAGACCAGGGTCACAAAGGGCTTAAACAATCAAAACAATATTCAATAAAGTATATACTTTAAAGGTCAAGATAAAACTGATAACACAACAGGAGTTCCAGAAAATCAAGGAAAAGCCTGAACAAATAAAAACGTCTTAAGATGTTTCTTGAAGGAGTCAGTAGATCCATCAAGCACAGAGGGAGAGGAAGATCGTTCCAAAGCTTAGGAGCAACAGCTTGGAAGGATTTATCTCCTCTGATCCTGAACCGTGTTCAGGAACCATCAGTAGATTTTGATCCACAGACCTCCGAGCCCGAGCTGGGGTGTAAGGCTGGATCAGATCACTGATGTAAGGTGGAGTCTGACCATGAATAGATCTGAAAGTAAGAACCAGAATTTTAAAGTTGATCCTGAAAGAAACTGGAAGCCAGTGAAGAGTTTTAAGGATCGGAGAAATGTGAGTTCTTCTACTAGAGCAGGTCAGAATTCTCGCTGCAGAGTTTTGTATTACCTGCAGGCAAGACAGATCCTTCTTGTTAAGACATGAAAATAAACGGTTACAATAGTCCAGGCGAGAAGACACAAACGCATCGATTACAAGCTCCAGATCATGTTCCGACAACATATTAACTTTAGAGATTTTTCTCAGTTGAAGGAAACAGTTTCTGGTCAGTTTTCTACGTTTTAACTTATTATTATCATTGTAATTTCATTATCATCATCATCGGCATCATCATCACATCATTATCATCATCATCATCATCGCCATTATCATCACATCATTATCATCATCATCGGCATCATCATCACATCATTATCATCATCATCATCGCCATTATCATCACATCATTATCATCATCATCGGCATCATCATCACATCATTATCATCATCATTATCATCACATCATTATCATCATCATCGGCATCATCATCACATCATTATCATCATCATCATCTGCATCATCATCATCATCATCACATCATTATCATCATCATCATTATCATCATCATCACATCATCATCACCACATCATTATCATCATCATCACATCATTATCATCATCGGCATCATCATCACATCATTAAAATCATCATCTGCATCATCATCACATCATTATCTCACATCATTATCATCATCATCGGCATCATCATCATCACAACATTATTTTTTTGTTGTCGTCGTCTTTGTCATCATAAGATTACCATCATCATCATCATTACGTCATCATTATCATCATCGTGGTTGTCTTTGTCATCATCGTTGTCACCCTCGTCGTCACCATCATCATCGTCGTTGTCTTTGTCACCCCAACATCAATATCATCATCATCATCGTCATCATGTCATAAGATCACTATCATCAGTGTCATTGACATAAGATCAACATCATCATCGATGTCACTATCATCATCACCATCATCATTATCATCATTATCATCATCGTCTTTGTCATAAGATCAACACCTTCATCGTTGTCACAATCATCATTACATCACCATCATTATGGTTGTCTTTGTCATCAAAATGTCACGATCATCAACGTTATCTTCATAATATCAACATCATCATCCTGGTCAGCCTCATCAAGGTTGTTGTCAACTTTGTCATCATAAGATCACCATCATCATCATCATCATCATAAGATCAACATCATCATCCTGGTCAGCCTCATCAAGGTTGTTGTCAACTTTGTCATCATAAGATCACCATCATCATCATCATCATCATAAGATCAACATCATCATCCTGGTCAGCCTCATCAAGGTTGTTGTCAACTTTGTTATCATAAGATCACCATCACCATCATCATTAGATCAAAATCATCATCCTGGTCAGCATCATGATGGTTGTTGTCAACTTTGTCATCATAAGATCACCATCATCATCATCATCATCATCATAAGATCAACATCATCATCCTGGTCAGCATCATGATGGTTGTTGTCAACTTTGTTATCATAAGATCACCATCATCATCATCATCAACATCGTCGTTGTCACCCTCATCATCGTCATTGTCCTCATAATTACGTCAACAAAGTCAACATCATTAAACCATCGTCGCTGTCAACTTCATCAACTTCATCATCAACACATCAACATTGTAGTCTCGTTCATCATCATTCAAAAGTCATAGCTGTTGTCATCCTCTTTGTGATTGCCATCATCATTATCATCTCGTCATCATCATCTTAACATAATAATCATAACATCATTGTCACCATTAGCATCATTCAATTATAATTGTTGTCACCATCCACGCCATTGTTGTCTGCAACTTTACATTATCAAAGTCGCCTTTGTCATCATCTTCATCATCCTCCTCATCACCATTACATCTTCATCGCCACTATTACATCATCTTCATCATCGTAACTTTAATCATCCTTTTCAATTTCACGTTATAATCGAAATAAAGTTTCCAAAATGGGCAGTTAAGTTTAGAAGAAAATAAAAAAAACGTTCTCTTTATTCGTATTCCTTGATGACCTTTTTTTGTTCCCCGGGCAAAGGTGCCATCAAACCCTGTGATGTCTTTGAGCCGCCACACATCACCCCCCCCCCCCCTGCATCTAAGTGAGAAAGCCTTGTCAACACTTTCAAACACAGGGGGCTCGTCATGAGGAGCAGAGGGAGCCGGAGGAGAGAGGTGGAGCATGACAGTAGAATTGAGAGGAAGGAAGCTGGAGACGTCTGGGTCATCGTGGGATCTGACAGCAGAAAGCAATGCCAGGGCTCATTTAGAATTCGCTCCCTGAGTAGCAGCTGCTACATCTTTTATCCGAGGAACAAAACAATGGCATGCAATCTTTATTGAAGTGCAATTTTTCTAAGAGTTACATCCGCCGGGAGGAGACGGGCACAAGGGTGTTTGTCGAGGAAAACAAAAAAAAGTGGATCTTGAAGGAATGCAACAGCCGACACGTCTGGGTGGAGGACCGGGCGGGTCCAAATGATGGATGAGATGAAATATTAACATATGAAAATATATTATACAACAAGTTATTAATTCTATCGTGATGTTTTTTTATCACAACTTTACTGAAGAAAAAAACACCTTCATACATCCGTCAACATCAAGGCCAATATTCTTCACACCCTGTCTGTAAATCAGACACAACTGCCATTAATCCCTTCCACCTGCAAAATGCAGCTTGGTCACATAACTTTGAAGAACATCTACCCCTACGTACTATTTAATTAAGTAAAGATAAACAATTCAAAGGAAAAGAGATGAAAAATATAAATAAGTGAATCTTAAATACTCAAATTAAAACACTGATCCGTCTTGAATGCCGACTTGCATAATATAATAATATGATAATTAATAATCAACAATAGAAATTACATTTAAATGACCGTATTTTCCGGACTATCAGTCGCTCTGGAGTACAAGTCGCACCAGCCATGAAATGCATAATAAAGAAGGAAAAAGCATATATAAGTCGCACTGGAGTATAAGTCGCATTTTTGGGGGAAATTTATTTGATAAAATCCAACACCAAGAACAGACACATCATCTTGAAAGGCAATTTAAAATAAAAATAGAGGCAACAACAGGCTGAATAATTGTACGGTATGCTTACGTTACATGACACAACTGAGAACGTGCCTGGTATGTTAACATAACATATTAAGAGGTATTCAGATAACTATAGCATAAATAACATGCTAAGAAGTTTACCAAACCATCCGTGTAGCTCCAAATAACTAAAATCAAATGAAATCTTCATCCTCGGTGTCACTTTTAAACAACTCCGCTAACTCCTGAGGTAGAAGATCTAGAAGAGCGCCCTCTTGCTGTTTATGTGAAAATAACATGTGAAATGATATACCGGTAATAATGTGTTAATAATTTCACACATAAGTCGCTCCAGAGTATAAGTCGCACCCCCGGCCAAACTATGAAAAAAACTGCGACTAATAGTCCGGAAAATACGGTAAGTCGAATTTACGAAGAGAAATTCATTGTTTATGAGTACAGTTAGTTCTTCTACATTTAAATTAGAGCTCCTTTTATTTTTCCCCGAGCAGCATTATTGGTTAATAGTTTAAATTTCATTAGTTAAAGATTAAATTATATAAACGTTAATATTGTTATGGGAACTTATCTCGTCCGGCATCTTTATAAGGAACAGAGAATGCACAATTTTCCAGAGACTTCCAATAACAGTAAAACCGAAGGCATCTGCAAAACTTTGAAAAGCCCTAAACTGAAGAATTATGTGTTCAGACGTACCAGAAGTTAAAGTTGTGCGTCTGTTTGCCTTCACTTAAAAACAACCTTGTTCTGATCACCTTTATAAGTCGTATGTCATCATCAAATCACACCTTTTCTCTCCGAACATTCTCTCCTGCTCTCGTCCTCTCCATTGGGCCACAAAAAATGATAGATCTTGTGAATAACCTCACAATGAATGGAATAAAAATGAGACGACAGAAGTTTTCTTCTGCAAAATAAATGAGTCTAGAAGTACTACAGTGACATATTGCCCGTGAGAGCCTCCTCAGAAACTGAAGACAGGATAGTATTCTCAGACATTTCATCACAAATCTTTATTCACACCCTTTTTTTCATCTATTCCCTCGCAAATATGTTTCTGATTCCGTTAATTAAAACCCGAATCACTGGAGCAAAACCTCTAATTACTGTAAAAACTAAATCTTGAGATGCACAAAAATGGCACACAGGCGTGGAGTAGAAGCTATTTTTTGAAAATTAACAACCGCAATTTCAAAAGCTCATTATGACTTCTCCGCTCTGCGTTCTAACACAGCGCTGTGGTAAATAAGTGGACAGTCCAGCCTTGAATGAAAATCAATGTGCTCGAAAGTTTGAGAGGAGAAGATTTCGTTGTCGATTGCTCACGTCCTGGTTGAGGGATGAAGTGAAAAGAAACGGCATCATTTAATTTGCACAATTTAACACGGAGCGTCTGCAGAATTACCGGCAAGCTAAAGGAGTTTATTAGTTATCATGATGCTGTTCTACGACCGAGCCTTTTTAAAATAAGTTCTGAAGTCTCGTGGCGGTGCCTTGGCAAGACAGCTTAGTTGGCTCACCACTGCCGAATACTGCCACACAAGCCGCCGCTAACAAGTTTTTATTTTTTATCTGCAAAAGTTGGAACTTTGAGGGTGTTTTAATAAGAGAGAACTGTGAGAAAATGTTAATGCCTGTATGATTAAAGTGTATGATTAGTGGTTTTACGGCCTTAATACATGTATAATAATTGTAAAAGATAAAGCTGATTACTTCGCGGATATCGTCTATTGCGGGTTATTTTTAGAATGTGTCCCCCGCGGTAAACGAGGGACCACTGTGATTACGTTTAATCGTTTCAACAAAGTAAACTTGTGCCAATAGCAACAGTGTTTACCCCATTTTGGCATTCTGTTTTAGAGGGATACTTCACCCAAAATGTACTAATTTTCTACTCACCTTCACGTCGACTAACGTTTGGGATAGAGTAATCTTTTTTAAGTTATATTTATAGGCAAAAATGTATGCTAAAACATGCTAATGCAGTTACTGAAGCTCAGTGTTTGTCGTCTTCGTCCAAAAAGACAAACTTAAAAACATCCAAATACCTCCGTACTGCTCGTCTGCAACTTCCATCTTGTAATGAAGCCTCGACAAGAGGAATTGTTGCGAAAAAAAATAAACAAGTCTTTTTGTTTGAGGTTGTTTTTTAGCAGACGCTGCTAGGCTAGATGCTAGGCTAGCGCCCGGGCTACACCGTTAGTAAAGAAAATAACTTATATTAACTATAACTTTAAATTGAATTCAAGTTAAATGAATATGGAATATAAAAAGGAGAAGAAAAGTATATTCTGTCTTTGACATCTACTGTAAATCAAACTTAATCAAGTTCCCTTTAAAGAGAAGTGACACAAATACACCAAAATGTATTTTTTTCAGAACCCAAAAGCAATTTTAGTAGTAGTAGTATAATATTTTTTTTACAAATTAAAACAAAAGCATCAAAGGGTATTGATACTTATTAAGCAACTTGTCATCTCCATTTGAACGATTGAATAGTTAAGAGTTTTGACCTGACTCAAAATCTTGCTTTTGAACCCCAGGGAGCTTTTAATTTGCCGGTTTTAATCACGACGACGCCGAAAGCTAGTTAGCAGGTTCATCTGGCGATCACAGCAAGAAGTGCGGCGTCATTAGAAGGAGCCTGTTAAAATGTCAGCCCTGAATTTTTGTTGTGTTTTTTTTTTTCCGCCGTGCCAATTAGAGGGGATGGAAAAATCATCTGCTAATTATGAAGCAATTATGCTGTGATCTGTGTGAAAGGCACGTCAATAGAAAGGTGTTATCACTCATCCGCCGCCTATTTTTTTTGACATGCATTTCTTTCGTAAGCTGTTGTCAAGAACACTTTGAATGGCGAGAGACACCGGGGGAACATGTAGACGACAGGACTCAAGGCATCAATTAGCACGATAAAGGGAAGGTAGAGAACATTGTGCAGTTGATGAATAATAGAAGATATTTCAAGCAGGTAAGGAATGTATTTGGATCTCTAGTTATACTTAAAAACAAATCCCCACCTTTTTGGTGATTCATTTCCTGTGCCAAGGTGATTATTGAAACATTTTGTACTCAAAATGTTCTTTTTCAAACATTTGTAAGTGCCATCTGGATCCAGGAAGGCTTTGAAGGGCTTTGTCATACATTCCTATTCCTTCTACTACTGTAGTTTGTCAAGAAATGGCAAATAAATGCATTGGAAACATCAGTAAAAAATCCTTAAATGTGTTGTTGTTCATTTAAAATTTCATGATGTGACATTGCTAACAGCACTGGTGCTCCAGCAGTTTAAGAATTTGTGTTTTTCCTCCTTACTTTGTGGGTTCAATTCTCAGTTATAGTTCTAAAGTTTCTAGCTTACAAAAACAATTCTTGATTCATCGACATTCTCCAGGAAGTTACATACTTTTTCTTGTCATTAACTTTTGAATACAACATTTAGGGGGGCCAAAATCCTTCAGGGGGTCTTGGTTGTGGGCCAAATACATTTTCACAGGGAGTAACAAATAGTCTCTGTATATCTTTTGACATCAGTAACGTTTGTATCCTAAAAACTGGAATATTTATAAGTCACCAATTCAATATAAAGATTAATCAACCAGCCAGGAGGCTGCAAAATGACACCGTGAGTTTGATCCATGGGCCTTACTAGTTTCTACACTGGTTCTGTAAAGTTATATATTTCATTTCATAAAGTTGATAGCAAGTTCGTTGCGAGCAGGCGATCCTACACGGAAATATATCTGCGATTGAGCACTCCGAATGTCACTCGGACGCGTCCATCAATCACGCTATAGTGCTGGTCGAGAGTTACACCGCGTCAGAGGCTGTGAGGGCACGAATACTTCGTCCATCCATCAGTGCCTTACTGCTTCCTGGAACACTATGTGTCAGATGTCAACCCCCGTGTGACTCAGAAACACAGTAAAGGAAACATCCGAGGATATTATCCGTGTTTGTAGAAATGCCAACACCCTGAGCTTAAATCTGGAGCATGTAAGGTTCGGAGGGAGGAGAGAGAGGTCGAACGTTTGGAATGCGGAGGAAGAGACCATGTTAGTTAGAGCCTTCATTCATTCAGCTACTTTCTGTACATATAATTCATGACAAGAAACGATTTCGTAAATGTTTTTCTACTTATTTTTGACCAAATAAATATAATAAGTGTGCTAGCTGAAGCTCACCCTTGTTTAATACATATAGTTGGAATTTCATCAATATTGGACATGTTTAATTTTTCATGAGGGTCTTCTGCTCCCTTTGAGCCCCCTTTCCCTGGACCTGATCGAATCCCACCCCCTGTCTTCATGGTCAGTTGCCCACACGCTGATTTTTCTTTGAACTTCACCAGGAATACACACAAACACACATACACAGGCCGATATACCGACTATTAGAAGAAACCCCAACCACTAAAGATAATAAATAATTTGTCTTATTTCGAGTTCTAGTGATTATTATTTGACAAATTCAAGGGAAAATACCGAGTTAATATTATGATATATAATTGTATTTATGCTGGTGTTTTCTTCACTGCTTGCGTGGCAAAGGAATGTGGGTGAGTGCATACTACTTCCTGCCAGGTACCGATCTCTGAAGGAGTGAAAATCTACCTGACCTTGAGCAATAGTAACGTCTTCTGTTTTGTGTTTGGCTGAAACCTTTGAAGAAAGATAATTAACAGCTTGTGAAACTGCAAAGAAGCTATACTATGTGCTTTAGAAAGGACTCAGACAGACATGTCAACTCCGTGTTCTTCTTTCTCATATGTACAAGTAAAACACGTGACTTAAAACCAGATCTTATTTCTATTCTATTTATTAAGTAATAATAAGTCTATTCTTATTTAAGTAAAAGCGTTAAGTTAGATTCCTAACCTAACAGAAAAAAGACCAGATTTTCTGCGAAGCAACATAAGCCTGTGACTCTCGCGAGAATTCTGACCTGCTCAAGTAGAAGAACTCACATTTCTCCGATCCTTAAAACTCTTCACTGGCTTCCAGTTTCTTTCAGGATCAACTTTATAATTCTGGTTCTTACTTTCAGAGCTATTCATGGTCAGGCTCCTCCTTACATCAGTGATCTGATCCAGACTTACACCTCAGCTCGGGCTCTTAGGTCTGTGGATCAGAATCTACTGATGGTTCCATGCACACGGTTCAGGACCAGAGGAGAGAAATCCTTTCAGGATGTTGCTCCTACGCTTTGGAACGATCTTCCTCTCTCTTTGCACTTGATGGATCTACTGACTCCTTTAAGAAACATCTTAAGACATTTTTTTGTTCAGGCTTTTCCTTGATTTTCTGGAACTCCTGTTATGTTATCAGTTTTATCTTGATCTTTAAAATATATACTTTATTGAATTTTGTTTTGATTGTTTAAGTGCTTTGTGACCCTGGTTTGGAAAAGCGCTATATAAATAAAAATGACTTACTTACTTACTTACTTACTTACTTACTCTGATCAAAATGTTTTTTTTGGTCCAATTTACTCGAAAATTAAGTCTGTAAACTAGCATATAAATGAGCGAAACAAAAAGTCAATACAATCTTGTTGCTCCTTCTGATTCAGATGTATTTTTAATGCAATGTACTTTTCATTATGTTCGCCCCATTTCATTTTTTCACATCTTCGGTTGGTGAAAATCAATGCTAGCAGTAAAGTGGTCCATGGTGTGAAAACGTTTGGGGGACTCCATTATTTAGTTAGTGATAAAGGTCCAACTCTTGTCGAGATATTTACCATTTTAAAAATACATATTTACATATTTCTAAATATATAATGATGATATGTTCAAAATATTAAGTGTATATGAAAAACATTTTATATATAAATAACACCATAGGCTTGTTTTTATGTAATGATACTTAATGAGATCCTTATTTGTATTTATGTCTTTATTTGTATTATTATTAAAAAGAT
Organism: Callionymus lyra; assembly: GCF_982586985.1. Classification (NCBI taxonomy): domain Eukaryota; kingdom Metazoa; phylum Chordata; class Actinopteri; order Syngnathiformes; family Callionymidae; genus Callionymus; species Callionymus lyra. The sequence continues at coordinate 11,748,269 of NC_141826.1, forward strand.
TTGAATTGTTGCCCCCGAGTAATGTTCAGTCTGATAGCCTCTTGTCCAAGTCTTGGATTGCTGATATTCGAAGGAATATTTCAGACATGTCTGCGATTTTATTCCGTCAATAAATCATCATTTAGTGAGACACGACATCAGTCACGTTATGTACTTTTCTTAGTTGTTCCAAAGGATGAAATATGCAAAAAGAATAATGGACAGAGGGAGAATTATTCATGGGAAAATGTAAATTAAGTGTTAATGTGATTATATTCCTCTGTCTTTCACACCTAAAAGACACGTCGATACATCACTCTCATCTGCCGTCTTCGGCTGGGTCCAAAAAATGAAGGATGGTTGGAAGGATTTACATTTGTCACCAAGAGGGATAACAAGATTATGGTTTCTGATTAGCTTTCCCCCCCCCCGACATACGTCTTCATCCTCCAGCCTTCGTGAAGAAGAATAAGTGGATTAACACTTTGAAGAAGGTGGTCCGTCGACGAGGTGGCTTAAAGAACACGGTCAATGATCGGTCTCGTGAATGTCAGTCCGTCTCTGATTGGTCGTAAATAAATCATAATTCACGTTTCATGTATTTTCCCACATGATAGGTTTCCCTTTGAAAAGTTCATCAGATGTAACAGCCGTAAGAAAATAACATTGAAGTGGAGTCAAAGGGCTAATACAAGCATTGTTATAATCACTTTACGATCCATCGACTACGATGCAAGATCATCCTCCGAGTCTCACAGAGGAGAAAGGTTGGGAGTTCCATCTTCAAACACAATCTCAAACATACCTGCTGCTTCTGAGAACAGTGAAATGACTCATATGAGGACTTGGGGTTGTGAGAAAATATATTGACATTATCATTTGTTTTTTCCACATTACTGTATTGATGTTCAACAGCACTGTATCGATTTATGACGAGGTTAAATATATAATAATATTATATTTTCATTATAGTTCTTTTGTTCTTTAGATTTAAAGAAAGTGTGCGTAAACAAAATGCTTTATTTATCGTAAATATTTAAAACTAACAAGCAAATATTCACGTCGTATTTTCATTTTTGTGTTGCCATTTAACTTGCAGCCCACTTGATGGCAGCAGTCATTACATCCTCCGTAGCTGGAGAGACAAATAAATCCTTTGAGTTCCCGGCAGTAACTGAGGACGAGAGGATACAGTCGACTCCAGCAATTTTTAAAGCTTAAAAAAGGGAATCAGATAGGAATTAATCAAGAGTATTGACTGTGAATTCCGCACTACTCTGGCAATACTGAAATTATATCTTGTATAGCAATACATCGCAATACATCGCAATATATTTTATCGTTGCCCCCGTATTATGATATGTATTCTATCACAAGATTATTTCCAATTAGTAAGGACATCACTGGAAGACCTATATCTGGAGCAGGGCTAACACCATCTGGGACGACAACATCTGGCTTTTTCAAAGACCTTGAAACGAAACAACAGGAAATGTCCTTCAGTCCACAAAGTCTTGGTTCTCTAGAGGGGTCAAGTCTGACGGGCCAGCCACAAAAAAAGAGGGACAACAAATCATTAAAGTGCTTTCAAGAGTCACCCGTGTATGTTTAGAGAGTTATCTTTCAGTGACCCTTGTGTGTTTTCCTCTAAATTCACTTTCCTTTGTGTTTTATATTGAACTAAAATTCATCCGGAGTCTCACTGATGGAACCTTGTCACGCTGCTCACTAACTGAACGGAGTCTTGTCACGACTTGGCTGATAATTGTCGTCTCTAGCTGATAAGCTGTTAAGTCAGAGTTGTGTAACGACACATGGCGCAGCTCCGCTTTCATTTAAACCCTGTTGTTGGGATCCTCACTCACACCTGACTGCTCAGTCTTATCCCAAATGAGCAGGAGACGACATCTGGAGCCTGACTGAAGGGAAAATCTCGGGATACCGTTGAAAACACACACACAGACACACACACACACACACACAGCTGCTCTGTCTGCTTCTGAAAACTATTTGGATTTGTGTGATCAGAATGGGTTTTGTCTGCTGCACAACTGTTGGTCAGTCGAAGTTTCATGCTGGAAAATAGATGATTAAAAAATCTGTTATAATACACAAATAATCTGCACAGATTATGTGTTCAGTAATTCCTTACCATTCCCGTATGCTACTTAAGTGTTTCTTGCTAGCAAATAGAAAAAAGATGTCAAGGTTTTTTTGGCTTAAAGGAAGGGATTTCTATTGATCAATAATTAAGATACGACAATTAAAGCATGCCGACAAGAATCCTACATTCTGATTGGCTAAAGCCAAGAAGCATCAATATTCAGAACCCTGTCCTCTTCAGTTCCCAGCCATGTGTGATCATGGCATCTTGTGTAAAAGTAGTCTCTTGGTGTCAGGCGTAGATGCTAGCATCCAGGGAGACAGTGAACTGAAGTGTGAGTGCGGAAAAGGTCAGGAAGAATTTTTAAAGGTTAAAATGTGTAAAACGATAAAATAAATATATGGTTTCCACTCTACTTTGACACCCTGCTATGAGAATTTCTGTACACGATTTACTCAGATACAAGTTCAGGTCTGTAAAGTTTCACAGTGTGTATGATAAATGTATTAAAATTAAAACACTCCAGCAGCGGTGGGCAATCAGATATAATCAGGGCCACATACACACATATATATATATATATATATATATATATATTGTGACGGCTGTAAGTGGCCGTCAAGCAAATAGAAAAACCTTTAAGAAAAACGCTCTTAAAGAGATGTAATTTATGTCATGACATTTTAAAGAAAAGCTTAATAAGCTATGATTAAGATACAATTTATGAAAAAAACATATTTTTCTAACAAAAGAAACACGTTTTTCATTTATTATAAAATAATTTAAAGGAAAAATTAATTCTCACAAAAAGTAAAAAGAAAATTTGTTTAAAAAAAACATGTTATGATGATATGCTGAAATTTAAAATACAAATCAATTCTAAATAAAATTGTTAGTTAGCTATCGGAGGATTCTTTTTTACATGATCATACTTTGACCTCATGAGGGCCGCATAAATACAGTCAAAGGGCCGCATTTGGCCCCCCTGGCCGCAAATTATGTCACAACACGATCATAAACTATTACAATAGTCCCAAAAAGAAGGATCTGTCTCACCTGCAGTTAATACAAAACTCTGCAGCAAGAATTCTGACCAGCTCTAGTAGAAGAACTCACATTTCCCCAATCCTTAAACTCTTCACCGGCTGCCAATTTCTGTAGGATCAATTTTAAAATTCTGGTTCTTACTTTCAGAGCTATTCATGGTCAGGCTCCTCCTTACATCAGTGATCTGATCCAGACTTACACCCCGGCTCGGGCTCGGAGGTCTGTGGATCAGAATCTACTGATGGTTGCTCTTAAGCTTTAGAACGATCTTCCTCTGATCTGAGTGTAGTGATGCGTATTATAAACAATATCATTTTTTATCACTTTAAGTACCCTGAATTACATTTTCATATGAAAATGACCCACAAACTCAAAGACCTTGGTAAAAACAGAATTAGCTTTTACTCTGAGTTCATCTTAAAATGTGTCCTTAAAGATCTTGAAGAAGAAAAAAAAAATTGAAAATGTTTTGATATTAAGTTGATGTTTAGCGGGTCATGTTGCCGTTGATTTTTTGACATTTCAAAGGTAGGGATTTGCTAGAGTCACAAGGTTCATAAAAGTTTTTTGTAACCGCGAGAATGTGTCCCAAAGAAATAAATCAGATTTCGAAATTTTCGTGGCTGCACAGTCGGACACTTTGCTGGATTCTTTAACCTCAGGCTCAACTAAATGTATCTCTGGTGCCGTCTAAACAGTTTTAATGATTTTTAATTAAGAAGGAATTATCTCATTCACAGCCAATAGTAAAGTTGCATCACTTTTGCAAGATAATTCAGGGAAAATACGTCTTTGTAGTTGTGAAAACAAAAGTTAATCAGTGTGACGGAAATTAAAGACAAGCTTTGGTTTTTAAGGAAAAAATCTTTTACATAAATTGATCATCTATAAGATTATGACCAGCTTGCAAAATAACTCCAAGTGGCCAAATTCAGAGAAAATTCTAAGAAATCATGAAGGTTTTTTTAGAATTTCCCCAAATGTTAAGAGTATATCCTAGTAAAGATACAATCTATTCCTAAAGAATCCTTGCTCTAATGAGAGCTATTAAGGAGAGATGTGTTTAGAGCTTCTAAACGGCTTCAGAGTTCACTAATCGGAGGACAAAATGGTGGGAAAAGAGGAGGAAGAAGAGATATTTTCCAAACACTGGATGAGATTTAGATTTAGATCTTAAATATCTAAGCTATTAAGATCTAGAAAAAGCCCTCGGTGAGAATATACCGCCGAATTTAACATTACTTTAGAGAAAACAGAATTGAAATGGATAATTCCATAAACTTTTACGGTTTAAGACTCAAGAGATGCATAAATCAAAATGTCGTCCATCAAAGCAACCCTAAAAAAATGTCGGATAGGCAATGACACTTTTTGTCACTACAGTGAAAAGGACGTTTTTAAATGTCAGTTATTTTGGTTTTTATTATTATTTTTATTAATTAAGATGATTCCAAATGAATCATCATGGGAAAAAAGTATCTTTGGTTGTGATAAACCAGTCTGAATTTATCACTAACATAATCCTAAAGTACGGACGTCTATGTTGCCCTTTTGCTTTAGCGACTGAAGGTCAAAACAAAGTGTTATTTTGTTCGATACGTCGCTGAGTGACAGAGCGACACACTGACCCCGGCTCCAAATGAAACTAAATTAACATATACAAAACGTCTTGTGTATAAAAGAAGACTCCAGCCAGCACTTCCTGTTATTTTTCTACCTTTATTTTAATCAATCGTATGCTAATGATGCGCCGTCAGTAATGGAGAACGCATCTGCAAGCAAGGATATATAAATGTTCCCCTCATTTCGACAAAACCGTTTTCAATCAAACGCTTGTAATTTCTCTCAAATTATATCCCCTTACACTTACAAGAACAATACCGGCGGTCATTAAAAGGAAAAGCCGTCCGACATGTCACTGTCAGCCCCTGACAAGTCTCCTGCTGCGGTCATATTAAACTGGCGTGTTCAAAACAACACGTATCCATTTAACAGAAAGTACCGCTCGCTGAAGAAATACCACTTCTGCTCGGGCCACATTATGCAGAGACACAGGTCACAATAACAGCCCCTGTTATAAATTCAGCCTCAGCAGTTGGAAAAACATTAATGTTGTTTATGGTCCAAAGCACAGGAAAATAGAAAATGCAGACACATCTCTTTGTCTTTCTCGGGCAGAGCAATCGCATTCGAGGACAGTAAAGATGGAAGAGTCTTCAGAAGATTGTGTTAAAGTGCTTCTAATGGCTTCATGTGATTACAAGCGTCTTCTAGGACTGGAGGGGGGGGGGGAGCAAGGGAATGTTGAAGTCAATAAGCGACTTAGGATTTAAGTTGACATGAGGGAAATATTTAGACTTCTTTTCACTTCTTTTCAAGGACGATCGACGGCGACGTGGACGTGGTCGCTCTCATTTCACAGGCAAGCGCTGTTCTCAAGGCTCCGTTCAGAAGGAGGTCAAGTCATTGACTGCCGTTCCGTTTTCCAAGGTGTCTTATATCAGACCAAGGATAGAGCTCCACCATCCTAAATCCTCACAATCATTTTGCAGCGAGGAAAGGTTCAAGGTCCCGGATTTCCAACTCGTGTTATCGTCAATTCTTCAACAAGGATTCAATGGTTTCAAACATACAAGAAATTAGTCCCTGGCTTTTCTATCTTGATAACACAAGAAACTTTTTTACAGGGCGGGAAAAAAAAAAGAATAATTTCAATTTACTTCTGTATTCACTTTCCGAAATAATCAATACAGCCGTGCAGCAGAGGGGAGGAAGTTCAACCTTTTCGACACTTCATAGAAAGAAAAAAAAATCAACAGCAATTATCGACCAGACGTGTTTCTTCAACTGTCCTTTTCAAATTCGAAAGCAACTACTGACAACGAAAGACTAAATAGAAACAAAAACTTTTTCTTCACCGAACCTGAATGCATTTAATCTGAGGATTATCAAGAATCCAAGCGTTATATATGTGACTATATCTATTGAAATATAAATTAGTCCGATTAAAAAATCAATACCACAAATTAAAATCCCTGCAAAAACTAAAATACTGTGAATCCGTAAGTATTCCACATGTTGTTAAGTCTCAGCCTCATTCTAAATCCGACTACATTCATCTCTTACCTCAAAGTTCTTCACATAACAACCCATTAAAAATCACTTTTAATGCAAGTCATAATGTATATATTTTGAATGTAGTTTTTCTCTCTGGTCTTGAACGTCTCTTCTTTCCCTAAAGAAACAATAAAAGCAGTCTTCAATTCCCTCTCTTATCAGTGTCTCCGAGCTTGACAAGAATCCACACTTGAGTTATTTAAGAAGGTAGAAGCTCCTTGTTTTCAAAGAGCTCCGGATACAATCCTGTTACCCATTAAAAGAGACGGGTCTTGAACAGTGTTTGATTTGCATGAAGGAAAAGCACATTAGTTAAGAGGCACTTAAGACTATAATAAAGACTTAAAGAACAAAGACGCATTTAAGCCTCCTCTGTAACTGTCAAGGGTCAATGAGATGTTCTGTTTACCGGCGTTGATCCAATTAACTGAGAGAAGGTTGTACATCTTTTTATGTCGTAATTTCAAATCCACTTGATTGCAGGAAAACAAGCACAGATCAGACAATAGACTAGAGCACATGAACTGTAGTGCACTCATAAAACTATTCTAACCAACTAAAAACATGAGCACGGGGAACAAAATGACGACTGCTTCTGAATTGAATTTTTTATTAATGACCCCTAACAAGATTTTTTGGAAGGAGAACGAGCACAAAACTGTAGCGGGGTTATGACATCATAATCTTCAAAAATATATGATCATTAATGCAATAAAAAGGATTCAATAAAAACATGAATTAACTTTAGTAAAGTCATTTTAAATCACCTAAAACATTAACAAAAAGAAAAACTGAAACTGTAGATGTAATGTGGCTTCAGCCAACCCTAGGCATGAGCCGATGAAGCTTCATGAAGCAGTGTCATGTTGTTTAGAGGTCAGTAGGTGGCGCCATCAGTTGTTCAAAATAAAGGAAAATAGCTCAAAGACTATCTAGTGGGCTCTAAAAATAATAGGATAAATAATATCACTAGCTGACCCGATTTGCGTAATTGTTGAGTATAGTAATATTTATTTACCATTCCAGAAAATATTGCAGTGACTTAATAAAATGAAGTGATTTTAAAGTTTTAAGAAGTCATTTTTAAAAAAAGATTCTACCAACCAGCTTCATAACATTCACAGTATTGACTTTCAATCAATTTCAAGTAAAAACTGCTTTCAAAATGAACATTTTACTTTGAATTCTATGACAAACAAAATGATGTGACATCATGAGCAGGTGCAAAACTACCAACATTGACCTTTTTTGAATCCATCTCTACCCTTTTCCTTTTAGTTTCATTGAAGTGAAAAAAGATTTTTGTGTGAACTGGTCCAGAGAAGTCAGGTATCTTTGAAGAAACCATGTTGAATCCTCAAACCTTGAGAACACCATTAAGTGAAACCATTTGCAGCCATCAAAAGAGAATCTTTAAAGACGTGAGATAATTACATGTACCATCTCCTCCTCTACTATCTTTCTTTTGTACCGCTGCTTCACTTGCTTAATTCCCATGAGGAAGATCAATAACCATGGATATGATCTAATTTAACGGAGCACACAAGCTCAGCACGTTCATGAATTAAAAAATCTGTCACTTTATCTCTTAATTACAAGACGAGATCTTGTTGATAAAGTTGAGGAAGGCATTGTTAACAACAGAGGGAGTTTTCGTGAGAATTAATGAAACAGAATGTCCAACTTTTTGTCAGATTTACTGCCAAAATATGGAGACGTAAAGTCAGTGCATGTCAATAAGATCAACCTCCTGCACATCAGACTGTTGTTTTCACCGAGAACAGACGTACACGAGACACTGACGCAATGTTGATGAGCTAATATTTATGCCTCCCTCATACATAAGACATGTCGATGTGTCTCTCCGTCTCACTGAGGGAACTCATAATAGGTCAGCTACAAGCTACACACTCCAGAGCTACACGCTACACAAACTTCAGAATTACAAGCTACACACTTCGGAGCTACAAGCTAAACACTTCGGAGCTACAAGTTATACACCTCAGAGCTACACACTACACACTTCAGAGCTACACGCTACACACTCCAGAACTATAAGCTACACACTTCAGACCTACACGCTACACACTCCAGAACTACAAGCTACACACTCCAGAACTACACGCTACACAAACTTCAGAAGTACAAACTACACACTCCAGAACTAGACGCTACACACTCTTCAGAAGTACAAGCTACACACTTCGGAGCTACAAGCTAAACACTTCGGAGCTACAAGCTAAACACTTCAGAGCTACAAGCTACACACCTCAGAGCTACACGCTACACACTTCACAGCCACAAGCTACACACTCCAGAGCTGCACGCTACACACTTCACAGCCACAAGCTACACACTCCAGAGCTACACGCTACACACTTCACAGATCCAAGCTACACACTTCACAGATCCAAGCTACACGCTACACACTTCACAGCTACAGGCTACACACTTCACAGCTACAAGCTACACACTCCAGAGATACAAGCTACACACTCCAGAGCTACACGCTACACACTTCAGAGCTACACGCTACACATTTCAGAGCTACAAGCTACACACTTCAGAGCTACACGCTACACACTTCAGAGCTACACGCTACACACTTCAGAGCTAAATGCTACACACTCCAGAGCTACACGCTACACACTTCAGAGCTACAATCTACACACTTCAAAGCTACACGCTACACACCTCAAAGCTACACACTACACACTTCAGCGCTACAAGCTACACACTTCAGAGCTACAAGCTACACAAACTTCAGAACTACAAGCTACACACTTCAGTGCTACAAGCTACATACTTCACAGCTACAAGCTACACACTCCAGAGCTACACGCTACATACTTCACAGCTACAAGCTTCACACTCCAGAGCTACACGCTACACACTTCACAGCCACACACATCACAGCTACACGCCACAAACTTCAGAGCTACACGCTACAGAGCAACAAGCTAGACACTTCAGAGCTACATGCCACACACTTCGGAGCTACATGCTAAATACTCCAGAGCTACAAGCTACACACATCACAGCTACACACTTCAGAGCTACACGCTACACACTCCAGAACTACATGCTACACACTCCAGAGCTATACGCTACACACATCACAGCTACAAACCACAAATTTCACAGCTACACGCTACACACTCCAGAGCCACAAGCTACACACTCCAGAACTACATGCTACACACTCCAGAACTACATGCTACACACTCCAGAGCTACACGCTACACACATTACAGCTACACACCACAAATTTCACAGCTACACGCTACACACTTCAGAGCTACATGCTACACACTTCAGAGCTACATGCTACACACTCCAGAGCTAATAGCTACACACATCATAGCTACACGCCCCAAATTTCACAGCTTCACACTTCAGAGCTACACGCTACACACTCCAGAGCCACAAGTTACACACTCCAGAACTACATGCTACACACTCCAGAACTACATGCTACACACTCCATAGCTACACACCACAAATTTCACAGCTACACGCTACACACTTCAGAACTACATGCTACACACTCCAGAACTACATGCTACACACTCCATAGCTACACACCACAAATTTCACAGCTACACGCTACACACTTCAGAGCTACATGCTACACACTTCAGAGCTACATGCTACACACTTCAGAGCTACATGCTACACACTCCAGAGCTAATAGCTACACACATCATAGCTACACGCCCCAAATTTCACAGCTTCACACTTCAGAGCTACACGCTACACATTTCAGAGCTACATGCTACACACTCCAGAGCCACAAGCTACACACATCACAGCTACACGTCACACATTTCACAGCTACAGGCTACACACTTCAGATCTACAACCTATACAGCTACAAGCTACACACTTCCGAGCTACAAGCTACACACATCACAACTACAAGCTCAACACAAACTATCTACGAACTACAAAAAATCACAAGTACAGGCTACATGTGTCTTTTTTTTATGTCATCACATTGATAACATTTTTTTATCTCATTTATAAATTATTTGAATAAAATGTTGGTTTCAATGAACCAAGCGTTAAATCATTTGTTTGTAGAAACTTTACACAACCTTTGGAAAGAGTTTTCAAGTGGAAGTGAAACCTTCACAACAGCCGTGTCAGTCGACCATGACATCATGACCGATCGAGCTCATGTATTATCATCGTTTATACTGTAATACCTTCTGTCGTGACATAATATCTATTAACGACTAACCTGGAGTGTCCCGGTGCAGATCTTCAATCTGGGTCTACTCCTTCGCTGTCCTTGATTTTCAGATGTTTACTAAAGCTTCAAAACACATACACAAAAATGATAAATGTTGTGACCTTTTATTGAATTATTTCACAGGATAATGATGAACATGAAAGGATATATTGTTATATACAAAATGGTTGAGCGAAAAGAAAAGGCTGCAACAAGTCGTCTTTGTGAAGGTAGTGCTGAAAAGGAATCACAACTTGTGAAAGTGAATTTAAATCACAGTATTAAACCTCAATAATGGGATAATTTAACGGGTCAACTGGACAATTCTTTTTTAAATTAGAATTCTCCTGGAAGAATCATTTTTGGCACAGTGGCTGCAGGGCCCGGGGGCTCCTGGAGCAGTTGACGACCAAGCAACGTATTCCAGTGGACTTTTTTCAAGGCCCAGGTTTTAATATTCTACGGAGTTAAATGAAGGAAATCAAGGAAAAGGCAACAATCGTCTCCCCTGAAGCTAGCCTGGATGTAGAAACAGGAAAAGCGTAGGTGTCGTTCATTTCCTAAATTCATATAAATCTAAGAGAAGTTTTAAAAAAAAGTATTTATTGATAATAAAAAAAATTATCAGAAGATATGAATAATAATAAACGTTTTATGATGATATTTAAATATAATGTAAATACCGACTAGGTTATGAATGTCAACAGTCTGCCTATTGCCCTATGTAGCTGGGATGAACCATCGTTCAAATAATATGGATCCCATAACTGATGAGGCATGAAACAGCTGTATAGTCAACACACTGTATCATGATACAGACCACTAGGTGGCACTCCAAGTTTGAAAATGATGCCACTTTTAATTGAATTAGTAGATTAGAGCGGGAGATTATAAAGCAGAGAGAGCGCCATCTGGTGGAATTTCACAATATGCAGTGTCTTTAGAACACACGACAAAATTAAAACCAATACTATTTCAGAAGCAAGTCGATAACGGAAATCGAAAATATTTTCGTGTGAGTCGCACGAAGGATTTGCATTAGTTCCATTTTAAAAGCAGCAAAAATAACCACGACCACTTTAGGCGCGAGTCCGGGGTTCATGCGTCGTATAATACCAGCAGGCCAACTCTAGAAGTCATTTGTCATGCCATATTTGACCCAAATATATAATAAATATTTCCCAAAACTGTCTCTATAATAATGCATAAATATAATAATGCATTACATAAAAACTTCAGCCATTGAGACTTACGGGACGCTCAAACAAAAACCCCAAAAATCAATACAGATACTAGAGATGATGTCACAACTGAGACTGAATGACAAAAGAGTGGGTTTACACACCCTAATATCAGGGGGCGCAGGTAGGACAAATCAGGAAGTAGACATGACAGGAGTGGGGCTTCAAAATAAAACCAGGAAGTGACACATCAGGCCACATAAATGACACTTTTCACACCATCTTAGTGTCACCAAACAGAAGCTAGGTCAGTGACAAAGCGTCTTACCGGCGTAATTGTCTCAAGTAAACACTCATTTTACCACAAAACAACACAGCAACAATAATAACAAAATGAAACAGAACTTAAGCGTAAAGTGCCGTAAAGAGTCGACGCTGGAGACAAGATTCAAGAGACAAGTCTCGCGTGTCTGTGGCGCTCGTGAACCTAAACCACAGGAGAGGACAACAAAGTACACTACTTGTTTTGGACCCTCAGTCGTGTCTGTTCTGGCTTAAGTGGTTTAAAGCGCCCGATGTTGATTCTTGTGGGTAAACTGTGCGCGTCGGGGAGAGCCGGCAGACATCTTTTATTTTGCAGAGATTATGCTGCTTACTGGCTTCATGCTAAGCTAATTACCTTCTAGCTTTGAACATAATGCAGTGATATGAGGAGCGGCGAGATAATGAGGACATTACTGGAAAAAAAAAATAAAAAATGTTTTCGGGACAACTGCTGGACTGCGTTTGAAAAAAAATAAAAAATGGCTGAACCATAAGGTGGCCCATGTGATCCTGTTGCTGAAGCGTTTATGGCTTACTGTCATCTAAATGCCACAATGACGTGGTTTATTTATATCTGGCTGCTGTGTGTGTGAACGCGAGCATGATGACAGCCAATTAATTCAGCTCTCTAGGACTCGGCGGGGAGAAATGGTGACTCGCGGGCTGCATTAGTCATGCAGTGTAGCAGCGCCGGCATCAGGGAGCGCTCACACACACTTTAAAGGTGACTCTTTTGTGTGTGTCGTCTCGCTATTTTGTTGTCTTCTTCCTTCCCTCCAATGTTTGTCTCGTCATTCTCGGGCTCTCACCCCCCGGAGGCCCGGCATGAAACAACCTCATGACTTAAGGATATTGTCTGCAGTCGTTCCGAAGTGCGTCCTCGGCAGCCGAAAAAAAACTTCCAACAAAGCGTTTAACAAGCCCGACAGTGCAGGAGCGCTAACTGCTCCTTCAAAGAGTATCGCCCGGCCGAAAACCCCCGGACGCAAGCTGGAGCGACCTCACTCTTCCTCGTGTCCACAAGACAAACAAACACAAAGATGCAAGGGATGCTAAAAAAAAAAAAAAATTCCATCTACAAGTTCCTTTAAATGTGATCCTCAATTCGAATGATTGATATTCCAATATGTTACGCACTGTCTCCTAATGAGCTCTCAGCCAAATAGACTATTCCGCATTTAATGTTTGAATAAGTGAGGCAGTGCTAAAGCACTTTCACATTCTGTTAAATCACCCAACGCACATGATGATATAATACATTTCATCTTTGATTCAATATTTTTTTTTTCAGTTGTAAATTAACAAAAAGTGTGAGGGGGGGCTGGTGGTGGTTCTCTAGGCTTTGAAAGATGAGCATGAAACATATTAATTATGGATCTGAGAGTTACATACAACTGAGGAAATCAAAGAAGGCGAAGGACAAATCGCATGTCTTTAATTTCAATGTTCAAAAATGTTGAACGCTTAATCCCTTATGGTGGATCACGGGTGAGAGGCGGGGGGACACCCTGGACAGGACGCTAACCATTCACACACATTCTCATACCAATGGACAATTTTCCCCCAAGTTACCAATCAACCTTTGTTTGTTTTTTTGACTGTGGGAGGAAACCGGAGTGCCCTGGAGTAAACCCATGCAACACAGGTAGTACAAGGTCACAAGTTGGCTTCCTCCCGACCTGGAAGCAAACCAGCGACCTTTTTGCTGTGAGGCGATCGTGGCTCAGTGTATTGAATAGAAATACTTTGCACATACCTTACTTGTGGTTACCCTTTAAATGAATCCTGGATTATTAAAATTAAAGAAATGCCCAAAAGTAAGTTAGTAATTAAAGGTTATTTGTTAATCACATTTCTAGACCAGGGTCACAAAGCGCTTTAACAATCAAAAACGTATGAAATGTATTCTTTAAAAGATATAAGACACATAAGACAAACACAGGAGTCCCAGAAAATCAGGGGAAAAGCCTGAACAAATAAAAATGTCTTAAGATGTTTCTTGAAGGAGTCAGTTGATTCCATCAAACACAGAGGGAGAAGAAGATCGTTCCAAAGCTTAGGAGCAACAGTCTGGAAGGATTTCTCTACTCTGGTCCGGAAGCGTGTTCAGGAACCATCAGTAGATTCTGATCCACAGACCTCAGAGCCCGAGCTGGGGTGTACGTCTAAATCAGATCACTGATGTAAGGAGGAGCCTGTCCATGAATAGTTCTAAAAGTAAGAACCAGAATTTTAAAATAGATAGATAAATAGATAGAAACTGGCAGCCAGTGAAGAGTTTTAAGGATCGGAGAAATGTGAGTTCTTCTACTGGAGCAGGTCAGAATTCTCGCTGCAGAATTTTGTATTAACTACAGGCGAGACAGCTCCTTCTTGTTTAGACATGAAAATAAACTGTTACAATAGTCTAAAGAAGAAGAAACAAACGCATGGATTATAAGCTCCAGATAGTGTTGTGATATTATATTCCTAAATTTGGAGTCAGAAAATGATATTCCTAAATTTGGAGTCAGAAAATTTCCCAGTTGAGTAAAGTACCAGGGTAAAGACACCCCAAATCTTTTGGTATTCAATCTCAAAACAACATTGGGTGGGGGCGGGGGGCTCGATCTGTTTAAGGTCAAAGGTCCGAAGCAAAAATGATTTTAAATAAAGGAAAACCTTTTTGTATATTCCCTGCTTTTGTTAACGCTGATTTTGTAACTTAATTTGTTATTTTGTAATCTAACTCACAACAAAACCTTAATGAATTTCCAAGATGAGTCAATCTGAAAGAGACTTTGGTTTAGTTTCAAAGTTCAAGATTCCTCTTTATCATGATCCGAACACCAACTGAATCTCAATGTTGATTTCTATTTGCACTTTGGAGCTCATGTCATGGACTCGTCTGGGTAATAACTAAAAAGTAGACGTGGCGTCAAACTCAATCAAACAAGGAGCAAAAAATAATTTGCTTATATGACAAACAATTAATTTCTCAAACTGTCTTTAACAGGAAGCTTAAAATTCTGAGTTTCTCAGTTTTACTGCTGTTGGGAAGTCTCTGGATGATTGTTGACATCCACAACATTCGTTCCTTATCTTAACTTAAACACGAACATCTTCATGATATCAACGTGAACGTTATAGTAGACTTTGATTTTGAGCCAACCATCCAATGGGCCACATATAAAGACGGCCATTTTGGCCCTCTGTAACATGCTACAGTTGTTACATCAACTACGTTTTTTTTCCAAAAAGAATTAAAGAATTAATAGCCTTATTTGTAGTTTATGATGAGCTGATGAGGCATCATCGGGAAACCATTTTTACAACCCACTAGGTGTCACTTTCTGGTCTATAACTCTTAAAATGTACCTAAAATATGTCTGACAACAGCTGATGAAACAATTAACCATCATCTCTACTTAACAGAGACACTACAGCAACATAAAATTAAAGTATGACAGACTTTTATCATTAGTTTATCATAAGTTTAAATAATTTTTTCCTTAATCTATCAAGTGTGATTTAAACATAATTAAGGCTTCATTTTGCTTCAAAAGGAAGCTCACTGGAATCTCTGAAGTCTCTGGTTTGCTTTTAGAGCTTACATATGTAACGGATATAACACCCTCAGAAGGTTAAAAAGGTCGTCCGCCCGTTCAATATGTGCCCCACTCATCTCTCCCCCACACGACTCTTGACCTTTTCTTCCTCAACCGGTTCAACCTGGAAGACGAGGCAGATTTAATGCCGGAATGAATTTCATCCGCGGCCAGTTTCTCCGGCCTGTTTATTTGGGAGAGTGTGTTTGTACACACCAGTGTAAATTATAAATGTTTATGCTACACTGAAACCCCAGTGTAACAGGAAGCAGGCTTCAGGCGTAAAAGGTGTGCTGAGCTTTATTGCCATGAAAAGATCTATATTTGAGACACATCTGCTGCTCAAGTGCCGAAGAGACAGAAGCTCATACAACTCTTTTGTACAACATAACAAATAATCATTTCACCAAAACATTCAGCCTTAAAATGAACTTGAGGAATCATTTTTAAAATTAATAACCATTGGCTTTTTGTTAAAATGTTATATATATTAGACGAGTACATTTTAATTGACAGGTCAGAAATGACCACAATAAATACAGGGCTAGTCTTCAGAAATAAAAAATAAAAAGCAATGTTTTTTTTCTTCTCTGAACAGCTATCTAACTTTTTTAATATATATAGTGCCATTCAAAGTGTGTAACAACAAACCAAACTCACTCTGCTTACTCGCTAAAGTTCACGACTGCAGCCACAGAGTCAGCAAATCTGCAAGAACTTATTTGTTGGAGTTCCTGCTTGTAGTTCGAAAGAGTGGATTTATTTTTCCTCATAGAAAAAAAAAAAAAAAGATTTTTGGTGCGCTTGCTTTTTTTTTTTTTTCCTGGACGTAAACATTTCCTCCAGACATTGACTCGATGTGGCTTCATGTCGCCTACTTTCTGGTCTTACTCAGTAGAAAAGTTTCATTTAAAAAAAAAATATGAATGAATTTTCACAGTAAGTAGGCTTTTTATAACACTTTTGAAATGAAAAAAAAAGTGAAGGAGCTGACATGTTACAAGAGCTGAGGTCAATCTTTATCCTTTTAGGAGACCTTTATAAACTCACTCAGGCTGCTTGAGTGAACCATTTCAAATTACAGTTTATATGAAAACCTTGTCCTTTTTTAACATCCAATGTTGTGAATAAGAATATAACAAATGGAATTATTTAAGGTGTAATTGAACAAACTTGATATAAAAGTGATTATTCTTCATTTTATACATGCATATATTTTATACAAATAACAAAACAGCTATAGATATAACCTGCAATTATGAAATAAATACACTTTAATTTTTGTTTATTTTATTTTTGATTGATGCATTTGAAAATAATCAATAAACTTAAACTAGTTAAAAAAATATATCAGATAGTTATCTATAGATGAACATTTTTATAGTTTTACTCAGTCAATGAATACAGCCAAGAGGCAAGACTTTGTCAACATCTAGAAAGGGTGTTTTAATAGGACCCCGACTTCTGATTGTTTGGGGTTTTTTTAAGTGGTAAAGGCTTCGATGTCCTGCCCAAATAGAGGAGTTGATTTAACTCAATTTTTTTTTTGTTTTTCTTTAATTGAGCCAAGACAAAACGATCCATCTATAGTAGGGCTGGATACCGAACTTAGGTTATTTTGTGTCACTGACTGAAATGCTTTGATAGTACCGAGTAACATGTTTTGTCTTTTTGGTGCCAAGTTTTTGTACCCACAGGTGATGAAAACTGGATAAAAAGACAGTAATATCAAATGGATTTGTCACTTGTTAGCAAGTGTTCTTTTGTACTGTATTATTTCTACTGTGAAAACAGCTTGGATTGGAAATGTACCAACGTTGAAAACTGAACTCACTGATCTAATAAAATTGATATCGGAAAAAGTATTGTTCAGAAACTGTTATTGGAGTGAAGGTATCAGTACTGGATATTTTCGATCAATACCCAGCCCCGTGTTCTGATTCCTTGTGTAGTAACCTCAAAAGAAGACAAGAATCTTTCTTCTTTTGAAGACAGTGGGGTGTATCCCAAATCGCGCACTTCTGCACTTACACTTAATATTTTGTGCGTCCCGTTGAGCAGTGTGCGAAAAATGTGTGAGTGTGGATCGATGGACACTTTTCACCCTCAACGGCTGCCATCTTAGTGACGTAGATGACGCTAAACGAAAGCTACGTCACTGACGACAAGTCTTCGGAAACAGATACCGGCGTATATGTCTCGAGACCATAAAACAACACAAAAACTGTAATAACAATATGAAACAACTTAATAATGTTGTTAATGTAAGTGTCGAGGATAGGGTTCCTAGACAGGTTACAATCAGCTTTAAAAAGTAGTAGAAGAAGAAGCTGTCGAGTCATTTCTGGTAAGTGTGTAGCGACAGTGTTTCATTTAAGATGGTACTACCCTGTCGAAATTTAAGCACTGCGCAAGTAAGTGCACTGTTCTACAGTGTCCTGTAAAGCAGTGCACTAAGAGAAGTGTGATTTGAGACACAGTGCTGATGCCACCACAGACCTAACAAGCAACTAAAACATGATGGAGGCATAATGTTTTTTTTTCCCCTATAACTACATGAGACAAGAACAATCTGCGGGGCCATAGGGGGGCTCTGGTGCGAAGCAGAAGCAGCGGGGCTCTATTTACATCAGGTCAGGAGTGAAGGTGTGAAGCCCGACAGATGAAGGTCTGGTTAACGACGGCCCACCGCGCCGTGATTTACCATCTTTGCATTAAAACCGGGCGAGAGATGAATTATCGCCAGAACGCCGACGGTCTGCGGAGGAGGAGGAGCGAAGACCGCGATGATCCATATG
The DNA here is from genome assembly GCF_982586985.1 of Callionymus lyra. Classification (NCBI taxonomy): domain Eukaryota; kingdom Metazoa; phylum Chordata; class Actinopteri; order Syngnathiformes; family Callionymidae; genus Callionymus; species Callionymus lyra. The sequence goes on from NC_141826.1 coordinate 11,766,640, forward strand.
CCGTCTCCTCAAAGTGATTCCTGCTGATGACCTTCATGGACGTAGCAACATTTCCAGACCCGTCACCTACACTCGCCGTGATCGTTGGACCATCAAAACCGGTCCGTGAATCAAAAGGCGCTTGATTTTTTTCCAACATTGAAACATGAAAGAGAGAACAAGCTGGAAGACAAAAAGATCCATGATTTTCACCTTCATCGTCGTACTGATGCCCCCGGCAGATGTCCTCGGACACATTACTCTCCTAAACTCTGGAGCTCGGCGATAACTGGTGTTTGTGATCGTTTATGCCGGTGACAGCGTCGGCACATTATCCTATCTTAACGCGCTGTATATTTAAGAAAACAAACCGCAATCAATTGTGGTCTCGGCAGGAAAGGGAAGCAGATAATGTTCCCAGGCTGTAAAGTAATAAAGTGCCAACAGTCAGAGAGGCTGGTCCGCGACCAAAACAGAAAAAAAAGATGACGGTGGAGAATTGGGAGACATTTTAATAATGTATTTCAGCAGGTATATTTAGTTTATGTCTGTCGGAGACAGCATTCATTAGTTATGTATAGTTTTAAAATGAGTATTTTACATCTTTAGACAAGACCCAATTACTAATGAACATTTAATACTTTTTAATGCTGACCAGATGGTTGACATAAAGTATATTATTGTGCATGTTAATATCCCCATTAGTGTGCCAGTTTTTAAGACAAGTAAGAGAGATTATGGATGTAAACAATTATATAGAGACTAATAATCCGAAGTAAAAGTGATTTTGAAGAAATTTGATTTGTGATGAAGGAGTACAAACAGACGTATTTATTTGTGCAGGCTTTTCCTTGATTTTCTGAGACTCTTGGTTTATCTCTGTGTTGTCTTGACCTTTTAAGTATTTATTTTATTGGGTATTTCTTTTTTTATTATTATTATTGTTTAAGCGCTTTGTGAGCCTTGTCTTAAAAAGCACTCTATAAATACTCATTACTTACTTATTTATATTTAAACTTCCTGTTTAACAACAGTTTTTTGGTAAATATTAAGTACAAATCAGAATTCAATTAAAAGTTAAAAAAAATATATAAATACATTCTGCGGGTCTCTGGATCGGTTTAAATTCATTTTAGTCGCGCTACAATTTTGGGCACTAAAATCTCGCTGGTGACCTTTTATGAGAGTAAGATTTCAGTTTGCGAGTAACAAGTCAGGAGATAATGTCAGCCTGAACAGTTTTCAATACCAAATCTTTAATCTAAATTATGGATTTTTTAAAACAACAATCAGGAGTTGGATAGAAAGTTTGTCCAAGTTGTGTAAGACATCGATTAAATACAGCATCGGTACATCTTATTTAAAGTAGTTTTCCCAATGAATCACTAAGGTAACATCTTTTTAATGCATTGAAATATCAGTGCAGTTGATGACGAAGAATCTATATCTATCACTTCATTATATCTTGCACTTATGTTACTATGGTGATCAAAACTCATCCACGTGATGAACAATGTTCCTTATGTTTTCTGTATTCATTTTGCTACCTGAGCGAACTGACCGTTAAAAGTTGACCAAGTTAATGGTGTATCTAAAAACTTTAGTTCGATTAAGAGTTCTTTCAATTTTGTTCATCCAGGTTTGCTTCAATCCCATTTTTTATTTGTATTTCTTGAGTGGTTCTGCTTCGTACGTCAGGTATCCAGAGTCAGCGAGTGGCCATTGTTCGAGATGGTATTGAAGGGCTTCACAGACACAGTTGAATAATCGATATACAACACTTTGGAGTTTTCAAACAGTTTTCAAAAACACAGTTTTTAAAACTCCTTTATGAAACTTTCTTGACAGATACAACACTCACAACTTCAGGTGTAATTGGAAAAAGAAATAATCCATAATCCTTGTGTTGTCTCTGGGTCAAGGTGAATGATCCATAAATAGATAAACAGTGGTGGAGGTCGTTCACCTTGATCCGGAGACAACACAAGGGTTAAATAAAGCAACATAATCACAGCTTACTAGCTCAGCTGTTTATCTTTGGAGTTTGTCAACAGATTTGATCAGATATATGACATCATGTGCCAGAATGTATGGAAGTACATCTGTGCCATCAGAATGCTGAATGGTTGAATTAAAAAAAATAATTAAAATATCAATTAATAATTAAATTATTAAGAATATTTATGAATATGTATAATTTTGTTCTATCATGGCTATAATTAAAGATTCAATTTTTTTATTGAATAGTTGAATTAAAAAAAAATTATATTGAAAGGTTGAACTTGTTTGTTCATTTTTTAAACAAGGGAATATAAATATAAGATTTTTTTATTTAATTAATCTGTTTTTTATATAGATGTTGATATTTTTATTCCAATTATTTATTTTAAAAAAGTTTGTTTTTTTTACTTAAAATCAAGATTTTCTAGTGGTGCTATTATACAAATATTTTTGTATTGCTAAAAAAAACATTTCATTTCACCACTTGAAAGGTTTAAATGTAACCATTCAGCATTCTGGCACTGATATACTTCTGTAAAAGTGGCCCTTGGTTACGCCTGCCTCAACATTTCAAGGGGATCCTAGTGAATCTGAGAGTTATTTATTTGTAACAACATGTGACTTAAGCGTGAGCCAAACATAAAAATAAATAAAACGAATGCCCAAAAATTCTTGTAACTGTAATTTCAATTTAAAAACACATTCTTATGTTTTGATTTATAGATAAAATGATCCGACTCTGATACTTGGTTGCAGATCTGACACAAACTTCAATAGAAAAGACAAAGTGACCATGTGTGTTGAAGCCAATGACACAAGAGAAGAAACTGCCCCCTGCATGCTAAACAAAACAAGAAGTTAGTTGATATTAATACCAGCTGAAACAGTTGTTTTTGTCTGGAAGTTTGCGAAACATCAGCTGCCGTTCCTCAACAGCTTTTCGAGAGTGAGTTGTCCTTTTCCTCAACCCACACCTTTTGCCCCTGTGCTCCCATCCATCACTTTTCACTGCTCTTCATTGGCGTCGTGCTCGCCCGGGCTCCTCCGGCACTCACGCGGTGTTGCAGCCCGAGGAGAAGGTGCTAACAATTTCCATTAAACATAGCTCCCGGCTATAGATCACATCCCGGATAAAGCCCCGGCTTTATGACATCATCATTTCTTGCAGATGTCTGAATCTGAAAATGTCACGGAGGAGCCGACCGACTCTTCGCTCCTTCACGAGCCCTTCCTTTTCTCGGTGAGCGGGAGCCGCCGGGTCGACCTCGCGAACACGAGTATTCTTGGTCGTCTCTAAACGGAGTGATCCCGGTAATTTAAAGCTTCGGGACAGATTCAGTACCAGGGCAGGTGCAGAGTCCCGTCTGTCTCATTAAGATGTCTATTTGTAAACCACCTGCGAGCCTGAGCCGGTGACTCATCGTTTCAGTGCCTTTTTGACAAACTAAAAATGACAACATTTTTACATTTGCAGTTGGAGTGGTTGAATTTGTGGAGAGTGTTATGAGCCAATTCTTCTAAACTTGCTCCAACATATACATGATGATATTTAATTTACATTATAAACTGTTAATCCTTCCCAAATGCATCCTAATGATTGAAATCCAAAGAACACTACATACCAAACTCATGGTCCACGGGCCAAAATCTGGCCTGCCAAGTCATTTTAAATGGCCCCCCGGATGATTTGCTCAAAATTAAAGTAGACTAATGTTTCGTAAACTTGAGTTTGACATCCCTGCTGTATAAATTAATTTGTATTTCAAGCTGTAGATCATCAGTGAAGATAATTGCCGAGACTCAAGAATAACTGCTCTAGCCTGTGAATTACTGTATATGCTTTGTCTATAAAAAATACTTTTTTAAATTTTGTTTACTACTCAGTCCGGTTGGGCCTAAGAGTTATTGATGGTCTGATGAAGCTTCATGAAGCAGTGTCATTATTTTCAGAGTCCACTATATGGCGGTGTCTGCACTATTTTATTTGGTTTTGAACCAACTGTTCTAATAAAACATCACTTTTTTTAAACTGATGGCGCCACCTACTGACCTCTAAACAACATGACACTGCTACACGAAGCTTCACCAACTCATCACTACTTAGAGGGTCTTATGCATGAATATTTATTATTTAATAAGAAGGTAAAAAGTGTTTAGAATTGAATTAAAAATCAACTTCCTTGTCGCACTACAAGATATGCATTGTCGATGTAAACAACAGTTCAGCATCATATCAGCCGATATGTTGATGGAGACGTATAAGCCTGTTCTCATTCAAAAAAAATATTTTTCAAATCTGAAGCATCATTTTACTGGAAACTTTTAAGGAGTTACTGTTGTTAAGGATTCTTTCCACTATAAAGTTCATACAGAGGCTTGTAAAATTGATGTGGAGGATTATAACAAAAAGCTCAAGAACATATAAATGTAACGGCAACAAAGGGTCAAAACTAGACCTTTATTTCCATTTTTTGTGTTAGAAAAGTGCCTACGCGTCATTTGTCTTCAACATATTTGTTTGAGTATAGTATGATGTTTTGACTTAGGTCAGTATTGGGCTACAAAAGCACAATTTCAGCACTACACAAAAGTGCTTTTAACAAGTGATTCATGAAGCTCTGTTTTTTTCAGAGGCAGGAGGTCGACCACTTGAAAATGATACAAAGTTTGATTCAAATAGTTGTCCATAGGCAAATATAACGGAGCAAAGAGCGCCATCTACTGCGATATGCGAGTGAAAAATCCCTTCATCAGCCAATCACTAGTTTAAACACTTTAAATTCTAACATAGTTTACAGCATCTGAAATCTCAAAGCCTGTTGGAAAGTGTCAACATTTTAATTGATTTAAAAAAAATCACTTCTGCTTTAACATCCTGAAGAGCTGTTGTTCCAATCCACAGCTTACCCTCTAACTTCTATGATTGCCGCCTCCAAATTCCATCTTATAAAAAAAAAAAAAAAAGGACTTTAAATTCAGACATCATTCAGAGAGTTTCATCCGCCCAACAGACACATGCGTGGTGCGCTTTTATACTTAAATCTTAGTAATCTTTCCCCACAAACGCTGATGTCAGATTTAAGCTAATTCTGATATGCACTCAGCCAGAGACGCCACTGATTCTCAATCCAATTACATTAATCGGCCATAGAAAATCCGCACTGAAGGTGGAGGAGCCATCTTTGCAGGCAAATGAAAAGGGACCGCAGGGTTTTTAATTGAGGTTTTTTTTTGGCCCATGTCAGTATCTGTCTAATAAAATAATAACAGCAAGCTACCCTCGTGACTGACAGAGTTGTCAGTGGAATTTTCTATGACTATTTTGAGGGGCAGGGATCAGTGAGCGAAAGGTTTTGTGATGTTTTTCTTTTTTTGTAGACGAGGGGTGTGAGGTCGAGTCCAAGATGAAGCGGATTTCGAGTCATCTGGTATTACTCTCACAGCGGTTCAGTTGTCAAGTGGAAGAGAGCAGCAAAGGTCGCGCTCCAGTCGGAGGATCATTTATTTAGAACAACCTCGCATGATTGGGGGTTCGATGTTTTCTTGTCTCCATTACAGTGATTGCTAAGTACAACGCTCTTAATTCAGCCCGCAAGGTCTGAGAGGTCAGGAGACAAAAGTGTTGGATTTAAAAGTGTGTCCGGACAAACAGAGTGCTACTGCTCTCTAGTGTCGGCTGCTTGATCGTCTATAACAATGGTTAAAACATTCTTATCAAGTCTTGTTTTGTCTGGGATTTTTGCCGCTTATCTGATGAGGATATAATCGCCTCTTGTTGTCTTACTATGTACCAGCGTACATATGCATGTAATCCTCAAAGATAAGATACACATCATTTATCCAATCGGTTAATACTTTCACAAATGTTGACCACTGCTCACCTGAGCCTCCAGAGACACCCACGCCGCAGAGATCGCAAGATTTAGATCTATAGAAAGAGAAGTAAATAAACCCCCGCTTTTTAAATAGTATCTTCTAGATCTCCTTTTTAATTTGTGTCAACAAGTCGATATTTGATCAATTTTATTTCAGACACAATGGTCTTGGATTGTCCTTGGCTTTGTCGCCATCCGGTGGTATAAAATAAAACTGTTATTTTTTTTACTTCAGTTAAATTAAACTGAATACAATAGTTTTCTAATTTATGGATGATTAAACCGCAGATTAATAAGGTAAGGTAAGGTAGATCTTTATTGATTTTTTCCAATTAGCCACAGCAAATACAGCAATCTTTTTCATAAAAAATAAATAATAAAATAAAATAAGAACAAAAACAAAGAGAAAGAACAAGATGATGCAATCTAAAATGGTTAAAATAATAATGGTTTAGATAGAAAAGAAAAAGGCAAAATGGAATATTGTTATTATTGTGATCATATTTGGCACTTGATGAGGTTTTTATACCCAGATAATCCAAATCAGAATCTATTATGAATATAATGGACAGTTGATCACAAATATGTTGAATAAGGAACAATCTAGAGATTATACAATACAATCAAACTGACACAAATTATTCATTAAGTTTCAATGGTTCGACATAGAGCCCTAGTAAACTGTAAATCCACTCCTCAAACTTTTAACAATGCAACAAATAATATTTAGAGAATAAAGTGAACAAATCCTCGTTAAAAATATATATATATTTTCAACTCACTGTCGTGTTGCGACCACTGTTCCAGTTACTTTGTTGTAACTAACCAAACATCTTCCACTGTGTATTGTTTTTGATTGTTAAAGACCCTGGTTCTAGAAAGGCGCTTTAAAAATAACCATTACTTACTTACTTTAATTACTCGAGTGTCTCATCAAACATTTCAAACCAAAAAAAAACAAAAAAAACTCTGAACCAATTACCATAACATTCTGTCAACTCATGAGACATTGTAAGTGTTTATCCATCAGTGACAGCTCTCCGGGGTTTTCTTTCTTTTGACGGACCGAGGCTCAACAGCCTCCTCGACGTTTGCCTATCTGCCATATGGTGGGCTGGGACCAGCCAAGAGATCTCTTGAAATAAATTGGTGAGCTTGTCAAAGATGAAGGGGAAACCCTCTGAAGGCCCATAAAAGCATTATTTTTGCTGTTAATCTAGTAAACGGAATAGTTGGCCGTGTCGTCGATTAGATGTTTTTATGTCCCAAAATTGAAAATTGTGCCGAAAAATAGCTTGTTATGGTTTTAATTGAAATGCGATCAGCATTAACAAAAATAATTTAAAAAAAAAAAGATTTTCTTCATTTGTTGTTACTTCTTGTATTTATTGACTGATTATCAACCAAAAGGTAGCGCAGATTTAGTTTTTTTAAACACATTTCTGTGCCTGTTTTGTACTTTTTAATGGTTATTTTATCTACAAAACACGACTAAAGCAGCACTTTGTAGTTGTATATCTGTGCATCTGAGAAAGAACCACTTAAAAAATAATAACAAAATGATACTTCTAGGATGCAAATAAGTGTAGATGGGAAGAAAATGGGTGAGATTAAATTGAATATATTGTAAGAGTTTTGAGTCATAAAATAACAACATACTCCGAGTTTATTGTGGGTCCTTTTGTATTTATTGCGTTTATTGATAAAGTCAAGAATAATCCAAGTACATTATCTTGTCTGGATACGAAGTCATTAGAGCGGGTCAAATATTGAATATAACATTTCAAATGTATAAACTTTGACATTTTTAATTGAAATGTTGTTGTTTAAGCATTTACTTTTTAATAATCAAATTCATATTAGTTTTGTTTTGTTTTAAACTGAGAATTTCAACTCAAACAATTCTAAAACACAATTTCTAACTTTCTAAATGACATATTGCGTTTATTGATAAAGTCAAGAATAATCCAATTACATTATCTTGTCTGGATACGAAGTCATTTTCTTCAAACACTACAACATTATAGACACGTTTGCATCGTTTATTCAGGCTGATCTAGATATACATGAACGCTAACTGTTCAGGTGTAAAATGCAATTTACAGGTAAACAGTTTCTCTGTGATCGATTAATGGTGACTGATCGATGGATCGATACCTATTAAAAACTGCGATCAGGTGTTCGAGTTAAACAAGTGTCCTACCAGTGACTTCCCCTTTGTGACCAGCGGAGCGTCTCGCGTTTGAAAACCTTCTTTGTGACCCCCCTCGTCACGGCTGGTTGACCTTCTGACCCCGGGGGTCAATCAAAATGGACGGGCGACCCCGTGACGTAGCGATATTATGGTCGAAAAAAATATATTTAAACTTTAAAATTAAATAATAAGTCGTTACATTTTTTTTTCTAACAGTGAGAGTGGAAAAGGGGCGCAATTGATTTAAAAATAAAATAAAAGCGGTTATGAAAGAAATCGAACATAAATGAGACTTCCGGTCGCGCTGACGTCACGCCATCCATCTCCGTGGAAAGCTTAATGACCGCTTCTCCTAACGACAAACCACTTCCCGTTTCCTAAATTAATGAGGCTCCTGATCGCCCTCATTTGGGCGTGAAATCCCAACATTGGAACCAAGCTCATCTCCGTAGCTCCGGGTGTGTGTGAGGAAGGTCATTGTGGAGAACTTCCTGAATATATCACAAGAACAGACGCTTTAGTTTGTCACACACGCTTGTTGTTATTTTTAAAGTTAAAGTTTTAAAGAGTCTTCTATAAACAGAAATGTTTTGGACCATTTGTAAATTTAGTTAAAGACCTTAGATTTCAATTAGTGGGTTGAGTATTAATTTGTTATATTACAATCATATTCTTTGATTTTAACCGATTTTATTGACAGTTGTCAGAAACAGAAAAACTTTATTGCCACCGATGTCAACACAACACGGGATTTTGTTGGCATTACGTGATATAAAAAGGAAATAATATGAATCAAATAAAAAGAGAATAATGAAATAAAATAAATTAATATAAGAGGCATTACCATAGCATGTTACATAAATAAATAACAAATAATTAATTAAAACAAAATAAAAATCATTACATTTAATTAAGCAATAAAAAGTATTAACACACAAAATAAGAAATGGAGAAATGCGGAGCTACCTTGTTATCTTTTTTAATTATTTTGGCTTGATATTATTATTTGCCTTGTTAATCACAAGCCAAATTAAAAAATATATATATTATACATTCTTTATTTATCCACAGGTTTATTGATAAATTGATATACCTTTATCCTTCCCAAGAATTTAGTTATCCAACTTATCACAGCAGTTCACAACAAAAGGATTATACAGAACACAAATTAAAATTAAAAAACAATAATAAATATAATTGGTATTGAAAACAATAATAAGTTGTAATAAAATGGGAAAATAATGAGATAAAAATAAACACAAATAAGTATGCATTTATCAACAACAATGAACATTAGTACACATGGACACACTTTAGAAGTACAATAATAGTTTAACACTAATTAAACATGATATAAAACATTCCATTTGTGTAATAAATAGCCATATTTGACTGTATATTCTATTCTGACACTTCTTTTTTTGTCATCCTTTCAAAGTTGATTTGTTTATCATGAACAATGTGTCTTATTTTTACAAGACAATAATAATTCTTGTTCTGAGGTGTTTTTTCAACAATTAATTATGGTTCGTCCATTGTAAATAATTCATGGATTCGATGATTTATATTGTTATTCCATTCAATATTGAAGTAGCAAAATTAGAAAATGAGGTCTGGGAATTATAGCAATACAACAGAACATCAAGAAAAATAAAATGATGGATTAAGATGGAAGAAGTCCGCACGGATGAGCTGTAGACCATTGATCAGTCAGGCCAGCATGTTGTTGTCATGGTCTACATCAGGGGTCCCCAAACTTTTTAACACAGCGGACTGATCGGTTTAATCTCGCCTGCAGTTAATACAAAACTCTGCAGCGAGAATTCTGACCTGCTCTAGTAGAAGAACTCACATTTCTCCGATCCTTAAATCTCTTCACTGGATGCCAGTTTCTTTCAGGATCAACTTTAAAATTCTGTTTCTTACTTTCAGATCTATTCATGGTCAGACTCCTTCTTACATCACTGATCTGATCCAGCCTTACACCCCAGCTCGGGCTCTGAGGCCTGTGGATCAGAATCTACTGATGGTTCCTGAACATGCTTCCGGACCAGAGGAGAGAAATCCTTCCAGGCTGTTGCTCCTAAGCTTTGGAACGATCTTCCTCTCTGTGTTTGATGGATCTACTGACTCCTTCAAGAAACATCTTAAAACATTTTTATTTGTGCAGGCTTTTCCCTGATACTCTGAGACTATGTTTTAAGCGTATATTTGACTGTGTATTGTTTTGATTGTTTAAGCGCTTTGTGACCCTGGTCTAGAAAAGCACTCTACATACTTTACATTACTTACTTACTTACTTAATTATTATGTTCACGTACCATCCTTCAGTAAACAGTAAAAAATGTATCATATAGAGAGAAGACAGAAGTTTGAATTTGCCTCTTTTTTTATGTTTATTTTTTGAGTCAACTTGACAAAAACGAGCGGCTTGACGTATCAAGCAACACAGGCTAATGTTACTTCAGAGAAAATAATATGCTTTTTCAAAACAAAACACATTTCAGACAGTTATAATCAATAGAATAGAAAATATACATGTGTTTTTCTTTTTGTGCAGCCTGGTAACAGGGAACAACTGGTCTATATAATTATAAGTTGAATACTTGAATATAAAGATGGTGCTTTTAAACGGTCTTTAGAGACTAGAGTACTCTTCTTCTTTTGTCTTCAGGAATTCCCACAGAAAGAAAGCCTTCTCCATCTTAACCAATAGTGATCAAGTCGATCGAAGTCCAATTCTGAAGTCCATCTTTGAAGGCTCTTCTCTTGCGTTGGCTTGTGGTTTCTAAGTCAAACACATCATGCTAGTTTCATTCTCTTGTGTGTACCAAACCTTTTTTGTCTAATGGTGGTCCTTCCTCTTGAATAGATCTTCTGATGGTGATCTATTTCTAGTCCTTTAGATTTGGTTCTTGAGTGATTAGATCTACTAGGATTGTTTGATATCCAGGTATTGGTTACAAAGCTTGAATACAAAATAGGATAGTCGACCCTTAAAAAAATACGTAAGCGTAAAGTGTAGTAGTTCTCCTCTATTCTCTCACCACAGGAAACCAATAGTGGGCAAAATTGAATCCGAAGCCGAAGACAGGATCCGACTTACTGACTAAATGTAGCCTTTTACACTCAGAGCTTCTCCGGACGTGGTCTTGAATCATAACCAGTTGGATTTGGAGAGGGAATGAAGACTTGCTCCTTTTATAGTATAAATGTTTGACCGCTGGGAAAGAAGAATGATATTTCGTCTTGTTATCAATCGATGAAACAGTCAATCTAAATATGAGGTACGATATCTTCGGTTGTTAATAATGTAGCGAGACACAAGGTTTTAAAATAGAAGTTGAATTATCTGAGAGTGCAGCGATTGATGGCTTAAGGCTGTTGCCCGGGAAGATAATGGAGGTTCTTCTGGTTAAATTTCAATCCTGCGTCTGCTCCACTGTCTGGAAATGAGAGCGATGTCCCTCCGTGGTATCTTTGCTTCACGCTTCAAGACAAGCCGGATGAAAACGTGTTCCTTTTCACCGATTGGTTTCCTCCTCACGTAGGAAGATGGTAATGTTAGCATTATTGCATCCACTTAACAACCGTGTTGACATAAGTCGGTGCTTCTGTGTTTGACTTCGGCTCTCAATGATCCATATAAACTGGTGTACGGACACCAACACCCATCACCAACAATGAGATAAAATAGTTCACTTTGTCTTGTGGATTTTTTTTCAGGAATACAAATATGGTTATTCAAGTTTAATCTTTTTGCTTTTACTGTTGTATAGCTTCAGACTCACAGCAAGACGGTTGCTGGTAATAACACGAAACAAAACTCTGGGTTTAGTTTCCTATGGACTAAACAAGTAAATTCTATAAAAGTAAATAAGTAAGTAATAGTTATTTCTAAAGAGCTTTTCTAGACGAGGGTCACAAAGCACTAAAACAATCAAAAGAATATATAAGTTAAAAGGCCAAGACACATAAGACAAACACAGGACTCCCCGAAAATCAGGAAAAAACCTGCACGAATAAAAGGTCTTAAGATGTTTCTTGAAGGAGTCAGTAGATCATCAAACACAGAGGAAGAGGAAGATCGTTCCAAAGCTAAGGAGCAACAGCCTGGAAGGATTTCTCTCCTCCGGTCCTGAAATGTGATCAGGAACCATCAGTAGATTCTGATCCACAGACCTCAGAGCCCGAGCTGGGGTGTAAGGTTGGATCAGATCACTGATGTAAGGAGGAGCCTGACCATGAATAGATCTGAAAGTAAGAACCAGAATTTAAAAGTTGATCCTGAAAGAAACTGGCAGACAACGCAGAGTTTTAAGGATCGGGTAAATGTGAGTTCTTCTACTAGAGCAGGTCAGAATTCTTGCTGCAGAGTTTTGTATTAACTGCAGGCGAGACAGCTCCTTCTTGTTTAGTGCCCCAAGAATATTGAATTTAACATTTCAAAATTTGAAACTTTGACATTCTTATTGAAATGTTGTCATTCAGGCATTTCATTTTTTAATAATCAAATTCATATTTGTTTTGTTTCGTTTTAAAATGAGGATTATATTTCTCAGCTCAAACAATTCTAAAACACATTTTCTAAATTTCTAAATAAAAAAAAAAAGAAAAATGTTGGCCTTTGAGGTCTAATATTCAAAATGTTGGCAGTAATATATCAAATAAATTCAACCTTCAATATACAAGGTTCAAGGTTCAACAGACAGTCCAGGCACATTGGAAATCTAGAAATTATTGAATTACACTAAATAACATTGAGATTAAATACAAAAATAACATTTCAATGAAAAATAATTAAAGATTCAACATTTTAGATGTTAAATCCAATCATCCAGTATTCAGATGGCAATGATAGACTTCCATAGAATTAGAGAATCTAAACTTGTGAGTGAGTGGTCAACAGTGTATATGTGGAAGGTGCAGCTGCTGTGAGATGTTAGTTGAAATTTAATTAATATTGCAATGCATTATGGGACAATGGGAACTGTAGCATGAGTGGTGACTTATGCCTTCTGGCCTTTACTCTGTTAACTTATGTTATATTATTATTATATTTTTATACCAACGTGGACGTTTTCTCTGACTGTTCAATCAAGAATATCTAGTGTTACCTTTGGCTAATGTGATGTTTGTGCTGTCAGAGATACAAAATTCAAAAAGTAGTAGTGGAAAGTACTTAAGTTATATCTAAACAAAACTTTATGTTGCCGTGTTAAGGTCAGATGTAACCCACAGGCTTTCATTTGGCTTGGCTGATCTATGGATTGGGTTCATTGTAAGGCAAAATAGGACTAATAAAATGTGTTAAGACTTCAGGGTTTTCAACTTTTTCTCTAATAATTAGGTTTTCTTCGGTGTTAGAAAAGTCTTAATAATGGAGAACATTGTTGAAAGTGTACGTTTGTTTGCTAAAGAAGAGGTAACTTGTTGTATGGGTTTCAAGTTTTATCTCCTTCAGCCATGATGAATAAATCAAGGAATTTGTTTATTTGAAAGATAAACAACAAGTTTAAAAAAAAAATCAAAACAAAAACAAAGACAATAATGCAGATTACAAAAACGGAGTAGGTATAAATGAAACTTACAGGACCTTACCTCTTTTAACTTTTCTCATCAACACCCTTAGTGGATATAACTACACAATAAGTATTTTAATAATCAACAATCTAACCAGACGAGTCATCCCTTAACCTCAACCTTATAATTCCGCAAAATTTATTTCCTGTTTCGTTTATTTTTATTCTTATTAGTGCTTCGTTTCAACCCTTTGCCCAGCCCGTTCTAAAGATCTGAACGAACAACTGAAATCCACACACTTTTCTTTTTGGAACAAACACAGTGTTTTATTAAATTGATTTTCCTAAAACTCACCAGCGCATTAAGCGGAACAAAAAGGTCAGTGAGTCAGTCAAAATGTATGAACCCTTGTGTTATCTCAGGGTCAAGGGATAGAATCTAAGCAACACAAGGGATACCTCACACACATTTGTTTCAGGGCCATCGGGTCACCTTGACCCTGAGATAACACAAGGGTTGAACGCCTCCACAATAATTTTCAACCTCATTCAGTCGTAACACGTAAAAAAACAAACATTTGACATCACTAAATCTAACTAGCCCATTCAAAATAACTCTCAAGATTGTTCAGTTATAACACGTAAAATACAACACAATACACTCAATTTCTCACTGGATAAAACCAAGAACACTTATTACTTATTATAACTCTGTCTACTTCTTGATTCCTTCACACAACAACAGCGGACATTACAGTATATATTACTCGGCAACACTTCTGATTACGTAAGCCATAATGCTGCAAGAAGTGCGAAGGTGTGGTTCACCAAAGTCTTGCTCAAACATTCTTTTTTAGAGCTGTGCTATCACACAAAAACGCTGAGCTATCACACAAAAACGCTTCTATGTCAGTAAGTACAACTTGAATGAATCCATATATAAAGCGCTCACTGTCAGATTCCTAAAAAAATAAATGCTTTTAGGTGTGCGTTATAGTCCGGTAAATACGGCGTGGTTTTTAATTTGAACTTTATGGAAATTAATGCAATCACTGCCTCCGACCCACTGGGTCCCTGGGTGGGTCACTAACTTAACAACTGAATGAAGCCAAATATCAGAGAAACAAACGAACAAATATTGTGATAGAATGTAGTGTTGTTCTGAGCACGAGGAAGAATCTTTTTAAGATTTCCAAAGCACTGATCCTCATGTGCTAACAGAACGACAGTCGGCTCTTGAGAAGGAGGGGATCTGACAACACGGCCCCCCCGCCCCAGACATGAAAGTCAGTCTAGCTTGCCAGTTTGACAGTCCTCTTGTCCCTGAACCCCTCCTGCTGGGAGGAATCAGTCTCTCTCCTGCAGGGGGGTCACTAAAGTTGACCTAAGAAATGTTCCTCACACCTCCCCGCTCACGCCCCACACCAGATGGGAAGTGTAGCTGCATTTTTAAAGGCAGCGCGCAGGGTTGCAGGCTGTTGCGCTGGCAGAGGGGGCCGAAAGGAATGAAATATTCATGTCGAACCCCGAAAAGAATGGACACCCGGGAAGGAGAGTGTGCCGAGTCATTCAGCTCCGGACCAGGCCTCATTAAACGGCTGGCAGCGAGGACGGTCACGGCGATTTTCTCCACTGGTGACCATGACAGTCCTGGCCATCAACAAGGGGGAAGATTTGAGCGCTCGTCAGAGGGCAGCGTTGTGGGGTCCCCCGAGGGCCGGTTCGGCGGCGATGCTGAGGTTGGCCTGTCCTGTAATTGATGATCTAATGAGTGATTAGCTGTTGTGCGGAGGCAGCGAGTGTCAGCGTGAAGAGGTGTCACCGCGCGTAGCATATGGAAGACGGTGGACGACTCTTGCAGAGGTGTGTCGCTGCCATGGGACGGCAGCTGACGGGCAGGACGAAGATTTTCTTTTTTTTTCTTTTTTTTTTTTGCACGTTTCAGCCATATTACTCCGGACGAAAACAGTAAAAGATATGATGGAATTTTTCTTCATTCTTCAAATATTGTGCAGACAATTTATCAGTTAGTTCAGCGTTGATACGACAGGTGTGTCTCAACCCCCGCCTCCCACCTGTTCTTTTTATTATTCCTCTGTAAATATGATTTTTTACTATTTGTTTGACGACACAGCCTTAAGTGGTGGAACTAAATTGAGGATTTAAGATCCTTGGCTACAGTGTTGTTTTCACTTTTACTTGTGTTTGCACTTCCATTATTGAGGTTATGGTGTATTTTTATGTGCATAGTTTAGGGTTTTCTTTATAGTTTCTATACTGTACTGGTGCTCAAAAAGTTTTTTCTTTGTTTGTCATACTGCATTTCTTTTTATATAAATATTATGTTGAATGACTAGCAATGTGTGTTTAGTTCCTTCAATAAACCCTCAATGTAGTTACATTTTTAGTTAAATCATTATTGTATCTGTAGGAGTGATAGTTGTTACTAGTGGGAGTAAAAGTACTAGTACTGGGGGTGGTGGAAGTAGTACAAGAGGTAAGGACTGGTAGAAATAGTAGGTACTGTATATAATCAGTAGGTTTAAATAGTAGTAGAAGTAGTAGTAGATAAAGTAGTAGTTGATGTGGAGGTACTAGTAGCAGGAAAAGTTGAATAAAACAAAAAACAGGACTTATTGAAAAAGTACTTTTAGTAGAAAAAGCATACGGTATTAGAAGTGGAAAAAGATTACGTACAAGTAGTAACTTATGAGTTAGTAACTTATGAGTTACTATTAGCAGTAGTGGTAGAAGTAGTTGGTGAAGGACAAAGTGACTAAAGTTGTAATACTACCACATACATAGTAGTAAAAGTTATTGTCAAAATACTTTTTTTTTAAATTAATTCAATGGAAGTAGACTGTTGATGTGTTTGCAGTAGTTGTAGGAGTATTAATAGTAGCAGTAGAAAATATGTGTTGAAGTAGTTGTAGTTGCAGCAAAAGTATTTTTTGTAGAATAAATCTGTCAAACAGAGTCATGGAAATATAAGTAATAGCATCAGATTTTTGTAGTCAGTAGTAGTTGAGGCAGGGGTGAGCGATGATATATTCACACTGTGGTTGTTGTTGAAATTATCAAATTATATATTATTTCCCTTTTTCCAATTTATTTCAAGATAAGAATGAAGATCTTGAACTTGTTTTATTTGGAATTATTTGTTATAAGATAAGATAAGATAGAACTTTATTATTCTGGTTATAATAAAGTATAATGGAAAAATATATATTCTGGACAACCTTCTACATGATCAGCTTTTTATTTTAACTTTAATCTCATAAGCTAGTAGCATAGTAGTAAAAGTGTTTTTTTCTGAAATAAAGTGTGTATTGGTTTACTTTCCCTGTTATTTGTCCAGATTTTTGTATATTAAATAATAAATTAACAATGAATGAACATGAAGATGACATTAAATAAATAATAATAATAATAATATAATAATAATATGTGTAACATCTTTGGCACAACCTTATTCAATTCAACTTTATTTAAAGTGTCGAATCATAAAAGAGTTGTCTCAAGACACTTCACAGTTTAAATAACACGAAAAACTTTTAACTTGGGACAAAACTTCAAGCAGAACCAGAAGAAGTTCTGCAGTGACTTAATGAATGCCTTATGTTTATTAATACATGAGAGTTTATATTGTATGTTCTGTGTGTACTTCTGTTTGTGGAATAAAGATGTATAAAGACATTAGTTTGTCATTCATTTTTAGGTTAGGTTAGGTTAGGTTAGGTAGAACTTTATTGAAATTGTTGTTTTTTTTCAATTAGACACAGCAAATACGGCAATTTTTCATTAAAAAAAATAAAAAAAATAAAATAAGAACAAGAACAAAGAGAAATAAAGAGAAAAACAAGATGATAAAAGAGAAATATAGAGAAAGAACAACATGATAAAAGAGAAATAATTTTTTGGATCGAGGAATTTATTGGATAAAAGATTTTAGATGAAATTTGGTATTTTCTCTTTAGCTACTATACCCTAATCCATAACCAACTTTATTTAATTATTTTTCAACATTTTTTTAGTATACTCTTTACATTTTCATGAATTGTTTTAAGTATTCATTTCTTTGTATTTCGAATTTTTTTATTCATTTTCTAAACCTTACCTCAAACCTAAACCATTACAAAAACAAGTATTTTGTATTTATTCATTCAATCTTTTTTAATATGTCCAGTACATTTTCTAACAATAATTTCATTTTTAGAGTAAAGAATGGTTCTGCGAGTGACAGTGAGGGGGGGATCAGATACAGTAGTGTCGCCCGCAGGGGTCTGCATCACCCAATACATTATTAATCATTCATCGGGAGTTTCCACAGAAACCTGAAATAAAACAACCTAAAAAGTGTAAAGTTGTTTCTGAAAGTCCGCCACGCTTCTAAATGATTCATCTACTTTCGTCTACCTTCTGCTCGGAGGTAATAACGATGTTGTGATTGAGTTACACAATAGAGGATTGTCCCGCGGGTGACAGGGTCGCGTGGGTGTGGAGTGGGGTGTGTGGAGGGTATAAATTGGGTGGGGCCCCCATGGACCCGCATCCAGAGTCTGCAGCGATGGCAAAAGCGGAGTCACCTGTCTGGAGCGACGAGGTCTCCAAAAGTTGGTTCTCACCTCCGCCCTTGCGTGGGGTCTCCACTCCGGACGACCCCGGGTCAGACCCGGCCCTGGAGCAGGACGAGAACACGGGTTACTTCGGGGCGCAGAAGCACCGGCGGGTGGCGGCGAACGCCCGGGAGAGGCGGAGGATGCACGGCCTCAACAAAGCCTTCGACCAGCTCCGGAGCGTCATCCCGTCCCTGGAGAACGAGAAGAAGCTGTCCAAGTACGACACGCTCCAGATGGCGCAGATCTACATCACGGAGCTGTCGGAGCTGCTGACGGGGGTCGTGGAGGAAAAGACCTGCAGGAGGATCCACCACCACGACGAGCAGGAACACCTGATCATAGTCGGACCCAGACCTCACTCGGTGGGTCACAGCAGCGACGGAGAGTCGTGTCATCTCAGTGACCTGGAGGAGAATCACACCGGGAGACGATGAGCCAAAAAAAAAAGAAAAAGATCAGGGATCGGCTGGTCATGTCTGGCTGAAGGACAAACACTCACCTGTGGGGAAAAAAAAAGGGATTTCTTCTTTTTAAAAAAAGAGAGAGAAAGAGGTCTGCGATGCACTTTATCTGAACTTGGAGCGTTTTTTTCAACATGTAGACTAAATTAAGACTATTTTTGGTATTTATGTTTTTTAATTAAAAATGTATGTTTGATAATAAAATGTTGTAAAAAAAAAAACGAAAGTGTGACTTATTTGAAATAATATTTACTCAACACTGTAATTTTATTCACAAGATATTTGATTTGTATGAGGAACAATATGTTTTGCCAAGATTTATTTACTAATTTTTATAATTAATTATTATAATAAGATTTTTGTGGAAAAGCCGTTTATTTTTGTACATAAATGAGAAAAACGAGATAAAATTAGTAGGATATGTTTAAAGCTCAGTATTATTCACGCAAGAAATTTGATTTGTATGAGAAAAGAAATATATACTTTTAAGCAAAATTATATTTTCATTCTTGTATTCTCATACAAAATAAAAATCAATGGGAAGATAATACTTAACTTAAAAGAGGTCTTACTTATTTTATCTTGTTTTTTTTCATTCATGTACAAAACTTTTCGACAAACTTTCTTGTAAGGTAATACAAATAAAATAATCTTCTCGGCCAGTCTGACCCTATAAAACGTCCCCAATGCCCCTCAAAAAAACTTGACAATCGTCTAAAGAATAAAGACACACTTTGCGTGTCTTCGGAACCAACGTTCAAAATAGAGCTTGATAGTTCTTTCAGATGTAGTTTGTCAGCAGTGAGTAATTGTATGAGTTCTTGCCGGCCTGCTTTCCATTACCTAGGAAGAAGCCAAAGAGCAAAGAGCTCAGCACTTATTCTCATTTGACGGCTGATTTTTTTTGTGTAGACCATAATCTTTTAACCTTCTAAAATAGCATTTGGATATGCTTGTTATGGTTTTCATAAGCAATACTTTGTCTGGGTTTAAGAGCTAAAAACAAGAGATCAGAGTGTGCGTTTGTGTAAAGTTTTGTGTTGCATTTTACAAACACGTGGCTGCCAACAAGATGGCGACCATATAATATTGTATGATGTTATTTTCTAGTTAAATGCTACTTAAAATAACATCTTCCCAGTTTCATTTAAATGTCACTGTCACTTGACAGGAATCTCTCATTTCCCCAAAAACACTGACATTTGACCAACATAAGCAAAAAAAAAAGTGATTTAATTTACACAAATGTAAGTTAAAAATAAACAAGCTACATTGTTGTACGATTCATCTGCATGCCTTACTAAATAACAGGCTAGTCAGAGAGGTCGTTGGCACCATCACAGAGAGGAAGAGTCGTCTGGACTTTGACCAGGTCTTTGAAAAGAATTTCCTCGAGCCTGCGCTTGAAACTTCCGTGTGTCTGCAAGAGATCGTAGTTATTAGAAGACTTTCCGTCCAGCTCCGATTCTACCTGCGTCTCCTCATACAGGGTCATCTCGGAGTTCTTACTCTCTTGCTGCTGCCGCTGGTGCCGGGGCTTGGCTTTGGCGTACACGACCTGATGTGCGGCCTCGGAGTAGAGGCTCTCCCGATGGGTGGCCTCGGAGTAGACGCTCTCCTGATGTGTGGCCTCGGAGTAGACGCTCTCCTCTTGCTCGGGCCTGCCCAGCGGGGACCTCCTTAAGTTGTAGTAAAGGCTGGGGTCGTCCACTCTATCCAGGTTGACCGCCTCCAGCGAGTGACACCAGTCGTCCTCGTCGACGTCCTCCGCCGACGCACAAAATGCGGGCACTGGTGAACGTTCTGAAGAGGAAAAGTTGATGTCGGAATATGCGTTTTCCATTTCCGTCGAAGGAGGTCCCGGTGGAGGTCCCGGTGGAGGACCCGGTGGAGGTCCCGGTGGAGGTCCCGGTGGAGGTCCTGGTGGAGGTCCCGGTGGAGGTCCCGGTGGAGGCTGCAGAAGGAGACGCTGGACCGATGGCGGTCCGAGTTGACCCGTCGAGCAACGCGTCGTGATGGCCTGGAAGATCTGTGCTCCACTCTTTGAGATGAAGTTGAAGACGCCTTCTCCTGACTCACATCGACGGCCTGCTTCGATGCTGAATCCCCCCTGAGAATCATGTTAGAAGACGGTTTTACTTTCTCATAACACCCACATTTACTTTAGCTTTCTTGTAGCCAATAAGCTAAAGCAGTTTAAGAGCAACTAATGTGTTGATTTAAGTGTGTCTTAAATAGATCTTGTACCTCTATTGTCCTCATCAGTATGTGTCTGTTTGTACAAAACTTTCTTTTCATTTAAATATTTACATTAGAAAATGTGCTTAAGTCCCGCTCACTGAAAACACTTTGTTTTTCTGGAGCTAAAATCTTGTTTACCATAACCACACCCACTCTGCTGTGATTGGTCAAACATCGAGGTTTGTCCCACAGTGTCATGAATCCAGAAAGTCTCCACCTCCAAGGGACGTGTATAAAGAAAAATAAAACAGGGCTTTCCTAGCTGCTACAGGAGGAGCGAAGCCCAATACAACATCATAATGGAATCAGCTCTCATAACCTCTTGTTCGCCAAGATATCAGACTGGGGAGGACTTTATAAAGTAATAAGTTCAAAACATGGTCATGATGAGGGACTTACTGCATCATGGCTAAGGAAGACTTTAACATTTGAAACATGCTAATCAGTTTTAGCATCATTGATAGTAATTGGCTCAATGGGTCAGCAGGTGGCAGCAGCGTTCTGAATGCAAGAGTAAGAACTGCACGTTCTACACCACCGAGAGTGACATATACTTCAAAGGATTTGTGGGTCCAGATGGTAATCCAGAGATCCACATTTCCTAAAATCTTGAACTGAAATCTATTCATTTGATTTTGAGTTATTTCACTCAACAGAACGATGCAGACAAAAACTTTCTGGGGTAGGTAAAAATATAAAACACAGCACAAGACAAGATCTGTTAGTTTTGACGACCCCTGACTTTCAATTTCAGTGGAAATATGGAGGGACATAATTAATCTTTCACACTTTAAAACAAGTATTTTGTGGATCAAGTTATATCAAGGCTCATAGACCTTGGTGGAATTAGAAGCGACACAATTTCACATCTCTTACTGCAAGAACCAACATGCACTGCAGCAACTAAAACAGAGAGACAAGACTGCAAAAAACAGACCAAACTGAGAAAAATCTCTAAACTTAAGAAAATAGTTTCACCACACAAGCTTATAATCCATGCATATTGTAACAGTTTATTTTCATGTCTAGACAAGAAGGAAATGTCTCACCTGCAGTTAATACAAAACTCTGCAGCGAGAATGTTTACCTGCTCTAATAGAAGAACTCACATTTCTCTGATCCTTAAAACTCTTCACTGGCTGCCAGTTTCTTTCAGGATCAATTTCAAAATTCTGGTTCTTACTTTCATATCTATTCATGGTCAGACTCCTCCTTACATCACTGATCTGATCCAGACTTACACCCCAGCTCGGGCTCTGAGGTCTGTAGATCAGAATCTACTGATGGTTCCTGAACACGCTTCCGGATGTGAAACCTCTTAAAATCTTGCAGGTTTTTTCTTTTTTTTCTTGGACTCCTGTGTTTGTCATGTGTTGTCTTGGCCTTTTATAGTTTTTTAATTAGTATGTATTTTCAAATGAGTATTGTTTTTGATTGTTAAAGCGCTTTGTGACCCTGGTCTAGAAAGGCGCTTTACAAATAACTATCACTTACTTACTTACGTAGCGATCCCTTAGTCCTTTTTTCCAACTGTCCCACATTCTCTATTGTTAACTTTGGTTTTTGAATCAGTTGCCAATTGCTTGTTTCTCACCTACACCTCATATAGTACTTTATACAAAAAGTGTCGACCGAAGACTATTTATTTAAAAAAATGGAAGTCTAATGTAACCCTCATACTCAAAGGCTTAACGCTTGTATTAGCTCTGGGTCAAGGTGACCCGGAGGCCCGAAAACAAATGTGTTTCACCTTGACCCAGGGACAACTCAAGGGATATCACAAACACATTAGTTCTCGGGCCTCTGGGTCACCATGACCCTGAGTGTGTGTTAGTGTTTGTATATTTATATAGCCATATATTTGTTTATTTTTGTTTAAACACAATATTTGCCTGGTTCATCATTTATTTATATACTTTTGTTTGTCTGTTTGTTATAATATAGAATACACCATGAAGGTGTTCATTGTTTTTGTTTTAACTGTGTTATACATTATTTGTCATCACTCTTTATCTGTCAGTCAAAAGATAAAAATAATAAAGTGGACCTTGTCTTATGTAAAGCAAAAAATTGTCTCCTTCACTCTCTGGCTTCATAGCAAACGGAGAGAGTGTGAGGACATGTGAAACTATAAGAGCGATAATCTGCTTCGCTGATAAGGAGGAGGAAGTTGAGTCTTGCTTAAGGACATATTTTTTTACATTTCTTTTTTTTTTCCATGTTTGAGGTACATTTTTGTCAGAGATAGCAGCAAGAAATTGACAGAACGTTTGAGTCTCCGTGATCGCACATAAATGACTGTTTAAAAAGTTGGAAAGGACCTGAGGAAAATAAGATATATTCAACTTTTGTGCACAAACTTTGTTATTTAAAGATATATTTTTTAAAGGTATGAGTTACACTTTCAATACAGATGACGTGACAAGTTGAAGGATGAAAAATAGAAGCTACAGATGACATTGAGGAACCATTTGTTCACGGCAACAGATACAAAAAGTCACAAAAGAATTAAATTTTCACCTCTATTTGACCGTATTTGCGCAACAGCTTGTATGGCCAGTGGTAGATCACGTGACGGGGCTGTATGTCCAGCAGCATCAGGGCGTCGCTCTCCAGAACCAGCAGGTAGTCGCCGGCCAGTTTGCATCTTCTCGACGCCGAGGTGCTCTCGACCCTCACCAGGAAGTGGTTCTGGGGCAAGGTCAGGTCTGACCAGGAAGAAAAGGTTTGAATAAACTAATAGACTCTATAGATTTCTAAAAAAAATAAATAACGTTCTGCTAATCTATCCTCTGCACTGCCAGATGTCCTCGCGAGGCTGGAGCGATTCATTAGGAAATAAAATAAATATGTTTCCATAAGCCAAAGACTGCTGACGCTAATAAACTCCGGCGCTTGAATAAATCAGCGGCGGAATATATTCTGCTTGAATCAGGAACTTTTTGGTGCAACTTTCTGAGAAAGGCATCAACTTCCATCTTTTTTACAGCTGAACTTTCACAGTGTCATAACATGAAGAAGAAAAACAATAAAGAGAAATGCATTTATTATTTTAAAATTCTTCATTTAAAAACAATTTCCAGTGACAATTTAAATATATTTATCTGTATTATTTTTATTTTTTATTTTATAATTTATTTTTTATTTTGAAGGTTTGTTGTTGTTTGTTTAATTAAACATTTAAAAAAATGTATAGATAGTTTGATATTCTAATTAATTTAATTAAACATAATCCTAACTATAATATATCATAATTAATTCATAGCCTTTTAAATTCAACATAAAAATGTTGGTATTATAGTGCGACCAGACAATTTGATCGATTGGTCACATGATAATGTGCGCGTCGCACAATTGGCTGAAAGTTCGATCAGGTAGCTCGGTACTCTATTGGTGCTGTCTGGTGGCTCTATTATACCAGAATTTTTATATTGAATTTAAAAGGCTATTACATTTTTTTTAATGGAATGAAACAAATGAAACCTTTTAATAAGTTGAATTATTCCACAAAATAAATCCAACCCTTTAATATAGCATTTAGTAAATAAAAGTGAATGCTTGAAAAAAATAATACAGATTTTCTTTTTAATTCTTATATACTTCAATACTATTCCCCTTTTTTTTCTAAATTAAGTGTATGAAACGCCATTTTAACATTTTTAAAGGCAGATAAGAAAAATGGATATTGATAACCTTTTTACCAGTATTTAGATTTTATTTTGAAAAATAATAAACTATCAAGTTCAAATGTCCAGTGATGGACTCACCTTGCCCAGGTCTCATTAAAACTGGACTGAACCAAAAAGGCACAATTCCATAGAATGAGCCATATTTCAAATGTATACATTTTTAAAAAAGAGTCACTTTTACCACGTTCCCATGACGAGTATATCATGTTATCAGTCATGGCCCCGGCTTCGGCTCCCTCGAAACCCCCTTCCATTGATCCCCCAGGAACCTTCTGTCAACACAGTGGCACATAAACATCAGTTAGAGGCTCGTCTTATCGTGTCTTTACGACCTGGAAAGAGTTGGAAGAAAGACTTGTGCAAGCAGAGGAATTGGAGAAGTGAAGTGGCAGAAGTTACAGATACGGCGTGAACTTCCTCAATGTCTTATCGGTTGGACTAGATTCAACGAGCAAACAATGGGGATCATTTCAGGAGAATTGGGGCGTTTGTTACCTGGAAGGCCAGAAGACAGAGGGCGCTGAGCCACTCCTGGCTGGTGCTGCAGGCCAGCGTGTAGGTGGACTTGGTGGTGTTCAGGTAGAAGGCGGAGCACCCGGGAGGGCAGGGCATGTTGGGCTCGGGGACGATGCTGATGCAGTCGCTGAGTCGGATGACTTTCCTCAGGGAGGATTTCAAACACGATCCCTTCGGACCGGCGGCGGATTCGAGCGCGGAGTAGAACTCCAGTCGACCCACGCCGGAAGAGTTGGACTGGGAGAGGACCAGCCACATTTTCCTCCAGGATTTCTTTTGAGAGTTAAAACAAGTGTCATTACTTTGTGTTCAACAGGAGGTCACAGAAATGTTTCTATAATCATATTATTTGACTGAATAAAGTCATTAAAGATCTTTGTTCGAGGACTTTTTATTTTATGTAGAGTCTACTGACTCCTTTAAGAAACATCTTAAGACTATTTGTTCAGGCTTTTCCTTGATTTTCTGGAACTCTTGATCTTTAAAATATATACTTTATTGAATATTGTTTTGATTGTTTAAGCGCTTTGTGACACTGGTCTGGAAAAGTGCTATATAAATAAAAATTACTTACTACTTACTTTGAGAAACCTTAAAACACATTTTTTTTTGTATTATATTCATAAATCAAACATTTAAAAAAATCCAATATTATATATATTACACAATAAAGCAACATTTTTTGCTTATTTATGCTTTTTAATGATGTCATGGGATAAATACACTTCAGGTTGTTTTTTTCCTTTTAAGAAAAATATGAAATATGTCTTTTCATATTTAAATAAAATAAATGAAAAATGATACAATATGCAAACAGCGAACACCTCAAGCTCATTTTATTTTAATCTTTTTATTCTTTATCATTACATAAAGTTCTCCCGTCATATTAGAGCTTCTTTTATTAATCTTCTTTCTTTATTTGAGCTTGACGGCCCCTTACAACAGTCACAGTGTGGTCCCTAAGGGAATCTAACCGCCCAACACCCCGGTGTATATTCGATGAATATATACTTTAAACGTAAAAGGTCATCATGACAACACGTTTTTACCTCTACCAAGGTGGTTACGTGACCATCTTTTAGCGAGATACCTCAGAAAAAGATGTACAATTTAAGGATTAATGTTAAAGTATCAGATGATTACATTTTGGCCAGTTTGTACAAGTGTTGTGTAATATTTTCTCAAGAGAAGTTGGCACACAGAGTATTCTGCTGCAGATAGATTGATACAATCTTCAAGGTTACTTAAAGTTTAGATGTTTTACATTAGTAATAAAGCTATTTGAATAATCACTATTACTGCTTATTATTGTCAAGTCATGGTAGACAGAATATACTTCTGATCATTACAAATACTTGTAAAACTTGTCTCAAGAAACAGAGTCAACTTACTTTTCCAAACTTGAATCCATGTAGGTGAATCAACCCTTCTTTGTAGACTAGATCCATACCGATGTGTGTCATCGACGTCCGATGTTGCCACTTAAAATACGGAAAATAAAAACTTGAGAAGCCAATTGGCTTCTAGAGAAGGTCGGTAGAGGTTTTGGAACTTCCCTTTTTGTCTGCGTTGAGGTAATTTCCTCTGCAGATTAGAAAAAAAAACAAAAAAAACAGCAGCAACAACCAAACTTTCAGAAAGTGTAGCTTTATTTACAAATCGGTACAAAAAAACATTATGTAAAAAGGAAAAATGATGGAGGGACAGCATGATACAACGATATCTTTAGAAGTCCATGGAGCTGTGAGCCAGGTAGTCCTTCCTGCCGATGTTGGTGACTTGTTTGGTCTGCATGGCTTCCAGTTTAGGACAGTCTGTGATACGATGACCCAGACCGCCGCAGAATGTGCAACCTCTCTCGCCTGCAGAAGCACATTACACACATTATTCTCCAAGTCTGGAGGTAAATTTAGATCACGGTGTAGATCTGGTGTGGACGACTCACCCCCGATGTCCAGCATGGTCTCGTCTCCCGTCTGGAGGACCTGGAGGACCGGAGGAACCTTCTGCTTCGCTTCCACCAGCAGCGCTTTCAGATCCATCAGGACGGACTCATCTGTGAGGGAAACGCTTGACGTGAGCTTGGAATAATGAGTTAAAATACATACATCAAGCTCCATTTTTTATTTATGCAACAATGAAGGAAGAATAACTATATACAATATAATACAATTTCGTTACCCGTCAGTTATTGCAAACAACTTTTTGACTGTCGGACTACAGTTAAAATCGGAGGTTAAATATTTTACTAAAAGAAAATAACTCTGTAATTACAGCAAAAATCATTAAAAAGTAGCTAAAAAAATTAAGTTTATATTTTTGTCATGTTTTTTACTGGACATTCACCAGGGTAAACAAGTATGTTTTGGCTGGTGTGGTAGGACTGAGTAGCCTGTGTTTACTTTAAGGACAAAGATTTTAAACTCTATCACACAAGAGGCGCAACATTTTTAAACACTCTTGGTCATATGTCAAACAAAGTGTATATTTACTAAACTGTCTTTAAACCAGGAGAATAAGTGTAATTTAGTCAGTTTGACGGTATAATGGTGGACGTCTCTGATCTCTTATCTTATACAAGGGCGTCTTTAAAGGTCACCATATCAACATGAACATTCATTCAATTTAACTTTGAGACAAACATTCATGGAGCAAAGCAAAATCACATGTCAGTCCAGATCATTGAGTTTGACAAGTATTGTAGACTTATCCAAATGTGTAAGGTCAATAAAGGTTTAAACATGTGCAGAAACAATTCAGTAACAATGAAATGAAAAATAAAGTATTGCTCAATACAATGCAGACACTAATAATACGAAAGAACACATTTAGGATGATGACAAAGACTCTCTTACAAGAACTGAGAACCATCTCACAATCTTTTTTTTCTTTCATCCTGGTACCTGGAATCACTTTGAATGTCATGTTTTGTTTGCTTATGTTGGTTTAAAGCCTATGACTTGAACTAATGATTGAATGCCAAGTCATCATTTTTGACAAACAATTCTCTTTCATTTTAGTTGTAGCACAAGTTCTTTTGTGTCTACTCTGAAAAATGACATTGAAGTGATCTCAAATGGAAATGCATTAATGGGTTAATGACTAAAACACATGATTTCCTCTCCTTTTAAATTGAATTAAGCTTCACAAGCAGTAAATCAGTGATGATGATGTGAAGAGAATTAACTTTGTTCACTTTATTTTAAAGCCCTGCAGACCAATGGACCAAATATATGTGTCCATCAAGGAAGCACCAGCCTGTGGTGAATATTTAGTGTTTATTTACCATGAAGAACTATGAGCTGAAAAGTACCGTTTTTTACCAGAAGTTGGCGCAAATGGGTCTTAAATCCAAGACAGGACACTTGTTTTTTGTCTTCTTTGTAAAAGGCTTACATTTTGACAACTACTGGGAGATAGTGTGTTCCAGACTTTTTCAAATGAAAGGTGAGTTGTGTGTCTTTGAACCGCCTTTTTCATTTCACTCTGAAAATAACATTTTCCAGACGTTTATGGATAGCATTAGTGGACGGACTCACCGCAGCCTTTGTTGATGAACGTCGTGGCAATACCAGTTTTACCAGATCGCCCTGTTCTGCCAATCCTGTGAACTATAAGAAGAGTTCACAGAGATTAAAATGATAAAAAGATGCACTTGATTAAAGGGAGACTGTCTGACCATAGTTTTCTATCTCCTCGGGCATGTCGTAGTTCACCACATGCTGGATCGCGGGGAAGTCCAGACCCTTTGAGGCGACGTCTGTAGCCACCAACACATCCTTCTTCATTTCCTTGAAGGCTTCAATGGCTTTTGTTCTCTCCTCCTGGTCTGTAGAGGATTTGTTTTTAAAATGATCTGTCGTCTCGAGCGAACACATGGGAGTATAGTGCCATCAAGTGGTGGGAATGAAATACTACACCTTTCCCTCCGTGAATAGCGACTGCCTCGACACCTTTGAGCAACAGATACTCGTGGATGGCATCAACATCTGCCTTCTTCTCCGCAAATATCAGCACCTGTGAGCATTAATGACCATGATGATTTAAAGTTTTAAGTATGAGTGATTAGCTTTAAATAAACATTTAAAAGTTACTTACAGGTGGTGTCGTTTTCTGCAGACACTCAAGCAGGTAAACCATCTTTGCCTCTTCCTTGACATATTCCACCTCCTGTTTACACAAAAAACGTTTCTGTTATCGTTGCCCTTTCCAAAAGGAGGAGAGTGAAAGATGAACTCACCTGGATGACGTCCAAACTGGCGGCACCGGCTCGGCCCACGTTGATGGTGATGGGTTTGACCAGCGCACTCTTGGCAAAGTTCTGGATCTTCTTGGGCATAGTGGCGCTGAAGAGCAGCGTTTGTCTTTGACCCTGAACGTGACAAAACATCTGATACTTTAAAAACGAGTCGTTATTTTCAAACCGTTGCTTTTTTTTTATACATGGTACACAAATGTACCCGCTGTGGGACTTATAAAGAATGACATTATCTTAGTGCCTTTAAGAAATAAAAGTGAGAAATACACAAGTGTTTTCTTAAGAGAATGTGTCATTTTTAAAGTCTGCTTGAGGATAAAGGTTTATTTGGATTATACCATATGATCAACACTGGTTTAAATTCAAGGTCAGACTGAATTAAGATAGATATTATCTTATAGATCAGACTAACCCTCTGGGAAGGTTCCAGTACTCACCTTAAAATACGAGAAGATTGTCCTGATGTCCTCTTCAAAGCCCATGTCAATCATCCTGTCGGCCTCGTCGAGCGCCAGGTAGCGGCAGATGTCCAGGCTGACCATTTTCTTCTGCAACAAGTCCATTAGTCGCCCGGGAGTGGCGACCATCATGTGAACGCCACTGTTGTGAGGAAGAAGAACAGTTAGCGGCAGCAATGGACTGAAACTCTGGTCAAACCCAGAACTAGATTGGACATACACACTTCCTTTTTTGACAATCAGTTCACTTTTGTTTTTATTTCCATCACAGGTGATGCTGTGTGTGGTTAAGTGCTAATATAATCATTTTCCTTATTTTAAAAATGACTGCGCTTGAATTTAAAAGTATATTTTTATCTGTCACGTACAACGTTTTAATCTTATTCAGTTTGTTTATTCATTGCCGTTGTTTTATTAACATAAATTACTTTATTATGATAAAAAACACTGTGTATGCAATACTCTGTTCTTTCCTCTGTTAAACAGTTAAACTAATGAAGATATTTGAATATTTTAAGAGTGGATCAAACTTCTGTTGAAGGGGAAAATCTTTCAGGATATTTTAGTCCTCAAAATATATTATGTAATCCGTTATGGAAATATGTTGGACCTGCATAAATATTGGTAAAATGAACACACCAATTATGTTTTAGCACTATATCCTGTTTTTCTGAGACCTGCACAACAAACCCTTCTATGAGACTTACTGTTTTACAACTTCCATCTGCTCCTTAACCGACATTCCTCCGATACAGAGAGCCGTTCTCATCTGAGGAGCGCCCTCCTCTTCCAGCAGCTTACAATAATACTCAATGATGCCGTGTGTCTGTCTTGCCAGCTCTCTCTGTGGGGGGAGCCCGAAATAAACATGGTTAGATTTATTTATTTCCACTTTGAGAAATGTTCTTCATAACACTTACGGACGGACAGATTATGAGTCCGTATGGACCCTCTCTTTTATAGAACGGCAGCCGCTTCTCCTGTTCCAGTGCGAACATCATGATAGGCAAAGTGAAGACCAACGTTTTCCCAGAACCAGTGAAGGCGATGCCGATCATGTCCCGACCTGAGAGACTGAGAACAACAAAGAAAATGAATACAGAAAATAATGAGTAAATGGATGCGATGATTGTTAGAGATGTTGCAATAAATGTTCACATGACTGAAACCTCACATGTTATATTCTCTCGATCTTGTGTCAATAAAATTTCACTTAATGATTTAAGTAAAATATTTGCTTATGAAGTACATAGTTTATCATTCACTGATTGTAAAGCTATTATCACAATTGTATATTTGCCAATGTGCATGTAAAAATAAAACACATGACGCTCAACAGCACAAAGGTATCGTCTAATAGAGAGTCACCATCTGGAGTATAAAACACTTTTTTTTTTACATGGTGCCACAATTCATTAAAAGAAAATATTTACATACGTACTGTGAAACAAGCTAAATAATCTGCACTTACACTGTTGGTATTCCTTGAATCTGAATTGGTGTTGGATGTATGATTCCCTTTTTCTTCAAACCTTTTAAGACCGCTGAAAGAAAAGTGTTTTAAAACCATATAAACTCAAATTAAATTCACACAGGTCGTATTTTTCCCAGAGTGTCGAGCCTCACCTGGCGGTAACTTCATCTCCCTGAAGCTTTTGATTGGTGGAGGAATGCCATCCCCGTCCACCAGGATGTGAAACTTCTTACGGACCCGGTCGTTTCTAGTGACCGGCATATTCAAAATGTAACGTGGGGCCTTCCAACTGAAAGAAATATTATTAAAATGTGATCAATCTGCCTGATGATACTGGAATATTTATTGTGTTCACCTTGTTTTAATTGGATCGTCATATATAATGCCTTTGGCCATTTCCTTTACAGACATCAGCGCTAAAAGACGATAATACTATTAGTTTCATACAACCAGTGCATCAAAATTCAAGTCAATGTTACCTCTGCCCTCTGCTACACTCTCAAGAATCTTCTCTTCCTCTTTCAGCTGCTTCTCTTTCGCTGATTCTTTACGGGCTGAAGAATTAAAGCAAAAACAAGTTCAACAAACTGAATTTTTCATCTAATTAAAAATTTTTTTTTTACCTTCCGCTTTTTCCTTCAGGTGCTGATGCTGGTCCAGGAGACTGACATTAGAGCGTGGCCCAAGACCTTCCTCTTCATCTCTCTGCTCTTCCCCACTGTCTTTAAAATCCTCATCCACCGCTTTGCCACGAAGGCGCAACATCTTTTGAACCTTCAGGGACAAAGTTATCCGACATCATACATCGTTGAAACGTTTTAAGACGGAGAAAGTAGAACAACAGACGATAATAAACTCACCATTTGCTGTTTTCTGATCTTAACAGGGACATAAGGAACATAGTCGTCATTCTCAGATCCCTCGGAGCCGGATTCTGGATTTTCTCCATTGCTTTTCTGTCAATCATAACAAGAAACTTCAAAAATGATCCATGATGACGACAGCATCAAAGGAAACGTTTGGAGTACCAAAACAGTTGTAATGTTAACTTTAGCGGTCTATGATTCAGATTAAAAGTACAGTTTACACCAGAACTTATTGTTTTAGTTACAGAAGAAAACGTTACAGTAATTTTTTTTTTGTTATGAATAGAATTACTTTAATGATTTTCTCAACAATATGCACAAGTCGGTGAGTTGGTGTATTATAATGTACGTGTACGTTTTCAGAGTTATATCGAATCATAAACTCAACACAGGTTCAATTAAAAATTCACCTCCATCTTGTTCTAAAGGTTTTATCTCTTATATCACGATAGCCGGCAGTGCTAGCTTGTTTGTTAGCATCGGCTAAACAAACCATATATTGCGATAACTCACCCTTTTTAGACGATTATCGGTCTCCATAATTATAATACGCTTAAAATAACAGCTTCAAGTTTACAAGTTAAAGAAAAGGAAGTCAACCGCTCGTTATATCAACATTTGTTAGCAAGAGATGCACATGTTTACGTAATTTGTGACGCAGGAAGCTGTGTACGGCAAACGTGTAAGGCCAAAACCAAATACCGAAACGCGAAGTAAAAATCCATGGAAGCGTCGCACTCGTGAAAACAAAAAACAACAACAAATGAATCTTGAGTAGAAAATGTTGAAAAATGGACCCTTAATAATACATGTTAATGTATAACCACAGTACATATAAAATAGTGGCATTATAATGAGCAGGGCGGCCTTGGACAAAGAAGGTCACAGGTTCCAATCCGGTTTAAGTGAAATTCAACTTTCTGTGTGTAGTTTGTATGTTCCTCCTTTGTGGGGAAAAATACTTCTGTTTTATCGGATACTTAATTACGTTTTAGGGTTTTCTACATGTCCTCCTTTAAACAACTCTGCACCAAAGATAATATAGATGGTCTCTTGAGTGAGTTTTTGGTGATTAAAGAATTCCGTGTGCTCCAAGTCAATCTTAGCTTAAAGGGTTTTAAAAATAGACCCGACAAAAAAAAGGTTCAAAATATCCCAAAATAACTTCGCAATGCACATGAGAATTCAAGCATCTACACAGCAGGTGTTGCTTTTGTCTTTCTTTTATACTTCAACAGAAGTTATACTTGAGTTTCTGGGGCATTCCGCTGTACTTTGTATACACTTTTATTGTCTTTTAGAAAAACGGTATCAACAAAGTCGTTAAGCATTTGTTATGACACAACTGTGGTTGAACGAGCACATGTGTGTAGTATTCTCAACACGTCTGCAGGTGTTGTGGGCAGGAAACCTGCATCGATCGAGCGACAGAAATCCAGATGTTGAAAATTCACTTTGTGATAAAAACATTTATTTCATGTAAGGTCATTTTTTACATACTACATACGTAAGCACATGGATGCAGTGACATGAACAGACTTTATCGTTTCTCATTGCGATTGTAAAAACGTTGCGCTGGCCATAGAAAAAAAACATCCTTGGCTTCGGTCAGCCAAAAGTCATGTGTCAGATTTTTGAACCGGCTTTTCCTTTTGCTTGGTAAGGAAGAGAAGACGAAGGAACGTCTTCGGGCTCCACGAAAAACAGTTTGTGACGATGTTCTTCCGATACTCGTTCAAGTTACTGAGCTGCATTAGAAGGAACCTTTTTGAGGCTGAAGTTGGACCAGTTTACAGCTACCTTCTGCCGAGTTTGTTTCGCTGAATCGAGGCAAAACCTGAAAGAGAAAAAAAAATAAAATGTTCAAGGCTGTTCAAAGTTAACTTTATAAACACCTTTTGCTAAATCCTACGATTACCTTTTGAAATATTCCACTTCTCGATCGATCTCGTCCATTTCTGTTGGATCCACGTCTTTTGGAAGGAACACATCATCTAACAAAATGAGAAGAAATCAGATTAAATTATGGGGACAAACTACTCATGCAGTCGCATCAGTAAAGCCTCGTACCGATAGCAGTGCCTGACTTTTCCCCCTTGTTTTTGTTCTTCTTGTTTTTGCTCTTAGACTGAGGCTGCTGTTGTCCATTTGTCTGAACGCTGGGATGAACCTTACTGTCCAACTCGTCGCCTCTCCCCACTTTCGCCTCGGCCTCACGCCCTCTTTGTGTATTTATGAGGCCACAGTTAGCACCATTGGTTGTATTTTTGGTCGGCCTGCTCTCTTCTGCCTTCTTCGTGCCATTTCTCTGGTTGTCCACGCAGTGCTGAGGGGGTTTGAATCCAGCTTTAGCGTAAGAGGAGCCATTTTCAGAGGCTTTGTGTTCAGAAACGGCTGGCTCCGGTTTTTGCTGCTGTTTCTTATTCTTCTTGGGCTTGGCAGCACCAGCAGTTTGGTTCTTTGCATCCAGGACGTCTTTTGACTTCGCCGTGGCTTGGACCGACGCCGGTGGTAAACAGTCGGTGGTAGTGCATTTCTCCGGGGAACAGATTCTCGTGAGTTTTGAGAGATTCTGAGTCGCGTTAAACCGCTGGTTGTCCTTAGATCCACTTGTGATCCCCGGTGCGACGGTGGGAGTCGCGGTGGTGGCAGTGGTTGTGTTTGCGGAGGGGACAGCAGCTGTGTCCTCCCAGCCGTTCACGAGGTCCACGTGGCTCTTGAAGTTCCCCAGGGAAAGAGGCGAGAGGTCCAGGTCTATCTGCTGCATGTCAGACGAGCCGTTGAGATGAGACAGTAAATGGTTCCCTTCCAGCATGGCCGCCTTCTTGGGGAAGTCGTTGACGTCCAGGTTGAGGTCGTACATGCTGAACGAGGCCCGGATGGAGTCTTTGATGGTGTTTTTAATCTCCTCCAGACGACTGGTGAGGAAACTGTTAACACGCTCGAGCTCCAGCTGGGGCCAGTCCAGTAGGCGACTGGCTTCTGCTTCGTCAGTGATGGGTTCATCCGCAGGCTCCAATGGGTTGAAGAGAGGGTCACTGCCTGCAGCTCCCGGGTTTCCCTGCTGGGCTTTTTCCTGTATCACAAAAAAAAATTAAATTACACGATGAACTGTATTACAATGAACCATTTAGAATATAAAGAAAAGTTTACTAACATTATTTAATCTCTATTTTAATCTAGACAAGATGTATCCCCATTGTCACATTGATTTACTATTTGAGTAGCAAACTGTTTTTTATGAATGTATCTTAGTGAAACATTCCATTTCTCTCTTCATGTATACAAGTTTATGGATATACAGTTTTATACAGTTAGACAAATCTGTGAACATAAATCAGACCCGTTTTTGCTGATTGTAATTTCAGATTTGAAGAAACTATTGCGTAAATTATTAAACCATTTCAAAAGTAGTTGTTTTTTTCCCCCCGGTCTTTAAACAATAGGCTTATTAATCGCTCAATACAATTAATTGTCTTTCAATTGCTTGCATTTCATTAACTGAAGATTTTATCGTACACGTTGAGACTCGTTCCTTTTGTGATAATTCAAATATATCAATTTAAATTTTCCTTCGGTGGCTTTTGCAGTCGTCTTTGCTGACATTGTATTTCCACTGAAAGAGTCTACATAGAGAGAAGGATAGAAGGTGTGTGTTGTGATGTCACTGCAAGATCAGGTCAATGTTATATTAAAAAAATAATTCTAACTGATGAGTGATTTGTTAGTGACCAATTAATCGAAAATACAATGCAAGGTTTATGAAATCACCCCAATCTTACAATAAATACACAAAATATATACCATACAACAAGGAAATACTACCAAGGTAAATCCAAATTCTATATTGACGCATCTGATTTGACGTTTAAAGTTAAAAGTAGGACAGAAACATTTTTTTTACCTTTTTCTTTTGTTTGTGTCGCGCTCTTTTAGCAGCCTTGGCACTGTTGACGGGTTTAGGCTCAGAACTGTTTATAAAGTCCAACAGCTCGTCCACATCCCGGTTGTCAATGGCGCCGGCGATTGTTGGGTCCGAGTCCTGACGCTGGGGAAGCTCTTCTTTACGTCGGGTCAGTCGTGATCGTAGCTTCTCTCGGATCTCCGCGTAGTTACGGCTTGTTGGTGCGGCCGGAGGCTGCGAGGGAGACATTATTTAAGTCATGAACATTTCACTGATCCAATTAAACAAATCAACAAGAGAGATTTTTGTTTTAAAACAAGTACCGCGTTGTGTCCAAAAAACTCGCAGTAGCAGCAGTCACAGTACTTCCCATCCTTCTGGTTAGTTGAAGATGAAGCACAGGAGCTTCTTTCAGAGCTGCTGTCTTCATCTTCTCCTTCTTCAAGCTCAGATGGTGGATGACATAAGTTCCCATTTGTCATTTTGTGCCCCTTGCATGCTTGGTCCCTGCAAAACAAAATTAACTTTAATTCACATCATTCCAAAGTTACAGAGCAACATCCCAAACCAGAGGACTGACCTGCAGGCACCACCTGTCAAGTGCCCAACGTTTGGAGGCGCCACTGCTCCCGTGCTGTGTCCATTACAAGGATGGTTGCACCCCATGACCGACGAACCCATCTTGTTGTGTTGCGTGTTGTTGGCTGGAATGTGCGAGTTTTTGCATGTGCTGGGCTTGTGAACGGATGTCGGGCTGTCCGGACTGGGAGAAGAGAGTTTTGTTGTCGGGCCGTGGAGGTTCGGTACCAGAGGAGAGAAGGGAGCGTGGGCTGCGCCGTTGGAGGAAGAGGTGACGTGACTGTGCTGTCCAGAGCTTGGCTTTGGAACCAGCAGGGAGGAATGCTGGGAAGACAACCCAGTTGGACTGTTGGGGGGTACCGACAAGTCTGTGTGTTGATGATGATCACTCGGATGGAAGGCTTCACCTAAAACGAACAACAGAAATGTTAGGACTAGAGTCAGAAGTTAGAGCAACAATTGGAATAAGAACTGAAGTTTTATTACTTTCCTGTATTTCCACATATATTTAACATCATGATAGACTTAAATTATGCCTCTTTTTTTTTTTTTTTTTAACTAAGCAGACTCAGTTTCCTGCTCTTATAATGAGCGTTCAATGGTGCATGAGATCATGAGAGAATTAGAGCAGCAGTACTGAACCTGCTTCACCCCATTATTAAAGGCAGAAGCAATACAAAGCCAGACAAAAGTCTATCCCTCCCTTTACTATCCCTCATTATCTTGTACGAAACTACATAAAGATGCACACAGTGTGTTAATTCTCTGTCAAAAGCACAGCTCCCAATATTTATATTAATGTTTGCAATGTATCTTAAGACTGAATAATTTAAATGATAAGTGGATCTACCCCATTAAACCAGAGAGTTCAGTTCTAGCAGTCTTTCTGGATGAAGATGATTATGATTTTTTTTTTTCCAACTTAATCATCTCTTTAATGTGAAGATGTCACACTAAAACATTTAACCTGGTGGCGTTGGTCGGCGACACATGGTTTTGAAATGCTTGGGAGTGGTCTTGCAATGGTCTGCTGAGGTAGAGAGGGGATTCCCAGCAGATGATCCACCGGAACTTTGCGTCGAAGGGTGACTATATGGACACACTTTGGCTCCTACGCTTTTAGCAGATTTACCAGGTGCTTCGTGAAGTATTCTTTTTTCATGGCAGGTGGATCCCGTTGTTACACCTGCACATAAAAACCATTGACTCAAGAATGTAAAACATAGTCATGGATAATTAGATTTATTATTACTTCTGATGTCCTGTACATATTTAAAACCCACTCAAGACTAATTGGTTTAAAGAAACCAGAACATAAAAAATAATAATTTTGAGATCAATTATATTTATAAGTCAACAGCTTAGAAACGGAGAAAAACATTTCTCAAAACATTTAATCTTGAAAACCTAAATCACAAATCAGTTTCATGATCTGGATTCATCTCACAAACATTTTGAAGTTCCTGATAAAACAAGTACTTTCACAACCTTAAATCAAAGTGTGATGCTATAGTGAGGTTGTTACCCGCTTCATACCTTGTTGAGCGTGTGATGAGTTGTGGCCGCAGTGTTCCCCTCCGTTTGTGTGGGCCGAGTTCCAGAGTCCTGACAATTTGTGGGCTGACAGGAAGGAACTTGGATCCCAATCTACAGTATTTTGCTCAGGGTAGCCATTCCCACAGCCCTGGGATTTACAGGAGGAAGAGTGTGACAATGGTACCTGAGTAAAAAAAAAAGAATTGACATAAAATTTGTGAAACAAATAATACTACATAACAATAGCAATAATAGCTAAATATTAATGTAACATATTTTAACCTAATACGTATTGCTCTGAAAAGTTCATACATATAGTGTTGATTCTTCTGTTCTGAACCTCTGATTATAAATAGTATACCCATTAACAGGGAAGATGTTGCCAATTTCACAAACATGCATCACCTTGAACACAAACACTATCAGAAGATGGATCTTTTGTTTCTTTTCAAATGTCTCAAAGCTTTATATGCAGTTTAAGCTTGGCTCTTTGGTAACTCTGCACAATATGTGTCATTTATCAATTGAAGCTGAGCTTATAAAACAGAGGGAGAAATGGTAGTTAATAGCCTTTTTTTCCCCGACAGAAAAATAAATATCTATTTACAACATATGACCCAAATCTATCCAAATGATTTACCGGCGTTGGTTGCTCTTGACTGCTCCGTCTCTCCTCTTCTTCCACGCTCTTACAGCAACTCTGACAGATCCACAGCGGCACTTCGCCCAAAAGTGACTGAGACAGCGAGGGCACAGCATCTGCAAGTTTACGCCCCGGCGCTTCCCGCAACAATGCCTGAGAGAGCGCGGGCACCGCGTCAGCAAGCTTGGTCCCGTGGCTTCCAGCCAGTCCATTCATGGAGTTTGCCCCCCAGTCCTTAAACTCACGGTGGCACAAAAGGCAGCAGGTGTGCATAGGCTGTTTAGAAGGGAAGGATGAGAGTAAAAATCAAACGGCAATGATGAAAACAAATCAGTAACAATGTTGTTTTAGCTTTTAGACGAACAATAATGCATGTAAAGACATTGTGTTAGTCGTCACTGAACCTGTACAGTAATGAATTTGAGTTGCATATCTATCCTAGTTACGCTACTACGTTAAAACATTATTAGAGCTTTTAGAGGCAGAATTATTGATAACATACGCGTTTTAAACAATATTGAAATAAGGCACCGATAACTAGCATAACAATAGATACAGGGTTGAAAAAAACGCAAATATAAAATGTTTTCAAGGTTGCCTGAATTTAATTCTTGTAGTGCTCATCTCTCTAAAGTGTGAAGCTACACATACTTAAACACAGTGGGAAAAAATAACAACACAACTCAAGTGTCTGTGACTATAATTCTGCATGAAGTAATTGCATGACCGGACTGTGAAATGTCTCGCTTGAAATGAAAAGTCTCCGTCATCACTATAATTTCTATTTATTGTCCATAACCCACTTGAAAAAAAAAATTAAATTACTTTTCTAAAGTCCATTATGTAGTTGAGCATGCCCATGAATCCTCATTTTAAACTGACAAGTAGGGTAATTTTCAATTACTAAAAAAAGAAACATCAGCTTCATTCTTAACTGATCGTTGTTTGGATGTTAGGCTTCAGTTGTAAACAGAATATTTCCAAACAAACGTGTGTGAATGTCTGCATTTCTTCCTATAATATCGTGTTGTATACAGACTTAAACCCAGCTTATGATGCTCGTTTGCGATTATACACACACCTCGACACTAATATTAAATCATATCAACCACTATTATGCAACACATTTAGATCATATTAGTTTGCTTGTTTAAGTTTTATATAAAGGGAACAGATACTCCAGAGTCTGCCTCCAGCATTCACAGCGCGAATCGAATTCGAAAGCTAACGAAAAATGTTACTTGTAAGTCGAGTTAAATAACAGTATAAACGTCAGCTAACGTGGCTAAATTTTCTCGTAGAAAAAAAAACACGCCGTTTCTATGCTAACTAGCCGATTAGCAGACGGTATGTTTGGAGGACTTCTGGTGTAGCACGTTTGCAAGCACGCTAGCTCGGGCTAGCCTGTCGGCTAACACTAGCTTGGGCGGATGAAGTGCTGGTTAAACGCTGGAAATGAAGCGACCTGTGCGGGGTGTACAATGTCACCTGCCCGTGCGTGGAGATGGTAGTGCTGCGGCTCATCCCGCCCGCACCTCTGAACGGCGACAGTTTTTCGGTGCATGTCTACATCTAGGCTAGGACAACAATAGCTTTAAGCTAACCTGGTTCGCTCTGGTGGTCGCCAACCGATCCAGCCCTGCATCTCCGCCGCCGCCGCCGCCAGCTGCATCGCCGGGAGAGACGGGGCTCTTCGGCGCGGCTTGCTGCCCGGGAACTATGTCCTTCTGGGCGACGCCTTGCTGCTTGCTTTTCTTCCTTGCCATGGCGACGGTCCTAATAAGACGCTTTGGCCAAGTTTGCACCAGTTTTGGGGTGTTTTAGGAGCACACTTTCGTTTGTTCTCGGACCTCAAAATGTTCCCTCTTTCCTACCCAGTCAAGACAACAGTCAATATGGCGGAGGGCTGGCACATTCAGGAGTTCATAGGTTACAGATACTACTGGCAAACTGGCTTCACGTACTGCCATAGAACGTAAGCGCGGCCCTTCCCAGTCGATGACGCCAGCGTCGCCATATTTAGTGAGGGCAAGCGTCTTTTTTTAAGTTTCTAAACGAAAATAAAATTATACATCTTTTTTTTTGTCGTTTTTTTAACCATACGTAACAGTTTGTGTTGTTGTTGATTTAAAATAATTTAAATTCGAATTTCATATTCACCAGGGTGAATGGGTGGAGTTTGGATGCCCTTGAAGTAACACTAAAGTAAGGTTATTGTACTTCCTATTTTCCAATCAAAGTTAGAAAAACAATGCAGATTAATTTTACTCTAACTAGTATAGTATTGGGATTTAAGGCTGGGATTAAAAACATGAAAAATAAAAAAATTGATATAATATAAATTGAAAAAAAAAATTACCACACCGTAATGGA
Organism: Callionymus lyra; assembly: GCF_982586985.1. Lineage (NCBI taxonomy): Eukaryota > Metazoa > Chordata > Actinopteri > Syngnathiformes > Callionymidae > Callionymus > Callionymus lyra. Next base: position 11,807,828 of record NC_141826.1, read on the forward strand.
AGAATAAATACAAAATAAAAGTTTAAGAAATTTACAAAGTTTAACATTTAATTTATTTGATACATGTTCCAACTTAACTTTATTTTCCATTCCATTATAACCAATATTATAATTATTATTCACTTCCATTTCTAATTTCCATTGTAACATTTGATTTTTTTTTTTCAGCTAATTTTCATTTCAGAAGGCATTGATTTAATCACATATCATGTCGCCTTTATTACCGGGAATAATATAACCAAACAAAAAAACTTTATTCATAAAAAAAAGTTATTTTTATAACTCTCTTTAAAATTGGTTTGAACGCTAATTTCTAGGATTAAATCAATTGCTTGGATATTATACAAATCTTTAATCTAAAGATAATATAAAAGTTTGTAATTAAGTTTATAAAAATAAAGTTTTTTTATAACTCTCTTTAAGATTTGTTTGAACGCTAATTTCTAGGATTAAAGCAATTGCTTGGATATTTTCCAAATCGTCTGACATTATTCAAGTACAGTAATATTATATGTTTCATCTAAAGATAATATAATAGTTTGTAATTAAGTTTACAAGTAAGTTTTGACTAACTCCATGGTAATAACATAATAATAGTGGTTTATTATAGTAGAAAACAATAGTTGACGGGAAGGAACACTTACTTTATATTGTGATTATTGCTCGGAAATGGAATTTTCGAACAGCCATAAATCCGAGGTTACGTGGAGTCCGTGAACGCATCGCCAGCGCTGGTGTTGTGTTCAGGACGCTCGACACTAAGCGGACACACTCAGCTTCAGCAACTCTAGCTTTGCAGACGTCAAGCTCCGCATTTAGCTTCTGTTTTGTTTATTTTAAACCACAACAAACCAAAAAAAAATGGAAAACACAATTTACAACATCCAGGTTCTGCTCCGTGCAGCAGAGTTCCTGGAGAGAAAAGACAGAGGTGAGTGTTTTTTCATTTTCTTCAGCACTTTTTACGAGGACGGAAATGGTTATTGTTTAAAACATCCTAATCGGGGAAATAAATGATAATAATAATAATGCATGTCATTCATAGCGTGTAGATGGTGTTTTAGGGATTATTCTTAGAAGTATTTGATCGACAGAGGGTCAGTTTTAGCTCTGGGTTCCCGTTTGACTCAGTGACCTACATATCTCCCACATCATTGTTACTCAAAGGCGCCAATCTGCTCCTCTTTCAAAAAAAAAGCGTCCCGGTAAAAACCCACGAACTTTTTTTTTTGACGTTTGTTTTATTTCCCTCGCTTTCTCGAACAACATTTTTTAAATCCTGTATGTTAAAAAAAAAATGTTTACGTTGCTACTTTTTTTTTCCTACGAATGGCGCCAAAAGCACAACGTCCAGCTGACGATGACAGCGCACCGGCGTCTTTGTCTCAGAAAAAAAACACATCTTTAATTGTCAAAACTATTATTTTTTTTCGTCCACTTTTCGCTTCAATCTGCAAGTTTATAACAGTTTAAAAATAAAACTTGTTTACAACTTTTTAAGGACACTTTTATTCCTGCATGCTTTCCTGTAACTCCTGTGTTGTTCTCAGTGTTATCTTGATCTTTAAAGTATATCTTTTATTAAATATTGTTTAAGCGCTTTGTGATCCTGATCCGGAAAACTTCGAAATAAATACTTACTTACTTACTTACAGAAGCCGAACATGGATATGCTTCAGTCCCTCCTTTGAGCCCAAATCTCTCCGATAAGAGAAGCAAACAGAAGCACAAGAGGATATCTGCTGGTGGCAACAGGTGAAAATGCATTACATAAAACTACTGAACATTAGGGTGTGGCTCCAGCTTTCACTTTCCATAAATAAACAAAAAACACGACAACAACTAACCAATTTTTCTTTTTGCTGTTCCTGCAGGACGGTGCACAACGAGCTGGAAAAAAACAGGTGAGAAGTAATATTGTTGATAATAAGAATATTTGTTCCTTACAGACATTGGAAGTACACAGTCAATTAGTTACAGGAAAGATTAAAAAAAAAGTAAATGTATCTCATGAACACTATGACTCGAAGTGAGTATAGTAACTAGGGGTGTGGGAAAATATCCATATGGCGACTATATCATGATACTGTATCGACATTCAACAGCAATGTATCGATTATTAACAAAACAAAAAATGTTTGTGTAAAATTGAAATAATTCAATTTTTTTTACAATTAACATGCGATTATTCATGCGGTTTGTTCATTTTTCTGTTGAAATTAAACTTCCGGCGGCTATTACGCCCTCAGCAACTAAAAGAAGGTTGAAATGACAGAGGATGAGAGGATACAGACGATTCAAGCAGCTTTTAAAGCTGATGTTTGCACATATTTTAGTTTCAAAACAAAGGAAACTTACGACTTTGTCAACAGTCATGTGCTTTGCAATTTCTGCAACACCAGAGTCAAGTACTCGACAATACTACAAGTATATCATTGTTACTACAGTATCGCATTATATCGGGATATATCCATGTATCTTGATATGTATCATATCGCCTGATACTCGCCAATCAAATTTTTTACATTTTTATAATAAGCATACTAGGAATAGAATGAATATTATTCACTTGAATAAAATATTCACTCTAGCAATATCACTTTAAAATTGATTAGATTAAATATGATTATGTTTGGGAACTTTGTGTTCCATAAACATGATTATTGACACTATTTTTTTGCTGTTTTTTTCCATCTACAACTCTGAGAGCTAACAAGTTTTTGTTTCCATTTGTTGTGTAGACGGGCGCAGCTCAGACATTGCCTTGAGCAGCTGAAAAAGCAGGTCCCTCTGTCGTCTGACTCGATGAGAAACACCACCCTCAACCTCCTGAGGCGAGCCCAGATGCACATAAAGGTAAAAACACACACAAACAAATTACACCTTGATAGAAGTGCAGAGAAGAAGAAAGAGTAAACAAAGTATGTCACACTGGGATAAAAAAGACTGGTTATTTGTACCACATAATTGTAATCCAAGCAAGGTAACAAATGAATGATTGCCAAGATTCTCCTTTTAAGTGGTGTCAAGACCTCACAGATGAGGTACTTTAGTTCAATCCTGACAATGATACACAATGTTATTGGGTGTGATCGCTTTGAAAAGCATACAAAAAAACTTAAAAAACACCAAAGATTTCATATAAAGTAGCACTACTTGTACTTTCACACATTTCGTCAAAAAAAGGTGGCGTAAATATCAGCAAAATACTTTGACGGCTTCTACCAAGTTTGCAACGTTCTATCCAAATATTCCCTAAGAAGCCATTTTATGAAAGTACAAATAAGTCTGTAGTTTCATATGGCCATAAAGTTTGACCCAGTTTAGTTAGTGATAGTAAATGAGATTAACCTTTTATTTTATTAACACTGTTTGTATAAGTATATTGCTGTCACCACCAGACCTTTTAAAAAAAAAAAAACTTCATTTTTAGAGAAAGAAAACACACTTGGTAAAAGGCCGAATCTTTTTCCCCAAAAAATACATTTAGGACAATGTTTAGTAAACCTTGAAGGTCAGACCTGGAAAAAATACAGCCCTTTGACTATTTTTAGGTTGACCCACAAGAGGTCAAAGTTCATACAGAAACTAAATGTAATTCTATTCTTTCAATACTAGTCTCTAGTTAATATGACTGTAGGGATTTTGTTTAGGTAATTATTTTAAGAGCACTTATAGCCTCTGAAAAAGAATATAAAAACACATTTGGAAAAATGTCCTTTATATAAGATTAGAGAGATTATTTACTCTGGACGGCCCCCCTCTCAACAGCGACCCCTGAGGAGATTTTATTGCCCACCACTGTTTTGAGATGAAAAAAATACAAAAGTTTAAAAGCTAAAATGTTTGGATTCACATTTCAGAAGCTGCAGGAGCAGGACGAGCGTGCGGAGCAGGTCAAAGGTCGCCTGCGTTGGGAGCAGAGGGAGCTGCAGGTCAGACTGGAGCAGCTGCAGAGAGGAACCGAGAGGATGAGGAACGACAGCCAGGGTTCCACCATGTCCTCCGAGCGCTCCGACTCGGACAGAGGTGAGAAAAATATCAATATTTCTTTTTAAATCTATCGCATCATATCTAACGAATATTCTCTCGACATCGCAGAGGACGTGGAGGTGGACGTGGAAAGTATCGTGTTTGACTGCGTGGACTCTGACCGGATGAGCATCACTCACAGTGACGTGGATCACTGTTACTCCAGTTTGGACAAATCCTGGCTATGACGGCGTCGCGACTATAGAAAAAAAAAAAAAAACTTTAAAAAAAAAGAAGAAGAGTCACCAGCAGGATATGAGTATGAGAAAAAAACATTCCAAAACATACGACCCGGGATCACGGAGGGACGATGTCACTGTACCTTTCTGAACGACCGCTCCACGACCCTTCGGTTTGGTTCCGAGTCCATTTGCACTGAACAGCAGTTACAGTCACTGAGCTGGAGGTAACGTCGGAGAAGTCGCCAGCGATTTTTAATCCTCACCACGCAGTTTGTAAATTACTTCTTTAACTTCAGGGCTTTTTGTTCAAATACTTCAATGTAATGGCTTTTTTTTTATTAACTTATTCTTAACCCAGGTATGCCTTTACTGAATTCTGCCTTAAGTTCCGATTCTGCGAGCACCGAGTCGTGTCAACAAGATCACGTGTAGCATGCACTTAATCATGAAACTGTGCTATGACTTGTTATATGTCTGTACTTACTTTATTCTTTTATTTTTTTCCCCCCGTTCTCTGTTGCACAAACATCCATAGTTGCACTTATGTTTACTCTCAGAAAGCCGATCAAACATTATTGATCACGTGTGCCTGATTTCTCTCTCACGTCTTCATCTGTTCCAGCCACTCCACCAATCAGACATGTCCGCTTGTGACGACGACGACACGTTTTGTATTGTAAATGATTGCTATGTATTTAATAACTAAAGGTTTATTTTGCCCACACTTCTCTTTATGCAAGATGCCTTATTATCATGTATGCATTCATCTGTCTATCTCTGCCCAGTAATATCATGTAGCATTTTGTACTGGTGTGAGCTTTTTGTAATAAATAAATATTTTCTATTTTTAGATTCATATTAGAGTATTTCACTCGAAACGTGCAGCATCGTTGATGCTTTAAATCGAATTTCTCCCTATAAGAGTGAAAACTGTTGACGGAAATACATTTGTTTGGAAACATTAGTCGTACTTCCTGTTACAGAAAGCTTGGTACATTTTGTTTGGCCCGTGACTTGCATTGTTGAAATATTTTTGTGTGAGTTTGACGCTCCTGCTATAAATTAACTTTAGATTCAGAGACCAGTATGAGGGCCAAAGCTGGTCTAAAAGAAGACTTTAGGCTTAATTCATCAGAAAGCATGTGAGCACATTCAGGGCGGAGACTATGATCGATCATCTTGTCCAAGATGAACGCTTGCTGAAACTCCAATGTAGAAATTTACTTTAGGACTTTTTAATTTACACCAACTAAACAATAGATTTTTAATTCATCAAGTTTAAAAACAATTATAAAGAAACTATAACATTATTTGAGAATTTTATTCAAAGTAAAGTGAAGAAGAATTATGATGTTATTTATCGCATGTCATAGGATTGTTGTTTATTTAGGAATTTTGGTAAAGTAACTAAAGTAAAGGTTATTTGTAAAGCGCTTTAACAATCAAAAACAATACAGTTTAAATATATACTTTTAAAGATCAAGACACATAAGACAAACCGAGGAGTCCCAGAAGATCAGCGAAAAGCCTGCACAAATGAGAATGTCTTAAGATGTTTCTTGAAGGAGTCAGTAGAGTCCACTAACTATGTAAGGTGGAGCTTGACCATGAATAGCTCTAAAAGTAGGAACCAGACTTAAGGATTGGGAAATGCGAGTTCTTCTACTAGAGCGGCTCAGAATTCTCGCTGAAGAGTTTTGAGTCCAAGATAGACGGTCATTCTCCCAAGAAACGACTAGACTAAGTTGCTACAATGACTGAGACGGTTAATGACCAAAATCTTTACGCAAAATCCTCAGTAGATAATCAATCTAGCTGGAGGTTGTCACATAGAGGTACCAAAGAAAAATCTCAAGAGCTGCATGGGTGTCCCAGGTGGACCAGTCCTGCCGATCCATTCTATCATCTGTTCTCGCAAACATAATTTTGATCCCAAAGTTCTCCACTGGAGTTCCGGCAGAAGTGACTTCCACTTGAGATTATTTTCAAACAAGTTCAATTTGAAAGTATGAACATGAAGAACAAGGGTATCACCAGACTACCATGAAGCACATCGACACATGATTGGTAAAACAATAGGATTGTTTATTAAAAGCTGATAATATCATATGGTTGCAGTTTCATTATCAGATTTCAAGTACAAAACAAGGCATGATTGATTTTTCTTTTTTAAATGTGATGGGTCTGCGCACAACAACACCCTAAATCAGAACCTAGAACTAGTAAGGATGATTCCTCGATCAATGCACTTCAACTTGAAGCAGGGACGCGATCAGTCTTGACAGAAACATTCAAGTTGTGAAATTATCTCGAATGGAGAAAACACGATTAACAAAAATACAAAGCATTCATTTCTAGTTAGTTTCATAATATATATTATGTTGTGATGCTTGAAACAATTTACACAAACAATTAAGGAAGCGCACATGGATGGTGTGTCACGAACAATGTAAACCTAGAGCTGCATTTCTGAAGGAGAATGGGCCAGTTTTGAGATCGGGAGGCACGTCTGTAATAACAATTGGTGGCGTAAGGAACAATAGAAGGATCTGCCTGCTACGGGAAGATCCAAGCACTGTTTCACGGACGTAAATCTGAGACAAAATCTGGTGTGTTTTATAGCGAAAACTACAACGAGCAGGTTTCAAACTTTAAGTCAGGATGATAGAGGAGGCATGTGAAGATACTTGCAACATGCACTCAAGTGGTCCAATCGAAACCAATCCCTCAAAAAAGGTTTCAACACACGCCCCGGGATCGAGTTCAACTCATCCCCGAAACGCAACTTAAGTCAAGTCCAGTTAAGATAAATCAAGCCAAGAATCAGTGGTGCTGCGACTCTTCCAGTAGTTCATCACACATACTGTTTCTTCTGGGCCTGCGAGGCCAGGTCTTTGGCTTTGTCTTTAGCTGCCAGAGCCGTCTCTCTCGCTCGCTCCGTTGCCGTGCCTGTCAGAGTTCTGGGCGTCTCGCCTGCAATCGCGAGCAAAACAACAAAGTAGGAATGAGGATCAAACTGTGAAGCTCAACCGTCTATTAACCAGTTTCAAACATTCATACCTTGCATTTTGGCCAGCACATACTGAAATCCTTTCATGGTCTTTGTTACACTCTTCTTAAACCTGGCGAGACCAAACTCCTGAACAAACAGAAGGTAAAAACATGACGTTAAACTGAGTGTATTAAGCAGCTGAAAACTTTCCAAATATATCCGCCTGACCCCGAGCTTACGTAACGGCACACATCTGATCTACTGACCTGGATTCCCCGAGAGAGCCCGTAGACGTTAGAAGCGATCCAAGCCTCTCTTTTGATCTCGGTCCAGCTGCCATTTTCAGGATTCATTCTGTACTCGCATCGCTCTTCCACGGACTAATAACCAGAGCAAACAGAAGAATCAACACAATGAAGAGTTTGATACGGAGCCCTTAAAGGGACATGGATAGATTTCGGGAAATTAAAAAAGGTCTTTAGAAGTTAAAATATGATCTTGAAAAGTTTAAAAGGTTTAAAAAGGTTGAGGAATTCCCTTCTCTTGATCTTTTTTTTTTATAGCAAAACCTCTTTTTGAGACCATTTCATTTTTGGCTACCGAGAGCCTCCGTAGATTGTCACAAGTATAACAAGAAATCTCACTTGACAATGGAGGACGACTTGCAAGACTCAAGAGCGATTCTTGATGTCCTCTTGCGGCTATTATCCGCTGGGGATGTCTCACTTATGCAAAAGTAATATATTTTCTGTAGAACCGATCGTGTTTCCTTGTACTTGAGGCGAAGTGAAAGTCAATTAAACTTCATTACGGAACACATTGAACTGGAAAGTCATTTGCTGCTTTTGTCGTAACGTAATTAAAAACGTATTTCTTTTACAGATCTTCTCAAGATCCTTTTTTTTTAAATCCATGTTACACTTCAGGGTTTTCCACTGAAATTAACTTGAAGATTCAATACCATGAGGCGGGCGTGGCTGATGTTCCATGTGAATGTGGTCATAATCTTCTTCTGGGGATCCACGATGGAGTCCTCGATGATGTAAGCAGAGCTCGCCATGTGCTTTGGAAGGTACCGCTCCATCCAGCGGGGCGCACGGCTCGTTTTGGTCAACAGGCGTCTGGAAATGAGGCAGTTGGACGGCGTCACCTCCCGGAAAATGATGTCCTCCGTCAACACGTGGTTGCTATAGTGATGAGAGACACAAGACAGGGAAGGTTAACGATTGGTTAAGATCTTAGACCACTAAACTTGGTTAAAACCTTAGAATGCACCACTTTAATGCATACAATACAGTTTATTTTAGTTCATCCCCCACAATATGGCAGCAACCGTCCATGTACTGTATGGATAGCAAATATGTACTTTTTTACAAAGTTAATATTGTAATCTTTTACTTTTGATTAAGCCATTTGTTCATTGTAAAACTACTTTACATGACAAATGAAACTACACCTGAAAAAAGCTTGTGTTTCAAGAAAACAAAGCAACTTTCAAAATGTTTAAACATCATCACACTACATCTCTCGATCATTCAGAAGATTTTGATTTAAAAGGATTTAAGCAGGGAAAAATGTTTTACTCCGACGATCAGATCCTTCTCTATAAGACCGTTGGTTGAAGCCCTGTTACATGTGTCGTCACGTTTGTCTTTTGGACTCACAGGTTCAAAAAGCTGCTCTCCAACTTTTGTCAAGAAATGTCATGTTTCAGAATGAGCTGATATATGGTGGGACAGACTCTTTATAACGCTTGGTCTGTGAAAATAACTTTTGTATATTGAATTTAAAAGGCTACGAATTAAACACATATTGAAACATTGAAATTAATAATTAATTAAAATATATATATATATACTGTAACTCAAAGATAAAAAATTCACTCACCTGTAGGGGTTTGGATATCGTTGCCAGAAGGCAAGGCAAACTTGGTCCCAGGTGCTTTTCAGCAAACCTGTGTTGCAGAAGTACTTCACCATTGTTCCCTCTGTTTACCCTGTTAATGAATTATGGACAAGAAGAAGGTCACTTAGGTAATGCAGATATTAATTTCACGGAAGCAGCCATGCTGACGCGTTCAAGATTCATTTTACAGTTTATTTAAATTCTAATAAAAATTAACAGGGCTACAACATATACATTTAATAACATGTTTTGATTCATATAATTGTCTTGTTTTTTTCAATTAATTGTAATCAATAATTCGAGCAATGGTACTCGTTTTTTGTTCTTTTTTCAAATACTGTATGATGGTTTATTTTACGTTTCACTGTAAAACAGGGTGCAAACACACATTTTCTGGCAGAAATACCCCCCTGTACACCTGTGTAGACCAGGGGTGGGCAATTCAATTTACTAGGGAGGCACATTATAAACTGTGGCTGTTATCCAGGCAGTCAAGCCAAAAGAAAAAATGAACAAAAAAATAATAAGATACGAAAAATAACAAACTTAAAATAATAATTAATACAAGAACACCTTAAGTCTTCATTTTATTTTATGTAGCATCAATAGAATGCAAAAAAGGGCATTAATGCCATAACATACAGTAAGTCATGTGAAATTTCACTTTATGTGGCTTTAATAAACCCTAAAGGGGAGAAAACGGTTAAAAAAAAAAAAATCTTTAACAAGCAATATGTAGAGTTGAATAAGTAATGACATTGTAGAATAAACACCATAAACATTTGTAAATAGTTAGTTTTATAGCATTATTTTGACCTCATGTCTACCTTTCATAACAACTCTATAAAACAAGGGGCACATTTTTCAAAATAAAAACAATTCCGGGGCAGAATATTTTAAACAGAATGCCCTGCGTCATCAGATTCCATTTGAATAATGGAAGATAAGAAGTCACTGAAGTCTTTCAAGAACACCGCCGCAGGACCAGGCGGGCGGTAGATTGACACACAATAGAAAGGTCTTGTAGAACCAACCAAGATCACCTGAGACTCAAAATAAGTGAATTCCTGAGTCTGAATCACTTTGCAAGAACAACTCTCCCTAAAAACTGTAGCAAGACCAACCCCACGACCAGAGAGGCGAGGCTTCCCCAGGACAGCGCTCCCTATTGGACAGACTTCGTTCAGATGAATAAACTCTTCTTCTCTCTGCCAAGTCTTAGAAAGACATAATAAATCCATATGAACTCTTGTGAAAAGATCATTAAGAAATTAAGCATTAATGGATATTCAATATCAATATTGATATCAATATATTATTATTATTGAATATCCGGAAGTGTAGTTGTTTCTACTTCCTGCTTCGCCTCCCCGTGGTGATAAGCAATAGGAAAAAAATAAAATAACAAATGAAAGTTCAACTTCTGTTTGGCCATGTTCTTGTGTCAACAGTTACTACGGTTTGAACATTAACAGAAAACAAACGCCACGTTCAGAGCCAACGTCAAATAAACAAACCGTTAGGGCTTTATATCTGTCAGCGAGAAAACGGCCATTTAAATTTAAAGTGAGGGACAATTTCGAATTATTTACGAGTTAATAAAGTCGAAATGGTAAGAATTGTTGAATGGAAAGTGTCGCATCTGTCACGTTCGCAGCTCCAGAGCTAGCATTAGCAACTTAGCAACCCTAATGGATGAAAACAAAGCGCGGCACTACTATGAACCTCATAAACAAAACAGTATTATGGAGTTTATCTTCATAAACAGTTACCTGTGTCATGACAAAAGTCAGAAAAGAAGTTAAATCCACGACATTCGTCTGTAGTTCCGTTACCTGCAGCTGATACCCAGCGTGACCAAGGAAGGAAGAAGGTCAAACTCACACGTCACATCCGGCGGAGAGCAGGAACCGTCGCGGTGACACTAGACGGTCGCTAGAGGGCGGCAGAGGACCTCAACAAGCACCCAATGCTGGTCCACCTGCAGAATATTTTCATTTAAAAATCTCATTGAGGAAAGAAAAAAAATGATCAAAAATTCATTTTTTCTTAACTGGCTCTGCTCCGAATTCCATACAGCTCACAGATGTGGTAGAGCAAATGTAGATGGTTTCTCTTTACAATCTGCCAGAAATGGTAACATAGATTTTACACATGAAAAAAAAACCCAAAGAGTTGGATAAAGCCTGAGGCAGGATATGGTTATATTAATCTACAGCACATGAAAGACGAGAGAAAGCCATGAAATCAACCACGTGGGTGTTAAGAACAGGGGATTTCTTCAGACCCAGTAGGCATCCATCTGCGTCTGCTCAACCCTCACGTACAGCTTTTTATCTCAATGTATGTCACCTGTGGTTTCACTTGTTGATAGCATATCTTGGCGGGAAAGAAAAAAAAAATCTATGGCGGCAGTGTTTTTTTTTTTTTTTTTAATTCCCATAGAAATATTCACAACATTTCCAGTCCATGCTTGGAACGAATGGTTGTGTAGCGTTTCTTTTTAAGCTTACAACCCCCTCTTATCCATATATTCATGCAAACTATTTGTTTAAATACAGTATTTTCATTATTTTATCACGTAATAAAATTGTGATACAGAATGGTACGTTTTTAACTATATAAAAAGAATGAACTTATCTGAGTTTTGTGTCGTTACACACTACAATTAATTTTATTTTACAATATTTTCTTTAGCGTCATTTATTTTGATGCTTCGATCATTGCAGCACTTAAGGAGTTAACACTGAATCTCTTGGCATTTCCATTCAATCCAAAATCTGCCTTCTGTTTTAAACATGAGGTTCAGAATAAGACCCTTCCAGTCCATGTGTCCCCCAACATTATCGGCTTCAGTTCCCCACACAATAAAAACGAGCCCTGAGACAAAACTTCATGACGTGTAATCAGACAAGAGAAAATGTCAAAGAAAACAGAAATGTCATAGTATGACTGTTTACCGTCACATTTTATGACCCGGATACTTTGACAAGTATCGATAAGCCTCAGGTTGCTGACATTTGCAACGGAGTCGCTTTTCATCATTAAAAAACCGATCCAGCCGCAGGCATATATACATGAAAACACATTATGCAACAGACCCAGATAAACGCACAACCACGATACACAAAGAGAACAACATTATCGACAATTACGGAGAACGGATCACAACATGCACATCTTTCGAGTCCTCGGAGAAAAATAAGAAAAGGCAAGATTACTGTACATTCACTGAACGGATTCACATCGACTTCTGTGAATTAGCCTTAAAAAGAATAATTAAAGTGCTATTACTTTCATCAACAAGGATGAAAAACCTTTTAGAGCATTTTCTTTTGAATACATTTAATTTGTAAACTTTGCACTTAAATGGTGGTGTACCTTGATCCCTTAATGAATTGTGACAACCTCATTGAAACATATTTCCCAAGTATTCTTATTTCTCTAATATATATAGTTAGAGGTATAATTTGTGATTATGTTTAGGACTGTTGTTGCAATTCACAAAATCAACATTCTTGAGAGTTTTTAACTCTATGATTACTTCGCAGTTGTTGTTTTATTTTTTTATTACAAAAGTTTCTTAGTATATTGAAGGAAGGGGAAGATATTCATTTAATTCATCTGCCATTTTTTTTTTTTTGCACTTACAACGGCAGAGAGCAACAGTCAGATGCTTAATTTTGAATGGAAGACTCATAAATAGAGGAGGAAGCCACCTTTAAATATCCATCCTCTGTGACTTGATTTATTGAGGTAATGCAATGACTAACATAAATCCAAGTGATCAATATTTGATTAAAATCATACAGGAAGCCAGTAAAAATGCATAACCAAAAAGGTTGACAGAAGACCCTCAAACAATGGAGAATGAATGGGGAGAATTGACATTTTCTTTTAATGTAAACATGATTATTTATTATGTTTCAGTAAGTAAGTACGTTTTATTTGTGAACTTTCCTCTTGCAACGATGATATGGCTCCACCCGGCGAACATTAATGCTCCTGATACAGCTGCTAGGAAAGATGTCGATTTCTTTAAAGGGCAACAAACATGAAAACCCAACTCTCCTGACTCACTCCCATGTTTCAAATGTTAAAGTCTTCCTCTACAAGATACAGTAAGTCCCTCATCATGACCCTGTTTTGAAGTTATTATTTATAAAGTTCTCCGCCATCTGATATCATGGCGAATGAGGGGTTACAAGAGTCCATTATGACCTTCACTCCTCCTGAAGCCAGCTGTAATCACACCCCGCTTTGTTTATACAACGAGTCCCTTGGAGGTGAAGACTTCCGGGATTAATGACATGCGGTGACAAACACAACAAGTGATGCTTGACCAATCACAGCAGAGTGGGTGTTGTTATGGTAAACAAGATTTCATCTCCAGAAAAAGGAAGCGTTTTTAAGAAGGCGGGACTTAAGCACATTTCCAATATAAATATTGGAGTTTTGTACAAACACTTAAATCAACACATTAGTTGCCCTTTAAGTCTTTTAACCCTTACAAACTTAACAATATTGTCAATAAAATAAAATAAAAATGAATTTTTAAATTATATAAAAAAATATTTTAACAGTTTTTAGTATATCCTTATTGTCAATCATGAAACAAAAAATAAATAAAGTTCAAACAAAAATACAGTATAATTATATGTATTAATCCAACCTCTTTAGTAGAAAAAATATCCAAGTTTGATTTAAGAATGGAAAACAGATGTATGACATCAAACCTCAGGGAAGAATAACTTTCGGGGGAAATTAATACCAATACAAAAAAAGGTGTATTCCATTAAAGTAATAAACAAAACATCATCATAAAACAGTTTTTCAGGGTTTCCTTTTGAAATAAATATCACCTAAGCTTTGTTCTTTCAAACATGTATCTTGTTATTCCATACATTTTTGTACAAGTCAAACACAAAAAGAATATTCTCAGTCTTCGAAAGCGTCGTAAATCTCACACGGCAGTCGGTGCATGTCTACTGTGGCGTCCGTTCAGAGTCATGCCTCGAAAGGATCGAGTCCGAAACGAACCCTCGGGATGAAAGGCGTCCGGTTTATCCTCGCAACGGAACACCATCAGGAAGCCGTTCCTGTAGTTTTTATTCATCCATCCGTAGAGGAGCGGGTTTGTGAAGGTGGAGCACATGGCTACGATGTGAAACACCGTGTAGATCAGTTTGTACTCCTTGAATCTGAGCACCAGGTCCAGGTCGCTCGCCAGCTGGAAGACGTGGAAGGGCAGCCAGCAGAAAGCGAAGACCACCACCATCAGGACCAACATCTTGGTGGTCTTCTTGCGACGGGTGATGTTGTCGTTGCGGTTCGACGGGCTGATGTGATTCTTGAGTTTGACGAAGATGCAAACGTAGGCGTAGCTGATCACGGCCAGAGGGATGATGTACTGCAGGAGAAGCATGGACAGGCTGTAGATGACTCCATCCCTGCCCGTCCCGTGAGGCCACCTCTCCGAGCAGACGGAAATATCCAGGTTGATGGACGGGATCTGTTCGTGGCGGTACTCTCTGAAGATCGCCAGCGGAGCCGCCAGAACGGCGGACAGGGTCCACGTCAGCGCCATGATGAGGAAGCTGGAGTGCCAGGTGAGACGGTGGCCCAGGTGGAAGACGATGAGGCGGTATCGTTCCAGGGCGATGACGGTCAGAGTCAGGATGGACACGTGCACGCTCAGGGCCTGGGAGAACGGCACCATGTGGCAAAGCACCGCGCCGAACTTCCACTCGTCCAGCAGGGTGTAGATCAGGGTGAAGGGCAGGCAGAGCGTGTCCACCAGGAGGTCCGCCAGAGCCAGGTTGGCGATGAAGAAGTTGGTGACCGTCCTCATGTTCCGGTAGCGCACGATCATGTAGATGACCAGGGAGTTTCCCGTCAGGCCGAGGAGGATGATGAGGGAATAGGCGGTGATCAGAGTGATCTGTACGCCGATGTGTTTGGTGATGTCCGTGTGGAAGCCGTGAAGGTGCAGGCTGTCGTTGAAGAGGATCCACCTCTCTGGGTCGGAAGCATCTCCATCGCCGGTGCTGTTGGACATGTCTGGAGGGCTCATTGTATCGCTTTGAGCTGGAAATGTAGAAGGAAATAAATGTCGTTATAAATCATCGAGTACACACAACAACAGGAACTGTGATGGATGGATGGATGGATGGATGGATGGGTTGGTGAGTGAGTGAGTGAGTGAGTGGGTGGGTGAGTGAGTGAGTGAGTGAGTGAGTGAGTGAGTGAGTGAGTGAGTGAGTGAGTGAGTGAGTGAGTGAGTGAGTGAGTGAGTGAGTGAGTGAGTGAGTGAGTGAGTGAGTGAGTGAGTGAGTGAGTGAGTGAGTGAGTGAGTGAGTGAGTGGGTGGGTGAGTGAGTGAGTGAGTGAGTGAGTGAGTGAGTGAGTGAGTGAGTGAGTGAGTGAGTGAGTGAGTGAGTGAGTGAGTGAGTGAGTGAGTGAGTGAGTGAGTGAGTGAGTGAGTGAGTGAGTGAGTGAGTGAGTGAGTGAGTGAGTGAGTGAGTGAGTGAGTGAGTGAGTGAGTGAGTGAGTGAGTGAGTGAGTGAGTGAGTGGATGGATGGATGGATGGATGGATGGATGGATGGATGGATGGATGGATGGATGGATGGATGGATGGATGGATGGATGGATGGATGGATGGATGGATGGATGAGTGGATGGATGAATCAGCAATTCCTTTGCTCTATTCAGTCAATTTTTTTTTCTTCACAGACATGGTAGTTCTTACTTATCTTTCATAAATCCTAGAGAATCTTCCAAACACCACTAAAATCTATTTAACGACGACAGTTAGTAGAAAAGCAGTCATATCGTGCAGCCCCCCTCCAAGCAGCTTGTTGTTGTGAATTCCACTAAAAATAATTGGACTTAATAAGTTAACTGTTCCTTCAACTGAGAAACATCTTTTCTGAAAATGATGTCACAAGACAATTTGGATCTTATAATCCATGCGTTTGTGTCTCCTTGTTTAGACTATTGTAACAGTATTATGGTGTCTAAACAAGAAGGATCTGTCTCACCTGCGGTTAATACAAAACTTTGCAGCGACAATTCTGAGCCGCTCTAGTAGAAGAACTCACATTTCCCTGAACCTTAAAACTCTGGCTGCCAGTTTCTTTCAGGATCCATTTTTTAAAATCTGGTTCTTACTTTCAGAGCTATTCATGAGTAAGAAACAGAGCAAGATTTTTGTAATCAGGTCGCACAATTGATACATTTTAAAAAAGGAAAAAAAGTCTGTGCGACAATTTTGTCTTCCAACCAACACCGAAACGAACCATAGATTTTTTTCTTATTCCCTAACTACTGTGGATTTTATCGAAAATAATAAGACTTTTCAGCTACACTTCCATTATAATGACCAGCGAACACAGACTGCAGGGCAAAATAAGATGAAAAAATGACCATAAGAGAAAATCGTGCATTTGTAAGAGTTGTGAGGGAGTTAGGACTTTTATATTCATGTTTATATTCACTTTATAAAGTGTTATAAGTGGGGGACTTAATGCTTTATGGAAACCAGAATTCATGATGTTTTATAATTAATAAAAAAAAACATATTTTCAGAATGTATTCCACCTTTTTGTTCACCTCTTATAAACCTTGTCATAAGTTGTCATACATGACTTTAAACCATAGCCTCATCTCTACAACCTTTGTAAATATATCACGTCTCATGAATGTATTTAAAATGTATACAACATATTCATAAAAAGTTTGACCGAAAAGTTGAATGTTTGGAGAAAATATTTATCTTTTAAAAACTTAATTGAACTCTCTTATCTTAGGAAAGATTAGTTATAGTTCGCCATAACAAACACTTTCCAAAGCTAATAGAAAGAAGTTGAGGCAGAATGACATTTTTATTGTGTAGTTAATTAGACACCGGGGAAGTCAAATAGGAAATGTTCATTAGAAACACTTTTCTTTCATCACATCTTTCCCCTCGGCAGCACAAAAGGAGGCAGAATGAATATCGGTGCATTGTAATTAAACGGTTGCTGCGTCATATTTTTTGGCGGCTGTAAAGGGTATGAACTGTCAGTCCAATATTAGGCCGACGTCTCTCTTGATGAAACCAGGGAACAGGATAACAGAGGGTGTGCGTGTGACAAATCCTCGGAGCAACTGGTAAATGGAATTTTTTTCGGAAGTTTGTGAGGATCAACAGGAACGAAATGTTTATGTTGAGCAAGTCGAAGACAACCTTCAGAGTCAGAGGGTACCTTATTCAAATGGTCACTTTTGCCTTCATGGTTTAAGATAAGTAATGACTTTGTATTCACTTCAGTTATATGTATATATGAGGAAGGAAGATGTGTTGATATTGTAGCAGCTGAACCAAAATTCATCAGAATAACAACTGATTATGAGTTGCAAGGTTAGTACGTTTTGTCCTGAAAGATATACAACAGTAGATTCACACGTCATGAGAGAAATAAAGTACGTTCTTGAACATCACAAAGACACAATGCCCGTCTTAAAGACTGCAGCTCCTACGTGCGTCACATATATAATGCTGTCACATAAGTGCGTCTTCACCTACGAACATTTTTCTTAAAACATTTCTATTGATTTTCACTCCAGCAGCAGAGGGCACTACTGAATACAAAGGCGTCAGGTTTTCTTTTTTCTTTGTAGAAAACTGACTCTTAATTTGTCAAGTTTCTTCTTTCTGATTATGACCTGTCAATTTTCTACTTGCACACAAATGTGTAATTTGAACTTGCTTTGCGCTCGATTTATTTCTCAATCCAACGAAGCACCATGATGATTTGTTTGAGATTGTCCCAGAGGGAAATTTGAAGTGGAAAATTACAGAGAAGCACTGCACAGTGTTGGGGACACATTTCTGTCTGTTTGTGACTATAAAAACTTTTTTTTTCTCACATTTTTGCAGATGCGGCCAAACTTCGAGTGCTCCCAGCTAACGCTGTGATCCATGACGGAGCTCATAAAAAGAGCTCCAGAGGACAAGTGTGAATGGGCAACATGGTGATACACAAATGCTCGTTTTCCACAAAAAATCTGATGTTCTAACTCATTAGTTGCATATTTTTCCCCTGGGCATGTTGTGACCCCCCTCCACGTGATCAACCACCCTAGTTACACAGCTTCACATCCCAATTCCTACTTCTGAATCTGCAATATTCCCAACCCTGCCTTTCATTTCCTTCTTCACTTAAACTCTTCACACCCCTAACCCTCCTGTAACTTTACTCTTCCTCTTGCCTCCCACTCATTCGTCTGCTTCGACTGACTTTCATTACTTTTTCTTTCCTTCTACTCCTCCTCGCTCTCACTTCAAGTGCGGAATATTCATATCAAATTAAAGCTAAACTTCATTTCAGTGCTTATATTTTATCGACCAAAAATCGGATGTTATTTCTTTTATGTCTTTAGAACAGGGATTAATGAAATCCTTGCACAGTAGCTTGAACTGGGGGGTTCCCTATTACAGACACAACAGTATGTGCATCATACAATATTTATATATATATATATATTTATTTTTTTCCTGCAGTGGTTGTAGGAGAACAGAATATTCTGCAACATTAAATCTGGTCATAGTCCAATCAGGGATGTATTGTGCAGGAGAGTAAGAAGCACTATTTACTCTTGATTGAGCGTATATAATGTTGGGCGAGATAAATGAATGTAATATGAAAAAAAAAAGATAAAGATACATTTTTGATGAACATTATACTATGCTACATCATTTTAAATACATAGAGACAATGCTGTACATAATAATCATGATTCAACCCTGTGAGTTTTACAAAGAGAGTGTTTCTTTCAGTAACATCAGTGGATGACATCACTCAAATGCTTGCCGGAGACAAGGTCTCAAGCAGGTCCAACAAAATTTGATAGGATGCTGGCTGCAGTCATTATGATATATTTAATTTTGGAACAGTTATGACTCAGTCGAGATTTCTATCTATTTTTTTAAACGATGCTCTTCCCTATGTCACTTTGAGAGACAGTAAGCATCACATGACCACCAAATTGGAAACAGTGGGTCACAGCTAAAAGTTTCGGGGGAGATAAAACCGTCTCAACGATACTCTTTGTATTCTTTCATGATCAAATGAAGTATTCGATGATTCTGAGTCCACTGTAGTTACACTATACTGACACAGAGGGAGCCAAAGATTATAGTTTAACTCTTACATATTGCTGCTTTAATTGATTTATACTTGATATAGTATTGTTTTTTTAGATTATATATGTAAGTGCGGTCAAAAACACAAAAGGGCGTAAATTGTTTGGCACTTTTGGTCAGGGACTGACTTTACCATAAGTCTAATTGCAATTTCATCCACCAACCTCAGTTATTACTGTCGTTACGTCCATCCTAACTTACTTATCGTAGCATATTCACTGACCATCTTTTTTTTTGTAGGTCACGATGTCAACATCAAAATGAATCTACTTTTAATTTTGTGCCACATACAATGACTTAACTGGCCAGGTTTGGCCAAAGGTCCTCGGGTTTGGCAGATCTGATATCTTGTCTTACACAATATAAATGGGTTGTTCCTGGTGATTGAAAAGATGGAAATTGATCTGTTTCATAGCATGGACCACACATACAAATATAGAAACCCCATTAGTGCCCAGCAACGAGGAAACAACGACACATTGCACCTTGAAATAGAAGAAAAAAAAAAAAAGTCCTCAATAAAATCAGTCTCAATTTGCTGGTTTTACGATGATGGCAATGAACTCATAAAGATGCATGGCCAGACACTGGCTGCACAAACGTGCACGCATGTGTACCAAACCGTGCACGATTCTTCGCCCCGTCAAACTAAAATATGAAAACAAATAGTTGTTATTTTTTTTTCCTTTTTTAATCCCAATTTCTGCCGCGTCCATGGACAGGCTAGAGTCGCCAGACGCCGTTCGTGCGTAATTCCTCTCCATTCGTCAAACACGCGGAATAGTGGATTCGATGGCAGGAGATCCAAACATTTTCTTTTTCAATATAAACAGCTGAAGATATAATATTTAAATATATGCAACAGTTTTATTGACATCTAGTCCGATTCGCTAATAGTTGTGTCAGACACAAGAGCGAAAGCTTTACGCTTTAACCGCGCTTCAAACAGGGAGATCTAAATTAAATATAAATCACACGTAAAGACGGGAAAATAGGATTTAAAAAACCTACCTTATTTCCTCTTATATCTCCTGGTTTTTAATGCAAGACAGGCGTGAAACAAGAGCGAGAAGCTGTGGCTCCTCCCAAGCCGGAGCACCGGTGCGCATCTTGTGGCTCGACTGAGCAGGTTCTGAAGTCAACATGGATCAGGGTCAGGAGGACGGATTCGGTCTTATATGGGACTCATCTCCAACTTTTAATGCCATTTCAATTTAGGGACTCTAAGAAGCACAAAATATATTTTATTTTTTCCCTTAGTTTTTTGTGTTTATTTATCTTTAACGTCAATTCTAGTGACTTGAATTTTGATAGTTTTAACTTTGTATTTGATGTTATGTCATCAAACTTAAAAAAAATAAATAATAATAAGAGTTATTCTTTGAAATCGGTGTCTTTAATTTTTCATCTTGCGCAGTGGTTTCTAATCCCTGGTCCAGGAGCTGGTACTGGTCAGTGAGGCATGTGTTAAAAGCCGCACAGAAAGAAATATTTAATTCACACGGATTCCGTTCTTTAAATTATTAGTGTCTGAAAATAAACCTGTGAAAAGGATTCAAAGCAAACTCTTTATATCAGATCATCTTTATATAGATCATCTTGTTGCAGAAAAAAACAGTTTAGAGTTCCTGCTGATTCAGCATTATGGTGAGATGACGGGACATTAAACCGGTCCTTGGTTAAAAATATATATATTTAGGTTGAGGACCCATGACACAAGCCAAGATCATCGTGTTTTTAGAAAATTTAGAAAATTGTAACTATTTCTGTAAAATAATCACTCAAGTTGATGCGAAAAAAAGGGAAGAAAAGTTTGTTATCTGAATACAGAATTATGTTTACATTCTTCAGAATTGATAAAAATACAATGCAGTATAATTGGAAAAGAATAAAGGTATTATCATAATTCTAAAGCTTACTCAGTTAAGTTTATGGACTAGCTTAGTTAAAGTACAGAATTGATATTTAATTGTTAGTTATAGAAAACACCCCTATGTGTTACATGGTGGTAAGGTTAAGATTAAAGGGCAACTAAAGTGTTGATTCAAGTGTCTCTTAAACAGATGTTGGACTTTATTGTATCATCAGTGTGTCTGTTTTTACAAAACTCTCTTTTCACTGATATATTTACATTAGTAAATGTGCTTAAGCACTTTAACTACACACACTTGATTGGTCAAGCATCAAGGTTTGTCACCACGCTGCATCAATCCGAGAAGTCTCCACCTCCAAGGGATTCGTTGTATAAACAAAGTGAGGTGTAATTACAGCTGCCTGGAGGATGAGTGAAGCCATTATTATATCATAATGGACTCCGCACTCATAACCTCTCGTTCGCTGAGATTTTCGACAGGTGAGAACTTTATAAAGTAATAACTTCAATACATCATCATGAGGTACTTACTGCATCTTGGAACATGTAAGTGAGTCAGATGAGTTGGGTTTTACATTAGTTGCACTTTAACAGACCAACACAAACTGAAGTCACTTAGGAAATTACCATACAGTTATTTACATTTTAATACTTTCTATTCCCAGCTTTTATAGGTTAAGAGAGAGCTTAATCCGATCCCAGAATTACACACACACTTTTGAGTATCTTCGAATCAATAGCATTACAAATCAAAACCTCATATATGGTCGTAGACAAGATGCTTTTCAATAACCTAATTCAATTTCCCTCCTTTTCCCTCATGCTCTCTGCACTATCCACACTCAAGTCACACAGACATGGAATATTATGCTGTTTGAAACGATGTCAAACACATTTCTCTTGTTGAGGTCCCACTTGTGCCGGTGAAAATAGCAAAAGGCAGAAGAGCAGTGAACCACGTACAGGAGACCAGGACTCCTGGTGCACATGTCTGATCCACAGACAAGTTGTAGTTCTGTTGTCGTAGAAAAACTATCAATCATATCTTATTCTATATTTAAAACACACCAGACACACAGGAGTGGTCAACAGGGTTGACATGTGTTACTCCTAGAGTGATTCTCTAAGGTGGATGGAGCAGACTAGTCATAAATAAACAGAAGTACTTTAAAATAACATTGAAACATTTGTTATTTTCGCCGATTACTTAGCGAGGCCACTCATACCACTCATACCATATTGGACTGTTGGAGGAAACCAGAGAACAACAGATGGATCAAACAAACTCCATACAGAAAGGCTGCCTCAAGCTGCAACAGTTGCCTATAAAATGAGATATAATGTCATTCTTTGTACAGTCATGTGAATTTCAATCAAACCTCACATGGTCTATAATTGGATTTTAACAACTGAACTGATGAAACACAGTAAATGGTTTAATATTAAACCATTTAGAGTTATTTTTTTTATGATGTTATAAACAACCCGCCGAGATATATTTCATATAAACAGAGACTTTCAGGGCAGAAGGTTGTGGGAATGCATATGTCTGGAAGTCCCTCAGCTGTAAGTTGTCGTTCAACACCCGTGAACTGTGATATACATCAGCAAACTCCCTGTCGATGTTCAAGTTAAATGAAGCAAATCGTATAAACAAGGGCGTCAATATAGATCCTCATAACATACCGGAATCCTGAACGTTCATATCACACCATCTTCACATGTTTAGAGCTTAAAACTCAGTGAACGAGAGAACATTAAAGTGTAATCAATGAATAGAAAATGAACCCGAAACTCACGATCTTCATCAAAGAAAACTGAATAAATAAATAAATAAATAATAAACATTAATTTTTAATATTGCTGTGGTGAATTTTAACCGGGGTAAACTCATTAAGATTTTATTTATCTTTATTTATCACCTCAAGGCCTCACATACAAAAAAGAGGGGAGGGGAAATAATTAGAAGGAATTAATTTCCTCTACTTAGATATCGGACCATTCTTTCCTTCACCGATGAGGATCAAACCCTTCAAGCCTATGAATGAATAGTAAGCCCAAAATTGAATTAAATGTTGATTTACTGTGCTGAAATAAAAAAAAAAAAGGTCTTTCAAACACTGAAAAATTGACAAACGGAAAGAAAGCAGATGAAAAATACAATGAAATAATCTGTAGTGAACTGTATTGATTGAAAAATGACCACAATATTAGCCTGAAATAGTCTGATGGTCATTTTATGAATAGATAACAAACAAAAGGTTTATTTCTTTTTGTGTGATTGTGTGTGACAATACCGAGTGTTTAAACCTTGTGGTGACTAAAACAACAAGCAAGTCAGTTGAAATTGTCTGCGAACAAGGTTGCCGGGTATAAATCCGGGGATACCACTAATTGTACTCAGTCAAGGTGAACTACAACCACAGAAAATATCCTTTGAACTCTTAAAAACGATCAATTGCCAGGTGCAGTTATTGGAGCACTTATCGACTTTAGCCCTGAGATTAGCCTCATTGATCAGGCTGCTACAGTTGTTCTCTACAATTACCAGAACCATCTCCAGCCTCCATCTGTACCAGTCTCTTTCTCAGCTGGAAAACAGCCCTTTTTTTCCCCACCCCTACAGCAAATCGTAGTCCAGTTTTAACTATAATTGTGCTGACTGGTTTAGAAACGCTGAAATATAGTAGGAAAAAAGTGTTTCATAACAATCATCTTAATTAGCCATCATGAAAAGACCCGTTTGGTCAAAGGTTCCTCCTCTGATCACAGCTTCCTTTCAGCTCTTCTGAAAGCTGGTTCCGATAATCCGATGACAAGATCACAGGCGTCCTTCTGTCGCGCAGCTCGCTCTGCACACACACAAAAAACATCGCTGTGATTGTACTTCCTGTCGGTTGTGAATATATTTCTCCTGCATGTATTCGGATGTGGGAGGGACGGCTCTTTCCACGTCTCAGTCTCCCCATATGACATGTGGTAATTGAGCCTGAAATCCTGGGAAAAGATGAGTGAATTCAACATATACAGTATATGAAAAGCAATTTATTTGACTACTGAATGAAACTGTTCATGAGATCCTGTCGTTTATACCGTTTTGTGTTTTTGCTGCATAAATATCTGCTGCTTGTATATCCATCTCACACTTCCAACTGTATCGACTCGATGATCAAAAACATATGTAAAGCCAACATAGATTGAAATGTCACAAACCATCTTCACACCGTTTTCCATATCATTGGACAGTCATTACTTTCTAACAGAATTAAATATGTCAATTTATTCCCAATTTCTCTCTGTGAGAGTCGTCTGCCAAATTCATTACTAGGGACTTTTGATTGATTTTCATTTCAGAGCAACACAAACTGTAAATGTCAGGCTCATTACACCCGCGTCACTTGTGGTTATAAATCATTAAAAGACTAAATTGGTCAATATTATCCTTTCGAACTGGACGTGAAGCTTATTGAGAGACTCCAGTTTATTATTGGTCCTTCTTAGTATTCTAGATTCCTCAATGTAAGACTTTTTTCGACTAAAAATCGAAGCGTAAATGCAACATATTTGACTTTTTTTTCACTCCTGCTGTTCAGTTTTTTTTAACTCAAAAACCATACATTTAAAATTAAACACACGTTAAAGTAAACATTTGGCCAGATCCAACTCCTGCAATATGGACTCATTAATATGTTTTACATCAACCATAAACGCAACAAACTGTTCCACAGAATCTAGTCAGCAGCTGCTCCACCTGGTCATCACTGTATTAATAAGTGACTGAGTAAACATCGATTCCAATATATGATCCAATTACATCGGACTATATGTTATCATGCCGGCTCTGAGAGTACTTCTGATGAAAATGACCCGGGCAAAGTCAACAAAGTAAGAATGCTGTGTACATTAATTGTAAGCATCCCTCAATATTTACCATATAAAGGCGGTTTTAAACCCGAAGACCTTCACGCAGACATGTAAATGATATATTAATTTGCGTGTGTTTTCATCTGATAAAAATAAACCGATGCGTCACAGGGAGGTCTGAGAGCAAAGGCAGATGAAATCGCACCGAGAGACAATCTTGATGTTTCTTTTTTTTTTTCTTCTGTGTAGAGTTTATTGCTTTCCACAAATGGTTCGCTTCGGTGCTCACAGGTCACGTCCGGCCTCCAAAACAAGGTCTTATAGTTTGATGAGACACGCAGATGAATTATGAATATGCAAGCTGGGAACGAATACATAAACCTTTATTTATTGATTTAATGTTTTAGTCAAAAGTTAATTTTAACTCTTGTAAATGCAAAACAATTGGTTGCTGCTGGGGAGATAATAAACAACATGAAACTATTATCAATATTTATATTGTTATTATATTTACACAGCAAGGAGGTTGCCAGTTCTGGAGGGAGGCGACTTGTGACCTTTCTGCATGGAGTTTGTATGTCCTCCCCCTGTTGTGTGTGTTTACTCCAGGAACTCCGCTTTCCTCCCACGCTTCAAAATCATACGGATGTTGATTGGGAACTTGGGGAAATAGTCAATATGGATACGTGTGTTTGAATGGTTGTGTGTCTTTGTGTGTCCTGTAACAGACTGGCTTCCTGTCCAGGGTGTTCCTCTACCTCTTGCCTATAGAAACTGGGATAGGCTCCAGCCCTCTGCAAACCCCATAGGGGAAATAAGCGGTAACAAATGGATGGATATATATACACTGAACTTTGAGTAGGCAAAATTGTGACACACTCAGATTCCTTCATATACTGATCCATCATTTTCCTTTTTTTTATTCCGATATGTCGCCCGTATCTTTTTCCTACGTGTCCAAATCCACTAATTCTCCCTCTCTTTCTCTCCAAATTTGTTGTCGCTCTCCCCTTTTACTAATTTGTGATCTTGTTCTTCCTTATCACTTTCCATAAACCAGAGGATCTTCCACTTCTTACTCTGTTATTGTGTTTCTCAGAGCTACTGTCTCTAAAAGGCGTCCATGTTTGTCTGCGGCGTGAGCCGAGTACTTTTTAAAATAGTGTTATAGAGAGAATAATGTAATTCAGAGTGTCAGATATTGTTTTAAGCACAAATAATTCCCATCTGGTTACTAAATACTGTGTTGTATTTATTCCACCCATGAGGTTCATCAGGGCTGATGTGCCCTTTGATAGTCATAGTTAGTCAGTATTTTTTTTGCATTGTCGGCAGTTTTTTAATGTCGGCAATATATTTACGGACCAACCTTAAAAACAATAAAAACAATAAAAACGAAATAGCACGAGTGCCTGTAAAATGCAGATTAGCATAACGCTGAATCAGCAATATCATGGCCTAGTCTTTTCTGCAACAAGATCAGGTCAGAAATCAGACAAAGTTCATCGCCAGTATTGTTAAAACATGTTATGTTTATATTATAAAATAGAATGCAGAAAATAAGGTAAGGTAAGGTAAAACTTTATTGATCCCTCAGGAGGTCTCTTTCGGGAAATTGTTTTTTTTCCAATAGCCACAGAAAATACAGCAATCTTTCATAAAAAATAAATCAAAATAAAATGAGAACAAGAACATAAAGAGAAAGAACAAGATGACACAATCTAAGTCTGAAGATAAAGATAAAGAATAAATAAATAAATGAATGCAAAAAATATATATTATTTAAGTCAATAGTACATACAAGTGTTATGTAAAATTATAATAAATATTAAATGAAAAATATAATAATCTGAACAGCAAACTGTGGTGCAATTATAGAGTTTATGTTTTACTTATTTTCACAGGTTTATTTTCTTAAGAAAATTTGACCTAATAATTGTTGTGATGTGTCTAGATTGATATTGTTTGAAAATCGGTTTGTTTTTAGAAAATAAAACGCCTTTTTTATTTCATATACCACTACAGTTAGTGTAATGTCTCTTATACATGATTTATTCATCACTTTTATGTTAATTCAATTATTTGTATTCTGTATTGTCACTAACGTTAAACATAGGTAATAAAGGTTTCCTTATGACAGTTAACAGTCATTTCTATTAGCTTGACTTTCATATTTTTTATTTATTCTGAATCCAACGTTGTCAAGTTCTTTAAGACCTTTTTCATTTAACTTGTATTGTGGAATGTATTTCTCCTCAAAATAATTATTAGTTTAGTATTAAGAGTAAATATTGAGCTACTCTTTAAAAGAAAAACAGCGTTTTACTTCATTTCATCCCTTTTTTAAATTATTTATTTATAAAGAAAGCTTTATAAATATTTAATGGCATTATATGTTGATTTTATATAGATTTTTTTATAGAAGTAGTTAAGTAATTTATATTTGTAGAGCGCTTTTACAATCAAAACAATACTCAATAGAATATATGCTTAAAAGGTCAAGACAACACCGAGACAAACGCATGCCTTATTTTTTTCTCACTTTCTTAATTTTCTAAACATTTTTCTTTTGGCTCCTCTCTTATTTTGAGACGTTGCCTCACAAAAATCACAGTATAAAATGTGCCCCCCGAGTAAATGTAATTGCCCACACCTGTACTTATATAAAATGGCTGCCTTGTTGCTTTGTTTTATTATTCTATTTCTTTGTTTCTGTTATATTGTATTTCATTCTTCTATACTGTCGATAAGAATTCCTGATTTTCTTTTCTTCTGAATTAAATAATTTAATCATCTCAGGAAAATAAGAAAAGAAAAGTTTTTCTTTATACATGCTGTTAATCGTTGACAGCGCCCTGGGTAATACAGCGCTCCGATTGGATACTAAAAAGAGCCAATCAGACTTCCGTATTCAGTTGTGC
This sequence comes from Callionymus lyra, assembly GCF_982586985.1. Lineage (NCBI taxonomy): Eukaryota > Metazoa > Chordata > Actinopteri > Syngnathiformes > Callionymidae > Callionymus > Callionymus lyra. Next base: position 11,835,783 of record NC_141826.1, read on the forward strand.
GCAGGCGCAGTTTGCCGTGTTCCTTCAGTCCCAAACAAGACCCTGAAAAAAAAAGGTACTGATCGAAATAACGATTTTAAATGGTTATCAGCTTCAAATAGCCTTTTTTTTGTAAGTATTTTGTTTTCTTAATCGAATGTACGTCGTGTTGTTTGACTGTCGAGGCACGTGTTTCTTACGTTTATCTTGTTTCGTTTCTGTCAAATCCGGATGTTTACATCGTGTCTCGAGCTGCTTTTGCTTCGTCAGAAAACAAACCATCGAGTTTAAAGTAAGAATCTGGATTAAAGTAACCAGTGGTCACTGTTTTTAATGTCTAGTTGTCTTGGTAACCAAAGAGCTAGACTCTTTGATAACTTTATGTGACACGTGTCTTTCAACAGTAAATCTTTGTTTTTGTTATTTTTATCAACCCTCAAGACATTTTGTTTTTCACTTCCACAGCTTCGATTCCACTCGCCATGGCCTGTGTCGACGTCGCCACGACCTCCAGTCCCAACATGGGCAGCCTGAAAGAAGATCTGACCTGTGTCATTTGCTGCGACCTTTTCCTGGAGCCCGTCATGCTGGCCTGCATGCACCACTTTTGCAAGTCCTGCATCTCCAGGTACTGGAGGACCGACACCCAGGGGCCGGCCACGTGTCCGCAGTGTCGCATGGTCTTCACCACCAGGCAGTTCCACACCAACTACATCGTGACGGCCATGGTGGAGAAGATCAGGACCACCACGTCGGAAACGTACATCAAAAATCTTGAGGTAGGAAAATGCAAAAACTACTTGTCACTTTTAAAATGATTCACAAGTTATTACATGGAAACACAACCACGTTCTTGTGCTGTGTTTACAATGCTGGTAATTAAAGTCAATTATAATATTGATTCACCTAGTAATGGGTAAATAGAGAGACGTTTTCACCAAAGTTAATCTTTATTTACTTCTTATTTTTTAAACTGCGCTGTTGTGAAAGTGTGTTTCCCCTCTGGGGATGAATAAAGCTTTTCTATTCTATTCTATTCTATTTATTTCCTGTTAATTATCAGTAATTAAGTTTTGTTTTGGAGTGGACTCCTTCTGTTCATGCTATTAAGGGTAGAATATAGTTAATTTTCTGTTAATACACCAGTGAATAACTATTGTATTAATAGTTAATTTGTGTTCCCCATTCGATCTATGTTCTTTATCTTTATCTTTAGACTTAGATTGTATCATCTTGTTCTTTCTCTTTATTTTTATTTATTTTTTATGAAAAATCTCTGTATTTCTTTGGCTAATTGGCAAAAAACAATTTCAATAAAGTTATACCTAACCTAACCTAACTTAACCTAAAGTGTTACTATATTTATTACTAGTTACTTTCTAAATATGACTTTATGACTTTAAATATTTTGTGAATATAAAGAAATGGTTTTTAAAAATGGGTGTTACGTTGGTTTAAAAAACAAGTTTGACAAAGTACAGTTAAGTAATTCTTAGCTTGAATTCTATTTGTAACTTTATTATTACTTTTGTCCCTATTATATTTAGGCTCTTTCCTCCTTTATTTACTGTATTTCTTGATGGGCCCTCACAAAAGTCACTGTATATAATGTGGCCCCCGGGGAAATTGAATTGCTCATCACAGAGTTTTAAGATTGACTTTTAAGTTCTTTTAGCACGTGTTAAACATGGATCAAGTTTCTCAGAATATAGAACGTAGTGTAAAAGAAAGTAGAAACTAATGTGTAATGTAAACAAGATTTATTTTTAATATACCAAAACCCGAAATATACAAAATTTCCAAAATATATGTTGGTTAAAATTCTTGACTTTAGGGACAGTTTAGAACGTTTTTAACAACAAATCATTCAGAATTAGAAAACCGTGTAAACCGTTGTAAACACAACACAGGAATTTGTTGTTGTGGATTAACAGAATATAAAACTGCAATAATACGAATTGAATTAAAATAGATGAATCCAATTTAATTAAATAAACACTTCATTGAAATGGACATTAGCATAACATTTTCTTTATAATTTACAAACTGACTTCAGATTCTCACCACGTGAGGGAAAAAAATCGAATGATTATCCGTCACGATGCTGCATTATTAAACATAAAGAAAAGATTTGCACAAACACACAAATAACTAAACATTCTTGTATAAACGAAACTAGACATCTGTGGTTTCTTAGAGACTCCATGTCTCTTCAGAAACACTTCAGAGAAAGAAAATAAAAAGGATTCTCTTTTATCTCCTGATTTCGACTGGAGGCTCTTTGTTGTTTATTGTGACTCTTATCGTGCAGAAACAACTGAGAGAAGACTTAAAAAATCATCTGCTGAGAAAACAGGATTTCAGCAACACGATTCGGCGAAACAAAGACAAGATGGAAGCCATAAAGGTAAAGTGTGCTTGAGAAGCAGGCACTTAAAAGATAAGGCTCTTGTCGTTCTGCCGTTGTTGACGCTCGCCGCTTGTTTGCTGATACAACGGTGTCATGTCAGGAGTACGCGAGACAGATGGAGGATCAGGGTGTCAAAGTTCAGAGATGATCACCAGGAAACGTGTCACTGTGTAAACACTCGGTATTTGTCTAGTGGTTCTTTTAGGTATTAGTATGCAACAAGGGTCGGACAAGTACTTGGAAAAACACATCGTTTTCTAAACAATTGTAGCTTCAAAGAGAGAGCAAATCAACCCTAAAATTAAGTTAAAGGGAAACTAATGTGTTGATTTAAGGGTCTCTTAAATAGATGTTGGACTCTATTGTACTAATCCGTATGTGTCCGTTTGTACAAAACTTGAACTTGTCAATTTAAATATTTACGTTTATACTTAAGCCCCGCCCACTAAAAACACTTTGTTTCTCTGAAGATTAAATCTTGTTTATCGTAACCACGCCCACACTGCTGTGATTGGTCAAGCACCGGTGTGTGTGCGTCACTGCGTGTCATCAATCCCAGACGTCACCTCTTCCAGGAGACTCGTTGTATAAACAAAGCAGGGCATGATCACCACTGGCTGGAGGAGGAGTAAAGCTATTATTGCATCATAATGGACTTCGCTCTCGTAACCTTGTTTGCCAAGATTTCAGACGAGGTAGAACTTCATAAAGTAATAAGTTCAAAATATGGTGATGATGAGAGACTTACTGCATCTTGGAGAGAAAGACTTAAACTATAAAGATGTGAGTGAGTCATCATGGTTTGGTTTAAAGATTAGTGTCCCTCTTATCATTTACAAAGCCTTGGGTGTCAAACCAGCCAACAAAAGTGTCATCTGAAATTTTAAGCAGGAACGTTATTACATCAAGAAGTTGGTTACATATGAAGAAATACTGAGATTAAATTCATGTAAATAACCAGCATCACAAATTTTTGCACATCCTGATGCAAGCATAGTTTACCTTTTATTTAAAAAAAGTATTATTTGAGTACCATCGTAATAGAATGAAATGATTAATGTCCCATGTGTAGAGACGGATGAATAGAAGTAAAAATGGATTCCTATTTAACAAATTGCTCTTCTACCCTTAAGCTTAAGCAGACATTTGAACATCTTGTGGACTTATTTGTATTATCTAGTTGGATTTACTATGCTGACCTTTAAACCTGCACACATTTAGATGAGTTCTGCCACAAGGCTTTATTGAGCTGAAAATATTCCTGTGGAGGGGAATTAACAGTTTTGAGTCCAGGAACGTATGATAAGTGTTTCATATGATGTGTTTTTGGATTGATATTGTTAAACTAAATAAAGAAGAATTTCAAATTCCCTTTTAGGTTATTGTGATGTGATGTTTTTATCTTGGCTTACTGACATTCCATTTGAAATTGGACAGGGATTTGTCGGAGCAGCTGACTTGTTTCCAGGGTTGGCAACATAATAAAAAAGTCAAGTACTTTGTGACTGTTTTTATCAGGATTGCATAACCTGTAGCAATGTATAGCCTGCTCCGCACTGTTACATATTGACATTATATAACCAGGTACCATAGAGCATTGAAGTACAGTACGTATATCAGTGCCATCGGAATTTTGAATGTTGGAATTTAACAAATGTTAAGATGTGTTTTATTGAAATTCTCTGGCTTTTTAAAGTATGAACAAAAAAAACAAAAAACATTTCTATACTGAAATGTTGAATTAAATAATTCAATGCATTATTTAGTTTTTAGACTTCCAATAATTCAAAGAAATTCATTTTTAAATTCAATATTTAAATAGTTTGTGTACTCTTTTAAACAAATATTTAAATGCTATTAAATAGTATATTAGTGGAAATATTTTCATTTTCAACAAAACATGAACAAAATAAAATCTTTGAATATACAAATGATTATAAAATAATTACCCCATTGAAACACATTCTACCTTTAATTATAAATATGATTTAACATGAAAAAAATACTGTATTATTAAAAAAAATTAAATTAAATTAAACAACAAAAAACAATAAAATAAATGAATCGGTGAAATATGTCAAAGTTTCAATATTTGAAATGTTTAATTTCAACCATTCAATATTCTGATGGCACTGATGTACTTCCATGTGTTTCAATATGTTTAGTGTATTTCATTGAAATTATCTGACATACTGTATCTCATTACGTATCTATAATGAATTCACTATTAAATAATGGAACAATTGAGGATGACATGTGAAGGACCAAATAACATGGACACGGGCTGAGGTTTCAAATGTTGTTCACTTCACAGACGGTGGCTGAAGACCTGCAGGCTCACATCTCCGGGGAATTCCAAGCTCTTCATCAGATGCTGCAGGACGAGGAGTCGAGGATGCTGGAGCAGCTCCGGCTCGAACAGGAGGACGAGCTGGAGAAGATCCGCCTCCACACCGAGGCGATCCAGAGCGCCGTCGCGGAGCTGGAGGAGAACATTGCAGACCTGGAACAGACCCGCACCGCTGCTCAGACCTCAGCTCTGGTTGAGGTTAAACAACAAATTCCAAGTGTTAAACACTGAAAGCACAAATTAAATCATGTTTCATTTTTATTCTTCTCTTTTCAGCTCCCACAGCTGAGGTAAGAGTCTCTTTTGCAAAAGTAAATAAAAAGAGTGACAAAGACATGGTGAAACTAATGTAAAGTTTTATCTACAGAAAGTGGACACAGGTGGTGGATCCTGCAGAGTTTGACCCGAATTCCCTCAACATCAAGTATACCGCTCCAATACAGTACATCACATGGAGGAAGATGTTCAAGTCCTTGAAGCCAGGTATCCACAGAGTGAAGTTTCGTCATTTGTTACTATTTAATTTCAGGTGAAACAAGAAACATTTTTTTTACAGGGATGTAAATAATGTAAGGTTTGTTTGAATCCAGATAATGCCTACAAGAGTATTTTAGGATTCATCATCTCCACCTTTTTTTTTTAACCTCCATCTTTAAGCATTCTCATTAGTGTCATCATTTTCAGAGCTCAGTAGGGGGCGCTTTTTAGTTGTCAAGTAGTTAAAATGATGTAAACTGTAGTGATGGCTTGACGATGCTTCATGAAACAATTGTATCATGATACACTAGATGTAACTCTCTGCTTTGTAACATTTGGTTATAACCAACTAATTCGATGGCTTTATTTTCAAACTAAGAGTCTCTTGCTCTTTCAAAATAAAAGACACTGTATCATGATACAGCGTCATCACTGCACAGCTGTTTTAATGAAGCGTCATAAACCCATCACTTTTCAATTGAGTTAGTGGTTTGGAAACAAAGGTTATAATAGTAGTGAGCGGAATAAAAATCACAACTTTATTATGAAACATCCTCAGGTGTTTCATGAAGCCTCATCTACCCTTTTTAAGTGTGTCCAAAGAGAAATCCAAGATTCTTCACCAGCCAGGATCACAAAAATATGCTTTACTTGTTCCTTTTTAAAAATTATATTACTATTTTTTTTTACTCATTTTCTTTGATTTACGGGTTTGATTAAAATTATGTTTTTTGAATGTACTTAGTGTTGAAATTGCATTTAGAGATGCCCAGAAAATTATAAGAGGTTCTTGATTAGACAGTGCTTAAGCTTGAACTTCAATTAATCAAGTTTATACAGAAGAGTGGAGGGTGGGGGAGTTTGAACAATGAAACCAATATTTTCAGCATTTTTATTTTCATGATAAGATCAATTTAACTTGTTAAAGTTCTTGCTTAAGGACTATTTTCTCTTCTCTTTTTTACCTCCTTTTATTTGTGAAAATGTCTGATCCCTTAATTTAAATTGAAAGAAAATTGAAAGTGATTTTACAAAGGTTTGTATTCAAATGTTATGTGTATAAAATTATTATTTTTTTATTATTACCAAGGTTACCAGGTTTATGTTATTAAAAGTTAAGTGTATTTTATATAGCATTACTTTTGGATTCCCTTTGTTTCAATTTAATTGTATTATTTTTTCGTCATTTGCGTTGCTTTTCTTTGAAATGTGGAAAAAGAATAAAAATAAATAAGAATAGTATGTATTATACACTGTGATCTAATTTACAATCAAAATACTGTAACAAAAAAATCAAATTAATTACAAAAGATACACTGTCACTTGTATATTATAACATAGGAAAATGAATTGATGGGAGCTGACTTGCCAAGGGAATTGTGACGTAAAAAGCCAAAGAAAATACAAATCAGAATTTAAATGCTTGTTATTGTTCCACTTTTTTCAGGTCCAGCTCCCCTAACATTCGACGCTGACACGGCTCATCCCAATATTTTCATCTCGAAAGATAAGAAACTGGCGGTGGACTGCGAGGAGACGATCTTTCACAAGGACGACGGCAAGCGCTTCAGCCAGTGCGTCAACGTTCTGGCCGCTCAAGGGTTCCAGTCCGGCCGGCACTACTGGGAGGTGGAAGTGGGTCGGAAGCACAAGTGGGACGTCGGCGTGGCCTCGGAGTCCGTCGAGAGAAAAACCCGGACGACGCTGAGCCCCGAAGCCGGCTACTGGACCCTGAGGTTGAGGAACCAAAACGAGTTCTCGGCGGGGACGCAGCCCTGGACCCGGCTGCAGCTCGCCGCCTCCTCCCCGAAAAGGATCGGGGTTCTGCTGGATTTCGACAGACGCCGGGTGTCCTTCTATAACGCCGACAACATGAGCCTGCTCTACTGTTTCACCAACGGTCCGAGAGAGAAAGTCTTTCCCTTCTTCAGTCCGTGCATCAGCGCCAACGGGGAGAAGCCTCAGCCCATCACGCTGCTCCACTTTCGTCCTGCCACTCTGTCCGTCTGACTGTTATCACGACGAGAGAGGAGGGAAGATGGACAACGGCTTGTACACAAATATGCACCTTTCGATGCTTATATTTAGCCAGAAACGACAGAAAACGTTAATTAAACTTGTAGAATGTTCTTTTTCATTGACGCTTAGTAAGTGCACTTAAGCTACTTTCATCTTGATGTAGTTTTTTGACTTTAAGTCATCATTTATTTTTTTATATTAATTAATTTGACACTTTTATGACACTTTGTAATGCAAGATGAGATGAAAACTACATTTATTTCACTCTGATGAATCCATATAAAAACTGACGGCTTGTTTTTGTTCTTTGTAAAAATCAAAAATTGATCAAACACTACAAAAAAAAAAAAGTGCTGATGTAATGCCATCAATTAAAGTGTTTTCGAACATTGTTGCCGGCGGACTTTCATTCTTCTGCCGCAGCTGTGTCATTGAACGTTTACACGACCTCACTTGACAAAAATCAAGGATGTTATTAAGCCTCATCAAAGACACGGGAGTGTGTGCACTTGATGGTTCCGCGGGAGTGACGGGCCCGGGCGAGCGCATCTGGACTGGAAGAGGCAACCGAGGCGTTATCTTCCCGAACACACCGCGGTTGCAGGCGTCCTGTTTCCTCCCGCCAGGTCAAAGGTCGGGTAAACACAATGACGGCGGCAGCAGCGCTGCCGAGGGAACATCGAGGCAGGACGACCTCTGCTGATTGAAGTGTGGCACAGTAATGTGGTGGTGAAATGGGAGTCATGTTTTGCACTCTTGAGGGAACTCTTAATCCCAGTTTTGCATTTTTATAAACATCCCAACAGATGTATTTACACATGTACAATATGCAGCTAAGGGAAAATTTTGAGAAAAAAAGCCTCATCTCTGTAGGAAAATTGATTGAATGCTCGGTAAATAAACGTACATTTAAATTGGCATTCAGACATGTTAGGCCGATTTTTGTGATCATTTCTGGTAAATATAGATTCAAATTTAATCTACAATTATAATTCATAATTAAAATGTTTTTAATTATTGTTATTTGTATCCTTTATTGTTATTCCCTGTCACGGTTATTTCATTTTAAATATTAACATTACTTTTGTTGTTTAATGTTTCAGTACTTTGTTTAAAAGAAGTAAAAAAAAAAACCCACTGTGTATAATGTAAATGTATACAGAAAGATAAATTGTGAAATAAATATATTTTTTAGACATAAACTATGCGGTCTTTTGAAGAACTATAGCTTTATAAAAACGTGTCATGTTTAATCTCATCTAATTATTGTTAAACAGATCCATGAAGTCTTATCTGAGGTTTTTTCCCCACTCTATTATCGCTTATTATCTAGTTTTGTGGAGGAAGAAGCTTCAAAAGTGAAGCCTAAACTTTTCTCTCCCCCGCTACACCGTCCAGCTCTTACTGGGGGACCCCGAGGCATTCCCATGTCAGCTGAGTAACACCTCAACCTACTCCGTTTAATGGGAAAGAGAAGCTATTGACGAATTTCAACTGGTATTACGAGAGCTTTGCCTCTTGGCTAAACTGTCTTTTCACCACCACAAATTGGAGTTTATTCCTATTCCACACCATTACTCTTTTTTTGTTTTCATTTTGAATCCAAAATTAAGAGTCATTTAGAGTTGACTATATGAACTGTAACTGTCTCTTTAAAATTTAAGTTGTGAGCCATATATGTTTTTGTAAATATTCGCCAAATCTATAGCCATCCTTGTGCTGCTTGTTGTGTAAAAAACTTGCTGAACTCTGTCTCATCATGAATCAGTTTCATGGAGCCAAATGTTCCATCTCAGGAGTTTAAAAATGTGAGCCGGTGCCAAACGGGGAGTAAAGGTTCTTCTTAGGTCAGCCCTGTGCCTGCATAGGATGTAATTCAGCCCCTGATGTTGTGTATCATTAGTGTCCAACAAGGACGTACACTGTGTCATGCTGAGTCCAGTCCAAAAGATGACTCCAAAAAATCCAACTGGGATTAACAGATGACTCCAGCGGTGCGAGTGGTTTTCTGTGTAAGTGTGCCAAAAAAAATAAAAAAACTCTGCACAAAAACCAAAAGTTAACTTTGACTCTAAGCTGCTTGGCATGGTGCAGGATCCATGGGCGCGTTTAGACATCCTTCCTGCTGTAGTTGTTAATGTGTTTCCTGACATGGAAGATGGTCCGGATGGGATGCTGGCATCTCAAGGCCAAGTCCTTGAATCTTCTGTTGTTTCTCAGGAGCCGGAGGTATTAGCCACTGAAACGTTTTCATATGCAGAATCAGAAGGTCAACATGAAATGTATGATTACAATCTCTGCATGTTAAAATATGTATTATTCATTCTTCTCATCATGTTTATTGTTAGATACGTCTTTGTTGATGATCCCTACAACAGACGGTAAGTACGGAAGCCCGGAGGTGACATGAGTATAAATCTATATAACAGTCCAAAGGGTACTCAAAGCACACAACAAGTCGGACAGAGAACAAAAACTCAAGGGGACTGGAAACCGGTCGAAACAAAGGGAGTAACAATTATAATCTGGCGCCTGTTGCTGCTGGAGAGGCGGCTTTAAAGCTCTGCTAATGAGGTGGTGATTGTTTGACGAGCTGCAGCTGCAGTAAAAGCAACAGGTGCTGTGGAACTCCGGGAAAAGAAAGGACTTAAAAAACAAGTTTTAAACTGAAATTCATGGGAAAAGACAAAATATTATTATCTTTCTCATAACCAATGATATTCATATGTCAAGATATTTGCATCTCATGATATTCTGGCTCTTCAATTGTATAATTGTACAATTCTGAGTTCGGGGGCAGGAGTGGAGTGAAAGTATCTGGATGTTCTGTTCTATGTTAGTCTTTGTATCCTTTGTCTTTGTTGTTTTTCTTTGATCTATGTTCTTTGTCTTTATCTTTAGACTTAGATTGTGTCATCTTTTTCTTTCTCTTTATGTTTTTGTTCTTATTTTATTTTGATTTATTTTTTATGTAAAATTGCTGTATTTTCTGTGGCTATTGGAAAAAAACTATTTCAAATAATCAATAAAGTTTGACCTTACCTTACCTTATTCTTATCTTATGATTATTCGCACCTTGTGATGTTTCGGTTCTCATTCGCTACATATTCCCCAGCAGTGATGGAACAAACTGTTCATTTTAGTGACTTTGTTCATTGAGTCTGGTTGACCAATATAAACAAGTCTTTTGTTTAGCCGCTAGGTGGAATAACTAGTACAAGTAAACAAGGTTAAAGAAGCAAAACTTTTTGATAAAATGTTGATCGTCTCGGTTCCATGATATTAGACGTTCTCTTTGCTTAAATGGAGCAGTTGGTTCTAAGAGGGTACGCACAATCTTAAGACACTAATATCTCAGGATACAAAGATCTTGAGGTAAGATATTAATATCACAAGATTTATAATAAATTATAATCATGTCACCTTCAGGACTCCAGGATGTGAAGTTGATCAAACCTAAAAAAATATTTCACCTTGCAGTTACAGAGACTGATCTCAGAGATCTAAACTATTTATTTAGAACTATTTATTTAGAATTGCAAGGTACACTTTAATACATTTTACAACCACACTCAGACAGATCACTTATCTTATCAGAAGTCTAAAACGCTTCTTTCAACAAAAGAAGTGAAAATCCAATTTTTGTGAACAAGAAGATTCTCCGCCTGGACATTTTTTTTCTTGCAATCCTTACAATCTCTTTCGCAGGATTGCTTCAATTGTGGCTTGAAAGTTGGATTTGTGTCATCGTCTTCCCGACGTCGACCTTCATAATCGACTCTTGCAACTTACCGCTGCGGTTGTCATCTCGAGAATAAGAGGTCACTGGGTCGCATGACGCACAGAAAATTGTTCGCCCTCACCGACGATCCGGAGCAGAGGTGTCAGAATCCATCAGGTAATGAGTCAGAATGTTAACACAGCCCAGGTTGAGAGCTCTATGAGTGACCCTTCTTTTAAACTCAATACAATATTAATTAATTTTACTCATTTAACCGTAAAGCTTCAGTGGTTAGTGTCTGGTTAAAACTCAATTCACACTAAGAAGTTGATTCTAAGCAAAGAGCACAGAATGATTTGCTTCTTGAACGACATATTCATACTTCGTAAGCCTTGCCAAAAATACTCTTTCGCTTATCCTGCTGTGAACTAAAACCAGCCTTCCTCTGTGGCCTCATATAACCGTCCACAAGGCTGATGTAAGTCCCCATATGGAATACACTCCTCTAAGTGTTGTGGGCATCACAGCTTTAAAGATGCTGCCCGCCTACTCGGTGACCCGTAAAAGGTGGACGGCTTCCTACTTATATGCAGGATGAGAAATCGAACTACTGGCCCCTTTTGCGAAGTTAGGCTCTTTCATTCGCCAATTGCCATGGCAACAGAATAAGTCATTCAAATAAATTTCATAACATGTGTTCATATATGCTGTGTATTACCACAGCAACAACAAAAAAAACAAAACATGTTATGGTGTTGTTATATGTTGAAGTATAATAAATAGAAAATTAAAAATTAAAATATTAGTAATCGGATGAATTTTTAAACAATCATTCTTTGACCTCTCGGGTGCACTCAGCTAGAGGGGATGCATGTGGCCCTCATGCCACACATTACCCAGGTATGTTTTAAACCCTTTTAAGTTGATTTATTTTCAGTGATCACATCCAGTATCCAATGACAAGAATGTTCTTGCTTACTGTAGCATTTATGAAAGGTGGTTTATAAAACAGGAAGTAAAACAAGTTTTAGCATGAGGAATCAATCATTAATTAACACACATTCTTAGCCCCCCCACCCTCCCACGTCTACAAGGACTGTGATTTATTAAGAGGATAGGAATCCAGAGGAAATTAACTGTCAGGTTTGGAATCTGTATTAAGGCTGTGAAAAGAAGGTAGATCAGAATTGGTTTTATAGTCACAACAAATTTTACTTGCATGGAGAGTTTAATACAGAACCTTCTCATCGAATGTCCCATTTTACTCTGAAGTAAGAGCTGTTTCAGTCACAACTTAAAATCATTGTAACTTGTTGATTATCAGAAAGACGAGAACAAAGTTAAAAGTGGAAAAACACTGACCAACTCAGACTTAAAAAAGCTCCAAGAAAATACCTCCAAAAAATTACATGTGGTTAAAAAAAAAAAAAGAAGCACATTTTTATAACTCTTGGCTTGGTAATTTTCCATCATAAACAAAAGGCAAGCAACGTCCTTCAAAGTGCTGAGACCATGAAGGTGTATGTGTCTGCTAAATCAATGCGGCGAACACCTCTTTGACCTGCCTTTTACTTTCATTTTACAGCAAGGAAAGCACACTGAGTCCCATTCACACCCGTAAAAAGCTCCAACAGAAGGAGGGATGATAAGAGGGAAGATGAACTTTTTGGTGAGGCCGCATTAAACGCTTATAACTCATATTGAGCTGAAGAACTTTCTTTATCAAGTGTCACCTCTACATGAATGACTGACAAGAGGTCGACCAGGTATCTTAGCAGAGGCTTTTCTTGATAGGTCCCACAATTAAGTAGTACTGGGTCAAAATTAAGGTGTCAAAGGACATAGTTTCAGATTAAAAGAGGTACATCTGCACAAGTACCTTTCATTCAATCAGATTTCTCTTTTCATTTCAGTTCTACATACTTTTAATGACCTCAATTATACGCCACATAAACACTAACATTTATATCTGCCCATAGCCGACAACGGGTCGTCACCCCAAATTATGTTGTGTTTGATGTTTGCAACTTCATCGCTCACTCACACGTTCAAGTCCTTATGCTGCATCCCTCAATGAGTCTGCTGGAGATGTTTTGGAAGAGAAAGTGTTATGAGTTTAAAGTGTGAACACAGGTCAAAACAAATACATTTGATGGAGCTCATTTTGCTGCTGTGGTGGAGAAATCAAGCCCCCCTGTGTTCCAACCCAAACACTTCATGGTACTTTTGAGCAAACTACAAAAGGAAGACACATTTAAAGTGGATGCAATTAAAGAAGTGACTTCATCTTGTTAAAAAGTTATACTTTTTTATAACTTAAAATTAAAATTACAGGGAACTTTAACTTTATGAGCTGGTGGGTGTTTGTCGATGACGCCTCCATCCATCTTTCATGACTTTTTACTATCTTAGCATTTGTTTTTTTTCAGTGGGTTAACCATGATGTAAATTTATGCGAGGTGTTTTTCAAATCAGTTTTAGACACAAATCCTGTTACTTCTAATGGAAAATTTCATAAAGTATTGCAAATCATTATCATCAAGAAGGAAGATGAGTTCAATCACATGTCAAACTCAAGTTACAAAGGGCTAGATAAGGTTGTATATAAGTCACTAAATTATAGTCACAAGAAGTTGAAATGAGTTTTCTCCACAGAGCGTTTGTTTTCCCGATAAAGTTTGAATGAGATGCTGTCCTGTGTTCACCCAGGAACGCTGGAGGGGAGTTTGGGAGAAGGAAGGAGGGAGTATATTAGTTCATACTACAACAGCAAATCTTACCATGTGATTTTTCTTCTGTCAGAATGTTCTCTGCAGACTATAATTCACTGCAGAGCTAGCAAAAGCAATTTCGTGCTGCCCAAATGTTTGACAGAAAAAAAGGATTTACTACGTGATCTCTGGATGTTGGATTTTGTTTTGTCCGTTCAAACAAGGATTGCAACTTTTAGCTTCTATCAGATGACAGATTTGACCTCTGCTCCGGATGAATGACAGCCACATGACTTCATCATTTAGACTTCAAGTCTCTCTCATGAAGTGTGTGAACAAGTGTTGACATTATCGGACCAATCTGGAGCCTCGAGTAACTGCGACTACGACCATGTGATGCAAAAACAAAACCAAAAAAAAGATAAGCTTGAGTAAACAAATGTGTTTCACAAACACCGATTCAGCTGTTTTATTTGTGGTTATAGAGGCTTTAAGTTTGGTCTTTATCTTTCTTCTTTTCACTTTGTTTATTACTGATTGATTACTCATGTCAATCGGTTATAATTAGGATTTGGTAATATATATTCAATAACATATTTGGATTTGTTTTTCACTACAATATCACTTTATCCATTTATTTTAGATTAATATTAATATTGAATTATTGTATATTTATTTGGCATTCGTGTCATAATTATATCATGGTTTGTATTTCAGTAAAGTGTTTGTAAAACACGTTTTTGTGTTCCAATTAAACTTCTGGCCGCTAAATGTACGCAGTCAATACCTCCTCCACAGCTAAACAAACAATGACATCCCCCGAGATCCTGGTGAAGACTGAGGACGAGAGGATACAGTCGACATCCAGCAACTTTTATAGCTTATGTTTGGGGTAAATTTTGGTTTGAAAGAAATTTAAGAAGAAGTGACAAATTCGCCAAAGAGACTGAGAACGAGAGGATACAGTTGACTCCAGGAGCTTTTTAAAGCAGATGTTTGCACATATTTTGGTTAAGAAGATAAATCACAGCAGTTACGACTTCGTCAAGAGTCATGTGGTCTGTAAAGTACTCATTCAATACTACAAATATATCCTACAGTAACGAAATATACCGAAATGTTGCCCCTGTATTTTGATATGTATAATATTGATAGATCTTGACACATACTTATTTACAATATTTAACATACATTTTATGGGAGAATACAGTTCTATAATCATAATGAATAAGTCTTTATTGTATTTATTAAGTAATCATTAAGTAAATAAAGAAAAGATAATAAAATAATAAACCAAAAAAATAAAAAAACTCAAATAAAAACTTCAGTTATTTTTAAAGTATAACTTTTTGTACTTCTGTGGTATTTGTAGTAAACTCTACTATATCTCAACAGAAAGAACAAAGGCGATCTTCAGCCCTCACACACACGCGCGCAGTCACGAGCAGAGGAAAGGGAATCTCTCCAAATCCTTGTGCATCCTCTTTTTTTTTTTTAAACCAGACTCCGGGGGGAAAAAAAAAAGTCGTTTTTCCTTTTTTTTTTTGCCTCCGCATTTGGACACTGTTGCGTTGAGCAGGACGCACGGATAAGTTCACCTGATCTTTTCTCTGCCTCGGAGTTTTTGCTTCACTGAAGTCAACTTTCTTTTTGGACTCAAACCTCTCAGCGTGAAGCTGGAGCGAACATTCGGAGATGACAGATTTTACGCGCGTCTGTTGGATTTGGTTCGGGATAGCGTGTGCGTCAGGTGAGTCCAAAGTTGCGTCCAAAACTTTTGTCAGCGCATGTTTGGTGTCAATGTGACGCACTGTTGGGAGATGCGTGATATAATCTGTCCAAATCTGGTGTTTCCATCTCATTTTCATCTGATAAATAGCGAGTTCCCTCACTTTGTGTGTTTGTTTAAAGAAACAACTGTTTTTTTTAAGAGTATATAAAGTGGAAGGACATTCCTATAAATTGAAAAAACTTTACTTACTAAATATATTTACTTTACTTACTGTGTTACCGTGTGCTTCAGAGTTTAGATTTATTTCATGATATAGTTTTCCAAGGTAAAGCAAACAAAAACAATAGTAATAAAAAAAACAAGATATTTAAGTACAAGAAGTAACTCGTTTTCTATGTTAGCAAGTACTAAAACATTGGAATTTAAATGTTCTATTTCATAATTGTATTTGATTTCATGCATGTTAATATAATACAATCCAGTATATAATTCGTGAATGTAATTAAAAAAAATATGGCAAGATGTTCTTACACACAGTATATCCAGTATATAAGTTGTTAATAAAAAGTATAATTCAACATGTTTATAAACCTATAAGATAGAGATATATTGTTTAAAGTTTTAACCAAGTTACCAAGTCTTGTTATCTTCAATAGTGCACGTGTGGAAAATGATGTTTTTTCACCAGCATTGTCTTCACTTTTCTTTGGTAATTTAGCATTTGTTCAATGAGTCAAACATGGTCAAGAGTTTGAGTGACTTGCACCATTGCGCAATTTTTGGCACAACAATGTAGTGTGTAAATAAATGTCAGGAGGCACATGTTTGGACAGTGGTGTACTTTGTTTTAAATGTTTCTTTATGATTCTTGATTTTGCTTTTTTAAGTCTTGGCAGGTCTTCTCTCTTTCTTTTTTCCCCCCTATTTTTAAAGTAGGAGATAAAGGGCTGCCATGCTTTTTGAGGCCTGGGACATCCCAGGGCACTTTTTAACCAACCACATCTCACACCGACATACAATTTAAAATTTCCAACTTAACTTAAACTGAATAACTTTTTGAAATTGAGTTCCTCTCTCAATCATCTATATTTAAAACTATACCTTTGCCTGAATTTCTCTCTAATGATTTGAACTTATTGTTTTTATTTCCACGTTAGTACCCATCAGTCCTGCTGAGACGTGATGTTGAGAAGATATATTGTAAAACTTGTATTGCTATGTAATGAATAAAAGAAGGATAAAATAAAAAACGAGGCGTGTCGTTGAGTCACACTCTTTGAGATCGAGAACAGAGCTACTGTTACAAAAGAAAACTGTTTTTTAATGGACCATTAAAAAGTCTTACCTTTAAATCACGTTCTGCTACGATAATAAAACAGCTGCTCATAATCGAATCTGTATCACCTACATTTGTTTCCAATCATCTTGTCATTACCTGCATCTGTACACACCATCCTTAACAATTTCCTGCTCTAGTGTCGACGTCGGAGTGTGATCCATCAGGAGGATTATGGAGGAGTTAATGGATGAGCCAACAGTCAGTGTCGGTCTGAAAGCGAACATGTAGTTTCCTCTGCAGCTGCATTAATAATAATCTTCCCAGCCAGGTTTCAACAACCTTAACAGCCAATATGAAGGTTTTAAAGATGTGCTATTCAAATATATTTCGGAGAGCAACTGGTGCCTGAGTCATCTCCGCTCCCATTTGATTTAACCTTCATCAATAGATGCTCAATAACTGAAAAGATCCGACCGTTTCTTGAGCTTTTTGGCTGAAACTATAACGTTTTATCTATCTATCTATCTATCTATCTATCTATCTATCTATCTATCTATCTATCTATCTATCTATCTATCTATCTATCTCAGTGCTGATCATGAGGCCTCAGGGCTGTGTCCAAAAAGCCAGCATGATCCGCCATAGAGCAGTTATGATGGCCGGAGTGAAGCTGATGATCCATGAGAAAACCTCTCTGAGCTGCCATCCAAATAAACCGATTTTACTTTCATTCGCTTTTTTATCTCAGAGGGAGCATTTCAGCCCCATTTCGGGTGATTAGAGAGTCGTTTTCTCATCCACTCAGCGGGTCTTTATGATTATAAATATTGCAACCCAGTCTGGGTTGAGGTGAGTTTTCAGGAAATGTCATTTGTGCTGTTTTTACTTATCCTGTCTGGTCGTAACATTAGTGGTGGGAGTGAATTTATTTGTTGTTAGACGTGGGTATGCAGCCCTTTACTTGTGAAATGTAAAACTAATCTGAAAAAACATTGTCTAAACTATGTTTTTTGGAGCCATTGGCAGCATATCTCATGCAGCCAGCAGTCTCCGTTTCACTGTATTACTCGACAAAACAATGTAAAATACACAACTTTTTTAAATGTAAAAGCACAACTTTTTAAGTTTTATTTTTCAAGATACATATTTGATTTTTATGGTGGATTTTATCAGCCCAGTGGTTGACAATTACATTTGCACGGGGGCCACATTTTGTATAGTGGCTGTTGTGAGGAGCAAAAATGAAGGCGCGAAAAGATATTATTAAGATATATTCTATTTTATTTATGTTTCATAAAAATATTATTATTATAAAATAATATAATATATATATACTTCCCCCAATTTTCATGACATTCACTTTTAACTTTTTGAGGGACAATAAAAACAATGTAAAATGTCAAAAGCGGAACAAAAATATCATAAAACAAAACCCCAAATATTTAGAGACTATTAATGGACACCAGAATTGAATACAAATACAACTGTTCGTTTCTACATCATCTTTGACCTTATGAGGGCCACATAATTACAGTCTATTGGCCACATGTGGGCCCGGTGCCGCACTTTTTCCCAGGTCTGCATTAGCCAATTGAGAACACCACAAGGTGTATGTGCCGATGCTAGTTCCTGAATTCTGAAAATGTTTTTGCCGTCTGTCCGTCCTGGTCAGGGGTGTCAAAAGTTGTTTGAAAGAAAGTCACAATCGGGGGCCAAACAGTGACGTAATATCAAGAGTTATCTCATTCAGAATTTTAAAGTATAAAGTGTACATTTCTTTATCGAGTTCAACACAAAATTGAGAACTTTTTCACCGAGAGATGGATTTAGAAGAAAATACTTAAAAGCTTCACCTTGTTTAGTTTTGATTTGACACATGATCTTGTGGTAAAAATCTTGTTTTATCTTTTTAAAGTTTGTATTTTAGTTGTATTTAACATTCTCGTTAAAAATGCAGGTAATTAAAGAGACCGTGAGTGGAATTGAATTGAATTAATTAATGCTCAAGGCGCCGCAAACTGACTGACTTTGGGAACATGTTGTCTAGATGACATTGGTTTTGAAGGACAAGAGCGTTTCTTTTCCATCTTTGTCCGTCCGTTTGAAAGCGCAATACTTTTTGTGTTTTTACACGTTTCCTCAAGGTTCACGATAAAAGCCTTGAAGACGTTGAATAGAAACGTTCTTAACTGTATCTTAAGGCATTGACGCACAAAAACACTTTCTATCTGTGTCACACCAAATCACGGAAAACCTCTGGGAGCCGTGTACAATTGATGACTTCATCGAGCTGCTTTTACGGGTCACAATACAAATCAGCATTAGAGAATTGTTGTTCCAGTTGTTGTTGTGGGTGGATGACTCTGAGGTTAAGAAGAAGATTGGTAGTTAATGTAACAGAAAAAAAACAAACAATTTGACACAGTTCTGACGCACGAGTCTAAGAAGATATTTTCAATGGAAAAAATAAGTATAATTCTGAGTTTGGGGACAGGAGTGGAGGGAAAAAATGATCCATCCATCCATCCATCCATCTTTATATTCATTATACATGTAATAAATTATGTTTTTTGAGTCACTTAATTACTAAAATAGTGGAAGACATTCTGTCAAAAGTAGGCAGTAACCGGACGCGATTTTGATACATAGGAAGCTGCCCCAGATGGCTTGTCCTTTTTTTTTTCCACCCCTCCCCATGCAGGATGCTGAAATGGCAGAACTCCTCCAATAGTCAAGAGTGGACAGGGACACGCTGGATGTCATCCCTCTCCATAGTAACAATGATATCAAAGCATGAGCTGCCAGTCAGGCAGTCGCCTGGCCTTGTGTCCGACTGACACAGGAAATGGTCTTTATTTCTTTGAGAGGGGGGGGGTTTTAGCGCCCGTTGCTGGTCGGGACCACATCCACAGAGCAGGTCTGCTGTGTGGCCCCGAGTGGCCCCCAGTGCTCGACCGGATGCACAGGGCTATTTGAGAGTGCCCCGACCTTGGCCCCGCTCCAGATGTGTCATGTTGTTGTGTCACCTACTGGAGAAACCACTGGAGATCCTTGGGAACCAAGAACATCTAGCGCCACATTAGAATAAGAATCTCCGGTCCTAGAACATGGAACAGGTCATGACTCTCTTGTTGCATCCTGAGCTGAAAACCCGGAGAAAAAAAACAACTTTTGTTTAAACAAGGCTCTTCTTTTCCTCTTCCTGCCACGATCAGAACCAAACCACGCTGGAGCGAGGAAACACGTAGGGCAACACCGTCCATGAAAAAAAAATGAAAAAAAGGGGGGAAATGGAAGAAGCGCAAACATGATAAAGAAACAGGAAATTTGCTGGCAGTCGAAAAGGGTTGCGCTGCCTTTTCACATGAGCTTTGCGTGGCGGCCGTCGTGGCTGTGATTATCCCTCGCTCGCTTGGAGAAGCGCTTCCTCAAGGCTTTGACCGAGATGCATTTGTGACATACGGTGGGGTTTGTTCAATCTATCTTCCGTCAGCAGGCGCTCCATGGTGGTGGATTCATTAGGCAGTGGATAAGCGACTCGCCTGTCAGTCTGAGCCCCGTGACAAAAAACTCCCACCTGTGTTATATGATATGACATCTCAATGAAGGAAAATACCTTTTTGTGTTTTCTTCAGTTACTCTTGCATGAAATAGCTTCGAAATACTATAGTTTCCATGCATTTCTTCATTTACACCGGCTCAGGGATTAGAGACAGTGTTTACTCCAGAAACCATTACCTATTTGAATTATATAGCTTCACATTCCATGTATTATAGGAAAGGGGGCCGAACAGGAAGTAATAGTCTGATATTGATTGATATCATCTTTTCCTTTTTAGATTCTTGAAATACCTCAATGATGGTTTTTATGATTGATAACATTCTCATCATGTTACTAACATTCTTATCTTATTGAAAGTATAATTGTTGACCTCAATCTTTATACTTATCTTATTTTAAAAACAGATGAGGCCGGTTTTTGCCATCCTTTCGAGGGGAATATAAAATGGTTTTATAGGCCGGAATTATCCGTAATAGTCATTTTTCAAAGTGGGAACCAATACAGGGGCTATAGGAAATTAGAAGAAAAGGAATATTCTATTTTATTATCTTATGTCTTTCTTGAGGCAACCATTTCCTGAACGTACAAATCGCAAACCATCTTGATCTTCAGATACTGAAGTTTCCAAACAACCTGTGATGGTGTCGACCTGGCTATTCCTGCATCTGTTACCAAGTAGCTTGTATCTAGCTAGTACGCACAAAAATGACACGTCACAGAAAAAGACTTCAAAAAAAGATCAGACCAACGGAAGATTCCGCCTCTAAAAATATCTAAGATTTCATAGCAATCTAAAACGATCAAATATGAGGCCGCGTAGATGGAGTTCGGCTTTGAAGCCATAATGAAAAAAAAAGAAGCCAGGATTGCGTAAAATGTGTCCTTTGTCTGGGGATCCTTTCCAACAAGGGTCTAGAAAAGAAGAGCAGGTGGTCTTGGAAACTGCTATATTTACACAGCAAGCTATTGTACCTGAGCTTGCCCTGAAAACGTTGTTTCTAACCTCTCACCACATTGCTCCAGTGGAAAAAAAACCACACAATGAGAAGAATGAAGACTACAAGTTACCAAAGATAAAGTCAGAGAATTGTTTGATTTTTAAAATTATGTTGAAATTGAAATATACAGCACTAAAAACAGACACGTTGTTAATTAAAAGGTATGCTATACCTTGAAATACTCACCCTAAATACACTCTAAAAGTAAAAGTTTATTTCTTTATTTATTTCCTGTGTTTAACAAAGAGGGTCCCAAGCTATAGGTGTTTGGGGGGCCCTTGGCAATATAAGTAAGTAAGTAAGTAATATTTATTTATATAGCGCTTTTCGAGAGCAGGGTCACAAAGCGCTTAAAAAATCAAAACAATACTCAAAAAAGTACAAACTTTAAAGATCAAGATAATACTGAGAACAACACAGGAGTTCGAGAAATTCAAGGAAAAGCCAATATAAGTAAGTAAGTAAGTAATTAGTATTTATAGAGCCCCTTTCAAAACGAGGGTCACAAAGCGCTTAAACAATCAAAAAATACCCAATAATGTGAAATTATTGGGTGCTAGAAGACGGATATTAAGCATCTACTAAGGAGAAAGAAAAGTCTTTTGGGTTTTGTTAATACATTTTTTTTATAAATGTATTGAGTTTCATGATAGCGTATGTTTCATGACCTATTTAAAAATATGTTGAAAAATGTAAAACTAATATAAAAAAATAATAATATAATATTTTATAAGTACAACATAATTACTATGATTGTTTTTTTTAGGTAGGTTTTTTTTTTTAATGAAAATTCATGCATAAAAAAATGTCATGTCAGGGATTTAAACAAGGAAATGTTTTCCTGGAACCTTTTTTTTTCTTTAACAATATTACTTAAAAATCTTAACAATAACAACAAAACACTTATACCTTTAAATAAAAGAGTTTATATAATCTTATGTAATTACCATCTGTGGTGTAAGATGACTGACATTATTCCAAGAAACAAACACAACAAAATGTTCTGCCAGTTCTTGTTCAGGTCAAACTTAACTTTTTAACCTAATAAAGGTGGGATGGTTCTGACAGTTGCAGTTGGAGGAAAAGGTTCAACTGATTCATTCTTCTCACCTTGATGAAATAAAGACCACCAAATAGTTATGAAGGAAGACCCTCTTTTGGAAGATAGAAATCCACTCGCTGACGCTTAAAGAAGTTGGAAACTGTATGGAATGTATTGGGGTGCATCAGAATCCCTCCCTGGATGTTATACAGGCTTCTTAAGACAACATGAAGACACTTTGTAAATCATTTTAATGGTTTTATCAGTTGCCATGTAATCAGAAGTGCAGCGTTTGTTGCATCAAACCGTCTCTTCGCACCACCTAAAAATCCTGAGTGCTCCTCTGTGATGCTGTTTACACCTTCCTTTTTTTTTTTGACGGCCATTCAACTGCACATCTTCCCTTCTCGCTGTCAGTCAAGGTGCGACCTTACATGCTGAGCGAATCCTGGCTCACACTTCTCATGTATACATCTGGCCCTTCCATCATGATGAAGGCATGCAGCACAGAAATGTCAGCGAGACAGCTGCGTGAGCCTGTGTGTGTGTGTGTGTGTGTGTGTGTGTGTGCGTGTGTGTGTGTGTGTGTGTGTGTGTGTGTGTGTGTGTGTGTGTGTGTCCAGAAGGACTTTATCTGCGTGATTCATCTGCCTGGTGTGGATTCAGAGCCATGAAAAACGTTCATCCGCTCACTCTGTAAATCACAATCAGGCTTATCGTCCGCTGACTGATAAGTTAAAAAACTGTAAGAGAGTTAATCAACAAACGCCACAGCTTATCTGTGCATGCACGAGTTGGAATGCGCAATAGGATGTACAAGGCGGGCGATGCGTTCTGGCTCTTTTCCAAATGAGTTCTTGCATTTGTTTCCTGCTGATTATGAAGTACTCCATATATATTTACAGCATCCTGCTGGGATAGCAGTTGTCTCATGAAACAAAGTGCTGGAGAAAAAATGCTTCTGAGAAGTCATCAATCAACTGTGTTTGTGACCGGGATGAATGCTGCTGGTGAATTTGGAATGAGCTCGACAAAGTACGAACAAAAATCCACTGCTGTCGACTCAATTCAGCGACTGGTCACGTTTCATATCAGGAAGAAACAGACAAAAGGGAGATCAGTTGAAAAATGGGTGGAATGTGAATGAATATGAATGTTGAAGGAGTTCTTTCAATTCATTACATTTTATTTTCAGTCACGATAGCCTTTACTTTACATGACTTAAGGCACATATTATACCTCTATGTATTATTTTTATAGAGCGGATAATACAACTTTAACCGTGTATTTTTTTACCTGGACTTCCTGTAATATTTAAAAAAATCTTTTTTTGTCTATGAAAAATTGCCAATATGCCAATGCAATGCCTCAATTTGGATTAAAGGGCAACTATTGTCCCTAAAATGCAGAAGGTTTTGTTTAAACAAAGTCCTCTGGAGGTGGAGACTTCCGGGATTGATGACACGCAGTGACAAGCCTATATGTTTAAACAGTCACAGCAGAGAGGACGTGAATGAGATTAAATGTTATGACAAACTGTGGGCGGGGCTTAAGAACATTAATATAATATATTAATGAAAAGAGAGTTTTGTACAAACACATACTGATGAGTACAATAGAGGTCCAAGATCAATTTAAGAGACACTTTAATCTACACATTAGTTGCCCTTTGAGGTACTTTTAACTGCCTCACGTGCACTGATATCATGTAACAGAAAAAATGTATGTAGCTTGGTCAATAACTGGCCATCAGACATGATTTCAGCTTCATTATCAATTTTATTATAACTTCTTTTCATAATTACAGCATCTATGCATTTTAACTACAGATTATTTAATTTTTCTGTCTGTCTTTGGAAAGTAATTGACATTTGTTATCTATGCTGGGCACATACAACAAACCTTCTAATCTACTTATGTCACAATGTAAGCAGACAGTGAAACACAAGTGACTTTAATTTAAATTTGAGTTTGACACATGTTTTCTAATGCATACATTTATTTGAACAAAAGTCAAATGTTCTCAATTTAATATTTGAAATGATAGATTCCGTATTTAAATGGGTGTTTAAGTGGAATTTGGCACTTATTACTAGTACTAACAAATGTATTATGGGCTGGTAAATTTAACTCGTAATCACTGTAGCTAGCACTACTATAAGCTAGCCAAGCTAGCATTTAAAACTTCCTTCACATTACAATACAGTTGATAAGAACCCTCAATTTGATCTGTACTCTATTCTGTGTTGCGCAATGTATAAGCTTTGGCACCTGCAATGGTTTGAATCAAATTATGTTTTTTAATTGACTCAGATAATTTCCCTTCTTTAACTTATCTTAAACACAGATGTCACTAAAGGTCAACATGACAATTAATCTGCTTTAATAAGTCTGTGACCTCACTTAAAGAAACAGTGTCATTGTAATAGACATATGAGAAAAAAACATATAAAATAGGCACAAAAGAATGGATCCAAAATTCGAAAATATTTTCACAATGTACAGCCGAGTCTGCTCGTGAACCACATTAAACGTTCCAGAATGTCATGAGAGACTTTAAGAAAGTATATTTTTCAAATGACGACTATCAGCTGTGAACATCCAGGAAAATGGGATGTTTGCTTTTCTTTCCAATTAGCCCGCGTAGCTGCGGATCACTGCAGTGTTTGCTTTCAGACGAAGTTGACAGATGGCAAACATCTATTAGCAAGATGGTATAGGGATTATTTTCTTTTTTATCTGGCACTCCGACAAAACTCCATTACCGTTGCCTCATATTAGAAATATGCTGTGAAAATAGTTCATGCATACGGAACATATTGACATCTGGCACCTTCCTTCTCCATTCCTTCTTCTAATCCATCTGACATGACTGACACATCAAGCAAATATACGACTTAGAGTCATGACTCTAAATTTTGCATATTTAAATTATCTTTTTCTTTTTCAATCGCCAAAAGCTTTTAAAGCCTCATTTTCCCTCCTGTTTTCGCAGCATGTTCTTCTTTCCCCCTCTGGATGTTTAATGTTTTCTCTCTAATGTTCTCTGCCGCCTCATATGTCGTTCATGACATTTAAAAGTGATTTGAGTCCTGCCCATCACTGTGTGATACGGACGGGAATCGTGAAGGAATTGTCAACTTGTCACATCCAAATCTCTTGAAAAATCATGTCACCGATGAGACGGAAGAATATTTTTCATGAGGATATTTCAAAATGACTTGTTACGCTAACACATCCTGTATTAAGGGGTTTATTATGCACATTAAGAGTGAGATTGAGACTTGAAAATGTCTTGCTCCAAGGATGTCGACCCTTATTGTTGCCATGACAACCGACTTTTACTGCCCTCAAAAGTGTCATGCCTCCTGCTTTAACAACCCCAGTTTTCATGTGATTTTGGTGTCGAGCCATGGTTGCCACGTCGTAAAAAATAAAACAAACCCACTCGTTTTTTAATTCGTTAACTTTTTATATTTTTGGTAGAAATACTTTCACTGTCCAGATATATACGTAAAATACATTATGTTTATAAAATACTGCAATTGTATCTGGGATTAAAGATTTCTAAAAAAAAAAAAACTATAATAAATCATAAATTCATAAATAAAATGAAGTTAATTGAAAATAAATGAAAAATAAAAATAATAAATGTTCTTCGAATGAAAATAGAAATAAATAAAAAATAAAAATAAAATAAAATAAAAATAAACGATATTCACTTTAATATTCTACTCTAAATAATTGCTAAGCGCAGACCAGGAATGTCAAACTTAATCACTCAAAGAGCCAAAGATTTTTTAGCAGTTAAGGCCATATAGGGAGTCTGATATTCCCATCACATTTCTTTCCTTCTTCATCAGTTATGCTCTTATTAAAAGTCTCTTTATAATTGTTGATATCCTTAATATCTGTTTCTTATCTTATCTTAAATGTCATTGAAAGACAAGGTATCAAAATAAACATGACACAGATAATTTCTACAAAGTTGACAGATGTCTCTCTGCTGCTTGACAGATTTATATTTGACATTATAAATAGAAATTTATTTTTAGAAATAAGGTAAGGTAAAACTTTATTGAATTTATTTATTTTATTTATTTATTATTTATGGGGAAATGTTTCCTTCTTGCTTCCCTACTGAACATGCTTGTCCTCAACATCTCGACAAGTAGGACTTTGGCATCAGTTCAGTGTTTTGTTTATGGTCACCACAAGTGAAGTCATCTGGTCGCCACAAAGGCCATTATTTTAGCTGTTGGGAAAAAGCGTGTCACTTTGAGGTTTTTTGAACAAAGTCTGAGAAAGAAAGTTTTGTGGCTCCGTGTAGAGCCTTTACAAGGGAACAAGGGCAAGTAAAATAAAGTGTTAAAAGAAGGATTTCATGCTCTCACTGCTGAGACGCCCACACCGTCCCTCGGGTTCGGTTAACCGCGTCTGTGGCGCTGTTACAGTGGACAAAGCAATAAAGGAGCTGTTGATGGGACTCTAGTTAGCGGTGTGTTCACATCTTTACTGAGACAATGTGTTATATGATGCATTGCTTGTTTTCTGTGACAAGGTTTGCTTGGAGTCCAGGCATAGGAATACCCTGCTGGGAGCCAAACTGATTTATGGACTGTCACCTCTTCCACGAGTCAGTTGGCTTGCTTCACTAGAAAGGAATGCATCGCCTCGACCAGCGATGACAATGATCCTTGATCTGATAGCCGAGCTATAGCTACGACAAGAGCGTCTTTGTGTGTGACCAGATAGAGGATGTGGACGACACAAGAAAAGGACATAAAGAAGACACATATGCAATTGAGGATCCTGCCATCTTCCAATTAGCTAAACCCACGGAAGCAGATTAGAGCAAATTGTTCCTGCTATAAAATCTATTTTTATTATCTTTAAAATCATTCCTGCCAACCTTTTCTCTGTGTTCATGTGGATTAAGGTCTCGTCTATTTTAAGAACCCCCCGTTGTTCGTCTCCAGAGAAGTAAATGCCAGCAACACAATATTGACAGAACAATTGTCCGTCTCTGTTGTTTTCTCCAGCGCAGGATGGAGGACGGGCCGGGGAGGTCGAGATGTTTTCAATCCCACAAAATAGTCTCTCACAGTCGAAGGGGTCAAGGTTTTATCAACACGTGATTTTTTATTTCCTTTATTAAGGCTATTTCCGAATCCAGAGAAACACAGAACGGGCCCCAGATAAATCTAAAAGGGAAGAGGCTTTGAAAGACCAGAATGCCCAGAAGAAGCTTCTTGTAAGGTCAATCTGCCAGATGACAATTGGAAAACTGCAGATGGAAGTCCCATATTGTTTATGCCAACATGCAACAAGGGTGATAAGTAGGAAGTGAGTCATTTCACATGGGTGAATCCAAAATTATACAGAACAACAGGAAGTGTGGTAAAGATACGGCATCTTTTAGGCTCAACCTTCTTGATCGTGAGACTTATTCACACCTTTTCTTTCATGTTCTCAGTTACCACGTCCATAAATCCCTTTGTTTTTCTTCTTCAACCTTCTTTCCTTTTCCATGACCAAACACCCTTTTCCGCAGTTCCCTTTGGCACTTTTGCTTTGCTTTTCTTAATCTCCCAGCAGTTCTTCTTGACTGACACTTTCTGATTCTTTTTCGATCCCTTCAACTTCATGACCATTAAAGCATGCAACCATCAATATCGTCTCCCAGTGGAAATGGCCTCCATCACCTCGTCTAGTTGGTTCCAGAACTCGTCTTTCTCCTCTTGCTTGTGGTGCACCGGCTCTGACTACATTCATCAAGCTCATAATCCTGTTCAATTCCTGAGGCAACATACAACCCTTTATCTCGCCCTCTAGAAATGGGTCACATTTTAAATGTTCATAGCATCACAGTTTTTAAAACATACATGTTATTCTTTTTAATCTTGTGTCTCATAGTGTTCCATTTCTTTATTTAAGACTTGTTTTTCCTGCCCCATTTTCTTCTTTGATTTTGTTTTTAATTAGATATATATTTAAAGAAACTTCTCCTGATCCTGTCCTCAGTCTATTGGCCCTTCTCCACTAGTTAGCTTTAGCTCGACACGACTCTACCCGGTTTCTGTTCTGGCACAGTACCATAGAGTACTTTTTTTCAGTAACGGTTCTGCTGTGGTTCCAAGCAAGCCTAGCAGATGCTATGATGTAAAGTCAACCGACCACTCAGCCTCCAAACACGAGAAACAATTGAAATAAAAACAGGAAATAAAAATAATAACACTGCAAGCAGAGGCACGTCGGAGTATGTTTGCAAGAAAAGTTGTTCCGTGGTCCAGATCTTTTTGTTTCTGGTGCCGTTGAATGCATCCAGTAAGTAAGTAAGTAATTTATATTTATGAGGGCTTTTCCAGACCAGGGTCACAAAGCGCTTAACCAATCAATACAAAACTCAATTAAATATATACTTAAAAGGTCAAGATAACAAAGAGAACAACACAGGAGTTCCAGAAAATCAAGGAAAAGCCTGCACAAATAAAAAGTAAAAGAAGTATAGAAAGAACAAAGTGCAAGGGTTGACAAAGTAGAAATAAAGAACATAGATCAATGGTAATAACAAAAAGAAAACGATAAAACGATTAACGTAGAATAGAATACATCATACTTTCACTCTGCCCCTGCCCCCAAACTCAGAATTATGAAGTCCAATAGCACGAGAGTGAGTCCCTGAGTCTATTAGTATTGCATCTAGGGGGGAGCATTTGTGCACTCCATCTGCTTATTGTTATTGAAAGTCTGTGTATAATTGTTGTCAATAGTAATCTGTTCCTTGGATTTAACACTTGCTTTCAACCATCCTGCAGGCCACATAAAACGACTTGAAGGGCAGAATTTGGCCCCAGAGCCATGAGTTTGACAGCTGATAATCTAATTCTTAGAAGAGACCTAATAATCGAAATGTACGTTTTGATTGAAAGCTACACCAATCATTGATTGACAGCGTCTTCCAGAGTTGTGTTTGTGAGAAAAGAGTCGACACAGCTTTAACTTTTAATGTGTTTTTCTTAATGTGAAACCCCCTGTAGCGAGTACAGTCCCATTACACTGCGTCCTGCTGTTTCTCCCATTTTCATTTTCGTTTTAAAAACTGTGTTGCTGCTCACTTCCCAACCTGCTTCATAACATTTATCACCGTACGTGCACAGTTATGACCTTTAAACAAAATGTTAATTCTCATAATGTCATGTTCGCTGATGGCGAAAAAGAAAGCTTTGGATCTCTGTGAGTAATATGAGGAATAATATCATAACACATGATCGTTAAAAAACAAATGTTTTTGTTACAAGGGGAATTGATGTTACTCTTACATGTGACTCTTTGTTTCTTCAGGTTCGGTATATGGCTTTTCGATGACACCGCCCGTCCTGGACCGTTCGAATGATCTTGCAATTTCTGTCACGGACACTTTTACCTTGACTTGCAGGTACGATACCGAAGCCGTGGGTTTAGTTGACATTCTAACATTTACTTTGTGTGATCTCTGCATGAAGAGAAGATTATTAACCTTTCTTTCAGTAGGAAAGTGAAGGTGTCATTAGTATGTGAAGCTATTAAAAGGGGTGTGTATTGGCAAGGATACGATACCTACCACATTATAATACATTGTGATATATTGTGATACCGTATTATTGTACGAGTCCATGACTTTGTTGCAGAATATGCAGACTTTATTTGTCTTTTAAACCAAAGGATGTCCAAACATCCGCTTTAAAAGCTCCTGGAGTCAACTGTATCCTCTCGTTCTCAGCCTTCGCTGAGATCTAACAGGGTTTAGTTGTTCCTTCAGCTGCGGAGGGCATAATGACTGTTGCCATCTAGTGGCTGGAAATTGAATTGCAACACACAAAAAATGAACAAACGCTGTTGATGTTTTCATATTAATTATTAATAATAATACATTTTTTAAAATCGAGTTATTTTATTTTACACACATTTTATTCAAATATGAACCATAAAAAAACAATGAGAAAGACAATGAATAAAATATTTAAGAACTCTATAGCATTGTGAAAATAAATGCGATATATCAGTGTATTATCAGAGATTTTTTAAACAAACTATTGATTCTCAGCCTTTGCAGTTTTCTGTTTTATAATGTGACATTGTTTGGATAATCACTTGTATTGCCTTTGAGGTATCATGGTTTATATATGTTATATATATATAATTATATACATTTATATATACATACATATAATGAAATGAAACACGGATAAAAGTTCATGTCTTTAATGAATAATTATTTTAATATTACAAAGCGACAATTCAAAAGTCGTCTGGACAAACAAGAAGCCTCCGGGCACAGAATGGAGTTGAACTCATTCCCACAGCACTGGAAAAACACCAAACAAGTCAAAGGCTGCCAGTAAAATCTGTCATGCCAAACTGATTACAAAAGCACTGTGACAGCACATACTTTGCTCAAGGAGCAATGATGCAAGAATTTAGTTTCGAAGAATTGGAGGGAAATCTAGCCCAAGTAGAGATAATGGCAGAAGATCACCTCCTTGGCAGAGGTAATAATATCCCCAGGAGAACATGTTGGAGCGAACAGAAGGAACAGAGCGACCAGTGATACAGAACGATGTTATTGTGATGCACTTCTGTGGAACGCAGTGTGAGCCAGTGATTATGTCGATCACCTCCGAGTCATTTGAACGTGCCCTGTGAGCGCTTGAAAGTTGAAAGCAAAGTGAGGTTTGAGCTTAAAGGTGAAACACAAACTGTTGATTGTTGTTAAAGAGGACAATTTCTGTGGCATATTTTGAATTTTTGGATTTAATTACAGGGTTATTTAGCCTCTTATAAAATAAATTAGGATGTTAAAAAATATTGTATAAAATATTGTATAAAATAAATCTTAAATCAAACATAGTATATATACATATAGAAAGTAAGTAAGTAAGTAATTTGTATTTATATAGCGCTTTTCCAGACCAGGGTCACAAAGCGCTTAAACAATACTCAATACAATATATACCTAAAAGGTCAAGATAACACCGAGAACAACACAGGAGTTCCAGAAAATCAAGGAAAAGCCTGCACAAATAAAAATGTCCTAAGATGTTTTTTGAAAGAGTCAGTATTAGGTTTAAACCATTAATGAAAGTAAATTCATTGTAGGAAATTTTGTGTAAAAAAGGTCAGTGGAAGGGAGCCATGGAAACCAACAGACATGATGGTGCTTACACTTAATAAACACTCAAAAGCATCAATCGATTGCTTCTTGTTGGTTGCTTGGAAGTTAACACTGATTCTCAGGCACCCCCAGTGTAGGACGGAGCGTTATAGAAGGTCCTTCATCCCAACTGGTGTCAGGATATTTAACTCTCTACTTTAAATATCCTGATGCTAATCCGTAGTGTGTTTTTCTTCTCGTGTGTTTTTTATTTTATTTTTTTCCGTTTTTATTTCTATTTTATTTTATTTTTATTCTATTTTATTTTGTTAATAGTGTCAAATTTCTAATTTTGTAAATAATTTGTATATTCTTAAGATCGTTTTTATTTTATTTTGTATTATCTCTTTTATTATTTCTTTTTTCCTTGCACTTTATTTTTTTTCAACCGCGCTGTTGTGAAAGTGATATAAAGCTTTTCTTTTCTATTCTATTTATTTTTTAGACCTTTTTTCACAAATTTTACATTGAATTATTTTACACATTGAATGTTCATATTCAATGTCCGATGCCACATATTTAGTACTGAGGACTTATATATAATATATATATATTACATTATATTCATATATAAGGACTCCTGAGAACAACTATACAACTTTTTTTTATAGAAAGTTTGACCAGTGTTGAATTTTCACTCTAGTATTCATGATGATTTGAAGCAGACTTGTAAAGGACATTTCAAATTGACTTGAAATGATTCATCCTTCAGCGTCCTGCGGTTGCTCCGGTTTCCTCCCTCCATCTAAATTATACATGTTAATTGATCGTCAACTAATTAACAGCCGTTAGCGATACTTTGTTCCGCCTTCATATTTTTTCGAAATTGCCGCAAATCCAGGTGCTCCTCAAGAGATAACTCACTTGTGAAGTGTTAGGTGGGCTGTGAAGGTGAGGACCCCACACACCGGCTTCTATAAACCTTTATCTTAGGAGTGGAGCTGAGTCAGGGCAGGATTCATGGGACTGGCGAAGGAGATGATTGCGATATAGCAGGAGGAGCGATGAGGCGGGAACGAGATTCAATGTCAGATGAAGAGAATCAAAACCCGAAACTGAACTGAGAGCAGCTTATAAGAAGTGGCGAGGTGATAAGCCACAGCAGGATGGAATCAGGGTAATTAGGAAACTCGGGGAAGGAGAAAATTGTGAGCAGAACATGAAGCCACTATATTTGCAGAAACAAAACACACAGCAGAAAACAATAAACCCGTAAATGAGTCTCTTTATTCAATCCAACCCAATATCTTTTAAAGGATAAAGCATTGTTTTTTCCCCTGGCACCACTTTATAGTGCAGGAAGGATTGATCAATTTCCACCATCGCCGTCATAATCCCGGGGACTTGGCCGTGCTTCGCCGTCGGGGTAGAATGCCCGGTTGTAGTTGAACTGATGGAGGCAGCACAAAAGCATGGTGGGGTGGTTGATGTTCTCACACGCCTCAGTCTTCCACCCACGCACAACAATTCAATCAGTTTTCCACATTGTGTACGGTGTGTCGTTACCAATGCCTTCCCCCGCACCATCATTTCAAAAGTAGGTGACCTTCAAGTTGACAATTGTGTTTTTGATTTTACTTTTAAAAAAAGTGTCTGCTTGCTAGATTCATGAGCGGAGAAGTGAACATGGATTATAATCAGAATGCAAGCTACTTTTAAAATGAGTCAAAAGGATGTCACTTCATCTACAAAGTGTTTCAATTGGACCTTGCATGAGCCCGTTATTGCACAGCAACTGACTCAATAGACGGAGCTAATGAGAAAAAAAAAAAGTCGGCCCGTTGGTTCAATATCTAGTGGAGGGCTGGTCCAATCAGAGGGACCTATATAAACATGGCTCTCCAGGGCTGCGTTGTGTCAATAACACTGTAGATACACCAATATTAGCAGCATAAAACTCAAACTAATTGGATAGGAAAATGCAATATTTCAATTTGTCAACTGAATTAATTGAGGACATCTGCAGCCTCATCACTTACTGGATGAAAAAAAGCTGTCGGTGTTATTTGTGTGATTAGTTTCAGAAAAAGAGTCATTTGCTGTCGTATTATGTTATTTTGAGCGTTATTTTTTATTGTTACTAAAACAACTAATCAGAAATGAACATATTGCTTTGTCCAATTTACAAGTGAGGGCTTTAAATTAAAGGCGCTTGGACTTTTCCAAAAAATATTAGTGAATACTTTATTTAGTTACAAAGAATTTGTTTTTAATGACATGAAAAAATGACCATGTTTTCTGTGGATAAGGCCTTATATTTGTGTCGAAGCTGAATTAAATCTTGCTAATGAATCGTTTCAGCTTCAAGTTGTTGTCTCTGCCACCACAGGGGGCAGCGAACCCTGACCTGGTCGTGGCCCGATCCGACGTTAACGGAGCAGGACCGTCTGGAGCGTCAGCTCGGGAGGCCGATGTCCACGGCTCCCGTCCAGCGCGAGGTGGCGGTCAGCGAATGCCCGGGTCAGCGTGGGAAACCGTACTGCAAGCGGCTGGTCCTCGCGGCGGCTCTGGCCAAAGACACCGGATACTATTGCTGCTCCTACACAGATGTGAAGGCTCGGATTGAAGGCACCACAGCTGTCAGCATTTACGTCTTTGTCAAGGGTGAGCGACGATGGGATTACACACTTTCTCTTCATGAACATCATTTGCAATGATTATAGGAACACAGTGTGGAGTTTGTATGTTCTCCCAGTGTTGCGTGGGTGTACTCCGGGCACTCCGGTTTCCTCCCACAGTCCAAAAACATACAGAGGTTGATGAGAACTTGGGGAAATTGTCTGTAGGTATGAGTGTGTGTGTGAATGTTTGTCTGTCTTTGCGTGCCCTGCGACAGACTGGCCTCCTGTCCAGGGTGTCCCCTGCCTCTCGCCCTATGAAACTGGGATAGTCTCCCCGTGACCCCCACAAGAAATAAAGCGGTAGAAAATGAATGAATATAAACACAGAGATCCTCAAGTTTGTTTCAACACAATTACATCATTATGTTACCGCAAGTCCCATAATGCACTGCAACAATTAAAAGTATAAAAGACAGAAGTTGGAATCAGATCAAATGGTTTCTCAAGATGAAGGTACCGCTTTTATTCTTCATTACTTATTAGTAGGCATTGACTTCTGCAACCACAATAAGCTGCTTATTACATTTGCTGGTGCCAGATTTGAACATCATAAATCCCGGCTCTTCCCTTCTCTCCTGCCAACTTCCTTTTTTTTTCCTGAATTATTAAAGTCCGGCTGGGGGAAAAAGCAGATGATTATCGTGGAGACGACCTGTCCACTCGTGTGCAATAGCCTTCCATCTCTCTGACACATCATGCCACAGCGGTTTCCACTTCAACAGCACGGATGAGCAGGAATAAAAAAAATAAAAAGAGCTGCATGTGGATTCATTAGCCAGGCAGACGTCGTCCATTTAAGAAACTGATATGATCTTATCTTAATCATGCGCACACGTCAAAAACTCTTG
This sequence comes from Callionymus lyra, assembly GCF_982586985.1. Taxonomy (NCBI): domain Eukaryota; kingdom Metazoa; phylum Chordata; class Actinopteri; order Syngnathiformes; family Callionymidae; genus Callionymus; species Callionymus lyra. The sequence goes on from NC_141826.1 coordinate 11,870,725, forward strand.
CGACTCATTGTTTGTCTTGTGGACATGTTTTCTTCAAAATATTTCCCCCTCTTCTCCCGTCAGTAACTCCGTTACGCGTCTATCGCAGAGTTGAGGAATTTCAACAGAGATAGATTTCTAAAATTAGCGAGCTTTGTGGATTTTTCTATCGAGTTCCCTTCCTGGCAGAGAGAAACAATCATTCCAAGAACTCAGTCTCCACCAGGTTTGGAGTCGTGTAAACACTGAGGTTGCTTCGGATCAGGGTTAAAATAAACATTTTTGGATTGAATTTTAAAAGGCTATTAATAAGAAAATATAGTAGACACTTTATTTTTGTTAGAATATCAAACCCTATGTGTAAATTATTCTAATACATTACAGATTTTTTTCAGTTTAATCACAGAAAAAAACAGAACATTTCAACCTTGTATTAAAAAATAACTCGAAATTTCAACCAAAAAAATATGAGTTCTAACATTCAAAATATGTTATAGACATCCATTTAATAATCTGATGGAACAGATACAAAAAAAACATTTTTTACCAATTAGTGTATTTAAAATGTTAGAGCCTCTGGCCACTGGCTTTGGAGTATCTCACTGTACAAAAAACGTTTGGATCTTCTCTAACTTATATTTGTAATCTTTGACTAAATCCCCCAAAATGCTTACAAACTACTACAAACATGGTTTTCTCTTATAAAGGAAAGGGGGAGTGAAAGAAAGGTGTGTGTAAGCAAGAAGAGGTTTTTAAAAGCTTACAACATATAAAATAATTTGATTTCTGTTCCTCTACAGGAATTTATTCCCAGCAAGCCTGGGCAAGAGACAAGGGGTGGCCCCTACACAGGTTCCCAATCAATAATAGAGCACATTTATACAGATAAACAGTAACATGCAGGCTCGCTCATCAGGTAAATTTACTTATAGGAAGAAACAGAAGGAAAACTTTGTCTCAAGGGGTAACTTTATTTTGTACCCCGATGGTTTCCCCCGCCATTTAATCTGCTACCTTACTTTTACTTACTTTTTCATGACACAACAACATTTTCAAAAGCTCTCATTAGCATTTTCACCCATTTAAGTAACTACTGGTCGTGAAGAAGAACTTTCTGTGGAAGTGCAATTATAAGTTGTTGCTATTACATCTCTGAGAGCCACAGATCAATGTAGGACTCTGCCCTCCGGGCGTCTTCTCTACTTTGAGCAGCAGAACTGCAAAAAAACAAACTTGAAGGTCTTACAGTGGACATTGAAAACAACATTCTAACGCATAATTTGTGTTTTGAGGTCACAATCTTTTGACGACCTTTTAGCAAATCCAATAATTTATTTTAGGAATGAATAATCAGGAATGCCATTCAGAATAAAACCTTTGGCTTTTATGCTGTTAATTAAAACTTCCACCCTTGCCCTGAGTGTCGAAACATTGACAATTTTTTTTTTATTGAATTCATCGTGTATATTCACCAGTGTTTCAAAGCGGTTACCGTATTTTCCTCACTTTTAAGCGCACCAGATTATAAGGTGAACCTTCAATGAATGGCCTATTTTGGAACTGTTTTCATAAATAGGGCACACCAGATAATAAGGCGTAAAGAATAAAAGATACAGTTAAACGTTTGACTGGGGTTGCGTTATGCATCCATTAGATAAAGCAGTGCCAAAGGGAATGTCAACGAAACACTCAGATAAAGTCAAACTTCATTAAGTGTTCTGACAATTGCGTTCACTTCCATGGAAACGATGTTCAAAGGATGTTTAAAAGGCTTCAAGCAGGAGCGCAAGACTGGTGTTGTGAGCAGACAAATGACAGTGAAGGTGAGCGCGTGTATGACAGCTACAGCGCGCGTGTATGACATGTTGAACGCACGTGTATAACTGTTTTTTGAGTGTACAACAACCAAGACACACTCGCTCAAACCGGTGGCAGTAATATCACACCATAGACGTCCACCATGATGTGATGTGCGTACTAGATCCCGCCTTGTGATGACACAATGACTTAATCCCACCCACGGCGTGTCGGCTCAGTCGGCGCAGAGTCATGGAAGTGTTTGTAAACAAGTCACCCACCAGGTAAGGTTCATATATAAGGCGCACCGTCATTCTTTGAGAAATTGAAAGGCTTTTAAGTCCGCCTTATAGTGCAGAAAATACGGTACAGTATATTACTGTAAATCATTTTCAATCTTTAATTCAAAGAAAAAATTGGCAAGTGTCAGACATACGATCCGATCTTTAACCCAAACCTTTCCTTTCAAATGATTTCTTGACAGCACGCCTCTCGGAAATGTCTAAAATAGCACTTTGTTTTTAACATTTAAAGCACAGGGTACGACCATGAGTCATATGATATATCCGTCATCTTCATTACCCCACTGTCTGTGCAAAGGTACATTGGATTATGACCACGGATAAAAGCCACTGACTCATGCTGTCCCCAAAAAGCCTGAAAACAAGCGCAGCGTAGAACAAAAAGTGGTCGGCACAGAACTCTGGGGAGGCTTTCTCATCTGGAGGCAGTTTGTGGCGTGTGAACATTTGGAAGTGGACGACTCCCCTTTGGCATTCAGTCTGCAACAAGAGAGAGAGTCGGAGGTAATTGACCGGAAGTGGACGGAGGGTCATTTCGATAAAGACTCATGGCGGTCATTTCCAGTTTTGCTGCTGTCTAGAGCTGAAATAATGGGAGTAATCGACGTCATTAAATGTTGCTGCCATCAATCCGACGCTCTTCTTCCCTCCACCTGCACGCAGACCCCGAGCAGCCGTTTCTCCGGAGACGCGGTGACGGGAAAGGGAATAATTTCGAGACCATTCTGATCACACACTACACCCCTTATGTCACGGTACCATGCCTGGTGACGGTGCCGGACCTGAACGTCACTCTGCACGCTGTAAGCACTTACATGTATTTTTTTTTTTTTTTTTTTTTTCACAGATGACACAATCATGTAGTTTAACCTTCAATCATTTCTTCTTCATACAGGTCCCATCTCCTCTGGAGACGAGCGGGTTGATATGGGACAACAAGCGAGGCTGGATGATTCCCAGGCGCATCATCGACAGTGCGCCCATGCTTATCGGACTGTCGTGCGCAGCCACTCTTGGAGGAAAAGAGTTTCAATCGGCGAACTACTTAATCTACACTACAGGTAATAAAGAAGTGTTTTATAGAATGGAGTGTCTTTTAAAAGTTGGCACTGAAAACATTTCAAAGTGATATTTCACCGAAAAATTCACCCTCATGTCGACTAAGGGTTGGGATTATTTTCAGAGTATTGAATTCCTTTTTAGAGTTATAGCCAAAAATGTTTGTTCATTTTAATGTAGCAACTGGAGGTCAGTTGTCTTCGTCTTCATCCTCGCCCAAAAGGTCTATAACATTTTACTGAAGCCTCGACAAGAGGAATTGTTTTCAAAAAACAAGTCTTTATTTTAAGCTTTTTTGTAGCAGAAGTGTAAACAATGACATGCTACACAAACAGGGCAGTAGCAAAAGAAAAACTGCCTCTGAGGCATAAACCCAAACATAACCGGACTCTTTGTGAATGGCCTCCTGCTGCAACCGGCCCGGACGGTAGGAAAGCAAAGAGAGGAGAATGGGAGTAGAGGGAGATAAAGTTTTGAAAACAGTTGTGTGGAGAAGCAATCTAGACAGTAGGACAGAGGACAGGTCTTGAATTTCTCAAGGGGCTTGCAGACTGCAGAGATGAGGATCAGAGCTTGAACCATGAAGCCTGGAGGTGCAACGGGAGGAGGAAGGATGTGTTGAGCTTCTGCAAGATCGACTCACAGCAGGTGACACAGATTTAAACCAGACTAACAGGGATGATTGGTCTACGGAGGAGGTGTGATCATGAGATTGGGTGAGGAGGATGGTCTAGCACCTGTTGGCAGTTAGAGTGATGAACCGGATGAATGGAGAGTAAGAAGTCCCACAATGAAAGCGTTTTCCTGATTGAACTATTACTTAATTTCACCCTAATTTAATTTGTTGCTGCGCTTATAAGAGATAATCTATTTCAGAATTTCAAATATTTACTATTTACGTTAAATAAAAACAAAAAATCTTATATTTTCTCAAGTGTATTTCATTATCACTGACAGTAGAATTATTGTCCATCATCTATTCCTCGATTTTCCGCTGCTTATTTCTTTCGCAGGGGCCCGGTCCAACCCATCTGTTTAGGAAACAACTGATCCAAAAAAATCAGAAAAATATTGTTGGGTCCATTTTTACTAACTAATAATAACTCATACACCGATACAATCTTTAACTTATCTTGTAAGGCAGTTGCACTAACCACATGGCGACTGTTAGCCTCGTTTCAAATTTTAAATTTAATGGAAAACTAATAAACTGTAATCATAAATTGAGTTGAACCAACGAAAATGAGTCATATTTAGAGGACATCGTCTGTTTATAAAAGAGAAAATGTAGGAGTGAATTTCAGAAAAAAAATATACTTTCAACTTGTAACTGAATATTTTTGGACGAAACCCACACAAACAAGGAGAGAGAACATGCTGTACAAACGGCACAGAAAGGCTTGAAGCAAAAACGCAACTTTCTTGAACCTCTGTTTGGAGTTTTATCATTAACGATTTTTTTTTTTATTTTTTTAAAGGCTCTTTGTGTATTTCACAGTTTACCTCTGATCTAAAAGAAAACTCTCGAGAAGGAATGAAAAACCGAAGAAGCACTAAAACGGAAAGTTTGTTAAAATAAGGGAAGTGACCCAAAATGTGTGACCCAAAAGAATAAAACACATTTTCCCAACAGCTTCCTTATATTATATAACGTCTCTTCATCTAAGTAAAGAATAAATCTTCTTTATCGAGCAGTCCATCTCAGCAGTTGATCAAAAGAGAAAATGGTTCGGGGCTTCGAGTGGGCCGTGGAAAATGAATAATGGACCCGCAGGGAGGAGAGAGTGTTGTACTGAAAGTAACGCCTGTTGACAAAAGTGTCACAAAAGTGTTTGAAACATGCCTGTGATCAATAATTGAAGCTCCAAAAAAGCCTCTTCAGGTCTCCATCAGAGAGTTCTTTGTTGTTGTCGGACCAGTCTTGCGCAAAAACAATAAACCTCCTGTGATGTTTGTCAAATTCGCACCACGTGGACTGAAGTCTTCTCTCGTCTTCTCTCTTGGTTTTAATAAAAGTGTGTTTGCGCGGCGAGATACTACCCCGAAATCTGACAAAACACCATTAATCACAAGGACAATGGAAGCGGAGCGAGTCTTTTAGTTCAAGTTATGAAAGGGCGACCGATCCAAAACTAATATTTGAGTTAGACGCCGGCGGAGGAATCAAAGGTGGCGCCTGATTATGAACGGCGGCCGGCGACTGTATTAGGTTAATCACACGCTTTCAGTTCATGATTCAATTTCCTCTAATAGCGAGATTGGGCCGCGATATGAACAAGTAAATACAATAACGTGTAATTAAATCGAGGAATCCAGGATAACAGAAGAGGGTATTTTGCGAAGTCAGCGTCGGTGTTGGTGATGGATCTCACACCGGGAGAGGGTGGTTTCAAGCGATAGTTTAGCCAAAAGTAACATCACATTAGGAAGAAACTTAAAACCGTTTTTTTAACCCCGAAAACAAATGAACCGTTAAACCAAAGAAATTCACGGCCTGCTGCACAAATACGACCAGAAGACACGTTCAGAGGTTCTCTCGGAATCTGAGTTACATTTTTCATCCTCCGGGGGTTTAAAAAAAATGTCATGATATGTTTCACTTGACTATAATTAGATGTACCACACCCCCACAAAAAACACTCCAAAAAAAATTAAGAAAAGTGACGCTGTGACTAAGGAAAGTCTGCGTACGATGTCAGCCTGACCTCTCGCTGTGATCCTCCTCCTACCTTTTCTTGCTCTTTTCCTGAACAGGAAGTAAGGTTTACAATGTCAAGCTGTATCCTGAGGAGCCCGTGGAGCTGCTCGTGGGGGAGACTCTTACCCTGAACTGCACCGCGCTGGTGGAGTTTGACGCACCCGTCGACATCAAGTGGTCGTATCCTGGTGAACTGGTATGCATCCTACAAACATGTGGGAAAAAAATAACACTTTGTTTGGTTTTTGCTTCCTCCCCGCCTCCCCCCGGAGCCTTTCCAGGTGATGAAAAAAGTGTGTGTACGTGTGTGTGTGTGTCAGCAGCTCTTATGTGATGTTAATATGAAGCGATTTAATGTCGTCGTCATGGAGATGTTTCAGACTAAACAGCCCCTCATCCTGAAACCGAGAAATTCACCTTGAGTCAGGAATTATCTTCTTAATTTCACCAAATGTTACTTAAAATTTCCCAAAGACTGTTGTTGCTTTAAGTCTTATAGACTCCCAGAAAATGTTGAAAATGATCATGTAGATCAGTGGTTCCCAACCTTTTTTGCACCCCGGACCGGTTCAATATCTCCATTATTTTCTAAGTAAAGGTTTTTAAGGGGGAAGGCCAGCATGATCAGGTCAAGGGGAAAAGGGGCGCAATTATAATTCAAATACAACCTATTTTTATGAAGTTTATAATTTTCATTTTAAAAATATTTGATTAAATGTACGCCATATTTAAAATAAATATTGAATAAACAATTTTTTCTTTACAATTTCAGCTCTTTTGGAAGGTTCATAGTTTTTCCCGGATATTTGGTTTTAAAAATGTTTTTTTCATACCCTTTCAATGCCGGGTATTTCAGCTAGTTTTGGGTTTAAAAAAACAGTATATAGCTAGAGAGAGAGAGAGAGTATATAAGTATATATTTTCATTATTTTCACGTCAATTTGTGTTCATAAAGATCAAGTAAATATGTTGGTTGTGTGTGTTATCAACTGATGTATAAACCTGGTTTCTTATTGGAAAGATTTCTGAGAAGAAAAATAAATGTTATCGAACATTGTCTTACCCATGTGTTTTTTTGACCACTAGATGAACTCTTCCGTGGACACCAAGCCCTCTCGGGAATCTCGGTCTCACGCCACTGAGGCGGTTAGCATACTGACCGTCCACAGCGTCTCTGTGGCCGACACTGGAATTTACAGCTGCAATGTAACCAGTACGGACAGTACGCAAGTCCAGAACACTCAGGTCCTCGTACATGGTAGGCTAAAACACCGCAGATTAACCAAATGTTTAAACTTTACTCGATGTTTTGTTGTTACATTTGTGAATTCAACCTCCATTTGTGTGTTATAGAGAAGCCGTTTATACTGTTGGACTACAGAAACGGACCAATCGAGGAGGTCACGGCAGGCCAGAAGTCCTTCAAATTAAACGTGAATGTTTCAGCGTACTACCTAAAAGAAAGCACACCTGAAACACAATGGTACGAGTATTCAACTGCGCTGATTCACAGTTTAATTCTGGACGTGGGAGGGTTTTGAACTGAAGCAACCTTCTGCTGTTTAGGTATAAAGATGGAAAACCCATAAACGAGCGGCCCGAGTTTAAGACCAAGAGGTTCAAGATGCACCTGAACCACGCCCTGGAGATCAGGGATGTGTGCCGGGAGGATGGTGGAGTCTACACGGTGGTTCTGAGGAACAGAGCTTCCAAGCTGGAGAAGAAACTGAACATCACACTGGTGGTTAATGGTAAGTTCAGATAAGACATCTTAATATCTCAAACGATTTAGCTGTAAAATGCTGTGTTGTGTATTATTTAGTGAGCAAGAAAAATCACTCCCAGAACACGCAATATAATTTGACAATTATGTTTTGTATACTCATACAACTTTAAACTGAAATCAAACAATTTTGAGCCTAACTCAAGTTACTTAATTCATGTAATCATCTTTAATATTGTTGACTAATACTGACTTTATCTGTGTGTCATGTGAACATGTATGTGTGTCATGTGATCATATAGGTGCATTGTGTGTGTCATCTGATTAAATGTGTGTGTCATGTGACCATTTTTGTGTGTCATGTGATCATAGGTGTGTTTTGTAAACATTGAGTGTTATCTGATAAACTGTGTGTGTCATGTGATCATTTATGTGTGTCATGTGAGCATGTGAGTATGTATGCGTGTCATGTGAACATGTATTTGTGTTGTGTGATCATGTGAGCATGTATGTGTGTCATGTGAGCATGTGTGTGTGTCATGTGAACATGTACTGTACGTGTCTGTGTCATGTGAGCATGTATGTGTGTCATGTGAACCTTTATGTGTGTCATGTAAAATGTGAACAATATGTGTATCATGTGATCAAATAGGTGTGTTGTGTAAACATTGAGTGTTATCTGATAAACTGTGTGTGTCATGTGATCATGTATGTGTCATGTGAACATTTGTGTGTCACGTGAGCATTGATGTGTGTCACCTGAACATGTATGCGTGTCATGTGAGCATGTATGTGTGTCATGTGAACACGTATGTGTGTCATGTGAACACGTGTGTGTTTGTTTGATGTGAGCATGTATGTCTGTCACGTGAACATGTATGTCCGTCATGTGAACATGTATGTGTCATGCGATTATTTATGTGGGTCATGTCATTCCTTTTCAACTGGAATCCATGGATACACTTTTACTTTTTCCTAAAATATTCAGACAATTTTTATTAAACCTGGGATTGACTGACTTTTCTTCATCAGTTCCGCCACAGATTCACGAGAAGGAACTGGCCAAGCCGTTGAGTTTGTACCCGAGTGGCAGCAGCCAGACTCTCAGCTGCACCGCCTTCGGTCTCCCGGCCCCCAGCCTCAGATGGCAGTGGAGAGTCTGGGGTCCGTGTGTCGTGGGCAACAGCAGCAGCAGACAGTAAGACAGAAGTTAACATGTGAACAAAACACTTTAAAGATCCTTTATGATATGTGAGGTGGTGATCATGTTGACTTGGTAAAAACCAGACCTTTCGAAATATATAGATACGAATAATGCATTTAAAATTAATTTTATTGTCATTGTATAATCTCTGTTCCTTCTCTTATCTTAATCACTGACATCTTAACACAGGGTTGGGAAATTCTGGTCCTCAATGGCCGCACTGGTTGCAGGTTTTTCTTTCAACCATGACGCCCTTTTGACCAATCAGGTGTCTTAGAATTGTGCACTTTAAGTGAATTATACTCGTTGGGTTTAGACACCAGTTGGCCTTTAAAGAACAGATATCAGAGATGGTTCAAATTCACACAAATGTTACTTGTACGAGGAGAGAGAAATACAGAACGTACATTCCCTTGTCTTTAGTTGTTTGAATGAATTAAAGCTGATCTTAAATAAAGGACAGGATGGTGAGTGCACTTCCTGATTGAATATCTGAGTAAACCTAGTAAATGTTTACATTCGGTTCTCATGTTAAGCAAAGCAATGGTTAAAACAAAATTATTCAATATGTGTGGTTAAGTAAATGCGATAACTTACTGTAGCTCGGTAAATTTCCATCCAAATTGTGTAAACATTCACATTTAAAATGAAAATTTAATGGTGACATACAGTGGTGTATTTAGAATTGGCCCAAGGTTACACTTGACCCTATTACTGCACTGCTGATCCCATTTGATCCGGATTTCTCACCGGGATCTGACATTGTCTCGTAAGAGCCACGTGTCGGGGAAGCAACATAAGACTTGTAAAGCCTTCACAGCAGGGGGGGGGTTTCGAAAAGCCTTCTCACACACAAAACCCTCACGCTCAGTGATTGCTATCCAGAAGACATCGCCACGAGCTTCTTTCCTCCATCTCCACCGAGATGAGCTGAAACTATCTTTGGGCAGAAGTGCTCTGTGAGTGCATTTTCTCTTTCACTCGAGTGTGAAAAAAGCTTCAGGTTCATCTACAACATCCACCTCATATCCATAGCACCACGACAGCTTCCTTTAAGGCTTTTTTTTTTTCCCCCTCTCGCTTTACTTATTGCTTTACTTCGCCCCTTTCCGCCACAATTTTAAGTGGACCCTTGAGCAAGTTTGAATGCACATTTAACGTGTCAATTCATGATCATTAATGATCTTCTCACAGCTAAAACTGATTACTTTTGCATCAGGTGGTCTCAGACGTGTTCTGCCCGCCAGACTGTTTGTTTTCTCAGAATTGACTCGGCAGTGTTTGCTCTGTCTGTAAGGATAATGGAAAATGATGGTCTCATGTCAAACGCTTTGCTCGTGGGATTATGAACACATGGATAAGGTAGCAGGGTGTTTTCGGGGGCTGTGGTCCACATAGGATGGATTCAAAGTTAGCCATGTGTTTTCTATGAATGTGCTTTACATGTTGCAGCTTTTCTTTTCATCTGTTTCTAAAACAGATTTTTAAATGCAATTAAAATTGATGAAAGCAGAAATAATGAAACTACTTTTCAGGACAATCCTGTTATCGTCCTTTTTTAAGTATTTGCTCATTTATTTGGGGGTATTTTGGGGAATATTCTTTAAATTTTAATTGGAATTAAATGTCCCCTTATAGCAGATAGCATGTAATTGAGTTTAAAAATAACTCAAAATAAAAACTCTTAAAAACTAAACAACACATATTCTTATGTTATAAGAGGTGGTAAGTTAAAGCTTGAAGGATCCTATTTTATTGCATTAAATATTTCATATCACTGCTCAAGACCTTGGCTCCTGCAAGGGTTTGAGGGATGTCTCCTGCTGTCAGAGATGTAAAGAAACGTGTCTTTGTAATGTCAATTTGTTGTGGAAAAGGTCAAATTAAACTGCATTATACGCATTGAATGATTGACAAAGTAGCTTGGTTCTCTTTTTCTATTGTCTTATAGCATTTTTTTTATATTGAATTTAAAAGGCTATGAAAAAAATGGAATATAAAATTATTGGAATTAGAATACCAAACTTTAAGTATATATAATATTTAAAAGAAGAAGAAGATCCAAGCTTTGAATTTAGAAATTATTGAATTAAATTATTATTATTATTAAATGCCTAAAGAAAAAAAATAGTAATAAGTTTACAACATTTGTAATATTAAATTCAAACATGTATTTATCTAATTGTAGATTATATGCATAATAAAAATGACATTGGAATAGTTTTTTGAAAATATATTACAGTGTCATGATTTAGGTAATGAAAGTAATCAAAATGTGGTGCATTTCTTGTTCAAAATAACATTCTAAATGTATTTATTTCTTACTTACAGTAACACATTATTTATTTTACTGTATCTTTATTATCCATATGTTTCTTCTCCTAAACCGCACCATTCATATTCCTTTTACTCTTTTTCTTTTAAGTCTCTGATTAATTGAAATTGAAAACAAAAATGTCTGTTCCTTATCTTATCTTACCTTGAATCAGTATATCTCACCATATCAGCGTGAAATGTAATACTTTTAATGCTGATCATATGCTGTAATATCCTGGTCATGATGACATTATAAAGACTTTTATACGTTACTACTACTGACTACGTTTTTGTGATTTTTGCTTGTGATTTTAAAAACTTCCACTGCTTCAGGGAAGTGAAGTCAACCTTGCAAGAGACCAAGCTTGAGCTACTTTAATGATGTTGGTGATCAATAGCGCAGAACTTTTTGATGGAAAGCGAAAGTTCAATCAGATCTCCGGACACGCCATTATTTACCGTTGTGGTTTTTTTTTGGCAAGTCTTTGTGATGTGCAAGTAAGTGTGGGTCGTGCATGTCGATGAGACAAGATGTCAGTCGTCTCCGTGTTTGTCTCCAGGGTCCGACGAGACAGGAAGAGTCGGAGTGACAAGAACACAGCCTGTCACGACTGGCAGGACGTCACTTCAGACAACTCCGGGAATGAGATCGAGGCCGTCGACACTTCCACGGTAGATGGGCGACAAAAGGTACGGCGAGCCGACGCACCGCGTCAATCCATTCAAAGACGGCTAAGTTTGACGCGTTGATGAGAGCAAGAAGGAGTCGTGGGCGGCGTAACAAATGTCGCCAATCAAGGTCGATTTTTGCCATGAAAAATATTTGGAAATGACTTCCTCTGCATGTTTCCTGTCTGCACAAACAACCACACTCATCATTCTCTTGGCCACAGCAAGACAGATGCTGCTCTACCTATATTTAGAGATTCTCTAATTAATATACGCAGTAAAAGTGATAAATTAATAACAATATTTTAACAAATGTTACTTGTACAAGGAGAGGAATACAGAAAGTACATTAACATGTCTGAAGCAAGGATGGTTTCAGTTGCATCTTTATACAAAGATGAAAACCAGAGCCAATCTTTAATAAAGGACAGATGCTAACTATATTTTTAGGGAGAGCAATCATATTACATATAATAAAACTTAATTCAAACTAGTATATAATTTCACCTTTTAGATTAGCACCTATATACAGTGTATATGTAAAGAAAACATGTTTTTTTGTTTAAATAATTCAAAATTGTTGATCGGATTCATTTAAAAATATGAGATGAAAATGAAAACTAAAGCTCGACGTTGTCAATTTATTAAGAGATTTCACACACGACTCTTAACAGCTGAAAAGAAAATAAACTAAAGTTGGAAACAATAAAAGGGAAAAGCAGGAAATGTCACATTCACTGACACGTTGACAAACAAAGAACCACTTAGAAAGTCAAAGTAACTGACACTTTTATTAGCTGTGTGGGAAAGAAAACGCCTAAAATCTGAAAGAAATATATGTATATGGAAGTATATGAATGACTTTATTGAATATTAAATGGTTGAATTCATACTTTAAATTTTTAAACTTTGATTTATTTTTTTAAATTATAGAATCGAATAATTTGTTTATTGATAAAAAAAAGAATATGAATGTAATTTTTTTTTTTTAAAACTGTATATATATCGTTTGATATTCATGATTATTTGACATTGTCTGCAAACATGCTGATATTGAATTAAATTAAATTAAAAAAATAAAATTAAAAAACAAAAAAATGAATGGATAGCATTTTTGATTAATATTGGAATTAGAATAATAAATAATAATAATACATTTTATTTATATTGCACTTTTTGTCATATATGACCTTAAAGTGCTACAGCAGAGTTAAAACAGGTAAAGGTGAAAGGTTTAAAGTTATTTTTAAAATCAACAATTATAAGAGCTTTTGAACAAAAAAGTTTTCAGGCCTTTTTTTTTAATCTACCACTATATGTAAACAATGCATTCCGTTTGATAATATTCGATTATATAAACAAAATTAAGATAAATATTTAAAAGAAATATATATATTAAATTGAATTATTCAATAAAAGCAAATTCACCCTTTCAATATACAAATTATTGAATTTTGTTATTAAGAAAATGCTTAAAAAACAAAATGTCAATTTGAAAAATAAATAAAAATAAATTTTAAATACATTTTAAATGTAAATTGACATTAAATAATATACTTTCATAAAAGTAGAGGAAATTTGACACGTAAAACAAGTTGACTTTTACCCTTTATAATGGCTGTTACATGCTTTAAATAATTACAATTATATGTAAAGAATGAATAATAACATGATCACACATTTTCACTATTTCATGTTATAACAGAAACTTGATCGTGTCGCTCTGTTCATTTGTTGCACGAGGACCTGGTAAATGTGTGTTGCAGAAGCACCTGAGTGCGGCGACAGCTTGTTTGTGTCCTTGCTGTAAGATTTACACGACAGCAGCCACTGACTCTCCCGTCGTCCATCTTCTCTCCTCACAGGTCGTCAGCAGACTTCACATACGCAACTCCAGCGTGTCGGTGGTCTACAAGTGCTCGGCGGAGAACAAAGTGGGCAAAGATGAGCATCTGATTTACTTCTATGTCACCAGTGAGTATGATTTACGTACACAACGTCTGATGGTGGGAGCCGAGGGTCAAAGACATCGTTACATGTTCGGAGATGAACAACCTGATTACGTCTCTCAGATCCATCACCGTGAACGTTAATCTTCAGCCTCGGTGTATGTTTGAGCTTCATCCAGAGTAACACCTGCCTTCTCCATCATTAGTCCTTCTCTGTACTCGCAAGCCAATGTCAGAAAGAACTTTACTGCCAATGATGTCAGAACAAAACAGGAATTTATCCTTTTATAAACTCTCTTGTCTGTCCAAATGTATTAAGTTTGTCCTCTTTGATCTATGCTCTTTAAATTTGCACTTTGTTCTTTTTTGGCGCTTTGTTGTTTTTATTTGAACTTTGTTCTTGCTTTAATGAAACTTGCTGTATCTTCTATTGTCTGCTGTCTACTGGAAATATATCTCGAAGGATATCTCCAGAGAGATGAATAAAGTCTTATTTAATCTAATCTAATTTTAAAAAGATCTTTAACGTGATTAAACTAAATGCAAAATACTAAAAAAAAATACCAAAACAGAGAGTTTAATAAAGAGTAATTTTGCTGTAGCTTGATTGGAAATGCTATTATTTATGTATATATAAGATTTAACAGATAAAATATGGGACAAGAACATGTAATTTTAAAGGATGTAAGTAAATGTCAATATACTTAAATATCGTGACATTGTTTTTATCAGAATCGGAAACTATTTGTTGTGTTTACAACACTTCAAATAAAAGCATTTTTTTTTTAAGTATATCGAAATTTTCTTTCACCCTTTACATTCACATGTTCTTGTCCCATATTTCCTTTATATATTAAATATCATCTATACATAAAACAAGGCAATTCAAATAACAATTAATGAGCAAAACTCTTGCTTTCTTGGTCTTTATTTTATATTTTGTATTAAAGCAAGATACAGACGCTTCTTAGAATCACCAGACGGGAGAATTTCAGAGAGTCTTTGGACAGACGAGAGTCAACATGTTGGACGTGGAAGTGTATTTTTAGTCGACAGCACTGAATTGATTTAATTTTCATTAACAATGAACGTACAGTTGTTAACTTACACATACAAGATCTAAAAATCTAAAAATCTCAACATCAAATACAACATAGATCACACTTTTTGAATTTGGTAAACTGATGTTGAACATAATACCAGTTTTCCACCATACAATTAAACTACTAGTATCCTTGTTCTTACAGTATGGCAATATATTATATATATTTATATATATATATATATATATATATAGACATATATATACGTCATATACGTCATACCTTTTTGGGCGCAGTTTCAGTGTATCTGCCAATCAAATGAGGTCTGAATCAGCGGATCTGTTGTGTGGAGTCCCTCAAGGTTCTGTTCTGGGTCCTTTATTGTTTTTGCTCTACTAGATTCCCCTCGGTAAAATCATTCAGAGATTTCCTGATTTTTCTTATCACATCTTTGCTGATGACATCCAGCTCTACTGCTCTTTTGATCCAACTGAGCCCCAGAGGCTGAACAGCTTAGTCAATTGTTTGCTAGAAATCAAACAATGGCTGAGTGAAAACCCTCTACAGCTAAATGTGGACAAAACTGAAACTATGGTTTTCATGTCTTAACAAAAAGGAGCTTGTTAAGCTCACGGTTCCGGATCAGAGAAGAAAAATCCTTCCAGGCTGTTGCTCCTAAGCTTTGGAAGGATCTTCCTCTCACTCTGTGTTTGATGATCTACTGACTCCTTCAAGAAACATCTTAAGACATTTTTACTTGTGCAGGCTTTTCCCTGATTTTCTGAGACTCTTGTGTTTGTCACTGTGTTTTCTTGACCTTTTAAATATTTATATTATTGGGTATTTTTTGTTTGAGCGCTTTGTGACCCTGTTCTTAAAAACCGCTATATAAATACAAATTACTAACTTACTTACAATATATGACAATATAACAGTTTGTTGCACTATAAACCCTTTGTAAATAAAATATAATTTCTTATTCAAAATGTATTCAAAATGGAAAAATAGATACTGAATTAAACACAAATAAGAAAATATTGGATTATCCACTGAACATAAACAAGTATATATATATATATATAGATATATATATATCTATATATAATAAAATTTACCTTCCACTATACAAAATTATTGAATATTTAAAATTTTGAAATGTTAAATTTAAACATTCAATATTCTGATGGCACAATACAATAGTTGCTCTGTGTAGTTATGAAGATGCATGACTCAGTAAAAAGCTAGTTTCCTCCTTGTGTTATCTCAAGGTCAAGGTGAACTACCTCCACCATTACCTGTGTATTTCTGGAGGCCAGGGAGCTTTTTTTTTCTTTTTTTTTTTCCCGGTCCTTCGGTTCACCTTGAGATAACACAAGGGTTAAAGCTAACCTCTGCTAGTGAGTTGTATTTTGTGAAGCAATTACTGTTCCATCACCCACTCAGTGAATCCGGTCTTTTACATTTGGCAGCCTCTGCAAATCCTCGTCCAACCTACAAAAGAGCAGCTTGAAAAATTATTGCTGACTCAGCCGCCTCAGTCTCCATTATGTATCATTATTGCTTCCTGTAATTTCATGTTTGTCCATCACCTCTGTGTCGCGTGTGAATCACCAAACAAGCCCGGAACTCACTTTAATCAAAGAAAGACAGTATTTATGTCACCACAAAAAAAAAAATTCTACAAAAATCAGAGGAACTGGAAAGTCACTTAGAAGGTGAACACCCCTGCCAAGGAGCTCATTTAACGTTTTCTTTTTAAAACCAAAACAATAAAAAACTTTTTAAAAGTTACCTTATGGCAAAAACTGTAGCTTCATAGTGATTTAAAAACAGTAAAAAATTAACAAAATTTCATGTAACATCCCTAAAACAATGATAAAAAAAACAAAAAACAATTTGGAACGACTGCCAATTGAATGTTGATTTATTAAAGTGGTTCAATTGTTGTAGAATATCCGTTATTATGCTAGCTCTGAACATAACAGGTCACATGCTAACAGTGCTATCTAGCTTGAATAGGGAACTTTCTTAACTCCAGAACCAGCAAAAAAAATAAATAAAAGTGTACAAATAATCCAATGACCTAAATCAAATTACAACACTCACTGTGTTACATAATGTTTTTAAAAAACAGACAGATGAACACAGACAAAAAATGACCTCCTTGGCAGAGGTAAAATTGTCTTTCACTCTACTAGTGTAGTAGTACAAAAAAACTACAAAAATCAGAGGAACTGGAAAGTCACTTAGAAGGTGAACAACCCTGCCAAGGAGCTCATTTAACGTTTTCTTTTTAAAACCAAAAAAATAACAATAAACAACTTCCACGATTTAAAAGCTACCTTATGGCAAAAACTGTAGCTTCATAGGGATTTAAAACAGTAAAAATTAACAAAATTTCATGTAACATCCCTAAAACAATGATAAAAAAACAATAAACAATTTGGAACTATCCGTTATTATGCTAGCTCTGAACATAACAGGTAACATGCTAACAGTGCTATCTAGCTTGAATAAGGAAATTTCTTAACTCCAGAACCAGCAAAAAAAAAAATTAAAAGTGTACAAATAATCCAATGACCTAAATCAAATTCAATTCAAATTCATTCAAACACTCACTGTGTTACATAAATGTTTTTAAAAAACCGACAGATGAACACAGACAAAAAATGACCTCCTTGGCAGAGGTAAAAATGTCTTTCAGTCTACTAGTCCACACACCTGCACACCTGAAAATAAACATTCATTTATTCTGAGCGGATGCTTGAGCTGAAGCCGCTCTTCAACCTCTCTTTACATCCCCAGTGGTGCCCGAGGGCTTCAGCGTGGACGTTCATCCGTCTGAAAATCCCCTGGAGCAGGAGAGAGTCTCCCTCAGCTGCACCGCCGACAATTACACCTACGAGCAGCCTCGCTGGTACCATCTGGGGCCGAGGGCCCCGCAGGACCAGGTGAGCAAGCCCCAGGAGCTGGACTGCAGGAGCGTGAACCTCCACGGCGGCGTGCTTCCGGGCCAGACGTCCTTCCAGCCGCCCTCCAACAGCTGGGTCCTGGATCATACCTGGGATTCCGTGAAGGTCCAGGACGAGGGTCGCTATGTGTGCGTGGCTCAGAACAGGTGGAACAGAGAGAAGGAGTGTTTGTCCGTCCACTTGTCAGTCAAAGGTCAGTCAAAACAACAATTTTGTATATTACATTAACTCATATTTTACTAAATTAATGTTTTCTTTCCACCAACATTCAACCTCTGATCAGATCAGTACGGAAGCTCAGAGCTGCCAGCATTTTAACAACATTTTAGGCCAGTATCATATTATTTTATGATATTATCATGTTATTTTATGATACATATTATGGTAGTTCTTGATTCTTTAACGTTATTTTACGGCACATATTAGGTTATTTCATGATATAATCATGTTGTTCCATGATACTATCACAATATTTCGCAATACATAATAGGTTATTTCATGATATTATCAAGTTATTTACAGATATTATCACGTTATTTCTGGATAATATAAATATATTTCCCAATAAATATAAGGTTATTTCTCATTTTGTATTATAATAGATAAATATATCTATATATATCTATATATATATCCAGTTATTATATGTATGATATTCATTTTACAATCGGGTTATTCCATGATATTTTCACATTATTTCATGATGCTATCATGTATTATCATGACACAAGGTTAAATAATGATAGTATCACATTATTTCACGATATTATCACGTTATTTTTTATATGATCAAGTTATTTCATGATATTATCACATTATTTAATCATACATGTCATGTTATTTCATATCATCACTTTATTTATTTACTATCACATGATTTCATGATATTATCACTTTATCTATCTATACAATCACATGATTTCATGATATTATCACTTTATTTCTTTATATTACAACATGATTCCATGATATTATCATTTATCTATTTATACTATCATTTTATTTCATGATGCATATGATGCGTTGTTTGGTCATAATGTGATATTTTGTGATAATTTTAGGTTATTTTTATCATTTTTATTTTTACATTATACTTTTCAAGTTTTTCAATGACAATATCATGAAAATATCACGTCAAACATCAGCTAAAATGTTTAAGGGATCATTTACCACGTTTTGCTGTGATTACTTTTAACGTAATACTTTTCATGAAGCAACATGATAATATCATGACATAACGTGATTTTATCATGTAATAAACTATCACAAAACATCTTGATTTTGGCAGCTCTGAGCTTCCATAGATCAGTGATCAACATGTGATGTTATATTTCTTAGTTCTCAAAACTAACTAAATGAAGATACATTATTAAAATAACTTGTTGTTGTATTAATGCTTTGAAAATTGTAACCATGTAAATTCAACACAAACCGTAAATGTACACTATGTTTGCCATGTACTCAACAAAAGACATTTACATCCACCCACATCTGACCCTGGAACTGAAGAAAGTACATCATGTTGTCTTGAACACAATATCCATTAAACTCAACCGCCGCAGGGATGGTTTCATGTAACCGTGATTCTTACTATGTACGGTGTTTTTTTTTTTCTTGACACGACAGTCCAGGAGATCAGTCGCGTGTCTTTCCCCGATGTTCAATTTCAAATGACTTTTTGCGCCTCCTTCTGCTTTGTGTAGCCCTGGAGGCGCCCCGCTACAAGCACGGCCTCACCAACCAGACCGTGAATGTGACGGGGTCCCTGCGGATGGAGTGTGAAGTTGAAGGCCGACCTTTGCCCAGACTCTCCTGGTTCAAAGACGGCCAGCCGCTCCACCAAATGTCAGGTGCTTGATCACAGACGATGTTATTTACACAACAGAAACCACAACTATAATCGACTGCGTCCGTTCTTAATGTTCTTTCCACTTGATCTCCCGCGTGCCCTGCGGCTCCACAAACGTAAATATAAACCCCCGCAGATTCTTCGGCTCATTCATTTCTTTATGTGGTGGACGGAGTTAAGCGCTGATGACTTTTTAAGGATTATTATTATTTAAAGATGAAGAAAATGGCAGATAAAAGTCTTCAAGACAGAAGAGGGTGTCACAGCAGGGGATAGATGAAGTGGAAAAACAAGCCAGAATAAAAGACGTAGAAGTCATTGAAGAAATTAAAGCGTGACTTCAATCGTTACTTTGACGTACCATGTTTTTACTTTTAATTAACTGTCAATTAACTCTTACTGTGGGAAATGGGTGTCGAGTGATGAAAAGATCCAAGAGTCTGTGAATATTTTTCTGCTCCTCTGCAGCAAGGTGGAACAAGGAGGAGGAACAGATGAAAGATACATAGTTTATAGGCTCAATTATGTGTTATAATCATTTAAAATCAGGAGAATTCACAAGCATTTAATCTCTAAACAATCAAAGCAGAAAAGCACTCTGACAGCACATACCTCTGCCAAGGGGATCATGTCATTTTTTTTTCCCTGTAATGGTTTAGCTAGCAAGGGGACCCAGAAGCATAGGATAATAAGTTCACATAATGTATCACACAAAAATGTCCACAAGAAAGAGTCAAAGGTTCAAATCGCAGTCTTTACAAGTCCACTTAAAAACCAGAAGTCCAAGAAAACCAAGCTAAGTGTGGCTGCAAGGCGCAAGATCCACAACAAAAACACAAAAAGGCAATAATTAAATCTAGAACTCAGCAAAGGAACACAAAGTGCTGACAGGAAAATACAGTCAGGAGGTTAGCGTCCCAGAAGCAAAGCTGGTTCACTAGGCGAACTACTGAGAGTTCTACCGGTTTTTCAGAGAAAACGTGCTGATGTCAACTCAGGCCAGGAGACTCTTTATGCAGCACCAATGATTGGCCTGATAGTCGTGGACCTTGCCAAGCACCGCGCTCACCGACTGTCAAGAGAGCAACGAAAACACAGGAAACCTAGGAAAAGACTGTACAAAATAAAAGCCCCAGAAAGGGGAACGTGACCTTTTTCTATATGAAACAAACTATACGTAGGGTACAAAACAACTGTCATGACAAAATTGGTGCAGTAAAATTAATTTTCTAGTTCTGTTCCTCTACATCGAGAAAAGTAAGTTGATTTGTGGAATTGTTGACAAGCAACTAGGAGGAGGCCACGGTGCAGACGCAGGATATAAAGTTGATAGGCTCTAGGGAAGTGTCTTACGATAATTCAAAAGTCAGGATAAATCACAAGCATCTACTCTCAAATACAATCAAACTAGAAAAACACTGACAGCACATGCCTCTGCCAAGGGTATCATGTCCTTCTTTTCCTATATGAAAGAAAGCATACAATTGTGGGATAGAAAAAGTTGTTTAATGACAGGCAGACCGATAAAGGCCAGAGAAAAACTGAATATATTATGAAAATTTGTAGATAAGGGGTCTCAAACTTGTGACCCACAGGCCTTTTGTCGCCTGAGACATGATATTCCGCGGCCCTCCATTTATTGTCAAAGTTTTTAGAATTTGACTTCACCATTTTTGTTCAATATCAGACTGTGAAGGAATAAAGATGTCATTTTTTTTGTATAATATAGTTTGTACAGTTTACCCTTGTTTTATCTCAAGGGGTCAAGGTGACCCGAAGGCCTCAGACCCTGAGATGACACAAGGTTTAAGATGCATCATATTTATAAAATAAAACAAAATTCCCAGTGAAACCACACAAAAATCAATGATATATTAAACAGTTATCACAAGCCAAATGCCCCCGCCCCCATGCTGGGGCCCAGTCTCTCGTGGCCCCCTGATGTTCCCTCTTATATTATAAAAAAACATCTTTGTTTCCTTTGACCCTCCATCTCTATAAATGAAACGTCATATCTTTGCTCGGACCACAAATAATATCGCATTTTATAAAACATGCCGTTGTGTAGTTTAATTAAAATTAGCCCCACAAGAGCTTCAACCCTAAAGATTAACTTCAGAGTGACATTAATAAGCTATATAAATGCAGCATCAGCAATATGATGAGGCGATAAGCATTTGGAGGGCGAATGCTTACGATCAATGCAACATTTATTTATTTTTTTTCTCCATTCATTTTCTTCTCTCCACAGGGATTCTACTGCAGGATTCGAACCGAACACTCAGTATCCAGCGCGTGAGGGAAGAGGACGCCGGCGTGTACACATGCACCGCCTGCAACCAGCGTGGTTGTGTCCACTCGTCGGCGGCGGTCCGGGTCATCGGTAAAATAAAACACACTTACCTGAAAACGGATTTGTGGCGCTCACCCCCGTCACCCGCCCACACGCTACTTTGCAAAAAACCACTCTGGCTGGAAAACTACAAATGCCCTCACGTTTCGTTATGAATAATTATTGATTTATTTGTTGCTCAAATGCCTCAACAAATAAATCTAGCCGGACCAGACTGACGTGTTCGTCATGAATTATTCAATTTGTTTAATCTTCCTTCGTGATGGATGGCGAGGTAAATGGGTTTAATCCAGGAAGGAAAGCGGGGATTGATAGTTTGTAATATAGCTCCCCCTCACAGACTTTGAGTAGTCAAGTAAGATTTGATTTAACAATAATTCTCCTCTTGCCCTCGTTCGTTCAGGCTCCACGGAGAAGGCCAATGTGGAGATTGTGATTCTTGTCGGGACAGCGGTGATCGCCGTCTTCTTCTGGGCTCTGCTCATCCTCATCTTCTGTAATATGAAACGGGTCAGTTTACCGGCCGTTATGTTTATGTATGAGAGGAGCTTGTCAGCTCCGGTGAGCGAACTTTAACCTCTACTAGACTCTAGAGAACGTATTACGGTGACATTTTCAGTAAGTGGAATGATGATGAAATAGTTGTGGCGTTTCATTTCACCATTTGGATCTATAAATCTTTTGAAGTACGTATCTACGTATCCGTCCATCTACATATTCATCATATCTATGCATCTAAATATCCATGTATCTACATATCAATCCATGCATCTAAGCATCAACCCATCCATCCATCCATCCATCTATGTATTCATCTAGGCATCAATCTATCTATCTACACATCTAGGTATCTACATATCTATGCATCTAAATATCCATGTATCTACATATCAATCCATGCATCTAAGCATCAACCCATCCATCCATCCATCTATGTATTCATTTGGCATCAATCTATCTACACATCTAGGTATCTACATATCTATGTCTCTAAATATCCGTGTATCTACATACCTATGTATCTATCCACGCATCTACATATCTATGCATCAACCTATCCATCCATCCATATATCCATCTAGCTACATATCTATGTATCTACCTACCTATGTATCTATCTATCCATCTACATATCTACCTATCTATGTATCTACATATATATCTACATATCTACCTATCTATGTATCTACATATATATCTACACATCTACCTATCTATGTATCTACATATATATCTACACATCTACCTATCTATGTATCTACATATATATCTAACTACCTATGTATCTATCTATCCATCTACATATCTACCTATCTATGTATCTACATATATATCTACATATCTACCTACCTATGTATCTATCTATCCATCTACATATCTACCTATCTATGTATCTACGTATATATCTAACTACCTATGTATCTATCTATCCGACTACATATCTATGCATCTACGTAAAGACAGAAGAAAGTCATATTCACTAAAGGATAACATTATTTTAGTAATGGGGTATGGAAAGTATTACAATCATCTTTTCAGGAGCGGTTGATGATGAAAAAGTGGTGACATTCCATATAACCATCTGGGTCTACCCATTTTTTGAACAATTTTTTTACAGCACCGCGGACCGGTACTTTTTTTTGGAAATATATTTACACATACCTTAAAAAAAATATAGCAGCAGATAGCATGACTGGCAAAAAGAGCAGTTGAGTGCATGAAAAATACATCTCACCATAACAAGAACTGTTTTTTACTGCAACAATATGGTCTCATGTAGAGTTGTTTCATGTGTTTGACACATTTGTTCTTTGTGCCAATAAGGTCAATCATGTTGGGCAAAGAAAAATCACATTATGGTTATATATAGTTCTCAACATGTAGCGTCAGTACCTCAGGGCATACCTTAAATCAAGTGTGAACCTGGAGTTGGATGTGCAGAAAACATTGTTAGTCCTATTATCAACATTCCTGGAATAATTAAGTAGATCAAGATCAGTCTCAGGAGACTATTTTCCCCATCTGCCACAACAACAACAACTTCCTCCGTCTACCGCCCGTGGATCGCTCATGTTACAGCTGCAGAGCATTTCAGACATCGATTGAAGTGAAATTACATATCATTATTTACCATTTAAATCCGTCACAATTTCAGATGTGGGTCACCAGATCGCTTCAATGGAAGCATCTGCAGGCTGTGGTTTGTAAAGCGATTTATGTCTGACGGGAGAAGATTAGATTCTCGGGGAACACACGCTTCAATCCAGCATGTGTTTGACTTGATAGGAATCTACATGAAAATCGAAAGAGGTTATCCTCTGCGTGATAATTTTATGGAGATCCACTTTTGTGGTCCACTGGATATTTGAAATTCTAGATCTAATTTGATTCATGTTCCATGTTGATGACCTTTAACCACGCCATTGATTAACATGAGATTCGTATTTTAAGAAAGAGATTTAAGATTCAGTCTTTCAAAATGAGTCATTTGTTTGTTAAAGCACTTTGATGGTAGTTTGGTGAAGGCAGACAAATTACAATTACCAAAATAATGAATCATAAAAATAGATGAGTTCTTATTCATTTAACTATGTTTTAATAAACATATTCAGTAGTTACTAATATCATTTCTTTATTTCTCCTTTGTTGGTGTCACTTTTCCCCAATACAGTTGTTTATGTAATGGCAACTTAATTTGTCCTTATTATGTATAGTTTTGTTTTTAATTTTCCTGGAATAAGGCAAAACTTTGTAGCTGCAGACCTGCTTTTAATTTTTTCTTTTTTTTAAAAGACCAGCTCTCACATGGAACTACCTCTTTTCTCAGGCCCCTATATAAATATCTATGTGTATATATGTGTATCTATATATATATATATATACACACACACACACACACAAATATACAGTATATCTACACACATGATTGGTGTAATAGGTTGAAAGTTATATCCCGTCATTTTGACTAAGTGATAACATAATTGTATGTATACAAAGAATAACTGTACAGAATGTTTAATCCATAAGTTACCACAGAATTGTCATATAATGTTTTTCTGTCCGTTTGAAACATTGTTCTTATTTACAGCAAAATGTTAAGGGGTTTGAGTGACAACTGTGTGACGACAGTATTTGCATTTGCAGTCAAGAAGAATGAGGGGAAAAAATGTGTCTCCACACCAAAAAGTGAAAAGTCCTTCAAAAGATTAGTAGATCCAGATGGTAAATTCCAACGCAAGACCCCTGTCCAAGGTTATAAGGGATGATACCATCTATAAACAGATAATCTTAATTATTATTATATAAATACTGTTTCTCTACACTTATTACATAATAGAATATATTTAAAAAATAATAATATTCTCAAATATTTCCTGCTGCTTTTATTTTCTCATTACTCCCAGTTTGGTCACCGGATACTCCACATTTCCCTCTTTGTAGATTAACCCTGCAGACATCAAGGCCGGCTATCTGTCCATCATTATGGATCCCGGAGAGGTTCCGCTGGACGAGCAGAGTGAATATCTACCCTATGACTCCACACAGTGGGAAATCTCCAGAGACCGCCTCCGGCTCGGTGAGCGACTGTCACGAACGCAGGATGGATGTTGTTGTTGTTGGTACGGAGCGATAAAAAAACAAAAAAACAGGAGGAAGCCGGAGTGACGGAGAGTAACTAGACGGACGAAAAGTTAATTTGTTTTCCATTTGCGGGGTCTCTGACGGCTCCAGTTTGGGTTGAAGCCAAAACTGTCGGCCGACGCAAAAGTGCTAATGTTTCCGAACGAGTTTGTTCCCACAGCTTTTTAAAAAACACCCTGAGGAAAATCTTCTGATCCCAGAACGCAGCTTATTAAAGATGCTGTTTACCAAGTGCCGCGATTAAGCTTTTTAATTCCCTCGCTGGTGCAGAGTGATGCCAGATGCATTTACATTTCGCAGCAGCTTCCATCAGATCGATTTTTTTTTTAAATAGTGTTTGATTTTTTATTTTCCTCTGACTCAGGAAAGGTGCTGGGCCATGGCGCGTTCGGCAAAGTCATCGAGGCGTCCATGTGCGGAGTCAGCAAGAGCACAAATCTGGACACGGCGGCTGTCAAAATGCTGAAGGGTGAGAAGTTAACGACATATTGGAGCTGCAGGGTAGAGATATGAATGGCCGTTTATCACCCGGCGTCCTCATCGAATGTGTGTTCACCTGCTCCTGGGGTCCAGAGGGGGCGACGGCCAGCGAACACAAAGCTTTGATGTCGGAGTTGAAGATTCTCATCCACATCGGGAACCATCTGAATGTGGTGAACCTGCTGGGAGCCTGCACCAAACCCAACGGTCAGTCGTGTATCTGAAGCTTTTTGGAACAAGAAAACTTGATGAATAAATACATTTTAATACTCATGAAGAGTCGGAGAGAACCAGCCTATAGCTGTCGACCATTGAGAGCAGGAAAAGTGACTATAGAGTTGGAGTGTTTCTGAAGGTTTGATGAGTCTGGGTTTTAATGTGCAGCTTGAAAACTGTTTAAAACACCAACAAGTCTCATGATAAGAGGTTTAGTTTCACAATTTTTGTATTCATCATTTCAAACTCATCTTGTCCTCAGTATAACTGTACCATCGTACATTTATTTGTATTAGTATACTTCTACAATACTAGAAATTTTAAATATAATGAAACAATTTTCAGCTGTTATCAAACATTTTAAACCATATCCAACATTTTTTCAACTATCATTATAAAAATTAAACTAATCAAACAATTTTAACTATTATCAAAAGAAATGTAGCTATTAAACAATGTTCAACTCCAATCAAACAATTTAACTGTAATTTAACAATTTTCAACTATTATCAAACAATTTTTAAATATTATATAACAATTTAACTGTAACCAAACATTTTTTATCCATAATCAAACAGTTTTCAACCGTAATTTAACAGTTTAACTGTAACTAAACAGTTTAACTGTAACTAAACAGGTTTACTGTAACTAAACAGTATAACTGTAATTTAACAATTTTTAACTGTAACCAAAAACAATTCAACTATTATCAAACAGTTTAACTGTAATCAAACAATTTTTAAATATTATATAACAATTTAACTGTAACCAAACAATTTTTAACCATAATCAAACAGTTTTCAACCGTAATTTAACAGGTTAACTAACTAAACAGGTTAACTGTAATTTAACAATTTTCAACCTTAATCAAACCATTTTCAGCTATAATCAAACAATTTAACTGTAACCAACAATTTCTATCCATAATCAAACAGTTTTCAACCGTAATTTAACAGGTTAACTGTAACTAAACAGGTTAACTGTAATTTAACAATTTTCAGCCTTAATCAAACAATTTTCAGCTATAATCAAACAATTTAACTGTAACCAAACAATTTTTATCCATAATCAAACAGTTTTCAACCGTAATTTAACAGTTTAACTGTAACTAAACAGTTTAACTGTAACTAAACAGGTTTACTGTAACTAAACAGTATAACGTTAATCAAACAATTTAACTGTAACCAAACAATTTAACTGTAACCAAAAAAAAATCAACTATTATCAAACTGTTTAACTGTAATCAAACAATTTTTAAATATTATATAACAATTTAACTGTAACCAAAAATGTTTAACCATAATCAAACTGTTTTCAACCGTAATTTAACAGGTTAACTGTAACTAAACAGGTTAACTGTAATTTAACAATTTTCAGCCTTAACCAAACAATTTAACTGTAACCAAACAATTTAACTGTAACCAAACAATTTTCAATTAACTATTTCTAACTGTAACCAAACAATTTAACTGTAATAAAACAGTTTTCAACTGTAATCTAACAATTTTTAACTGTAACCACCTCTTTTTTTTATTAATGTTAATAAATGTTTACTTTATCCGTCTCGTCTGATCAATAATGTACGTCATGTGAACACAAAAGTTGTGTTGAGATGGAAGAATGATTCGAGAAGAGGCAAAGCAGACAAGGTCATAAATTGAGGTCAATGCTGCACTGCGATAGAAAGAGGATTCATTCTATGTCCGTCTTTCCGCTCACGATCGTAAACATACGTTTAACCGGATCAGGAGAAGGTGCCACAGGGGAAAACCTCTGGAATGGAAAGTAAAGTGTGAGAAATGATGATGTATTGCATGTATTTTCTGACTGCCATCATCTCTAGTAAACTAATCAGGACGCGTTGGACGAAGAACACTAGAAATAAAGATTCCTTTTAATCTGACTTGGCAACATGATAGCTCCAATTATACTTTATTCTTTTTGTATCTTTTCGTCTCTTCAAGGGCCTCTGATGGTTGTTGTGGAATATTGCAAGTACGGGAACTTGTCCAACTTCCTCCGCGCCAAGAGAGAGTTCTTCCTCCCGTACAGGGTACAGAAAAAGTACTTCTTCAAACGACTCTTAGTAAAGTAATAAATCGTTTCATTGTTCAGGATCGCTCTCCGAAAACTCAGAGCCAGGTGCGACGGATGATCAAGGCGGGACAAACCGATCAGAAAACCCGACACCCGTCTTCCGACGACGGACCCCCGACGCCGCCGCTAAATGCCCCCCCTTTGGAAAACGGTGAGCTTCTTTGTGCTTCGCCGTATTTAAAAGGTTTTTTCACTTTGACCGACTTCCGACGTTTTTCTGTCCTTATCTCAGCAGTGGAGGATTTGTGGAAAACACCTTTGACAATAGAGGATTTGATCTGCTACAGCTTCCAGGTGGCTCGCGGGATGGAGTTCCTGGCCTCCAGAAAGGTTCATTTTTGTGCACTTTGACGACAATTACAGATGTCCACATACATCCATGTAGTAGGCATGTACTGGAAGACACTTTTTACCAAACCAGTCGCTTTTGTGTTTGATAGTTGACGGGAAAAAAAAAAAAGTGATTTCCCGGCTGTTAAATAAGCTCTTAAGCTCTTAAAAGCGGTCAAAAGAAAATACATCATTTTATCGTTAATTTTGTCCAAAAGGTTTCACATTTTCAAAGATACCAACATGAAAAATATATTTTATTAATATCATGATTCGTGCCCAGTTCCACGTACTATCAGGTAACACTTATGTTTTATGACGCCATTTCTTTAAAGGGCACCTAATGTGAAAAACCAACTCTGACTTATTCACATGTTCTAAATGTTAAAGTCGTCTTCAAAATGCAGTCGGTCAATCATCATGACGTTGCTCCGTTTTGAAGTTATTACATATTAAAGTTCTCTCCAATCTGAAATTTCGCCAAACGAAATTAAGGTTGAAATTATACATACTGACGTCACACTGGTGGAGGCGTCCTCCCCTAGAAGCCCTAAATCACTTAAGTACCTACATGTTAATCGTGAAACAAAATAAATATTTATGTAAACATGGCGAGAGTTAGTTTTGTCTTTAGGTGTTTTTGTAATGTGTACATTAGGCAGCAAACCTTATTTTTATAATTTGTTTTTAATGTACAAAACAGGAGTTTTAGGGGTAAGTTTGAAATGTATGCGAGTCCTTGAATGAAACTCGTATTTTTGTGACCAATCAGAGCAGAGTTGGCGTGGTTGCTTGGACGAGCCAAACCCGCCCATTTTGAGTGGGCGTGGATTAAGCATATTTTCTAATGTAAAAACCTTTTATTAAATGAGAGTTTTGTGCAAAAAGAAACGTACTGATAAGTATAATAGAGGTCCTAGAACAATTTAAGAGACACTTAAATCAGCACATTAGGTGCCCTTTAATTTACATCTCTCAAACATTTACAGGTGCCAAGGTCTCAAGCAGTTCCCCAATAATTTAAGTAATGTTCGGGGTAGATGAATGGTAGTCGTTAGACTTAACTTTAGCACCGCCCATTACCCAATGGTTAGGGAATCTACTATAGTACTGTACTTGCTAGCTTAGCTAGTGCTAGCTGCAGCGGTTCCAAGTCGTTACCAGCCTGCAAAAATATCTCTATTAAATTTTATATTTATGTCTATTATAAAATAGGTCTGAGGTGGGAAAATGGTTATTTTAGTCAGACAATTGAGACATTGTGACATAAAATGTCTGATACCCAAGGTCAAATCTGGCCAGAAAACTCACTTTTTGTATAATGAGTCTTTAATAATAATACTTTAAGAACCATGTTCTAAAAAGAAAAAAAACAGCATCAACTCAAATTGTACAACTCCATATAGCTTTCTTGAGCATTCATTAAAAATAATTTCATGTCCACTTTCCACTTCAAGTCTGATCCACGTCTTCAGTGGAAAAGTCACTGAACAGTGGTTCTGGATGTATTTCATGACTGGACGACGGGCTGGTTACGCAATAGATTCAAGTTCAAACAGACAGAAAGGCATCATTTTTCAAAGCACGTTCAGGCAGGACAAGAGAGAGAAGAGAGGTAGGAGAGGACGAGGCAGGTGAGACAACCTGAACTCAAGTCTGCTTTTGAAGAGCGGTGAGCTGAGCCGACACAGACGGGTCTAATCTCACTGATTTGTTGATTCAGGTGTGGAGGAATTCCTGGAGTAGATCGTATGAAACGCATTTAAATTGTCAATAGATTACTTTACTATTATATTTAATGATTGTTAATATCATTAAATAAATCGTTAGGTTATGTTTTCTCGACATTTACAAGAAAAAGAAAATCACATTTTAAATAAATGTATCACATTGTCACACTTGTTAGTTTTAAATCTTTAAGCGAGTGACGATATATAAAATAACGGGTAGTTAAGTAAACGAAGGTGAGACTAGTTATGAATTTGACATTCTAAAAGGCTAAACTATGTGATGGTTTTATGTTGAAATACGGTCTATAAAGCAGAAAACTAGAGCTGTGTCTCAAATCGTATACTTACGTACTTATACTTAGTATTTTTAGTGCATAAGTGCCTCTCAATTTTTAGTATGTGAAATGTAGTGCGACATGCACACTAAATTGTCGTTCTAAAACAGCCACAAAACTGAGTATGGATCGATGGACACTTTCTACCCTAAATGGCCGCCATCTTAGTGACGTTGACGTTTTAAACGGAAGTTTTATATATATATATATATATATATATATGCATATACTTAGAGGCGCATTTTCAGCCAGCAGTAGAAAGATGTAAATATCTCGCGACTCTCATTAACCTTCTTATCTGTATTCTTCTCATCTTTTAGAATATATTAAAAAGAAGAGCAGGGCAACAACTAGAGGTTTTTAAAATCATGAATTACCGACTGATTTACCTGATTAATCCGGATTAATTGCGTGGCATACTCAAAATCCAATATTTAATTCTGAAGTAGTGTTAAGTTTCAAGTGAATCAAGTTCCAAAACATTTGTTGTGCAAAGACTTTTAACGTTAGCAATTGTCAGTTCGTGTTAATCTCAATTTAAATGAATAAATGGAAAAAATATCAAAACAACCACATTTTATGAGGCAACAGGAACACATTTTAACATGGTGCAGCTTCTAGTCCATTAGCATAACTCTTGTGCTTGTACACTGACACTTGCAATGAGTTTGAATAAGAATAAACTTGTACCTGGAGCTCAGAGACCTGGAGCTTCAACCTAAGATATAGAATTATAAAACAATTCCTCATGTTGAGGCTTCACTACATTACAGACGAGCACCACAGAGGTATTTGGATGTTTTTTAAGTTTGTCTTTTTGGAGAAAGATGAAGACGAAGACAACTGAGCCCCAGTCGCTACATTAAAATGAACTTACCTTTTTGTCTATAACTCTAAAAAGGAACAGATTGACGCTGACACCTCGTTCCCCTCAACTTTGGGGCAACACTATCGTTTGTCAGGAAACAAGTTATAAAAGTAAAGTTTATCCGGCCAATTTCCAAAATAAAACACTATTGGTAGACGCTGAATTACACTTGAAGACACATTTTTTACAGGGGTGGAGCTCCAGTGTAGTCTCGCTGAAACAACTAAAGTTCCACAGATTAATAAAGTTTTGCCAAAAAAAAGCACCCCACAAATGTTCAGAGGCAAAGAAAAGAGTATTTTAAATAACTATATCATCACTTGATATTTAATAAACTGAAAGCACTCAACCATATATTAAGAATTCAACAGATAGTTTTATGTTAACAAAAGCAATTTACCCAAAAGAAAAAAAATCAAGTGATCAGATTTCTGTGTCCAAAGTTTCATGTGTTAACGCAAATAGCCATGTTATCTCAGGGTTAAGGTGATCCGAAAGGCCCAAAGACAAATGTGTTTGAGGTATCCCTTGAGTTGCTTCTGGGTCAAGCTGATTTGTTTAGGGGCCGTCGGGTCACCTTCGGGACCCATGGACAACACAAGGGTTAAAAAAGACAGTATGGTATTACTTTTCTTCAAAGATGAAACGTGTTAATATGAGGTACTTAAATCTGGTAATGTCAATAAAACATCTTCGATGTATTCCATAATACTTCACCTTAAACGTGCGGATTGTTAGTCGAAGCCTCTTGAGCAGCAGCACATTTGTAGAGAAGCAGTCACATGACGTCCATTCATCCAATGACAACGTGTTTGTAATCTGTACAGGAACACGCACTTGTCGGTGGAGTGATGTTGTATACATGATCCTGCATGTGTGTGTCTGCAGTGTATCCACCGAGACCTGGCCGCACGGAACATTCTCCTGTCAGAAAACAACATCGTGAAGATCTGTGACTTCGGCTTGGCCCGGGACGTCTACAAGGATCCGGACTACGTCAGGAAAGGCCATGTAAGGGGTCATCGACATGAGGGTCTAGGATCCATCTCTGTCTTCTAACGGGGGTTTTGTTTAAGCGGACTTTCGTCATTATCTTTCAGGTTTGCCTCCCGCTCAAGTGGATGGCTCCGGAAAGCATCTTTGACAAAGTGTACACCAGCCAGAGCGATGTTTGGTCTTTCGGAGTTCTTCTCTGGGAAATATTTTCACTGGGTAAGAAAACGAATTGATGTTTAACTAGCATCGGATGTCATCGCCCCATCACCGTTGACCTAGCTTGAAGTGCTAACCCTTTTGTCTTTCTGTATTTATTCATTTAATTGATTTATTCTTTTTGGTTTTCATTCTCTCTGTGTAACACACTTCAGGCTTGTAGAGCTAATGCTAGCATTTCTTATCATTAATTTGCCACATGCTCACGTAAATAAGTAGTAGTCACAAGCTCCAGTCACACTAGAAGCGCTATTGTGTTGCACAAATATTTGGGAGTGGATCACAATGCGTATCTAAAGACACTTTTTTATTGGTAGTATCAAATGGTAAAGTTGAAAAACCTGCCCTGTGGCAGAAATTTGTGGCGTGTTAACCAAACTGATTTTACCGTGACATAAGCTGAGAAGACGAACAGGATGGTATTGACAAGTGGTAACATGCCAGTGTCCAAATTTGTTATTTACTTTATAAACTTCTATAATTTTGAATAAAGAATACCTCCCAGATCCGCCATTTTTACCATTTTTAGACCTGCTCGGAATGCAAAGACCCACCTTTTTAGACGGAACTTGCTAGTAGAAAGAATCAAGGCTGCAATGCTAAGTTTGCTAACAAACAACAACAAGCTAGTAAGACACTTGTGCTAGTAGCGAGAATCAAGGCTGCAATGCTAAGTATGTTAACAAACAACAACAAGCAAGTAAGACACTTGTGCTAGTAGCGAGAATCAAGGCTGCTATGCTAAGTATGCTAACACACAACAACAAGCTAGTAAGACACTTGTGATAGTAGCGAGAATCAAGGCTGCAATGCTAGGTTTGCTAACAAACAACAAGAATCTTGTAAGATACTTGTGCTAGTAGTAGAATCAAGGCTGCAATGCCAAGTATGCTAAAAGACAACAAGAAGTTAGTAAGACACTTGTGTTAGTAGCGAGAATCAAGGCTGCAATGCTAAGTATGCTAACAAGCAACAAGAAGCTAGTAAGACACTTGTGGTAGTAGCGAGAACCAAGGTTGCAATGCTAAGTATGCTAACAAACAACAGGAAGCTAGTAAGACACTTGTGCTTGAAGCGAGAATCTAGGCTGCAATGCTAAGTATGCTAACAAACAACAAGAAGCTAGTAAGACACTTGTGCTAGTAGGGAGAATCAAGGCTGCAATACTAAGTTTGCTAACAAACAACAAGAAGCTAGTAAGACACTTGTGCTAGTAGCGAGAATAAAGGCTGCACTGCTAAGTATGCTAACAAACAACAACAAGCAAGTAAGACACTTGTGCTAGTAGCGAGAATCAAGGCTGCTATGCTAAGAATGCTAACACACAACAAGAAGCTAGTAAGACACTTGTGATAGTAGCGAGAATCAAGGCTGCAATGCTAGGTTTGCTAACAAACAACAAGAATCTTGTAAGATACTTGTGCTAGTAGTAGAATCAAGGCTGCAATGCTAAGTATGCTAAAAGACAACAAGAAGTTAGTAAGACACTTGTGCTAGTAGCTAGAATCAAGGCTGCAATGCTAAGTTTGCTAAAAAACAACAAGAAGCTAGTACGATACTTGATCTAGTAGTGAGAATCAAGGCTGCAATGCTAGGTTTTCTAACAAACAACAACAAGCTAGTAAGACACTTGTGCGAGTAGCGAGAATCAAGGCTGCAATGATAAGTATGCTAACAAACAACAAGGAGCTAGTAAGACACTTGTCCTAGTAGCGAGGATCAAGGCTGCAATGCCAAGTATGCTAACAAACAACAAGAAGTTAGTAAGACACTTGTAGTAGTAGCGAGAATCAAGGCTGCAATTCTAAGTATGCTAACACACAACAAGAAGCTAGTAAGACACTTGTGCTAGTAGCGAGACTCAAGACTGCAATGCTAAGTATGCCAACAAACAGCAACAAGCTAGTAAGACACTTGTGCTAGTAGCGAGAATCAAGGCTGCAATGCTAAGTATGCTAACAAACAACAAGAAGCTAGTAAGAGTCAACAGATCATAAATAAGAGGTACAATACAGTAAGAATTTATATCCTACCAAAAAGATATTCTTCTGGCTAATGGTACTTTGGCTAATCATAAACTAGCCACTTGCAAAGGTTGCGAAGCAGCTATGCTAGCTCCGCTTGTTTCGCAAAAAATCGTTTTTCTTTCTTTGCTGCTGTGATGCTACAATGTTCTGCAAATAAGTATGTAGCTATTTGCACATTTTAAATGCAGATAAGATACTATAAACATGCAAGCTTTACTCAGCCTTTTAAATTCAGCAAATGTTCATAAATACAAACTCTGAACGTCTCTTTTTTTCAGGTGCCTCTCCATATCCAGGGGTCCAGATCGATGGAGACTTTTGCAAACGTTTAAAAGACGGGGTCCGAATGCGATCACCAGAGACAGCCTCTCCCGAAATGTAACAAAATTGAGCCGAAATTGAAAATAAAAATAAACGGGAGTCTTGTTGTACCTTTGTGTGACAATGCTGCCCTCTGGTGGTAGATACGGCATCATGCTGGGCTGCTGGCAGGGTGAGCCAAAAGAGAGGCCGAACTTCCCAGCGCTGGTGCAGATCCTGGGAGACCTTCTACAGGACAACAGTCCTCCTGTATGACACACACTGACGAGTGTTGTTGTTGACCTGTGACCTGAACTTTAACCTTCTCTGCAGGACGGGAAGGACTACATCCCTCTGAACCACTCGCAGAGCTCGGAAGACGACGGTTTCTCCCAGGCATCCTCAGGACCTACATCGGAGGAGGAACTGAGACTTCCCTGCAACAATCTACCAAACAGGTTTGATACATTTTGACATGTGGAATAAACACTTAATATAGTAATTAAAATATATATATTTAGCCACATTTTCAGATTTTTTTTAATCATTAAAGTTGTGCACTCGAATAGTGTAAATACCTAGAGTAAGGGTCGGAAAAAAGGTAAAAATAATTAAAATAGCCTCTAAATAGAGATGACAGGATGATAAAAGAAAATTAAATACAAAAAGAAAAATATGGTAGGAATTTCAGAAAAGATTGACATATTAGAAGATGTATTAAATACGGTTTGAAGTTCATCAAAATTTAACATATTTGTTTTTGTTATGGGGGCCTTCTGCCCCCTTTTCTGCCCCCTAATAATTAAAAAGGGAGCTGAAATGATGAAAACCCTTATTACTTAGTATTTAACACCTATTTTTTAAACTTCATTGACTTGCTTGAATTTTCAGGGGGGTCTTCTGCCCCCCGTTCTGCCCCCTAAAAGTTAAGAAAGGGAGATGAAATTCCAGATATCTTGCTTACTTAGAATGAAATATCGACCTTTTAATTATATTATAATTTAATATGATATAAAATTAACATACAGAATTTACATTTTCATGGGGGTCTTCTGCCCCCGGTTCTGCCCCCTAAAAGTTAATAAAAGGAGATGAAATTCCAGATATCTCTCTTAGTTAGAATGAAATATCGACCTTTTAATTATATTATAACTTAATATGATACAAAATTAACATACAGTATTTACATTTTCATGGGGATCTTCTGCCCCCCGTTCTGCCCCCTAAAAGTTAAGAAAAGGTGATGAATTTCCAGATATCTCTCTTAGTTAGTAAGAAATATCTATGGTTTAATTATATTATAATTTATTATGATATAAAATTAACATACAGTATTTACATTTTCATGGGGGTCTTCTGCCCCCCTTGGAATAGTGTAGTTACCCTCCCCCTAAAATCTTCACTAAGAGGTCAAAAATAATTTTGGAAGTGTATAAGACACATAAAAATTATGTTATGGATGCTATACATGTTAGCTACTTTAGCCAACAACATTGGTCATTCTGACCACGTAAGGCTTTATTTTTTTTTTTAAATCTGTCAAAAACTGTCAGATTTAATGAAAACGTTCACAAAATACTTATTGAGATGTAGTGCTAAAGTAAATGGATGAATCTAAGAGGTGGAAAAAAAGAGTTTCTTCTCTACTATTTACATTTTTCACCCAATATTTCAAATATTCATGGCTTGAAAAGATTCCCATATCTCTTTTTAAACATTATTGTCATAGACCTGTCACAACATTCATTTGTTTTTCTACCTTTTTCTTTTCACTTTGCCACCGGCTGTCAGTTGAAAGCCGCCCATGTTGACTCGGTTGATACCGACCGTCTTTGCAGGTCCCACAATGCACCTGTCATCTCTCGAACTCCTGCGGTTTCTAGGACGGCAGCTTTGAACCGTGAAGACTTAAGAAGCTTTTTTTGATTTAGGTGACACTGCAGCTGTCTTTGTATCTTTATGGAAAAGTTTGACGGAAAAAAAAAAAAAAAAAGTTATTTAAACTTAATTTCCTGTGACGTTTAAAATGTCCTGAGAGAACTTTCATCTTGACATTTCTTCATGACAGAAATCTGCGTTCAAGGACAAGAAGAAGAATAGAAATGATTAAATACATGGGGATAGGTGTCTATATCAACGATAATTAAAAATACATTTGTAAGATTTGTGTTAATATTGTTATGGATAATCGGTAAAAATATAAATTCATTTAAATTTGAAAGCACATTATTGAATTCCAGATAATTGCATTTTTAAAGAGAATAATATGAAATGAAATAAAGAAAGATTTGTTTTGTTTCTAATAATTTAAAGGTTGGTTTTGTTAGTATCAAGTCTTACTTTGTTATTCAACACAACCGCACCTTCCTCTTCTTGAGCATCCAAGACTTCAAACATAAACCTAATAACAACATTGACATCTAGTGGTAGCAAAACCTAACTGCTTGTCAAAACGTTCTCAACACTTGACACTTGCTAATTTTTGACCGGGTAAATATTCGCCTCAAAAACTGAAAGGTCGGAAGGTCATTGACGCTGCCTGGTGGATAAAGTTTAACTTCAGATCTGAACCTGTCAGCAAACAAAATATGACAATCAGGAGAATGTATGTAGTGACCAGTAGATGAAGCCTAATGAATAATCTGGTGATGTGATACATATCACGATACAGGCCATACTGTAGTAACCAGTATACATTTGTAGTATTGTCCGAGTACTTGACTCTGGTGTTGCAGAATTTACAGACCACATGACTCTTGCCGAAGTCATTTTATGTTTTAATTTGTTGTGAAACCGAAATATGTCCAAATACTTCAAAAGCTGCTGGTGTCGACTGTATCCTCTCGTCCTCAGTCATTGTCGCCGGAAGTTTAATTTCGAAACAACCCTGTTAAAATGAACATGTTAATTTTAAATAATAAAATCATCAAAATATTATGTTATCTCTATTATTATAAAATTCTAAACCATAAAATAAAAATGATTAAAAAATTAAAATAATATTTGAAAGCAAAATAAAACTACAGCGCTATTGAATATCCCAAAGCCCCATAGGGAACCTGGAAGAAGAAAAGAAATAAGATCAGAATCAAAAACTTTTATTGTCAGTGTAATAAACACAACATCTAGAGAAGTTTTTAAAATCTAGAAAAGTTATAAAATAGATTTATTTCTACTTCTTCCTTGTGTCTTTAGGAGCTACATATTAATACAGTTATCACTCAATAACTAAATCACGATATTTAAGTAAACCGATCTATTTCAGGGAGAACTTTCTTTAACTTTACCACTAGGAGGCACCATTTACCAAATAATATTTGGTTTCGAGTCGCTATTGAAAACTTCTCCATCTGAGTCCAGCATCTACTGAGCTTTAAAAAAGATCTATTTAATGGAGCTTCATTAAATTTATTTTCCTAAAAAGCTACGGTGGCCGCTGAGGCCAAAACATAACTTTCAACACACAAATATGTGAGTTTGTAAATGTATTTTGAACATCCCTGCAGAACTATCAACTTCTTCATCTCGTCTACAGCAGATACTACAACTGCGTCCCCTTCTCTGGGGGTGTGTTCGTGGGGTCCTCCAAACCGTGTCGACCCCGGGTGGAGACCTTCGAGGAGCTTCCACTGGAGATGCAGCGGCAGAAGACGACACAAGTAAACACTTATTTAAAGTGATTGTTGTATTGGTGTCGTCGTTGTCGTAGCAACGATGTCAACGTGTGTGTCTTCAGGACAGCCAGACGGACAGCGGGATGGTTCTTTCCTCAGATGAGTTCGAGAGGCTGGACCACAAGCACGGATGCGGCGTGTACAAGAGGTTGGTGTTTAAGTTCACATGTCTGTGTCGGACACGTGACCAACATGTATGTTTCCTTGCAGTCGCATGAGCAGCAGCAGCAGCACCGAGCCTCTGACGGCGGCCGATGGTCGCCGAGGCTCCAGGAAATGCTCCGTGTTCTTCGGCCAGACGAGCGGCCAGACCTTCTACAACAACGAGTACGGCCATCTGTCCGAGGACGGCTTCTGTGACTTCTTCTCCTCCTCGCCGGACTCCACCTTCTTGCCGTCCTCTGCTGTGTAGACCCCAAGATGGATCACAAGAAGAACTTTTGTGGAACTGACTATTCTCCTTTTCAACCACCAGGGGGCGGTATTATGACAAAAAAGAATAACTGGAAGTCTTTATAGCGACGCCTACTTTTTTTTTTTTTTATACTTGTTCAAAGAATACTTTCTTTACTGTACAAAGTTTGACCCATAACTGGAAAATAAATGTATTCAATGATGTTTTCATTGCTTTATTTTAAAAATGCAGGTTCATTTTTGTCTTTAGTATTTATTCCCATTTGTTAATATTAATATATATTATATATATTATAAATTAATTTATTCAACGCAGATCTTGTCACACATTGAAACTCAGGACGAGAACAAATTTCAATTTCTTTTTTTTAATCATACAACAAGCCACTTTAGACTTGTATTATCTTGATCTTTAAAGATATATATACTTTTTTGAGTATTGTTTTGATTGTTTAAGCGCTTTGTGACCCTGGTCTGGAAAAGTGCTATATAAATAAATATGACTTACTTACTTACTTACTTATTACCATTAGATTATATTGCCTTATTCTACACCTGTTGCTGGATGACTCATTTCGAAAGGCCACTAGATGGCACTCTCTGATTTAAATAATCTTTGGCACTGATCTACGAATTCAGTGGTGTTTTTTTTTATTTCCTCTGGCGCCACAATTATATACTCTGACTGGTTTACAGTTCCAACAAGCCAAGGGAAAAATGGGGGAAAAACAGAATTTAATATAATGGGAAAAAGTAAAATAAAAAGATGAATAAATAAAATGGCACTTCTAAATAAGCATCTTTTTCAATTCAGTTTAATAAAAATTCCGAAAGAAACATTCAATTTTAAGTTTCGAAATTATGTTACATATGTATATATATTGGAAATCGAAAAAGGCAATGTTATAATGCCATAAAATACAATTTGTATTTTTTTATTTTATATCCAGTTTCTATTACATTCTCTATTCAACAAACCCATGTCGATAAGATTTCAGACATGAAATAATGTTTTTTTTGTTATTTAATTCACAGAATCCAAATGATTGGGGTCAAGGTGACCCAGAGATAACACAAGGGGTTAAATAAATTAATAATAAAGTGCTTTTTTTTAATGACCTAAAGGGTTCTTTCGTTTTAAACCGCTGTCTATAGTGTCACTTAAAGAAACAGTGTCTTTATAATAACCAGAAAATTTGTTGAACTGCGGGACAGACATAAAATTCTGTATTTATTTTTAAAATAATTAAACATTCTATTCAAAAAAAAGTGAATTACATTTTGAAATAACATCGTTGCAAATAACAAGCAGTACTTTTGACACAAATGTTCCTGGTCAAAAAAATTACGACATTGAAATATGTATTATGGAATTTAATGACTTTGATAAACATTTGAGATTCTTCTACATACTGTAATTTTCATTTAAGAAATTATTATTTATGAAAGTGTAGTTGGTCCATTTTTTTTATTTGACCTCATTGCGGGCCGCATAGATCGAGTCAAAGGGCTGAGTGTCATCTTCACTAACCTTGAGAGCAGATGATCTCTACCCGAGACATCAAATAATTAAATAAAACGTAACACTTGACGTCATTTCAATCACTAAACGATCATAAAACGGACAGTTAAGAGGTTTTCATGAATGACTCGCACGACGCGGACGCAGTTATGTCATCAAACTAACAACCCTTCTGGGTGTGGTCAAGAAAATCCTGCTCATTATGACCAAGAACCAGCATCAACACCAGCGCTCTCGTGTCTTGATGACTGGGTGGGTCCGAGGTCTTGACCTCTATATGACGAGCACGGAAGATTTGTACTTTCAGAAAAAAAAGTGATGAGTCAATAAACAGCTTCTGCTTTAAGAACTTCAAGTATTTCCTGTGAAATACTTTTGATTATTTCATTCTTTTTTTATTTTGGAGTTCCGAACATTTTCGTGAGGAGTATCATGGGATTCTCGACATGAATGGAACCCAAAGTGTGAGTCACGGCGTCGAAGGCTCGCTCTGATGACATCACTGATGACAGGGCTACAGCGCCAGCTGAGGGCAAATAAGCTGCGTCTGCGTTTGAAGTCCAGCTTACAAACGTCAGGGTAATAATACGGCGGCAGAAGGTGCAAAGGTCTCCTGGGGACGACGAGCGGCTGATAACGCTAAAACACAATGAGGTCAACTGAACATTATCTGTCTGTGACAACAAAGTGTGAGTAAACAGCGTGAACGCCCCCCCCGAGTTAAGAAGGAAAACCTCGTCATATCGTCACAAAATCTTTACGCATTCTGGAATATCTGTATATTAAGACAATGAGTGACTTAGAAAACGTATTTATCGTTTTGACCGCCTACATTTGATACATATCATTTGCACTTCCTTATAACACGTATTAAAAAATATACATGTGTTTAATCATTTGTTAAAGCCAAGCGCCAGGGGCCAAAGTCATGTACCGGGCCCTCGAGAGTTTCAACATATATTTGGCTAAACATTTAATCTATTAAACTACAAAGTGTTGTCTTGTGTATATATATATATATATATATATATATATGTATGTCAACGTACAGATTGGAATCCAGTAGGAGCTGGAATCCTACTAGTACAGATTGGAATTCCAATCCCTACAACTAAACTGGGATCTGAATATTGGAATTCCAATCCTAGGAGGATCCAGATTCTAGTAGTGAATTCCAATCTCTACTAGGAGAAATTTGAATCCTACTACTGTACTGAGATCTAGGACAAATGGGAGTTCTACTAGGACAATCTCCAATTCTAATATGACAAATTCGGATTACATGAAAATGTTTTGGAAAATAATACTGAATCATTTCACACCTTGAAATTTCAGCAATGGTAAACCTACATCTACCATTACTATTCTAGGTGAATT
This sequence comes from Callionymus lyra, assembly GCF_982586985.1. Lineage (NCBI taxonomy): Eukaryota > Metazoa > Chordata > Actinopteri > Syngnathiformes > Callionymidae > Callionymus > Callionymus lyra. The sequence continues at coordinate 11,912,862 of NC_141826.1, forward strand.
ACTTGATATTTTAGATATCTAGTAACCCTTCTGTCAATACACATTGTTACCATGGGGACAGCCATCTGGTCCAGGTCATTGAACTTATTCATTTGGACTATTACGGAATTTCCCATGATAGATTGGAATCAAGATTCAAGTACAGATTGGAATTATAATCTCTACTAGTAGGATCTGGAATCCTACTAGTACAGATTGGAATTACAATGTGTACTAGTATGATTCCAATCTATCTATATATATATATATATATATATATATATACACTAATAGAAGGGAATTTGTTGACTTTTTGTGTGTGTTGACATTACTACAGTGGTCCCTAAACTACCCGTTTCCACATTTTTTGACTCATTTTGATATTTTTTTCATATACAGTCTGTGACAAAAATATAGAACCACCCATTTTCAAGGGAGTAAATTATTTTCTTGGAGAAGCTAAATAACAATCAATGTTGTATGTTTTTATTCTACAAAAACCTAGATTTGTCGCTTGTAAGAAGGTCTCGTTTGAAATATCAAAATTATATTTTCTTGATGAGGTGGTCAAGACCGAAGCCGGTTCAAACCGGTCTAGAGGTCCAGCAGGGAACCATTATGACAAAGTTACTGATGACTTAAACACACTGACCCAGAAACAAACACATTTAGATGACTTCGAATATCCAGCCTTGAAGTATTCATCTGATAAAATTGGTCAAAATAAATATTTTTTGGGGGAAATATGGAACAAAACAATAATAAATCAAATTAAAGAGTAGGATCTGGAATCTCATCTGTGTTCAGGCAGCAGAATTCCTGCGTCTTTCTGTGAAGACTTTTGAACGTTTTTTTTTACTTTTTTGTGGTCGACAGCAGAAAACGGACGGAAAGGTTAACCTTTTAAAATGTAGATTTAGATTAGATTTTCCTTTATTTCCTGTCTTTTTTAGACACCCGTGCAATCGTCCCTTTTTTGCTTCTACAAACCGACACTGGCGCCACATTAGAGAAGCAAAAAGTTACGTGGCCCTCACAGGAATAAAGTTTGGGGCCCCCTGCCTTAGGTCGCAATGGACAGTGGGAGGAAATCAGAGCTCAGAGGCAACACTTCCTGTAACCGGCCTGGACACAGGAAGTGTCCGTCCCTGTGGCTCTGCCCTTTAGCCAAGCTTCGTTAATGATTAACACCAGGACTGACGCGGTGAGAGGGCTTTTGCACTATTCGTAGAACCGGGGTTATGGCTGGGGTTACACAACTTGAGCAAACATATTGTGTCATTTCTTTTACTTGGATCAAATCACATGACCAGATTCAGAGAAATTGATTTAATCATCAGTGATCAAGAAGAAATCCATGTATAAAAAAAAAAAAGGAATAAAGTGAGAAAAACATCCCGCTCAAGAAAATCTCTTCGACATAAAGTAATAAAATAAACAGATTATGTACCACTTAAAACGAGGACAGATACAACAACATTTGCTTCATTTTTGTTTGTCGTCAGATCAACAGGTAAAATACAAACTTACAGAAATGTAAACAGTGGACTTAAGTGAAAGAAAAAGGACCGAGGCTTAGTAACATACAATAGTGTCGCGATCACACTTCAGTCGATTGTGTAAAAAATGATTGAGTATTTGGTCCGAGGAATATTTGGCTTCATGAAATGAAATATGTACTTTTGATTCTTGGACGTTGTACAAATGCCATTCACTTTTATAAATATCGAATGCGACCTTGAACGGGGGTCACCGATTGGGACCAGAGAGTCAGTAACGGAGCTGCAGTCTTGGGGTCTGGTAGATAGATCCACTTCATTCATGGAGATTTAACTACCGGGCTGGGGATTTTTTTTTTTTTTTTTTTTAAACGTATAAATAAGTCACGAGGAGCGGAGGATACGTCTTCAGGACATTTTTCCGATTTGGATTTTCTTCCAGGCCTCCGAGGCTGTGAATATGCAGGAGTCGATGATGCCTGCGACCGTGAACGTCCCTCCTACGATGGCACAGATCTAAAAAAAACAACAGCACGGTTGACGGTTAAATGGCTCCAGAAAAGATTCCATATCAGCTGATTTTTCATCTCCAGCGGAATGTTCTTCCGTCATCCGTGCTCTTTGCTGGAATCCAGCGCATTCTCAAGCTGACTCACGATCCACACCTGTGACTCATCATCACACTTTAAGGACGCTCATCTCCCGCTGGTGCACTTAAGTCATCGTGAACTTTACACAAAATCAACAAGGAGACTAATGATCCGACTCGTCATCCTCAGTGGGCCGTTTCCGCCTGACGCCATTTTCTTGATGAGGTGGTCAAGACCGAAGCCGGTTCAAACCGGTCTTTGAGGCCCAGCAGGGAACCATTATGACAAAGTTACTGATGACTTACACACACTGACCCAGAAACAAACACGTTTAGATGACTTCACTGACTCCTTTGAGAAACATCTTAAGACGTTTTTATTTGTTCAGGCTTTTCCTTGATTTTCTGGAACTCCTGTTGTGTTATCAGTTTTATCTTGATCTTTAAAGTATATACTTTATTGAATATTGTTTTGATTGTTTAAGCGCTTTGTGACCCTGATCTGGAAAAGCGCTATACAAATAAAAATTACTTACTTACTTACTTCGAATATCCAGCCTTAAAGTATTCATCTGATACAATTGGCCAAAATATATATTTTTTGGGAAAAATGGAACAAAACAATAATAAATCAAATTGAAAAAGTAGGATTTGGAATCTCATCTGTGTTCAGAATTCCTGGGTCTTTCTGTGAAGACTTTTATACGTTTTTTTTGACTTTGTGGTCGACAGCAGAAACCGGACGGAAAGGTTAACCTTTTAAAATTTAAATTAGATTTTCCTTTATTAGTCCAACAAGACGATTGTGTGTAATTCAGTGACACAGTTTTTATTTCAGAGTAACTGCTCGTCATTGGCAAGTTCATGAAAAAGTCTTTAAAAAATTCTCAAAAACTCACTCAAATATTTCACACTGTTGTTTTTGTGTCGACCTGCCTTTGCATTGGGATGTTTTCACATTGCTTAAAAAATTCCACAAGTCTTATCCCCTGCTGAGGTTCTGCTTGGCTGCCTCCACGCCCTCTCGGGAAGAATGAGTCACAAAAATGTTGTGAGGCAGACGAGCGAATGCTAATAAAATAATAATTAGCGGTCTTTGCCACGCAAGTTTGATCACATGCTAATGTCAACACACATCTTGTAGTTTGTGTTGTACCCTCCCATCTTTTGAGAACATATATTTAATTCAATTAAGCCAACATTGGGTTTGAAAAGCTCAAAGGAGACCCCGAGAGGGATCAATAAAGCCAAAACAAACCTGGATTTCGACGGTGATCGGCGTCACTAACATGGGGACGACCAATGAAACGTGACGGTAGCTCACTTACTGTCGTGATGAAGCGGTACAGCGGCTGCCTCCTCTCGGTGTACTTGACGGTGATCGGGCTGAGGTCGTACCGGAACCAGATGGCCGGTATTATCCTGCCCGTGTGACTGTACGCGACGTATTCCTGCGGGGGAACAGAACAGAACAATCGTTACTCACTTCCGAGGCACAGCGAACGCTAAAAACGATCCGTTCGCGATGAGATCTGCGGCTTCATCCGTCAATTCTGGACGATGTTGTTTATGAGTCACGCCGGCGTTTGTTTAGAATAGAAACATAAAAGTCACAAATGACTAAATAAGCGCGAGCCCGGTTTTTAATTCGACTCAGATGGGAGCCGATGACGGACGCCGATGATGTGAAGAGTTCAGAGAGGCAGTAAGGAGATCCATCTGCGTGAAGAAATGATGACACGAGAAAAGAATTTGAAGATTGGCAGAAACATAATAATAAAAAAAAGGGGAGCTATGAAGTAAACACATCACATCAGAATAAATCACTCGTGAAGGCCTTGACCAGAATCTGCATTCTGACCCCTTTTTCTTGTGTTCCCTTCATGTGAATCATGGGAATATCTGCCTCAACATCCGAGTTCACAGCCGGCACTGTTGTTACTTCAAATCTGAGCCTGTAGCCATCACAGTTCTAGGAGTTGTTGACATGTCGCGCACGTCGCACACGTCACCTTGAGTGTTGATAACACACGCTACTCTGGTATTTTGACACGCTACATGAGAAAGAAAGGGATTGATAAGGTTTTTGTTTTTGTTTTTAAATGGGGGAAATCACCTTGCTGGCCACAGTGTACTGGTAAGAGAACTTCTGTCGACCGGACAGATCTTCATATACTGTTGGTACGATCTTCAGGATGTAGTCGTGTGACGCCAGAGCTGTGAGGACAAGAACCCATTAAGACCTTCTGTCCTTACAGGTGAGCGGGAAAGGTGGACACGTACGATTAGAGGAAAGCTTGTCGGCGCCTCCTAATGCGTTAAAAGCACCTTGCACCTTCAGGCCCTGTGAGAGAAACCAAAAAATTTCATCTTAAAAAAACATCTCCATGGTAACAGTCATCAATTAATCCTGAATTCTGAAGCCAAGAACCTGAACCTTTTTGGGTAAAAACAAAAATAAAAGGAAAAGGAAAAGAGAAGGAAAGAGAAATCTTTGTTCCTATTTCTATCTGTAGCCAAATAATGTAAACCATCACATTGGCATTCAGCAATGATTTTTTCATTTTAATAATTTCATTAAATAATAGATTTTTAGAAATGTTTTTTTTATTTTCTAAATAATTTAATTAAAACATTCACACATTTTCAAAATGAATGAAATTTTATACATAGAGTTTTATGTTCCAATTCCAATAACTGAAAAATATATTTTTTTAAATTGCAATTTCTTTTTTAATTCATTCATTTTTTAATTCAATATGCCTTCTTAAAAGTTAAATGTCGATATAATGGCGCCAACGTTTTTATATCTAATTTGAAAGGAAATGAATATAAAAAAATTGAATTAAGAACATTTATTTGTTAATTATTTAAAATGGATTGGAATTGAAACCCCTTTCAAACAACAACATATGCTGTACTATCATTGGGTGGGGATTATAGTATTATTCTGGTGCATTTAGCTCTTAGCAATTTAGATGAAGATCCTCATTAAGCCGAGTAATACTTCAACTTAAGCCAAAAAAAAGCATTAACAACAAGAGTAAAAAACAAAGGGATTTCCATTTATAGCCAAATAACAATTCCAACCATCACATTGGAAAGTACAAGCTAAGTATAACAACCAAATAGTTAGCTTTCAAATTGGCATTACTCTGGGAGGTTTGTAATATCATTACGTAACTTAAGGAAAAGCAAAATGCCAGAGTCTCAAAGCGTCAAACCATATTTGGGAATTCCAAAATGTCAACCCTCTCTTTCCAGCAGCCAAGTATGCACCTGCAGTTTTTCCCCAAATGCCAGCTTGTGGATGTTGTGTGTCATATCCGGACTGTTGGGTTGGGCAGTGGCGCTGTGCGTCGACACGTGGAAGTTTCCTGGCACCTGCAGGCGCACACATACGTATCTTAGACCACCTGCAACACATTTGGGTCGGCTAATGACAGCGTGTACGCACATGCACTCGGCTGGAAAACGACAAGTTCTCTACCCAGGGAAAAAAAAACGAGTTAGGAAAAACTAATTTCCTAACGTAACAGTTGCGCTAATTATTCCACGAGCGACGGTGCGAAATGTCCCGACTCCTGGGTTAATGATTTTTTTTCGTGGAAGTGGAAAACCTGACACGTTTGTTACGAATTAACTTCTTGGGACAAAACGTGCATTTGTCACACTTCCTGTTGAATTGATCCGTCAAGACATCGCATTAACCATTTAACGTTGCTTTACTTTGTTGATGGTGAATTCTCCTTCGAAGCGACAACCGTCTCCTTGGTTCAGAGGAATCTTCATGGAGTTGTCGATGTGACCGACTTCATGGCGGCCCATCTCATCCTGGATGTCCAAACCGACCACTGGAATAAAAATAATGTATCCTTGCGTTAAAAAAAAACCAAGCAATTCTTGAATCATTGATCAAAAGATCTAGGGTATAATAATTGGGGCACATTAGGAGGGAATTAATAAAGACAAAATAAACTTATTTTTCAATTATATATGTAATTCAATTCAATTTTTTAAATTAATTTCCTTGTTTTCATTATTTATTCCCTAATTACTGGGGCAATCCATTAGTTGCATAGTCAGCAGTGCCATATTTAAAACAAAATTAATACAGAAAAATTAATATAAATAGGGTTTGTTTTTGTGATGCATACAGAATAAAATAGTGACATAAGGTAACACACAAAATATATATGTTGTGCTTACAACACTGGCAAAAAAACTTCTTATTCTGATTAAATTATTTCCACATTTTTCTGCTTATCTTCTGTATTTATTCCTATATTTTTCCACTTTTAATTGCAGAATTTTCTGATTTGTTTGTACATTTCATTCTCAACTATTTCAATAAACCTTTTCGGTTTCCCTAAACTAACTTCACTAAACCTTACTAAATCGTTCCGGGGGAGCAAGTACAGAATAAAAGAGTGACATAATGTAACATACAAAATATATATGTTGTGCTTACAACACTGGCAAAAAACCTTATTATGATTAATTTATTTCCACATTTTTCCGCTTATCTTCCCCATTTATTCCTATATTTTTCCACTTTTAATTGCAGAATTTTCTGATTTGCTTGTACCTTTAATTCTAAATTTGTATTTATTTCTGAAATAATAAAAAACAATTTGCTTTTGACGACATATTTTGCAAGATTGAGGGACTGTTTTGATTCACTTTTTATGTTAATCATCCTTAAAGATTGTGAGGAAATAAAGAAAAAGTACAACAACAATTCTTTTCACGTCCTACAAACATGCAGTTAAAAAACAAGTTGCAAACCGTGTCAAAATATGACAATCATTGATAGATTAAGATTGACGTTCGAGTCCAAAACTGCAAGAGCATGACCCACAAAATAAATAACAAAGTCCTCCCTCGGTCTGTGTTTTTCCATGGAGTCAGGCACACACACTTGCACAGGCTGCAGTGCCCTGGCATCATGGCGGTGGCCTATTTTCAGAGCCCCTGGTTGTGTGTTGGCCCATCGCTAGAGAGGGACGTCTCTTCCATCTATGCTTAGACGTCCGCATACCGCCGGTCTGGCCTTTGACATTCAAGTCGTGTTAAACCTCTTCATGGTGATCCCTCAAAATACGGGGCAGAAATAGAAGTCTGGCACTTAGCTTGTGTACATGCGGGCACATCTTCCTTTTAAAGAAATGTAAGTGAATCTGGGGTTATCATTATACGGTTATTAACAGCATTTCCATTAAGTCACTCATCTAAAGTGGACATCGCTGGAGGAAAGAGATCCTCAATTGAGACTATGTGGAAGTGGGAAGAAGAAAATGGAAAAACAAGCGGCTCAGATAAGAAAACTCATAATAAACCTCCAGCTTGATATTAAAATCATTGAATTTATCTTCAACTATTTTGATTCAGACTTTTAATAAGATTAATTTGTTGTTGTGTTTTTGTTTTTTTTAAATACTTCTTATTCAATGTTGACAGGGAGGTCATGTTCACAGGTCAAGGAAAAAAAACACTTGTGGTCAACTGAAAAGTTCAGCATCTGCCATTCAAATCTAATAATTTTATCGTGACCCAGACAATAAACATTACTTAGAGCACATGATATTGTGCTCCAAATAATGTCAGTAAGTAATGTTTCATTATTGCATTGTCATAACTCTTTAATTCCCTAATAAAATTGTAAGAAAAGAAAGAAAAATAATGAAAAAAAACATCAGAAAAACTATATTTTTACATGCAATTACAGCATTTAAGTCATACAAGAATTTATTTTGATTCTGAATAACTTGTGTTCAATTTTTGTCAAATCTACATGAAAACTGTATGTTTATATTGGTAACTACAACAAATATTCCCCATTGATATATTCATAATTAATCTCATCAATATATATTGGTGTGTTTTCACATTGACATAAAATGTAGGTGTTTTTTGTAAACCATACACTTCATATTGGTATATGTGAGAAAAAGTAGAGGGTAAAATAGTGGAATATTTAAAAACAACTAATGTTTTTATCCTTTTAATTCATGCTTATATTATTGTTTAATGTGTTTCTGACATTTGTATGCAATGGGATGTCACCATGGGAAAATACATGGTGTCTTCGCTGCAGTATTATTGTCTATATATAGGCATGAAACTGCTTAAAATTAAGCAAATCCTCGATTCTCAGAAGCATATACTTAAACTGTCAGATTTTTTAGTTCGGGGATGTCACGAGTGATCATTGTCTTTACACATGGCCAACATCTGTTCGTCCGTGTGCCAAAGTCTTTATCCTGCAGATATGTGAGCCTCATTTTTTTCCCCCTCACACATCCCCGTTTCTTAACTTTTCCATTTTTGGACTTTCTAAAAAGGTGTTTTTCGAAACGGAGGCGAATCTTGGCCGGAGGAGGGCACGCGAATATGGCGTCTTTTGTTTGAGTTGTGGGTTTGTCATCACGAGCATAGTTACTAAGGGAGTCATGGGTGAGGAATAAATAGCCGGTGACGACGCTTTCGGGGCCTGGCACCGATCGGACAGTTGGCCCGTGTTCAGACGGAGCTGGTGTTGATGTGACTGCAGTGGCAACTCGAATTAAAAAAAGGCATATCAAACTGTGCTACACTGTCCAGAGAGATGCCGAAACACAATCAGGAAACGAATGTAACGGTGATTAAAGTCCACTTTTATGAGAGAAAGAGGTGACGGTAAAAGAGACTTCCCCAATTTGCAGAATACATGACATCAAACAAGGAAAAAAACAGCATCAATATGAAGTGTTGTGAAGAAAAGAAACAATGTTATATATTTATATACTCACAATCACAGTGTAAGTGTGGCAAACTGATGTTTAAACTCACATCTATCTTCCCACCACTGTCCTTATCAGGGTCGTCCACATACAGTTCATTTACACTGCGAGGGGACAAAAGAGTCAGTTATTGACCACGATCGACTTACTTACGTACTTTAATGTACCAATACAAGAAGAGTACAAGGAGAGTACAAGGAGGTAAATTTACAATCGACACATAAATACATTGCAATATTTTTTAATGACACTGCAGTGTTTTTTGACAGCACTGTATCGAGAAATAGTTTATGTGTAAAACAAAAATAATGAAATATTTCGCATTCAAATATTCACAATGTTTGTTCAATTTTGTGTTTCAATGACACTGCTGCACCGCTAAATGGCAGCAGCTATTTTGTCCTTCACAAATAAAGGAACAATGAAAACCATTGACTGAGAACGAGAGGATACAGTCGCCTCCAGCACCTTTAAAAGCTGATATATTTTGGTTTCTAAACCAATGTCCTACAGTTTCGCAATGAATCGCAATATATCGTACTGTTGCCCCGTATCATGATACGCATCATATCACGAGATTCCGAAAAATACAGACCCATAGTCATGACCATAAAGCCTTTGTAAAAAATTGGTCATTGAATTGGCCAAACCATTGATTGACTGTAAAAAAAAAGAAGGAGCATAACAAACAGTGCCGTCAATTAAAAACGTTAAACTTTTAAATGGGTCTGAAGTGAATAAGAAAGATTCGGGTATTTGACAAGTCGATGCCTTGCGTAAGTACACGCGTAACCTGAGTGATAAGACGACAAACGTCCGTTGAAAAGTCACACATTTGTGTACAACTCATCTCGAGTCGCCGGCGTTCGCAAATTTCGAGAAGTGACGTGTGCAGGACACATTTGGCGTTGCTTAATTAACTATCGCCGATCGCGACAGCTCCATGATGACCTTTACAATTGATGTCAGTTGAAAGGCTGATGAAACAGGAAATTAAGAAACAGGATATTACGAAAAACACACACTTATTTCCCAGACACGGTCGAAAGGATACGTACATTTCGGTAGCTATGAACCCGGTCAGCTCGGAGAGGAAGAGGAAGAGGATGAAGACGCAGCAGAGGATGGAAACTGTGGACCAAAAAAGATAAAAAAGATTAGTTTTTATTGACACTGAAAAACTTCCTGATGGAGCCATTTTATTGGCCGGCAATTGCGCATGTGTTAGCAAAACACCATCGAGCATCACACATTAATAGCAGCACCACAGGCGAACATTACACCACGGCTGGTCAGAGGGAGGTGATCTCATGCTTCAGACGTCAGACAAAAAGACCTCGTTTTTTTTAAGAGGAGAATTGCACTTATCCTCCAAAAACCTTCAATCAAAGCCAGAATAAATATTGTCCTGGACCAGGGGGGGACGAGATAAGGCTGTCTGAGATGCCTCGTACGCCAAAAGAATCAGGAACACGGTCATATAAATAGTTATCACGTGTTTAGCTGAGATAAATATGGAAGGAAGTGATGCCTCTGCGGTCGGGCTGGTATGGCGAGAGCCCGGGCCCGGAAAGCTCTCACTCAGCAGGTGAGGCGTGTTTACATGGCAACAATCTCCATGGATCGGGGATCACATGACCTTGGCGTCACAACCAGACGCGGTGGTTTTTACATAAGGTAATGTTTAACCAACAAACAATAGGGAGTGTCACTATGACACCAATTCAAATTCATCTTCGCCACAATTGCTCGGGGAATAATGAGTTACCCTTTAGGTCTCGTTTTACCAAGTGGAATTGAACAAACATTTTCTGTTTGTCGTTTTAATTAGCACCTAGTTTAAGTACACACAAACCGGCTAATTCCAGATCTCACATTTTGGAGGTTACCAGAAACTATGAGATCATTAAATAAACAGCTTAACTGTTGTGATAACACTTACTGGTTTCATTAGTTTAAGTTTTCACGCACCACAAAACTTACAAAAGTACATCTTTCTATAAATAAGATAGAATACATATCTCGTTCTCATATCAGTACACTAAAAATGTTGTTTTAACAGATGTTTATCGCCTGTAAAACTGAAAAAAAACATCTTTTTGTTTTATTATTGTTTTTATTATTATTATGCTTCATATTTCAACAGCATTTAAACCTAAAAAAGAAAAGAGTTCTATGTAATTTAAGTAGTCATTATTGTTTCTAACATTTTCTAACAAAGAAAAAAAAAATCAGCAGTCATGATGTCCTGCACAACTATAGGATCAATGAAATCCTGTGATATTCTGGCACTGACTGAGAATGAGAGGATACAGTCGACTCCAGAAGCTTTTCAAGCTGTTGTTTGGATATATTTTTGTTTCATAATCGTTACTGCAGCCGAGTCAAGTACTCAATACTAGAAATATATATATAGATATATATATATATATATCTATATATATATTGGATTGTTGCCCCTTTATCAAAATAGATATTGAAGTAATGCCAGATACTTTTCAATACACACCCATAGTCATGACCATATCGCCTTCGTAAAAATTGGTAAAACATTGACCTATTGCTTCACATCAACATTGTAGTCAATTAAAAATGCAAAATTAACTTTTTTAATTAAATCAGCTGATTTCAGATCTCACATTTCAAAGGATTTTTTATGAGTTGGGGTTTTCACGCTGTGATACTTCAACCACAAAACTTTGCCAAAAGTAAATTTCTCAGTAAATGAGATAAGAATGATACATATCGTGTTCTCATATCCGCACACTAAAGATGTTGGATTAACAGATGATTATCCTCTTGACAACTAAATAAAACAAGAAATATATACATCTACTTTATTTAGATTCATATTTCTGAATTTGAACAGTATTTTAAAGAGTTACTACTGTATATTAAAGTATTAATTATCATTTCTCGGTTTCTAACATTTAAAAAAGAAAAAGGCAGTACTGACATGAAAACTAGTTAAACAGATTTCAGCATCAAACTGTGTTAAAACAGCTAAAAAAACAGATGTATTGTTAAAAGCAAATACCATGAAAATTGAACTTAATGGAATTTCTCCAAGAGCAGTGCAACACATGGGCCAAGAATTTGACCTTTCGGAAGCAAGGGTAGGGCCTCTGACCCCCAAATGCCAACACCACAGTACCCTCAATAACCCTAAACCGTGAGAGGAGACAGGAAAGGTGTTGACTGAGAACAGGAAGAACTTCCATCCATTTCCTCTCCGCTGGAAATGCGGCATATCTTTGCTTTCTCACCGTCTAGCAGGAAGGGACCCCGACCACATTGCTCTACTTTAGGATTTTCTCGGGTGTCAAACAACAAAAATGATGACACTTAACTGACAGAACGGCCAAAAAGCATGAGTCATCACCGGGATCCAAGTTTGTGTAAATAATTCATTCTCTCACAATGACTAACTTATGACGGGCTGAAAAACCCACGTGTTGAGAAACGCTCCAATTTCTACTGATGACTTATTGTTTACCGTCGACACGTCGGCCTGCCTGTGATCGTTCCTCTCATACTTGTGGGTTAGAACAGGTAGAGCGACTGACAGATGACACGCTCGTGCACGTCTCCCTTCCCCCCTCCTTATACTTTATCATTTAAATGGGATATTTTGACAGATTCTCAAGGTACACAAACTAATAAATTCAGTAACGGTGACTTACCACAGCTGAAAACACATTTTTCAGACTTTAAGATGAAGTTTTACAAGAAAAATCACCATTTTAAACTGTATTTGTTTCATAAAGGAATACATTTATTGAAAAGAAAAACAACAAAAAGTGTTCGACTCACTGAAAGCGCCTGTATATGTAGGCTGGGTGAGATCTTTAGGCACTTTCCGGTAGATATCGAATCTGTTGGGAGAAAAAAATTAGAGAGGAAAAAAAAGGGAACGTAAACATTACATAATGTACATTTTGTTCTGACCCGACCATGCAAAGATTACTTGAGTCCGGTGGAATGTTCACTTTGGAGCTCGGCCATTGCACATAGGCTCAAACAAAAAGGTCACACCTCTTCCCTTTGTGTAGTTTTCAAACACAACCATAACAAAAAGGTCACCCACGGCGAAATGTAAGCAGGTCACGAATGGGGCGAGCTGATAAACAAAAACCGTCATAACATCTTTATCGAAAGGGCGTGATGTTGTTGTTGTTGGTGTGCAAGTCTGGGAATCAAAAGCGAAGGTGGATGTTAAACCGGCGGACTTGTGTTATCAAAGATTTCAGGACGGAGGTTCACAGTGAGGAAACAGCATGTCCTTTTTTGGGGAATGTTACATATTTCTACTCTCCAGTTCCACCCACTTCTCTCCTTCTCCTTTCACTGCAACCAAAACGATCATGTTTCTCCAATAGTCCGAGTGAAATCATCTGTGCTGATGTCATGGCGGGGGGGGGGGGGCGGAAGCTTGGATGGGCGGCTCAAGAGGTCAAAACCTCATGCATTCTCTTCAATCGCCTCAGGTCTGGAAAGTCAACTTAAATACCATCATTGCCCTACTTAAGATTTCAACCTCATATTATTAAGGGCAGTGTGTGTGTGTTAACATCCTGCCCGGGCAGGATATGTAGGCCAGGGCGTATGGAGAGTCTGGGTGTGGAGCCCAGCGAGGACTTGTGTAAGTGGAGTGGAATACTTTCGGAGTCACACACACATCCTGAATAATAGGCCTCGATTGTACGGTTTCCTTCCTCACCTCGTCTCCACCCAACCCGGCCAACCTCCGGGAGAGCAACAGAGACAGGTTGTTGTGAGAATAAAGTCTCGAAAGTCTTGTTTGGTGATCCCTGTCACACACCCCCCCTCCCCACCCCCCCCCCCCCCCCCCGACCACCAGTGGGTTTCTCCCAGACAAGCAAATAAATGTAAAGCTTGTCTAAGGAAACATTACATAAATATACACCAAAGGTTGCGAAACAGAAGTTTAGGCAAAAAGAGGCATTCATCAAAAAATTGTCCATTTAAAAAAATGCAATAAAAATATCCTATTGAATGTTAAAAAGAAAGAGCGGAAAAAAGTATTCCTAAATCAACATCCAAAATAAAGTTACTTATCAATTGGACAAGCAATGACTAATACGTTTAACAATAATGTAACTGTAAAAAAACAATGATTAAAGTTAATAAAACAAGATTGCTTGATTGAATTGTTAGATCCAAAAAACTTCTGCGGAAGATATTAAGACACTGCTTAAGCCAGACATTGGCAAAGTGCGGTCCTTTGGCCCTTAGTTTCTACATGATCTGTCTGACATCACGAGGGCCACATAAATACAAACAATTTCATTGTCTATTTAATTTTTATTATTCAAAATTGGTTGAACCCTAAATATAATGCTTTTGTTATAGTAATTTGTCTTTTTTTACCTATTGCCCACTATTAATAAACATATAAATACTATAAAATAAAAAAAGTTGATTTTATTAGATTTGTTTTTTGTAATTTAAGTTTTTCTTTAGTGTACACATTATATTTTGGCTTTTCTCGTCTTTATTTTTTACTTGATGGCCCCTCACAACGGTCACTGTATAAAATCCTTGAGGAAATTAAATGGTCCGCCACAGGCTTGAGGGATGGGAGGCGCTGGGGAACAATACGAACTTTACAGGAAAAGATTTCAGGTTTCTACCAGGTAAGCACACAACAAAGCCAGTAACAACACCAACCATAAATATCGGCCTCACTTCCTCCAAGAATACACCGTCAAAGTCGACGCAAGATACGAGCGACGGGACACATTTTGATAGTAAAAAACATTTTCAAAGGAAGTCCAGTAGAAACTAAACTTTTTCAAAAGTGTTTGTGGAGGATTTACGTCAACTGGAGTTAGATTCAAGACTGTTTTCACAGCATTTAACATATGATTAGATTAGTTCCTTTGGAATTTAAGACCAACTCATGAATAGACCAAAGAATCGGCTTAAAATTTGGTCTAGGGACAATTACAAAAATAAACATTTAAACACATTAAACATAAAATAATCATGTTGTTCAGCCCGCTGAAAACTTTCTTTCACTCCCATTGTGCCCATTTAGAAAAATGTAAAGCCCAATTACCATGTACTTCTTGAATTGTACCGCTTTCAGCCATGAAGAAAAAATTCTCACATTAGAACATTTGATTTTAGGGATTTGTTTTAGATTTATAAATGTAATGCCTTTTAAGTACTTTAGGAAGCCTAAAATAAATAAAAACCCATATACACCCAGCAAAATAAAATTATATATATAAATAAAGTTTTAAAAACAAATATACAATTTTAATTTTAGGAGACTGTAATTAAAAAAGATCAACAACAGTCTTCTATTCACGTGCTTTCACTAAACGCCACGTTAATAATGAATAATTAAATTCATTTATTTATTAAATTACTTCTGATCTCTTCATTAATCTCAGACACCGATGAACTCTTCATTTCCCGATCTAAGAATATACAGCGAGGGTGATTTTTAACCGCAACTTAAAGGTTCATCTCAGTAGATTCATTAGCAAGTCATTTCCTGAATTGCAGACAATTTCAACCTCCTCCCGTCACGTCCTGCTTGCTCAGCTGTGATCAAGTTAAGCTGTTATTAGTGAGGACATGTCATACCAGCATCACCGTGTTGACGCCGGCATACGACGGCTCAGGGATGTGTTTCGATGAATTATTAAATAAACCATAAAGTCGCATGAGTCACAGAAACCGTACGTTTTATTTGCATACGTGTGATTTCTCAACGCCGATAAGCGATCAATTTATTACTTACTTGGCCAATACAGTTTTTTTTTCTTATGTAGTTAGCATGTAGGTTTAGGTGAGGTCACAAAATGTTGCTATGATCTCATCACTCGAGCAAACACTGTGTCATCCAGTTGGCTCAGACTACTTAACCTAATGTCGTCCCTTACTCAGTCTTTCTGATGTAACTTGAAGAAATACAAAAACTTTTTGCATTCACCCCCTGATGTTTCCATCACGCCCCAATCGTGTGTTCATATTACAAACAATTGGCTGCTCAGCTGCATACGTGCCTCGTGTCAAGTCCCGACATAAAAACAAAATAGATGCCAGATAATAACAGGTATTTGGAATGGGATGAAGGACGTGTTCTTCTGAAACCCAAGCCAAAACAAGTATTTAATTATGGCTGAGAAGGTTACAACAACATACCATTTAGATCCGGCGTCTTAAAGTCATAGTCACTTCTTCCAAACTAATAGTCAACGACGGCGTAAGAAATTGGGCTACAATTCGATAATCAACTAATCATTAACCAAATAACCATAAAGAAACGTCCTTATTTAATCATATTATTCATTTATTATGGTGTTGTTTACAGTCAACTCTTGGGTAGATTATACAATATTCATGCTGAACAACAAACTAATAAATACTTTATAATGATTATTAACTAGCTTACATGCTCCTAATACACATATGAATAAGTTGTTTTTTTAATGACAATTTGTGTTAATAATGTAATATAAACGGGTCTTGTACCAGAACATTTCAGGAACTCTCGATCCGATAGTTTTGCTACACAATAGGGCTTTAGATATACCATTTTTTTGAAACACAAACTGTTAAGTGAAGGAACAAAGAATGTACTGTATTTTGCGGTGAATGACATTACAGTTTTGAGTCATCAAACGGTTGCATCGCATCACAAGGACAAGTAGGAAATGCAGGATGTCGACAGGATGTCAACATGTGACACGCACGTGACAGATATGATTACACAGCCTGTGGATATGCAAACAAGACTGGATCCTGGTTGTTGGGCAAATACATGTCAAAATACTTTGACCCGTTAATATATTGATTTTTTTTTTTTACATTTAAAATTACTTTCTCAGAATACTAACATACTAGTAATGTATTAGAGTATAATACATACAAGTAGCTGCTTAAACATTACATAACATTACATTAACTGCATGTTTATTTACATATGTATAGAACAGTAGCATTGTTGAATAGCAGAGTGAATTCTATAACGTATTGTATGCTGAAACCAAACCAATAACACACGTAGAAAAATTAAAACTGAAGTCTATGAATCTGATATTATGTACAGTATAAATTGATTTTTATACAACTCCTAAAGGCACATCACAGTGTGGTTGAGTGAATATGTGAATAAATACCTCAACCATTGCTATAAGCCATTGTCATGATCCAGTGGAAAGACAGGTTTTATCAAGAAAAGGAAAAGAAAAAAAGGACAGTATCCATTACCATTGTATGACAACACACTTTGGACAAACCGAATAAAAGCTTTACTATAATATATTATATAATTTAATGACTATTGAAGTATATTTCAGTATAGCATTGTGAAACACACACATTTTCTAGATACTCAAACCAGAAATTCAATGATTATATTAACATAATATCAGGCATTTATTGTTTTTTGTTTTTTTTAAATCACTGTTAAATATTGCATACATAACAGCTAATCCTCAAATACATTATCCTCCATGTATCCAGTAATCTGTGTGTGATCATTTTGAATTACCACAAGGGGCCATCAGACTATTAACCTCACATCAGAATCCTATTGGTTGTACATTTGCAATATTATAGTACTTTTATTTGTGATTTTATTTATTTATTTGAATCTATGTTTTTTTTTAGTGGGAATTTCAAATGTTCTCTCCATGGTAAACTATTTTCCCGTTTTTATTTGTTCAGGCTTTTCCTTGATTTTCTGGAACTCCTGTTGTGTTATCGGTTTAACTTGCCCTTTAAAGTATAAACTTTATTGAATATTGTTTAAGCGCTTTGTGACCCTGGTCTGGAAAAGTGCTATACAAATAAAAATTACTTACTTACTTACACATATCCTTCAATCTTGGCCCTTTTTACCAAACTTTTTCTTGTGCAAAATGTAACAATATTTCATTTTGATACTACAATGACAATAAAGTATGTATGAATCTAATGCTATTTACTTTCCCTTTGCGTTTCTGACTGACAGTAAACGATGCAAAAAACAATGTCATGCATCTTAAAAGTAAAGGAATGTGAACGTCTGCAGGTGAGATGGGGGACATCCTGTCCTTTTGTTTTGATAATGGACCTTTTAATTTGACACTTTCCATGGCTCTATACCCGAGATAACAAGGGGTCCTGCTATTGTCCAGGTTTCAATGGCGTTGTGTTAAAGCTGTTTATTGGCGGAATAACTATCGATTAATGGACTTCTAGGAGGATTTTTCCTCCCCATACTTCCATGTGTGACTAGAGACTGATACAGGCACCGTTATAACCTCCGTGCA
Organism: Callionymus lyra; assembly: GCF_982586985.1. Lineage (NCBI taxonomy): Eukaryota > Metazoa > Chordata > Actinopteri > Syngnathiformes > Callionymidae > Callionymus > Callionymus lyra. The sequence goes on from NC_141826.1 coordinate 11,931,004, forward strand.
AATGAAAGAAACACAACCCAGGAACGCGTTATGAATGAAAAATGCAGATTTTAAACAGGGTTAAAAAGGGGAAAACGCATCCAAAGCTATAGCATCCTGGTGTGTGATTCACACACATCTGGGCGAGAAGGATATTCTCTAAACATGTGGATTCAAACTCGCAACCCCTTCCGCAGTCGAGTCTCGTACTCACCTTCTGACATCGAAAGTCATGATGTTTGAAACTTTGTCAGGGGGGAAAAAAAGGGACACAAAGCGGTTAGCAAAGCGGCTACAAAAACGTTACCGGGCTGTTCGTCGGTACCGGGCTGACGTCAGCTTAGGACGCTTTGCACACGCTGATTGGCTAACAGCGTTTTCCGGTCTGTGTGATTCTACATCCGCTCCGCGGCTTTGGTTCTATCGTTTGTATTATTATTAGATATTTACATCACTACTGCGTATATTATTATTATTATTGCTGCTGTTGTTATTATTATTATTATTATTATTATTATTATAATATTATTATTATTATATAGATTATTAATATTATAGTAAGTAATTTATATTTGTAGTACGCTTTTCCAGACCAGGGTCACAAAGCACTTAAACAATCAAAACAATATTAAATGTTATCATTATTATCATCATCTTCATTACATGTGTTATTGTCATTATAAGTAGGTTGATATTAAAATAATTCGCCTTCAAATGTACTATTAATGTCCGATTTCCGACCTTTAATTTCATATAAATTCTGAATCTTGTACCCAAAAAAATAACGAATAATAATAATTATTATTATCACTGATGTTGTTGTTGTATTATTATTATTTGTGGTGGTAGTAATAGTCATCATTTTAGAACAAGATTTCAAAGAAATTCTGAATCATATAGTAAATAAATAATGAATAATAATTATTATTATAATTATTGTCACTGTTTTTGTTTTTATATTATTAGAAGTAGAAGTGGTAGTAATAGTTATAATTTTATAACAAGATTTCATAGAAATTCTGAAACATATAGTCAAAAGAAAAACTTAATAATTATTTTAATTGTCATGGTTGTTGCTATGATTGTTTTTATTTATTTGTATTAAGTAAGTAAATAAGTAATTCATATTTAGAGAGCGCTTTTCCAGGGTCACAAAGCGCTTAAACAATAATTTTTATAACTGTTGTGTTATCAATTTTTATCTTGATCTTTAAAGTATATACTTTATTGAACATTGTTTTGATTGTTTAAGCGCTTTGTGACTCTGGTCTGGAAAAGCTCTATACAAATAAAAATTACTTACTTACTTACTTACAATAGAAATTCTAAATCATATCAGTGAAAAATAATTTAAAACGAATAAATATTGAAAAATAAAAATCTGAATGGTTGTTCAAACCGGTTTTATAACTCTATAGTCAATAGACATTTGGTGGTTCACAAATGTAAATATAATTTTTAAATATTATGCTTTAAGTACTCACAATTATGCCCTGAAGTTATTTTATTTGAAATTTTTTTTTTAATCACCTTTAGATATATAAAGTCATTCCCGTCATGTTCTTGTGAAATTGAGAAAGAAAGATCTGACTGATCAAAACTTTTATGGTGTACTCGTACGCTGAAACCAAACCGTGTCGAGTCCGGTAAATAGACTTCATACTAGCATGGATGGTCCCTGTGTTTTCCCATGATGGCCCGGCTGTAACCCCAGGCGACAATGTCAGTAAACAGAAGGGTATGACAGCAAGTGACAGTAACTTCTAAACACAGGAAATGCCTTAGTGTCCTCATCTGTTTCACTTCTCTTTCTAGATGGTGTGAACGTCTGATACAAGTGATTCATAGTCAAGCAAGATTGAAACTAAGGCAATTTCTATCGTCTAGGTCTAGGTTATCCATACGTCATGCTGTATAAAACACTTATTTATGCAGCTGTCATCTTGAAGTGCTTGGGGACAACATTACCATAATGATCCAAACAACTAAATCATTCTGAATATTAAGTGTTACCTACATTTTTTTATTTGCAACTTCTTCACTATTTCTGCGTTTGACAAAGCTGACAGATGCAAAAAAAACAACTAAATGTATTAATATTAACACCCACTAAAATCAACAGAAATGAAAACAGAACATGTGGATCAAATTATTTTCGCGGAGTTAGAGATTAAAAGTGTCTGTGATGAGGACAAAATACAAAATTATTTTTTAACCGTTTCCAAACATTATAATATAGCAGTGGAAGGTAAGTCTGCCACTGCTTATATTAGTAAATAAGTAAATTAGTAAATAATATAATATAATTTTATTATTATTTCATTTAAAGGAAAGTGCATAAAAGTTGATATCTATGGGGGGAAAAACTACTTTTGGAAACCACGTTCTGAAATGATGTGAGAAAACTTAGTGGGAACAAATTGTTTTGGTACACTGTGTGTTCGAGTCCTTCCTCCGCTGTGTAGTAATAATCCGTCCTTTCCTTCTGGGCTTCCCGGTTGACTCATCACAGAGGGGTGTGAAGTCAAACTGGATGGTGACTTTTTGCACTCGATTGCGACTGGTTTACATTTGTACTCTAAAATACCCCCTCCAACCCCCCTTTTCACACCAAAACACACCGGGTTTGAAGTGAAACAGAGGACCTGAATGTGTATTCCTTGGACTGAAAGTTCTCCGGTTACAGTGGAGTGAGATTGACGTCATAGACTGGATGACATCCCCCTTTCAGTTTTAAAACAAAAATCAATAGATTATTTCAAGGGGTGGACATTGATGAAACTTTAAGTCGCATGTCAACCTTGGGGCAAAGTAGAACAAACAAGATTTTCGGCAGGAGGTTGTCACAAGACAACCCTGTAAGACGGCTCAGTAAACACTTGTAGTTTCACAACAAAAATAAGTAGTTTGACTTCGCCAAACACACCCTTCTTTGATCAGGCGCCTGCTGTCTTGTCAGTATGACTACTACTTCCCTATTATGAGACAGCAAGACTCCAAATTCTGAGTCATTAAACCACAAGTTTACTAAAAAAAGGCTTTACGGGATATCTGATTGCTGTCAATTTTGTACATTTATCTGTTTCTATTCAGTCACCGAGAGGAACGCCTGAGCTATTTCTCTCTCTAGTGTTGTCTTCCTGGTAGAGCCGTGTTTTGTTTTTCAGCATGTGGAAATTTACTGGACTTGAGATTTCTATACAGTGATTAACTTTTATTGTCAGCCTTTGCTCACGGGGCATTGAACTTTATGTACCTCTGACTAATAAAAACAAAGAATAAACTTTTATGGCGTCCCTGTCAGATATTCACTTGTTATCTTGTTATTTGTCAACGAACTCTTGGGTGAAGAGGCAAATCATTGATCATTTTTTTTAACAATAACACCATGGACATTTGAAGCAAATTCTTTATTTAATAAACAAACAAAGAAGTGAAAAATAATAGTGATTTTGTCAAACATTTTTGATACATAGTCATTAAAACTAAAACTAGCATATTGTTAATTATTCTTTGAAGAAACAATGTTAAATTTTAAATTATATATTTTTTTAGCCGAAATGAGAGTTTACAGATAGATAATGGATAAACTAGATTTATCCCTCTGGAGAAGTCCTTTGGGAAATTGTTTTTCCAGCACACAGCTCCATAGACAATATATTCATAAAACAATAACAAAGTGCAATAAAAAGAAAGTGCAAGATAACAGAATATAAATCTAAACGATAAAGAACATAGATTAAAAAAAAAATAACAAAGAAAAAGGAATACAAAGATTAACATAGAATATAATCATCTTTTCACTCCACTCCTGCCCTCAAACCCAGAGTTAAACAGTCTAATAGCACAAGGAATGAATGAGTCCCTGAGTCTATTAGTGTTGCATCATGGGACGAGCATTCGAGCTTCATCTGCTTCTCTGTTCAGAGAATGACTGTCATCATCCATGATGGACAGTGGTTTGTCGAGTGATCTCCTCTATGCAACTTATTCAATTTAATGAAGAAATAAATATGTAAATATAAGTAATTAAAGTTAATAAATGTTTTTCTAATGGTAATAATATTTTTGAAGAGAGTCAGGAAATAAAATGTTTAAAAAAAATGCATTTTTAGGATTAAAACTTTGAGTTTAGGTGTAATAAAAAGTGAAACAATAACACCTTTTAATTTTTCTGATTTTAAGAGACAGATATGTATTTATTAAATCACCTCAAAATGGGAAATTATGTAGTCCTATAAAAAAAAGTTAGTACAATGTAGTCAAAATAATTTAAATATAATTTAACTCAGTGTAAAATATTCTTTACGCAATATCGTAAGGAATAAATGAAATGGAAAACGTCGTTTATCAAATTTAAGTCGGTGTCATTTCATTTTAGTGCTTATGTCTTTTGGATTTCTCCTTTAAGAAACATCTTAAAAGACGTTTTTATTTGTTCAGGCTTTTCCTTGATTTTATGGAACTCCTGTTGTGTTATCAGTTTTATCTTGACCTTTAAAATATATACTTTATTGAATATTGTTCTGATTGTTTAAGCGCTTTGTGACCTTGGTCTGGAAAAGCGCTATACAAATAAAAATGACTTACTTACTTATATATAATTGAATTCCTTTTAAATTGTTTTAAAATCAAGAATTTCTTTAAAATAATAAATATTTATTTTCTGCTCATCGAATATCGAGTTAATATTTTTGACATTAATTCCTAATTTTCGTTACTTTTTTTTTTCTTTTTTTTTAAAGAGGGAAGAAAAGGGAATCCAGATGAGTTTTAAGAGTTCCAGAGCTGCGCGTCACCGTGACCGCGGACGTGCTAGTTCACAATGTACCGGGAGCGCGCTGACGTAAGTCGGCGTGGCCGACCGCCAGGAAGGGGGCGGTCCTCTGACGTCACGACGTCTTCATTCACAACCGCGAGCCACTCCGTATATAAAGCGTCCTCACTCCTCTCCTCGACAGAAGGTTCTCACTCACAAAAAGTTGGATTCGTTTTAAAAATATATAAAACCAGGACTTTATTTTTAATTTGTCGCCTCAAAAGGACTTTTGCCAACTTTCGGAACTTTTTTTTTTAATGATTTTGGATTTGACTTTCCGTCGTACTACTATGGTCATAATGGAGGTTCCCACCGTCGACTGCGCGTCTTTCTACCGCCTGCTGGACGCAGACGTCCCCGGGTGTCTGGTGCTCGACTGCCGCTCCTTCCTCTCCTTTAACTCGTCCCACATCCCGGGCTCCACCAACGTCCGCTTCAGCACCATCGTGCGCCGGCGGGCCCGCGGCGGCCTGGGTCTGGAACACATCGTGCCCAACGAGAACACGAGGAACCGGCTCGTGTCCGGGGAGTACGCGTCCGTGGTGCTGCTCGACGACCGCAGCTGCGACCTGAGCCAGGCCAAGAAGGACGGGACCCTGATGCTGGCCGTGACCGCCTTGTCCCGGGACTCTTGCGGGGCTTCCGTGTTTATTCTTAAAGGTGAGGAGAAATCTACGGTGTCCGGGAAGGGGAGAAACGACAAACGTTTTTTTAGTTTTAGAGCAGCTGTCAACAGAGCAACTGGGCCACTATAAACAAGCTTCCAAAATAGAACCAATAGGGACCAGTTGTCACATCTAGTGATCAGCTTTTTTTTATTTTTAATTCAATATCTAAACATGCTTTTCCTCTTCTTTTTTTTTAAGGTGGATTTGACAAGTTTTCAACGGAGTACCCGGAGACCTGCACCAAACCCTCCCCACCACAAGGGCTGAGTTTACCCCTGAGCTCCAGTCGACCAGAGAGTTCTGATCCAAGCTGTAGTCCCTGTAACACACCTCTTTATGATCAGGTATGTGTCCTTGTATAGTAAATAATACACTATAACTGTGTATATCTTGACCTTTAAAGTATATACTTTATTGAATATTGTTTTGATTGTTTAAGCGCTTTGTGACCCTGGTCTAGAAAAGCACTATACAAATAAAAATTACTTACTTACTTACTTGTATATAAAATAAATATTTGTGTATTTAAGTGGGTTAAGATTAGCTTTTATTAGTTAGATGATATCTTGTTGTTGGTGGCTAGTTTTAGAATTTTTAATTCTTAAAAAGCTTTTTAACGTCACATTTTTAATTCATGTACATTATCGGATTTTGTTTATTTCCATTTTAAATTCCTAATAAGTCACCAACAGCTAAAGTTTAAATTGTCAATATATACTGTATATACCTAGTGAATTAAGTAAGTAATTTTTCACAAAGCGCTTAAACGATCAAAACAATATTCAATAAAGTATATACTTTAAAGGTCAAGATAAAACTGATTACACGAAAAGCTGTCCATCAAAATACAAAAACGCACACAGAAAACGACAAACAAAAACCCGCCGTTATCCACGTTTTTAAATGTATTTATTGTTTCTGGTTTCCAGGGTGGTCCCGTGGAGATCCTGCCTTTCCTCTACCTGGGCAGCGCCTACCACGCGTCCAGGAAGGACATGCTGGACATGCTGGGCATCACCGCCCTCATCAACGTCTCCGCCAACTGCCCCAACCACTTCGAGGGCTCGTTCGTCTACAAGAGCATCCCCGTCGAGGACAACCACAAGGCCGACATCAGCTCCTGGTTCAACGAGGCGATAGAGTTTATCGGTGAGTGTTTCAAAACAAACACACCCTTCCCTCCCCCTCTTTCTTCCTGTGACACTTTTTTTTAAATGGTGAAAAAAAAAAAAGTTCCCTCCAAAACCGACCAGCTGTTCCGGGGCTGGCTCCCTCCCCAAAACACAATGGCCATTACATCATCACCCTCTAGTAAAGGGGGTGGGGTTCCCCTTATTCTGATGGGTCGTGAGGTAACAGCACCCAGCTATTGGAGGGGGGTCGGAGGGGGGTGGCTAGCATCCATTCCATCCTTTGTTTGGGGTTGAACAAAAGGCCATTTCTCTTTGCTCACTGTCAGCCTTCCTCTCAGATCAATACCCCCCAGCAGGGGTGTTTGCCCCCTTTTTTTTGTCCATTAGACTCCCCCCTTCCTTTGGCAATTCACCCCCACTCCTCCGCTAACTGTCTTCCTGTGTGCTAATGAGAAGATTTACATTTTAATTGTGGCTAAAAGTGTTGCCAGGACCTGTTCTCTTTCAAATAAGTGCTTGATACGGGGAGTTTAATTCAATATTTGCGTTAGCTCGTGGCTAACTAGACCAAATAACATTGGTTTTTAATTATGACGACATTATTTCGTCATGAAATAATTTAGTTGACTATGATAAGAAGTGTTTGTCTAATGTGTCATCAGAAGAATCCAGGGTGTCTAAGGGCTTATTGTTCTCACCCTATCAATCTGGATTACCATCATCACCATGCTAATCCGTCCTTTTTTTTTTTCCCTCTGCCACAGACTCGGTGAAAAACAAAGGAGGCCGTGTGTTCGTCCACTGTCAGGCCGGCATCTCCCGCTCCGCCACCATCTGCCTGGCCTACCTGATGCGCACCAACCGGGTGAAGCTGGACGAGGCCTTCGAGTTCGTCAAGCAGCGCCGCAGCATCATCTCGCCCAACTTCAGCTTCATGGGGCAGCTGCTGCAGTTCGAGTCGCAGGTCCTGGCCTCGTCCAGCTGCTCGTCGGAGGCCGGCAGCCCCGCCATCAGGACCGGCGGCGGCAGCACCGTCTTCAACTTCCCGGTGTCCATCCCCGTGCACGGCTCGGGCGGACAGCGGACATTCCTCCACAGTCCCATCACCACGTCGCCCAGCTGCTGAGAGACTTTAATCGAGATGTCGCTGAAGATGAACTGACCCGAGTCATGGTGGCATCATTTCAACCCCCCCCCCCACTCTCCCTGTCAGTATTGTCCCTCCTTTATTCATGTCTTCACAGTTAAAATCAGGAATTCTTATTCGATCGAAGACGACTGCTTTTGATAATCACCCAAATAATCCAGGGCTGAAAATTGTCTCAGGAATACGCCCCCTTCAGGGGGAAATTATAATGCCTTGCCCAACTTCTAAGTGTGAATGTATCCCCCTCCCTTTAAAAGGTCCTGCCAAAATGCATCACCTGCCTTAAAAAGATGAATCGTGGCGAAAAACGACAGGGACACAAAAACCGCTGAATACCTCATGTGTGTGTGTGTGTACTGCAGCTCGGACCGCCCCCGGAGCCTCTTCAACCTGGGCCTGGTCGCCTTCACGGCCTGCAATCTGACAATATTTATTGAACTAAAGTAATATATTCTTTTTAATATCTATTTTTACACGAGTTTGTTTTTTTATACTGCTGAATAAATGTTGTTGACCTTGTATCAAGTGTTGGATCTCTTTGTTGTGTTGAAGTGGTTGAAGCCTCATTCAACAAAAACGCACGTCTGTCAAAGATCCTGTGGCCACACAAGAGTCAACAGTGACTTTACTGTTAAATCAATCTTATACTAGATGTCAATGTAATATTCAAGGTGCGCCAGTTGACAAATTAACCAAATAATTTTGGTATCTATTGGTTAAATTAGTAGATTCAAATCCAGAAATCTACCTTAAAAACACATTTTTATTAATCATTATTTCATTTACTAATGCAAAAATCAATTATGAGAAAGATATTTTATTTATGCATTCCAAAATGTGACCATGAGCAACTTTAAAAATATGAATTAGTTTGTGGATGTATACACTTGTGAATAAGTTATTTTCTTACATTGAAATGTCTCAAAATTATAAACTTACATTGACTTTTGATCAGTGGTTTTTAAACTAAAATATCTGATCTCTGTGAAAAAATAAGTGTATTAACGTAACTTTCCTTGAAAATAGGTATGATTCTCATTGTAATATTTTTTCGTCTCCATGAAAATTCTCTCCATTGATGTCAGTTTTACTCTTATTGACATCTTTATAGCTCCCAATATCGACATGAATCAACTTGGATTAATGAGACAGATGCTCCTCAAGACCAGGATTGGTGAGAACTTGAACCAGCGATGGGAAGTCAAATCTGTTCCCATGGACCGAACACAAAGACAGACGGAACAACCACAAAGAAGCCATAATATATTGAACGACTTGAGATATAACAAGCTGCTATGCTACGAAATTTGTAAAACTAAGCTTGAATTATTATTTTTTAATACTTAAAGGATTACCACGATAATGGAATACATTTGTATAAGATTTATTTAAGTTTATAAAGAAAAAACGAATAAAATAAACAGTAACATTAGATTTTTATATAATAAAATATTTGTATAATAAAAAATATATAAATTATATAATAAAATATATATTCTATCCTCTGTGTACAAAAATAAATAATTCCTTGTATATTGATAATATAAACTTATCAAATAAAGCTATTTCTGATATATAAACATGATAAAAGATTAAAAACAAAAGCAAAACTGTAAGCAAAAGTACCCAAAAGTTGTATTTTGTATCATGACTATTTAAGAAGTCGACAAGAAACATTTTTACTATGATTCTGTTGTGCGTTTTAACAATTAAATCAATTAATAAATCTGGTTCAAGAGCGATTCTATATGCCTGTGAAGGAATCCCACCACATGGACCACTCGAATCATGATCTCCCACGTTATTTTCGGGGCCACCCCTCAACACGAGTCCATCTGACCCGAACAGAAGGAGTCTAAAAGAATCAGATAAGGAGCCCCCCCACCCCCCCTCGGCGGCCACAATAGGAGCAGCTGCGAGGCGTTTGGGAAAAGTGTGACAACTAAAGAGCATTCAGGGTTCGGCGGTAGCTCCGGCCTTGTGTCGTCTGACTCGGGGCGCTGGCGGGAGGAGGGGCCGCAGACGCCCCTGAAAAGGGGAGCGGAATATGTTTGGGGTGTGAATTAGCAAAAAAACATTGGCTGTGACCTTTCAGAAGGGTGTGAGAAAAGGGAGTGTGCTTCCTCTTTAGGTGAGGACAGTGACACCGGGTCTTCACAATGGAACCCCATCTGCATTCAAAGACGCACAACGTTGTTGTTGGTCTGCGAATATACTGTAGAGTGTATCTGTTACTGTACAGAAACTCTCATGAAGGCTCCATTCATGACATCAGCTCGGTCAGGATGTGCTTTTGGTGACATATGTGTGAACCCCCCCCCCTCTCCCTGCCACCCCCCGACTCCCACCAGCCCACCCACCTTTGTATCCTGTTGTCAGAAGGGAGTTTGGCAGAAGTGTGTGTTTGTCTGGCTCTGTGTGAAAATTGTCAGACAGCTTTTTATGAGCCGATGAGGAAACGAGAGAAAAGTCAATCGGCAAGTCAGCACATTGAAATCATTAACACACATGTTTGTGTGTGTGTGTGTGTGTGTGGGGGTGCGCTTCTGAGGGTGTGTTGTGCGTCTGTGTGTGTCTGTAGATAGGTTTGTGTGTGTCTGTGGTTATGTATTTGTGGTTATTTGCGTGTTCTGTTTGCTTGTGTGTATGTGCCTGTATGTATTTCTGTGTGTGAGTCTGTATGTGTTTATATGTGTGTGTGTCTTTTTGTGTACTATATATAGGTGTGTGTGTTAGTTTCTGTGTATGTGTATATGTCTGTATACATGTGTGTTTGTTTGTGTGTCTGTGAGTGTATGTCTGTGTGTGTAGGTCTGTGTATGTTGGTCTGTGAGTGTATGTGTGCGTCTGTGTGCTCCAGTGGATATGCCTGTGTGTGTCTGTGTATGTCTGTGGTTATGTATTTTTGGTTATTTGTGTGTGTGTTTTGGTGTGTTAGTTTCTGTCTGGGTGCTTGTATATACCTGTATGCGTTTCTGTGTGTGTGTCTGTTTGTGTACTATATATATATATTTTTCTGGTCTATGGTTATGTATTTTTGGTTGTTTGTGTGTGTGTATACAGTAATATGTGTGTGTGTCTGTGTGGGTGCGTGTTATACCTGTATGTGTTTCTGAGTGTGAGTCTGTATGTGTTTATATGTGTGTGTGTCTGTTTGTGTACTATATATATATATATATATGTGTGTGTGTCTGTGTGTTAGTTTCTGTGTGGTTGCGTGTATATACCTGTATGTGTTTCTGTGTGTGAGTCTGTATACATGTGTGTCTGTATGTGCTTATACATAAGTGTGTATTATATGCAAGTGTGTTTCTGTGTGTGTATATGTCTGTATGTGTCTGCATATGTGTGTGTTTCTGTGTTCGTGAGCGTAAGTGTCTGGGTGTGAGTCCGTATGTGTTTATATGTATTATAAATAAGTGTGTGTCTGTGTGTTGGTTTCTATGTGTGTATATGTCTGTGTGTGTGTCTGTATATGTGTATGTTTCTGTGTCTTCGAGTGTGTATTTGCCTGTCCGGTATGCGTGTCTAAGTTAAATCCAAACCCGGTGAAAAGGATCATGTGACAGGAAGTGGAATATTAAGACTACATTTTTCTTTTCTGTGCGTGAATGACGTTTTAAAAAGTACAACTGTGTTGGTCATGTGATCCTGAATTTATGCCATTTATTTATTTAATTATAATCATAAATTAAACTATTCCTTCAGAGGAGGAACGCTGGTCCTTCACTCCACATTCCAGAGCAGCTTTCTAAAAAGCAGGGCGTGCGCCGAGTGAAAGGAAATGGCTTCTTTGAACGAAGGCCGACATCATGACCCGACATGCCTGGAGCACGTCAAGTCTCTGCTTTATCACTCAAGACCTCCTGCTGTGACGCAGCAGCTCTGACTTTTTGTTTACATGCCGTCGCACATGCAGGGTTTTTTTTACCGGCATAAAAAAAATAACCTTCTGCATGACGTCCAGGGTGTTTGGACAAGAGTTGACGTCGGGGCGAGAGGACAAGCAGGTGACAATGTAAGCGACACAAGATGTCACCGATGGTCATAATCCTCTTACAGATTTACAACAGGTGGGAATTCTGCCATGACATCAATGCGTGGATTTACTATCTGCGTGTGAGGGAGACACTTAATCCAGTTTCAAGGTACACTGAGGTCTGCGAAGGTGTAATCTGACAGACTTAACCCAATATCACACCTGTGCTGTGGCAACACAGGAAATTAGATTAGAGCTTGTTAACACTGTCCAGTGTTGAAACAAGCACTTTTCAAAATGATGTAAGTCACCTTACTGCAATAAAGCAGATTTTTATTGTGACCTAGGTGTCAGTCTCTTCACCTCCATTTAAGTATTTATTTTAATGTACATCATGTCATGTTTAATGATATAATATACAAGTTTGACGGTTTAAGGTATCTGGGAAAATAACGGGGCGAGAAGATAAGAAGCGGCAGTTTGTGCAGCTGTGAGACACCAACCGTCACTTTTGTTGATTCTTGTTCATGGTCAACAACAACTGATGTGGCTTCACTTTGCTTTGTCTATCAGCTGGATTGTTGCTTCTTAGCTCTCTGTTCCGCCGGTGCTTCCAAAGACAGTTTGGAAAGGTTGTTGTTGGAACAATTGGTTTGTTGTTATTGTTTTAGAAGTGTTTTAGACGGGTTTAAGACGTCATAACTTAGACTAGTTTTAGAAGTGTTTAAGAAGTATAAGCTTGGATGTCTTTAAGACGTGTTTTTTTTAGACGTCTAAGCCTGGACGTTTTTAAGACGTGTTTTTAACGTCTTTTATACTTGTTTTAGACGTCTAAACTTAGACCTGTTTAAGACGTGTTTTAAACGTCTTTTAGACATGTTTTAGACGACTAAGCTTAGACCTGTTTAAGACGTGTTTTAAACGTCTTTTAGACATGTTTTAGACGACTAAGCTTAGACCTGTTTAAGACGTGTTTTAAACGTCTTTTAGACATGTTTTAGACGACTAAGCTTAGACCTGTTTAAGACGTGTTTTAAACGTCTTTTAGACATGTTTTAGACGACTAAGCTTAGACCTGTGTAAGACGTGTTTTAAACGTCTTTTAGACATGTTTTGGACGTCTAAGCTTAGACCTGTGTAAGACGTGTTTTAAACGTCTTTTAGACATGTTTTAGACGACTAAGCTTAGACCTGTTTAAGATGTGTTTTAAACTTCTTTTATACTTGTTTTAGACGTCTAATCTTAGACGTGTTTAAGACGTCTTTTAGACATGTTTTGGACGTCTAAGCTTAGACCTGTTTAAGACGTGTTTTAAACGTCTTTTAGACATGTTTTAGACGTCTAAGTTTAGACCTGTTTAAGACATGTTTTTGGCGTGTTTTAGGCGTCTAAGATTGGATGTCTTTTAGACACTTTTTTGGTGTTTAAGCTTGGATGTCTTTTAGACGTGTTTTAGACGTCTAAGCTTGAACGTCTTTTAGACATGTTTTAGATATGTTTTAGACTTTTAAGTTTAGCCTAAACTAGCCATTAGCTAAGCTTAGCTATAAAGTTACCGTTCAGTTTATCATGTTCGTCACTTTTCATCACAGTTTTAAAAACTGATTCAAACATTTTAACTTTCTAGTTTATTGTTACAAAGGGTCCTATATAACTAGACAGAAAAGAATTCATGTCATACAGCAAAAAATAATGTTTTTTAGCTCAAAAAACAAATCCTAAATAAAACCATGTCTGCTATACTTTCATTTTATTTCAGTTTAAAAAAGTTTGATTTTGGTAGAAAATGGTTTGATTACAACTGAAAACGAAAATAATGTATTCAAAACAAAAACTTTGTATAATTCTTAGTGTCCAATTGTAAAGAAGATACAACTATACTAATGTTAAGGACAAGATACATTTGAAATAAATGTAAATTGGAAAGTATTTGAGGAAGCCAACAAGAAAAGCAGTCACATCAATAGAAAAATGGAGGGAAACATTAGATCAAGTTTATTTGATAAAGTTTTATACAAGCATCCCTTCCTTAATATCAGTCCCCTGCAGGTCAAAATAATAAAAAAAAAAATACGCACTACTCAAATTCCCACAATGCTCTACTACAATAAAAGTGACCAGGACCATTAGCATGGTAGTAAATCCTTTACACCCTTAATAATTGAACAATTACAGTATATACTGGCTTCTACCATCCACCTCTCAAGACAAGTCTATAGACCTACTATAGTAACTCTGCTCCTCACGCTCAGGACAAAGTCTGTATTTTTCCACTGACTGGAGGTGAAGTGTTGTGTTCTCCAGCAGAGGTGAAATCCTGTGTGGAGTATTCAAGGAATGTCTGGCAGCCTGCCCTGTGGCTGCATGATGTCACGGACACGCACACAGAGCAGCAGACATAAATCACCAGCAACTGACAGACAGTTTGTTTGCTGTTCACAGTCACAACACTGCGAGCGACCTGATCAAAAGAAAGTCTGTGGCGGGATGCTGTGCAGAATTAAAAGAACACAGGAAAAAAAAAAAAGGAAAACATTTTTTTTTGGAGGGTCAAGAAACACCAAGTAAAATAAACATTTAAAGAGAAAAAAAGAGCTATACAAACTTTAATTAAAACTTTATGAAAGAAAAAAGTAGTGATAAATAAAGAAATGAACATTCTATAGTAAAATGTGCACATAAAAAAAACATTTATATATACATTCGACAGAATACTAGTATTGTGGTTAGCTATATATAATTTTGACTATTCAAACCAATTAACATTTTTTATTAATAGCTAATAGATAAAGAAGAAAGTGAGTAAAACAATAAAATAAAAAAATAAAACCAAAACAACAATTTGATTAAGTTTATACATTAAACCCCTAATATTTTGAATAATATTATACTCGAAATTGTATCTTTTCCTCATAATTTCTGTGTATATTTCCTTATTTTTCCTCTAATATTTATTTGATTTTGTTACTAGGATCATTCTGTTGAACTCCTGGACAACTTTTAAGAAAATTAAGTCGAGTTAAGTTAAGTCAATATGACGTAAGATCATGTTAAGAAGGCATTGAATAGAGAAAGAAGCGCGAGTTTCTTCGGGGTTTTCTTTTTAACGAAACACCGCCATCTTTTGGAAAAACATGAGAATTACAAGTTTAATACGTCAAAACAACGACGATTCATTTGAATTTAGTTTACATGGAATTTTGAATAATATAATACATATGTTTTGCCTTTAAATGCATCAATAAACAAACTTGAATATAATTAATTGTTAAAAACTGAAAAATTAAAATATTAAAGTAGTTAAAGTATCAAAATTAAATGTTCTGAAACATGAAACATTCATAGGGAAACAATTAAACAATAAAATAAATGATGATGATAGTCCCTAGTAAATATTACTTTAACTTATATAAAATTGAAATATATAAAAAGAATAAGATAAGTATTCAGTTCAAAAATGAACCTAAATTATTTACTTTAAACACAATAAAATTCGCTGTAATAAGCACAAGCTTTTGGTCTTTAATTCCATTTATTCAAGATCTATTCTTGTCGCTACACAACATAAACAATTTTAATTTGAACAAGTGTTCAGATATAGTTGTCCACATTGAACACTCTGGCTTCCCCAATAAAATATGAAACCACTGACCGTTATAAGCTATTTTTAGAAGAAAGCGGTTGGATCAACAAATGTCAACATGGTCTAATATTTAACTGTAGACCGTCCTCTTCTCTCAGCCAGACACACCGAATCCCTCTCATCCCTGGTCCAGCGTTTATTGGCCAGAACAGGAAGATAACAGCAGCCACGTGTTCGTGTTTGCTCTCCTTCAAACTTCAGGCGGGAGTCAATGTTTTGAAATACCAGACAAAGTCAGCTCAGGACAACAGATTCTCTCTTGCAGTCTGAAGGTGAACATCATGGGAAGTAATCAGTCTACAAATGTCCGTCTTCATCCTTCTTTGGCGGCATTTTCCAAGAAACCCCAAAACAAAACCAAAGGTAAGATATGTTTAATATCATTATTCAAATAAATATTTGAACTTATTTGTTCTTAAAACAACCTAAGATCCCTCATAACTTTTCTTTTTTCTTTTTTAAAAGATTATATATGAAGCACAACAGAGTCCGAATGTTATATTTATATAAAACAAGTTGTGTTATTTTAGCAAGACAGGAAGAGACATCTGTCTGACAGGGAAAAAGGTCCAGTTCATGCTCACTTTCTGGATCTTACTGCTGCGTGTATTTCCATTGGACTGATTGCATTCATTCCAATGGACGTTATTTCAAATGCTAAAAAAGGTGTAAGGTTAATGGATCCATATCTTATATGACAAATGACTATTCTATGTTAAAAGAATCAAAACCACACTAAACTAGAAAACAACTAATTGTACTTCAAGTGTATTTGTATATACTATAAGCTTAGTTACATATCTATTTATTTATATATTAACTATTCTCATTCGTGTCAGAGTGGCCTTCAAGATTCCGCATTAAAACTTTTGTACATACTACTTCTCAACACAAGGTGGCGGTGTTTCATATGTGGCTAAATCTAGTTATAGCGAGTACAAGGTCAATGGAGTCTTGTGTCCAAAATAAACAGGATCAGTTTACCATCTTTCCACATCTAAGCTCACGAGTGTCCTCGTGAAAGCGTCCATTGTTCATTTGTCTCAGAAAAAACATCATAGGGACTTGTTTACATTGGAGTGGCTTGTAACGTAACGTTCATGGACCCTTCCTATATTTGACAGTACAGTACAGTACTCACAACCAAGGTACATAAGTGTGTGTGTATGTGGTTCAGCTGGTTTTACAGGACTTTTGCTTGAGTTTTGGTAGTTTTTATTGTAATTTAATGGACGTTCTTAAATAGCAACTAATGTGTTGATTTGAGTGTCCTTTAAAATAGCTGTTGTACCTCTATTGTACTCATCAGTATGTGTATGTGTACAAAACTCTCTTCTCATTGAAATATTTACATTAGAAAATGTGCTTAAACCCCGCCCACTGAAAAACGTTTTGTTTTTCTTGAGATTAAATCTTGTTTACCATAACCACACCCACTCTGATGCGATTGGTCAAACACCAAGGTTTGTCACCGTGTGTCATCAATCCTAGGAGTCTCCACCTCGAAGGGCCTCGTTATATAAACAAAGTGAGGCGTGGTTATAGCTGGCTGGTGGAGGAGTGAAGCCATTTATACGTCATAATCGACTGCGCTCATGTAACCTCTCATTCGCCGAGATTTCAGACAGGGGAGAACTTTATAAAGTAATAAGTTCAAAACATGGTCATGATGAGGGACTTACTGCATCTTGGAGAGGAAGACTTCAACATTTGAAACATGCGAGTCAGGCGTTTGACTTTAGTTGCCCTTTAAGTTCTCCCTCATGGGCTGCAGCTCTTGGGTTGCACGAGGAAACTAGTTAAACATTTAGCACTTTATTATTAATTCAGAACATTTTTTTGCGTGCAGCTCTGCTGCAGAACAATGTGGAGGTACGAATCCAGGAACAACAAGTCATCATAGAAAGACAGTTTGTGTTAAAAAAAAGAAAAGTTATTTAGTTAATATTGACATTATATTCTTTGTTTAGGATTTCAACATGAACTTCCACAGTTGATTTTTTTCTAAAGAATCTTTGTGGATAAAATCCAATAATAAGGTACTCAGACTAATTACTTGGTTCATTTCATGCCTGGATTATAAACCTAATAAAAACAGAATAGATGGACTATTCAAGCTAATTTCAAAGTCTGGCCGGGAGGCCTTTTTCTGACCCTTGTCACAACAACAAAGTCACACAGTTTGCACATGCAGCTATTCCCATCTTCTTTTTAAAATACAAAAGTATGTTTGAAATTAACTTGATATTTGTCCACATTTTTTCTTTTTTTTATGTGGTGCCATATGGCCTTCGGTGTCAAAAGACATCAGTTTTATTTCGTTAAGAATGACCATTTTACCTCATTGAATCTCACCCAATCAAACGCCCCTCGATTATTTGTTGTGATGGCTTTGTCTTGTTGAAAAAGCGCACAGATTTTTGGACTTCCTCTAAGCCAGAACCGAAATGTGAAACACTCCCAGAAAGATCTGTGGGGGATATTTTAACTGGAATCAGAAGAACTCTTGCACTAATCTAATCCAGGGCTGCTCGCTTTTTTTTGCTGACCACAAATAAAGATATAGTTTCTGGAACGAGTGTCGCTTTCACTTTTTCTACGGTCTCGACCCTATTGTCCGATTCACATTGCAAAATCTTCATCTGTTTGTCACTCACGATCCCTGATGGATATTAGGAAAGGAAGTGCTCATATTTACAAGTTCCTAAAATAGCCTCGTCAGCCAGCACTCTGTGTATATCAGTGTCTTGTCCCCGGGCCGGGGGCCCCCTGTCTAAGTTTCTCACACGTGTCACAGGCCAATGTCATGGGAAGGAGTTAAGATTAGCTCTAAGAAGCGGGAAAAGAAAACAAGGAGGAACGATAAATAGAAAGTTCACACAGCCCAGCTTAGGATACCAAGCGTGGACGCGAGAAGTGGCCGCGGATGGCGGAAGCATTCGCCACCATTGAAGTGCTGAAGGTGAAATTGACCCCACGTTTTTTCCCCTCCGTTTGAAATCAAGCGTAACGATTACACAACCGCGTTCTTGACATTTTCCATAGAGGAGGCTTTCATCTCACGGTCATGTGGCGTCACTGTTGACCTGCAACGACCACTGCTGATCCAAATAGTACCGACCCAAAAAAAAGTTGAATGCCTGGTGTTTGCAGAGGGAGGTCGCTGGTCCTAAATTTGGATGTTATTCAAAAGATACAAAAAAACACCCATATCCTGGTGATAAAGAACACAGTCACAAGTGATGTCTGGTTTTCACGCTTTTGTCAAGCTCCTCTC
This sequence comes from Callionymus lyra, assembly GCF_982586985.1. Lineage (NCBI taxonomy): Eukaryota > Metazoa > Chordata > Actinopteri > Syngnathiformes > Callionymidae > Callionymus > Callionymus lyra. Next base: position 11,949,650 of record NC_141826.1, read on the forward strand.
ATGAGATATGAAGGATGAGATGTTTTTTTTGTTATACATCTTGAAACTGTTGAGTTCCTTATCGATTCCATGAATGGTCATAAAGCAACTATTATTAGTGACACATGATGGAAACCATTACTCAAATATGCTGGTCTGTCTTTTCGATATCCTTGCTGGGTTTTCATCTGGTAACCTGTGTTTTAAAAAAAAGAAAAAAAAGAAGATTGAATTGGGTCATTCCCCTTTAGGGACGTCATGGGAACGGAGGTGGATGTTGGCGGTTTCCTTGGAGATCGGCTTGCTCTCTAATTACGCACGCCTACCCGTCAACGTGAGCAGCGACACACGGGGATAGATGCTAACTATGAGATACACCAAGAATACAATTCTTTTTCTTTTTTTTTTTGCTTTGGTCATGTCCATGGGTTCCCAATCTCAACCATGCCAAGCACGCCCAAACACAATTAGCAACGACCTTTTGCAAAACACAGCAAATCTGTTTAGCATTTCCAACAACCGTGGATATTTTTTCTTTTTAGCTGTTAAGCTTTACTTGTTTTAGGCTGGCTCATATATTTGCAATTTTAGATGGACATGAGATCTTTGCTTTTTTTCAGCAGGATCTTCAACAACAGGGCTGTGCTGTGTCTCAAATCGCATACTTGCGTACTCAAAGTTAGTATTTTTAGTGCGTAAGTGCGTCTCAATTCTTAGTATGCGAAATTTAGTGCGCCATGCACACTAAATTGACGTACTAAAACGCCCACAAAACTGAGTATGGTTGGATGGACACTACCTACACTAAACGTCTGTCATCTTAGTGACGTTGTTAACGGAAGTTATGTCATACAGTACATATATTTATATATATGCATATACTTACAGGTGCATTTTCAGCAGCAGTAGATGAGATGTCTTCGGTGCTGATACCAGCTTAAATTTCTGGCGAATAATTCGATTCTCATACTTTTTCTTTATTTCTTTTTCCAAACTTGCAAAACGTGCTGCCAGCAGATGTCGGCGATAGTGTTCAAACAGCTGGTTGCAACCATCATTAAATAGTAGTAGAAGAAGAAGCTGTCGCTTCATTTCCGGTTAGTGCGTAGCGGCAGTGTTTAATTTGAGACATACTATCTGTTGAGAATTTGAGTACTAGTTAGTACGTACACTGTCCTGATGCATACTAAATTCTAGTATACTAAGAGAAGAATGCGATTTGAGACACAGCACTGCTCATTTCCTTTTCACTAGCTAGCTAAAAGCTACTTATTAACAATGCTAACAGTAATTTTTACACAGAATGTAACGTTCAATGTTCAGGGTGTACAGGCGTAAACTTCAGAATCCATACATCAAGGCAGTTTCTTTTCTTGTAATTTTATATTATATCATCTTTATAAATGATTCCTAATGTCCCTACAATTTTCTTACGGCCACCTAGCGGCCCCCCCCACTTTGAAAGCAACTGGTGTAGTCTACTCAGCACCTCCTGAAGAGAATTCCCGTCAGAGAATATTGTCAGGCGACATTAAGTGAAGCAAGAGTCATCGCTCATTAAAAGTTAAGCAGAGAACCACGGGCCTGAAAATCGCCCTTGACCCCGAAGAGAGCGTCGTGTCGCCACTGGATTTGCTGCTCATGGCTCGCGTGCTTCCGACAGTTGACACGAGTGACTCATGGCGCCCCCCAGGTAGGAGGCGAGGGTTCTTCCCCCTGGAGTGTCAATTATTTGTCCTTCATGGTGATGCACATGTCATGTAGCGCCGTGATATACCGACACCATTTCAGCAGCTTTTATTTTTAACTCCCGGTTTTTGGTTGAATGGCAACAATATATCTTTGTAAGTCATTTGTATTTATATAGCGCTTTTCCTCGGGTTGGTACTTTTCATAAATAAAGTATTTGCACAAACTTACAGCACTCTTGCTTTGGTCAAATAAACTGGAAGCAAATGTGTTCCCCTAAGTGTCCCTATCTTGCCAGTTCTTGCCATTTATTCCCTTTGAAATGTGACCTTATCTTTTTACTTGGATTTCTCATACAGCCTTGTGGTCATTACATCGACCACTTAAACTTGAGGCCAACTAGCTTGTGGATGTTATGACACATGATGACGACAATGTTTGACTTTGTCAGGCTGTTAATAGATGTCTACAATTACCTCATAACATACAGCTTATGATGCAAAAGGAAAGGGATTTGACGAAGGGCGTATGTTGATTGAAACAGAAAAGAAAAAAGAGTAACATAGAGAAAAAGCGTGATTCATGTGTTTTAACACGTTTGTTTCTGGCTCCCTCTACAGTTGTAACTGTGTACTTGCAGCAGTGTGAGAAGTTGTGAAAACTGAAGCGTGTCAAGCCCCACAGCATGCGAGTGGTTTGCAAAGCAGTAGAAATAAGAAAAGAAAAGTAGCCACATTTTATACTGGTACTCTTGCGGGGCGACCCTTGAGCCAAACAAACATGTTGACGAAATTGTCATGATCCATACAAGGTGAGAGTAACCAGCAGACAAAACAACAAGTTCAATAAATTACAATCTAATAAATAACAAGAAGTCCATAAAATAAAAACACACAAATACTAACAACAAAGAAAACCAAAAGTCCAATATCTTTAAATGTCCAAAAACCAAGGATATAAAACAGGAGACAAAGGGAAGGTAAAGATCATTTTGATCTGACACACATGAACGGAGGTGGTTGAAGTAGATGAAGTTCTTGATTGATGATGAGGTCCAGCCGTGTGACACTAGTCAAGTTGGGGGAAATGGAAAAGCAGAGACGAGTGTGAGTACAAAATAAAACCAAAATAAAAGTGTAACATGGCAGAAATGCAGAGAAAAGTAGTGATTAAACTAAAAAGATGATACATATAATGATTGTAAAACTAAGTCTAAGTGTATATTAATTTTAATTGTGTTCTTTTATTCAAATATCAACAATATGAATCACAAAAACCTTAAGTTAACTATTTGTGAATATAATAAAAGGGAACCTTTTCCCAAACTAGTTTTTTGGTGTTTTACAATTCATTTAGAAAATCAAACCCTTAAATTTAATTTGTTTTGGCTAAGATGGCCTTTTTTAGCTACTTGCACTTGTATAAACACGTGTCAATTCCTAGAGAAAGTCCAAACGGACCACCACGTGGTAGACTTGCAGGCAGAGTAACCCACATCCATCATTCGTCTGTTCTCACCCCTGGACAAGTTCCAAAGAATGGACCGAGGGGAGCAGTGAGAAGAAAACGGGCGCTTATGTAATAGTGTACCTGCTCGCTGCTATTTCTATATGCTGCGTGAGACAAAGTGGCACATGGCAGCTGCTGTTCCTGGTGGAGACGTTGCCTCTACGATTCTGACCAGACGGGACACAATTTCATTTTTAGTATACCGGGGATAATAATAGTGGAGGTATGTTGTGTCAGGACCCTATGTGCCCCATTCAGAAACCCTTTTTTTTTTCCTGGTGGTGGAGGTCTGCATCAACATGGTGGCACCAGCTGCGCGTAAACAAATCCGTGTCCTTGAGCAACACCCGAATAATTATCAAACCCGACAACCATCATTCATTGATTTCCACTTGTGGTGATTGTTTCGATTCCTGCTCTGTGATTTGAGGACCGGCAGAGGAAATTCCTCACAAAATTAATTACAGGTTTGCGTCTGCTGTCTTTTACTGCTTCCTCGTCCCTGTGCGCTGTCTACTGAAAAAAAAAAAAATCTTTTAAAAAATCAGTAGCAAATTAGATGACAATAAACAAACGTTAAATTTCATGACAGAAAACAAGAGAAAGTTTTAAAAAACTGTCCAAAATTATATCCATTGGAATAGCCACTAACCGAGCCACTCAGCGATCCCGCAAAACCACTTTGGTGAGTCTAATGAGATGTTGGATTCTTTTCACCCACAAATACTTGACTGGAGCTGTTTAGAGGTTAAAAACTGGAGACCGGAGGGCAAATGCTGACAAGCCTTAAATTGCTTTGGAGGCAATTTAGTTTTTTTTTGAAGTGAAGTAATAAATTCTAACAATGTTATCAGACTTAATTGGAGTCTTAAACCATAGGTTTGTTTTTTAATATAGACCACAAATATTCCTTTCCCTTTCCAGGCATGATTAAGGTAAATAGGAAGGCAGGTTAACGACGTTCTTTAAATTTCACGAGAGACCTTCATATAAAGCCACTTCCCCTCATTGAACAATTATTTTTTGTATTTAGTAAATAGCTGAAGAGAGAGGGGGATGAGAGAAAAGCAAAACAATTCAGGTGGATTATTGACTTTACAGTTGCTGTGATTTTAAACAATACTTTCAACATGTATTTAACTTCATATAAATTCCCTCACATTGTTATACTGGACACGGAATCTTAACTTTCTTACATACTTTTAAAAATACTATTTATCAGATTTTAATTATAAACTTGGTAAGAGACTAAATTAAGTTGATCAAAGAGAAAATCCCTCCCCTTTTGTGTGGACCCCCTGAGTCTCCAGCCTGTGGTCCTCCTTTAAGGCTGTGACTCTGGCTGATATATCGGCACTGGTGCCCAAGATGAAACCCTGCTCTTGCTCATGCGATGTCTTTCCATTTAGGCACTTTGTAACAGTGTTGGATGTCCATGAGAAGTTTAAGTCTGGCTTTCGCAAACAGCACTCAAAGGAGACAGCTTTACTGAAAGTGTCCAGTGACATCATGATGTCGGCTGATTTGGGTAAATACACTGTTCTGGTTCTCTTAGATCTGTCCTCAGCCTTTGACACAGTTGATCTCCAGATCTTGCTGAGAAGACTGAGGGATGAAGTGGGACTCAGGGTCTGTGTTAAAGTGGTTCTCGTCATACCTTTGTGGGCGCAGTTTCAGTGTCTCAGCCAATCAAATAAGGTCTGAATCAGCGGATCTGACTCCTTCAAGAAGCATCTAAAGAACTATTTATTTGTGCTGACTTTTTTCTTAATCATTTGATTTTTACTGTGTCTTGACCTTTATCCTATTTCCTTTTTATGCTTTCATTAAATTACATTAGTTAAACACCTCAATGGCTATTTTAGGTGTAAATATCATGCCGTACGAACGTAAAAAGACAAAACATGACTTGACTTTTTGTCCCCTTCTAATGTATTTAATTTTTTTCAGGGTGATCTTACGCATGACTTTGGGCCCCCTTAGAAATGGCCCAAGGTGCTGTAATCTGGGAAATATTACTTAATATATATGGTTTACATTTAATTGAAATTGGTATTTCAATTTGAATGGGGGTATTCTGCGCCCTTACAAAGAACAAAGACGGCTTGAATTTTGGTATCTATTAAATACATTTTAAATTTTATAGAAATCTATTTCAGTTTTCAGAATTTTGCCCCCTTTCCCATGACCTGATTGACCTTTCCCAATAGGAACCTTCACTGAGAGGTCAGTAGTCTCCAAGCTATTTTGTTTAGGTGTTTGGAGTCTATAAAACTCTAGGATCAGGCGGACACATACATCTTTCAACAGATACACCTTCTATTTATAAATATAGATGAAGTATTGTTTTGGCCATCATTAGCTTTCCAAGTTGAGCTAAAGTACTTAACTGCTAAGGAAAAGCCATGAAGATCGCAGCTTTAGAATCCATCAAAAACTTTTAAAAGCGGAAGAATTTGACTCAACAGTAAATGTAACTGACCACAGATGTGATTATGCAACCAAATGCATTTCTTGTGATATTTCTTGTGATACCTACTCGAAATGACAGTACTGCGGCTCGGCTTGTGTATATTTTCTGCCATCAGCTGGGAGTGATGAGGGAATGGCTTATTCTGAAGGGTGGTCGTTTGATCTGCTGCCATCAGAATTTCGCATAGATGATGTAAATCCCAGATGAGTTACAACAAGGTATTCCCAACTGCACCTGTGCACATTTGTGTGTTGAATTACGACTCGGCACCAGAATAGAACCGATGACAAGATCTTGAATATGATACTCAGTTTGAATGTATTTTTTTGTCTTCCAGACGGTTTAGCGTTTTAACCTGTCAGATATCGAAAGAAACTTGTTGAAGACCGTTCAAGAATCCTGGTCTTTGGTTCTGAAGTGCGGGAGTTCCTTATAAGAGAGGCAACATGGTGACTGCGATGCTTTGTAATGGAAAGTCTTGCTTGTCCCAAAGTTATGTAACCAATGCAAGAAAAATGTGCCTCAAAAATGCCAGCCAGCCATCACCAGCTGGTTTAATGATCAAAGCTAAGTGGTGGTGATGGAAAAGTTGAATTCTAGCATCCATTCTGCTGCCTTGACAACTTATAAATAATGGATATATAAAATGAGGAAATTTGGCAGGAAGTCACAAGCATCTGAGAAGAATGTGAGGGTTGTCATGATGATGGTGAGACAATGACGGGCAATGACTAAATATAACAATGTTGTTTTGATAAAAAGCGTTTATAAGTATCTGAGATTAAATTACAAAATAAGTCAATGACAATGTTCTCTTCATAGCAATCACGGCAACTTAAGCACTTACTTCTTGAACCAAGGTAACCTTTTTTTCATAAAAAAAAAAAAAGGAGAAACACCTTCAGCCATACATATCTAACTTAACAATATGCACCTTCATAATGATACTCCTTGTCACTAAAACAGCACAGACACTTGACAATGGCATATTATGTGCAGATAATTGTTTTTTCAACCAATTAGGTGAAATTGGATATTTTCCCGCGGCACACCTGGCGATCTCTCACGGCACACTAGTGATTTGAAAAATACTGGTCTTATTAGCGTCCACATATATTTCTTTTTAGTGAATACCATGACAAACATATTTCTTTTACAAATGAAACCAGTTATTATATCGACTTCTGAAAGCTGTGGTTGTGAAGTCATTATAAACTAGGCTAAACAAACCAACATGAGAGCAGCATTGGGTCACATGCTTACCTGATTTAATTTAACCTACATAGTCCTCCATTAGGTCAGCGTACCAGACACACTTGAATGTATATTTATATCAAAACAAAACCCAAATATATACAGTCCTATCCTGGGCAAAGTGTTAAGTGCAACGACCTCACACCAAGAAGGTTGCTTGTTCTCTTCCACTTAAGCAGCGTGTGTGGAGTTTGTGTTCAATTTTATTTTAAGTGTCATATCATAAGTTATACTGTAAGTGACTGGTCAGCTTCCAGTGTACAGGATGAGTCAGAGCAGACTCTTCTTCTTGAGGAGGCTAAGGTCTTTTGATACGAGCAGTAAAATGTTGCACCTTTTTTTTTTATCAGTCTGTCGTAGCTAGTGCCGTGTTCTTTGGGGTAGCGTGTTGGGCCGAAAGGCATGACCTCGAGAGACAGTAACTGGTTGGACAGTGATGAGGGAAAAGTGTGGACTCTGTGGGAGCAGTGCTGGAGAAAAGCATGAAGGCTCTTATGAAGGGCATCCGAAGGAACCCTTGACACCCTCTGTATTTCGCTATGGCAGCTAAGAAGAGTAACCGGGGCAACAGGCTCCTCTCCATGCACTGCAGAACGGAACGTTTTAAGATATCCTTTGTGCCTTCTGCCATAAGATGCTACAATATAACTCTCTCCTGCTTGACATGTATATATCTAACACAATGAGTGAATCACAGTGTGACAGTGACAAGGAAAAACTTCTATCTAGAAGGCAGAAAACTCGAGCAGAACCAGACTCAGTGTTGACGGCCTCCTGCTGTGACCAGCAGTGTGTTTCTCTGAGGCACTCTGGTTTCCTCCCACGGCCCAAAACCACACATAGGTTGATTGGAACTGTTCACGGTGTCCCATGCCTCTCAACCAAAGTAGCTGGGATAGGCTGCCGCCGCCCTGCGACCCATATAACAGAATTAATAGCAGGAAATGAATGAATAAACATTCCTATTATGTAATCCTGTTAGCTCCCTCTGTACCCTCATTTAATCCTAAAGACTTTTACTTCAAAATACAACAGGAAATTCCATCCACATGGAGTTGTTTCATAATCTTTAATGAAGTGGTTGTTGAAATGAATCTATATTTCTCTGAGAGGTGAACATTGATTGTTACTTTAAGCACAAAGATGACTTGAAGACGTCGACTATGTTGTTTTATGCCGAGAGTATTTCCTGCATCCGCTCCTCATCCCAGAGAACACAGAGACAATAGAACAGATGGAGGAAGAAGTCTGTCCGTGCATCTGGCGCGAACGTATTGACTGGCCATTTTTAGCAAGTCTCCCACTGTCAGAGGCCTAAAACAACATTTCTGCGGGGCCAGTGCCACTGTTTGAATGCGCCCGCTGGTCACAGATGCAGGTGTAGAGTTTAACTAGAGGGAGTTGGGCCGGACACTCAATGCTCTTCATGACCAATAAAACACGCTTCGCTGGTGACATTGTTTAAGTTGCACGGGCCTATTTAATGTCAAGAACTGACAAGTTATGTAACGGAGAGATTTATTGGATGGAAAATGAATCAGGAAGTTCAACATTTCAGAGTCAAGACCCTAGTTTATTATTATTGCCATAATATAGACCCCGGAGGGGGCTGTGGTCCATGTGACGGCACTGCAGTATTAAACAAATAAAAAGTGGTTTAAAAAAAATAAGAAGCAACTTACTGAAATAGTAAAAACTGACAAGCATCGATAAAGTTTAATAAATTGTATTTAGCGTACAATAGGTTATTTCAAAGAGCCGAGAAATCAGAAAGACTAGTCCTACACGTATTTGTACGTCATTGTGGTTGATATTTGATTCATTTTTGGGAATTTAAAATTTGAATTGGCCAACATATTTTTGCAGCGAAAGGAAGGAAGTCTTTAAATTCTTATGCAATATTGTATTATTATATAACTTCCAAGAATTGTCTTTTTTTTTTTATTTTGGCCGCTATATCCATCTTCAAAACCAACACGTTTGTTCTCCTATACAAAACATTCCCATTAACCTTATTTTAATTTACATCAGTTTTAATCTAACATCATTTATGTCCCTTAGCTTATCATAAACACAGATTTCGTTATTTGTCACAATATCAACATGAACAATAATGTCCTTTTTTGAAGCCAATTATCCGTACGGCCACATAAAATGACTTGGCGGGCCAGATGTGGCCCCTGGGACTTACGTTTTTTAATACACATAAAAAGATATATTTGTAAGGAAGGCAGCAAATCATGTTAATTTACAAGAAAGTCTAAAGTCTAAAGTTTTGCATTGAAGTTTCTTAGCTACAAACATAAAAAAAAGAAACTCTTAAACATGATTAATTCTGTATACAGTATATTTATGTTCATTGTCTGTTTAATCGGTAGGATTTCCCCCGTTTTAGATCACTTACCTGAGTAATAGGGATTGTTCTGTAAAAACAAATAAAGCAGCGTTTGTTGTTGGATTGCTCATCAGATGTTTCAGGAAATTGCTGAATAACAAAAAAAAGTGTCGGCCATTGTTTGACTAGTTCCGTGAGTGTGTGCAGCCTCATCCACTCCACACCTTCCATGTTTGCCAATTGGCTTTGGAGATAAGAAAGAAGGATCTTGCTGCCTCTTTGAACCCATTACAAAAAATGAATTGGCTATAAAAAAAAACACAAGATGTTAGAACATTTCTGCTGATCTATTACAGATGCACACATGCTAACGCCGAACATCCTTGTTGGTGCAGGTGCTACTTTTAAAACCTCAGACTTATTTTTTAACAGTTAACCCCCACTTAAAAAAATAAAAAATCTGCTAATGAATGATCACAATGTCCAACTTTCTTGAAGATAAAAAACTCCAACTGTGATTTACGTTGAATCCTTTTCTTTCTGGGCTCAAGTCCAACCTTGGAGAAGAATTTAAAGAAAGCATAATAATTTATGAGCATGTCAGAGCAGCAGATTCTTGCTAAAATCAACCTCCCGGTTCTAATTTTGGCAGAAGAGAGAGTCGCTGTCTTGTAACTCAAGGCTGCTAATTTTATCCACGGCTCTATTGGTGACTTTGAAAAATTCCCTTGAGCAAGACAATGGCGAGACTTTCAAGGAACCGTTGTGCAGCTTTACTTGCAGATGTTTTCTTCGGAAAGTAGTCTTTTATGCTTCATAAATGGCTGTTATGATGGAAGGTTTATTGATTGACACGCATGTTTTGACTGATTACTCAAATTTAACAACCGGCTTTTAAAGTTGAACCCTTGTGTGACGGCAGGATGAAAGAGATCGTTTACGTCTCTTAGGGTTTCATTGTCTTTCAGGATTCCAAATTCTGTTGCAAAGTCAGTCAAACAAGGGGCCACAATGTTTTAATAAACTAGGTCTTGTGCCGAAAGAAATTTATATTTACCAGGAAGTTTGAGTCTGATTGCGACACTTTCCTTTCTCCCTTCAAGGTTCATTCTATCCTTGTTATCTTCATTGAATTCTCTTATATAATTCCATCTCTTCATTTTTCTTCTAAAAACTCTTAATTATAAGTTACCCGGGTAATATATTACAGCTCCTCTGATTACGCTGCGTCCCCACCCTCGTCTGTTACGTCGTTTTCCTTCATATACCAACTGAAGACTCATTCATTTTGTAGTGGTTAAGTTCAGGGTTTAACATAGTTCATGTCCAAGTACAGGGTTACATGAAGGCGTTAAGAGACTTGTTTGTCAAAATCTAAATATGAACATTAAAGGGCAACTAATGTTAAAATCCAACTTTTCTGACTCACATGTTTCAAATGTTGAAATCTTTCACTCCTCATGACCATGTTCTGAAGTTATTACTTTATAGCGTTCTTGGCGAATGAGAGGTTACAAGAGCCCTTATGGCGTAATAATTGTCTTCACTCTTCCTCCAGCCAGCTGTAATTGCACCCTGATTTTTTTTATACAACAAGTCTCTTGGAGGAGGAGACTTCCGGGATTGATGACACACAGTGACAAACCTTGATGTTTGAACAATCACAGCAGAGTGACAAAAAGTATTTTCAGTGGGCGGGGCTTAAGCACATTTTCTGATGCAAATATTTCAACGAGAAGATAATTTTGTACAAACAGACACATACTGATGAGTACAATAGAGTTCCAATATTTATTTAAGACACACTTAAATCAAGTTTAATCCACTTGACCAAAACTATCCAACAGGCCTTGAGTTTGATTCCTGTGATCTAAAGTGAGATGATGTTCGTCCAAACAGCCATAAAGCAAGGCTGATATTCTCCACACGAGGCAGGTCTACACTCGCTTCATCCATCGGATCAGTGAGTGGGTTTTGGCCTAGACTGTAGATGTGCAGCTTTCCAACTTCAGAAGCAGCCAAAACTTTATTTTCTGCCTCCAGTCCCCTGATGAGCGTTAAAGTAGTTCATATGAAACACTTTGTTGTCCAAAGAGCGACTCATCCGCGGCTCTCCAGCAGTCACAGCGCTGACGGCCAAGTTTCCTTGAGCGAACGAATCGTGTCTGCCCTGCTTCTCTGGAAATAACACTTCTTGCTGTGTGTGGGGGGGTGGGGGCCCCCCCATGAGATGTCTGCATCACAGGGAAAGATACAACAGACGGGGCACAGAAAGCAGCGCGGGTCACATCAGAGCAAAAGTATTGACGGTAGTATTCATCAGCAAAAATAGATGCAGCTTTGTTTTCGCGGACTGGCCTTCACCTACTTTCCTTTGAGTGAATTAGTCATTTGTTTTTATATGAGCTGAACGCAGCAGCATCTGTGGGCCGGCGTTGGTGAAGACAGCTCCAGACAATGAATGAAGCCACAGTCTCTTTCTTGGCGCTGCGTCTCATAACGTGACCACGATCTTGCACGGTTCAAACACAGACGTCAAGAGGCAATAAGGCCTCACTTGTGCTGTCAGAAGAATCATTTGAGAACGTTTGTCAGCAGTGACCTGAACCAAGAAACTGGAAACTATTAACGACAAAATAATAGACATAAACCTGATTTTATTTGGAATAAAATAGGACACACAGAGACAGACAACCAGTAACGAACACAATACTTAAAAACAATTTCTCCAAGTTACCAATCGACCTCTGTATGTTTTTGGACCGTGGGAGGAAAACGGAGTTTCCGGAGTAAACCCACGCAACATGGGGATAACATACAAACTCAACACAGGAAGGTCACAAGTTGGCTCCCTCCCGACCTGGAAGTGAACCGGCAACCTTCTTGCTGTGAGGCGATCGCACCCTTGCTCTGGCATTAAATGACATTAGTTAAATAAACAATGGCTTCATTTGAAAATGTATCAATAGAAAACAAGTATTTAATGTTCAATGTATGTTAATTTTTAATTTTTACACAAATATTTGTTGCATAAATATCTACGTAGAAATATTTTACATATTTCTAGATTTGAAATCAAATTAATATAAATGTAAATATATAATAAATGTATTGTTTTAAGTTTAAAAAGTTATCTTCTTATTCATTTCTTCTGTATTTTTGTTTGACTGTTTCTAACATCAATTCCAGTACATAAAGTGACCCCCAATTTATTTCCTATCGATTATTACTGTCTGGAATGGCTGCCTTAGTTCTGTTATTCTATAGCTTATTGTGTGTTCGACCTTCTTTTATCCTTATTCTGAACTGTGTTTTTGTTTTTACCCTTGTATTATCTCAGGGTCAAGTTGACCCGAAGGCCTGAAAACAAAAGAATGACCTCCCTGGTTTCCAGAAATACATAAGCAGGGTTTGAGGTCGCTCGCCTTGACTAAGAAGCAACACAAGGGATAAAACATTTACATTTCGGGACTTCCGGTCACCTTGACCCTGAGATTACACAAGGGTTAAAAGGGAATATTTATTAGTCTGTGACACGTCAAGATTCTGGTTTTAATCAAGTTAACAAAAATATATACAGTGGGGCAAAAAAGTATTTAGTCAGCCACCAATTGTGCAAGTTCTCCCACTTAAAATAATGACAGAGGTCTGTAATTTTCATCATTTCTATCATTTACCAGGTTTGCACACACAGTAGCTGGTATTTTGGCCCATTCCTCCATGCAGATCTTCTCGAGAGCAATGATGTTTTGGGGCTGTCGCCGAACAACATGGACTTTCAACTCCCTCCACAGATTTTCTGTGGGGTTGAGGTCTGGAGACTGGCTAGGCCACTCCAGGACTTTCAAATGCTTCTTACGGAGCCACTCCTTCGTTGCCCGGGCGGTGTGTGTCAGGGATCATTGTCATGCTGGAAGACCCAGCCACGTTTCATCTTCAAAGCTCTCACTGATGGAAGGAGGTTTTGGCTCAAAATCTCACGATACATGGCCCCATTCATTCTTTCCTTAACACGGATCAGTCATCCTGTCCCCTTAGCAGAAAAACAGCCCCAAAGCATGATGTTTCCACCTCCATGCTTCACAGTAGGTATGGTGTTCTTGGGATGCAACTCAGTATTCTTCATCCTCCAAACACGACGAGTTGAGTTTATACCAAAAAGTTCTACTTTGGTTTCATCTGACCACATGACATTCTCCCAATCCTCTGCTCTATCATCCATGTGCCCTATGGCAAACTTCAGACAGGCCTGGACATGCACTGGCTTAAGCAGGGGGACACGTCTGGCACTGCAGGATTTGATTCCCTGTCGTTGTAGTGTGTTACTGATGGTAACCTTTGTTACTTTGGTCCCAGCTCTCTGCAGGTCATTCACCAGGTCCCCCCGTGTGGTTCTGGGATTTTTGCTCACCGTTCTCATGATCATTTTGACCCCACGGGATGAGATCTTGCGTGGAGCCCCAGATCAAGGGAGATTATCAGTGGTCTTGTATGTCTTCCATTTTCTGATAATTGCTCCCACAGTTGATTTTTTCACACAAAGCTGCTTGCCTATTGTAGATTCACTCTTCCCAGTCTGGTGCAGGTCTACAATTCTTTTACTGGTGTCCTTCGACAGCTCTTTGGTCTTGGCCATAGTGGAGTTTGGAGTCTGACTGTTTGAGGCTGTGGACAGGTGTCTTTTATACAGATAACGACTTCAAACAGGTTCCATTAATACAGGTAAGGAGTGGAGGACAGAAGAGCTTCTTAAAGAAGAAGTTACAGGTCTGTGAGAGCCAGAGATCTTCCTTGTTTGAAGTGACCAAATGCTTATTTTCCACCATAATTTACAAATAAATTCTTTAAAAATCCTACAATGTGGATTCCTGGATTTTTTTTCACAATCTGTCTCTCACAGTTGAAGTGTACCTATGATGAAAATTATAGACCTCTGTCATCATTTTAAGTGGGAGAACTTGCACAATCTGTGGCTGACTAAAAACTTTTTTGCCCCACTGTATATATATATATAAACTAGTGACAATAAGTAAAACACAAACTATGTTGTTTTTTTGCTGGTGTTTTTATCAAAAGGTCGGTCTGTAAATATAATGCCGACAATAAACCGGTCTACTGGCTGGGAACTCCTGGCCTATAGATTACATTATTTTCTATATTCAGTAGCAATGATACTACTACCTACTGTAGAAGTAATTTTCTTCCCAGAATAGCTTGTTGCTAACTTGACCCATAATTTAGAGCCTAAAGTCTAATTCAATGTTACTCTAATCATATTCAATTCCCCTCCAAATTTTCAAGATTTATAGATAGAGCTAACGGAAGCTGACATGTTCGTGGGCGGAGGAAGGGTCTCCTTACATGCCAGATAACCTACTTACAGTGAGACATCGAGAGAAATACTCTCATCGGGCTGCATCTGTTGACCTTTGCAAATATGAAAATCAAACACCGAGCATGTGGCCTCAGATCTGCACATGAATGGTGACCTGCTCTGTTTTTCTTAGAGATACAATCTGCCCTCTCCGCAGTCACACTAACACGTACTGATGTTCCCAGAAGTCGCCTCATTATAGTCGCCCAAATGAAGGGCGCAAGTTTGAGGTCTCTTCTGCAGCAAAGGAAACAAACAAATTATTTGAATCAAGTTAGAATTGCTGTGAAAATGGGTCAAGAGTTATAATTCAAGTTTGGTGAATGGGATCATTTGTTGTTGTTTTAAGTGGATTGAAGACGGAGGGCAGATGCTCACAAAGGTGAGGTTGTGTTGTGTCTGTCAGTAAACTATATTTATCGAAATGTTCTTTTGAAAAATGTCAAACCCCCCCAAAACATGGACGGAATGCAACCGACTGTATAATTACCATTGGAATGTGGAACGATATGGACAGCTCAGTGAAAGCAACGAAAGGTCCCAAAACGCACTGCAACAGCTGATGTTTTGTAAGAGTTAGTGTTATGAGAGGTTAAAATCAGGTTTGTACTCCTGATTAAACCAGGTCAGCAACAGAAGATTTCATCAATGTTAACCTTGTTCGAGGCACTTCTGGTCATAATCTTCAAAGGACACTGAACCCTTTAATGAATATGTGTCTTTGTTTTGAGAGTCAATACTTATTAAAGGTGCACTAAAAACTAGGTCACCTGGAAGTAGGGCACCTCTTGCTTGGATCATGGGCCAGAGTTGTTGGTGGACTTAACATTAAAATTACAAAAGAGATGTCAAACGTAATCAAAATCAGTCAAGGTCGCAGAACAAAATTTATAAAAATATATATATTTATTTGTTTATTATTGGATTCTCCCTCTGTCTCAACTATCCATGTTTATCCTCTTTTACCAAACATTTCCATCAGTTCCCTTACATTACCGTTTAACTCTTATTTGAAGTAGCGACATCCATAATCCTGTATCTTATTTTAAACACTAAAATCTTCATAGGTCACCATATCAACATAACTCTACTTAAACGGCAACTGATTAAAATCTGCCTTAAATATATCTTGGACCTCTATTGTAATCTTCAGTATGTTTCTTTTTGTACAAAACTCTCTTTTCTTTATTTTTCAAAATCAAAGTATGACATGACCAAGTATAAGTTAAGTGTTTCTTAAATAGATCTTTGATGTCTATTGTACTCGTCAGTATGTGTTTGTTTGTACATAACTCTCTTTTCATTTAAATATTTACAGTAGAAAATGTGCTTAAGTATCGCTCACTGAAAACACTTCCTTTTTCTGGAGATATCTTCTTGTTTACCATAACCACGTCCACTGATTGGTCAAGCATCAAGGTTTGACACCATGCGTTATTAATCCGGGAAGAATTCCACCTCCAAGGGACTCGTTGTATAAACAAGCGGGGCGTGATTGCAGCTGACTGGCGGAGAAGTGAAACTATTATTAGTCATAAAGGACTAATAAATGACATAAATGACGTTCGCCAAGATTTCAGATGGAGAACTTACAAAGCAATAACTTCAAAACATGTTCATGATGAGGGACCTTGGAAGGGAAGACTTTATACAGACTTTAAACACGTGAGTAAATTAGGAGATTTGGGTTTTCGCGTCAGTTGACTTTAATTTATCAGGCAGGCCGTGACGTTCTTGTCGGATATTTCCCTATCAAGAGTCCGTCAGGTCTTCCACACACACAATTGGTTGGATCAGTATGAATGCATTTAGAAGGGACTTTACCTGCTGATGTCACTCATAGCCACGCCCACTTTTCCCATTAGAAATAAGGTAACAACAATTTTCTTCTAGACAGAAGATTTTGAAAGAAATGGAAATCACTGATCTGAAGATTTTCCGGCCAAAACAAACGATGGATGATTATAAAGTTCGGAGTTGATCACGAAGCTGGCATCGTGGAGCGGACGAAATTGGAAGAGCGAACAACTGTAGGTGATTTTAACACTTTTACTAACACCTGATTGAAACGCTCAGCGAGGCAGGAATCAGGGGTAAACTAACCACAACCGGGCTCTACAGCGAATGCTTGATTACAGAATCCATCATAGCCTCATATCCACTTCCTGTGTTAATCCCCTCTTGCAATAGAAGCTTTTTATTCTTCTGCTCCACTTCAACCCAAACACCATTCAGCGAGAGCTCGTAAGGAGCAACCGTATCCTGCTAAAACAAACAGTTTTGAGGAGGTAGAAACAAATGCCTTTGTCTGTGGGTTATATTTAGATCCTGCTTCACTTGAACGTCATGGACTGATTTTTCTGCAGCTGAATAGAAGCACTTGGCAGATGTGACGGAGAAGATTTCACTGACAACGGCTCCACATATATGTGTACGTTCATCCGTGGATTTGAATTTTTCTCACGCAGCTGTCGTGCCGCCTCGGGCATTTCTAATTGAACACTGAGGGACGTTTTGCTTCTTTTTTTTTCGCTGACACTCCCCTTCGCTCATGGTCTCACTCCAGCAAAAACCCCGCCGGCCGTGACTCCTCAGAGAGCGGTGTGGTCCAGAAGACAGGAAGCAGCTTGAGAAGGAGTCCAGTGTACAAGGCTGAGGGAGGGCAGAGGGCAGGGTGTGTGGGGGGGAGAGAAAAAAAAGGGGGATTTCCTGATGCAACGCTTGGACTCGTATCAAAAAGTCTCTTCGGGAGCAAATGATCTGATTGGATCACTGGCTAATGTTTCCGCAGGAGGTGACGATGGAGAGATCAATAGTTGTTTTGACGAACAAACCCGAACATTGACCCTCACTTATCATCGAACAGACGGTTTGACGTCGTTTTTGAGCCTGGAAAAAGAGTTCCAAGCAACCTTTCATCACGTTTAGAGAAGATCCAGGTCTTCAAACTAACACCAACAGCAACACGGTTTTCTTATAGTAGTGTTTGTATGTGTCTGTTTGTAT
Organism: Callionymus lyra; assembly: GCF_982586985.1. Lineage (NCBI taxonomy): Eukaryota > Metazoa > Chordata > Actinopteri > Syngnathiformes > Callionymidae > Callionymus > Callionymus lyra. Next base: position 11,967,269 of record NC_141826.1, read on the forward strand.
AAAACTGTCTTTTCATTAAAATATTTACTTTAGAAAATGTGCTCAAGCCCCGCCCACTGGAAACACTTAGTTTTACTGGATACAAAATGTTGTTTACCATAACCCACTTTGCTGTGATTGGTCAAACATCGAGGTTTGTCACCGCACCTCATCAATCCCGGAAGTTTTCGTCTCCAAGGGACTCGTTGTATAAACAAAGCGGGGTGTGATTACAGCTGGCTAGAGGAGGAGTGAAGCCATTATTACGTGTTAATGGACTCTGCTCTTGTAACCTCTCGTTCGCTGAGATTTCAGACACGGGAGAACTTTATAAAGTAATAAGTTCAAAACATGGTCAAGATGAGGGACTTACTGCATCTTGGAGAGGAAGACTTCAACATTTGAAACATGTGAGGGAGTCAAAAAAGTTTTTACATAATAATGAACAGATTATAGATGTCAACAATTTTAGTACAAGAATACAGTAAAAAGTCACTGTCAGAGGTAAATTAACATTTTGTTCGGCCTGAGACATAGAAGGCTAAATCATTATGGCCCATTGTGTAATGGAGCTAGACACCCCCGTCCTATAGTCTCATGAACCTCCAGGAACAAGTCGTGTCCACGAGCTTACAGATCCAAATTTGGGCACACTGGGATACCGTTGACCTTTTCGGGAGAGCCCCTCATACTCCGGCAGCATTCCTCATTCATTTAAAGAGCACATCTGTAGTTCCACAACCCTTGTAAAACCCTGGGAATTGCCATTAGACAATTTCTCAACACATCTTGTGTGATATACCTCAATGGTTTTAGAATTAAAATTACATTATTAAGGATGATTTGTTGTAGTTTGATCATCACATTACCTACAAATATTGAGCGCTGATGTAAGACACAACTCTATAGATATTTTGATTTTCAAAAAGACCTTGTTTTTCTGAGCAAATACATTCGTGGCTACCCTGTAACCCATATTTCAGACAACATAGACATGAAAGTCTAGTTCAGTCCTATAAAAATATAATCAGCACAAAGCAATTACTGGGTGATCAGATTAAGATTAGCTCTGATCATATTTAACTACCAAAAATGGTTGGAATCTGTTTGATTTAATGGGTCTACTGTCAACACTGGAAGCACTCGAGTATTTCCTGTCTGTATAGCATGTTAGCATTTACGATTATGTAACAAACAAGCTTAAAAAAATAGACTTGTTTAAGTTTCTCCGAAACAATTCCTCTTGTCGAGGCTTCAATATAAGAGGGTAGCTACAGACGAGCAGAATGGAGGTATTTGGATGTTTTTTTAGTGTCTTTTTGGGACAAAGATGAAGACAAAGTTGCTACATCAAAAATGAACATGGCTATAACTCAAAAAGAACAGATTAGTTTTACAATAATCCCAACTCTTAGTGAATGTGAGGTTGAGCAGAAAATGAAGTTTGAATTCTGGCTGAACTATCACTTTAACAATGGCCAGAACCGGTAATATCCCACGTAGTTTAGATTTAATTATCATATTAGAAATTATATTGTACTAATTTAAATATGGAGTATAGTCCCGTGTTGCGTGGGTTTACTCCGGTTTCCTCCCACAGTCCAAAAACATACAGAGGTTGATTTAGAACTTTGGGAAATTGTCCGTAGGTATGAGAGCGTGTGTGAATGGTTGTCTGTCTTTGTGTGCCCTGCGACAGACTGGCGTCCTGTCCAGGGTGTCCCCTGCCTCTCGCCCTATCATACTGGGATAGGCTCCAGTCTCCCCCCGACCCCGGGATAAACGGTAGACAATGAATGAATGAATGAGTTTCACACATATTTAATTTCGTATTTGGGGGCTCCTGACATCACCTAATCCTGTTTTGACTTTGATTTGATTTGCAATGATGTATAAACAGGTGTTTCAAAAATCTTTGTCCCTCAAGGTTACAGATGGAATTAAAATGTGTATTTACTTCACAGGAAGTATGAATCTAATGTGTTATTGTCTTTATTTTGGAGGTTTGTTTGTTCTTCTACATGTATACGAGTCAAATTAATTTTTCTTCCACATCCGTTTTTACTCTTAGATAACTTCTGTTTCTTATCTTAGCTTAAATACTGATGTCGTTATTAACATCAGCATTGATTTACTTTTATTTCCATCCAACCATCCGCACATAAACTGACCTGGAGGTCTGGATGTGGCCCTTGAACGCATAGAAAGATGTGCTTTATGGTGATATTGAGATGTTCCTCAGATGGAAGATTCAAGGTCCTTCCATCCTCAGGGTCTAACACTGGAGTGTGAGTTGCTGTGATGCTCGGAGGGAGGCGGTAAAGGGGGGAGAAAGAGAGAGGTTGGGGGAGTGAGTCTCTGCTCACTGTGTCTTTAAAGTCGTGCTGAGGGGAGCTCCTCTATAGAAAGGAGGGGGCGAGTGTGCGCCAGTCGGACTGTCGCAGCGCTTGACATTAAGATCGTCTTCATGCTTCTTGTGGGAAATAACGCGCAACAAAAAAACAACAAAAAAAACAACACAGCAGCTCCTGGAACGCGTTCTTGCTCAGAGAATCCTCCTTCTCAGTCGGGGATTTATGGATGGAAAGAACACGATCGGAATTAACTTATCATCCGGTGCGCGTAAATTCTGGATATAATGGGGAATACGACACCTAAACCTCTAATAGGTGAGATCTATTTCTGCTTTGGCAAAAACACTGTGTATTTATATCCCTGCTCGTGAGAGACAAAGAAGAAAAAGCAAAGATAATATTGAAGGCTGAAATTTGAAATATTCATCGTGTCTGTTCAAACTATTTAAAAAAAAAAACCCTTCAGTGATCAGTCTCGCATGTGACGATTAGAGAAGTTTTCTTAGTTAAAAAAATAAAAAAGATGTTTTAATTTTTATAAACTTTTCTCTCACCCTATTTTTTTTTATTTGAAATCTTAAACCCTCAGATCACGTGTTCTGATCTGCCTCCTTTGATCCACTTGGCATTGACACGCATGACACTTGATGACCGCATCTCCATATCACTTTGATTTTAAAAGTCTGTCTCCTCTCACATCTCCAACACCCTCTCAAGATGATGTGGTCAGCCAGCTGACGTCCAGCACAGTTATACCCCCAGGAGATGCCTGTGTGGTTTTGATTTACTGGAGAATGCATGCTGGACCAAACACAATACAACTCGCAGAGGATAGTAGTTCTCTGGGTGTGATGTTGTTCACAGAAAACCACAGACTTTGCAGTTAAATCGATTAGACGCGGAGTTTACAAATCAAACTCTCCTTAAAATTTACTTGAAAAACAAGCTATCTTTAGCCACTTGATCCATATTTATGATTTGTTCTCTGATGAAAAACAAATCAGTTTTTTATAGAAACAAACATGATTTAATAGTATAAACCAAATGATTGACACACTTTGTTAAGTTTAAAAAGATGTACAAAAGCACTTCTAGATTGTATACCTTCTCCAAATTGACAATTTACTCTATTATTGTCTTTAAAAAACAAACATTATTGGCTACAATTATTTTATTTTAATAATATTTTTTTAAGCATTTAAAATTTTTTTTTTTTATATATTTGTTAATTGTAAGAAAATGAAATCCAACAGTTTTTTGTCACTAAAATAGTAACAATGATGACATGACACTCATAAATGCAATCAAATTCAAGGTCTCGGGGGCCAAATCGTTTTACGTGGTTGGCTACAGGTCAAAGTAGATTCATGTTGATATTGTGACCTATAACGACATCAGTGTTCAAGATAAGATAAGGAACGGAAATTAACTAAGAGTCAAACGGATGTTAGAGGAAAGGAATTTGATGCAAACATTTGGTAAAGGACAAGTACATGTAGATAGATCAATCCTTCAAAATAAAAAAGACAATATCACATCAGATTTTTCCTGTTCAGTAAATACACATTTTATAAGGCCTGTGAACTTGACTGCAAAACAATTTCAGCCCCCATGTGGCGATTGATTTTTCCACCTCTCTAATATGTTTTGTAATCCCTTATTTTGAGCAACCAACGCTATTTATGTCGGACATTAAGTTGAGAAGCTCTTGAAACTCTCAACTCACCTCCACCCTGCAAAGAAACACCAACACCGTTCGTGTCGTCATCGATTTCTCGTCTCTTTTCTGGCATTTCCTTTGGAAGAAAGCAACAAGGAGGCGTGTCCCATCTGTCGCTTTCCCGCTCGAGTGTTCGTGTGGAAACAAGTCATACCTTTGAAAAACAAATCTTTTATGACTTTGACATTTGTGAGTGACTCTGAATCTGTGCTTTTATGAAGTAAACTGATTAAAAAGTCACGGTCTGGTTTCCCTCTTAGGTACCAATGATATTATGTGGCTGACAAGCAGGTTTTTACAACAAACAAACCTGGAGAAGGTACAATTAATCTTTGTCTTTAACAAGAACTCTCCTTGAGGGACCCTAATATGTCCCTGTGATGGAGACGATTAGTTTATCCCGTTATTTTGATGGGAATGTTTGTGTGATAGCTGCATATCCCGAGGCCAGATGTTCTCAGACGGGAGGGCCGACAAAAGCATGATTCAAAAATATTGTAAAGAGGAAAAAGAAGTCACAAGACTTCTGCTTCCTCCACACTGTTGAAGCCAGGACAGAGACACTCCACAGAGCGATGTGTTGCACAAATAGTGTTGAGTTTTGTTTAGACTGTGTGGACAGATCTTAACTCAAACCACAAAACATAATTCTCAACTCAAATAGAATGTGTGTTGTATTCTTAACAGTGAGGCTTTTACAGTAAACAGTATAGATAACGTTGATTCAAAGCAGAAGGGACATGATGGTCATTTTCGCTTCTCCAAAACTGTGATAATCCAGGTGTGATACATTTAATAATAAGCTTGACTGAAGTTGATCGGAACGTCACTGGCTTGTCAGCTTTCCTGGACTGCAGCTGTCAATCACACCTGCTTGAAGGGAGGCTGCTTGTCATGGGTTGTCGCGGATGGCAGTATTCTCCACGGTTCTGAACTCAAAATGTAGCCACAGGGATGGAGGGGGGTGGAGAGGGGGGAGGAAACGAACATCATCTGACGTGTAACAGATGTTCCTATTGCTTAGTTATAGTTTAGAATACAATCAGTGTTAATGTCTAATTTGGGAAATGTGCTATGGAACATCTGACTATTGTCTACACACGAGTTCACAGAGAAATCTAATCACACTGCAGGCCCTGCAGGAGTCGTTCGCATTTTTGGATTTTGGCCAGTGCAATCTATAAAGTGTTGATCTCGGTGTTGAATGGCCATTAGGTGAACAATGGTGAATGTGTCCTTTGGTGGCTAACTTGATTCGCAATCCTTAACAACAAATCATTGTTCCAAGTCAGAAGCAAACTCAGGGAAGTCAACGATTTGATTTAAGATATTTGATTTTCCCCCTGGTGTGGCGACAACTGTGAAGATATCAAAAAGTCTATTAAGGGTTTGTTTATGCTTGAGGCCAAGGCTATATTTCAACTCATAAATATTGTGACACTAGTCTGTCAATGTTTCTCTAATTTCTTTTTTATTGCCATTATGGGATACATTTAAGGCACTACACAACATCCCTAGAACTGTAAAGTAGACCACGAAGTAGTTTATAAACAGATTAATGAAGAAATAAAATACTTCTTGCCTCCACTACAACCATTACCAAGTCAGGTTTTCTTGTGGTACTGTCCCTTTTTTACTGTCCTCCCATGTAATCTATTTACCACATTGGAGAATTCCACCAAACTAGCAGTTTCTCCTGGCAACCTCTGAATACCTTTTGGCAATTTCTTTTGCGAACTGGCTTATTGCTCTGTCTCGTCGACCAACATTGGGGTCCATTTTTAGTAGGCGGTGAGCAACAACATTTGGTCCTGAACAAATGGCGACACATCAAACCAGTTTCGTGAAAATTAAAAAAAAAATAAAATTGTAAGGAAAGGGAATGTTGTGATAATCTGGTCAGTGTTCTTTTGAATCCTCTAGAAAACCTGTTAAGCTTCTTCACAGAAACAAATTGAGGGATACAAATGAAGCTCGTGCAATATACCAAATTAAATACATTGTTAAACCAATAGAGTCAAACACTATGACCCTTAAGTGACCAAAATACCTTCTTATTTTGCTAAGGTAAAATATAAAACAGGATTTTCAATCGATACCATTTGACATTCTAATTATGTAATATGTTTTTTTCTTCTACTTCCATTATGGAGTTAAACATAAAGAAACGTCCATGTTGAAAAGGAGACAACAGACTTCACATAACTGGCCTCCGACCCATTAAACAACTGCCACGGGCCGCTCAGAAGACAGAGTTATAGGGTGCTGATGTGTTCGCCTCTATTTTCCAACAGCTGTCACTTGTGTTGCTATTTTGACCTTGCCTAAGTCAGGACAAAGGGTTCTGTCTGTTTAGAATCCTAATCCTAAAGGAACTCCTCTGGTAAATATATATTCACCAAAATGTTTTCACATCTTTAGATGCTAGTCTGCAGCCTCGCCCGGTGGCAAGCAGGCAGTACTACATCCTCCCAAACAACGGCGCAGGCGTTGAAAGGAGGACCTCTGCCCCTCCGGTGAGCGTCAATGTGGATTCACCTCGATTTCACCCGCACACCAAAGGTAAAAACATCAGGCTTGATGGGCAGCTTCGTCGGGCGACGCGCAAGAACAGCTTTTGCAATGGCATCACCTTCAGCCACAGACCGGTGCATCTCTATGAGAAGGTTAGTTGTTTCTTCTTGTTTTTCTCCCGAAAAAAATCCTGCATTGGCAATTAATGGTTGTCATTTAGGTCCGATTGCGGCTTTCTGGTGTGCACACGGGCTGGAGTGGAGCGCTTCGCTTTGGGTTTACCAGTCTGGATCCAAGTGATCTGATGGCAGCTGACATCCCCAAGTACGCTTGTCCGGACCTCGTAACAAGACCTGGCTACTGGGCCAAGGCTCTGCCCGAGAGACTTGCCTTGAAGGACAATGTGCTGTCATTCTGGGCCGATCGTCACGGGAGAGTTTTCTACAGCATCAACGACGGGGAGCCCATCCTCTTCCACTGTGGGCTCAGCATCGGCTGCCCACTGTGGGCAATCATCGACATCTACGGCATCACTCAGGAGGTCACGCTGCTCGGTGAGACATCAATTGCTTCTTGTTGTCTTTTAGAAACAAGAGAAACATTCAACATTGTATTCTTTTATGAGGCCAAAACCTTAAAAGTTGATTTAAGAGAATTTGCCTGGAAGCAGCACGGCTTCAACAAATGGGGCAGGGAGTGTTGTTTTCAGTGATCTGATTTTACACCATGCAGAGCAGAACAACACAGTAAGACAAACAGGATATCCATTAAGGAACGTGACCTCATTCTAGAGCACACTTACAAGCACACGTACATCTATGTACGTCTATTTGTTTCTCATAGGCTTTGTAATGTTCTTCCTCTTGTGTTCCTTTTTATTTCTATCACTGTCTGCTCTGCCCATCCCGCGCTTACTCATCGGTTGTGTTTATCTTAAGGCTGACAGGAGCTCTGGCCATGTTTGGTAAAGACCGCAGATCCCATAAGCTTTAGTGAGGGGCCAGAGCGAGCGCTCCACAGAAACAGTAATAGAAGTGCTTGTCATCATTTGGGGGATAAGCTCTGGATATTTTTAAGTACATCCCACCATTCTTCGTGAGTTTCACAAAATTAAAGACTTGATAAATGCCTTGATTCTTAAAATTTCCAAATGGCCGACATGTTTATTCATGTGCATTAGTGTTTCTCTAACCTTTGACAGACTGTTCGACCTCATGTGACTCCAATTTTTTAGGTTCAAGAAGTGCTTGTAACGATCATTAGTTACATGAAAATGAGCTTAGACATGCTCAAACACCAGAAAACAAGCATACAAAAAAACAAACACTGGAGGCACATGTTCTTTAGCACTAAGACCTTGGGGTAGTACATGCACGTGTATGCACGAAAGATTTGCAAGTAAGATCCAAACTAGTCTTTTCCATTGTTTCTGATGTGAATTCATTTCAAATGTAAAAGGGCCATTAATTAAACAGATTAACAGTGCTGCTATGAAGTATGATGAATACACGTGACTCCAGAAAAACTTCCTCAAAGGCTCGACAAAAGCATTTGGAACAGCTGGCCAAGAGATAAGTGAGAGACACTTAAACCGATTAAGATTCTAATATTTTCCTTCCACAGTAGGCCCAGTGTCAAAACAAAGTGTTGACTTTGGATAAGGGTTGAATGATTTCGTCGAATTAAATGTATCACCACGCTGATACCAGACTCAGTGATTAAGGACACATTTATAATTAACAAGTCTTCTTTGTTAGATGGTTAAAAAATGTTTTGATCATGAGCCAGCCTCGGTCTTTTAGTAAAAGGGGTCAAGAATCTGTAAAATCTTTCTGCCTGATAAAAACGTTCCTTTTTTTTTTTATTCTTGTGTTGCCTTTGGGCTGTTCTTAGCCCAGCGTGGCAGTTTTGAATGTCTCTGTTATACTTCCAAATTAAGGAAGCTCTGTCTGATCTCTCCCAAAACGAGCATTGAAAAGATCCTCTTTTGTTCTTATCGTCTTCAACAGAAAGCACGTTCGCCGAGAGTGTGGGGTCAAGCTGTCTGAGTGCCGCCCGTCTGAGCGCCTACCTGCCGCAGAGCAGCCACGACTCGGCCAACTACAGCAACAACCAGCTGGAGAACAATCAGGTGGCAGCTGCCAAGATGGCCAACATCAAGCTCAATAACTATCCTCAACTCATTCCCTGTTGCACGCCCACCTCTTCCTCTGCCACACAGTCCCCATCTGCCTCATCCACAGGGTTTAACGTCCCACGATTTCGTAACATTCCATCTCAACTTGACAATGACTTGCACTTTCACCCAATCAGAGGCACTGACGTAATCCTGTCAGCTGACCGCTCAGCCGCCTGCATCCACTGCCTAGACAGCAGTCGGACTTTGGTTTTCTGTGATCGTCCACTCCGCGTGGGAGAAACTTTGTACGTGGAAGTTGGCCATCTGGGCTTCCCATACTTCGGGGCGCTCCTGTTTGGCCTCACTTCATGCGATCCAGCCAGTCTGCAAGCTGAAGACTTGCCGGCGGACCCTGAGGTTCTACTGGACCGAAAAGAGTACTGGGTGGTGCACCGCGGTTTCCCGATGCCGTTCTCCGGTGACGTGATGAGCTTCAGCCTGCTTCCCAGTGGAGAGGTGCACCATGGGGTGAACGGTGTGGGACGAGGCAGACTGCTTTGTGTGGATGCTTCTCAGGTCCTCTGGACGTTCTTCACGCTACATGGGGCTGTAAACCGACTCCGGATAATTGGTAGGTCAATGAATTAGAGTTGTATATATTATGTAAAGAGGGGTCGGGACATATATTTTTCGAAGGGATTGAATAAGATGTGCCTGGGGTTAGCAATCTACAGGATTGTCCGGGATTCAACTTTTCATTTTGATTTCATTCAATATGAATGAAGCAAAACCCAGTATTTGGTGGATTCGACTGAAAACGCTTTAAACTTTGGCCATACTATTTCACATTGTAGCTCTAGCTCTCTTTGCGCAGCCTTAAATCTTCTTTAAAAGTAAGACTTACCATAAAGATTTGTAAGTAAACAGCTGCTTGTGTCATGAGACCAAGTTAAATAATGACGTTTTTCTTCATTTCAAGTAATGTGCATTTACAGCTGGTGAGCCACAAATTAAACATGTGAGATGCTGAGGGCCACATGACATACTGGTTAAGGGCCACAAATTCCCCCCGGGGTTCCATGCCTTATTATTAAACAGCAGCATTTTCTTAGGGATCCACAAGACATTTTTTGAATCATTAATACCTTCAACTGAAACTGACAAATGTGGCTGTCAATTTGAGGTTGAAGGCTGCAAATACCTAGAAATTAAACTATTATAAGAGCCTTTATCACAAGTTGTATGACAGTACAACAAATTGCTAAATGTTTAATTCATCCCTGCCTGAGCTCCACTCAGTCTGATGCCATTACAAAGGAGATCATGACTATGATCCAGCACTCGCTCCTTGAAACGTTGAGATGGATGAAAGTACATATCTGCCTGACTTTCCTCTAATCATCTGCTTTTTGTGGCGCAGGAACACAGCAGTCAAGTCCTCCACCTACATCGCCCAGCACTTCACAGAGCAGCAGTCCGGATGACAGTGACTCAGATTTGGCCTTCAGCGTCAACAGATCCTCCTCTGCGTCTGAATCCTCTCTGGGTAAGAAACTGGAATCAAACAACAATTTAAATTCCTTTGCACAGCAATGTCATATCATGGGTTAGAAACAATGTTGAAGGCTGACATTTGACCAGCCGCAAATTTTTCTCAATAGTAGTGTGTATCGTATACATGTTATGATACATGGGCAACGGTACAATACATTGAAATACTGTAGGAAAAAGGATACATTTGCTCGAGTACTTGACTCTGGCGTCGCAGAATTTACAGAACGCATGACTTCTGATGAAGTTGTAACTGCTTTCATTTGTTTGGTTGAAACCAAAACAATTTCCTAAACATAAGCTTTAAAAGCTGCTGGAGTCAACTGTATCCTCTCATCCTCAGTCATCGCCAGGATCTCACAGGATTTCATTGTTGCGTGGTAGGCAATGACTGCTGTCATCTAGCGACCGGAATTGCAAAACAAAACCAAACAAACGTCACTATTATTTACAGGTTAATTGTCAAATAAAAACATTGATTTTCTTTCACAATTTATAAAGATATGATACATTAAAGAAAAATGATGAAAAAATGCAATTCAATCTGAAAGCAAATAGAAATAAAAACTAAACAATGCAGAATATTAACCAGTTTTGTGGGGAAAGATAAATCCCAATATTTAAGTGTATGTATATTTTTTATACCCCTTGATATTAAAAACTTCAAAAATGACTTGAGAATGAACGACCTCATGTTAGGTCGTCTTATCTCGCAGATTAAGTAAAAAACAACGTTAGAAAGTAAACTTTTTCTCTGCTTTTCTGTCTCTTAGTTAAAATATTTACTCTTTTGTTTTTCTGTTCATCCAGTGACGGCCCCCAGCTCTCCTCTCAGTCCACCCGTCTCGCCCACTCTGTCTGCCTCAGAAGCATTCCCTTCCAGTAAAAATGGGGAATGCACCATCTGCTTCGACCAGGAGGTGGACACGGTCATCTACACCTGCGGTCACATGTGTCTGTGCAACGACTGCGGACTGAAGCTGAAGCGGCGCATCAACGCCTGCTGCCCCATATGCCGGCGACCAATCAAAGATGTGATCAAAACATATCGGCCATGATTTTTCTGCTTATTTACTTCGGAATCTGACTTCGCGGTTCTTCCCTTATCTCAGTCAGATCTCAATCCTGACCTCAGATCAGCCATACTGGGACATACAGGTGCCTGCAATATGCTCTCTGGTTTCATCTCTGGCCATAACAGACCTTCATAACCAACTGTGACGACGCGCATCTGAAACAGTATAAGCTTCTATATTTTTGGTAAATCAGTACAAAAGCGGATTGTTGTCGTAATGTATCTGTGTTCTTAACATGTCTCATATGACACGTGAGGAAACTGCTGCTAGTTAGTTGTTTTTTTTTCGTTTTGTTTGTTTGTTGCAGATCTATTTGTGCTTTAACAGAGAATATGAACCGTCTGTGAGATCTTGTGCCTTATTGTGTCACTTCAAGTTATTATTCTAACAATTCTAGCCATATTTTTAAGTACAAGAACAAAGACGAAGAGGCACAGAGATGTTTATGTATATGACAAATACGTGTCGGGTGTATAGATGTGGGTGTTGGAGATGATGAATTTGTAGATGGTGTGAATGGACATTTTGGTTTTGCACAATAAGGAGACGAATAAAGGTTGGACAATGTGATACTTCAGAGTGGTTTTTTTTATTCATTATTTAGGCACTAAGGCAGCACTTACCTGCGCCAAGGGCTGCGTTCCTTTTTTTAAAAAAAATTATTAAAACACAATCTAATTAACTATATGACCTAACTTCCATGATCCAAGAATAGTAGTGGCTCATGGCGAAAAAAGAAAAGAAAAAGCTGGACCCGGTAGCGCCCAGTGTTGAAGTGTAGCTTAGCTGCATTTCTGAGTTGCTAACCAGCCATTTAACTCACTTAAATCAACGCTAGATTGCATTTTACATTACAATATTTCATAATGTATACAGTAGCACTGTAGTTATTCGTATAAGGGGGGAGCATCACTTTAAATTATAGAGTGTGCAAGGGACCCGGCAGAGTTAGATCGCAGACGGTGGTTTCGTTCATTTCCGTCGTGGAGCACGTCTGGTAACTTCCAGGAAGATAAAACAGGTTCGTAATTAAACTGTTGAGAGGAAGTCAGAAACAAATAATGCTAGTGGAAACTGGTAGTGCTCCTTTAACAACCTGAAATTGACATCAAATGAAATATAGTTAAAAAAAACATTTGTCACCAAAGTCACAGGATTTTTGTCCACTGGTATAGAAAGTTACGATTTCTATTTTTCTGTTTCCCTTTCATCAGATGCAAAGACATTCAGTACATGTCAGTACACGACCTAGAATATCTATGCTGTCTCGACCTGACTCGATTTTCCCACGTTTTTATGTCAACCCTATTTGACAAAAAATCCCAGAATATGTTAGCCAAAGAGTTCCTCAAAGAGCTGAAACCTCATTGGTTAAACTGCACATTCTTGCACCACCCCCCGGCCCTTTGAGGACCGGTTTGGACACCCCTTATGTTAGTGTAAAAAACACAAATTAATGTATAAGGCCGAGAACGTAACGTCACTTCACGTCTCAAAGCCTGGATTTTATGAAAATCGTTGAGTTTATGCCATCTAGAAATCAAAGGTAACATTAAGGAAAGCCAACATGTCAGCTTAGAGACAAAAGGCGTGTAGGCCATAGCTATGAACATGGAAGAAAAAAAAAAACATCCTAATGTTTGGAGTATATTTAAACAAATTCTCTGTGATTTCTTCCTCTTCATCTTTCCAAAAAAATGATGCCTTGAGACTACAAGATACATTTGAAACCGAATCTGATTTCATTATGGACTATAATGCAACACACATGTGCAAGTCCATCGTTGATTTCCCTGATCGTGTACTGACAGTTCTTTGTCCGATCCAGTTTTCCACAAATTACAGATTTTTCGGATCTTGTCCTGACAGTCGAGCTGGACGGAGAGAAAGTAGATTACACAGGAACTGGGATGTCGTTGGTATACGTAGAGTGGAAAATAGGTCTACTGTGCCTCCTAGCATGACGTCCTAGCGCACGACATGGTGCCCAAAACATCCTCCAGCAGGAGGTATAGCGAAGGCTCAGAGATAATCCGGGAATATCGTTGAAGTGCGACACAGTCTGGATTGGGAACAAGGATAAATTGCTCAGACTCATCGTCAGACCATGACATGCGTTCCTTTCTGGTAGTTGTTCGAGGTGTGACAAGTTCCTGGATGTATACGGGCCTGATCCTCTGGCCAGCGATAAGATCCTGGACCGGAACATGTGTCCATAAAGTCTCTCAGTCGGTCCAACATGCAGAGTTATGATCATTTCAACACAAACAAATAAACCGATACAAAATCAGGCTGTGATACTACTTGCCCAGAGTAGTGCAGTTAGCAAAAATAAGTATATTCAAGTGTACTATGAGTATACTTCATTTATCCTAGAATTAAAGTAGTATACTTGAAGTAGTTTACTTTTGACATACTTTAATTGTAAATAGAACGCTGATGTGTACTTATACACAAATATACTTTATGCAATGTACTTCAAGTACATTATACTGCATTTGTCTATTGGGAACTGTATTATTGTGGCGATCCAAAATATGCAAAGGATTATGGGAGAATGTTTAGTGTTATTGTTAGATACAAACGACAAACTGCAACTCAGCACAAACACTATTGCGATAGAAATATTTTGTTTATGTTAAAACTCAGTTTAACATTTGAAAGTTTATTGACAACTACTTTAATAACAGAAAACATGTGTTGGAAGTATACAGCTAGTGAATGGCATGTAGAAAATTGTGTACTTTTGTAAATAATAGTATAGAGATGAGTATACTTGAATATTTACGTAAAATTGTAAAATGTTCAAATTTAGTTTAAAGAAGTATCAAATTATTATACTTTTAGTACATTACAAGTACGTATACCCTGGTATACTTACTATACTATTACTACAATACTATACTTTAATATACTTTGTCAAATTAACTTCAAGTATACTCCTTTTTTCCAAGGGTAACACATTTTGGAATTGTTTTTGTTCTAGTGTAAGAAAATAGGTCATTTTAGTTCAAAACCCTCGTTTTGCAAAAAAATGCAATACGTTTAAAAGAAAATACCTTTAATAACAAATAATTTGGTTACTTGACTTCGGCGTCAAAATAATGTCAGCTGATCGAGCCACATGATTCTTCTGCCACCTGCTGGTTAAAGGTGGAAGTTTCTGCAACAGCAGGTCAGAGCATTGGAAACATGTCATCCTCTTACATGTCCCTCATTGTTTGTCTCCATCTTTTTCTTTTACTTGGTTTCTTTATTTACCACAAATACATCCTCTACACTTTTCCAAAACATCCAGGCTCTATAAATTAATGTTGAAAATTTTGGATGTTGATTTTTTTCACAAGGAAAAATGAAACCGAAATGTACTTTTAAAAAAAAGCCAATGTAAAGGGTTCAAAGTCAGTTTAAGATTTCAGTTGAAGCTACAAAACTATAAATTATATTTTCATTGTCTCACTATTTTAACTACCTTCCACAGTTGAAGAATGGTCAGAATCAGTTGTTCTGCATTAGCATGCAGTTCAAGTCCAGGTCAGCTCGTGATCATTTTTGTTTGAAATTCTACTCAAGTGTGTCAAGGCACTGACGCACACTTTTGATTCACTGCGACAACCAGTGTCACCTGACACTTTGCTAAAGAGCGTTACAGTTCCTCCATTTTTCATAGAACAAACCTTTATATTTTTGACTCGTGACTTGAGAAAAAAAAGGAACAGAGTTGATGTTATCGCCCGGTCGGATGAAGGAGTGCTACACACTGGAATCGACTCGTGTGACTTGCTCACTTAGTGTGACCTCAAAATGTGCCGTAAGCCCTTTTTTCCCCTGACAAAAATAAAATGGGAAATCAGATCGATAAGCTCAGATAGTGACAATCTGCCCGTGGAGCCACTTTGTGGCCGTGTCTGAAGAAGAAGAAGGTGGATGAAAGAGACTATGTCTGCAGATAATACAGCTACTTTTCAGTCTCGTATGAGGCGGCCTGCAGCGAACGTTAGATTTCAATCAGATTCAATTAAATACACTCTTAAGATGCATCCAACAGAAAACAATGCGTCCCTTTTTCCAGTATCAGGAATCTCAACATCATCTGATGTTAACAAGGCTACCTTGGCTTATTTATTACAATCTAATCTTATACTTCATATCGTTTAGCACTTCATGTGATCGTACACTTTTAATCACATGCAATTTTTGTTTTGCTTATATCCGACATATAAAACCACAATCAAACATTTTAGACTCAATTTTCAACTTTACAAGATTTAACTATAATAAAACAATTTTCAATTAAACTCAAACCATTTTCAACTGTAATTAAACCATTTTCAACTGTAATCAAACCATTTTCAACTTTATTTACACAATTTTCAAATGGAACTAAACAGTTTTACACTGTAATTAAACAATTTCGAACTGTGATCAAACCATTTTCAAATTAATTTACACAATTTTCAAATTTATTTACACAATTTTCAACTATATTTAAACACTTCTCAAATGAGCTATTTGCTCCTTGTTGAATTGCTGGGATCTGTTTTTCCTTAATCAACTGTAGTCTTACTTCAACTGTAAAGTGTCTTTGTTACGATAAGACACTTTAAATGAAATTGAATTGAATTGAAATGGAACTAAACAATTTTCAACTGTAATTAAACAATTTTCAACTGTGATCAAACCATTTTCAACTATATTTACAATATTTTCAGCTGTAATTAAACTATTTTCAACTGTAATCAAACAATTTTTAACTGTATTTACACAATTTTCAACTGTAATTAAACAATTTTCAACTGTGATCAAACCATTTTCAACTATATTTACACAATTTTCAACTATATTTACACAATTTTCAACTGTAATTAAACAATTTTTAACTGTAATAAATCAATTTAATCATCATCTTCATCTTCAACATTTTAACGATACTCAAACAATTTCCCACAGTAATCACAACACTTTCAGCTGATAAAACAAGATGATTTTTAGAACACTTATGCAACAATGTGTGAAAAAAGGGACTGTGAAAATTGTCCACAACTTTTCTGTAAAAAAAAAAGTTTAGTCTGATGTTCTGGAGAGGAATATTGTCCTGCCTGTGGAACAGTTCATGACCAGAAAAGCTGTCTTTCTGTGTGAGGTCAAGACTTCTACACTCTCTGGTGATGTCGCTTTAATAGTTTAATTGAGGAGGTTTGTTCGCCATTAAAAATACTATACTAGTATTTACTACTGAGTATTTTCACATTTTCAAAACCAGGATTTTTTGACAATACATTTGCAGTTTGATCGAATAAAAAAAATCTGTATTTCTTATGTTATTTCTAATGCATTTCAATTTAAAGCCTCAGGATATAAACCTATAGAGAAAATATCCGTCCATCTCATCAACCTTCTTATCAGTTGCCCTGGGATGATGGCAGCTGATGAGAATCCCTTTCATCATTCCTGCCAGGTCTTCCTAACCCTGGAGTGGAGATACAATCTCTTCCACAGGCTGGGAAAAACTAAAAGGGGCTGTTGAGATACCAGAACCACTTCAGCTGACTCCTATCTGACCCGGAGTTCATTACTATTGGAGAGGAGAGGGAAGAAAAATCCTATCAGAAAATAGAGAGATTTACAGTTTCGTTACGTTTGAGCAAACTCAGGACTAGTTCACATTCTCAAATGGGCATCACGCGCTTTGAACCATGAAAAAGAACACACCCATTATTGCCATCTCATTCTTTTAGCATCACTTGTACTCTCTGTATAATTGCTAGCATCCATAATCTCATTTAAGTATTATTAATTAAAGTACCTCTCTGCGGTGACGGGTTACTTCATTGAACAGGCAACAGCTTAAAAACCATATATAAAAAAAATCCAGGTATTAAATGTGAATTACATAATTTGTTGAATAAGATTTTCAAATTCTACTTCTAAATTCTAAATCCTACTTATCCGAAGAGAATACTACCGTCAGTAAAAATTCTGACAGAGGTTTCTAAAATACTTAGCAAGTATTCTTTTTGTACTATTTCGACTACAGCTTGTAGTGAACAAGAAATAGTAATAATAAGTATAAATATGAAGTATCAAATATCAATAGAAATGGTCTGGAAAACGCTATATAAATAAAAATGACTTACTTACATTCAATTATGAGAATTGATCTTGTTAAGTTGGTACCAAAAAACTGTATCATTCAGGAACCGGTATCTAAGAGAAGGTATTAGTACCGATAAGGATAATTTACGATAGATAAACATCTCTAAACTTGTTTTTTATTTAATATGACGAAGTGCCAATTAAATTAAATTAAACTATTTCACTTTACTTCCCACACAAAGGGCAACTCATGTAAAAACCCAACTTTTCTGCCTCACTCATATGTTTGAAATGTTGAAGTCTTCCTCTCCAAGATACAGTAAGTCTCTCATCTTTACCATGTTTTGAACTTATTACTTTATAAAGTATCTCGGCGAACAAGAGGTTACGAGAGCAGATTTCATTATGATGTAATGATGGCTTCACTCCTCCTCCAGCCAGTTGTAATCACGCCCGCTTTGTTTATACAACAAGTCCCTTGGAGGTGGTGTCTTTGGGGATTGATGACACGCTGTGACAAAAGTTGATGTTTGACCAATCACAGGAGAGTGGGTGTGGTTATGCTAAACAAGATTGAATCTCTACAAAAACGGAGTGTTTTCAGTGGGCGGGGCTTAAGCACATTTTCTAATGTAAATATTTCAATGAAAAGAGAGTTTTGTACAAACAGACACATGCTGATGATACAATAGAGTTCAACATTTATTTAAGACAAAATTAAATCAACACATTGGGCAACAAACATGTGTATTTAGGTACATTTAAAACATGAAATACTTGTCTGACTTTGTCTGCCAAAGAGGCAAGAGACATTTTTTTATAGGGTGTTTGAAAACAAGAATTATATTGTAAAAGAAGAAATAGAAAAAGGAAAGTTTTCCTCCATTTTTTTTTGTTGCAAGAATTCCAGGCGTCATTTTTGACATTTGTCTAGACTTGTACAGTGAATGTGACTCAAAGGAACTCAAATCATTTTTTTTTCCTGGTAAAAAGACTAGGACTCAGGCTTCTTTTAATTGTGAATTATAAATATTTTGTTTTTTACTATGGACTGCTGGTTGCTATTGACCTCAGAACGACATATTAATAAAAGTAGACTGGAAATGTGCTCACTAGTAGTAGCTTTGGTTTGACCTTAATTAACCTCAGAAGCACATTATTTGCTCTTCAAGCTAATATTTCATGATAAAAAACAGTAAAAAGACAAAGAAAATATATGGAAATATCATCAGACCTTCTTGGCGCTTATTATCTAGCCACAGATAAATGGAATTAATTTTTTTATTTGTAGAATTTACTCTCGAACACTGGAAGGCGCCATTTTCAAAGGAAAGTCGTCCTGGTTCCTCTGAAGGTCAGTATAAAAAAAAACTGTCAAGTTATGTACGACAGCTTGTTGTGGAGCACACGTTCAATATATCAACATCCTCCTGCGCGCGTCAACGATCAGGCGGATTATCTCGGATCCATCGCAACACTTGCGCACAAATAAGTGATTCCCTTCTTCACGTAGAACCGCCTGGACTGGACCATAAAACAAGTGTAGTCTTGACCAACATCGAGGGGGGAAAAAAAAAAGAAGAAGAGGATTCTTGGTGGATCCGTGGACCAGCTGCGCATCTGCGTGTTTCCATTACGCACAGAGCCAGAGCGCGCTCACATGTCTCTCCAGTGAGCCGGCGCGGGTCAGTCCGCCACTGGAGCCAAGACCTCCACTAACAGACTCATATTGACTTAAAAAATGGATTTCATCGACACCTGTATATCTCCACTTGACGGGAGAAGTCTCTCCGCCTCTGCAACCAAGTCCATCAGAATGTTCTAGACTATTTATTTTATTTTTATTTATTTATTTTTTAATTTCAAAAATCTGACCCTGGATTGTTGGAGCACATGGCCGCGGGGTCCTGAGATGACATGGATCTGGAAGGGAACGGCTCTTGTTTCTCCCGGAACGAGAGCGGCCGTGGACTTGGCTCGTCCTCCGGAGTGTCCACTGCGCTGGCCAGCGTGCTGATCTTCACCATCGTGGTGGACATTCTGGGGAACGTCCTGGTCATCCTGTCCGTGTTCAGGAACAAGAAGCTAAGGAACGCAGGTGAGACGGAAACTGTGGGGCGTTTTTGGATGTAAACAATTCCACGTGCGTTAACGGACACCGGGAGTCTGTATCCATTATAAACTATGTGTCTGAATATTGTTATTATTAAAGAAAAAAAAGTTTAAGACTAAAAATGATGTTGTTAAAGTTCATTTTAATCAGCTACGTCAGTAATAAATGTGTATATGTATTATTAAGGCTATGTTGACGATTTTAATTAAATAAATTAATAAATAAATACACATATATCCAGTTACTTCTACTGGTACTAGCACAAATGACGATGATGACTTTACTAATGATAATAAATTGAATTAAACAGTTTGTAAACGATTATTTTTCAAACTCTAAATAATACCACAACAAAAAAACAAAAAAAGAACAAAACATACCCCAAGAACATGTATTTCTGTACTCTTACTGCTTTACCACCATCTATTCCGACAACTTCTTTACCAAGTAAGTAAGTAAGTAATTTTTATTTGTATAGCGCTTTTCTAGACCAGGGTCACAAAGCGCTTAAACAATCAAAACAATATTCAATAAAGTATATACTTTAAAGATCAAGATAAAACTGATAACACAACAGGAGTTCCAGAAAATCAAGGAAAAGCCTGAACAAATAAAAACGTCTTAAGATGTTTCTTAAAGGAGTCAGTAGACTCCATCAAGCGCAAAGAGAGAGTAGACTTATACTTTTACTACAATGAGTGCTCTTGTTAAAGGGTACTTACCTATACTGTATGACCACAAATACTATCTCAGAAACACATATTAAAAAAAAACACTTCAACTACTGCTAAGACAAATCCAACTGTAGGAACTGAAATAAAACAACTAAAATCAAAATACAACAGCCAAGATTGATTATTGCTTCTACTACAAGTATGAGCAATAATATTGGTTAAAAAACTGCTAATGCAGTACTGTAAAGTACATTTTATCTGTAATTCAACTAGCACTGCTTCTGTAACTTAATTTCAACCAGATAATACACTTTTCATAATCCAGTTAAAATGGGTTAAATAGGTTTTCCATCTGCTCCAAAAACAGGTCATGGTATCCATCCCTATTTGGACACATTAGAAGGGGTGCTGGAAAGTACCCCTTTGTTGGATTTTCTGGTCCTGCTGGGGGACTTAAACGCCCATGTTGGCAATAGGAAGGTGTGATTAGAAAGAACGGTCCTGCACGATCTGAACCCTTATGGTGTTTTCTTATTGGTTTGGGTTCAAGGATCGAATTTGTAGTTGGGTTTTTGGACTTCAGGCCACATGCCTGGTGGCATGTTAACTCCAATGGTGGGGGAGGATGTCGGTCAGACCGGTCAGACTAAAGCGTGATCAGCTTCTAACATCTGGCGTGACAGTGCTTGAAACATGTCCCGGGGAAGGCAGGGGACATTGAGTATGAATGAGCCGTTCCTCAATTATTAAGGCTAGTGATTGGAGCTGTGGCCGTGTGGCGGCTGGTGCCTGTGGTGGTGGTAATACTAGAACCCGCTGGTGGAACACAGCAATACAGGATGCTGACAAAAGAGGCCGGTCAGACTTTTTGGCCTATGGGACTCTGGAGTCTGCGGATAGGTACTGGCGGCCCAAGTAGTAGTTGGATGATGCCATTGAGAATGACTTTGAAGTAGTTCTAGACCACCATCCTACCTTTCGTAATGTGGACCTAAGCACTGTCAACAGTGTGTAAAGTGCTGCTGACCTTGTCTCCGTTACGGAGGTGGTTAACCATTGTGTTATCTCTGGGTCATGGGGACCCAGTGGCCCGAAAACAAATGTGTTTGTAGTGTCATTTGTGTTGCCTCTGGATCAAAGGGGGAACGACCTCCACTGCTGCTTATGTATTTCTGGAAGTCACCTTCTGTAGCAAAGGTTCCAGGGGGTGGATGCTATACTTGCTCAAAAGTCAGTTCAGACCTTAATTCCTGAGAATATGGGTTGAAATAACAAGAGAAACAAAATACTTTTAATATAATGTACAGACAAATCTAACTTGAAACATATTCATTGTTGGCTCATAACGATGATGTCATACATAAGAGAGGGAGTCTGAAGAAAGTGGGTTGGACATTTGAATTAAAGATGTATCATCTATTGATGAAATCTACTTGAAATATTAACTCTTTGTCATATTAGTTTTGGGTTTATAAATCTCGAGTAGAAGTAACAAACACATTTGCAACTGTCATCCATGGCGGCCGTTATAAATCCTTTAGTCGGACTCCTATCACGGAGCCCTCCATTAATAATGAGCACATCTTTCCCCTCCATCATCCTCTATCCTTGAGCCTCTATCACAAATAAATCCTCCTGATATCAGGTGCTCATGACCACTGCAGGTACATCACCGAGCCATTTCTTGCTGAGGTTTTGTTGTTACACATGAAGCGCCGTCAGTTTGAAGGTGAACGGGAGAATTTATGACGGCCACTTTGATGCCGTTCATCTTCCACTGACATTATCTAATCATCGCTCAAAGGCTTCTCGAGGCTTCACACCCCTCAGTTTCCTCAGGACTCTGTAAATCCAACAGGAACATATGGACTTACGTACCTCACGACAGTAAATACAAGTAAATGCTGTTATAAAGGACACATTGAATGTGACTGATGATTGAGGACAAATATCTACTTTGGCTCTTCAGGGACAAGGTTGCCCTCAACAGAGCCCCTCTGCCCCTCCTGCGCCCCAAAAACCTCTCATCAGAAGTTCAACGATCGAATTCTTCATTGCTTATTACCTTCCCCAAGGAGATCACATGATTGTCACCTTTTTTTTTTCAATCTGTCAGGGTCTGTGATCCGTTTGACAACAGAAAATGTCATTTATCTACCATCATATGTGACCATGTAAAGGGTTAATAACGCTCAACATCCATACATAGTAATAATGTCTTATAGATTAAAACTACTTTAACCACAATATGTTCATTTTTTATCACTTTCTTTACTGATCTGAAGTCTAACTTGCTACAGTTGGATTGACCCTGACCATGTTCAGGCATTGATACAGTCACATTTTTCCTTTGTGACTTTGAGAGCATGACGCAAAAAAATTAAATACTAAGTAACTTGTTTAAGAATATATCACTCTTATATTACTGATGTTGAGTCCCGAAAGGTTTTATTTGTTGAAATACTTTAATAAATCAAAAGAAAATATTGGCCATAGAACTGATAAGAGTTTGTTGTTGTTCATCGTTTATTTTAATATTCTGTTTTTTACATTGGTTTACACTAGTTATGTACATTGTATCGTACACTTTCCAATCATACACATTGAAAACAATTTTATATACATTTTAAATGTACAATCTACAAAATTACAACCCATTCATTGCCAGTGTTGTAAACACAACTTAGGACTTTTTTTGTGGTGATGACGGCACATAATCGAATAAATGAAATACATATAAATAAAAAATAATAATAGATGAATTGAATTAAATATAATACAAGACAAAAATATACAATTATATGAAAGCATATACAATTAAATAAATCCAAATTAAAAATAGGTTAAAAAAAATAATAATAATCTGAAGTGTATGATAACAGCAGACGGGTAGAACTATTTGAGTTATTGCTCTAGACCGAGGGGATCAGTTCAAACAGGGTGATCGGCTGTCATGCTGCTTGCACACCATGACGTCCTGGTATCGTGCAGTACCTGCCGGGACGAAATGGGGCAGACCTGCAGTCTGTTCCAAACCGTAGCTGTTGCAGCAGAGTACCACACGGTGATGGAGGAGGTGATGCTGGACTTTAGCAGCATCGTCCGTGAAAGATGGAATTACCTTAGTTGACGCAGGATGAACATCAACTTTTTGGCTCTGTGGAGAAACTGAGGTTGAAAGGGATGAGGAGGCTGGAACTAACAAGATGTTCACCGTCTTCCCAGCGTTGACGTACAAGTTATTTTTTACTGTACCAGATCCACCTTTGATCTGTAGATTGAGTGTCTCCATTTTAGATAAATCCCATCAGAGTAGTGTCGTCCACAGACTCGAGGAGCACAGTAGCGGTTTGTGTACAGGGAGAAAAGCAGGGGAGAGAGAACACAGCCTTGAGGGGTACCAGTACTGAGAATATGGTTTATGTTCCCCCAGCTTGACTTGGTGCTTCCTGTCTGACAGGGAGTCGATGATCCATCTGTTTGGACGGTTCAGATTTCCACTGTAATCTAATAATTATCAACTATAATTTAACAATTTTTAGTTGCAATCAAACAATTTTCATCTTTAATCAAACTTTACATAATAATTAAACCATTTGAACTTTAATTAAACATTTTTCCAACTATAATCGAACAATTTTTTGAATTAAATGAAACCATTTTCTACTCTGAAGAATCAATTAAAACTAAAACAATTTCCATTTGATTGAAGAAGAGTAGACCAAAGAACAGTGCTCTTCAATTCTTCCCGTCATTCATACTTTTCTATTGCACTGAACATTAAGTCAAGATACAATCTTGATGTATTACTACATATGACTGAATGCCTCTTTATCTGCGTCATGTGATCATTTTGATCCTTTGATGCCACACATTTTGATTTATTATGGTGTTGAAACGATTATTTTCATCAGTATCATCTCAAACCGTCTGTGATTATTTGCCCGATTATTAGTCAAACTTGATTTATCTCCACTTAGAACAAGAACTCTTTTGTGTTTTGAAGTGTCAAACTGCTACTGGAATCGTATGTCATCGGGAGTAAACAAATGTTTTTATGTAACGTGTGGAAGGGGAAGCTGAGTTTTTAAAAGCTGCCAACAACAAAATATGATCTCTTTGGTACGTTGTGTCTTGAAATCAAGTTACGCCTGCTGCGGCTTTTTTTTCACATCAGCTCAGTCGTGGACAGCTATACCACAGCGGGACTCTTATGAGCGCATGTGAATTAGGACTTTACTGGCGATATAATGAACTCAATACATGTCACAGTTTCACATTAGTTACGCAACATGTTCTATGTCCAAACACAAAGCGTAGCAGCCCATACAATAATTTGATTACCCCCTTTTTTTTTCTTTTTCTGGCCAACAAATCACACAGCCGGCTGGACTTAAACAAGAGAGCTTGAGTAAATGGCCTGTTCCGAAGTCCTCGCTGTTGAGTCCCGGCGTCGGGTCGGCCTCCTTTCCAGCGCTAATTGGAGCGACTGGCAGGACCAGTCGCACGGTAGATTTCAGCAGAAGTTCATCAGTTAAGCCTCGACACTTTACCAGATTCATTTCATTAATCATTTCTGCGGCTGTCCTTAAACGACAGTCGTAGGGCAGATAGTCCATCGACGAGCTGACACCGTGTACTGCGGCAGCTATTAATAGGTATTCTGCCTCATCTGAAAGTTTAATTGTGGAGTTTGTGCGAGGAGAGCTTCACACAGTGGCCGGAGGCAAGGCTTAGGTGAACAGAAGAAGTCCATGATGAATGTATCGTCTATATAAAAAGTACGCCTTAAGGCTGAAGTCGTTCTTTAGGGTTGGATACAGGCTTCACTTTGGACATGGGGCAACTATGTTAACTATTTCAACCAGCTGTGATGAGAGTCAAGTGTGTTAGGAGTTCAAACTAAATACCAGAAGTTAACCCAGTTCTGGTGAACAATGCAAAGATTAACATTTTTGTTTTGACACGAAAATAGCATTAAAATACCTTAAAATATTCCCTATTTATTCTTTTAAGTTTTATTTATTCCTTAAATGTCCTTTTAATACAAACAAAAAAGGTAGAATGATCTGACAATTAACTGTATTCTCATTTAACTATAAACATATTAATTAAAAAACAACCCGATATCTAGCAGATGGAGTTTGTTCATCTTGTCATAAGTATTTTTTTCTTCTAATATTTCATCACGTCTGTTTTAGAACTCAACTCCAGCGGCACAGATCTGCTGACATTTACGAGTGATGCTTTCATCTCCTCTGACAAAAGGTCAGCTCACTAGTGCAGATCTCATCTCTCGATCTTTAAGTGATTCTATGCGATTTTAAGTCCAGCGACGCCAGTGGACTAAAGTGGTAGTGTTTAGCTCGAAGGGAGACCAAATCTCCCATGAGCACTCGCTAAACGTCGGAAAAGTTGCCATGTCCCGGTTAGCAGCGGTGGGATGAATTTTCTGTTTCCAGACTTATTGTCTGAATGAAGGAATGATATCGATGAGGTAATAAAGCAGATTGTGGATAATGAAATATGATATGCATTATGATGGCTTTGTAAACAACATAACTTTAACTTTGTACCATAATTCGCGATATGTAGCATCTTCACACCATCAAAATATACAAAAATATTAAAAAGGTACACAACTTGACCAAGGTCTCTACCAAACTCAAGTGACTTCAGCTTTCCATGGGAATCCTCCAGCCAACCATTATTATCAAGTGAAATTGCTTAAACTTAAAAAATATCTCAGCCAGAAAGCATTTGTGACTATATATATTCCAAGGCCAAGCACACATTGCCAAACCTGGCCTTGAAAGACCCAGAAATTCATTGTCAGGCTCCTCCTTACATCACTGATCTGATCCAGCCTTACACCCCAGCTCGGGCTCTGAGGTCTGTGGATCAGAATCTACTTATGGTTCCACGCACACGACTCAGGACCAGAGGAGAGAAATCTTTTCAGGCTGTTGCTCCTAAGCTTTGGAATAATGGGAAGTACCTGAACATGGCATCCATGTGGTTTCGCCCCGATTGCTATGTCAGAGCACTACAGTGTTTTACGTTCATAAGCTCCAACTGTTGCCTCACAATGAGTTTTGGGATGTTGACAACAAGACTAGGTCCTGTCTGAGGCTAGTAGCAAGGAGCCAAAGGAGTCACTGGTCTAAGTCAACCTGCATTCTCCAGTCCCGGAAAGTTTACAGGAGGGTGGTTTCTACTGTTGCATATGTCTTCTCTGGGAGTTTTCCAGCAACAGTATTAAAAAAAGGAGAATTGGTTGATTGTCTGGGCTTTGATGGCTAGAGGGCATGGTTAGTAGTTCTTCTACGGTAGTGACCAGTTAACGTAGGACCTGGTTGTGTCTCCAGTTATAAGGGACTTAGGACCAACTGGTTTTAAAGTCGGTGAAGCGTTCAAAGAAGTATCTTCGCCAAACCATTGGTTTAGGTGCTTGGGTGAGTCATTATGAAGTGTTATTTGTAGACTTTGGAGAATAAAAAAACACTTTGAATGAAGGTTAGTGTTAAGATTAGAAAGAAAACTAGTTTGGGAATATTCTAAGGACATACTGAACAACAATCTTCCTTCAAACTCTCATTTATTCAACCATACAAATATCTTTTTTGTTACTTGTGAATGGGTCATAAGTTTTATCGCCTCCCATGCAAAGAAAATTGATTAACATAGAACATAATATACGCACAGTAGATATTTGTATATTCTCCATAAATCCTCCGCAAGTATGTGTCATTCCACAAGGCGAACAAAACTTAACACAAACCCCCGGATCGCTAGGATTTTTGGCTGAATAAACTCTCTTTCTGGCAGAGAATTGGAACCTTATGCTCCGTTTTAACAGGTCTGCGGATTCTCACGAGTGTACAAATGCACTTCAGTCTCTCGTGGCTCGGAGATGTACAACAGCCATTCAGGGTGTTAACATGAAAGTTTTCCAGCGGGCGAAGCCGCTCTAAAAATAAACTCACGAAATGTACTCATGAGGAAGTGACAGAGAACTAAAACCTTGTAGTGGAGACGATGGCTGCCTGGGTGAGTGTGGTGTTTTGTTTTTGTTTTTTTTCGGGGCTAGAAAAGATAATTTGGGCTTTGTCGAGTCACACATCGTACCTCCTCGGGCACTTAACCGTCGCGAATAGAACACTTGGTGAGACAAGTCGGCGGAGTTAGAACAGAAGAGTGTTTTAATTGACAGCACGGAAGCATGAGGAATATCACTGCCGCACATTAGTCTTCCTGAAACCCTTAGCAACTTCTAAGACAATTCTAGAGTCCACAACTTCACGGGAAGAGCCTCGACTGCTGCAAACACGCTTGTAAATCCGAGAAGAAGAGATAGAAATAGATATTCATGTGTTGTCATTTCTAGCCAAGAACCTCAGCATCTTAAACTCTGACTTTTTGAACTCTGTTAAGAAGCTTCTCTTTCAATGAACGGAACATAATTTGGATTGATTGGATTGGCGTCCATGTTGACGTCCCCTGGCGCAGCTTGACATGACATAACGTCTGCGGTCGCTCCAGAACCAACAAACATCCCGAAGTTGTGTAGAGAAAATACCTTGAGTGGATTTTCGCAAGCAGATATGAAGAGTTTCTTAATGGGAAGACATGGGAAAGGTGGGGGCCAGATGCGACTCTTTGACTGTACTTATGTGGTCCTCATGAGGTTACAGTGGAACTATAAAAAGGATCATTTATCAATGTTTTGATGGCTAACAGTCCTTATTTAACTAATTTAAGTGATTAGAGATGAAGGCTGACGGTTTGCTTCCAGGTCGGGCGGGAGCCAACTTGTGACCTCTCCCTAGTGTTGTGTGGGTTTACTCCGGGCACTCCGGTTTCCTCCCACAGTCCAAAAACATACAGAGAACTTGGGGGAAATTGTCCATCGGTATGAGTGTGATTGGTCTTCGTATGCTTCGCCAGGGTGTCCCCAAACTCGAAGAAGCTGGGATAGGTTCCATTCCCTCTGCGACCCCCATAAGTGGTACCGAAAATTCATGAAAGTAATTAAAAAAAATAAATAAAAAAAAGGCTTTCCCTTTTGAGGTAATATTGGTGTTAAAAAAAAATCTAAATTGGGTATTTTAATTAATTTTACACAATAAAAACAAGAACGTAGCTTATTGAACTCACTATATCTTTTGCAAATGATTTCTTTGTTGTTGTAAGAAACTATATGAGATATCATTTCCTTTCTCAAAAATAAAACAAATGAAAAACTATGTAATATGCAATCCAATTACATGTTAAGCCTATATATATGGTCCCGTTTTATTCCCTTTTCATTTTTATGCTTACACATTAAAAGCTTATTTTATTTGTCGCTCATTTCTTTCCGCTAGACCGCCCCTAACAACAGTCACAGTATATAATGTGGCCCCAGAGTAAATGTAATGGACCGCCCTTGCTTTTGACTTTATTGTCATTTAAGTATCCACAAAAGCATACAGAACACAATGATGTTGCATTTTGCTCAAGACAAAGTTAGGTAAAAAATATTTAAGGATATTTCTGCGCATGTGCATTGGAATAAATAAGGTACAGAAAACAGTGTGGTTTATTCGGTATATATATATATATGTTTTCGTATTGCTTGTTATTTGAATCATGGCATATAGCGCTACTCTAGCAACGCGTGGACAATCCTTAATATTCTGGGCTGTCAGTGAACGATTTGAATCTCCTCTCGCTCACTTCCCCTCCACTCTCCATGTGCCCTCCGTGAGACATCATAGCAAGGGCTGAGGGCAAGTGAACAAGGGCAAATCAAACGAGTACTGACCATGGTCTTGTTCAAGAGTGAGTGAAAGATGAATCATTTTTCAATAGCGAGCGCGTCGTATCGAAAACTCGAGCCGTTAATGTGATTAAGATAAATAAAGGAACAGAGGTTATTGTCGTGATCAATTGTTGACTAAAGCCCTATTCACACGGGATAAGTATTACCTTGGGACCTCTGTGTTTTATAAATCCACCCCCCCTCTGAGTTATTTTAAGTTCATTCACACGGGATAAGCGATGTAAAATAGTTATTTTTACTGAAATAACCTAGAGATACAGATCTAAAAAAGGAGCGCAATTACTGAAAGAGAAGATAAGTGGACAACCGTTTATTTTCTTTCGTTTCGCAACTTGTGCAGACGCTCAACAGCGAGAGTGCTGCCCTTCAAATAAATTTGCCCCAACATTATTCTAACAGAAGAGACAGTTTGTTACAGTGGTGTAACCGAGTGTATTCGTGTGGGAAACAACGAGGCTGGAACTTAGTTTGTAGCTGTGCAGCGCGCACTTCTTCTTTACTTTTGTCATGTGGAACACATCCGCCAACAACAACGAACTCGATCTACTTCCTTTTTCAACACCTTCAAAATAAAACAGCGGGAGTAAATATTAACACAATGGCGACTCCCTAGAAGTGTGTAAGAGTGGCATGTATGCGGCATTCAGAATTAGAAACACAGACATTCAGATTCACACAGGATTAGTATTATCACCCGACGTCTGTGTTTGGTGAATTACAGTAGGTATTTTGCGGCGGAATTATTACATTACAAATCACAGACATGGTGCATTTACACAGGATTTAAACTCAGACATTCTCCGTAATTATAACAAATTACCAGAGGTCCTCAGGTAATACTTATCCTGTGTGAATCGGACAAATGACAGTAAAAAAGGGTTAAAGGAAAATGAGTTTGATGGGAATAAGCTACTGTTTAGGACAGTTTGGTAAATATAAAAATGGTTTGACCCACGACATATATTGCTAGAGGGTCCAACTGGGGGGAGGCCCCAGGGCAGATCCAGAATAGAGTTTGGTGTGACCAGAATAGCTGCAGGATCTTAATGTCCTTAACTGTGCTTTAAGGCTCCCTCAAGACAACTTCAAACAACACTTTGTTTTATACTAACCTTTCTTTATAATGGGTTCCATTAAAAACCACTCAAATGCTACCACTTTATTTTATTGTCTGTTTCATTTAAACAAAACGTGACTTGTATATCGTTAAATCTTTATATTAAACAAATGAATTTGTTTCGGCATCAGAATATCCACATGTGGTCATCAGTGGGCATCAGGTTGACCTTTGACCCCGCCCACAACAGAGTCAATATGTGTATAATCCAATTGTGAAAAGAACCTTAAGTGCTCCGAGTAAATGATTAATAGAGTGCATGTGAAGGACAAGATGAAGCAGGAGTTCCAAATTCGGGGCTGCAGAGAGAGATGCCTTGGCGCCGCCCAAGTAAGTTGTGTGACTCGAATGGAAATCCGTGTCTTGATTTCAAAGAATCACCGGATCAGAATGTAGAATACCATTAAGTCGAAGATAGAGCCAGAGATGACGCACCAGTGTTTTCACTAAATATAACGCCAAAAATTCCCAAACACAAGATTAATCTTTGATGAAAGAGTTTTTTTTTATTTTCAAAACAAAAATGCTATTTGTTCAAACTTACTTTTCAAACATAACATTTTGTTTCCAGCACACAAATTGGAAAACGCTTCAGGTCTAATTAAAAGTTACACAACCACCCACTTAGAAAACTCTATAAATGTCTAGAGCAAAACCAGCTGCACTCACTTTAAATGTGCTTGCTTTGTCGAGAATCAAATGTTTAAGCCCCTATTGTTAAAAGAAACTCTAAAAATCCTGGTGTAAAAGTTACATCTTTAGCTGAATTACTTCGTGAAGGAGTCATTTAACATTATGTGCAAATAAATGAGTGATTGACAAAATACACTGGGCTTATGATAATAGTAATACAAAAGTAAAACACTATATACACATAATTGTATGTGATTATAATCAATTATGATGCACATGCTTGTTATTCATCTCAGAAATTACCTCCATTAAAGACATTATGTGATAGTTTTAGAAAAATACTCTAAGAACAAGAAACTTTTTTTTTTAAATTTGATTTCCTAATTTGCCATCTGGATACAAGATGGATTAAAAGGATTTTTCATATTCTTTCAAGCAAGATGCAGAGCAAACTCCACTGACTATCATGGTTTGTATGGACACAATTTAATATAAACCAGTCAACACACAAAAACAATCATAGTTCACAAAATGTCAAAAAGTCAATGGAATTTTGGAATAAATGAGTGAAAAACAGGGATCCAAGAATAAACAGAAAATAAAACACAGAGGTCAAAACACTCACTAGGAACAAAAAATTAAAAGGCACTGAGGTAGGAAGGCGAAAAACAAAATCCTAAAACAAAAACACGGAAAAACCAGCAGAAACACAGCAAATTAACATTCACACACAAGTCTTTGATCTGACATACTGGTCTGGAGGCCGAGGGTTCATAAGCTGCAGGTGATTGTTGATCAGCTCCAGCCGTGTTCTATTAATCAGGTTCATGTGGGGAGAAATGGGCAAAATAGGAGGTGCTTGTGCAAAAAAACCCCACAAATAAAATAGAAAACATGTCACTGACTCTCTTTTTATTTTATTTACTGCCACCTGCAGGCCAAAGCGGCTTGATTAAATTTGATTAAAAATATATTTAATTAAAATGTAAATGTATATAGATGGATAGGATAGATGGATGGATAGATTGATTTGTATTAAGATACATATTTTGAGCCAATAAAATACTATTTTTTCTAATAATTAACTGTACAAAATGATCATTGGTGACTCTAAATAGTCATGGTTCGACCGCAGCACCTTCAAAAATAAGCAGGAAATGAATTAAACTAGAAAGAGTGCATTTCCAGATAAAATGCAGTGTGAATGTTGACCCTGCTGTGCTGTCGAATTAGTATTAAAGTAGAACAAGTAAAATTAGTAGTTAAAGTAAAAGAAGTGGAATTAGTAGTAAAAATAGTTGTATAAAAGTAAAAGTAGTAGTAGAATTAGTAGTAAAAGTAGAAGTGGTAGTAGTAAAAGTAGAAGTAGTAGAAAAGTAAAAGTAGTAGTAGAATTAATAGTAAAAGAAGATGTAGTTGTAGTATTAGTAGTAGAAGTAATAGTGGAATAAGTAGTAAAACGTGGTAGGTCAAAGTGGAAGGAGTTGAAACATGAGTTGAAGATTGTCCCCATGGAAATGAATGCAGTAGAAAAAGAGAGAGTGGAAGAGATAAAAGAAAGATAGAACATAGCCCGCATTTCGGAAACGAGATAAAAGTTTGAACGATTATAATCGGCTTGAATTTGTGGAAGGAGAAGCGGCACGAAGTTCAGGTCAGAAGAAGGCAGGATCTCAATTGTGTGACTGCTTCCCAGCAGTCACACAATGACTAAAGCGGCGTTCGAGGCACGACGTCATCCTCATTGGGTTGATTTAAAGGAGCCAACAATACAGTGTGTCTTGACTTCATTACATTCATCTGGTTATCTGACAGACACCGTGAATCAACGTATTATCTCAAGTCACTTCCTGTCAAGCTGAGATTTACTTTAAAGGAAATGAACCAGCACTATCGTGACGCTGGATCATTCAAAACGTTGTTTTTTTTCTCCCTTCATCCGGGACTAAAACACAGAATAAAGGTGACAAAGACTTGTGATGTTTTGGTGCTCCTGCGTTCAGCTAGCATTACCTGAGGCTCCGCGAACATGATTCCACGAGGTAGTCACCACCGATTCGTCAATGCTAATGCCCTTGCCGAAAGGTAATTGTTGTTTATGACGACGTGCGTAACTAATGTAATTCCCTCTTCGCACGCGTAGCCGGTGTGTGGTCGTTTTTTTTTTTCGCGAATCCGTCTTGACTTTCGAAAGGTGACGGATACGGTGGGCAGGAATCAAACACTTGTGTGTCACATTTCCAGCAGGTGCGTTGAGAGTGATGGGATGCAGTCGAATGGGTTGACGGGGGAAACGTAAGCCCTGGGGATCGGCTTGCTCACGCAGCCATGCAAGTTGTCAGATTGAAAAAGCTTTTCTTTTTTTTTTTTTCCCGTTGTTGCGTTTCTCTTTATACCATCCCTTCTCTCCTTCATCAACCCTGACTGGGTTTTTCTTCCCCATAATTCAGCACCATTCATCTGGAAAGAACCTCGTGTCCATAAATATGCATTTTAAGCTCATTTTATACGTGCACGTCTATATATGCCCGAGCAAGATTCCATAAACTCCCGCTGCAGATGTGTACCAGGAAAGTACGATGACAAATATATCACCACAGGCTCTAAAGATTTCTCTAATGTATTCCTCCAGAGGTGACCTTTGGCTGGAGATTTATCCTTTTCTAGGTCTTCACAGATGTATTAACTCCAAATGAGTGTTTAGTTGTGCTTAAAAAATATGTGTAGTTCGGGGTGTTAAACTAAATCACACAAGGGGCCACTTTTTTTTTTTCTTACTGAACAGGACATTTGAATCTACTGATGTTTTCTTCATTTTGGAGGCTCGATCTCCATCAATAATCTCCAGGTTTCATCAGTTTTACTCTTAGATCATTACAGTTCCTTATTTTATCTTAAACACAGATTTTGTTGTAGGTCACCATATCATTATGAACATTTATCTACTTTAAATAAAGTAATAATAAAATATAATATCAAGCAATAAAATCAGGCTAAATATGCAAAAAAATATGATTTTATAAATCTCTATATGAATTTTCCCCAAAAATATTTATTCTATTCACATCCTTCCGCTTCCGGTGAGCCTTTGATCGGCTGCTTGAAACGTGAGCTCCTGCAATAATTGCCAAAAACAGTCGTTTTAACGACTACTTGTCCGGATATTATGCTCATATCACTTAAGATATGTCTCAAGCATCTCGGATCTATGATCGTGATGCTCTTTTCAACATCAGAGAGTCGATGGAGGACTTCACTCGCGACCGTTACCAACGTCCGGTGAACGTGTTTCCGGCTCCGCTTCTCATCGACTCGGACTCTGTGGAATATCGTTTGATCTCTCGAGTACCGGGCGATTTCCACAAGGGATCGAGTCGGGCTGGAGTACAGGTCAGGATGAGACGTGCAGTTGCGATCGCTCGGAACAACTCTGACGTCATCGAACGTCATCGGTGTTTGATCGACATCCCGCTCACTGTGTGTGACGACACATCAGCGCTGCCGTCTGTCCAGACCTCAACGAAAGGTGGTAAGATTTTTTCATTTCCTCTCTTTAATTCGACTTTTACAACCCCTCTCCCCTTTGTTGGGAACCCCTACTGTCTCTGAGCCCATCTCCTCTTGCTCAGATGACGTCCTTCCTTGTAGGCTTTTTATCAAAGTATTTGATGTAATTGGCCCCTGGGTTACCAATATGGTGAACCTCTCCCTTTCCACAGGGGTTTTTCCCAATGCATTTAAACATGCCATTGTGGAGCCTCTGCTCAAAAAACCAGGCTTAGACCCAACTGACCTCAGTAATTTCAGGCCTATTTCTAAGCTCCCTTTCTTGTCCAAGATCTTGGAGAAGGTGGTGTCTGTGCAGCTGTCTTTGTTCTTGGATCAGAGCGACATCCATGAGAAGTTTCAGTCTGGCTTCCGTAAACATCACTCTACGGAGACAGCTTTACTGAAAGTGTCCAGTGACATCATGATGTCGGCTGACTCTGGTAAATTCACTGTTCTGGTTCTCTTGGATCTGTCGTCAGCCTTTGACACAGTTGATCACCAGATCCTGCTGAGAAGACTAAGGGATGAAGTGGGACTGTCTGGGTCTGTGTTAGAATGGTTCTCATCTTACCTTTCTGGGCGCAGTTTTAGTGTATCTGCCAATCAAATGAGGTCTGAATCGGCAGATCTGTTGTGTGGAGTCCCTCAAGGTTCTGTTCTGGGTCCTTTATTGTTTTTGCTGTACTTGATTCCCCTTGGTAAAATCATTCAGAGATTTCCAGATGTTTCTTATCACATTTTTGCTGATGACATCCAGCTCTACTGCTCTTTTGACCCAACTGAGCCCCAAAGGCTGAACAGCTTAGTCAATTGTTTGCTAGAAATCAAACAATGGCTGAGTGAAAACACTTTACAGCTTAATGTGGACAAAACTGAAACTCTGGTGATTGCTCCTGATGATACGATTCCAGGGTTGAGTCAGTACTTGGGTGACTTAGGTCAGTCTGTCAAACTGAGCCTGAGAAACCTGGGTGTTGTATTTGATAAAGACATGTCTCTTGTTCAACACTGTAGAAAACTGACCAGAAACTGTTTCCTTCAACTGAGAAAAATCTCTAAACTTAGGAAAATGCTGTCACAACATGATCTGGAGCTTGTAATCCATGCGTTTGTTTCTTCTCGTCTGGACTATTGTAACAGTTTGTTTTCATGTCTTAACAAGAAGGAGCTGTCTCGCCTGCAGTTGATTCAGAACTCTGCAGCGAGAATTCTGACCCGCTCTAGTAGAAGAACTCACATTTCTCCGGTCCTTAAAACTCTTCACTGGCTTCCAGTTTCTTTCAGGATCAACTTTAAAATTCTGGTTCTTACTTTCAGAGCTATTCATGGTCAGGCTCCTCCTTACATCACTGATCTGATCCAGCCTTACACCCCAGCTCGGGCTCTGAGGTCTGTGGATCAGAATCTACTTATGGTTCCACGCACACGGCTCAGGACCAGAGGAGAGAAATCTTTTCAGGCTGTTGCTCCTAAGCTTTGGAACAATCTTCCTCTCTCTTTGCGCTTGATGGAGTCTACTGACTCCTTTAAGAAACATCTTAAGACGTTTCTATTTGTGCAGGCTTTTCCTTGAATTTCTCTAACTCATGTGTTGTTCTCGGTGTTGTCTTGATCTTTGAAGTATGTACTGTTTTGAGTATTGTTTTGATTGTTAAAGCGCTTTGTGACCCTGGTCTCGAAAAGCGCTATATAAATATATATTACTTACTTACTTACTTACTTACTTAAATACGTGTTTGAGGGTAAAGACATACTGACAAAAATGACTAAAGCAATTTGATACGAATTCAAATGTTCATTTCTTCGTGATCTTTTGACCACATAAATAAAGTCAACAGTCTAGGTCTGACTAAGAGTTATTATTGAAGATCTGTCTCTCCTTTGGACTTGTGGGAGAAGAGAAAGCACGCAAAGAGGTCTTAGGTATTTGCTTTAGACTTTACAAATACAAAACTTAGATTACCTTATAGAGTTACCGCAAGTTGTAGTTGTACCTACGACCTTCTTGCTCCGAGGCTTCAGCACGAGACACCAGGTGTGTATATCGGCCAGAATCTTACGATACGTATCGCAATACAGGGGTAATGATACGATATATTGCCATACTGTAAGAACAAGGATATATTTGTAGTATTGTCCGAGTACTTGACCCTGGTGTTGCATTATTTACAGACCACATGACTCTTGACAAAGGCGTAACTGCTTTCATTTGTTTAGGAAACAAAATATGTCCAATTATCATCTTTAAAAGCTTCCGAAGGCAACTGTATCCTCTCATCCTCAGTCATCACCGGGATCACTTTGTTCCTTCAGCTGCTGAGGATGTAGTGACTTCTGCCATCTAGTGGCTGGAAGTTAAATTGCAACAATCCTTAATCTTTGTATCCTTTTTCTTTGTGTTATTTTCTTTATTTTGAGTTATTTTCTACTACTTGCACTTGGTCATCCCTTGTACTTTGTTCTTTTGTTTGAACTTTGTTCTTGTTTGTATTACGTCTGCTATGAACTTGAAATCCAATTCCCCAAAGTAGGGAAAGAGGGGTTAATAAAGTCAATCTAATCCAACACAAAAATGAATAAACGAAGCAAATATTTTCATGTTAATTGCAAATATATAAAGAAAACATATGTTATTTTGCTTGTAGCATGTTATTCAAATATAAGCCATAACACAACAATAATAATAATAAATAATTAAAAAATATACTGTATATATATATGAGAAAATCAGTACATCGCTGTTGAAAATAGATGCAATTTTGTGTGTATGGATATTTTCTCACACCCTTACTAGCCGCCACGTCCTGGTTTTTAATTTTCATCCCTGTTCATTTAAAAAATAGGAGGCATGTAGGTCAAGGTCATGGGTCACTTGCTTTTCCAAAAGTCGGAGCTCGGCTCTCGTCCAGGCATTTAAAAAAAACAAAAAACTGTAATACTGCTGTACTTTGTTTTCCACTCTGGAACAAATGGCGTTGGTATGTTTGGCTGCGATAAAGATCAGCTGTTCCAAGTTTATTAATTAAACAGCAAGTGGTGGATGATTCATCGTGTGTTTTAATAATGGACGACAACAAAACAAAAGGATTCATTTGGCCACTTAGCAGGACCTCCCCCCCCCCCCCTCTCTCTCACCCGCCTCCCTGGACTGGGCTTCAGCACTTACCTCAGTGTCTCTGGACGATACAGGGTGGGGGGAAAGCAGGGTTCAGCCAGGGAGAGCTATTAGCTTGGCTTGTCCGGTGCGCGAGCGCTGCGACGCTGTCAGCGAGGAATCAAACCTCTGCACGATGACAAACGCACACAGCGAGCTGCGCGAGCGTCACAAATACGATCTGACAGATACGCCCGGCGAGCTGACTCCGGGACGAAAAACAAATGCCTTCATTTTCCTCTAGACGGAGGAGGTCGCCGGCAAACCGGCCGTGAAGCTACCCCGATATGTAGCCATTAACGCGATGATTTAAATTGGGTGTGTGCGGCGACTGAGCGGCAGCAAGAGATGAGAACGAGATTTGTGGCTGCATAGCAGAGAGAGAGAGAAATCATGGCGAGGTTTTTGAAAAGCGAAGATCGTGGCTGGTGTGTGCTTTAAATCCCCCCCCCCCCCTCCGCCCCCATCAGGCCTGTCGATCAACGCTGTTGTTTCAGCTGTTTTCTGGCCGAGCAAAAAAGCTTCAGCGCTCGCGTTAGACTTCGGGAGGGGATTCTTGTTCATCAGACGAGGCATCAGCGAGACGTCTGCCGCCGAAAGTGAGACACATTCCTTGCAGACGGAATTCATGTTTTGACCTCAAACTGAGGTGAAGGCGAAAGGAGGTGGAGGGTGAAACTATTTAGTTGTATCTCAGCAGGTCGACGTACCCCACAGTTTTCGTCGCTTAAATGTCCACCATAGAGAACAATTTAAAAAACACAGCAGCGACGTCAAGGCGATGATGATACACGATTGTCTGAGGGGGAGATTTACTGCGACAAACTGGTCACAGAGAGCACGTTCTTCATCTTGTACTTTATATCGGTTTACAGTGTTGGTTTTTCACATTTTTTTCACATTTTCAACTATAATCAAACCATTTTCAACTATAATAACAATTTTCAACTGTAATTAAACTATTTTCAACTGTAATAAAACTATTTTCAACTGTAATCAAACAATTTTCAACTGTAATAAAACCATTTTCAACTGTAATCAAACAATTTAACTGTAATCAAACTATTTTAAACTGTAATCAAACTATGTTCAACTGTAATTAAAACATTTTCAACTGTAATAAAACCATTTTGAACTGTAATCAAACTATTTTCAACTGTAATTAAACTATTTTCAACCGTAAAACAACAATTTTCAACTCTAATAAAACCATTTTCAACTGTAAAACAACTATTTTCAACTGTAATTAAACTTTTAACTGTAATCAAACTATTTCCAACTGTAATCAAACAATTTTCAACTGTAATCAAACCATTTTCAACTGTAATTAAACCATTTTCAACTGTAATTAAACTATTTTCAACTGTAATCAAACTACTTTCAACTGTAATTAAACTATTTTCAAATGTAAAACAACTATTTTCAACTGTAATTAAACTATTTTCAACTGTAATCAAACCATTTTCAACTGTGATTAAACTATTTTCAACTGTAATCAAACTATTTTCAACTGTTAATAAACTATTTTCAACCGTAATCAAACTATTTTCAACTGTAATTAAACTATTTTTAACTGTTATTAAACTATTTTCAACTGTAATTAAACTATTTTTAACTGTTAATCAACTATTTTCAACTGTAATAAAACTTTTTTCAACTGTAATTAAACCATTTTCAACTGTAATAAAACCATGTTCAACTGTAAAACAACTATTTTCAACTAAAATCAAACCATTTTCAACTGTAATCAAGACATTTTCAACTGTAGTTAACCCCAGTGGCGGGCAGTGCATTTCACACATAGGCCTTCAGTGGCGCACGTTTGAATGAATCCACCTCTCAATAACTACTTTAATATTTTTTATACACCACAGGGATCTGACTGTGTACTGTTATAGGTCAATAAGACGTTTATCATCAAATGAACACAACATCACAACGGTAGCTGTGTGGTTTCCAAAGCCAGGACACACACGCTCACACAACCATTTTCAACTGTAACCAAATAATTTTCAACTGTTATCAAACCATTTTAACTGTAATCAAACTATTTTTAACTGTTATCCAATATTTTTTAAAATTGTTATCCAACCATTTTAACTG
This sequence comes from Callionymus lyra, assembly GCF_982586985.1. Lineage (NCBI taxonomy): Eukaryota > Metazoa > Chordata > Actinopteri > Syngnathiformes > Callionymidae > Callionymus > Callionymus lyra. The sequence continues at coordinate 12,006,845 of NC_141826.1, forward strand.
TAATCAAACTATTTTAACTGTTATCCAATCTTTTTTTTAATTGTCATCCAACCATTTGAACCGGAATAAAATTCATGTTTAACTGTAATCAAACCATTTAATTGTAATTATACAGTTTTAAACTATAATCAAACCACGTTCACCTATAAACAATTTCAATCAATAAAGTTCTACCTAACCTATAATCTAACCATTTTCATTTGTAATCCAAACAATTATCAAATTTAATCCAAACGCTTTCAACTGTTATCAAACAATTTTCAACCGTCAAAGTTTTTTATAGATTGAAAGGGAGCAGAGGAAAAAAAGTTCTTATATATTCTGACACTTATAGACATTTCTATTTACTTAGTACTATTGATTAATGTTTATTTATTATTGAAGACCACTCATACACTCAAAATAAAACAATTTAATTGAGATTTAAACACATCTATGAAACAACGGGGCAAATACAAATAAACAATATATTCTCTTACGCTCAAGAATTCAATACAGCCTCGTGATATATATTAGATTGAACGCTGCTGTTGCACAACATCACTGTGACAGAATCTGGCCCGACTGTCCTCCTCGATGGCTCGAACGTCTTATCTGACAAAACACTTCAATTTGATTTATTATTCTTCCTCGTCTCCTGCAGAACCCCCCACTCCGAGCAGCTGCTCTGCAACAACATCATTTTTTCTTTTTCTTTTTTTTTGTTCTGATTAATTTCTTCTGAGGAGATCCAGTGTCACACAGCCTTCAGCGCTGGATCTCCAGAGAACAGGAACCAGTTCTGATGCAATCAGACGCCAAAATCAATCATGTTCATCTGGGCTACAGACCGGAGCGATCCCAGCGGGTACATAAGTACTTAAACGCAATTGTTTTTATTGGAAATAACTTTAGCTGTTGTTCATTCGATCGGACAGGTTTGACGTATATAATGGTTTATAAACGAGAGATGATGCAAAGCAAACGTAGAATGTAAAGCTTTTACGGTAGAATTCCGAGAAGCTGAGGCTGAAATATGGACCCACAGAGGAGCCACACATGTCAGATGGAGATTTAGAGGGAGCTTAACTGAGCATCACTGCAGTGATTCTTCACTTCCTGCTCATGAGTGGATGTGTGTGTGGCTACAATGGATGGATGTGTGAGTTCAATTCTGGTGTTTGGAACACAATGGTAATGAATTAGGATTAGATTAGTTATCCAATTGATTTCTAGTCCAATTAACTTTTTTAGGCAAGGATTAGCAACACGAGCGACAGCAGTTAGAAGACATGCAACTACCGTATTTTCACACTTCAATGTTATTTTAGTTACCGGAGTAATACTACAGAGCCCCGCGGATTAATACTTCATAGTCTCAAGGGTAATTATACAGAGTCTCAGTATCAAGGAGTAATACTTTATAGTTTCAAACAGTAATACTATAGAGCCCTGTGGAGGAATACTAGAGAGTCCAGAGGAGTAATACTGCAGAGTCTGAAGGAGTAATACTACATAGTCTCGAAGGGTAATAATACAGGATATCAAGGAGTAATACTTTATAGTTTCAAGCAGTATACTACAGAGCCACGCAGAAAAATACTACAGATTCTCAAGGAGTAATACTACAGTCTCGAGGACTAACACTAATACTATAGAGCCCTGTGGAGTAATACTGCAGAGTTTCGAGGAGTAATACCACAGAGTCCCGTGGAGTAATACTACAAAGTCTTTAGTAGTAATACTACAGAGTCTCGAGGACTAATACTACAGTAGAGTATAAAGGAGTAACCTACAGAGTTTCGCGGATTGATACTGCAGAGCCTGGAGGAGTAATACTAAAGAGTCTCGAAGATTATACACAATTATACACAATAATGTGTATAAACTTATATTGCTCTCAACAACCGGCTCAGTAACGGTGACCTAAACATAATGCTTTGCCGCCCAGTCAACCAATCACAGCTGTAATTCACTTTTGACATAGCGTAAAATTATAATTTAGTGTACAGTGTTAGAATAGCCAATGAGTCGTCACTAAATATAGCAGTGTATAGAAAGGCATCATGGGATTGCACCATAAGTAGGGTTGGTATGGTAATATGACCTTGTTGATTAGCTTTGCCGTTCCTGACTGTTGTGTGCGACAACAGCAGCAATCAAATCTGCAGTAACAGGTGCAAGAAAACATCAACCTCGTAATAGCAGGAGGACATTAGCAATAGTAATTGATTTATTAGGAATAGGACGACTGTAAAAGTCAACTGGAACGTCTTGAGCATTCACTTCCTCTTTGCTTACAGGAAACATCTTCGTGGTGAGCTTGTCGGTGGCAGACCTGGTGGTGGCGCTCTACCCTTACCCCTTGGTGCTGATGGCCATATTTCACAATGACTGGACAATGGGCGACTTGCACTGCCAGGCCAGCGGATTCATAATGGGTCTCAGTGTCATCGGGTCCATCTTCAACATCACGGCCATCGCCATCAACCGTTACTGTTACATCTGCCACAGCCTGCATTACGACCGCCTGTACAGCCTGAGGAAGACCTGCTGCTACCTGGGCCTCACCTGGCTGCTGACCGCCCTGGCCACCGTGCCCAACTTCTTCGTGGGCTCGCTGCAGTACGACCCCCGCATCTACTCCTGCACCTTCGCCCAGACCGTCAGCTCGTACTACACCATCTCCGTCGTGGTCATCCACTTTCTAATCCCACTGATGGTGGTGTCGTACTGCTACCTGAGGATCTGGGTGCTGGTGATCCAAGTGAAGCACCGTGTAAAACCTGAGCAAGGAGCCAAATTAAAACCTAGCGACGTACGGAATTTTCTCACCATGTTCATGGTGTTCGTGTTGTTCGCCGTGTGCTGGGCGCCGTTGAACTTCATAGGCCTGGCGGTCGCTATAAACCCTGCCAAAGTCGCGCCGTACATCCCGGAGTGGCTATTCGTCACAAGCTACTTCATGGCGTACTTCAACAGTTGTCTTAACGCCGTCATCTACGGGTTGCTCAACCAAAACTTCCGCAAGGAGTACAAGACAATCCTCCTTGCGCTTTGCGTGCATCGTTTGCTGCTGACGGAGACCTCAAGATGTGCCACCGAAGGTCTGAAGAGCAAGCCTTCAGCGGCCGTGACAAACAATAATCTAGCCGAGATAAATGTATGAACTCACGTCGCTGTATTGACTCACTGTGTGCCTTCATATGTTGCTTTTTCCTTCCTGTAAAAAAAATGGTTCTGGGGGAATCGTACGGTTATCTCAGCTCTGTGCCGCTCACCCGTCAAAGCCTGCATTGTATTTCATAAAACTGTATAAATATCTACAGGTCTTAGTCAGTTGAGTTGTTTCGTAGATCCTAGAATCACGATGTAGCTTGTAGCGATCACGTATGTACTCTATATGTCCAACATGATTCTTCGGTGTTTCACGAACCTTCAAATATGAATGTTTTTCTTCAAAACAAACGCTTCAGCAGTATCAAGAAAACCAAAGCTGGATTGTTTTCTTTGAAAGCAATCGGTATTTAAAATCCAAATCTAATCTAAAGTCCTTCAATATTGGGGATTTAACGCTACCGCTTGGCTTGCAGTGCTAAGAAAACATATTATCGCCTTTATGGGCCATTATGAAAATTGAATTGTGAATTTTATATTGAGTGTGAGTAAGTAAATTAGCTTTTTGTTTTATGGACTATTTAAGGCTGTTACAGTGTTGCACTCTGGGCAATTGCAAATCTCTCTCTCTGGGGGGTTGTTTGATGAGGTTGTTGCTCCACTTTAAATGTGTTAAAAAAAACAACAAAATAAAAACAAGAGCAGGCCTTCTGTGTAATCGGAAAAAGTGAGTGCCTTCTTTGAGTTTCAGATTTTAATCTACTACAGCTCCTTGCCAACCGGTCTTGTAAATGTAATAAGTGTTCAACAAATTTTCTGTTTATCTGGGTCGAAACTTAAATTTAATGTGTCACATTTGGTTCACCGTGGCTCATTTCGCAGAACCAAACCATGCACGAAAGTTAAATAAAAAAAAAGAGAGCTTATTTATTGGTGCTTGCTTAAGAATGGGAAAAGAAATATAAATTGCTTAAGTTTTAAAACAACACAGATGCTTGTAAAGGATTTAAAATAACCAAACCTTTGTTCATTGCTTACAGCACATGTGTCAAACTGGAGGCCCAAAGCCAAATCGGCCACGTCACGATATGTGATGTGGCCTTCGGGATGTATAGGCTCAAAGTAGATCAGTGTTCATGTTTTTGACCTATAAAGATGCCATTGTTTAATATAAGATAAGGAACAAAAAATATGGATGTCAACAATCATACAGAGACTTCTATTAACAGTGAAACTGATGTTGACGTAATTCAATGGGAATCAAGTAGAGCAAAGAGATATGAGAATAATAAAGATAAAATCGAAATCTGTTACAGACAGTTTGTAAAAAATAAACATTTGGTTTGGCACTTTAACTCGACTGGCCCTTTTTGCAACTGAGTTTGACACATCATTTGATAGAAACATATACAGTAGTATGTAAAATACAGTTGAAAAAAATTAAACCCATGACAAATCTTTGAATCATACGGCACACAATTGTGTATTGTGAGTAAGTGTTAGCGTGGGTTACAGAAGTACTTTAGACAAACCTTAAGGAGGGACAGTGACTCACAAAGTGGAAACAGTTCGACCACTGTACACCGTGAAGATGAATGCTCAATGAGGTAGATAAGAATCGATTTGAGAAATATGTGGCACGTGGTAGGATCCACTGGTTTCTTTAAGTATAGTAGATGGTTGAGGTTCGCAAAAGAGCAAAATCTTGTAGAGATGACACCAGAAATAAAGTTTTTTTAAATGAACATGACTGGAAAAAATACTATCTATATAAAGCAATGATCAGTTTCTTTTGGAATAAAAATGGACGCGATAATTGCCCACGTGAACATCATCTCATTTATCGCTGGTAGAGATGTGACATTGGGAGCCACAGATGGGATTTTGTGATGGTGAAAATGCGCCCGAGCGCATGTCGCCCGAGCTGGGATGAGCTCTGGCAGGCTGCGAGCAGATACTGCTGCCACCAAATAAACTATGAGCGCTTCCCTGACAGCAACGCCCAAAGATGTCATGGGCACATTTCTAATGCACTGCTGTGTTTATTTTTAACTGTTTGGCGTTTCATGTTATTCCCTTTAATCACACACTCGCGGCCCGAGGACCGGATCAGATCCACCGAGTGATTTTGTGTGGCCCTGCCGGGCTCAAAGTCAAAGTAAAATAATGTTAATTTTAATATTTCGACCTATAAAGATGCGAGTGTTTAAGACAATATAAGGGACAGAGATTATGTTTGTAGTCAACATTTAAACAGAGACTTTCCATAAGAGTAAAACTGATGGTAAACATGGGGATAATAAAGATAGTTTAAGACAGTTTGGTAAATATATAGTTTGATCAGCCCATGACTAAGACAGTTAAAAAATTCTGGCCCCTTGTGTAGTTGACCCCGATGTAAATTGTTTTAAACCTTAAAAGGCGGTTGTTCAAGTGATTAATCAGATTCTGGAAATGGCCTAGATCAGGGGTCAGCAAGTCAAAGAGCCATTTGGACCCATTTCCTACAGGAAAGAAAACACTGGGAGCCGCAATACCCTTCATGGCTTTTAAAGTTAAGTTCCATATAATGTGTTGTTTTCCTTTATGCTATATATCAACAAACTATGAATAAAATGTTAGTTAGTGATAGTGATTCAAACTTGACTTATTTTCTACTCACCCTCATGTCCACTAAGGTTTGATTATTTTCAGAATAATCTGTTACTTTTAAAGTTATACACAAAAATGTTCGTTCATTTTTCAATGTAGCAACTGGAGCTCAGCCCCGTTTTCATTTTCGTCCAAAAAGACATTCATTTTAGGCTTGTTGTTATTGGATGTTACCAGGTCGTCAGCCTTAATCTCTTCTGTCCGAGGCTTCAATATAAGATGGACGTTACAGACGAGCAGTACGGAGGTATTTGGATGTTTTTATAACTGTCTTTTTGGAAGAAGATGAAGACAACTGAACTCCATACACTACATTAAAAGGAACATACATTTTTACCCAATACACTAAAAGAACATATTATTCTGAATAATCTCAACCCTTAGTCGACATAGGGGTGAGTAGAAAAAGAGTGAATTTAACTTTAAGCATTGATAATTCTCATAACAATGTTTTGTATTGTGTATTTACTGCTGTTTGTCCTGTTTAACTGACTCATGTTTGTTTTTAACTCTTAGCTCTATGTGACTCTGAAGGGTTATATATACACATTAATATACATCATAATAATTGTATCATCATCAATTATTATTATTATTATTATCATTTTAACAATGCAAAAAACGAAATAGTAGGTAATTCAAAATAAAATGATTTGATATCAAACCTAATTTATAATAATGTAAAGGTCTGTAATTGACTGAAAATATAATAATAAAATATAATATAAAATAATAAAATATAAAAATATTTTCTTTGTAGGATAAAAGAAATGATAGTTTAAGACAGGAGTGTGCTTTAACCAATCAGGTGTCGGCTTAAACAAGCAACAACAGACTGACAATTAATTGATGACTGTCTTCAGACGCCTGATTGGTTCAACTATATGTGCTTGACTGGTTGGAACAAAAACCTACACCACCCTGGCCCTTTTCTGGACCAGTTTGACACCCCTGGTTTAAGAGGTCATGATTTTTTTTTAAGGTCTGCACAAATTTTAAATTACATTTTTGAAAAAACTAAACTAAAATACTATAACGAGCGCTGCTCTGCGTGTTACTGTTCCTTTAAGACTGAGACAGGTGAGGGAGGGGGAGCGAGAAGTCAGAGTTCTGCGTTATTGATCGTGAAGAACTTGAAGAACGTTGTATTTATATTAGCCAAGGTAAGTTTTAAAGTAACAGTTTTTGTTAAACACATTTATACTTTTTCAAAAACTCAGGGAGCCGCACCGGGGGGCTGAAAGAGCCGATGTGGCCCTGGAGCCACGGGTTGCCGACCCCTGGCCTAAATCAAAGTACTTTAACTGTAAGGGACTATCACACAAGACCATGTATTGAAGTTATTCCTTTTTTAAGTTCATTCTCTACTGAAATCTCAGCGAATGAGAGGTTACGAAAGCTTAGCCCATAATGACGTTTGATGGACTTTCCCCCTCCTCCTGCCAGCTGTAATCACGCCCGCTTTGTTTATACAACGAGTCCAACGACTTGGAGGTGGAGACTTCCGGGATTGATGACGCGTGCGGACTGTCGATGATGCTTGACCAATCACAGCAGAGTGGGCGTGGTAATGGTAAGCAAGATTTCCTCTCCAGAAAAAGTGTTTTCAGTCGACAGGGCTTAAGCACATTTTCTAATGTAAATTTTTAAATGAAAAGAGAGTTTTGTAAAAACAGACACATACTGATGAGTACAATAGAGGTCCAACATCTTTTAAGACACGCTTAAATAAACACATTAGTTGCCAATTAAGAAAATGAAAACTCTTTTATATTTAAACAATAAAATAATCAAATGCAGTTATGCGATGCTAAATACCAATAGCATTTTACTGCGTCATTTTAATTTTAAATACATTTAATTTAGAAGCAAATAAAAGAAAAGGGGGAAAAAGTCCTAAAACAGATCTTTATTGACTTTAATAAGTTCAATAATAAAATTGTTCACCATCAGAAACATTTATAGATGATCATTTATTATATTCTGACCGCTTGAGGGCTGCAAAAATACAGCCAGGGCCCCCTGTCTGGGGTCCCCAGGCTGTACTTTGTCTGTGTCTGGGCCTAGACACCGTAGAATTTGAGCTGTCAATCAGTCAGTTCACATGACATCCAGATCGACCGTTCAAAAATGACATTTGCTCTCTCTGGCAGGAATCCTGAGGCCCTGAGGAAAGTAACTGCCGGGTAAAGAGCAGCAAACATTCATCGTCGGCCTCAGATGATCGGCTGAAGTGGCTCGAGGGGAGATGACGGTGATGCTTCCGCCACACCAAAGAGTCACAGAATAATAGCAGGGTCATCACTTTTCCTTTTCCTCTCACCTTCCACTCTCCACTCTACCTCTTAGTTTTTGTCCCTGCCGAGATACTTTAGATGACTCATGAGAACATTTGGAACACCAGACAAAAGTTGGGCTGGGGCGCCTTCGTCACGGTGAAAGTTTTGAGAAGGACAAAGTCATAATTTAAAAAAAAAGGAACAGTCAAATTTGGTCATCCAAGGGGAGGATAAGACGGGGAATCCAAGAGTGTGATGAATGTTTATCGATGTGTTCTGCCAAGATTTAAGTCAACAAGGTTTAATACTTTAAATTTACACGACTGTAATAAAACGTCCATTTTTTGGCAAGTCAGTTGTTGAAGTGATATTTTATGACATGAGTGATCTTGACTTTTACAAATGAGTTCACGTCGGAGGAAACTCATGAAAATATGAACATATTTTAGTGATAGATTTTAGATGGATAGATGATACAGATTTGTTGGAGGAACCATGAGCACACAATGATGAACTGAACAAAAAGTTTGATGAGTCGTCAGTTTCCGCCAGTCTGCTACTGCTTCATTTTTCTAATAGTCTTCTATGAAATTAAACCAACATTTGAAAAAATGTTAGTTAGTACTGTCAGTACATGATTGGTGAACATATGGCATATCTCGATCCGCCATGATTTTATGGCAACCGGATTTTATAATGTGGTGAATTAGCGATCCATTCCAAATCCCCAACTTTATTAATAGAACCGATAACTGATGTTATGAAAGACGATACCATCTAGTGGCTACAATCAATGTTGGCCATCATGTCAGCATTGTAGTATAAATCACAGGGTAAATAATAAATAATATTATATATATATATATATATATATATATATATATATACTAAATGTACACAGACTATTATTTATTTCCTTTTTTAATTTTTTATAAAAATGGATGCTTTGAGACTTTAAGAGACATTACATTCTCGACTATATAAATAAAATCCTGTTGTTGAACGCACATGCATTCAAGTGGATCCCTGATTTTCCAGATGGTACAGTCCAAATCGGTTTGCCATAAGAACATGGCGAATTGAAACAGGAAATGTTTTCCTGGATCGTGCAAATTTCCCGGATCCTGGACTGACATGTACTCTGAATTATTTCAGTGTTTCCTTTCAGACATTTATAGTGCCTGTTTCTTAGTTAAACTGAATCCTTGTACGTCACAATCATCATTTATTTAAGGAACATGGCAACGGCAACTGGTAAGGTAGCACTGTATGACTGTGGCAAAAGTTTTGAGCGGGTGATACCACGATTGAGAAAAAAAGGAAATTCATATTTTAATGATGGCTCGATGCGGAGCAATAGTAGCAAAATATGTAAAGAGCATCCCAAAGGGGACGTAATAAAACAACAATCACTACGATATCAACTAACCAAATTAAAAACAAGTATGACACCCCAGTGTCTCATCACGGTTTAAAAAGAGAGAAAGAGTATTATTACATTTTCAACCGAGGTTTTTTTTTTCTTTAGACACGATTAGCTCCAGGACCCTCAACAATGCAACCTAGACTTATATTGTGCAGAGCTCAGAAATGTCTGATCGAGACACTTCGACGACTCATCTAATCCTTCTGCGTCACACTTTTTTCCCCAACTAAATTCAGTAGTAATTAATTATTTTTTATCATGACTTCAAATTCATAGTTACACACTAAAATACATAGGCACCTTTCCTCTGTGACATCAAATACATTTTGCTCCTCATACAGTACCTACATACTCAGAGGCTCAAAATTGCTTGCGCTCTCACGAGGGGAGGGACGTCTCAATTCGCACAAAAGTCGCCTTGACTTCCCTGAGATGTCTCAGTGATGTGTAGCGACGACTTCTGTGCGAACTGGTTGTCATCTTGTCTTGCGACGTCTCCGAGACGTTTCCCTTGTGAGCGAGCAAGCAATCGATCTGTCGCCCGGCCGTCGCGGGGGACATCTCTGCGAAGTCTCTGCCAGTGAAGCATTGTCACGGAGATGTCCCCGCAATGTCTTCTCCATCTTCTTTGCCTCAGGAAGTTGACACGTTTCCTTGGTCAAGGACAAAGTAGTGGCTAGAGTCCCCGTGAAGGCGACTCTGAATTGAGAGCTTTCCAACACCTGATGGAGACTTGAAAACGTCTCCAACTAGTCTTCGAAAAAAATCCAACATGTTCGAAATTCCATGCAACTCCTTGGTGACTCGACTAGTGTCGCAAGACTCAAGTCTTCAAACTAGTCTTCGGTAAAACAGAGGCAACTTTTCCGCTTCTCTTTTACAGACTTTCTTCCCACATCACACTTAACTTCTCTAGGTACTCTATCAACCCTAATCCCATTTATATATCTGGACATACTTTTTATTTGACATTTTCACAATTCGATTTCTTCAATTTATGGCTGAGAAAGAGTTGATTATGTACAGGCTCACTAAACTCTTTTATTAGCCACTACCTCATTAGAAACTGTTGTAGTTATGTTCAAGGACAGCTTGTCCTTTTCCCTTAAAACTTGAGAGGATCCTCTTCTCTTTGATTGATTTCATCCCAGTGTTTCACATCTTTCAGGCGTCTCTCTTTTATCATTCCTATTTGGATTCTGCTAAGACAGCCAGTGTAAATCCCCACAGGAGCCTGGTTGGACATGACAGTGGAATATAATATTGTCTTATTGACAACCACCTGTTCTATACTTCCCTCACAGGTTTAGTGTCGTACATGACACCATATGAAAGATTGCGTAGTGATTAGAAGGGCTGTGTCCCAAATCGCGCACTTCTGCACTTGCACTTAATATTTTGAGTACACAAGTGAGTGCCCAATGAGCAGTGTCTGAAAATGTAGTGTGCAAATTGGTGCAGAAAGTTGAGTGTGGATCGATGGGCATTACATTTTTTATATATATAAAGTTTGATCTAAGAGCGGGAAAAAACTTTTGTCTACAAACATTCACAACCAACATTCCACTCAAACTCAAACTGACTCACACTGGTTCGAGTCAAGCTTGAATCAGAATTAGAGTCATGACATCGATAAATTCAAACATCTGTTTGTCTGCGAATCACACCTTAAATAGTATACCAAAGAACAAAGCTGGAGAGACCCCGAGAGGGGGGAGCGAAAGACAGAGCCAGAGACACCCCAGGAAGGAAGGTGACCCCCGCCCGAGAACATATGAATAATTAGATTACAGGAAGACAAATTAGGAACTCTCTCAGCGGGAGATCGGTGACACAGGGAACTTGAAATAACAATTTGGCTGGAAAAAGAAGGGAAATTTGACTTAAAAAGAGCAAGCCTTCTACAGCTGGGGACCATTCTGCCTGGGACTGTCAATCTGTGAAGTCGCCAGGAGAAGTGGGTCCGGTCCGATCGTTATTTGAAGCTTGTATTTGCTTTGACTTAAGGCGGATAAAGCCACCTGTACATTCTCTGGATTATTCATCTTTCGCCACAAACAGTAGTATAAGACTCAGGAGGGAAGTGCTGTTTTGTTTGAGCGACGAAATTGACTCCGTCTTTTAATCCTTTTATTTTCCATTTTTTTGACGTAGATCACGCTAAACGAAAGCTATGTCACTGACAACGCATCTTCGGAGCAGATTCCGCCGTAAATGTCTCAAGAAAACACTAAATTATGGCTATAAATAAATAACTTCAATTAGGGTTTCAACGACAAGTTGCAATCGGCGTTAAAAAAGTAGTAAAAGAAGAAGCTGTTGTGTCATGTGGAAAATTTGCACACTGGCCAATTAAATACACCATCTTAATGTGGTACTGGAAACCAGTGCACTCGGAGAAGTTCGCAATTTGGGACAGGTTTATAAGGAAACTGGAAAACAAGTTATCAGTCTTGGGACACGAAGGTTGTAAAGAGAAGACCACCGTTTCCTCTATTGAGGTCAGTGCAATGGGCCATTTTATGGCTTGTCTGCAGAAGATGTTTTTTTTTTTTTTTCAACCTCACCGAGGAACCGATTGCTCTCTTTGCACAGAGGAATTTCTACAGCTTTTGCACATCGTTGCATTTTACAGCGCCGGGGTGTCACTGCTGTGGGCCCACACCACCACCGCCACAAAAGCCGGTCTCTTAATGGATTTGTGCATTGGATTCAGCTTTACCTGTTTTTTCATGCGTGACATGTGTTCTTGCGTGTCTCAACAGGCTGAGTCTCATTAGCGCCAGGTTTCTGGTGTCGTGGGTGGGAGAAAGTGAAGGTAGGAAAAGGAGCTCATGATTATTTCAGATGGCAGAGGAATTATATCAACCCCATAAGTCATAAATAAATCATATTCAATGAAGGGAGAGATTCGGGTTTTAAGAGGAAATTTGAGAAGGGAACATGACGACGACTTAACACGTTAACTATAACTTTTTCAGATTCAAGAACGGTTTGTCTGCTCTTTAATGTCCTTTTTTTCATGACATCATTCTCATTGTTCTGGCCCCTGGCGATACAATGACCCACCTGGTCAATGGAAATGTAGCCATGTACCCTCGAAAGGTTAACTTTTATAATATAATCCATCACTTTAAGGATACCTTCTTTTTGATTTAAACAGGAAATTAAGGTGTTTCCAGTACTTTTTTATTTTATTATTTTAAGAATTTGCTCATTTTCAAATAATTTGGATTTTGCGGCGGTGGCTTCTTATATAAATTGAATAGTGCATTACCCAATAGAAAAACCAAATATAAACATTTATACAGTATATGGAAACAAATCATTTAATGGTTTGAATGAACATAAAAAATGAAACTGAGTGTTTTATCAATACAGACTAAAGCCCGACTCACACTGGATAAGTATAACCTGTGGACCAAAGCCGATTTTTAATAATTGCGAAGAATGTCGTAGATTTATTACCGTGCGAATGTATGTAAAGTAAAAATTCTGCCGCAAATTACCTACAGTATTTCGTGTGAATGTACTTAAAATAAGAGAAGTGGGGGGTAATTTACAAATTACCAAAGGTCCACAGGTAAAACTAATCCCGGCCGAATAGGGCTTAAGGTAACGTTGGAAAGCCGTCAACACTTTAATAGCCTTTATATCTTTTAGCACGATTAGCAAGAAGGCTGTGGGTTCGCTTCAACCTTTCTTTGTCGAGTCGGTATGTTGTCCCTGTGTTTGTGTGGGTTAACTCCAGGTACAGGTTGAATAAATAATACCCTAAATTGTTTGAGTGTGTTTATTTTTTTGGGTGTATCTGTGTGACCTGTGACAGATCGGCGACCAGAAAAATTGAGGACCGATGGACACTTTCCACCCTTAACCATCTTAGTGATGTAGATGACGCTAAACGGAAGCTACGTCACTGATAATGCGTCTTCGGACCGAAATACCGGCGTCCTGTTCGTTGTGTTCCCCGTCTCTTGCCTGTAGTAGCTGGGACAGGCTCCAGTTACCCTCGGGAATAAGCGGTAGAAAATAAAAAAATGAGCTGAACAACAAAAAGGACGAGTCAGCAGTCACTCTGCCAAAATCTTACTTACTCTTACAAAACTCTCTAAGTTGGAGTTTTGGTATTGTTTTTTTAATCGTGGAGACTGAATCGATCCATAATAAAAAATACTTTGCTGGCACTCGGTCTTGAGCTGGATCCATTTTATGTTAACGAATCCTGATGACTTCCAGCTGCCTGATTAGGATTGTTATCAGGTGATGGCAAAAAAAATTAAGAAATCATCAATCACAATCATTCCAAGACAATGAATGAAACAGAAAAAAACAGTTTTGTTGAAACAAATAATCAGACGTACATATCTTTTGAAGCCCAAGACATGACCTGGTCTGAAAAAATAAATATCTGTGGCCACAAAAACCCCTGAGTTATCTATCATAATCTCAGGTTCTATGAATTGGTGCGAAGCCCTCTAACAGCTTCGCTATTGGTTAGAGGGCTTCGCACCAATATGAAGTAGAACCCCTGAGTTATCTATCATAATCTCAGGTTCTACTAATTGGTGTGAAGCCCTCTAACCAATTGCGAAGCTGTTAGAGGGCGGAGCACCAATATGAAGTAGAACCACTATTCATTGTCCAGATATTACTTTTTTTTTACCACGTCATGTAAGGGGCTCTGTATATAGCACATAATTTATTTAAGATGTTTTTTTCTTTAACTCTTTGACAAATTTAGAATCTAAAAAAGTAATCTTGAGTTCAAACCTTCACTAATGTCAGTTATTTTTGATAAATATGAACCAACTGGTATAAAAGGAGTCCCCATGAAACGTCTATATATTTTTCGACTGTAGGAGTATACCAGAGTATCAGGGTCAACATGCGAGCACAGAGAGATCCAGGACCGCCTCCAGCTGGATTTGAGTCCTTCATGGTTTAACTGTACCGGTTCGCGCTGCAAACAGAAAAGTTCTTTCTAACATATAATGACGCTTCTAAATTAAAAGGAACTTGTTATCTTTTGATCAGTCCAACATTCTGCTTCTCGCACACATTCAGGCTGGTGTCATTAACAGAACTTGAATTCCTCAAACAGATAGCAAAGCAGCTCAGATGTTTCCCAGACTCACACCTACACTCTCGTATCTACAGCGGGAGTTATTCTTGGAAACAGAGCAAAGAGAGGAATCAGAACTGGATATTAGACGCTCAAACCTCATTAGATGAGTGATCTTTAGAAATAGTGATCATTGACCTATTGCACGAAGGAGGTTCTGTGTCATGAGTTTGTATCCGAGTGGAGGTTTCGTGGTTGCACTGGTTAGTTGCAGATTATTTAAGAGGGTTGTTTTTTTGAACCCCATTATTTTCTCCGCTTCTTTCAAACATGGGACTTTCAGTCCTCAACCCAAAATGTCAAATTGGTTCGACATGTTTTTTTCGCGGTTTCTTTGAACTAAATGTATCTTCTCAAAATCATCAACCCTCTTGTTTCCAATGTGAGCCAAACATAGGAGCGCTGTTCTTTACAAACTAAATACTAGTGATGGTCTGATGAAGCTTCATGAAGCAGTGTCATTATTTTCAGAGTCCACTAGATGGCGGTCTCTGCACTATTTTCCTTGGTTTTGAACAACTATTCTAATGAAACATCACATAAACTCATGGCGCCACCTACTGACCTCTAAACAACATGACACAGCTTCATGAAGCTTCATCATCCCATTAGTACTAAACTTAATACCTCAATGAAAAAGTACATTAGCAAGAACATGGAAGGAGAAAGATGTTTGTTTTAATTATATAAGAAATAAGAAAAGCACTCTACAGAATGCAGAGCATTGCTGTGTCTCAAATCGCATACTTCTTCTTAGTGCGTACTAACTTGTAGGCAAATTCTTGACAGATAGTATGTCATAGTTCTATGTTTCTTTCCCCATGGTATGTTCTTTTGCTTTTTGTTGCAGAGGAGGAATTACCAGCTGCAGGCGATTGGCGATCAAGGAGCGATGCTGAAAGGTCCGACGGTCCGTGAACGCATCGCCAGAAGACCCCTTCTCCACATATGGTTAAAGTTTGTTCCAGATCGTTCCGTAGCTACCTTGATTTCTAAAGCAATTCTTGGACTCTCCTGGCGTTGCCAGCACTTTTTGTAACAGCCTTCCGAGTCACTTATTTTATTTTTTTTGTATTTTAGAGCGCCTGCAGTCTGGACTCCTCCCTTTGTTCCCCTTCGCTTTTGTGCTTTCTGTTGGACATTTTTATGTACTGGAGTTTCGCCGCTTCGATTGTTTGGAGTTGTTCGTGTTTCAAGAGACTCAATTAAAGAACTGTTCTAGAATACTTTTTTTATTCCCAGCTTGATCCTTAGATCCTCGTACACAACATAGTACATCTCAAATCAAACAATGCCGGTACGCACTAACCGGAAATGATGTGAACGCTTCTTATACTATTTAACGATTGTTGCAACCAGCTATAGGAACACTATCACTGACACCTGCTGGCAGCACGTTTTGCAAGTTTTGGTCAAGAAATATGATATTAAATAATAGATATTTACACCGGTATCAGCGCCGAAGACATGTCATCTCCCTGCTGGCTGGAAATGCACCTGTAAGTACATATATAATATATATGACGTAACTTCCATTTACAATGTAAACGACACTAAGATGGCGGCCAATTAGGGTAGAAAGTGTCCATCGATCTACAGTTTTGTGGGCGTTTTAGTGCTCCAACTTAGTGTATGGCGCACTACATTACACATATTAAGAATTGAGAAACACTTGTGCACTTAAAAATACTAAGTTTAAGTATGCGATTTGAGATACAGCTCATGTCTTTCATTTGCACCAATTTTTAACCCAATATTATTGCTATACTTTTATTTACTCTATTCACTTCTTTTTTTCTTTTTTTTTTTTTTACTGTATTTAGATAGAACTTTATTGATCCCATTTAACTGTTCTTTTCTCTGCTTGTTGCCAATTTTATAAAACTGTCTTGTTTGTTTTTATTGATCCATAATAAAAGGACTGGATTTGGCCCCCGGGTTTATAACATTTTATGTTAACGATCGTGACGACTTTCAGCTGCCGGATTGGGATCGCTATCAAGTGGCCAAATATAATAAATAAGCCAGTTAGAAAATGCTATACTTTCAATCTTCCCACCGAGCTTTAAATAGTTTGAAATACAGTTTATAATTAGTTTATATAAAAATATATCATTGTTTTATTGAAAGTTGTTTGAATAGTTTTAAAATATGTGTCAGTAAGGAAAAAAAAATTGTTTACAGATAAATGTATTTATTACATTAAAAAAATAATTATTGTATACAAAATTGTTTTAATTCAATCAGAAACTTAACTGAAGATAGTTAAACATTTACCAATAAACAAAAATCACATTTAGGCAGTTATATAATTATCGTTATATCTTTCTCATTATTTATAACAATAATGATATGTTATGGCTCTTATTTTCTGAATAGTATTTTTTTTTTTTTTTTTACAATCATACAGACACTCGCATAACTTCTCACTATGTCAGAAATGTCAAACTCAGTCATAACAAAATTTGAACCTCTGTTTTAAGACTTTAAAAATAATAATTTAGATTCAACTGTATTTAAAAAATGCAACCATACATACAAGTGAGTGGCGTGTTTGACACATTCTTCTCAATTCGCCTTGAATTCCAAATCGCTTTAGTAACTCCTCTTTAAATTTCAATGCTGGGAAAACATGACCTGAATTAACCTTCATATGTTTCTAGTCACGCCGCCAGATGAGAATTAGCGAGGGTCTATTTCAGGTCGTAACTCTCTTTTTAAATGGAAACGTGATACGAAGGCAGCTCCCCATGTTGTGGTAGACTTGTCTTCACCAGCTACATAACAACAGGTGTGCCACGATAAACGGTGGTGGGCGGGTGGGCTTCAACACTCGTGACTTCTGGTCTGCAACAGGATCCCAGAGGAAGTCCAGGCGAAGAAGAGGTCTATGGGAAATACTTCTAGAAGGTCAGCAAACTAGGAAAAGTGAACATCTTGACTGGATCTAAACAGGACCTGACCTTCGTCTTCCGCTTCGTCAAAAGTGCTTTTTCTCATTAAAAACTGTAGCAGCGTCGCGTCACTTCTACCCAAAGCTCAGTGCAATAAAGCGTCTTTATTTTAAGTCCACACATTCGTTGCCAGAGAAAATAACCTGTCAATCAAGCGGATGTTATTTCCATCATGAGTAATTACTGTTGACCTATTTTAAAGTCTGTTTGTCTTTTGACGATACGTTTATTATTAGTAACGGTGTGTGTAGTTGAGCTGGCGACCACAGCCGAGAGAAGGATGCGAGTTTGTGGAAGTTCATGTGTACGTCTATTGCATGCGTTAAACTTGAGGCCCGGGGGTCAAATTTGTTACGCCACGTCCATTACAAGTGGCCTGAAGGATGGTCGCCTCAATGCTCATGTGGATGTTGTGACGTGAACAGATGGCAGTGTTTAAGATAAGATAAGAAACTGAGATTATCAATGTCAAAAAATATATAAAGACTTCCATTAAGAATTGAATAAAACAGTTTTATATTTTATTTTAAAGAGCAACTAATGTGTGAATTTAAGTGTCTCTTAAATAGATGTTGGACTCCATTGTATCATCAGTGTCTGTTTGTACAAAACTCTATTTTCATTAAATATTTACGTTAGAAAATGTGCTTAAGCCCCGCCCACTGAGAAGTTTTTCATAGGATGAAATCTTGTCTACCATAACCACACCCACTATGCTGTGATTTCTCAAGCATCGAGGTTTGTCACCGCGCGTCATCAATCACATAAGTCTCCACCACCAAGGTACTTGTTGTATAAAAAAAGTGAGTGTGATTACAGCTGACTGGATGAGGAGTGAAGTCATTATTACGTCATAGTGGACTCTGGTCTCGTAACCTCTCATTCGCTGAGAATTCAGACAGGGATCTTTTATAAGATACAAAACCGAAAAAAAAAATTAAATGAAAAATGCAAAGGCCATGTAAATAAATTTAAAAAAAAAGAAAAAAGTTTTATCTTTTTAACATGCTTCATGGACTTAAAAATGAGAGCTTCATTTTTCGGTGGATAGGAACAGATTCCCAAAAATGACGCAGAAGTTGCTAAAGGCTAAAAGGACAGAAACGTTGGAGACTTTCAAAAGGCTATAACTAGCCGTCCACGTTCTTGGAGAAATATACTGTAACTTACAGTGTAAGGTAACATTATTTCAGTTTCTCCTTTCACTTCTGGCTTGTTCCTTTTCTGCAACTTTTCACAAAAACAGTGTTATTTGGGGGTAGAATCTGCTGAGAGGAAAGTTAACTGGAGCAGAATGGGGAAACTCATCCGCACAAAGTCCTAAATAGCATCTTGTCTTTTTTTTTTTTTTTAACCTAACCTTGAAATCAAACAAGAGGCCACTGCATTATTTAGGAATGTCAGATGCTCAGGCACATTGTGAACATGTGCACTGCGGCGGTGAAATCATAGAAGATGGATGGATCATGTTCTTCTTCATCTTCATCGTAAGTGAAGGTGAGTTATCATGAGACGATGACACGACTTTAAGAACATTCCTCATTCCAGGCTTACTTCGGTTTTCAGGAGCGGGACGAGGTACAACTGGTTCTACTGTGACACGTAAATCAAGGTGATTTATATGAACAAATACACCACGGATTCTTAATTCAATTGGTTGAAAGTTAGATATGAATCAAACAACGTAAAAAATTATAATAATTGTAACAACGTTTGGAAAGAGTAAATAAAAGAGCATTTGAAACCCCACAAAACTTTTGTGAATCACAGATCCAGTCAGTTGAACCAGTTTTATTTATTGTTTTAAACTTCATGTTTCACTAAATAATCCATATTGAATGTGTTTTTTTTACTGGTTTTAATTACAGCTGACTTAATAATTGTACATTTTTTTCAAGTAAATTACTAAAAGATTTACTCCAAATGAAATTAATATGAATCAACTTTAAGTCATAAATGACCTTTCTTACTCTGTTACTTAAGTCAGTACTAATGTTTGCTGAAAATATGATGGGATAATCCACCCATCCATCCATACGCATACATTTTAATTGAAAGTGTTCCAATAAATTAATTTAAATAATGTTTGCAATATAAAATCAATAAAAAATTAACCAAGGGAAAAAAACACACCTTTTCTTATTAATAAGGATTTAATTGTAACTTGAAGACTTAAAACCTACAGTACTGAAATGTCATTTAGGCACAAATTATGAAATATAATGAAGATGCAATATACAAGTTTACATTTATATGTGGATATTTCTATATCGTAATCTTAGAAATATGAACCAAAACTACTTACTTTTCAAAAAGAGTTGGAGACAACCTGCTATATTATAGCAGTTCTTTGACATTACATATTATCACATGAAATGAAATGAAAAAAAAAAACATGTTAATGGTCGTAACATCCGGACTAACTTTCCCACGGGAAGGAATAAGTGATATTTGTGGCGATAAATAAGTGTTTTATTGATTTCAAAGGGACTCTCGGAAGCTGCCTGAGGTCAGGGACATTTTACAGTAACTTGCATATGCAGAGTCTCGTGGTTTTTATTATATTTTATAACTGCCTAAAATACTTTGAAATGCAGTGTGTGTGTCTGTGTATGTGTGTGTGTGTGTGTGTGTGTTCCAAAGTAACAGACAACCACTTTATAGTTGTGGATGATTAAACATGGCAACAAAACGTAATATATATATGGAACCATAGAAATGTTTTACCGTTTCAAATAAGCGTTAAAAAAAACCATTAAAAATATATAAACTGTATATATATATATATATATATATATATAAACGTCACGTTAAACGCGCTCCGTTCTCGCGAGAGCTCGGCGCTCGTCATGTGACAGTCTTGTGGTACAAACCGGAAAAGGGAAGATTTCATTGATGACAGAAACACCTGCTCAAAGGTTTTTCATTTTTTTGATTAAATAGTATTTTAAAATCTACGCTTTACCTTCCACCCGGATCACCATGGAAGTATCCGGCAGAGCTTCTCTAGACGCAAACGTCGATCGTCCAGTGAGCCAGAGAGGGTAGGAAAACAAACAAAGCTAGCATGCTAGCTATTGTAGCATCGTTGACAAAAACACATGAATCTCCAGTTATAACAGAAATCGGTTATTGCCACGATTTTTTTTAACTGCTCGATATTATCGCTGTGACGTTCGATCTCTGATGTAAACCTGTGTCCTCTTCAGGTCTGAAAGTGATCTCCTTCATACCCTCAAGACTCTCCTGTTCTTCACCGTGTTGATGATCACGCTTCCTCTCGGACTCCTGTTCGCCTCAGAAGCTTTTTTCGAAAGTAAGTTTCCAATGAAAAGTGTTTTTAAATGGAACCTGAAGTCGTCCTGAACGATTGTGTGTACGTGTGTGTGTGTGTACACACACTTGCTGCTTACACTTCTTGTGGCTCAGAACGACCACATTCATGCTCACGTGACCAAAACTATCATTGGATTTTTAAAAGCTATTTTGTGTCGAATTATCTTTACCTTTGAAAGTACCTCACGTATATACAGTATACAGTATAATCGAATATTTCCTTAATCCTTTAATAATTTATTTTGTTTACTTTTACGTGTTTACTCGACAAGTACTACGTCACCACTCTTGTCCAATCAGCGTGCAGTTACTGAAACGTCATCTGGTAGTTTGAAGATCATCTCCTTCTGACCATAACTCATCTGCCTTGAATAACTACATGCTCACAAAAATCACTTTAATAAACCTGTATTAAGAAATAATCATTTTTTAAATTAAATTTTTTTTTTTCTCTTTATCAGGGTTTCCAGGGATCCTTAAAAAGTCTCAAAAGTCATTCAATTCATGCATCTAAAAATAAGAATTTAAAGGAATTAGTCCAAAGACACAGTTAAAAACATCAAGATGATGAAGACAACTGAGCTCCAGTCGCTACATTAAAATGAATATACATTTTTTTGTCATTAACTCTAAAAAGAAACCGGTAACCCCAATAATAATAATCCCAACCGGTAGGCGACATGAGGGTGAGAAGAAAATTAGTATTTGGGTGAACTATCCCTTAAAAATTTCTGAAATACAAACTTTCAAATGTCTTAAACATGTGAACACATAATAAATAAGATGTTCTATTGGTTACACAATATATATTTACTTATTGGCTGTCCAACCAGAATTCCTATGTTGTGTTTACACGGTTTATTTAAATTTTTCTTTGTGGCTGAAAGTACGACATTAGAAATGGAAGATATTTTTCAAATTCATGCTTATTCTGAAGTTGATCTTGCATTCAATTTTAAATTGCATTAATAATTTAATTTAGAGTAAATGTAACTTGCCTTTAGCAGCAGGAATCCTGTATCAGTATCATCAGTGTTGTGTAAACACAACATTGGAACTTAAAAAACGAGAATGCATTATATTTCCAAGTCTTAGTTGGTGTAAATGTCAAATCAATTTGCTTTTGATTACAGAGTCTTATTTACACACAAATATATTCAGGTTTAAAACACGTGCGTCCTTGTTTTCTTGAATGATTTCCTTCGAGCAGCTCAGCACGAACACTCGGTGGGAAACACGTTCAGGAAAAAATGAGAGACTCCTAATTTTGACTTTTGCCGGTGGAGCTTGATTTGTCTCGGCGGGGGTTCTCTGAGATGTTCTTGCATATAAATTGACTGACGGAATTCAAAATGAAACGACATGTTGTCTAATAAATGGCTTCTGGAATGACAAATTAACCAGGTGGAGATATTTTAACGATTATCATTGTTCATTTGTTCATCATTACTTTATTTATTATTGTGAATTCTTTAAAATATTGCTGTACTTTTTGTTTTTATGGCAAATTATTACAATTATTATCACCAATGTGGGAAGAATAAATGTTTATCTTTCCCCTAAGATGCCAAATGAAACAGTTGGAATTCCAGAAGAATTATTCAAATGATGATGCTTGCACAAATGATTGTAGAAAAACTGCTGACACATCATTAACCTGCACTTCCTTCTGCTTCCCTCAGGCTCAATGGAAATGTCGAGCATCGACGGCTACTACTACGCCACCATCATCGCCGTGCTCGCCGTGCATTTTGTGTTGGCCTTGTTTGTTTATGTGGCCTGTAAGGAAGACATGCCAAAAGGGAAGAATAAAAACGAGTAGGTCAACCCCCCCTTTTTAAGCAACCCGTCACTGGAGATGGATGAAACCGGGCGAGGATCCACATCTCCCGGCTCCCCCCCCCCCTGGCCCCGGTTCTACCGACCAAACCAGAGATTTTGGTTTGAGGAGAGTTGAAAAAATAATACTGGGACAGAGACGGCTACGTTGTACGTGTCAGCAGCTCCGGCAGACTGACCTTTTGACCTTTTTTTTGTTCCGTGAAAATGTTACCGTTGCGGACGGAGAAGTGTGTCGGTTCAAGAGGCTCTATTGTTCATGCCTTCCGTTTGAGGTTTGACGTTCTCGATGTTTGAATGCAACGTACAAGTAGATAACCAGCATCGCAGAAAAAAAAGTCTTTTTGTAGTCAAGTGAGTGTTGATGTTGGTCGAGTGTGTTGCCGATTGTTCTTGACTGAAATAAAAATGGGATCAAACCCTTCTTCATTTTAACTGTTGTCTTTCAAATACATGTATTTTTAAAAGATGACATTGATTGTATTTTTCCTTATGACCTTTAGTTGTGTAGGATTTTTCAAACTCAACAAGTACATAAACACAAATTACTTTTATTGATTATTTTACTTTCCTTTGTAGAATGTTTGAAAGATACTGTAAATATTTTTTGTTTTAAATGGTAATTGGGTTCATACATTCTTTTTGGAACTAGAAAGATTGAGTTATACAAGATATTGTTGCAGTTAATTCCAAAACAGGACAATTTTTATTTATTTTAACCCTACATGTATTGATCTGGACACAAAATCTCTCTTAAATAAACCTTTTTTTTGTCTAAATATATAAATATATCCTGGTGCCATATATAGACTCATTAATAACATGCGGATCCCACAGATTACGTCTCTTTGTTCCTCTTGGAAAAAACAGGAAATTAATCTTAAATCGGACCAATTTGAAAGACTGTGGTAACTTGTGACACAATTTTACACAGAACGTTATTTAATTAAATTTGATCGCTTTACCTTTTAAATGAATGTTAAGGATCTATGACCAGTTAATATATGCTTTAATAAATACAGGATATTGTTTATGTGTTCAGTAAATAAGACTTGGTAGTATTTTTATCTGTTTTTCTGCTTAAAAATCAATACAAAGTTGTATTGAAAAACCACATGGAACAACAAAATCTCAAGTAGATAATTTGAAAGGATATTTTTCGTTACGCACATTACATTTGACACTATCTTTTCTAAAAGAGGCGTCAGGAGAGGAGAGGCCGTGACGTCTTGTACCATCTGCCTGCACAACCGTACGCTTGTGCAACAGCTTTTTTACTAAAGTGTGAGGGAACGTCTGCGGCGTTTTTAAAAGAAGGTTAAATCAAATTATTGTATCAAACAACTCTGGCTTTGTGCTCAGGTTCAGTATCAGATGCAAGTTTGTTGAACACAAAAAACAATGGATTAAATTTAAAAGTTTAAGGCGGCGAAAAAAGAAGTTAAAAACAAAAATATTAAGGGTATCTGAGGGCGAAAAAAAAGAAAATAAAGACAATCTTGAAGTTGATGCAATTCGCAGTAGTGGACACAGGGTGGCAGCATAGAGCTAGTTGCCGACTAAAAACGAGTAGCTCCTCAGTTCAGTCATTTTTTTTTTGCCTCAGAATTCGTGTCAACAGCTGATTTCTCTTCATTTTGTCCTTTCAGCAGCACAGCCACGAGGCTCACGAACACAGCACCGGCCAGACTGGGATGATGGAATGTTCCGTATGGTTGGAGGCTGGTGTGGGTGACGTGACGACAGGCCTGTGAGCAATCACACTCAGTCAGTCAGCAAACATCAGAAGCACTATTTTCATTTTCTTTAGTTTTTTTTTGGCCTGATGTTGCAAAGGTTCATTGGGTCGATACGTGGGTTTGCATGTATCAGTCGGTGGATTAGAGACGACATGTGTCCGACTAATAACACATCAAACCAGACAACACTTTCAATTAAACACACGTTAGACAAAGAGTACGCAACGTGGAAAATATGTTTACTCAAATATTTTATGTATTTAGAATTAAGTGAAGAGATGACGCATGGAGGGAGGGTTATTTCTCTATTGTTAAACCAAAAATGAGTTTAAAAAAAAACATTTGGAAACCAAAAAAAGAATTACATAAAAAAAAGATCAATTAAAAGTTGCTGCAATGTCATCATCAATACATTATTTCATTAAAAACTATAATAAAACACTTACTTTCAGTTAAACTGTCTTCGATTACAGCAACTTTTTAAAAGTTGAGAATGTATTTTTTTATTAAAGCCTAATCATTTCAATAATAATAAAACATCTACCTCCATAATTGTGACGCTTCATGAAGCTAAATTATCTGAGCTCAATCCTAGTTCAAATAAATGCTGTTCACAGCCAAGGGTTATGAGAGCCGAGAGTGCCATCTAGTGGCCTTTAAAAATAAGGCCACTGTATCATGAAACCTTGTCAACTCACTGTTAAAACCATTTGAAATAAACTGACTTTACTACTTCCAACAACCTCGTAACAAAAGTTTAGTTATTTTAGTTGAAATATTCCACATAAACATGTTTTTTTTAACAATAGATTTCACCTTGAGTAACGGCAGCTAGTACATCTACACATTAAGCTAGCAAGTGCAATATTTGGTTAAAAACTCCCTTCACTTTAAAATATCCTTAAGAAAAGAACAAACTAGTTTCATGCTTGAGATCTTGGCTCCTGCAATGGTGATTTAAAAATCGCTTAAATTAACAGTTTAAAATCTTTTAAATCCATTTTATATATATATATATTTGAGGGTGTTTCCAGATAAAAGCTGATAGTTAATTCAGGAACGTGGCAAATACAAGAAGTTAAAAATGCACCACTGGTCTACAGTACTCCTATAAAGAACCAGCAACGTTACATGTTGTATTTTTATTTAACCCTTGTGTTATCTCATGGTCTTTGACCAGAAGGCCCCGAAAACAAATGTGTTTGTGGTATCCCTTGTGTTGTCTCTGGGTCAAGGTGAACGACCTCCCTGGCTTCCATAAATACATATCGACGGTAGAGAATGTAATGATGCAATCAAGAGTAATTAACAACATAATTAAATATATTTAAACTCTGTTCATAACTGCATTAACACTGAAAACTCTTGACATCATACGCACAATATTGAACTTAACGTGAAGCCAACAGTGATGTCTCTCATGTCAAAGATTTGATTTCAAAGAGCTGGATCCAAAACACGCTCATACATCACATCTTTTTTTCCCCCCCGTGTTACAAAAGCTTGTGTGAACTTTAACTACTTTATTGTGTTTTAAGATGATCTATGGGGTTAAATCTAGTGTATTTCTGAGAGCGGTCTGGCCTATCGCGCGGTGATTTATGAAGATCTGCATCAACAGATTTGGATTTTACTTCAGGGTGACGTTGGAGAAAATGTGTTTCACACAACATCAGGGAACAAAGGGAAGCGAGGAACCGTAGATCGGAAATGTATGACTGAACCTATTCATAGATAGACAAGCAAGAGCAGACAAATATTTGACACTTAAAAACAAAAGTCTTCGTAGGTTTAGTCGGGTTTTCCTAAGCGACAAAAATCTCCAGCTGTAACCGAACAAGAACGGAAGACATTGACATCGTTTAAGACATCTTTATTTTCTAAGCAGTTTGTGCAAACGTCGTCGTCGCCAAGTGCTTTACAAGAAACGAGAGAAGAAATACAAACAAGTCTAAAGAAAAAAAAAAAAAAAAACATGTGATTTTTATTTACGCTCTGGCCGGAGGTCAAAGGTCAGCCTGACTTGAGGCTGATGTGTTCTGGCTCCGTTCAGTGTGTGCGCTCGCTGAAGGAATTCTCCTTAAAGGTGACCTCTGACTTAAATTGACTCGTCACCCTCTAGAATAAATGCGTCGGACACGTCTCCAGTTACCTAAAGTGTGAAACCACAGAGAGTGTGGCCTTTTTAAAACATTTTATTGAGTTCTGGCTAAAACTAGTGTCGACCCTCCTGTCGTGTTCGTCGTGCTTCACTCGAGTGTTGCTGGTCAACTGGTCCGTTTCACCTGCTCCTCCATAAACACCTTTAATCATCACACTTGAAACTCTGCCTGTGAACACAGTCATGACTATGCAGTAATAAATCAACATGAACACAAGAAATGGAACCAGAAAGAAGTACGAGTGTTTTTATGTTGGGTTGTTGTGTATATTTCTGTGTTTTGGTGACTTTTTTTTATTTTGTTGTTAGGGTGGTGTTTATTTGTGAGTTAGTGTGTATATATTTCTTTCTCTTGTTGTTGTGAATGTGTTACATTTTCTGTTTCAGAGTTGTGTTTGTATATCTGTGTCGGGGGTGGTGTATATTTCTGTGTTGGGGTTGCATTTGTGTGTGTTTCTTCCGGTGTTGGTGTTATGTGTGTGTTTTGGGGTGAGTGCATTTCTCTGTTGGCGTGACCTGTGTGTTTCCGTTTCTTAGCGATGGTTGTGGTTTGTGTGTGTTTGCATTTTGGGTTTATGTGTGCGTTTATGTTTTTGGGGTGTTGGTGTGATGTGTGTATTTATGTGTTGGTATAGTGTGTATGCGTCTTGGGGAGTGTGCATTTATATGTTGGGCCGTTACCGAGTTAGGGTTTTGGTTTTATTTGTGTGTTGATGGTAATGTGTGTGTTAGAGTTTCATGTTGTCTTTATTGTATGTATTATTTATTTATTTTATTTAATGTGTGTCTTTTTCTGAGTTGGGGTGGTGGTTTAATTTTTGTGTTGGGGTGATGTGTGTATTTATTTGTTAAGGTGATGTGTATGACTCTGAGTAAGGCTTGTGGTTGTGTTTTTTAGTGTGTGTGTTTGCAATTTGGGTTATTGTGTGTGTTTGTGGTTTGGGGTAGTATTTGCCTGTCTTTTACGTGTTAGTGTTGCTGCAAGTGTTTGCTTGTGAGTTAAGATTGTGCTTGTATTTGTGTGTTGGCGTGGTTTGTGTTTGAATCTGGTTAAGGGTGTTTTTGTGTTTGTGTGCATGTCTGTGTTGGGGTAATTTGTGTGTCTTTTAGTCAGTTGGGGTTAGCTGTATATTTGTGTGTTGGGTTGATGTGTGAGTTCTTCTGTGTTGGGGTGATGTGTGTGTGTGTGTGTGTGTGTGTGTGTTACTAAGTACGGGTTGTGTTTGTATTTGTGTGTCATGATAGTGATTGTCTTTATGCATCTGATGAATATAATCTGGTTTCATACTTTTCTCCTCCGGTTACACAACAATCTAACCATCACTTCTAGATGTACAAATGTACAAAGTGTGGACATTTATCAGTGTTTTCACTTGTATTTGACCCGAACACGACAGGAAGGTTACTATAGAAGAGAAAAAAAAATGTCCTTGAGGTGAAACATTTATGTTTCCCGAAGCTGGAATGAGTCAAACGTGTGTCATCTCATGGAACCGCTACGATTGGACGCCTCAGAAACAACATCCGATCTTCACGCAGCAATTTTAAGACCGCTGACAGAAGTACAGACCGCTTCATATCTTCAGATCGTCTATTCTCGTCTTGTTGTTGCTGTGTTTGGAGCTCCTGCTGGGCCTGGTCTGCGAGGGTGACCCGCTCGCTGATCCCGCTCCCTTCTTGCCTTTCGTGTCGCATTCCTCCGGCTTACCGCCGCTCCTCTCCACCGCCAAATTGTCCTTATTCTGCTTATACGCCGCCTTGCTGTGGTACGGGTGGAAGGACGAGTCGGTGACGTCCGACACGGGCGACAGATTGTAGCCCGGGACCGCCGGGTAGGCGGGCTGGACCTGCCCGTGGAAGTAGTCGTCGTAGCTCGGGGCGAACGGCGCCGCGGCCTCGCTGGGCTCCTTGGAGATATTCTCCGCCGCCGCCGCCGCTCGCCGGTTCCTCCTGAAGGTGATGCCCTGGCGGCATTTGGTGAAACCCAAGTGATAGATCTCGATGAGGTTCAGGAGCAGAGAAACGCTCGCCACCCCCAGCATGAAGATGATGAAGATGGTCTTCTCCGTCGGTCTGGATATGTAGCAGTTCACCACGTTGGGACAGGGGGGTCTCCCGCACGTGTACATGGGCTTTAGCTCGAAGCCGTACAGCAGGTACTGGGCCACGATGAAGCCCACCTCGAAGAGAGTCTTGAAAATCACATTGAAAACATAGGTGCGCAGGAGCTCCCCCCGCAGGCGAACGTGGCCTTTATCGTCCCTCAATGGCTTTTTAAGTTTCGCCTCGACGACCAGCCCGGACTTGAGGGTCTGCCGATACTTCTCCTTGTGCTTATCCTCCATCCGGACCAGGTGGAGGATGTGGCCCAGGTAGATGAGCGTCGGCGTGGACACGAAGATGATCTGGAGCACCCAGAAGCGGACGTGAGATATGGGGAAGGTCTTGTCGTAGCAGACGTTCTCGCAACCGGGCTGCTTGGTGTCGCAGGTGAAGCCCGACTGCTCGTCGCCCCACACCTTCTCGGTGGCGGCGCTCAGGACCAGGATCCGGAAGATGAAGAGGACCGTGAGCCACACCTTCCCGACCACGGTGGAGTGCTCCTGGGCTTTCTCCAGGAGCTTTCCCAAAAGGTTCCAGTCCCCCATGGTTTCGTGTGATCAGATCTGAGAGTGTTGGAGACATCAAGATTGTTATTGACTCATTCTGACGGTCCATCAAAATACAGACATTTTTCTGCAGTTATCCGAGTAATTTTCCCCCCGAACTCCCCAACACTCTTTGCGTTTGTCACTTCTTAAATGGTAAAACATATTTATCGACCAAAGGCACTTTGACTCCGAAGTGAAAACCCCCTAGTGGCTGTAAGAAAAGGCGTTCTTGTACTCTGAAAAGAAATCAATAAGGCACATGAACACGAACAAATGGCTCCAAATCTCTCAAACGATCCATTTTTAAAGGGCAAAGCAATGTAACACTTTATGGCTTCAACGAAACACCCGGACTAATGTGCCTCGTCCATTTTCACGAGAGCTCGAAAATGCAAAAATGTGTCAAAATGTATTTTAAAAGATCAAAACTTCACACAATCACAAAAGGGGCCAAACTAATTTTATATAGTCGAGGTTGATGCCTAACAAAATGTACTTTAAAGCAACCTGCAACAAGAAGTATGTGTCTGATTGTACTATTGTTTATTTCTTTTCCATACCACCTAACTTACTGTTACTGGAAATCTCTGGCTCTAATGTATCTTCATAGGTCACAATATTAACATGACCATTAATCTACTTGAATTAGAACCAATTAATTAACCAACATTTTGACGATGGTATTTGAAATCGACACTTTTTTTTAACAGGATAGTTCAGGCAAATTTAAAACTTAAGCTATAACCCTAATACTCTAGTTAGTTTTTTAAATATAAAGGTTTATGTATCAGACCGTAGACAGAGATAATAGGTTGCAGCTTTTCCAAAGATATTTTTCCTTTAACTGACATTACAGACAGCAGATTTATTTAGTTTATTATTTAATTTACTTTTAATTAGATACCCATATTAGCATCATAAAATATATCATGAAAAGGGAGTATTTTATTCTTGATATTACAAAGTTTAAATTATTGTGATTTATTTTTCTTAAACCTGAATCCAATAAACAGTTTAATTGCATAATTCAACAGCAGACCTAACTTGACTACTTTAGGAGCATTTAATTAATAACTTATATTTTTAATAATAAAAAATATTATTGTGTTAGTGAAGAGATGAACCAGAACGATCTCCTTGCTGGACCACTGTGTGCAGACAATTTGTTTGTGATTGTGAAAATACTCCTGAAAGTATTCGTTTTGATTGCTGGAGAAAATGGAGATAATAAAGTGTAAAAAGAAAAAATCACTATATGATAAGGACTTTATCCATTTTATTGAAATGCTTTCATTAATAAATCAAAATGAATCTTATACGAATCATTTATAATAACATTTATTTTATTATTTGTGTTGCTCAGATTCAAGTTATTAAGCTATAACAGGAGTCTGCAACCTTTAAAATGCTAAGATGCTAAGAGCAGCTAACACAGTTAATAGTTTCATTAAATATATATATATATATATATATATATATATATATATATATATATATATATATATATATATATATATATACACCATATTGCAGAGAAATATTTATTCATTTACCAAGCTAAATATAGTCTTATCTGTTAGAATCTTCAAATGTTACTTAGGAAAGTTTAACTCTTTATTCTCAATAAAGATTTTCAAGTGAGCAAAAAAAAATAAAAATGCTATTTCATTGAAATGTCAGTGGAGGAACAATAATACTCAAAATCAAGTTCTTAATCAAAATGTAGATTCAATTGGTAATATTTGTTTAAGTAGTTTTTAATTTTCAACAAATATGTACCTTGGGTACAACAATACAACAATAATAATATAGATAAAGTTGAATCATTTAACAATAATGCATTTGCTAGCCTAGATATGCCCTTAAATGTGATGATTTAAATGCTTATAGTGAAATAATAAACTGATTTATCTGAAGATTGTTCAACTGATCCGTTTCCTGTCTTGTCCAGGTACTGTCCTTGATCTTGACCCACTAAAGTTCGGTCTAAAGCTGCAGATGAAATGCTGATAATCAGCCCAAACCTTTGTTTTAAATGAATATCTTACCCGGTTGAGTAGATCTAAGACCGGAGGAGCCCTCTGGGGGGGAGTCCGGTGTCGACTTATGCTGAGCAGGTATTGTGGCCTTTTCTACGTGGATGCTGACAGACTTATATTTACTTTAAGAGCATGTATATTTGGCATGTGCGGACAGGGGTGAGGCGAGTCACAGGAACATGATCTCCATATGGTGAAATAAAAGAAGGGAGAAACAAGCAGGAAGTTCAGTTTGATTGAGTAACGGCGTCACTGTCGGACCCTGTGACACACCGTTATAAATACATCCTGTGTACATTCACATCGTACTGTACGGAAGGTGGTGTGACAAATACTGCCCTAGCAAGGGGTGTACAGTAAGTAAAAATGTAATGTTCATGGTAAGTAAGCACTGGTGAAGTCACATTTTAACACAGAGACTACATGAACAAAAAACCCACCTGGTCAGCTCGGACATCCCCTGTAGTTCACTGCAACAAGTCGTCGGGGGTCCATGAGGCCTCTTTGACGGGCCTGAGTCCTCGCCAGGTCCCGGCTCCTATCAATGCCCTTGAATGGACGGCGGCACCAAATCCCATCTCGCCCTGGAACAATCCCAACACCGGTGAACCTGCTCAAAGTTGCCAAAGTTCAACTAAGAAAGTTCCAAGACGCCCCCCCCCTGCCTGATGGCCTCCCAGACGACCACAACACAGAGAGATCCTCCCGGTCACTCTGCCAACCATGTCCGGCCTGCCCCCCCGGCCCTTCCCCCCATGGTTAAATTTGGCACCGGCACACCGTCTAATGTAAACTATTAAAGCCCTGCTCTTCGCTCGCTGCCGTGAGTGACAGGGCAGCTGGCCAATGAAGTTGGATAGCGTTTGTCTGGACACAAGTGCTGCCGAGCTAAATATAGCAGGAGGGTCTCTCTCCTATCACAGGGGGACTTGATTTGAAGACGAGCAGCCGTCTGTATCCTCACATTCTTGTGGAATAGGAGGGATGGAAACCAATGAATTAAGGTTTGTGGTATTTCGACAGTTGCTAAATGAAAGACCAAAACATTCGGTGATGATAATACTTAATGAAAAAAGCAAATTTATCTGAGTGTTTAAACAAGTTTAACACTGTTTAAAGGACTGTGAACCAAGCTAGAAAATACATTTGAAACTTTACCTTCATGGAGCAGTCGAGGGGTAGATTCTACCTAGCTACCTAGGACAAGAGGTGAGGACCCCCCCTGACCAGGTCGCCAGTCCAACATGTAGATACTAGACGAGACCTGGGGCCCAAATGCAGGGGCCCTTTGATGAGTAACCCGCAAGCTTAAAGTGTGATCGCCTCAAAATTTTATTTTGTATTATTGTGTTTGTGCTATACATATTTCTACTAGTTTACAGATTTTTCGGAGTAAACTTGATTGAAACGGACGTCATGACGTGTCATGACCAACAGACTAATAATATTTCACCAGAGAATACAATCTTTTTTCAAAATGAAACACATTTAAGGCAGTAATAATCAATAAAAGGACATTCTAAACATGTTTTTTTTACACTAAGGTAAGGTAAGGTAAAACTTTATTGAACCCTCAGGAGATCTCCTTCGGGAAATTGTTTTTTTTCCAATAGCCACAGAAAATACAGCAATTTTTCATAAAAAAAAAAAATCTCAATAAAATAAGAACAAGAACGAAGAGAAATAAAGAGAAAGAACAAGATGATACAATCTAAAGTCTAAAGATAAAGAACACTAATGGAGAAGAAAAACATTGAGATGATTAAGAGTATTTAAGTACGATAAAATAATATCACAGACTCATACCACTCTTCTCCTAGTTTCCACGATGGATCCCATAATAAAACAATGTTACATGAAGCCGTTGCCATCGAATTAAACTGGCGGTGAAATGAAGTTTAATCGAACCATGTATTCATTTTATTACTTGCTCTTAGTATATAATCATCTTTAAAATCACTTTATAGTTTATCATATTAAGGGATTGTAATCGAAGGAAAATACATCAATTAAAACAGTCTTCAAATATTTTAAATCAGTTTATTTTCGTCATTGATCTTAAACTCCATCAAAGCATTTCAAAAAAAAAAAAAAAGTCCTTAAATTCATTTACTACTGCAAATTAACTTCCACAAGTATCCTCCAAGGATATCACATGAAGAAAAATGTAATTGAATAAAATCTCAAGATTATGCCCGACAACAAAATTCAACCAAGTCAAACTGAATAAAAACATACATGAAAGATAATAATAAATAATGATCCTTTGGTACAATATAAAGCATATATTGTGGAGGAAGAGAAAAGTCAAGACAAGAGCAAAAGAGCTTTCAGCTAATTGATTTAGTCATTCCAGTCAGAGGACCCATCCACGCTGATTTGGAATCTCCCCTCGAGCTATGATAACATCGACTGCAGGCCCGGCCGATTAGATAAACCACCTCAGCAATATTAAGCAGCACACACACTCCAGACACCGCGAGCATGAAGACGGTGAATATCGTTTTCTCCGTCGGTCTGGACACAAAACAGTCCACAGTGTTCGGGCAGGGATACGAATCGCATTTCACCAGACGTACCATTTTAAAGCCTGGGTAGATGGAGTAGAAGATGTAGAGGAAAACGACTTCCAGGGCGATTCTGAAGACGATGCTGATCATGTAGGTCCACCACAGAGCCCCCGTGATTTTAAACTTCTGGTTCTTGATAAACTCGATTTCCTTCGCGGTCCCGCGCCCGGTTCTTCTAAGGGTCTTTTTGTCGACGTGCCGGCGATGGGCCACGTGCATGGCCACCAGCAGAGCCGGAGTGGAAACCAGGATGAGCTGGAGAGCCCAGAGGCGGATGTGAGAGATGGGGAAGAACTGGTCGTAGCAGACGCTGTTGCAGCCGGGCTGCTGGGTGTTGCAGACGAACGACGACTTCTCGTCTCCCCACACGCTTTCGGCGGCGACGACCAGAACCAGGATTCGGAAGATGAAGATGACGGAGAGCCAAATTCGGCCGATCCCGGTCGAGTGCCTGTTTACGCCGCTGATGACGGCATAAAAGGACCCCCAGTTCATTTTCGACTCCAGAGCTGAAAAGCAAATGAATGATAAAAAAAAAGTTATTTAGCTTAGCGACAATGCTAAATAAAAATTGTTGAATTTAATAACATATATTTATTATATATTTCAACAGTGTTTCTAAATGTAAAATTTGGTTATGAAATTTACCTAACTAGTTAAGTTCTCTGCCGCCAAAATACAAAGTAGTATAAGTTGTGGTTAAGCTAAAAAGAACCATTCTACAACCAGGACACCACAGGGAAGGATCCTTGGACCATTTGCCATTTACTTTTTACACCCTAAATAAGTTAGCTGATACTTCTAATTAGGTTTACCCAACACAATACTTAAGTTACTTCATTAATAATACAAAAAATAATATATATACGTACATAAAAAACAACAAGGTGGTAGTTGAACGACAAGTTGATCATTAATGTTTAAGAATTCCTAATAAGCGTTTAAAAAAAAAAAGCAGATAACCTTAAACAGTTTTACCCACAGCAGCAAATAAAGTAACACAGTTAAAGCAGAAATTTAAATTGTATTTTAAGATAATTTGCTTTACCACGCTCATCCAGCTGTAAAGTAGTGCGCAGCAACAATTCCAGAGAAGACCATCTTGAAATCTGGCCTCAGCAACCGAGCTGGACTTTGTGTAGGAGCAACTGAGCAAAAAAATGCCAAGTAGCTAGTTGGAGGTATAAAAGCAGGGGCGATATCTTTCCACCGCGCTTCGTCATAAGACGCAACCAAGTTAAAAGCCAATTGCCAAACATTTTCCGATGCACGTGATTTGCTCTCTGTATTAATACAGAAGTGATGAGCTGGTTTAGACACACTCGCAGCAATTCTCTAGATGACCACCATCATTTATCATCACCATTATTGACCATAGAGAAGGGAAGTTCATCTATTGTGTTATATTATGTATATTTATATTTTTTTTATTTTACACATGGAAAGGAAGTTAGTAACTGTTCACTCATCAAACAGGTGTTAATCTAAACAGTATAAATGAATCGTGTGTTTTACCTTCAGCTGTGGTGGTACACAAAACTGTGTACAAACAGGAGTGGAAACAGTTAAAATATTGTGTATCTTAAGCCAAATAGCAGGATCAGGAACACCACCGTGCGTTTGAAAAAATGCTAATCATTCCTCCGCCACTAGCCGCTGCCCTGCACCGTAGCGGTCATATGCCCTTGTATAAACCATTTGCATACAAAGGCTTCCTTTCTGGGGAAGCAAAAAGACCCTTTCAAATCAAACGCCTCCATTTCCACCCACCCCGGGCAGAAAAAGGAATCTGTGTGGACACAAAAGGCTTCAGCACATTATTTATTGTATTGTGCAGGACAGAAGGAAGAAGGCTACCATTGACTGAAGTCATTGAGGTTTTTTTAAGAATCACGAGGAATAATGATGAAGCAGGACTGTCGACTAAAAAAACCAATATTTAAAGATCACATAAGAGGATCAAGTGTGTGCATGTAACTCCTGTTGCCATGACGACACTTAAAAAGTGTTGCTTTATTTGAAGTGGTTTCTTATGTGTTTTATTTTTGAAATGCTATTGAGAGATTGCAAAAGTAAGGGAGTAAAATCTCACCTAAAAGTTTTTTTTGTTTAATACTCTGTAAAGTTTCGTATAAATATAACGTGATGTGGACGGAAGATATTGTTACATGCAGCAGCACAGTATTGATGAGAAAACACGGGCAAGAATTTTAAACCAGTTCATCTTCAAAGTCCTAGCTGTTGGTAGCCAGGCGTACACAGTAAACTTTGTTTATACACGATTATTTAGGAAGAATGTAAAAAGCTGTCATTTGTCTGTTTTTTCGTAGTTTTCATGATTCCCGAATTAATTCCCAGGTTAATTTGGTGCTATAAAACAATTAAAAAAAGAAGTAATTTTTGTTATGAAATCTCACACAAATAGGTAGCTTGCAAAGTTAAATAAGCTGAAAAAAGATTTATTGAAACTGCTAAGATATAACACAGGAAATCAAAGACGTTTCAATTCAAAAACATTTTTTATTCAATTAACTTCCAGAAAGAAATGAACATTTTTCATTCAAAGTAAACTATGTGGACAATATCAATAAAACATATATATATATTTATATATAATATGCACCGTTTCTCCAGAATCAATAAACGACAAAAAAAAAGGTTAAGATGACAAATTAAGTGTTAAAAGCAGAAGTAGCACCACCTAGTGGCCACATCCTATAATGAACAAATATATTGATTTCCACTTTTAAAGAAGGAACTAAAATGAATTCTACTCAAAATACAATCTCAAATGATTTTCTGACTGAAAAACAAAATGCACAGTAAAATGTGCAAGAGTTTAAAAGTCTTGTTGGTCATTTTCAGGCAATTTAAATGTACAATTTCAAACATTTCGTTGAGCGTAGCATGATATTAGATACTTCTCCCACTCGGAGTCTTGCTTTTCCTTCTCAAGATATTTACCTGAGGGAAAAAAAATAAAGCCTTTAGGTTAAGAAAAAAAAATACCTGTAGGAAGAAACAAAATCGTACTCTTTTTGACACGAGTCACAGGTAATTCTCTGTGTGTTGCGTGTCCATTCTGGGCGAGACGTAAAGACAGCGAGGCTCCTCTCCTGAAAATGAATGCATTCCAAATGTGAAACATAACAAAATTCACAAACTTGTCTTTAACGCAGTATATTGATTCCTTGAGGGTGAAAAACACCATACTATTGTTTAGTTCACTTGACTATTGGTGACCGTTTACATTGAATGGCAGAAAATGGTTAAACATTTGATTAATGAAAGATTTAGTTTGAGCTTCATTGGTCAAACTCAGCTCTCATATCAGACACCAAGTACATACATTCATTTGTGTTGAATTTTTCATGTGTAGGCATTGTTACGAGTTTTTTTTAACCGAGTAATATGATCATTTCTTTGAAATATCTGCCTGACTTATTCATTCATTCAATAAATTCAAAGTAAAATGTAGTACCTCATGGCACCAAGCTTTCCCTTCTCCAAGAAAAGCTCAACTGCAACACCCAAGTCCTCAGGGTAAAATCTAGCATAGAATATTCTGCCCTGAGTTAAATCTTTGAACCAGGCCACTGCTTCTTCAGACCAGCCAGTTGGATTCACAGGAGCCACCTGGGGAGGGAAAAGAATGAACATAAATCATCTGACGAAATGAGTCAAAACATCCTCAGTAAATCACACTGTTGTTACTCTTAACCAGATGTAGCACGAGTCAGGAAACTACTCACGTTCGCCAGTGACACTTGGAGTGCCTGAAGTGGGAGTTTGGCCATATCAGAGGTCAGCTCCTGGATGTTCCATAAAGGCAGACAGGAGCTGTCTCCATAATCCAGCCTCTTCACTTCAACTATAATGGAACTCTCGTCCAGACTTCCATTCATTTTGTGGTCTGAAATTTAAAAATGACACTGCTACCACCTAGAGGCCTAAATCTTGAAATTCACTAGAGTTAAAAAAAAAAAAAAAAAGAAGTGAACCCACCTTGACTGACTCCACAAATCTTTGTCACCTGAGCCCTGCACCATTGTTCTTGTTTAGGGAACCAGCACATTACCTTGGTTCCAATGTCAGGTATACGGTTCTGCTCAGCATAAGAACTGCTGGTTCCGCAGGGTCTGAGAGATACAGTAAAAAATAAGAATCATTTACTCCATTAAAAAAAACATAGCAGTTTATATTCCTCTTGGTCTGTTGTTGCTCGGAAATGCATTTGCAAAGTGAAAAACTCTGGGATGGGATGTTTTCCTTTCCTTTGCAAACGTGTCCAACCATTAGCAAAACATGTGTAATGTAAACCGATATTGTTGTACTAGTACTGTTTTTAATATAAACGTAAATCATCATCTCATCTGGATAAACATGATCTAAGCTTTTGGGAAAAAAACTAAAAAAATTGCTGTCAGCCCGATTACAAGTCTTGATACAAATCCCAGACATGTTTTTGATTGGATCCTTTGATCCTCTACATCTGTTAACTGACATGTTTTTTTTTCTTAAAAGAGACGCAAGTAAACATTGACCAGTTATACTTTTAAAAAGTAATACATGATTGAAGTACTACCTTTCCATCCATTAGTGGAAATATTTTGATGCATGACGTCAAACAAGACTATAAATCCTTCAAGAAAATATATACGTCTTTAAAAACAATTAGTCAAAAGGAACGTATATTTGATTTATGACGACATTCTCTCCGTCTTTTGGCGTTTCCCGCCTTGTGTTGCTTCACTTAATTCTGACGTGGCATTTATAGATCAAATATAAGAAAATGTTTCATGACTTACGCGGCGATGAGCGACTGGTGTTTCCTCGCCAACTCCACGTTCTGGATGTAAAAGTTTCCCGGGGTCACGACATGTGAAACCACGACCTCCGCCTCTTCGAAGTTCTTGATCTGGAACTCAGGTACGGTGAAACTATTGATCCCAGCTGGTTTGGAACTCGACAAAACCCAGTCTTGCCGTTTGTTTTTGGACTCGTCTCTGCTTCGGGAGCTTTCGTCATCGACGCTTTCTTCTCGGATATCTGTACCGATTTCCATGACATCCCATAATTCAGTGTCTGTCGCGATCACACATGAATAAGTCAAGCAGCCGGTCGAGTCGACGTCTTTGATTCTAAAAACGGGGACTTGGGTTTCTGTGGTAGCGGCTCCTGGTGTCGGACCACATGCATCATTTAGATCACGTGACTTGGGTTCATGAGACTCATCCATTAACCAAAACATATCACTGTTCTCCACAACGGTGACCTCCTTATGGCCCGAGGACTTCGCATCATATCTGAAGAATTGCAGCAGCTGACGGGACGTTTGAATTTGGTGTCGCACCTGAACAGGATTGTCGGATCTCCAACTGCAAAGTTGATGTATCTCCAAAGGTTCCGTGTCACTAAGCTCTGGGTTTACAGTCGGGGGTACATCCGGCACCAGGTCTGCACCGACCTCAGAAGTCTGACTGACCAGAGACACTTGGACCACATCCGGCAACGACGAGTCTTCTGTTACTTCACTTTCCTTTTCTTCAGATTTTAAAGGACAGATTGATTGTGAAGTGGTAGCAGAGTCGCTCTGAATGTTTTGGGGCTGGATATAAAATATATTTTTATCTTGCTGGAAGGAACTTGACATACCATAATGCAGAGCTGGTTTTAAAATGGACTTAGCAACAGGTCCATGTTCAAACATGGGCCAAACTTTGACAGCGTCAGGTACGATGAGCTCTCTAAAAAGTGAAAGGGGATTTAATTTCAGGGGGTCTTTCACCTGAAGCTGCAAACCCGTGTCCCTCCCTGTGAAAAGAAACATGTCAACTTCAACACACATTTAAAAACACATGTACTTTCATGATGTTGATAACTTACCAACTGTGACTTTGTGTAAAAGATAAGACAGCATTAGAATTATCTCTTGTTTTACATCCAAAGCTTTTTCAATTTCATTGAACATCTCTGGGGACGGAGAGGATGTTGTGAAGTCTCGGACATCTTCTGCAGCCTTGGAAACATGTTCGAGGAGATACATTTAAAACAACACAAATGTGTTTTAGGTGCTTACACAAGGCATGTTTCAATGTCATTTGAAATATAAATCCTAGATTTTTGAATATAATAATCTAATCTATGTAAACATCACATTAAATAAAACAGTTATTTCTATAATAACAGTATGGATATTTTAAATGTCAGGATCAATTTGAAATAAATGTATGACTTATGCCTCAAAAATAAACCAGTTTAAAATACACTGAGTGATACTTTTATACTAAAAAGATATAAACTGAAAATAGCAGCCAATAAAAGACAATAAAAATCGTAGCAAATAAGCACTTTATCGTTGTAAAAATTTTACGAAAAGTATCAGTAGATTCGGGCAATATTTCATACTGAATCCGTACTTTCGCGTTATTAAACTAAAAATGAAAAACGCACTAAATAAACACAAAAAAACGTTACCTTCACTGTCAAGTCACGAAGCTCTTTCTCAAAAGTTATTCTGGCATTTTCCAGCTGCATCAACTTAAAAGTCAGCTGCAGCTTCTGCAACATGTTGCTGCCGTTGAGCCAGAGATGCTGCTTCTGAGGCGCCATCATGGTCGAAGTTTAGCCTCCGGATCT
The DNA here is from genome assembly GCF_982586985.1 of Callionymus lyra. NCBI lineage: Eukaryota > Metazoa > Chordata > Actinopteri > Syngnathiformes > Callionymidae > Callionymus > Callionymus lyra. Next base: position 12,047,351 of record NC_141826.1, read on the forward strand.
TTCACTATCGGCGCAATACATTTAAGACGTTAAAACCCAAATGTAAAACAAAAAAAGAATGGTTCCTACTATTTATGGTATAAATCACACCTACCTGTGTGGAGCTTGTCGTCAGTATTGAAGTTGCAGCAGCAGCAGCAACAGTCTAACCTGGAGACGTCATGCTAAGCTAAACTTGTTAGCTGTTGCTACATCAGGTGAAGCTAATCAAGTCTAGAATATTTACAAAAAGTAGAATATGTTTAGGCAATACAATAATAATAATAATAATAATTAAAATAATACCTTTGTTATAAATTGTATATATAAGTCAATCTATGTATTTTTATTTATTTATTTATTTTATTCTTATTTCGTTCTTTATTCCATACTGACACCACAGACATGACAACACTGGCAATACTATATATATTTTTTATTCCGATTTCCTTTGATTCACAGACAATTTTATTTATAGTAAATTCAATTAAATAAATCCTCACATCTTAAGACATTCTTATTTGCGCAGGCTTTTCCCTGATTTTCTAAGTCTCCTGTGTTTTTCTTATGTGTCTTTATCTTTTAAACTATATTTTAACTGTGTATTGTTTTTGATTGTTAAAGTCCTTTGTAACCCTGGTCTAGAAAGGTGCTATAGAAATAACCATTACTTACTTACCTCTCCATCTATATTTATTTTTTTTATTATTTTTTTACAATATGCTCACAGTTCATTACTCACCCGAAAAGCCCACTTTATATTTATGAGGTTGTATTTTCGAACCTTGTACTCGTGATTGTACTTTTATTTGGTTATTATGGAGATCTGATTGTGTTGCGTGTGCAGTAGCAAACCTGTTCTTCTTCCCCAGCCTTCTTAATTTATTTAGTAAAGACATGTATTCTGGTTACTTGTAATGTTTCTTTTTTCTTTTTTTTTGCATCCTTTTATTGTTTTTATTGTCATAGCAAGTGTATATCAACACCTTAAAGCACAGAACAGCTGTGCAAGAACTCTTCTAAGGAAAAAATATTGTTAAATAATACCTAATACATTTTTTTCTTTTTGTTCAATGTTGAGGCGTTATTTATATTTTGGTATTAGTCATAGTACCAGACATTATCTAAAGGAATGGTCTAACTAAACATTTAAAAAATAGTTGTTTTTTTCTTTTTGTGTATGCATTGTTAATATTCTTAGAGAATATGTACTAGTTCCGTCGATGTGTTAGACTAGAAGAAAGAGATGAGGTTGTATTCTGTTAATAATCCAAATATTTAAACATATATTAAAGACCATATTGTAGTTGATATATTTTGGCTGATACTTTTTTAGTGAAATGCTTTAAATACATTATTTTATTGTTTATAAATACAACTTTTACAACGCATCAACTCCATTCCACACAGTAGTGTCCTCTTTTCGGGGATTCAAAATATTGTCACCCTAAAATAGTAGTTACCTGGATGTAACAGCCCATAATCTCTGCTATGCATTAAAAAAAATGGACAAAGCTAATATTTATGACAATTATTGCTCTGTTTAATTTAATTTAATTTAAACTATATAAATCGTTTCAGTCAAATGCATCTATTTGAAAATGCAATGCTACAAGCTTCATAGAAATAAGCAGAAGTAGTTACATTCCATTAGTATTAAACACAATAGTGCTGACACATAGTGCTTTTATACAAGGACTTATCAGGCTGCTACTTGATCTTGAACGTGTGGGCGTGTCAGCAGCACATTTCCTGGAGATATGTTGCACATGAGCGGGAACGATTGGCACTCAGGATGCGTTTGACAGCTCACTCATTGTTTGGTAAAATGAAATTCTGAACTGGAAAAAAAAGTTTGAGGGAAAGGCTGAAGCTATTGGAAGAACAACTATATTATGTGCTAATCGAATGTTATTAATCAATTATATAACGTAACCACCCAGAAAAATACATTCATGCAACTTCCATTGCATGAAATTCTAAAAAGAGCTTTTATTGATCACCTTGAACGAACTGCCGTCCTCACCAAGAACCGTCTGGACTTTCGATGGTGTGTGAGTTGTCCACTCCGCAAACTCCTCACACTAACATTTGACTGTAATAAGTTGAGAATTCTACGAACTCTGAAGCCTCAAAAACACATACCATAATAACTGTGAGTTCTGGGAGACCATTTTTTTTCAACCCTGGCTGACGTTTAATCGCTGAAAGTTTATCGGCCACTTCATCAATCAGCTGTTGAGTTCGCTGGCAGTAGATGACTCCGTCAAGATGCACCGATCACACAGAAAGAACACATTTATATAAGATAGAAGATAGTTCTTCAAAAAACAGTGAAAACAGATCTTTTACAAACTCATGCTAAATGAACATACTTGATTTAAAAATGTATTTCAAAGGGTGTAATGTCTTTAATATTACACATTGGGTGTATACATGCCTGGATATGAAACACACGTTTAAAAACCAAAATAACAAAGAAAAAGAGAAGAAAAGAGGAGAGAAGAAAGTGAGTTCAGGTGGATTGTAGGCCTTACATTTTCCAAAAGGACCTGGAATTATCTACAAAATCCTAATTAATAGGTATTAAATATAGTTCAAATTTAATTGAAATTTGACTCATTTTTAATTTTCAATGGCCTCCCTTTGTGCCTCTCCATTGAAACAACATTATATCATATCACATGTGTCACTTGTTTTCAGTACCTATAAGAAAAGGGTTCTTCTCTACAAAATAGTCAAAGAACAAATTTCAAGTATGACATTTAAGTTTACCTCTTCATTTGGTTTCATTCTAACGTTCAAAATGATCGTTCAAATTCAGATATATATCGGACAATATAACTGTAGTCTACGTAAAGATCATTGTGAACTGTAATCTTTGGCAACATGTATGACGCACTGGTACAGGTATTAGATATAAGGGACCCACAGGGCCATTGTATTTAAGTGTGCATTTTCAGTGCAAACCTGATGGTCTTTATGCTGTTCGTTCTCAGTATGTACACAATGAACTTCCCTAGTTGTACTAAAGTAGCAGATAGGATAGTGTTTAAGTATCAGTCTGCTACAGGCCTCTGTAAGACATTAAAACGCATAAGAAATCTCTGTTAAGTCTGATAAGTTTGTCTGAGTTATATAATTCTGAAAGTAATAGAATTGGTGGATCGGTCAATGTTTCAAATAATTTCTTTGTACATTATGTTCTAGTATTTTACAAGTGTTGAGTAAGAGATCAACAGGTCTCAATGGCAATTTCCTGGTTAAACTTATATAGATAAAGCAAGATTTCCTGTACCACAACCCAACATTTGTAAAATACTATTAACAAAAATACCAATTGATGATCACACTATGGATGATTTTCCAGCACAACATACTTTTCTCGTAAACAAACTCAAACATATTAACAAAGAAACAATAAACACAATTATTACAAGAACTTGTACGGAGTGAGTCTTCTGTGCTTTGGCAGGAACCTCGCAATCGATTAAAGCTCCTTCCAAATACTCTGAAAGACGGATCTGACTTGGAAAGCACTTCACTTTGTCTAGATCTGGAAGATTAATATTTGACTCGTTGACGACGTGAAGCCATTTGTGGTCACAACAGTTGAAGTTGTTGCCACTTATGTGCAGAACACTGAGGTTGAAGGATGAAGCACAGATGAAGGTGGAGTTTAAAGATGTAAAACGGTTGTTGCTAATGTCCAGTTCTCTCAGGGGTGAGTGAATTAATTTAGAAGGCAATGCGTCCAGGTTGTTCCTGGATAAGTCCAGATAAGTCAAGGCTGGCATTGGAGGGAAATACAGTCGGGAACTGGTCAAGTTGAGTTCACCGAGTGTCAGTGATCGAAGGGTAATCCGAACACCCTCAAATGCACCTTCCTCCAGCTGCAGGTTTGGATTCACTGCCAGTTCCAGAGAAACCAGTGATGTATTCCAAAACGATTTCGATTGAAGAACCTTTATATTGTTCCTTTGAAGGTTCAAATGAACGAGACCCATTAATTTCCACAAAGCAACACATTGTGTGTCGGTATGAAAATATCGCGTGGCGGCGCAGGGTGTTATGGAGTTCTCCTCCAGGTTCAGAGTCTCTAGCTTTGCCAGTTTTTCCAGAAGGGTCGGGGTGATGGAAGTCAGCCCGTTGCTTTGTAGATCGAGATGTTTTAAAGATGGGAAAATAACCGGCCGGTAGTTTTCACTGTAATTCCTGACATTCCAGGCGATGCTTCGCAAACAGTTGAAGCTGAAGTTAAGGGTCTGCAGCGACCCGAGAAGACCGAGGGTTTCGAGCGGGAACGACGTGAAGTGGTTGTAGCTGAGGTCGATGTGGATCAGTGGCATCGCTCTGTAGATGGAATGGAGGGTATTTTTGCGAACCGCCAGATCCTTTCTCAACACCTTGTCATGAAGAGAATTGGCGTGCGACACCATCGAAGCTTCCGATTTTAGGACACCGATCGTGTTGTGCTGCAGGTAAAGATACCGCAATCGGTTAATTTTGGGTATTATCGGGAAATAAAGGAGGTTGTTGAAACTGAGATCGAGGATCTCAAGTCGATACATGCGATGGTCCTCAACTGTGACGAAGAACTCCAAAGAGTTCCGGCTCAAGTTGAGGCGTTTTAATTGGTGCAATTTGAAATCGCAGATACGACGAAGGTTATTTCGGGCCAAGTCCAGGATTTCCAATTGACTCATGGGTTCGAAAGTCCCCGGATCGATGTCGGCGATCAGATTCCCGTCGAGCGCGACGTCCCTCAGCCGTTGGCTCTCCCTGAACAAGTCACGGGTGAGCCTCGTCAAAACGTTCCCGGTCATCCTCACCCGGAGGAGCTCGTGTTTGTTGCGGAGGAACTCTCTCATCACATCATCGCTCAGACCGTTCATCGATACGTCCAAGCTCCTCAACCGCCTGACAGATCCGAGGGCTTTGCTGTTGCTGCCAAGGTTGTTGTGGAGCGCATTTCGGGACAAATCCAGCTCTTCAAGTCGCGCCAGGTTTTCGAACGCTCGCTCCGTGATGAGCTCCAGCTGGTTGCAGCTCAGGTCCAGCTGCTTCAAGAAGGGCAGACCGAGTGTGCGCAACTGTCTGATGAAGTTATTGGACAGGTCCAATCTTCGGAGCCTCGCATCCAGATCCCGGGGGACGGCGGAGAGGTTCTGGTTGTTCCAAGATTGCTGCTTCAAATAAAACTTAATAAGTCATCATCGTGATAAGACCAGTCCGGCCAAACACCTTCAGGACTTCGATGAAAGTGGAAAACAGATTTTTTTTTTTTTTAACCTACCTTCATGTCTCCACCTGCTTGTCCAGATGTGTGAAGCACACGGCCCAGTGACCAAAGTAGAAGGAGATTTAGGAGCATGACCGTTTCCCTCTGCTTCTGTTGAACCACAGAGCTCACACTCTCAGGCTCTCCCTCTTACAGACAAGCTTCGTGGAAAAAAAAAAAAAAGGGAAGACACCAGCTGTGGGCACCAGATAGAAACTGAGGAAATCTAAATGTAGGAAATAAAAAACTGGACTTACCACAATTTTTTCATTTTAATTTCTTCTTAGAATCAATTGGTATTTTATCATGATATCATACAATGATATCTTAAGAGTGAACCCTTATTTGGTTAACCAATAACACCATCTTTATTTAATCCTTTTTTTTGGAAGTTTCTTTTATCTATTCATCAAGAACAGCTGCACTTGTTTTAAGTATTCTAAGAACAGCAGGTCCTGTTGTGTCGGGAAACAAATCCAAAGGGATAGAAATTCTTCCATTGTGTGGCATTGTCGGAAACCGTTTAAAAATAGCGCAGAAGGAACAAATACAGCGACAGTGTGGAGGCTGATGAAAGGAGGAGGGGACGCACGTGTCGTTCATTTGACTTCTTCTGGTTTTCATTTTGGATTTGTGTAACTTTAATGTTCCACTATTTAATAGAGGGGGTGAATCAAAAGGCAAATATAAAAAGTTCAAGCAGAAAAATGATTGGATAAACTTATTTGTAGCCGTTTAATTTAAGTTACAGTTATGAATGCTGGCAGTTGAAATCAACTGTAATCTCTACTACAATAGTACATCAGCTCTACGTGCCATGACATGTTCACGGAATCATTTGTTTCCGTATGATTTGCACGGTTTGAAAAGATACGATTGTTCTTATTTTTCATGAAAGTGGTTCATCTTAAGATCTCCAAAGTTTGAGTGGAATATCAATGAGGTTGGTAAACTAGGGATGTAACTGTGTGGTTACAAAAGTTACAAAAAGGTGAAGTTTCTCATTTTTATTATCGCTATTTTGTTTATGAAGTGTATCAATTGTTTTTTATGTTTCGTATTTACAGGACTGTCTTGAACACCTCAGATGAAACTGAAAACATACACAAAATAAAATCACAATTTTGTAATCAGCTTAAATCATAAGTGCACTGAAAAATAATGGAAAAGTCCACAAAAATGCCTTTTTTTAAGCTATTAAAAGACCAAAAGTAGACTGGAATTACCTCTAGAGAGTAAAGAAATGTCAATAGGGTGAGAAAAACTGAAATCTTCTCCCACGATTGCTCAGTTTGGCTGAACTTCCAGGTCTAGAAAGAGTTTTGATCGGCCAAACTTCTTCCAGTTAAGGATTATGGAGGCCACTGTGCTCTTAGGAACCTTGACTGCTGCAGAAATTCTTCTGTAACGTTGGCATGATCTGTGCCACAAGTCTGTCTCTGAGCTCTTCGGGCAGTTCCTTCGACCTCAAGATTCTTATTTGCTCTGACATGCATTATGAGTTGTAAGGTCTTATCTAGACAGGTGTGTTTCCTTATGAAGTCCAACCAGTTTAATGAAACACAACTGGACTCCAATGAAGGAGTAGAACCATCTTAAGGAGGATCAGAAGACACATGACTTAAATATGAGTCTCACAGCAAGGGGTCTGAATACTTCAGCTTTCCCTTTTAATACATTTGCAAAAATGTCTACATTTCTATCTTTTTTCTGTCAAGATGTGGTGCTGAGTGAACATTAATGAGGGGAAAAAATGATCTTAAATGATTTTAGCGAATGGCTGCAATGAAACAAAGAGTGAAAAATCGAAAGGGGTCTGATTACTGTCTGTACCCACTGTATATATATATACAATATATATATATATATATATATATATATATATATATATATATATAGTTTATGTATATCCCTGTTGGCGCAGTTATTTTTATACTCAAGTATTTTAAGCTTTATTTTCTTCATCTAAATATCTGGAACTAGTTCAAATATCTAAATTTAATAAGATATACCTAACAATTAGAGGTATAAACACTTAAATATAAGCTTTAGCAGTGTGTGTTTTTAATTATAATTCTATTTGTAAAATGTTCTCCAATGGGGGATGTGATCAAAATCTATTTTCTATCTGACAAAATAATGACTAGGTTATATCTGGGGACAGGCCTAAAATAAAACCAGCTCAATATTTACACATCTTTGTCCAGGATAAGTGGAAACAGTCTAAAACAGGACAGGAAGAGTAAATAAACAGAGCGGAGAGGTGAAGAAGGACGGTAGCTAAAACAGGCTAATGAAAGGGGGAGAACAAACATCGAGACACAAAGAGCAACCACGTTTATTTTAAACCTAATTTAAATCTTCTCGATGACATCACGTTGTGGCGTCGCCCGTAGGAATCTTCCCCAATTCAGCGCGGAGAAGCTTCTTGTGGCACGGAAGATTCGTTCCAAATTAAAAGCAGAGCCGATGTGTTTCATTAAAGCCACCAGCAGCAGCAGCAGCAGCAGCAGCGTCTTCAAAGCAGGAAGGAGATTAATCACCAGTCGTTCCAATGTGGATCCTGCACTTTGTGTTTTGATGACGATAATGATGATGTAGAGCGATGCTTAGCACGATCCGAAAATCCCTGAGGTCCTGCTCAAAGTTCAGATATGATTCACGATCAATCACGCCGGCTACAAGGGGACCGAATGTGTCCGTTCGGTCGGTGACAAATGACACATGATTTGTGATTTGTTTAAACAGTGCACGAGTAGGAAAGACATATTTTGGTGCAACAAGGGGATTAATGGATGAGATAATACTCGGGTGGATGGGGTTCAGTTCTGAAAGGAGTTCCTGGAAGTCAGGCTGAACATTCATTGTCCAGACATTTACACGGTGACAAATGTCGTGACTGGCTGTTTTATATCATATATAAACAACAAAAAAACTCACTCCCGCCACTTTGACTCAAAGTTATTGCTAGAAACGCTGCTGCCTTCAAGTTGTGTCGCAACATCCAGGGATAAATCTCTAGAAATCTTCTATAGCAACCCTAAAACAAAAGAAGAGTCACTCATTTTGGCAACAAAGCCATGTGGATGTTGTGTTTATAAATTCTCTTTTCATTAAAATATTTACATTAGAAAATGTGCTTAAGCCCCACCCACTGGAAACACTTTGTTTTCTGGAGATATCATATTGTTTACCATAACCACGCCCACTCTGCTGTGATTGGTCAAGCATTAAGGTTTGTCACTGTGTGTCATTAATCCCGGAAGTCTCCACCTTTAAAGTACTCTTTGTATAAACAAAGCAGGCCGTGATTACAGCTGGCTGTAGGAGGAGTGAAGCCATTATTACGTCATAATGGACTCTCGTAACCTCTCATTCGCCGAGATTTCAGACGGGAGAGAACTTTATAAAGTAATACATTCAAAACATGGTCATGATGAGGGACTTACAGCATCTTGGAGAGGAAGTAGATGATGATAAGTTGCCTTTTAAGATGTCATGAAAGTTTTGGGGTTATTTTGCCAACACAGATAAATGTGTGTAACTGAGATAAATGCTTCCCTTAACTTTCTTTTTAAGTGCAAAACTAAAATATTTATACATTTAAAAGTGTGTTTTCCAGCTTGTTGGTGACTCTTCGACAAAGTAATGCAGTCATTTGTTTTCACAGTGGAAAAAGTCCAAGGAACGATAAAATCATCAAGAATGCATTAGGAACTCGAGCGACGACTACAGGGAGCTTTAAAGTTCGGAAGATAAACAGAGAATATCAATTTAGTTCTCCTTAAGTTACAATGACACAAAACTTGGACGACAACCGTGTTTTCTTTTTCTTCAATTGTAAAATAAAACAGTCAAAGAGAAGAATGTTGTATATTTACTCAGTGGAGAATGACACAGATGTGTTTTTATAACGACACAGAAAAACCTCCTTAACATACTAGCGAAGGAGAGCGAGAGATTCATCTTGCATTTTATTAGCTTAAACGTTTACATGCCAGCAAAGCTGCTTTTAATTCCGTCATCATCATCAGTGCCGTGCTCTGACACACTTTCACAGCTGTGTTGTTGCTGCTTCCAATCCTCAGAGAAGAAGAAACATATTGGAAGAAAACTTATTTCCACAACAAACTCAGCTCTGACTAACGGTCTAAATCTCAGCAGTGCAACATAAATCATGACTCCATCGCACATAATCAATGACATGACTCTTTTGTTTGGAACATATTGGCCGAGGGCCACTTGAGTCCCCCATGGATGATTTAATAGTAGACTTTTTACCCCTTTTGGATTTTGTAAAAATCACTTCCTAATGCTGGCTTTGTGAACCAGGGGGAAAAAAAAGCCAGTCAAAACATGAACATTAAAAGCGATAATAAGGCAGACAGGATGCAGTCATGTTACTTAAATGGAAGAAGTCATGTGTCGGCCATAACTTTTCGGAACGAAGCAAAGCCCATATTTTGGTTTGTGGTGATGAGAAAAACCAAAAACTATTTATTCAATCCTTCTTTTTATAATGAAATTAAACGGTTTTAAAGCTGTTTCCTTTGTTCCGATTGAAGTGAAAAAAAGGTTTGAAGCTTATAATTTTTTATTCAATTGAAAAAAAAGATTTGAAGGTGTTCTTTTATTGAAATTAATAATGTTTTTTTTTTCCTGATTAATGTGACAAGAAGTTTTGTAGACTTGTTTTTTCCTAATTTAAAATAAAAAAGAAAGCTCTGAATTATCTTATTGAAAGAACAATTAAAATGAAAGAAAAAACAAAAACGCCATTTTTTTTAAAAATCAAAATAAAAAAATCTCTTAGGTCCTTCCTTTTTTTTCTGATTTAAGTAAAAACGTTTTGAAGCTGTTTTTTGATTGACATGAAAAAGTTGTCAGGTTTTTTATTTATTGAAATAAAAAAAAGGTTAAAGAGCCATTATATGGACCCAACACAAAACACATTACTTCAAAGAAAACAATTAAGTGTTCATATTGACCGAAGCAAATTTTGTGATTGATATTGTATATATATATATATATATATACAGTATATATATATTGGATCGAATGATAAAGTAAGAACTACAGTCATACGTTGTCTGCGGTCACCAGGGAGACAAATGCATCCAGTCAAAAAAATGAAACATTTTAATCCATCAATCAACTCCATTTACAAAAGTATATCCCATTTTATATACACTATGTACAGAGACGTATAAACAATCATTTTTTCTCCACATGTGTTCATCCACACACACTAACTAAACAATAGCACTGTAACAAAATATATCATTGATATTCTGCAGAGATGCTGTAGTGCAAATGTGCGCAAAATATATAGTGCTGTTGCTCTGAAATACCTCACAACTCCAGGTCAATGACTTTTTATTCTAGAAAGGTTGTCGTTTATGAAACAAGTGGAGGTGTTGCTAACATTTTGGAAAGATACAGGATTATCAATCAACAGCCCAGGATATGTCATTATTAGTCAGCACAGTGTCCTTCCATGTAATAAAGAGTGTTTGTTGGTTACTATAAATAAAAGAAAATTGTCATATCACTGTTGATCACTCACAGTCAATGTCAGGCACGTCAGAAAATACATTTATATTATGGATTTATCATTCGAACAAAAGTTATTTCGCCATGAAGAGCCGTTGTTGGAGGATGTAACAGTTGTTAATTCTGTCCAGCAGATGGCGCCTCCCCAAGTCGGACGCTCCCCAGGAAGGTGGTGTGGTTGGTCATGCTGATCAGCGTGTCCTCGTACACGATCCGTATCGAGATCCTCTGGCCGGCCCGGAGCTGGCTCACCCCGGCCGTGTAGCAGGTGTTGAACTTGCGCTGACCCGTCTCGATGCTGCACGTGCAGCGCAGGAACGGACGAGAGTCCACCATCACCTCGTAGCTGGCGATGTCCGTGAAGTTGAGGTAGTACACCTGACCGAGGAGGGGTGGACGAGAAAAAAAACACAAAAAAAACCCATAAGACAGTGAAGAGAAGTTGTCGAGGAGATTATTCAAAGCTGAAACAGATGGAAGATCTCAACAGATGCTTGAGTTATAGAGGTCCACAAGCACTTTTTATGTTATCGTTAACATGTCAAACATTGACGCCGGAGATAAAAGGATCATCGGCTTTTAAGACTTGACGCTAACGTCACGCTGTAAATTATAAGAGTTACGTCGAGGACCGTACTCACTTCTACCTGACTATAAATGAAGTAGACCCCGTCCAGCAGCACCTCCAGCTCTCCGGAGCGGGAGTGCATTTTGAAGACACGGTGGTGGATGGAAACCATCTTCCAGTTCCTCAGGATGCCTTCGGAAAGATCTGAACGAGACACAAATTAAGAGTCAACACATGTTTACCTTTTATGAGCGACTAACTAGCAACATTTTCACCCCCCAAAAAATTCAACTTTTTATCTCATAAGGTCAATTCTTACACATATTGTTATAGAAAAATCACTATTAATCCGGCTATTAGTTTAAATTAACACAAATCACATTTAGTTCACCCTTTTTTTTAAATAATTTCTTGCAAAATTAAAAAAATAATTATATTTAATTAGTATTAATCCAGACGAACACAATTATTATCTTATAAAAAATAATAATTATAATAATAATAACAGCCGTTATATTAAGGGTTTAGATTAGCCAAAATTCAAATTTCACCATTTCTGTCATTTCATTTACGTTCCCTTTTCGTTTCAATTCCTGGTTTTATTGTGAAGTCCTGATCCCTGTCTTGTCTACTTCCTCTTGTGCTCCTGCCCTGATTCGTGTCACCTGTGTCTCCGAGTCCTGACATTTTAAAGCAGTGACTGAATTTTTTTTTCCTGAACAATTCTCTGGTCGAGGCTTCAATACAAGATGGACATTACAGTCGAGAACATTGGAGATATTTGTATATTTTTAGCAGTGTCTTTTTGGACAAAGAAAAGTCACGACCAACCTACGGACATACATTTTAACTTATAACTCTAAAAAGTAACGGATTACTCTGAAAACAATCCCAACCCTTGGTCGACATGAGGGTGAGTAGAAAATAACTATCACTTTTACACATCCCAGATGTCACACAGTATTTCTGGACCCATGTCGGCCCCACTGAGTCTGGTTCTGCGTGAGGTTTCTGCCTGTTCAAAATACTTTTTTTCCCTTGCAACTGTCGCTCATGTCCTGTACTGTGTCTCAAATCGCATACCTCTCTTAGTGCACTGGCGGTTAGTATGCATCAGGATAGTGTACGCACTAACTAGTACGCAAATTCTCGACAGATAGTATGTCTCAATGTATAAGCGCTTTGTGACCCTGGTCTGGAAAAGCGCTATATAAATACAAATGACTTACTTATATATATACATATGATGTAACTTCCATTTACAACGTCAACGACACTTATATGGCGGCCGTTTAGGGTAGAAGGTGTCAATCGATCAATACTCAGTTTTGTGGGCATTTTAATACGCCAATTTAGTGTGCATGGTGCACTTCATTTCGCATACTAAGAATTAAGATGCACTTATGCACTAAACACACTAGGTTTAAGTACGCAAGTATGCGATTTGAGACGGCTGTGTCCTAATTAGTGCACTTTTCCACCTACACTTAGTATTTTGAGTGCACAAGTGCATCCCAATTAGCAGTCTGCAAAAATGTAGTGAGCAATGCACACTCAAATGGCCAGAGAATTGAGTGTGGATGGATGGACACTTTCTACCCTAAACGGCATCGCATCGATGTGTCTTCGGAGCAGATACAGGCGTACATGTTCCGGTTGCAATCGGCATTAAAAAAGGAGAAGAAGAAGCTGTCGAGTCATTGCTCACTGCGCACTTCATTTTCGCACACTGCTCATTGGGACGCACTTATGCACTCAAAATATCAAGTGTATGATTTAGGACACAGCACTGTTTTATCCTCTTTTCTTATAAAGTGTTATTTAAACTATGTAAAGTGTCCTGAGATAACTCTTGAATTATTTGACACCTTAAATAAAATGTAATTTAGTAAATGTTTCGATGAACCTTAAGAAAAGTGAGCACAGTTTTTGGACCCACCTTCTCTAACTTGGATGGTTGTTTCCTGCCCTTGCAAATGGACCACAGCAGGCTGAAAAAAAAAGGAAAAAAGGTGATCAATTACTTGTTTGATCTGGAAAATAAATGACATTTTTAAAGCTGAACATTTAAATTACCTGGTATTCTTTTGTTTTCGTCTTATCCGGTAGACCTGAAACAACAACATAAGTTTAATTTCTATGTTACACACTTTATAGATGTAAAAGAAAGATTAAAGAGATGATGATCCATCTGTGTGATATCTTGTCGAAATATAAATCTGTCACTCATTCCAGAGGCTACATTAGTTTACATTAGGGATGAGTAGCACCTGTCTGTCATGTCTCGGGACGGCTTCATATTAGACAAAGGTTGTGATTGACGTATACAACATGTTTGAACTGAGCAGAAGCCAGACTTGTGGAAGAGCTAAATAAACACAAGGTTTCTCTGGTTTCTGGATACTGATGAGCCACAAAGGAAGTCCGTGAGGATTCAAACAAAACAAGCAGTAGCGTAGCTTACGGACAGATCATAACATATAATGTTATGACCTCCCGCATTAGAGGAACATCGAGTTCATTCTTTGTGGAAACCACATGTGTGGAAACATTTAGAATAATCCGGGGGAACTCTGAGAACAGAACTGGGTTTCCACGTGCCCTCAGATATCCTGCACCCTGTTTCTGAATCCAACCATTTTAAGGCTTAATACCTGCCGGCCCCTGATTTCCTGGTGGTCCCTGGGGTCCGGGAGGTCCAGGTGGTCCCGCAGGCCCTACTGCGTTGCTCCCTGGAATACCAGGGATTCCAGGGATGCCCGGTGGCCCCTGAGGCCCCGGCGGTCCGGGCGGCCCCGGAGGACCTGGCACGGATCTTTTCTTTCCTGGAAACAAAGTCAAAATGTTGACATGAATTAAAACGCACAATTTAACAAAATTAAGATTTGACTGAGGTCTTAAATTCGCAAAGGGCCACTTTCAATCTTATTAAGGACCACAAAAAGCACCCTGGGCCAGAATTGAATTGTGCTAGTTGGGCTGTAAAGCCAAAAGAAAGAAGGGATGATTTAAAAAAAAATTCTTATAAATTAAAGGAAGATAAATAGGAGGAAAAATAACCCCAAAACGATTCTATTTAACATTTAAGTTGCCATCAATAATAATATCACGAAATGATCTACCCAAGAAAATACTAATTAAAATATAAAATGTTAAAATGTTAACATGATCAGTTTTATTTTGACCAGGACCACATACATTTGGTCAAAGGGCCAAATTTGGCACCAAAAACAGAGGTCAAAGTCAGACATTTTACTTTAAGAAGTCTTTACCACTGAACCAGCGCTCAAGTCAAGAATCGACTCGTTTAAATTTCAATATTTTATTCTGGAAGTCATATCAGGTGGTTAACTTGAACCAAATAAATGTTATCCGCTTCGTTACCTTTTTTCCTTTCTTTCCTTCTCTCTCTTCCGTTGGACTCTGAAAAACAGGAGGAAACATTACGACAGAGCATGAAACAATTTGGTGTTTTTCAACACCGCGCGGGCAGGTTAAAATAACAGAACAGTAGAGTGAAGGTATGTCAGGCTGTGGTATCCACTAGTGTAGTAATTTGTAAGTGTGGTTTCACCTCCTCTGTACGAACAAGTGCCTTAAGCATTCACAGGCAGTGGAACTGGAGAAGATCATTAGAGAGATACTTTATCCTGCCAAAATCCTATTCTTTGAATTAAGCCCAGATGGAGAATGCAGATGAAAGTGTGTTTTCCTGCCGGTGTGTGTGTGTGTCTCCCTTTTTCTTTTTTTTACAAGCGTGTGTAGGTTGTGTGCGTGCATGGACGTCGGTTCGGGCATCTGTGCGCCGGTTCCGAAAGACAAAACGTGAAGCTGAAGAGTCCGTTCTCTCAAAGGCTGTCTCGCTGCTCTCGTGTTAACCATGTCATTACAACTACAAAGACCATTTAACCTTAAAACCCTCACAGTTTGAGTTCCCGTCCGACATATGGGCCAGTGTTTCTCCTCTGGCTAAATGACTGGATGCGTCCGCATAGATTCCTCTTAACGAGCAGCCCTATCTGGAATCTGGTGCCCGTTAGGAGCGCATGCACAACATATACATGACACACACACACACATACACACACACACACACACACATCTAAAGGCTGCGATTACAAAAGCCTTTGTCTGTGAGTACAGAGACCTGGGAATGATTAGTGTTTAGAGGCTCATGGACTTTACTGATTTATGTAGAAAGTCTCAAAGGTGAGTTTTTTTCTTCTAATTTAAACACAATCACAGACCCCCCCCACCCAACCCCACCACCACCACACACTCCCACCCCCACACCCCTCTTTCAAGTATTCAGTGTCACGCCACAGACATCGGAATGCTTTGTGATCACACTGCACTTGTTGCACTCAGACGCGAGAGATCAAAGACTGCTTTATTTTTTATTTGCATAGCTGACATTCTAAACAAAAACAAAGCGTCACCAAATGAAGACGTATTAGCCACATGGCTTGGCGCGCTCGTGCGGGAGCGGCCTTTTCGATCGATCTTCCGACGCCATTATCGTCTGTTAATGAGGCGCGACACGCAGCTGCAAACGCTCATATTTTCATCTCGCGATTGAAGGCGCAGCCTCTCGGCGCAGCGTCGTGGACGACAGGTAGTGAGGAGGACTCGCCGAGGGAACGAACACATGTGCGGCGAATACTTAGATAACAACTGTTTCCTGTTGTTTGCTTTTACTGGACTCTAATGGTTTCAATGAACTCAACGGTAAGCAAATGAGCTTGGATGGTTAACCGCTCCAAGCCCCGTACACTGCTTACATTCGGTCCGCCGAGAAATGATAATAAAAGAAAGATATCATTTTTGATGTATTGATTATTAGTATTACTGCTTGAAAGAGCTTTTGTTTTGAAAAAAGGTAGATTTTATGCAGAGTAACATTAGTCCTTGACTCTTTACTTAGTCACTTTTTGACAAAAACAAACCGGAAGTATAAGTCTAATATTTTTGGAGGGTCAATCTATCCAAATGTTTATTTAGTCATATACCCAAATTCCTTCAACATAAGTTTTACACTTTTAACCCTTGTGTTAACTGTGGGACCCGAAGGCCCTAAAACAAATGAGGTATCCCTTATGTTGGCTTCCAGAGATGTATATGCAGTAGTGAAGGCAGTTCACCTTTACCCAGAGACAACACAAGGGATACCTCAAAAACATTTTTTTTTTGGCCACTGGGTCACCTTGACCTAGAGACAACATAAGGGATACCACAAACAACATTTTGTGCGGAAAACTGGGTCACTTTGACCCAGAGATAACATAAGGGATACCTCAAAAACATTTTTTTGTTTGGGCCATTGGGTCACCTTGACCCAAAGATAACCTAAGGTTCAAAAGTCTCTTTACAATATTTAACGTTGGTTATCTCTGTATCATATTGAATCTTGGCATATTCCGGGATCGACCACATGAACATTTATTACAATTTTGAGCCAACCATCCAATGGGCCATATAAAAAGATCTAGAGGTCCAGAGTTGACCCCTGGGCCATGGGCTTGACACAAATACTGTAGACTATTAAAAACTAAGTAAAACACAAACTCTTATTAAAGAAAAAACAGTCTAGAGCGGTTGCTGATTCATGAACTGTTAATGCTATTTTACCTTTAGTGTTTTTTATATGAATGAAAATATAATGTCGACATTAAAGGTTGGGGACCCCTGGCTATCATTAAAAAAATCATTTTACTCCATTTATCTTCCTTATTCATCAAATCATCACTTGCTTTAGTTTGCAGCTGCATCCTGAAGCAAAAAGACGTCTCTCTCCAATAAAGCCAGTCCACAAGCGTTACCCATGAGAGCACCAGGAACTTCTCCCCATTCCTCAACTCATAAGCACAGCACACACCGCCCCACTAAAACTCTAATTATACTATCTCGACGGCAATCTTATCAAAGACTGATGTCACACTTGGATTCCGCGACACATTGAGAAGAAGAAGGGGAGACCTGATGTTATCTGCAGTCGCAGAAACGTCAACATGCTCGACGGCCTGTTTTAAATTGGCGAAACCCTCCCAACCTCTTTGTTGTCCTTGTTTGCTATCCAAGCGATAATCAATCCCATTCCATTTCATCGCCCGCTCTAGAAAGCCGGCAGCGTGTTGCGGTGGGTTTGCGAGTAAGCAAGAAGCGGTAGAAATCAATTACACCAATGTGAGACACCATTAACAAACTGCTGACAAAATACATTTAAAATGCCAGTAAAAATGTCAGCGCACTGAAGTGATTATGTGAGGTTTCAAAGCATTGTCTTCGAGAGAAAACCTCTCATGTAGCTGAGGCTTTTGAACAAGGCTATATCGATGTGCTACGGCTCTTTTAAACAGAGGGTGTAGGGGTGGGCGGGAAAACTGATCGCTGAATTTCACTTTATTCAATCATGTTAAACAAGCCACTAAACAGTGTTTTTAAATTAACCAGGACCCATTCCTGCAATTTCTCTGATGCATTTTATAAATATGAACTCTTTTCCACATGGTTCCACTTCAGAAAATTGTTCAATTTTTGAGTTTTTATTTCATTTATTTAAGGCTGCCGGTTCACTTCCAGGTCTGGAGGGAGCCAACTTGTTTGTATGTTCTTCCCGTGTTTTGTGGGTTTACTCCGGTTTCCTCCCACAGTCCAAAAACATAGAGGTTTATTGGAAACTTGGGGAAATTGTCCATATATATATATGTGTGTTTCAATGGTTGTACGTATTTGTGTGTTGGCGTCCTGTCCAGGGTGTCCCCTGTCTCTTGCGCGATGAAACTGGGAGAGGCTCCCGCTACCCCCATAAGGTATAAAGCAGAACAGAAAATGAATTATTTCTTATTCCCATTTAAATTTCTAAGCAACACTTGAGATCTTTACATTTGTGGTTTTAAAGCTCTCTGACAAATGTGCGGTAAACTGATGCTCAGTGGTGAGCAGATTCATTTGAGAGAAAGGATATGTAGTTGCTGTTAGTGGTTCCCATTTTAGAGTTTGAAGCATGATGAGCAATAAGGCAGTCAATTGTAAAAATTGAAATAGTAGACACAAGACTTCAAAATACCTCCTCTCCCCAAAAAATGTGCAACTATCTCCAGTCAAAATATTAATTGTAAATGCTCTTAAATGAACAAATTATTACATTAGAACCTTAAAGCAGATATTTTGAATGTTTGTCTACCGCAATTCACGAAGCACGTCTACTTGAACACGACACATTAAACTTCCATGTGAGTGAATCCATCTTGTTGTGTACGATGACGAACATCTTAAACAGTCAACAGTGTCGCATCGAAGCAGATATTTTGGTCGAAACCCATTGGTACTCCAACAGGTCTTTGGCTCTAATGCAGAATTTGGATAAGAAAAGCGGTGTTCTTAACAAGGATGTAGCAAGAATTAAGATCCTTACCAGTTTCGGTGTGTTTTCCTGGACTCTTTTTCGCCCGCTGGGTGATCCCCCTTGTGTCTTCTGTAGCTCGGCTGCTTCTGTGTAGTAACCTCTCCTTGAATCGGAAAGAAAAGATCAAAATGAGCACATTAAACCAGGATATCATTCTAGGATGTTAATCATTGTCTTCTTTATTTTCTTGTGGTATAATATTTGTACAGAAACAACTTGAGGCATCCGTGCGACACAGTCATCCAGAACATTCATTCCTGGCCAAGTCATTGTACATCCTGTTGAGGCTGTAAGCTATACTGTAACCCAAGTCACTTTTGTCTGAGGTTTTAGGTTTGAGACACCTGGACAAAACGCATCTAAATTTCACCATCTGATACAAAAGCAGGGCATGGTCTGTGTTTAATTTGAGAGCCATACCCATTCATGTGGCACCTGGTCCCAGCCCAATTCACAGGTAGTCAATGAAAAGGCCAAACGGAGCCACTTTGAGGTCAATCCAAAAAGCAGGAAAAGCTGAACTGAAGTAGTTGGGTGTTCCCATGGGCCGATGAGTGGCGAGACACACCGCATGCCTGTGTTGTGATGTGGTTTTGGTTGACCTAGATTCTCGTGAACTCTGCAAAGAGCGCTGACCTGACTGCGACACACTCGAACCTGGACTGGTCTGCCTCTGGAACCTTCTACCTCTGCGTCAAAGCCAGGCTCAGGGGCCAACGATGATCAATAAAGTTCTACCTAACCTAACCTAACCTATGTTCCGCAAAATCATTTCCAGTGGCCAATTACAATTAAAAACTAGATGATCTCCAATGCATTTTAATATTGAGACACCCAAAGATCAGAGTGATGAAGCTTTGTTGTTCCACACAAATGTAGACAATAAATCATAAAAAAAAGGAAACAGATGGGGGGGGTAATTTGATGAGGGCGGATGTATCTTTGTGATTCAGGGAATGTTTCCTTTGTGTGGTGAGGTGGAGTCTGGGGTGAAGACGGACAACTTCGGTGTTTTGACACCAAACACAGAGATGCTTCATGCTAAAATTAGCCTGGAAGAATTTAAGTTGAAACTGATATTATAGTCAGTTATATCCTGTTTGCAATTGTTCATTAAATGTACATTTTGCTTAGCCCACAATCCGGGAAATCTTGGCCCCTTAGGTGGGGGTCCACCGCCCTGCTCCAGAGATTATGTAAAATAAAAAAATCAACAAGACTACCCAAAGACGGCCCAAACCTGTTTGATAAACATGATTAATGAAATGCAAAATGAGAGATGGTTGATTTGACTGTGTATCGAGTGGAACATCTGTTGAGTGTTTACTTAAATGACAACCCTTGAGCAGCGACACGTGCGGCACCTTAGCCTGCATCAAAAGATGTTAAATAATGATGTCTGGAGGCCGAGAATGAATCAGACAAGCTTGCTGACAGACACGCTGACCTTTACTTCCCAGGGGTCCCGCCTATCCCCGTTGCGTAAGTGATGACATAGTCCGTATCAGTCACACTTTTGTTAAACCTTAACGGTGAGAATATTCCTTCGTCTCCCATCAACATGAAGCTAAGATAACTCTGTTTGGTTTCAAGCCTAGCAACTGCAACACTAAAGAATGACGGACAAGAGATGTAATGTTCCGAGATAAGGCTTATCAGATGTGGGGTCCTTCCACTTCCAACGATGTTATGTTGAACAACCACCGCTGTCTGTGTCAAGTGTGCACATAGTAGTTCAACCCCCTGACCAGCTGCCACCGACCTTAGAAGACAAAATATTTCAGGATAATGGAGACGCATTTGTGGGTCTATCCACACATCGATCTCCAGATGTTCCCGGCAAACGGCGGCGTTCCCTGTTCATTTGGCGTGCAGGTGTCTCCACATCTCCTTACCAGCTGTTGGCATACATGAGGGTTTTTACCTCTCAAAGGATTTGGGGTGTATGTTCAGGCATATGGCATTACACTTTTGTCTGTACTGACTGCCAAACATGATTCAACAGCCAGTTTCTGGCCTGAGATTAAGCTCCATCAGGACTAAAAAAACAAACAAGCGTTCTGCCAGACTACTACCAAGTTGGCGTTTCAGATTGTGCTCATCATGAAAGTAAGAAAGGACTTTGGGTATTAAATGATTCCGATGTACGATAAGGAAATGCTTGTTTGCATTGTTTTAGTTTATTAGAACTTTTACGGCTATCATACCCTACAGAGGCACGCAGAGTTACAGTAAATCAGGATGACAACGTGTTGGTATGTATGCCAAGTGCCAACTATTGAGTAAACCATTCTTTCTTAGCGCAAAGGGGGAAATGCTATTAATTACAGGGCTTTCAAATCTTCAAAGTGTAAAAGGGGGGGTGCAGTTACGCACCGAGGACAAGATTCCCTGTTGCTGAGTAGGATATGACTAAAATTCGATCTCCCCTGGGATGTGCAATTTTGTTCTCCAGGTTCTTTTTTTTTACCCTATTAAAACACTTCATGGGACCATCTATTCCAGAACTTGTTAACTGTGTTTATACCACGTTTTGGAAGTGCCAATATCCTTCAAAGGTCCCACATGTATTTGCTATGTCAAAAATCAGTCCTTCTTAACCTATGACCAAGATATACAGTAAAGAGTACATCTTGTCATGGACGCAGTAAAAGGATGCCAAAGAATCAGGACCTTGCATAACCTCTGCAGTACCACTAAAAGCTTTCCTATCTATTCTTCCTGGCACCCTGTCCCAACCGGTTTGCAGAGCAGATTGTCTCTGACGTGGGTCATGAGAGGAATCGCCAGCTTGGATGATGAATTGATGCACTTCAGGCAGGGAAGGCTTGTTTGCATAACACATTTCAGCGACAGTTCACAAAGTTCACTTGAGGAAACGATGACTTAATAGGAAAATAAAGACAAGAAAAAGCCTTTTATTAATAAAATTTGACATTGACGTAACATTTCTTATCGCAGAGTTGGAATGAAAAACAAGAATGAAAAGTAATAATGTATTTTAGTCTAATGCAACTCTTTCATCTTTCATCTTAATTTGAAACGACTTTCAGCAGACAAGTTTTCTGGGAGTGTGTTCTATACACTACACATACTACTATAGAATCTGACAACTGATACTCCACAGGCAAGCAAACAGTTGCATGTCCTGTCCGGCCCAGGTCTTGCTCTAGAAGTGGTGTCAAGACCTGATGTCTTGATGCCCGTTCAGCCATTTATTATGTAACCTGGGTGTTTCAGTTGTAAAATAGTTTCCAAAGACGGCAAATGGAAACCAGAACAATTGTTACTCCAAATCCATAATAAAAAAAGGTCTACACTGTAAGGGACGTTGAACATTCAGTGTCTGGGATGATCAACCCTTGTTATCTCTGGGTCAAGGGCCCAAAATCAAACGTGTTTGTGGTATCCCCTGACTTCCATAAATATACATGCAGTGGTGGAGGTTGTTCACCTTGACCCAGAGACAACACAAGGGATACCGCAAACACATTTGTTTTCTGGCCCTGGGTCACTTTGACCCTTAGAAAACACTAGAGTTAAGAAATCTTAAAAGTCTTTAATAATACAGAAAAATAAATGAACTATGAAACGTGACAGGGTTCGTAATGAAAAAAGTCACAGCACAGGTATGTGGAATCATTTGTGTTTTTTTAGTTTATATTTTAATGCTGTGTTCACTGTCAACGCGTAATTTTAATGGATTTCTAGCCGACGTCCAGCAAATTGTTTATCGTTCAGACCCGAGTCAAGCTTTGATCGTTACTGGGCGTCCACTTCATCCGTCTGTCAAGATGATTCCCTGTCGTATTGAAAAGCTAACAGCCTCTTGGCTCAGTCCTGCTCTTCTCTGATTCATTCATATATTGCCCCTTGGCCCGATGTTCTCACAACATGTGAAGAGTCTTTTTTTTTTTTTTTTAAATAATCCTGCGCTGCTCACAATTATACAAGGGTGACAGCCCACCCTGGTGCCGCGGAGCAAGTACGCCGCTGACGACTTTCGGGTCCCATCAAACTTACTTTTTTAATAGCCGTTAACTAGACTCCAGATGTTTCGGCATCTGTTCACTTTGAAGGCATACATCAGAAGAGGAAAATTATTTCATATAATGGTTATAAGAAAAATGCTAGGGCTGACAAATAAAATGCTCACCGATGTGAGGCATCTCAATTAAACCTCCTGCGGACTGAACTTTGGTGTTTGTTCAGCGAGGTCAAATGGGTAAAAGGTCACGCTTGCTCTCGGTGACACAGTGGTTCGCAGCACAAACTCCCTGCTAAGCTGTGAGGAACGCACATCTGGGAGGTTCTTTTACTGTTGGGAACGGGCAAATGTGCTGGACAGCTGGGATTTACTGCCTTGCTCAAGGGCATTACTGACTGCGAACACGGTTAGCTCACTTGGCCGGGATCCTAAATGGACACGATGTCTGCTCTAATTAAGAAGCGGATACGCGGTATGGATAAAGTCTAATGCCTGGATTTACCTCGTGAAACTTTAGATTAGTTACTTTCCCTGTCGGCCTTAATCTTTCATTTCAAAGTAATATTACTGTATCGGTAGAGGAATGACATCAGTACCTGATCAGATTGCAGTAAATCAACGATCATTTCTAAACCGTGGATTAATGCACACTTCCCAGAACATATCCTTCAAGAATTGCACCTGACGTTTGCCAGATACTCATAATAGACTCATCAAGATAAGGAAGTTCAGCCATCTGTTCGGAATGTCATCGGGTCACCTCCCTTCGGATGATACCGAGGCATGCCAGCTGGCAGAAGAGCAGGACGAAGGATTAGGTGGAGGGATCATATCTCCACAACAGACCTGTGGAAGTTATAGGATCTCTCGATCAGAGCTGTTGCCTAGGAAATGCTGCTATCAACCCAACAACTGTACCCAAGCAACCGCACATTGTTACGACGGCGATAACGAGGCAGGATTTCCATCAAACGCCGTGGTATCCACGCGCCGTATTCTCGACAACACTTGTGGTTTGATCTTCAGTTGAGCATCGCAGCGATGATGAAGCACGTTAACTCAATTCATTCAAATTTGAAAAAATCACATTTAGGTCCAATAAAAGCAGGTGGAACTCCCAACTGTTGAGAGACGACTGGGAGTCTGACTCTTCTCTGAACCTGATCGTGGATTAATGGACAATCCTGTCATGACAGACTCTCTTGAAGTTCCTCCATCAATTGATGTTTTCATCCCAGTGATGGACGATCCCTCCTCATCACTCCAGAGTGTTTGTATGTATTCCAGGCAGCAGTTTTTTTTTTCTTTCTTTTTTTAATTTAAATTGCCTCTCTAGCTTTGTTCGAGATTATTCCTGATTTAGACATTTTGGAAACACATGTGCTTCCCTGGGTGGCTTGTGCGTAGGTTTGTTTGCATGTGTGGAGAGGAATGTTGCCGCATGCTTCAGCGAAACACCTACAATTTTTGATATATATTCGGAGCATACGCGTCACCTTTTATAGACTTCCTGATGTAGGTGAGCTTAAATGATGTGTTTTATTATTTTACACATTTGGTCCGAGAAGCGCTTGATGTTCTGCCAAACGTTTTTTGTACTCGGAGAACTCCACCGCCCAACATGCAAGAACTCCCTCTACTGTAGTGTAAATGATTCTTAAGCTAAGATCTAACACATCAGATATTTAAGTATTAAATAAAACCCATATGTACCTGAGCTCGTACATAGGTCTTGATGTTGAGGTTGTTTGCTCACCAACTCAAGGTTACATCACATATTGTAGTAGCTGAGTATGCTACTGAAAAATCATTTATTCATTGGATAATGCATTCTTTTAGATTATATGACATTTATCTTTATAATAAATGTGATTAATCAACTGTTTTTTGTTTAATAAATCAACTGTTTCAGTTA
This sequence comes from Callionymus lyra, assembly GCF_982586985.1. Classification (NCBI taxonomy): domain Eukaryota; kingdom Metazoa; phylum Chordata; class Actinopteri; order Syngnathiformes; family Callionymidae; genus Callionymus; species Callionymus lyra. The sequence continues at coordinate 12,072,040 of NC_141826.1, forward strand.
AGAAATAATAATAATAAAAAAACACATAACTTGCTAGTTATTATTAGAAGAAAAGGAAAAATATCCTTCAACCTAACCACGTTTTATTTTTAGGCTATTACATTATACCCCTTTGTGTAAAGAGGAAATATAGTATCCCAAATTAAGTTAGTGTTTACTCGAGGCAGTAAAAGGTAATTCTGGTTATATTTTGCTATCAATTTATCAAAATATTTTGACATTTATTTCAACCTTACATCGCACATTTTATTGTGTTGATGAAGGCAATACGATTTGTAAAATGGCAAACTACTCTATCATGTTTTTTGGGGGGTTTAAAAGGTCAAGCAACTAGACTTGTAACTTAATACGGTGATCCCTTGATCATCCAAACATCCCTGCAAAAAGTTAAATTCCAAGTTTGAGGATAAATCCTTTGACTATGAATGCATTATAAACTGTTGGTGTACACATTTTACACACTATTTTGAATTGATTTTCTATGTTTTATCTATACTTCCATTACTCTTTAGGTGGATAGATCCAAATATTTGGGCCAATATTTAGTTTTAAAATCTTGTGTGTGTGTATATATAGGGAACCAGATCCACCCAGTAGTAAACAGTGGATCTACATTATCCTACATACTCTGATGTTCTATAGTCACATCTATTGAAAACCTCAACAAGAAACAACATTTTTTTACTGAACATTTATGGACTGGAGGTGAAACCGAAGCAACTGAGAAGTACCTGTGAGGTTGATAACATTTCAGTTGAGATGTTTTAAGAATAATAAGTCGATAATTGACGGACACAAAGACAAAAATATTTATCTAAGAAAGAAAAACGACCAAACTATATTTTTGCAACCCTTTTGAATCTGTTATAACTTTAACTTTAACGAAATTATCAATTGGCCATCAGGGTGAAAAGATTGGAGATAAAAAAAAAATCTCTAAATGTCACCGTTGAGGTTATCACCGATCGTTTGCAAGAGGAAAAGTTACCTTTGTGATAACAAACCATCTTTATTATCTGATGAGACAGCTGAAAGTCAATAAAGGACCTGAGAAGTGGTCAGTAAAACACTTTCCTCAGAATACATGATTCATTCCTGCTGCACACTTTTCCGACGTCTATGATGACAAATGTTTTTTACCCGGGGTCAGCACACCGCAGGACCACAATGTGTGCTTTATCTGGCCGGGTGGATCATCAGACGCCCGTCTAAATGGTCCCCATGTTTGTCCCCAGGCATAATTGTTTTTGTTGTCTAAGTAGGCTTTCATATAGTGTTCCACTTGTCTGTATACCTGCACATCACATTAAATTTGACTGCGGAGACTCCAGCGCCTTTGATGATGACTTGTGTGAAAAATCCAATAAACAAGTTTGCGGTCTACAAAAGACATTCTTCAAAGGACGCTGCCGCGAAAAGCCAACAAGTGCGGCCGCAGCATCCAAATGCCACATGCTCCTGTTTCTCCCACTAGGTAAACTGTGGGATGTGTAATCAGAGTTGTTTAATGCGGACATCTGGCGAGGACGGCATCACAGCGCCGTTAAATATTCACAGCTGGAAAACAGTCTTTCACCTCATGAGGCGTCACCAGCTGCACCGAAAAAACACCAGACCCATCTCACTTGGCTTGACACCGAGGTACCTACTGCTATCTATAATTAGCCTGGCAAAGGACACACGGAGGACTTAATGAATGGGCTCCACTTCCCGAGCTTTGACAGGAAGCGTTCAAGTCACCGCAAAATAAACGAATCCGGATTTCTACGTTGATCAACTAACGTCCCTTTCAAAAGCGCCCACCCCTAGGGTCACTTTCCCGCCACACAACTACGACACGCGATTTCGAGGCCGACAACCTACTTTGTCCCTGCACTGATTCAATTAGTGTGTGTGTGTGTTTGTGTGTGTGTGTAACAAACACATTGAACATCAGCCCACTGCCAGAAAAAGGAAAACATATGTGGGGGGGGAAGAGGAGGCTGGCTCCGCTCCAAGTGCCAACTGGTCCATCTCAGTCCTGATGAATTTAAATCAAGCCCTTGGGCTTTGCACCTGCCGGTGTACCAGTTTATATTTTCCGTCCACCTGCCCCAGACACATGGGCCTGACCCCTCTCTGTGAATCCAGCTGCCCCACTTCACAGCATCTTCTGTAAACAAACATGATCTACACGGTTTGATGAAAGAAAAACATGCCGTCCATCCCAAGCATTTTCCAATCATTGGAACTTTTGCCTATGATGTTGTGAAGCGACGCTTCTGGTCATGAACAGCCTGGGAAGGGCCAAACATTGTGTGGTTCAACATAGGTTGTTTAAATCAGCTCTTGTCTAAAGAAGCATCGAGACAGTATGTGATGACAATCTTAATTATTGTTGGCTAATAAGTATTAGCATCTTTCATTTAAAATCTATACTTGGGAAACGATACGCATCACTATACAGTGGCCACACTACAAAATATTCTGTATTGTCTGAGTACTTGACACTGCCTGTTGAAGAATTTACAGACCACAAGACTTTTGACTAAGTCGTAACTGTTTTCATTTGTTTTGAATGCAAATTATGTCCAAACATCAGCTTTGAAAGCTCGCTGAAATGGAATGTATCCTCTCGTCCTCAGCCATCGCTGGGATCTTCAATTTAAATTTGTCTTTAGCGGCAGAGGACGTAAAGACCGCTGCGACATAGCGGCCGAAAGTTTTTTTGGAAATTTATTGTTGACAATTATAAACTTCTCGTTGCCAAACCTCATCTAGCATCGTATTTGAATAGTTTAGCCAGCAAGTACAGGTGGGAAATATATCCTTGACCTTGGCTCCTGCTAGGGATTTGATGGTCGTTGTTGGCTGTCTTCGATGTCACGTGTAGCCAGTGACATGGAAGGAAATATGGAATTTATGAAATTTATGTACCTATAACTGAATTTCCAACTCTTATGTTCGGTACTAATTCCATAAGGGACTTTCTGGACGTGGGTCTTTGAAGTAAAACATAAGAGCTTGGTCAAAATTAATGTGCATCTTGTGTTTGTCCATTCAAAATGCTATTGGGGGGCCACACAGAATGACTTGGAAGTCCGGCGTCACGTACTTTAGCTCTGAAACAATCTTCATTGAACAGATGATAAAAGAGCTGAGCTAGAAGGTGAAGATGTCAACTGTTCTTGACACCAGAAGATCATAGAGTTGACTGAGGTGGATCCTGGCAAGAAAGTAAATCCATCTTAACTCAGACCCTGAAGATCCAATAGCTGTGGCGAGAAGAGTCAACTTTGAGAGTGACTTCACCTCTTAAATGAGAGTTTTAAGAGATCTGACGCACATCTCTCCGCAGGGATGAGTCTCTCAGGAATTGTTTACCTGAACTCGAAACTCTGGCCAGGTGACAAACGCGTCGAGAATCTCGGTTTTCAAAAGTCTGAATCAAATCAAACGTGGAAAGCAAAGCTGGCAGAAGTTTGTGACTGTAAAACAAGTCGCCTGCAAACATGCCGTGACAGCGCAGACACCCGAACTTGACACCCTCCCCGGTCCCGTGGAACAGGAGAGTTCGACTTAACACGACCCACGAACGGAATGAAAACAATGTCGGGGATAATTTACCTCTCGGATGTTGCCAGAGTCCAATGGACCGGGCGCCGAGAGCACCGGCACCGGGTCACCCTCCTCCTCCTCCAGGGTCACCCTGGTGTCCCGCTTCTGGTGGATAATCTCCCGCTTGACCTCGGAGCGCAGGTCCAGGTAGCAGACCAGGGTGACAGCGTGCAGGGAGAGCGACAGCAGGAATAATCCCAGGAAGACCACACTGCTGCTCCGGCTGCGGTGGCTCCTGCTGCACGTGCACGGAGCCGCTCCGGACATCACTTCTGCGGAGGAACCATCGCATGTCATTGTCGCTCGATGGCTCCTTATCTCGGCATAGTCAGCTGGGCTTGTCCCGCTGCTAGTCATTTACGTAGAGACTCATAGATGCCACAGAAGCTGCAGCAGCTCCGCGTAAAACCTTCGCTCAGGGTCTGTAGTAACGTTTGGGACCCGCCCCTCCGCCGCTCTGATTGGTCCTCGCGGAGGCAACAGGTCCCATCAACAGTTGTTGGATTTTAGCGACATCCAATGGTCAAGTAGGAGTACTGCAGAGTTTTTTATTCTATCCACCTTTTCAAAGAAAACGTTCATATTTTCTTGATTTGTATTTAATTGAAAAAAAAAACAACCTATATAGAATAAATAAAATTCGCTTCAATACATAAAATAAATACAAAAGTTTCTTCATGAATAAAATATTTTTTTTTAAAGAAAATAGGTTATTTCAATAAAAAAAATGCTTATAATATTTAGTAGATAAAGGTTTGTTAGGTATCTGGTTCAAGGTGACCCGAAGGCACCCAAAACAAATGTGTTTCAGGTATCCCTTGTGTTGCCTAAGGGTCAAGGTAAACCTCCCCGGAGTCCAGAATTACGTACTCCGTACAGACATGGGCAAAGGGCGGCCAGGGGCGGCCACATGCGGCCCTTTGACTGCATTAATTCGGCCATTGTAATGTCAAGGTTTGATCATGTATAAACGGTTCTAATGTGTTAACAAATGTATTTTGTATTTATTATTCATTTACATTACATTAATTTCCCCTCCTTTCTCGTGTGTAATTTTTCGAGTATATATTAATCCCTCTAAACATTTTTTATAAGTTAGTTGAAGAAATTATTTGATAAAAACTCCTATATACAAGAATAAAATTGTAGCTTCTTTAGCTTTATAAAAGTCATGACCTAATGATGAATGTCCATTTTTTTTTAATGGATTTTTTTCGTCTTTCTTTTAGCTTGACGGCCCATAACAACATTCACATACTTTAATGTGGCCCTTGAAGAATTATAATTACCCACCCCTGACATACACAGTGGTGGACATTAGACATTTGTTTTGGGGCCTCTGTGTCACCTTGACCCTGAGATAACACAAGGGTTAAAAAGAAAAATTTGAACCAATTTTTTTAAATTGAATAACAAAGAAACATAACTACCTTCATATGGTGAAAGCATGAGAGAAATCCTGAATAATCCAAGACATTATTAGATCATTTATCTTTGACACTGATTAATACTAAGGATCTCAACTGTTCTTGACACAGGATCCACCTCAATCAACTCTATGATCTCCTGGTAAGATAGTAAAGCCATCTTAAGGCCCTGAAGATCCAATAGTTGGGGCGAGAAGAGTCAACTTTGAGAGTGACTTCACCTCTTAAATGAGAGTTTTAAGAGATCTGACACACATCTCTCAGCAGGGATGAATCTCTCAGGAATTGTTTACCTGAACTCGAAACTCTGGCCAGGTGACAAACGCGTCGAGAATCTCGGTTTTCAAAAGTCTGAATCAAATCAAACGTGGAAAGCAAAGCTGGCAGAAGTTTGTGACTGTAAAACAAGTCGCCTGCAAACATGCCGTGACAGCGCAGACACCCGAACTTGACACCCTGGTCCCGTGGAACAGGAGAGTTCGACTTAACACGACCCACGAACGGAATGAAAACAATGTCGGGGATAATTTACCTCTCGGATGTTGCCAGAGTCCAAGTGATCGGGCGCCGAGAGCACCGGCACCGGGTCACCCTCCTCCTCCTCCAGGGTCACCCTGGTAATCCCAGGAAGACCACACTGCTGCTCCGGCTGCGGTGACTCCTGCTGCACGTGCACGGAGCCGCTCCGGACATCACTTCTGCGAGGCAACAGGTCTCTTCAACGGTTGTTAGAATTTAGCGACATCCAATGGACAGGTAGAAGTACTGCAGAGATGTGTCTTCTATTCACCATTGCAAAGAAAATACTACTTTTTGCTGGTTGTTATTTGAAGGTATACTTTTTCTTTGTATTAACCGTAATGGAAAATCAATAAAATTGTTGCTTCGATTATTATTATTATTTTTTTTAAGTTTCTTAAACTAAAATAAATAAATAATATAATAAATAAGTTACTTGAATAAAAATGCTAAAAAACTTTTTTTTTTTTTTTTTTTTATGTCTGGACACGTTTCTTTAAAGGTTTGTAAGGCATATGGGTCAAGGTGACCCGAAGGCCCCAAAACAATTTTTTTTTGTGGTAAGAAAAATTGCAACACATTATGTGTAGGGAGGGAGTTAAAACCTATATAAAAGATTACATATTTGTATTATATAGCCTTTATTAAATAAACTGTAAATCCATCTTTCCTATAATAGTAATAATTATAATTATGTGTGGGTCAAATATATAATGTTTTTTAAAGCAATATTCAGTAAAAGAACAGCAATTTGTTTCTTACAAAAATACTGAAAAATGAATTACAGATTTTTGTAAAGATTCCTTAATAAAGTCATTCATAAATGCATTCAATGCAGTTTAACATTGAATATATATGTGAATGAAATCTTTTTTCAATTTTAATAATCATGCAGCATAACTCATTATTGTCTGAATCTAGAGAATAATGTTACACACCCAGCCTGAAAATGCTATCAATAAAGTTTGAATATTCCTCTTTTATGCTCATACTTATTTTACAACACTTTCTTGCAGGAAAACACATTTTGTGATGATTTATTCCCTGAGAGTATATTGTTTATTCACGTGCTTCAGGACGTCCTGACAAGTCATTTTTCACCAGTGCGGCTTGTTTGGCACTTTGTTTTGATCTGTGGGTGGTTCCCCTCGCGACGAAATGATTTGAAACTTTAAATATTGTTGTTAAGGAAAGAATGTCTAACGACTTCAGCATTGCCTCAAAAAGGACGGAGAAGTGGGACAACCTGTGTTATTATATAGACTACACATTATATAATTAGATTGTATTGTTCTTCATCTCGCGTGATCAACAACGTTGGTATGAGCGTGAGGTCAGGGCCGCTGTGTGTACCACAACTTCAAGAGCTGTAAACAGTCTGTTACACTCCGAGAACAGTTTGATGTGACCATGAGAGCCAAACAGGGACAGGACTTTGACAAACATGTGAATGTGAAAATGAAAATCTGGTTTAGTCTTGCTTAAATGTGTCTAGTTGGTATAATATGGGTTAATGTGTGCGTTGAGAATTGTGATGAAGTGTTTCTGACTAAAATGTAAACGTCATTAGTACAAATGAGCTCACTGTTTTCATCTTGTTCATTATCATTTGGGTGGATGGATGGATTAATGCATGAATAGAATGATGATGGATGAATGGATGGATGGAAGGATGGATGTATGGATGGATAGATGATTTTATGATGGATAATGGATACATGGTGGATGGAAGATTTATGAATGCTTGAAAGATGGATTAATGGATGGATCATGGAAAATGAATGGATGGATGGATAAATTATGGATGGATGATGGATGGATAATGGTTAGATGATAAATAAAAGATTGATGGATGGATTGGTTATGGTTGGATCATGGAATTCAATAATAATGGATGGATATACGGAGGGATGGATACATTTATGGATATGTGGAGGGATTGATGGATGGATGGATGATGGATGGAATAATAATGGATGAATGTATGTAGGGATGGATTGAGGGATGATGGATGGAAGAATAATTGATAGATATATGGATGGATGGATGGAGGGATAGATTGATGCATGATGGATGGGAGAATAATGGATGGATGTATGGAGTGATAGATTGATGGATAATGGAAAGAAGAATGATGGATTGATGAATAATAGATGGACTGGTGGCTGGTTGCATGAAGGATGGGTGATGAGTGACAAACGGATGGGTGGATTGATGATGGATGGATAATGGATGGCAAAACAATGGAGGCGTGAATAATAGATGGCAGGATATAATGGTCTGTAGAATTTACAAGGTCATGACTTGTTCTCTGTTGCTAACACAACGCTCCCAGAGCGAGGGATGATATTTCCACTGAAGGAAAAATAATAAAGAAAGATGACTCCAGTGAATCAAGCCTGCGTCAGAGAAATGTCTTCATGGTGGCGTTGATGGCTGTAAAACAGCGACACTATTACGATTCGATCTCAGCAGCACTCCATCACTATTTATTCCTTTGCTCCGACTCCAGTGATTCTAGTCAGCTGCCACTGAAGGGCAGCATTGCCAAGCCATAAATCAATAAAAGTGCATTCCATGTCCTGTTGAACTTGAACTTAAACCACATGGATCTTGAATCTATGAAGACTTCCACTGTCATTATTTTATATTCTGTGTGTGCAGCTTTGTTTGTCGTTCTCCGTGCAGCTCTGACCTCAAATTAAAAGTCTCTCCTTTTTTTTTTCTTCTTCTTTTCCATCTTCTCCTGGGAAGTCTCTATTGTCAGCGGGAACTTTAATGAAATGGAGAACGACAGGCAAAGTCGACCCTCCCTGGGCTCGTGAGTGAGAGCTCAGTCTAAGCATGTTCGCCACGCTTTTCTTCCCAGCAGCAGCCACAATGACTCCGAGCAGATAATTCACCAGTGGGAAAAGTTTCATGTTTTTAAACTCCATCCTCATTTATTTGTGTGCAACAATAAAAAAGAAAAAGGAGGTCAGCTTCAAAAACAAAACTTTGAAAATCACAGTTAAACTACTTTTGTTGTTTTTCTTTTGAGTCCAACAATAAAAAAAAAAAACACCCCCTCGGCGTCAATGCAGCGTCTATAAACGTGGTGCACATCTATCCTCTCTAAGCTTATGATGAGATTTAAAAGCTTTTCCTTCCACATGACGGAGGTCTGCCCGAGTTTTGGCCGCCCTAGATTTTTACAGTGGACAGTTGATCGGAGATGATGACGACGGCTCAAGAGCGATGACCGCTGGCTTCCCATTTGTAAATGTCCTTATTCATCTCCTTCTCTCCTTCTCACATCGATTTCCATGTTTTAATCTCGACCTCCAACGCTCATCAAATGGAATCACAGAGCAGCGAAAATTGATTCGGAGCTAATAGAAAAATAAAATTACATGTAAAAGTCAATGGTTTTAATACATCACCGCCCCGCCACTTGTCAGAAACGGGTGTCGCCGTACGCTCGATTCGGGAGGTGTAACCTTGGCTAATTGATAAGCTGTGGCATTTGATTTCCGTCTTTTTAAATCCCCCCTTTCGATTGTGGCACGTCTTCCATTTCCCCCCCACGAACGATGATTAATACCCTCTCTCTGTGTTAGTCTATCTCTGAAGTTCTTATCAAGATCACTGCCTCTCTTTCTTAGAGCAGCGTTTGTACCTCCACCTCCCTGTCCCGCATCACTCTGGCAAACTTTGGCAGAACAAAGACTTTGATCATCTTTAGTGCTGGAGTTATTCCAGTCTCAAAAGAAGAAAATATTTCTTCAAGAAAAAAAAAGGATCTTTTGTTGCCTCCAGTCCGAGCAGGCTGGGACAACATGTCTCTGCGGGCAGTATTGATTATCAGAGACGAACACTCAAGTATGGGTGACAGCGATGGCCTCCCGGAAAAAGAATAGAAACAAGTGAGGGACCTTAAATATCAATCATTCATTTTTGCACTTTTTAACCTCTGATTTTCCCCTACTGGCTCAAGAAACTGGACAGATACATCAGTCCATAGTACAACAGTACAACAGGGATTATTTCATTTTGATTGATCTGTAAAAAATAATACGGTTCGCCAGACATGATAATGAAAGACATCCAGGGAGGAAAATAGTAGATTTCACTCAGTTAAAATGATAGTTCACCCATAATTCTAACTCATTTTCTTCTCACCCTCATTTTGACTTAAAAACATCCAAATACCTCCATACTGCTTATCTGTAATGTCCATCTTGTATTGAAGCCTCGAAATTAAGAATTATTCAAAAATATTGTTTTTATCTTCAAGATTGCTTTTAGCGGACTCACCAGGCTTTTACCTTAATTCTTGCAATGTTTTAAGTAAGTAAGTAAATACATCAGTAATAGTTTAATATTTGTAAAGCCTCTTTCTAGACCAGTGTCACAAAAGCTTTAACAATCAAAAACAATACACAGTTAAAATATATACTTTAAAAGGTCAAGACACATAAGACAAACACAGGAGTCCCAGAAAATTAAGAAAAAGGCCTACACAAATAAAAATGTCTTAAGATGTTTCTTGAAGGAGTCAGTAGATCCCCCAAACACAGAGGGAGAGAAAGATTGTTCCAAAGCTTAAGAGCAACAGCCTGGAAGGATTTCTCTCTCTGTTCAGGAACCATCAGTAGATGCTGATCCACAGACCTCAGAGCCCGAGCTGGGGTGTAAGGCTGGATCAGATCAGTGATGTAAGGAGGAGCCTGACCATGAATAGATCTGAAAGTAAGAACCAGAATTTTAAAACTGATCCTGAAAGAAACTGGCAGCCAGTGAAGAGTTTTAAGGATCGGAGAAATGTGAGTTCTTCTACTAGAGCAGCTCAGAATTCTCGCTGCAGAGTTTTGTATTAACTGCAGGGAAGACAGCTCCTTCTTGTTTAGACACCGAAATAAATTCTTACAATATTCTAAACGAGAAAACACAAACGCATGGATTATAAGCTCCAGATCGTGTTGTGACATCATTTTCTTAAGTTATAGACTTTTCTAAGTTGTTTTATGTTCAGTTTTTTGCAGTGTTGTACAAGAGACATGTCTTTGTCAAATACAACACCCAGGTTCCCAGGCTCAGTTTGACAAACAAACGAGTATAAACTTGGAGCTAGGGCTGATAGCCTGGGATGTTCTGCTACAAACAAGCTTAAAATATAGACTTATTATTAGTATTTTCCGAACGATTTCTCATGTGGAGGCTTTAATACAAACTGGATGTTACAAACGAACAGTATGGAGGTATTTTGATGTGTTTGAGTGTTTTTTTTTTTGGACGAAGATGACATTTTTGCCTATAACGCCAAAAACTCTACTCTACTAAATAATCCCAACCATGAGTCGAAAATTACTTTAAATGGCCCTTTAAATATCATTTTGATGTTTGTGTAATGTAGGTAATTCAATAATCAGTGAGAAAAAGTGTTGAGAAAACAACCAAAACTACATAAAAAATATCACCAATAAAAACTCTTTGAATGGACTGAAAACCCTTTAATAGGTTTATTCATTGTTTTGTATCCAGTATTAAACTTATTCAATTCTTGAAAATGTATTTGGATAAATCATCAACAGTATTAACCGTTAACCAGCTCTCTTGATGAAATTGGAAATGGAAATACCCCTCCGTCTAAATTCTTGCTGAATGAGAGGTTACAAGAGCAGAGTCCATCATGACGTAATATTGAGTTTCACTCCTCCTCCAGCCAGCTGAAATTACGCCCTGCTTTGTTTATACGACGAGTCCTTTGGAGGTGGAGACTTCTGGGATTGACTACACACGGTGACAAACCTTCAAAGCTTGACCATTCACAGCAGAGTGGTTGTGGTTATGTTAAACAAGATTTAATCTCCAGAAAAAAACAAATGTTTTCAGTGGGCGGGGCTTAAGCACATTTTCTAATGTAAATATTTCAGTGAAAAGAGAGTTTTGTACAAACAGACACATACTGATTACAACAGAGTCCAAGATCTATTTAAGAAACACAAAGATCATTCAACATCGTTAAATGGTTTGCATACATCTCACACATACAATCATTCAAGTATTAACTAATCAAACAATACTTTCTTTGGGAGCAGAGATGGCAACGGTTGCCCTTATTTCTGTCTCTTTTTGATACTTTTTATTTTCACTAAACAGAATATTTAATCGGTTATCAAAGGCATTAAAAAAAAAAGGCTTGGGAAGTGGAAATGAGAAGCTTCCTGAAGGTCTGGAGTGTTAGAATTTTTACTTCTTGTTTAAATAACCAGTGTAAAAATTCTCTTCACATTTTACAATCGATGTCCAACAGTATTACACAATCGTTAAGTATGTTGTCTACCCCGTCCGTGAAGGGGTGTGTGTGTGTGTGCAACAATCTTTGACGGACAGTCGGCTGCAGGAAGACATGAAGCTACACACTGAGGCATGCAAAGGAACCGCTGTAGCGAAGAGCCGTGCTGCTTCACAGGAAGTCTGAACAGCAGTGGCCACCCCTCTGAGAGAGAATGATGTATGTGCTGGAACACGAAGAATGACAAGCTATTTTCATTCCTGAGTGCTTGTATGGTGACCTAACCAACAAGATATTTGCCTGAATCGGGGAATAAGATTCAGGATAAGGCGGGTAAGAAGTGTGTGTGTGTGTGTGTGTGTGTGTGTGTGTGTGTGTGTGTGTGTGTGTGTGTGTGGAGGGGGAGGTCAGAAAGTCATGGTTTCAGTGGGACAGAATTGTGGCTGAAGGTATGATACTTCCAAGCTCTCGATCATTATAGATGAGTGGGAATTTAGAGACTCTGGTAGACCAAGAATTTCGCCTCCGTGTAGTGTCTGCTTACTGTGCCCCAATCCACTCTTCCGTCACTCATGAACAAGACCAACACATGTTAAGAATATATTAAGAATCAGGAACAGGTTTAAAGATATCATTTCAACTTAATTTAAGCTTATTATATGTGTTACTAATCTCTTTAAAGATGGAATTCTCGTCACATAGAAAACCCTATTTCAACTTAGGAAAATACAATGATGACATCGTTACGGAACAAATATGGATGCAAATAATAATAAAAGAATGATTCTGGAATCTTAGAGATATTGTCACTACCACCAAATCTACGTTATCGAATCGAAGCATTAAGCCAGGATTACATTTTCAGAATGTAATGAAGAACCTTTTGACTGTTTTTTACAAGGCAAGGGAAGCTTTTTTAAGTATTTTTGAACGTAAAATTAAGCTTAATTTCTTTTAAAATATATTTGTTGTTCCGGTCTCTTCTATAACATCCCACTGATTCTGTCGCCATAACTGGAGTTTGTTTATCCCCATTTACCAGAGAACAAAAATACAAGTGGATGAAAAGATTCATTCAATGGACCGTAGGCGTTTTCACCGAGAGATTATGAGACCATCTTAATCATCCCCCATGATTTGGAATGCCGCCTTTGCAGTGACATAAGCCTGTTGGTTCTCTCGTCCTGTAAGAATTTCAACAAAGTTCTTGCATTTTCAGACTACCCAAGGTATGTTGAAATCAATTTCCTAACCAGAATTCAGAATGCACTCAATGCTACACATTTTTCAACTGATAACAACAAGAAGATTATTTCATTGCATACAGTATAATTATTTCCTTAAACCTTCACTTTCTATTGATTAAAGTGTATAATTTCCTCAAACCCACATGGTCAGTGCCAGTCCCCAGGTGTGTCTAACCTTGTGTATTGCATTGCGGCACCAGCGGCACAGACACGATCCGGTAATTGTATTTATTAATGAAAAGCACACACCCCGATACTGCGAGAAAGAGCCGATGAAAGCTCACAGGAATACAAACGTGCTGAAGGAATCTACCGCTTCATGATGTCTTGAGTTACCGGCAGCTAGCAGTAGAGTGGCCTACCCTCTTTATCCCTGACAACGATTCATTAATCTTGATCACACTTGATAAGGCCCAAGATAACAACAACACCCAGTCGGACTATACATCAGTCTTCTAGACGTATGTGTGCTAGTTATGGTTCGGCATTGTTTCGGAATTTATCGATTTCACTTCGAGTTGCAATTCTTCTTATTGATTTTGGTTCTTAACAAATCACCTTTGTACCACATTATATATATATATATATATATATATATATATATATATATATGTATTATATGTGTGTGTGTGTGTCAGTCATTTCCGACAGTGTTAAAACGGTATTAAATTAAAGGTATAGTTCACCCAAATTTAATTCACAGTCGGATATTCTGTTGCTTTTTAGAGTTATCGTTATATAGAGTTATAAGTTTTTCTGGAACAACTACTAATGTTGAGACTTCAATACAAGATGGAAGTTACATATGAGGAGTATGTAGGTATTAGGATGTTTTAAAGTGCGTCTTTCTTGACGAAGATGAAGACTAAGACAACTACAAGTACCAGTACAAGTACCAGTTACCAGTTGCTACATTAGCATGAACATACATTTTTGGCTATAACGCTTAAAAGAAACAGACTCTTAAAATAATCCCAACCCTTAGTTGGCATGAGGGTAAGTAGAAAATTAGCAAAATTAGAATTATGGGTGAACTATCACTTTAACACACAGAAAGAAAAATATTACTTCTAGTTACGTATTGCCATTTAACTGGCACTTGTATTAGATTTGTGGAGATAAAACCACTAAATAATCTACCAAAACTTGGGTCGTTGTCTTCCTTGAGAATGATTGAAATATGTAAGAATTTCAATTGAAATGTCCACATATATTTCATATATGATCTTCATCTGTCAGAATGCTTTAATGTTGTTCCTTTACTAACAAACTACTACGTGTATCATTTTAGCCAAGCGTGTCTGATTACCTGACATTTCGTGTTTAAATCAGTAGGAAGTATCCCACCAAAGGGAAGGAAAGTAATCGTCGGATGCACATGTACTTTAGGCCATTATCCCACTCAGATGCTGCTACTTTGCTGCCAGCTCCATAATCAGAGGAATGTTTACGTTTTGGTTTTCGTTAGGCATCAAATTGCTCAGTAACCGACAGCAGCTGAGTGGCAGTGAAACAATTTAGACCATCTTCTTGTAGACACTTGTATATTTTGGATGTGTTATGAAGTGGAGTGGAATGAAGAGATGAAATATGAGTGAGATGCATACTTGTACGAGAACCGATGCGTGCAAGGATGCCGGGTTACGGCCTCTCTGTTCTCTGGATGTGTTCCATAAAGCTTGTTACTAAAGCTCATGGGAAGCTGCCACCGCGCCGAGCGCAACCTCTGCCGACTTCAATCAACACTCACGATCCAAACCTCTAAGCCAGACCAACAACAGGATCACGGGCCAACCTAGTTGAGCGCCGAGGTAATCTACCCCTTTAGCTTCTCCTTTTTTGTTGCCCATTATGTATTCATCCTGCGAGAAGTAAGCAGAATATTTTGCAGGCTACTGCAGTGTCACCATCTTCAGCAAATCCTCAATAATATCATGTCACGAGAATCTAAGACTCTCATATGTCAGGATTTCCCATTTTCTCTATATGGCTCAGTGAACCTAGCGCAGTTCTTACGTTGCCAACAGACTTTTCTGCTGTATCTATTTCTCACCATCACTCTTTCTTATATGCAAAACCCTGATCGAGATGCCTACAACCAAAAGAAAAAATGCTCCAGTCACCATTCACATTAAAATTTTCTGAAAGGGTCAGTTCACTTGCAAATCGCAGGATGGATGACCTCAGGTTGCACAGCGGGAAATGGTTCTAGTTAAATAATACAATCACACTTTCTCCAAACGCTTGAATGGACAGACTCACACACACAATAAGTGAGAAAGAGGCCCGACCGCTGAAAGTAATTGCTCCTGTGTTCACCAGAGAGTGAGAAAGCGACTTCAAAAAATGTTTGCAGGACAACAAGAGAGCAACATATCAAGTCGGCCAGGCAAGAAGTGGCACAGGTTCAATCACTGGAAAATGAACTCGATCTTTTGAAAGCACTAATTCACCGTTATCTTGACACAGCTTCTGACAAACACTCGACACAATGACCAGTGTGGATAGTACAGCCGCAGGAAGCTTTACTCGCTTGTGACTTTAAATGGCAGCTAGAGACAAGTGTGTTAAGAAAGTGATACCTTCTACTAGAATATCTTCTTGATAAACTCACAACAAAACACTGTCTAGAACGATGCTGGGAAGCCAGAAAGAGGAATTTAATTCTCACACAATGAAAGCGCCAAGAACCAGTTCAAGTTAGATTTAACCTTAAAGATAAAAAAAACGAACATATAAGCAATAAGCTTAGTAAAAAATATGGTGAAGCTTTTCACACAAAAATTAACAATAACATGGAATGTTTAAAAACAGTGCTAATGGGTTGCTAACGTGTCTAGGGGGGTCCACGAGACCCGGCCAACTGAGTGACTGAACTTGTGTACTATGATGTTAATCGACTGGTTTCTTAAGAGTTTTGCCTTTAGTCTCTCCCAGCCCAGATAGGGTACCCCACCTTTTTCACACTGAGAACCATGTTGAAGGTCATGGTCCAGAGAAGCCGACAGGACCACGTCATCTGGAAATACAACGACACTATCCTGAAACCACCAAAACAGACACCGTCAAGGCTCTGGTCGCACCTAGAAAATCTGTCCTTTTAAGTTATATACCTAATCGGTGTTGGTGAAGTCCAACCCTCACTAGAAACCTGTAAGACTCACTATAAAGGTGTGTGTTGGCAACAAAGTTATCTGTTTGTAAAATACATTTAAGAGACACTTTAATCAACACATTGTTTACCCTGTAAGAATACTTTTGTCACGTTCCACTTCCTGGGCCTTTCATTTTATACAAGGGAATGGGTTTCCTGTGCTTTCGTTGCTCTCTTGACAGTCGATGTGGGCTGTGCTTGGCAAGATCCACGGATGTTGACTATCAGCGGACTCGTAAATACCGAGATTTGGACTTTGAGCCTTTTAATGCCATCTTGTGGACGTTTTTGTGTGTTACATTGTGTTTTTGTGTGATTATAAAACTGTCTTTTGGGAACCTTTGTGTTACCTGGTAACTTATTATTCTCCGCTTCTGGGTCACCTTGCTAGCTAAACTGTTGCAACTTTGAAAGAAATAAAATGTTGGTATGTTTTTGAATTCTCCATCAGGCATTACAAAACTAGTCCAGCCTTACCTACAAACTTTACCTGATTTTTTGACTACCTCTTATTTTTTCAAATCTCCATTTGTAAGATTCTTAGTTCATCATGCCATCCGTCGCTTTTCTCTCTTTTGTCCAAACTCATCCTCTTCTCAGTAGCTACAAATGACAACATAAGCGTCTCAAACTAACTCTAAATAACCTTTCCTTGTCTTTTTATCAGCACCAGATATTTTTTATTTTATCAGTACAGTTCCTCCTCTCATGCAGAACCAATTTAAAATGTACTTTATCAATACCTTCACATCTCTCACCTTTTAACTACTATCCAAACTTTATACCTTCTTTTTTGACTTGAAAGTTGTCGTGAACCCCCAAACTGTCACTTTGTCTTAACTTTATCTTAACTTTCCTGCTGACAATCGTGCATCGTTCAAGCCCTCTATCCCTCGCCTTCAATTTAATTATCTCTCTAAATATCATTACTTATTCAGAGGCCATTAAAAAGCAGAATATGGTCTGACGCAGCGGAATCCAGAAGGAGAGTGCCACTTCATTAAAGAAACTCATCAAACATGCACAACACAAACACTCCCGTGTAGACACAATCCAACTTTCTGTGAAACACTCTCCTGTGGCGATAACAAGTTTCTTTTAACCTCCACACGCAGCTTATTTCGAGTGTACTCTCTTGCTTTTTTTTTGTCAGAGCATTACATCAAATGTGCTTTAGCTCTGGGCGGCAAGTAAAAGTCGTTGCAGAAGAAAAAAAAACCGCTTCAGTGCGACTTTGTGTTAAGAAGGTGGAGCCAAAAGGCTTACGCTGTCATGTGTCACATACCTTGATGAAATGCCCTCCTGGCATCCACTGTTTCAATTACCCGCACCAGGTTGCCATGTTGGTTGCATGTTCCTGATAAAAATCCCTTGCCAAGAAGGAATGCTTTTCAAGAGGCTCTCAGAATAGCCCCGGGGCTTTATTGGGGACCATACGCCTGTCTGACAACATGCTGCATATGTTGCATTAAATCCCATATGCAGCTGTGTGTTACACTAAGTGTCTGAAGGTATGCGTGTGTATGCCGCCGGGTAAACGGCCCTATTCAGCTTTATTACCTGGCCATGAATCATGAGCCTTCATTACAGCCTGCTCATTGTGCGCTGAAGGTTAAGCAAACCAATTAGAGTTCCCCACACGCTGTCGGGGTTCTCGGCAACAACTGCATCCTCACGTCTTGCATCTTAAACAGGCAGATGAGGATCCGGATTAAATAAAGGAAAGGAAATAGAAGCTGGATGCGGCGTTGGAGAAGGCCTGGGAAAAGTTCACTGAGAAGTAAAAAAGAAAAAGAAAGTGGATAAAAAAGACCAAAGGATGAGGAGTGGAAGCAGACGATGAGAGGCGGAATAAGAAGGAACCCTATTAAAAGAAATGACACCGTCATGGTTCAGAGAGTTTAGAGGTGGGCAGCAGTGCTTAATGCTCTATGGCTGTCAGCGCCAGAGTCAGCAACACTGCTTGGGTGCTCCGTGGGGGATAGCTGTGTTAGTCCGTGCTCTCGATTAACTTCCTGCTTATTCGGACGCACACATGGAGGGAACTTTGGGTAGCGGAGGAGAAGATAGTGCCACATTCATTCAGTCTTCTTCTACTGCGGATTCCTTTCTCTGGATGGTAGGGGTTTGGATTCTATTCTTCTAACCATTCATAAACACTCCCCAATCTTCAGACAATGACTTTAAGTTAACAGTTAAAGTTGATAGTAAGCATTTAACTTAGATATAGTTAACATAAACAACGAAAAAGGGTGCACGGTGGCGCAGTGGTTAGTGTGATCTACTCACAGAATGAAGGTTGCAGGTTTACTTAAACATACAGAGGTTGATTGGGAACTTGGGAAAATTGTCCTTAGATATGAGTGTGTGTGTGAATGGTTGTCCCCTGCCTTTCGTCCCAAAGGAACTGTGTTAGGCATCAGTCCCTCCACGACTCCCATGAGGGAATAAGCGACAGAAAACGAATGAATGGATGAAACAACCAAATCATTTTCTCTCAACACTTCCACAAAACTGGTGTTACAGATGTAATTCATCTTCCAAAATACAAATAAAAGCAACAGTAAGATAAACTGGAATGATTGCACCAACATTATTTACATGTTTGTCAATTGTAATAACATGAGTAAGAACAAGCACTCAACAAGCTCATTTTCTATTGACCCATAGGGCCTAGCAGCAACTGCTAAAAAAAAGCTTAACATATAGACTTGGTTACGTTTTTCGCAACAATTCCTTTGGTTGAGGTTTCAATATAAGATTGACGTTACAGACGAGCAGTATCTACAGTAAGTATTTAGATGTTTTTAAGTGTGTCTTTTTGGACAAGATGAAGACGAAGACAAATGAGCATCAGTTGCTACATTAAAATGAACATACATTTGACTATAATTCTAAAAAACAGATTAGCCTTAAAAAAAACCCAACACTTAGTCAACATGAGAGTGAGTAGAAAATGAGTGAAGGTAGAAATATGACTTTGTATGAAACGTGGGAGGAAATGGAATGCAATTCAAACTCCATACTGAATGGACACATTTTCTTCCTAACATCAGGAAAGAAAGTTGCTTGTGAACAACTCAGTGATACCTTTAAATAAGTGGTTTGTGGATGCACCAAATAGATTTTGATGAAGGCAAAAACTGTTGAAGCTACTTTTAAGAAATAAGCCTAAATTTCTGCTTTCATCCGAACGCAAAGTGGATAAAGGTGCCTGAAATTGCTTCTTTTTCTGAACGGAACAAAGAAAGGTCACCCTGTCTGCGGAATGTGAAGTGAGTACTGCTTAATAGCATGTGGCTGTTTTTTTTCTTCCTGTGAAAGATGCAAATTTTACATGTCAGCTGACCTTCTCCAAAGTTTTTGAAGTATTTTAAATAAGTTAGACTTGAGCGAAAGAGAGAAAAATATTCCTTCCAGGAGATGTAAAGTGAAGAAAAGTCTGGGAAAGGCTGACGCCGGTACAAGAAGTTGCCATATTAGCATTTCAGACGGAATAATAGAGGAATCAGCAAGGAAACAAAAAGGCTGGTTCAGCATTGAATGACAGGACCACGAACAAATGTGCTCTTTAAAAAGAGAGAAACAATGTCCTCGGCTCAAAGCTGGAAGAAAAGACACTCACGAATCATAACTGAAAAATTGTCAGGCTTTCATAATGACCCCCCTTTCCTTCATTCATCCATTTTAAGCAATATATTCTCCAATTCATTCATTGAATTGGGGCTGGTTAGCTCACTCAGTTGCAACATTGAATTCGAAAAAGGAAGTTGATGGTTTGAATTCTAGTAAGGCAACTATGACGACCGTCTCGGTTATAAGGAAATGATTTGTGTTAGTGTATCTCTGCTGCAGCTGGAGTCTGTTATTCACTTGACCAGCAGGAGATTGCAGCATGTTAGCGATAAGTACACAATGGGAATTTAAATTATATTATTTTTTTTTAATCACTGGCTCTGGAGCCAAACAAGAGTTACAACCTGTCTATGCAAGATAATGCATAAGGCGACACACGTGTTATGATCCGCACCCGTATTGAGACTCGTATGTTATATGACGCAGCTGTTAAGGGGTGCATCTTTAATGCGATGCATCTGTAACACTTTACAACTATAATTCTATACCTCCGTAACATGAAGCATCTTTAAAATGAAGGGTATGAAAGATCATCTGTACATCTGTAAAGTGACGCCTCTGTAAGATTACATAGATTACTATTCTGTATCATATTGCATCTGTAACATGGTGCATCTGCAACACCATGCCTCTGTAACGTTAAGTCTCTATAACATGAAGCATCTCATGTGTGATGCCTATGTTAGATGACAAATCTGTAACGTGATGACTAAACACAAGTCGTAACCAAACCCACATGCAACATGATGCAGCTTTAACACAACTCATCTGTAACATGGGGCATCTGAGACCCATCTAAAATGTAACATGGTGTATCTGTAACAAAACTCATCTTTAACAATGGTGTACCTGTAATACAACTAATCTGTAACATTGTTATTTGTAACAAAACTAATCTGTAACATGGTATATCTGTAACACAACTCATCTATAACAGGGTGAATTTGTAACAAAACACATCTGTATCATGGTGCATCTGTAACACAACTAATCTGTAACATGGTGCATCTCTAACACAACTCATCTGTATTATGGTGAACCTGTAAATCAACTTATTAGTAACAGTGTGAATCAGTAACACAACGCATCTGTAATATGGTGCATCTGTAACACAACTCATCTGTAACATGGTGCATCTGTAACACAACTAATCTGTAAAATGGTGAATCTGTAACCCAACTCATCTGTAACATGGTGCATCTGCAACACAAAACATCTGTAATATGGTGCACCTGTAACACAACACATCTGTAACATGGTACATCTGTAACACAACTCATCTTTAATACAGTGCATCTGTAACACAACACATCTGTAATATGGTACATCTGTAATACAGTCCATCTGTGACACAACTCATCTGTAATATGGTGCAAATGTAACACAACACATCTGTTATATGGTGCATCTGTAACACAACTCATCTGTAACACAACACATCTGTAACATGGTACATCTGTAACACAACTCATCTGTAATACAGTGCATCGTTTTAACGACTACTTGTCCGGATATTATGCTCATATCACTTAAGATATGTCTCAAGCATCTCGGATCTATGATCGTGATGCTCTTTTCAACATCAGAGAGTCGATGGAGGACTTCACTCGCGACCGTTACCAACGTCCGGTGAACGTGTTTCCGGCTCCGCTTCTCATCGACTCGGACTCTGTGGAATATCGTTTGATCTCTCGAGTACCGGGCGATTTCCACAAGGGATCGAGTCGGGCTGGAGTACAGGTCAGGATGAGACGTGCAGTTGCGATCGCTCGGAACAACTCTGACGTCATCGAACGTCATCGGTGTTTGATCGACATCCCTCTCACTGTGTGTGACGACACATCAGCGCTGCCGTCTGTCCAGACCTCAACGAAAGGTGGTAAGATTTTTTCATTTCCTCTCTTTAATTCGACTTTTACAACCGAGTTGAACTTCAGTGACAGCTGGTACCCACGTGACCGCTGTTCGCTTCAAAAGATCCCGCTCTGCGCGCCTGTCAGTGACGCGGCGTCGTCAGTGACGTCATCGGTGCTGAATGTGGGACTTCTTAATGTTCGCTCCATTACTAATAAATCCTTTATTCTTAATGATCTTTTCACAAGAGTTAATTTGGATTTATTATGTCTTTCTGAGACTTGGCAGAGAGAGGAAGAGTTTATTCATCTGAACGAACTCTGTCCAGTAGGGAGCGCTGTCCTGGGGAAGCCTCGCCTCTCTGGTCGTGGAGGAGGTCTTGCTACTGTTTTTAGGGAGAGTTGTTCTTGCAAAGTGATTCAGACACAGGAATTCACTTCTTTTGAGTCTCAGATGATCTTGGTTGGTTCTACAAGACCTTTCTATTGTGTGTCAATCTACCGTCCGCCTGGTCCTGCGGCGGTGTTCTTGAAAGACTTTAGTGACTTCTTATCTTCCATTATTCAGATGGAATCTGTTCTTATTCTTGGAGACTTTAATCTTCATGTTGATGACGTCACATCTTGTTCTGCTAAAGAACTTTTAACTTTAACTGAAGCCTTTAATTTTGAGCAACATGTTTCTGAACCCACTCATCAAAAAGGCCACATTTTAGACTTAGTTTTTACTCTTGGCCTGAACATTTCTAATGTATCTGTACATGATGTCCATCTGAGTGATCATTCTCTTGTCTTGTTCAACCTGGACTTCATCCCTGAACCTAAGCCTTTGAAAGTTAGGTCTCAGAGGCGTGTCATCTCAGCCGATACTGCAGACAGTTTTTCTGCTATGTTTGACCGTCTTTCCTTTGATGACTGTCCAGATGTGGACAGTTTGATTCACTGTTTTACTGATCATTGTGTTGAAATACTAGATCAAGTGGCACCTGTTAAATCGAACTTGAAAATTCAGAAAAAACGGTGCCCTTGGACAAATGAAGATCTCCTGAGTCTGAAGAGACTTTGTCGAAAGACTGAGCGTCTCTGGAAGTCTACTAAACTTGAGGTGCACAGACTTCACCTCAGGGATCTGTTGACTTCTTACAATGTGATGGTAGAAACTGCTAGATCTGATTACATCAGAAAACTGGTAGCAGCAAATAGGAAAAACCCCAAAGTTTTGTTTGACACGATTAATTCTCTCGTGTCTCCTGCTCCTCAAATCACGCCGGTCTTCTGTGAAGCTGACAGCAATGCATTGTTGAGATTTTTCATTGACAAAATTAAATTGATCAAAGAGAAAATCTCTCCCCCTTTGTTGGGAACCCCTACTGTCTCTGAGCCCATCTCCTCCTCTTGGTCATCCTTCTCTGCTGTATCTTTGGGTGATATTTCAGCACTAGTGAACAAGATGAAACCCTCCTCTTGCTCAGATGACGTCCTTCCTTGTAGGCTTTTTATCAAAGTATTTGATGTAATTGGCCCCTGGGTTACCAATATGGTGAACCTCTCCCTTTCCACAGGGGTTTTTCCCAATGCATTTAAACATGCCATTGTGGAGCCTCTGCTCAAAAAACCAGGCTTAGACCCAACTGACCTCAGTAATTTCAGGCCTATTTCTAAGCTCCCTTTCTTGTCCAAGATCTTGGAGAAGGTGGTGTCCGAGCAGCTGTCTTTGTTCTTGGATCAGAGCGACATCCATGAGAAGTTTCAGTCTGGCTTCCGTAAACATCACTCTACGGAGACAGCTTTACTGAAAGTGTCCAGTGACATCATGATGTCGGCTGACTCTGGTAAATTCACTGTTCTGGTTCTCTTGGATCTGTCGTCAGCCTGTGACACAGTTGATCACCAGATCCTGCTGAGAAGACTAAGGGATGAAGTGGGACTGTCTGGGTCTGTGTTAGAATGGTTCTCATCTTACCTTTCTGGGCGCAGTTTTAGTGTATCTGCCAATCAAATGAGGTCTGAATCGGCAGATCTGTTGTGTGGAGTCCCTCAAGGTTCTGTTCTGGGTCCTTTATTGTTTTTGCTGTACTTGATTCCCCTTGGTAAAATCATTCAGAGATTTCCAGATGTTTCTTATCACATTTTTGCTGATGACATCCAGCTCTACTGCTCTTTTGACCCAACTGAGCCCCAGAGGCTGAACAGCTTAGTCAATTGTTTGCTAGAAATCAAACAATGGCTGAGTGAAAACACTTTACAGCTTAATGTGGACAAAACTGAAACTCTGGTGATTGCTCCTGATGATACGATTCCAGGGTTGAGTCAGTACTTGGGTGACTTAGGTCAGTCTGTCAAACTGAGCCTGAGAAACCTGGGTGTTGTATTTGATAAAGACATGTCTCTTGTTCAACACTGTAGAAAACTGACCAGAAACTGTTTCCTTCAACTGAGAAAAATCTCTAAACTTAGGAAAATGCTGTCACAACATGATCTGGAGCTTGTAATCCATGCGTTTGTTTCTTCTCGTCTGGACTATTGTAACAGTTTGTTTTCATGTCTTAACAAGAAGGAGCTGTCTCGCCTGCAGTTGATTCAGAACTCTGCAGCGAGAATTCTGACCCGCTCTAGTAGAAGAACTCACATTTCTCCGGTCCTTAAAACTCTTCACTGGCTTCCAGTTTCTTTCAGGATCAACTTTAAAATTCTGGTTCTTACTTTCAGAGCTATTCATGGTCAGGCTCCTCCTTACATCACTGATCTGATCCAGCCTTACACCCCAGCTCGGGCTCTGAGGTCTGTGGATCAGAATCTACTTATGGTTCCACGCACACGGCTCAGGACCAGAGGAGAGAAATCTTTTCAGGCTGTTGCTCCTAAGCTTTGGAACAATCTTCCTCTCTCTTTGCGCTTGATGGAGTCTACTGACTCCTTTAAGAAACATCTTAAGACGTTTCTATTTGTGCAGGCTTTTCCTTGAATTTCTCGAACTCCTGTGTTGTTCTCGGTGTTGTCTTGATCTTTGAAGTATGTAATGTTTTGAGTATTGTTTTGATTGTTAAAGCGCTTTGTGACCCTGGTCTCGAAAAGCGCTATATAAATATATATTACTTACTTACTTACTTACTTACAACTCATCTGTAATATGGTGCATCTGTAACACAACTCATCTGTAATATGGTGCACCTATAACACAACACATCTGTAACACAACACATCTGTAACATGGTACATCTGTAACACAACTCATCTGTAATACAGTGCATCTGTAACACAACACATCTGTAATACAGTGCATCTGTGACACAACTCATCTGTAACATGGTGCACCTGTAACACAACACATCTGTAACACAACACATCTGTAACATGGTGCACCTGTAACACAACACATCTGTAACACAACACATCTGTAACATGGTACATCTGTAACACAACTCATCTGTAATACAGTGCATCTGTAACACAACTCATCTGTAATATGGTGCATCTGTAACACAACTCATCTGTAATATGGTGCACCTATAACACAACACATCTGTAACACAACACATCTGTAACATGGTACATCTGTAACACAACTCATCTGTAATACAGTGCATCTGTAACACAACACATCTGTACTATGGTACATCTGTAATACAAATCATCTGTAATATTGTACATCTGTAATACAGTCCATCTGTGACACAACTCATCTGTAACATGGTGCAAATGTAACACAACACATCTGTTATATGGTGCATCTGTAACACAACTCATCTGTAAAATGGTGCATCTGTAACACAACACATCTGTACTATGGTACATCTGTAACACAACACATCTGTTATATGGTGCATCTGTAACACAACTCATCTGTAATATGGTGCATCTGTAACACAAGACATCTGTTATATGGTGCATCTGTAACACAACTCATCTGTAATATGGTGCATCTGTAACACAACTCATCTGTAATACAGTGCATCTGTAACACAACACATCTGTACTATGGTACATCTGTAATACAAATCATCTGTAATATTGTACATCTGTAATACAGTCCATCTGTGACACAACTCATCTGTAACATGGTGCAAATGTAACACAACACATCTGTTATATGGTGCGTCTGTTACATGGTGCATCTGTAACAACACATTTTTACTATGGTGCATCTGTAACGTGTATCTCTATAACATAACATTGAGCATCTCTAGCATGAAGCATCTGTAACATGACAAATCTGTATCATAAAGCCTCTATACGATGACACAACTGAAACGTAAAGCATAATGTATAACTCAATGCCCTGGTGACACTGGCGTCTCTCCACAAATAACATATTTAAAATAATCAGGTTCTCTCTCACCACACTGTCATGCACCAGCTTCATAAGATGACATCACAGAATCAGTGCTTCATGCCAGATACTTCTTGGCTTCTAATTTCAATTTACAGCCTTGTAATTGCTCTCCGTGAGTGGCTGCTGTCAAAATAAATAAATTCTACAACTCGTTTTACTATCCCTTTGGAACTTGTCTTTATGGGTGAATTCTTCTTTTCATCTCTTCCCTGCTTGGTAAATATTTTCACCGTGCTTTTTCCAATGATAAACTTTGTTATCAAATTCCCAGCAAATCTCTTCCGCATTGTGCAGGTGGTGCGTTCACATCCTTTCAGGTCCAGTTTAACTGCTCAACATATTAAGTGCCGTCAGCAGGTTTATTGTAGCTTATGTGGCCACAACCTTTTCTATACGACTTCTTTTTAGAGCCCAACCTCTCGGGAGAGTTTGCTATAACTGCGGTAAACCTATTAAACTTCTTTTTTCGGCTACTTTATGGCCTTTGTAGATTATTCATGGACCAGGTCATTCTAGGTAAATTACTTTGGGGCATCCCTGATCTCATTTTAGACTCCCAGTGTGTGTATGTTTTGCTTGTTTGCGCTCGATAGTGAGCATAGAACAACGTTTTATGGCAAGATCGGAATTAGATGGCCCTTTTGGCAGCAAGTCTTTGGGAGAAATGCCTCTAATTCTTTCTGTCTGCTTTTTCCAATTCTACTGTTGTGTGAAGCCCCAACTCTGTCTGCACCCTCTGGAAAACAGCAGCCACTAAAGTTCACACGCAGAATTAAAACCGCTTTCTTCTCTCTGGAACCCCTGAGTACTATGCAAATGATGAAAGTTCTCAATCCATTGGAATTATGTGACTGGAATTTGAGAGTGGTACTTTGACCCAGTTTCTCCATTATCACAAAATGTTGAACACGCAAAAAAAAAAAACGGAAAGATGAGCTTGAAAACGAGAGGAGCGAATATGTCCTCAAGGCAAATGGCTGGAATGAAATCTATCCAACTCAAGCAGCGTGTTTGCCAGAGAAGGAGACATTTAAGACGTCTTGATATATTCATGTTCCCCATGGTCCAGTGAGAAACCCACCCTCGTGTTGTCCCCTTCTTCACCTGCTTCTTGGCTTCTTGCATTGATGGCTCCATTCCCGCAGACCCTCAGGCAATTTAGGTAATGGAGTCATGAAACAAGTATCAGTTTGACTCAAAGAATGTCTCTTCTCACTTTACTGCAGATTCTTGTGAATTATTAGAAAAGTATACACTTCCCTGATTTAAAAATGCTCCATTTCCTTTTTTTTTTCTTTTACATTCTGGGACCAATGAAACGGGTGATTAGCTTAGGAAGAGTCCGGTTATGCCATAAAAGGAACATTTTAAAGGTAAAATGGTCATTTTTTAATATCAAAACACTTCAGTATCGGCATAATTGCAGCCACTTGGACTTTATAATGTAACAATTTTAGCTTTTTACATTCCCTGCTAAATTTCTAAACATTGTTAGTAATACAATAACTTTGCTTCTCTCATACATACACTATTTCACAGTTTGCACAATTTGATGATGCTTTCAGTTGATTTATAACTCTTGCGTTTATGTATTGATTATTTACATCCACGTCTAACATTGATACACAATGAAAACTTTTTTTATGATTAAGTCATTTAGCACCTCCTTTAAAATATCATTAAATCTAATATGTTTTGTGTTAGATTGATTTAAAAAAAGAACATCTTTAGACAGTCTAACAGACAGATACATGGAAAGATATAAATAAATGGAGTTACAATTTTTATTTTACATTTTATTTTACTTTATTCATGAGGTAAAATGTATTAAGCTTTGATGCATATTTATTTCTATTTCAAGAGCAAATGATCACAACAGCAGATGCGAGGGAGGTTGGAGACAGATGCAGTCACATGGTGGCATATGGGCAGAAGGAAGTCTTTCTTCATAACTTCTCACAACCTGAAATTGAGGAACTTGTGTAAAAGTTTTTGATGAGGATCTTGAGTGTCTACAGAACCAAGTTTCTTGAATGTATTTTTCAGTTGTAAAACCAGCTTCTAGGATATATTTTTCAGTTATAGAACCAATTTCTAATATGTATTAAGTCAAATTAAGTTGGACAATGGGTACACAACTAGTTCATAAACAACCTGCTTGAATCAAGTGTCTATTTAATCAAATGTTACAAAATGAATACTTGGGACGAAAATAGTTTTTTTTGTGGCAGAAACAGTATTAAAAACAGAATCCAATCCCTGGTTACAGTCAATATGTTTGTGGCGTGGAAGCGTTCCAATACACCTGAGAAAGAGCCAATGCTAATGATTGGATCACGTGTAATGCTGAGTATGCAGTGTACAGTACAACAGCAATGACAACATTAACTTCAAATTTCAAATTCGTTTATTTCAAAGGGGATGGTGTTATTTCATAAAACACATGATTACACATGGTTGAAGAAAAAAGCCAGAATTAGCCAAAAGGCTAGTTTTTATCTGTAGTGCCCTGGAAAAAGGCAATACAATTATATTCAAAAAGACACAATACATGATCAATATAATATAAACTCTATATGCAAACACTTATTATACAATTAAGAAAGATGGCAAAAAAAAGATCACAACAAGCTTAGCTTCTAATGTTGGCCATTGTAGGTGCTAATAAGCTGCATTTTCAATTCTTTTTTTGTGAAGGCCTTAAAAGTCTTAAGCAGTTTAACCTCCTCAGATAAAGAGTTCGACACACTTGTACTCTTTACTGACCAGGCCGATTTACTGAAAGGGCTCCTGTGTAGAGGAGACGACATTTAATTGTAGTGGGTCTTAACCCTTATTTTATCTCAGGGTCAAGGTGACCCGAAGGCCCAAAAACAAATGCGTTGCGGAGGTCGTTAACCTTGACCCAGAAGCAACACAAGGGATATCACAAACACATTTGTTTTCCCGGCCTGAGATAAGATAAGGGTTACTAGAGAAAATGTCTACCTATTTTGTATCTTTCAAGTAGCTAACCAAAGAGATCAGTATCTCTGATGCATCTGTTACGTGATGCAACGTCATTCCTTTAATTGTAGCTATCTTATGGGCCAAAGGGTGGAGTAATAATGAAAAGATGACACATTTTTAATTGATTTATTCTCTTATTTTTTTTTCTTTTGCAATACCTATTTTTTTGCGGGAACACGGGTATTGCCATAACTCAAATGGTTCCAACAAAATAATAGGTTTTACACTCCCAGGAAATGAAAGTTCCTGCGAGTGCCATTTTCCCCCAAATCCTACCTTTATCCCTCATGTCGAGGTTGTTCGGAGACAGAGGGTCGATACATACTAATAAAAACGTGCGAGATAATACAGTATCTCCCTGGTCGTTCCATCAAGACGGGTCTACTTCACATAATGCTGACTCAATTTCTGCTTCTCATTTCGCTCATATTTTTGTTTTATTGCCTCCGGTTACAGCTGCAACTAAGAGAACTGTGGCTAATAAAGGGAAGCTAATTATTGAAAACATCTTCTATCGCTAATATGGTTAGAATAACATGAAGCCTTCGCCGCCTCATTCATCCTGGCGGCATAGATTTTTTTTGTGACTCACGCTCCTATTTAGAGCCGCGAGTGTTGATCGAAGCTTTCAGCGTTGCCACGGTAGGTGGATGGGATCATGATTAATTTGGGCTTGTTTTGTCAGCGCAGGAAGCTTAAAAAATGTCATTACAATCAGCTGTATTTTGTCACAGTCCAGGCTTTTCTCTAATCTCTCCTCAGAGAAGCGACGCGAACGCAGCCTCTCTGAATACACCGTTGATGATGATTGCATGATTTATGCATGAAACCTTAAGACTAACCCGCCCGACTGAAGTGCTCGGAATTCATAAATTAGAGCCTTTTGTCTTAATTCTCCAAATGTTTGTTTTTAGGCACTCGACTGCGGTAATCACAGGCGGCTCTTGAAAGTCTTTAAACGGCTCGTGTGGATGATGACGGACAATTTCAACATCCAGAGCCATGAAGACATCGAGTCGAGACTCTCTTTCTGCATCGTCACCGAGCAGTGACAGGAGTGCAGAGCTTGATTGATGGTTGCATGAGCATCACACGGGCGACATGGGCGTTGACCTTTTGGTGCTTTTCGTCGCATGTGTCTGACCCCTGGATAAACACAGACAAAGGCTGGTCCAGACAGATGGGAGTGTCTGCTGCTGAGGATGTGACCTGGAGTTCTGATGAAAAATGATGGAGCGCCCGCCATGTTATTGCTGCTACTTCACAGCTGGACGGATGTGTCTCAGTCGTGACTGTCACACGTCATGTTGAATATAAACGGTGAAAAATAATGGTGGTTCATTTTCAACAACTTCTAATAATACTTCATTTTGTGTCGGATCATAAAGAACTGCACAACTGAAATTCTGGTGTCAAAAGAGCCAAAAGGCAAAGCTTTATCATTTGACAGCTGATCTGAACTCCTCTTATTCTTTTACCTGGTGTTTTCATCATCATCATCAACAACAACATATTTCCATATTTTTCATCTTCTGGAGAGTTCTCTGCGTGGGTGTTTTTTTTCACGTTAGGAGAGAGTTGCAGTAATCCGGAGTTAATAAATTCATTCATGAACTTTATTATCCAAGTTATAAAGCCTCAAAATGAGTTTAAATTTTTAGATATCAGTAGATATTGAGCGAAAAAAAATAGTGTTAATTCAGGGATCAAATAAACCGCGATTTCAAAATGGTGAAAATCAGATTTTTGCTTTTCAACATCATTTTTGATCCTCTGAATTTTCTTTAATTGCAGTACAAAATATATTTTAAAAACAAAATTGAATTTAGTTGAAAATTATAGTTTATTTTCTTTTTACTAAAGTGGAAAAAAAGTATATGATGTATACAAAACATAATTATTCCCAAATGTATGTTTGTTTTAAACTAAAAAATATGTATGAAGAAATGTAAATGAAAAAAAAAAGACATTACATTTAATTTAAATTAAATAATATAGTGATAGTTAAGATGTTGAATCATTTGACTATTTTGACTATATTGAATATTAAGATGGACCTTTCATCGTTCACTGCTGCTGAAAGGAAGTCATTGGTACTTTAAAAAAGTATTTTTTTAAATGCTGCTAAGTGGAACCTGGAGAGGTTCAGAGAATAACAACCGTGAATCCGGAGAAGCCAATGGAAGCAACTCGGGGCATCTCCTGGATTTTTCTCCCTGAAGGTCCTGGAATATCTGGATATATGTCCTAGAATTGCCGATGAAAATATCTGGCTTGGAAGAACAAGCAGCTGTTGCACTCCAAATGATACATATGGAAATAAATGCAACCATCAACGTCAATCTAAACATGCATTCACCACAAAATTTTAAAATAATTATGAATTATTCACGTTTGTTGAACATAGATTAAATCAAACCCTGTTTTACTCCTGGAGATCGTAAAAAAAACTCGAAAATCTGTCAAGAAACTGCTAAAACTTAACACTCACTATACAAACTGTGGAACTTTTTCTCACTCTGTGTGAGTTTGGAAGCTGTTGCGAAAGATGAAGGCAGGTTTTTTCTCCCCCTCACATCTACGAGTAAAAGTTCAGCCACCATTAAGCGGCGCTCCCAAGAACCCGATGAGGTGGCTGCGTTGCTCCCTTTTTTTTCTTTTTTTTTCCCGGCGATTAGCAGGAGCGCTCTTGTGCCAATCTAACGCCTTTTGATGTCTGTTTGCATAGCAACACTCTCGCTTCTCACCGCAGTCACATAATTTCACCGCCGCCCATTTGTCCCCCTCCTCGCTCAACAGCTTTCCCCGTCTCTCCTCTCATCTCCCTCTGCTGAGCCAGATCGCTTCCATATTCCTTTCTTTCTTGCTCAGGCTGACACACACTTATTTAACAAGCGGCTGGCAGGTTTGGCTGAGGCAGCTGTGCCGTGGATGTTGACGCGAACCCCACTACCACGGGAGAGTGAATCCCAGGGAGAGAGTCTCCAGATGGGCTTTGGTACGAAGCGGGTACACCCCTGGTTGCCCGAGACGAGCCCCATATGGGAGAACACGGCGTATTTGAATACTAAATGCAGGGTTCGAAAAGCAATTAATTACCCGACTGCTTAAAGGTCCACATTTGCATACGGCACCTGATGTTTTTTTATGATTACCTTTGAGCAAGTCGCCGGGAATCACTTTGAGGTCACAATAGTCTCGACAATAATGAGGTATTTGGTTACAAACGTCTTTGCAGCGGCGCACAATTCAATTAAAAATAGTTCTTTATGAGCACGTCTAAACGGTTCAACTTTTGAAGCAAGCATTACGGGACGTGTTGTGAGTAAAACCTTGTGAATTAGGGGTGTATTGAAAGTATTGACATGGCGTTATATCGCAATATTCTTGTATCAATGTTCAACAGTACTGTGTATTTTATTTTTTTCATTTTTGGCCTGCAAATTATATTTATGTGTAACATTAGTACTATGGTTTTTAGTTTAAAAAATAGGAACTAATTTAAAGGTAAATTTCAACCATTGCAATGACTGGGGACAAGAGGATACAGTTGCCTGCAGCATCTTTTACTCTTGACGCAATCTCGAATGACTTCTGATATAGGAGGTTTTACACTAATGAAGTAATATTGGGCATAACTTTACAAAAAAAACTACACAATGTATTAGTTGTTTTCATTTCATTTTCCCGTTGCAATTCAACTTCCGGACGCTAGATGGCAGCGGTCATTACGTCCTCCGCGGCTAAAGGAACATTGAAATCCTGGGAGAACTGGGAGATGACTGAGGACGAGAGGATATGGTCTACTGCAGCATTTTTTAAGCTGATATTTGGTTTCAAAACAAATCAAATCAGTTACCACTTCATCAGGAGTCATGTGGTGTGTAAATTCAACAAAACAACAGTCAAGTACATCAGCACATCACTAATTTATGATGTAAAAATCTGGCATGCAGACCTTGCAAAAGTGTAAATCAAGAATTGCATCCTCTTGCAAAAGAGTTAAAATTGAAAGTCAAATTAAAGCCTAATCCGATGCTTGCTAGCAGCGTGATAGATGTATTGGGTTTAAGATATAATGAAACAGATGAATACAAAAATGTGTTGGTTATGAGTAAACTTCTGAGGCTTCATAGATTTATTGCTGAGAGAAATGTTCCCAAAGATTACGCATTTCCAACATCACTGTTCAAATACTTATAATTCTAAAATTGTGAAACACCCGCACTTTTTGACCAGATCTTGTGAGGAAAAGTACATTTTTATTGCCACAAGATAGTAGAGACACATCTTGCTGTCCATCCCAGAAATAATAAATTCTGAAGAGTCCACTTCAGGTCAAATTTAGAATAACACAACTCTTGGTTCGATGTATTTCATTGGCCTCCATACATCTAATCCCTCACTAAAGTTGGACGAAACTGCTCAACATTCTGATCTCTTTCAAAATATTTTTACATATTATTGCTCACAAACTGACCTCTGTCATCACACATTCACACCGTGACAGACACTGGAATACTTTGATGTATTCCTGCTTCAACATTCCTCTCTGCTCCGACTCGTACCTGGTATTCCTCCTGCATGCTGACGACGCTTTCCTCCGCATCCCATTGATTCGATGATAGATGGCTTTAATAAGAAAGGTACAGCCTTCCCCCGAATGAATGAACAAACGCAGGATTTATCACCAACATCTGCATTTTAAGAGGAGTAAACAGTCTCCCGGCTGAAAAAAAACCCGGTGTCAAACACATGAACTCCATTTTGTCACTTACTTCCAAACATCATTCGATTCATTTTTCTCCGCCGCTAGAAAAATATCTGGCCAACCCTTTTTTTTTTTTCCTTTCTTTTTGGTGTTTTGTCAGTTTTCTTCTTTCTGAGCGGCTTTCCCCTCCTTTTGAAGCCGGAGAGTGGAATCCCTTTGAAGCAAAGTGTTCATTATTAGTTTGCCATCAAATATAATGGCCTCTTTTGTCATAAACAGCAGCACATTTTTTTATTTGCCCTTTTCTTTTCTTTTCGCAAAAGCCATACTCCAGTCCGCTTATTGGTGGTGATTTATCCGTGCAGTGTGCCAGTGGAGCTAAATCTCTGCCACCCTTGGCACCCACACAGTGGTGTGCATGGTTTAATTTCTGCTCTGAAAGACTGTCGTGCTACAGTGATAATGCACGTCTGTTTGCCAGTGATTGGACTAATTAATTGGCTCACAGAAGATCTGGGTCTGTCTCGCCCTGTCACGGCGCAGGACGGGGAAAATAAGCAGAGAGCACTGAAGTATCTTGAACTGTAATCATCCAGAGTGGTATTTGGACTAAACACTAGACACGAAAACACGACGGAAAAAAATAACACATATTAATATCCTAATGAGACGTCTAGTTACTGTTTATTCAACAGATCTTGCCGCGAGGGTTCAACGGCTGACAAATTGATGCATTTTTTTTCTCATGTTTTCAATGAAAGAAAACATATCCCAATGTGCACTAATCTCCCAGTATGCAGTAATTAAAATGAGATTAAAAAAAAAAGAAATGACATATGAGATTATTGATGAAGTCCGGAGCTTAAGTATGTTCATCAAATTTACTTGACCAAAAGGAAACATTAATTTGATATTTCAAGTTTGTGTTTGTTTGAAATGTTTGGAGTTAGATAATTAACAGCTTGTGAAACTGTCATGAGAATATAACGGCGAACTAACAGCTCTGTGCTTCAGAAAGACAGACATGTAAACTCTAAAGTTGTGTTTTTCTTTCTCACCTGTACAAGTAAAATGTCTGACTTTAAACTGGATCTGATTTCTATTCTTTGTTTTAGTAAATGCGTTTCACTAGAGTCCTGACATGACATAATCAAAAGAAAATTAAATTCATCAATATTTTTATTTAATCGAGTTCACAGTCACTGGTATTATGTTGAAATAAATCTAAAAATGGTGGAGCTTGCAAGAGAGTTGGCTAACTCTCATGTGGCTGCAAAAAAGGCACAAGGGGAACAATTGCTTGGGGCACAAAGCCCTGGGAAAAGATCCATGTGTCGGGTCAAAAATCAATGTAAGAACAATCATGCCGCTGTGTGATGCGTTGACTGCTGCAGATACACATGTGGCAAATGCAGAAGGGAGGCATTGCAATGCCAGGATCGTGAGTGATGGCTGAAATGTACTCACTGCCACTCTCTAACACTGTATCCTAATCTATATACTGTATATATTTTAACTATTTGTAAATATTTTTTTTTCTTGGTACTATTTCTATCCATAAAACTCTTCCTTCCAGTTGATGCTCCCCCCTTTCCCTCCTGTGGAGTGACAATGATCGATTTGTTAACATAACAAAATGAATGTCCATAGGTTGTTTTTTTAGCCAATCGGCTTTTGCCTGGGTCTCCTCTATTTCCTCTGCACCAGGGAATTTTACAAAAGCATTTGCTTGGCACCTTTGATGAGGGGTCCCAAACCTTTTTTTTAATATAGCCATTAATTTACAGACCAAACTTCAGACAAAAACAGTACAAATAAGTTGTATAGAGTTTGTGTTTTACTCATTTGAAATAGTTGATAGGTTCCTTTTCTTGAATGAACTTGACTGAAACGAGCAATTTGGCCTACTATAGTCACAAGATATGATTTTTTTTTTTAAATAAAACTTTCAGACACTAATAAAACAGAAATTATATGAATCATTTTTTCTTTCTTTGTGGAAACAACTGCCTCACTGACAACGGACTGGGGGTTGGGGACCACTGTCCTATTTAACAGAGAGTCGTAATATTGAAAAAGTATCTTATCGATTTACTGTAATGCAAAGGTAGATAACATTTTGAAAACCCTTTAAAACCCATACTACCTTAAAATTATTAGACTTTTTTTTCTTCTCTTCCTTCAATCACACCCGGTTTTAACAACAAAAGCTTTATAATGGTTGACAATTACAGGTCCAAAAAAGCTCAACATGGAGGTGAAACTGTTCGAAAAAAAAAAAGGGCTCTACTAACACACCATTAGATTGGCAGTTTGGTGCAAAGTGCTTCGCTCTGGTCGACGAGTCCAGCTCGGTGTAAAGGTGAGAAGAGAAGAAAGTGCTCTCGCCACAGATGGATTTCATTTAAACCGACTCATTGAACACATGGAACTGTGTAGGTATCGGCGCTTACAGCAAATTTGCCCCAAAATTCAGTGTCAAAGCTGTTGTCACTTAACACGCTGCTCTAATTTTAGAACCGTCTCTCCGTGTAGAGTCCATACATTATTAATGCAGCAGATATCATCAATCATTTCTGACCTCGCTGCATTGGACTCATGTTTTACTTCGCCTTGGATTATGGAGACGCATCCATTTTTCAAAACACACAACATTTTAGAATGTTGCATCAGAATCAGAAAAAAACCTCAAGTTGTTACAACCTTTCCCTCTTGTTTAATCTGATCTTTATTTTGTTAATACCCCTTAATGTTCTTATGATATATAAATACTGATTAATATGATTTATTTAATGAGCTTTCGGTTTAATTGTTATCGTTCCCGCTCGCTGAGTGAAACGTGTTGCACCTGAGCAGCTCCAGCTGAGCATGTTTAATAACCATCAGGGTTGTGCCTCAGTTCTGTTTTCATTGTGAGACCGAGGGTCAATACTCTGCTATTTGTGGTTCTTTAGTTTTGCTTATGAACTATGTTGTTTTTTTGTCATGATTCCTGCCTTTTCCTAGGTCGTAACTTCATGAAATATCCACCAAAATTCCAAGACTTTGTGTGCTTGTGTAAAACTAGTGATGGGTCGACGAGGCGTCATGACACATTTCAACACACAGCAACGCTGTATTGATACTGCGTCGATACTGTGTCGCTGAATACTGACATCTGCTGGACGTTATGAATCATTACAGGCAACCTAGTTGAGAGGCTCAATTGACGCTGATTTGATGACCTTGTATCTACAATAATATCATTGAAGTAATTGTATTTTACATTGCATAATTTTTATACAGTAAATAAAAATAAAAATATGTACATAATGTAAACATGCAAGTGAATGTGTTGTGAATGAGGATGCTTGTATTATCTTGTTCTTTAAGTGTATATACTTTTTTGAGTATTGCTTTGTTTGTTTAAGCGCTTTGTGACCCTGGTCTGGAAAAGCGCTATATAAATAAATATTACTTACTTACTTACTTACTTGTGCCAATTCTTTTTCATTTTTTCTAACAAATTTTTATTAAAAAAAAGAAGCTTCTCTAACGTTCCGAACTTGAGGCGATTCTTTTTTTTTTTTTGAGGCCATTTCCTCTGTGGTAGAAAAAAATAGTTAACACAGATGATGCTGGGGTACATAGATACTCCAGAGAGAGCTGGAAGAGGTTTAGGTACAGGTTTTATTTTTTTTTATTTTTTGGGAGGTCCAAGAATCTTATAGGATCCCGAGACCTCGCACACGTGTCCCTCCGCCAGGTATCTCTGAACTTCCTGGATGGCGTCTGCCGATGGAGTTTTGTTCAAAATCCAGATGTTTCCAAAGGTCATCTCGAAAACAAATGTTAGTTTTAGTGCACGATAATCCAAATAACAACAAAGAAATTATGCTAAATAAATGCCTGAAGTGGGTGCAGATGGCTGTGAAGACGTTCCGGACTGTGGCTCATTTGTGCGTCTGATTACGGATGCACATCCCGCCAGCGGCCTAATAATTGCCACGTTGCACTTTAAGGAACTGCCGAAACAGAGTGATTAAAACCTGGGGTCTAGAAGTGTTGCTAGGGTCAACACACTTAATGACTCCAGATTGGAAGCAGTGTCTGTGACTCGACGCTTCAGGTGTTCATGCAAGTGTATGGCTGCTTGTGTGCACAAGGATGAAGCATTATGCTAGTGCAAGATAAAGCATTTTCATTATTGGGATGACCTTTGACCCTGACAGTCACCTCTCCTCAGACAACTCCACTGTAGCTCGATGGAAAGGAGTCAAATCTGTCTTCAGAATAAGACAGTAGTTTAGTTAACACTCACTTTTTTAAATGAATTTGAATTAAAACAGACCAAGGGAAATCTTTGAGAGGAACAGGCAAGAAAATTGAAACAAATGCCTTATTTTCCGAGACCAGATCAAAGTGGTCCCACACGGTGAAAAGCGTTATTTTATTGTTGGGCTGCTCAATGATTTCAATCTGTTTCTATGCAAACGATCTGCGATCGGTTCGACAGAAGCATGCACTTCCTTTTTAAACACAGTTTGGTACGTTGACATCAGAACGATACAGTCCTGGTATCGGTCACGTGACTTTCTTAAAGCGATACGCGCACCAATACAGGTGTTGCTCTCTGAGCTCGAAGCATTGGTGTTGACGGACCCATCACTAGTTAGCTCATTTAAAGTTGCCAGCATTTAAGATAAGGAACAGAGATTATGGATGACAAAAATAATACAAAGACTTCCAATAATAGTAAAATAAATATAGATGAAATGTGAGGTATAGGAGGACACAAATATTTTTAATAGATGAATGACAAGACAAAGCATATACAGTATACATGTATACTGTATGTATATGGGCTGTGACCTATACTGTTTGACCCCCTTGTGTGATTTAGTATGATAGCCCTGGCATAAAGTTTTTTTTGGGGCAAAATGTTACATTTATCTTCATTTGCTATGCCACGTTAAGTTTACTTTGTTGACCTTTGAACATCTCTAGTGATGAAGTCGAAGACCACACAAACTGAGAACAAAGTATTATTGAGACTGGAGAGGACCAAGGCCAAAACGATGTATTTATGTTATGGTATGGTATATGTAGTAATGTATGTGTGTCTACAGAAAAAAACTAAAATGAAATGTTTCTTTTACATAATTGCAGCAGTTTCAGGAAGATATTTAATACTTTTCTCAACTTATATGTAAATAAATTTAGATACAAAAATAAAATGGACAATTTGGTACCATGGACATGATGTTCAACAACAAAGGATAGACAATGCAATATATTACCTGGTTGTACTGTATTGGTAAGAAAGAAAAGGCAGTGAATAAACAAACATGATGTCATCACTCCAGTTTGTTAAACACTAAAGCACAATGGAAAAGAAAAGAACTCCCCATATGATGAAGACGATTCCAACATCATAAATGCAAAACACTGGTTCTCTTCGTGGCCCCCAACCCCTCGAGGGTCACATGATTGTGTATTCTCTGGCTGCAGGACCCAGTTCTGCTTAGCCCGAGTCCAAAAGCCCAGAGGCACGTTAGCAAGACACAAAAGCAATGTTGTTAATGATTCATGTTGTTCAATCAGGCACTTTCATTGGAGCTTTTCGTAAACGGTGGCTGGAAGTAATCCTACTGACTCGGGGTCCCTTAACGGCTATAATGCATTCAAAATCCATAGCACCATTGATACCTCATAGTGAAATCCCAAGATGATTAGTCCGAGTTAAATCAAGCTTATTTTTGTAATCTAGGTTTTGCTAGACTCTAGCTCAGACCTGGTGAAAGTGTAGAAAAGTTCTATAAATTATAATAATTTTGATCTAATATCTATTTTTATTGCTAGTTAAATTCTACTCTTTCAACTTTTTTTAGTTAGTCCTTTTTATACGTATTGCTTTTATATCAACATTTAAAAATTCAATATTTATTCAATTCAATATTAAACAATTTGTTTTATTGGATACTTGCATAGTTTTTGCTTTTGATGAATTTTGTTTTATATTGTAGAATATGTTATATGCAATTTCTTTTATAAAATACATTTAAAAAAAATGATATACAATCAAATAAGGCTACATTTGATTTCAGAATGTCCTTTATTTTTTTTAAATTTTAGTCATTTTGTCACCTTCCTCTTTTGGCTTGACGGCCCTGTATATAATGTGCCCCCCCCACCCCCTAAGGAAATGTAATTGCCCACCCAGTGCTGCCCCCTGTGGACACATGTCAGTCTACAGCAGCGGACACTATCAGCTCTCTCTGTGTCTCAGTCAGGAAATATCTTGCGCAGCTAATTCTCCCATTTAATCTCAATCCCTCCCGGTGCGCGTCACCTCCGTTCTCCATCTTCACATGGCCATGTTCTATCCCGCGAAAATCGTCAAGTGGATAAAGGAGGCGGATCAGGCTTCAGTTGGTGTCTAATGAATACCATTAATCCAAAGGCCAAGGCCTTTATCTGGTAATGATGGTGCCATTATATTAGTTATCAATTGTATCGAGCTTCTGTGGCTCGGGGAGTCACGACTGCAGTCGGATGGAATAAGAACATTAGTCTAGTGTCTCATTCCTTGTGTGTGTGTGTGTGTGTGTGTGTTTCTGCCTAATCCTAATATCAAAACCGCTGGAAAAAATTTCTTAAAAAATGGCATGTTTACTGACTGGTGTAGGGGGGCAACCCCACCAGGTCAAAGGCGAAGGAAGAATAAGGGAGGCATAAGACCCTCATGAAAGAATTTCACCATTTTGTTCATTGTAAGGGGGTCAAAAGAACCCCCCAAACCCCTTAAAATTCAAATGGGTTCAATAACAATGACATTTGTACAATGTTTAGAGAGAAAGTATATAAATAATTCTAGAAAAGACAGACTGAAGACAAAAAAAATTGCGTATAGACTACAGACCTCTCAGACCTTTGGTTTAAGGGGGGAGGGCAACTCTATCAGGTAAAGGGAAAAGCGGCACAACAGCCCCAATGTTTGATATTTAATGATTATTATTCCAAATGAATCCAGAGGAACCAATTATACATTTTGTTAATTTTTTAAATCAAAAATAATAACAGATGTTACATTAAAGGTTTAGTTTAGACAAAATTCAAATTTCCCCTTTTTTTTCATTTCATTTGCGTTCCCTTTTCATCTCACTTCCTGGTTTTATTGTGAAGTCCTGATCCCTGTCTTGTCTACTTCCTCTTGTGCTCCTGATCTGATTGTCCTGATTCTTGTCACCTGTGTCTCTGTCTCACCTGATCCCAGTTCACCTTGGTTGTGCGTTTAAAAGCCTCCTATATCTGTCAGTCTCTGTTGTGACGTCAAACCTCAATGTTAGTATATGTTCAGTTGGCCAATGTTTTTGTGCCTTGTTTTATCAGTGCCTTGTTTTATCAGTGCCTTGTGTTTTTAATAAATTAGTTTGTTCATCACTCCTGTTTCCTGCTGAGTCCTGACACATTTTAATGCAGTGACTGAATTTTTTTCCTGAACAATTCCTCAATACAAGATGGACATTACAGACGATAACTTTGGAGATATTTGTATGGTTTTTAACGTTGTCTTTTTGGACAAAGAAAAGTGCGCTGTTTTCATGGCCGACCTATGGACATACATTTTAATTTATAACTCCATAAAGTAACGGATTACTCTGAAAATAATCCCAACCCTTGGTCGACATGAGGGTGAGTAGAAAATAACTCAATAAATCACTTACACATCCCAGATGTCACGCAGTATTTCTGGACCCAGGTTGTCGATACTGGAGTCTGGTTCTGCGCGAGGTTTCTGCCTGTTCAAAATGATTTTTTTTTTCTTGCCACTGTCCCTCAAGGGACTTGTACTTTGTCTCAAATTGCATACTTGTATGTATGGTTTAGTATATGTACTAACTAGTACGCAAATTCTCGACAGACCGTATGTCTCAAATCAAACACTGTTCTTAGTGACGTAACTTCCATTTACAACGTCAACGTCACTAAGATGGCGGCCGTTTAGGCTAGAAAGTGTCCATCGATCCATACTCAGTTTTGTGGGTGTTTTTGTACGCCAATTTAGTGTGTATTGCGCACTACATTTTGCATACTAAGAATTGAGACGCAAAAAAAAATACTTAGTTTAAGTACACAAGTATCCACAGCTCTAGGCTGTTTCTCAAAATGGAGAACTTCTCTAAGTGCACTGCTTTACAGTTCACCGTAAGACGATGCACTTGCGCAAATTTCGAATCAAACACTGCCGCTAAACATTTACCGGAAATGATGCTACAGCTTCTTCTTCTACTACTGTTTAACGCTGATTGTAACCAGCTGTTGGAATCCTATTGTCGACACTTGATGGTGCGTTTCACCAAAACAGGTTATTAAGTTGTGTTTTATTGTGTTATCATTGTTGTTTTGTGGTTAAATCGTGTTTTCTTGAGACATTTACATCGGTATCTGCTCCGAAGACGCAGCTTCCTTTTAGCGTCATCTATGTCACCAAGATGGCGGCCGCTAAGGATTGTAGCAGCCCTATTCAGTTTTGTCTTACTTGTGTGCAATACTTGTTTTTGGCGCCCTCTACAGGGCTTGAGTGCCTGTGCTCTTAAAGAATTGGCCAATATTCTGCTCCTTTGTTTGTTTTGAGAATTAAAATTGACTCTTTAATATTAAGTGTAAGTCCAGATGAGCGCGATTTTGGACATTTAAACCACATATTACATCAAATTAATGTTTTGTACTCGCAACTGTGGCTACTTCAGTAAGTCGTGCTCTAAATTGAAACTCCTTTTTATATTTTGTTATTTTAACCAAGAACTTGAATTTGTCTGGAATGTAAAACATTGTATCAGCACCTTACATACATTATACATGTGACACTGTACAGTATATTTAAACAAAGTCTCGTATGAAAATCATGATTCATATCTATTCCCCAAATTGACTTAAGACCCATAACAACTGCATGTTCTGTTTTATCAAATAACATTAGACATGAGGCGACATAACCCTTACAGGAGCCAAGGTCTCAAGACGAATGGATCACAATAAAATGGAAAAATGGAGATTAAAGTCCGAGTCTTTTTGCTTGATGTATCTTGCATATTGTGAATTAAAAATAAAAGATTAAAGTGAAAGTGGCCCTCTTATCGTCTCTTGACTTCCACTATGAAGGAAGCGGCTGTCCTACGTGCTATACTCTTCCGACGTCTATTCTTTGGATAATACGGCGCGCTAATATCCTCATGCTCTTATCTTTGTTCTAAGCTTTTATCTGCGTAACCTCCCACTTTACTTCCAGTGTGAGGCTCGGTCCACATTGTGTTATTGAACATTTTGTGTAAAAAGGCTATTTTTCAACACTGCGCTTGGATTTTCTTTTTTATATTTAATTGCATATATGAGTCTTCAGATAAACCCAAGGGCAAGTAGCTTGAGCAATCTGTAAACACAAACATCCCTCTATGCAGAGGAAGAGAAGGGAAAAAAACAAAAAAAGAAGCGATTATAATGGCCTGAGCAAAGCTGCACTGAGCTGAGAGTTATAGTGAATCACATTTCTCTTACAACATTATTAAAAGTTTGTGCCTGGAGGCCACAGAGGTTTAGAGGAGGATAATTATTTCACGCTCTGTGCAAAATAAATCAATCCTTTATGAAAGTCCCCCACGTTCACCATAAACACGTTCATCAAACATTGTCCTGGGCCCATTAAACTCAAAGCTTCTGTTGGAATCTCTACAATCCGAGAGTTTATAGAATCTTTAAAGTGCTGGCAAACTCTTCATGGTTCTTGATGTCGCGCCAGCGATTTCTTTTGTCGTGTTTGACAAGATAATATTAAGCAGTTTGAATAGAGGTTGCAATCTACTGTGAGGAACGTCCGACGCTCTGTCAATACGCTGATTTAATGCACAAACTTCTCCACCAGATTTTTCGCTCTGCCAATATGCAGCTACTGTAATGGTTTCTCTGATCCTCGCAACCCTCGCTCTGCTGGTCTGACTTGGCTTGAGCCTTTTCCTGTAAAATGATCTCGTACATATTCCAGTCTCGCTGTTTTTCTTCTTGACCGTAGACTTTCCATCTAATTTTAAACCTTCTAAATATTCTTGGTTATTTCCTTTGGTCCAATTTCATCCATGACACGACATTCTACGCTTGTCTAATGGAAGATACAGACCAGAGTAAACATTATTCGATTAGTAACGGTTACTGAGTATTCACACAATTTGAGAAATTAGAAAAGGTGTATTTCTTGAGCTTTTAGAATGGTGTTAATAGTGTTACGAGTTATTATTTGAGCCAATTTCATACCTGATTTAAACTTCAAACATCTCTGTTTCTACTCACCCTCATGGCGACTTAAGGTTTGGGAGTTATACATATTCTGTATACTGTAGACTGGAAGCACTCGCGATGTTTACCTGAAGTACTTCCTGTTTGTGAAGCCTTTTAGCTTCTGCAACAAACGAGCTTAAAATATAGATTGGTTTACATTGTGCCAGGATATC
Source organism: Callionymus lyra (assembly GCF_982586985.1). Classification (NCBI taxonomy): domain Eukaryota; kingdom Metazoa; phylum Chordata; class Actinopteri; order Syngnathiformes; family Callionymidae; genus Callionymus; species Callionymus lyra. The sequence continues at coordinate 12,116,287 of NC_141826.1, forward strand.
TGTAGGTTTTTAAGAATCTTTAAAAAAAAGGTCTAAATTAGAAGGAAAAACAAATCTATAATTTGTAGGGGTAAAAGAAAATATTGATATTGTGATACATCGCAATATTTAATTTTTCAAAATACTGTATCGATATGCAACAACACTGTATCTTTTATTTCAAATCATATTTGTTTTTTTGTTTTTACCATAGTTCTTTAATGGTTTACAGTTAAATAAACTGTCAGTTCAATCAAATTATAATTTTATGTCAAATTTAAAAGTGATTATTCTCAGCGTTTGTTCATTTGTGTCATGATTAAACTTCTGGCCACTAGATGGCAGAAGTCAGTACGTCCTCCGCAGGTGAAGGTAGAATTAAATTATGCTAGCTGATGACTGAGGATAAGAGGATACAGGACTCCAGCAGCTTTTAAAGCGGATGTTAGGACTTCGTCAAGTGTCATGTGGTCTGTAAATTCTGCAACACCAGAGTGAAGTACTAAAAATACTATAAATGTACATATCCGACAGTATCACGATTATTTATCGCAATCTGTTGTATCCTCGCGCATCGTAATGCCAGAGTCTTGCCAATACACACCTCTACCATCTTTCTGATCGCATTTTAACGTACGTTTAGCACTTGGATGAAAAGTAATCTATTTTTTGTTTTATGGAAAATATTTTGTCAACTGCGTCTGGAGAAACAGAATCCACTAATCATAATGCATTTCTTAAATGCTAACATTTCCCCTCGTGTAGGGGTTAAATTCCCATTTCCCGAAAAAAGTCCTCAACTCATGAGTTTGCATGGGCTGACCAAGAATGCTTCTGTGACATTTAGCTGGAATATATTGGCCAGAGAGATGCCTATTGTTATATCACACATTCCTGTAATGCAATTTTCTGAGCAACAATATCTCTCCTGCTGCTCGGGCTCTCTCGCTCCGGTGCGTCTCTCCTCGCCCCACGATTGGACGAGGACTTCCTGCCGGCTCTGCGCTTTTATTCAGTCCGTTCCCTGTTGAATAGCGGGCCGTCGAGCGGCAATGCAGATGAAGTGTTTTCGCTGTTTTGCTCATTGAAGGCAATGACAGTGGATTTGAAAATGTGCTGATGACTCCTCTTGAAATGGCAATTTGACTGAGCAATACAGAGCCAGAAGCATTTTCATCGCCTTTTTTTTTTTTTTCCTCCGGTGCTCTTACACGGCTGTTTTACTTCGTAGATTACTCAAGTATCGATTGAGTTCAACGTGTGCCGACCGCATTGATGAAATGCAACTCAAGCATTTTCATTCTTTGGTTTGATACAGGATGTTCTCTGCACAAGAATGTATAAATGTAAAAGAACATGGTGTGATTTCGGTTATTTACACGACGGTTGTTGATGTCTTTGAGGTTTCACAGAAACCTTCAAGAGATTTTAACTGTTATCACAATGGTGCCACAGAGTTCAGCAATAATTACAGATACATTTGTTAGTCTTGGTTGGTTTGTGTATTTGCGTTTCTGGTTGATCTTAAAAGACGATGATAAACACAATTCTCCCGACTCACTCACAAAGTATAAATGTTGAATCTTGCCCTCAAAAATCCAGTAAGTCTCTCATATGATATGTTTTTTAAGATATTACTTTATAAAGTTCTCCCCCGTCTGAAATCTTGGCGAACAAGAGAGTCCATTATGACGTAATAATGGGCTTAACTCCTCCTCCAGCCAGCTGTCATCATGCCCCGCTTTGTTTATACGAGTCCCTTAGAGGTGGGTATTTCCAGGATTTGTGAAGCGTGGTGACAAACCTTCATGCTTGACCAATCACAGCAGAGTGGGTGTGGTTATGGTAAACGACATTCCATGTCTAGAAAAGTGTTTTCAGTGGGCGAGACTTAAGCACATTTTCTAATGTAATATTTCAATGAAAAGCGTTTTGTACAAACAGACACATACTGATGAGTACAATGGAGGTCCATGATCTATTTAAGACACACTTAAATCAACACATTAGTTGAACTTGAATCATTTTTGACCCACTCAACTACTGTACAAAATGGCTTGTAAATGAAAATGAACACTGACCTCAACCTTGATAAAGAGGACCCCATGAAAATTCCGTCACATCCAAATTTGCTTGAAGTTAAAGCATTTCTACCACATCGTTATTAAGGAGAATAACCTGAATTTTATATTTTGTAATATTTTTTAATTTTTTTTGTAATAAAACAAAGATGAAGAAGGGGGTTAGAAGACCCCCCTTGAAAGTTAAAATACATCCAATACTTGGCATGTAGATGGTGGCCTCCAAGGTATTAGGAGGGAAGGGTTACTTGATCAGGTCAAGGGAAAGGAGGCACGTGAGTGGGGGCAGAAGATGTATAATACATAATGTATAGAATTTCCTTCCACAATTTCAATCTGTTAATTATAAAGGGGCTGAAACAAGGACAGAAGACCCACATGAAAAATTCAAACGCGTTCAATTTTTATGAAACTTGAACCATATGTATTATATACTAAGCAAATGCAATGATGAGACCCACAATCCACCTGGATTACCATCTTCTTTCATCTCCGTCTCTTATATTTGTCTAAGGTTATTTGGTATTCAAATCAGATGTTAGCTCCTATAAAAATCCATATGATATGAAATCATTTCAAATCATCACGGTCACTATTTTGACGTAAACGGTTTTATGTTGTGAACAACACAAACTTCAACTGCAGTGCAGTAATGGTAATTGGAGTTTGTCTGGTGAGATGAATGTTGTGTTCTTCAATGAGCAACAACTACAAAGAAAATCAGAAGGAAATTTCAAATGTAGGATTACTTTAGTTGTTTGTTTAATCCTGTTTTCTCTTCAATAGGAAACTTCTTAGGCAAAACAACGCAAGTATTTTCCTGCACACGACTCGAGTCAGACACATTACATTGTGACCTTTATAGGTTTGCTTTGTTATTTATAAAGACGGAGTACATCTACACAATACAAAATCCATTATGCATTTCCTGCAAGGACACACACAAACCAGATGAAAAATAAAACATGTCGCTGGAGGGATTGAACATGTTCTCTCCCGTTGTTATGAGGAATAATTATCAACACAAAGAAGATATTTCCACGTGGACATTAGCTCAGCGGTGACCGCGGCACCTTAACCAAAGCAATTTCCTCTGGTGAAGAGCAAAACCCTTGTGTTGTTTGATGGCAGATAAACGCGAATGCTGTTCATAAACGCAGACAGATACACTTGGTTCAGTATCTGTTTTGATCATCGAGCTGTGAGACCCATCCATTATAAACCCTGCTGTCCTGAACTATAGAGTCCACATCTGTACCGCGGCACTACATGTCACTTTAATGAGGCGTGTTAATGAGTCTCTGCAAGACTTCAGTCTTTTCTTATTTTTCAATCCGTGTCACGCTGCCTTAAAAACAATCAATTTATCATGAAGAAAACACACAAATATGTGTTTATGTAATATTCTGAATAAAATGAAATTAACAGTCTCAGGCTCAACATTATCATTATGAACATCTTATATAAAGGACTACAAGTACAGCATGTTCCCAAGTCTGTTCTTGATAATATTTGTATCAATAATCTTTAAAACATTTTTTCTTCTTCTACACTTTGCCATTGCTGTATTACTCGTCAGGGAAGTAAAAAAGTGCCAACTTAGAATTCAATAGTCTTTTACTGTTGAGCCCTAAAATCTCTTCTAAGCTTTCTGGTAGTCCCATTTTCCAGATTTCATAAACCTCCAAGGAGACAATTATACGATCTTAAAAATCCATTTGTCTTTGACAGGATAGTAACTAAAAGGTTAATACGTTTTTTTGTTTTTTTTAAGATTTGGCAACAAAGTCAGAGGCCATGGTCAGTATTAATCTCATTGATTACTTTTCTTTTATGGTTTAACATGAATGTGACGAGCGCAGTCATTCAGTGAAATTGTGATTGTGTGATGGTGAAAGTTCTTGTTTCATCCAAACAAGATTTCAAAATTTAGGACCAGACTAAGGCTAGTCGCTGTCAGAAAAAAATGTATCATGACGTAAAAGGGGAATATTTAAATGGGAATTCTAGTTTTGGATTAAGACGAGAAGGCAAGAAAGGCTAACACCTTATTGGCCAAAATGTATTTATCTATAAAATATGTTGTTCTGTAGCAAAAGCAAAAAATGAGAAAATGAATAAAAGGTTGCCATCTTAAAGCTCAGATCGATAGTCATCTCAAAAACAGCTGCGAGAATATTCACATGGCTGAATGTCGAGTCAAATTGTGAACTCATAAAAAACAAAAACCCTGAGACACTGGAATGAGAGCAGTGATTGCTCGGGATGTGTTCAAAGCCCAATCAGGCTTACTCAAAAACTGCAATCTCCTCATGCTGAGTCACACCTGTACTCACCACTTCCCCTCTATTCCAGAGCCCATTTGATAGTTTTTTTTTGTTCATCAAGGATTGTTCCTATAACTTAACAATTCCACTGACGCCTCTAAAGCATCTGTTTAACCTTGCCTTGCTGCTAGAAAAGTGTGTCCTCCTTCTTTCCTAAATTGTGATGTTAAGAGGATAAAATCAAAAGCCTGTGTTTTAAGAACTCGCAAAGGGAGGTGTGCGGGGGAACTTAAGCAATCTGTGTGAAGTGTTTCAGAGGCTGATTAGTGCGGTTTGAACTGGAAAATGTCAGAAGTTTGTTTCATTTGCCTGGACAGCGTCTCAGGTGCTCTTGAAGTCCAGCGAAGACTTGGAGTGGAGAAGAAAGATAAGAAACAACTGGAATTTGATTTGCTCGCTCCTCGTGTCCTTGGAGAGAGAAACATAGTGCTGCAAAGTGATGGGGCCACTGGACCAGAAAGCTTTTTTGTTCTGTGGTGGTAATCAAAGCATCCTTGCTTAAACGCTTCCTCCTTCAGTCAGAACACACACACACTCGCACACTCCATCTTCCACTTTCACACACACTTCTATACCATCCGCAACCGTGGCGACAAGACCGTGTTAGATCAAATTAACTTACACAGCCACTGACCCGAAAGGCCAGCCAGCACAAAGGCTCGGTACACATGTGCAACAGCAGCTGTGTGGATATGGGATTGTCTTTTTCTGTCCCCTTGTTTTTTTGCTGAATGTTGGAGTGGTTGACGCTCATAGAAACGCATGTTAAGTCTAAGCAGCACAATCTTGTCCATTTTTTTTGTCACTGATGTTCGTATATATTCAAGAAAATAAAGCATCAAGAACCATTTAAGAAGCCTTTATTATCACGTTTGTTTTAACCCTTGTGTCATCTCAGGGTCATCTCGTATGTTGTATCTTTGTGAGGGTGGTATGTAAAGCTGTGGTCAAAAATCATGATTTTTCTTGTTTTTTTATATTTAAGTTTATGAAACGTGCCAGGCGTTCTTTTTCAATACATATCAAGCATATTTCCATCCAACCAGTGTTCACTAGTTTTATCTCTCCCCAGAAACCTCTGGCTTTTGTGGCAGGATGATAGCAGGCCAACCAAGACACAATCTCCTCTGAATGTCTTGTTTGAATTCAGAAACTGTTAGTTGTCTGATTACATTCTGGTTCTTTTGGACAGTTAAGTGACATTGGATTAGATTAGATTGACTTTATTAATCCCTCTGGAGCTCTCCATTGGGAAATCTGGGTTACCAGTTTGGTACAGCAAGTTTCATAAAAGCACGAGGAATTAATGAGTCCCTGAGTCTATTAGTGTTGCATCTGGGGAGGAGCATTTGTGCACTCCATCTGCTTCTCTGTCAATGATGATGGAAATTAGAGGATGACTGTCAGTCAAGTACCAAAAAGAAAACACTTATTATAGGAACGGCAAGATAACAACTCGGATCTTTTGTGCTAATATCCTTTTTCAACAATATACACATTAAGAATGATGAGGTACCAAGACTTGCTTGTCATCTTTGTGAATGTTCCCATCATTTGCAATAAACGCATCCCATAGTAAGATCATTTCAGTGTTTCCGCTTTCAGCGTAGCTTGCTTCAGACCCAGCACTGTGACAAAATCACTCCGGCCTACCCTCGCTCAGTGTGGACCAGGATGTAAATCTCTATTGAGCAAAGAAAATTCCCCCTCATGAACACTGTGTGCTGCAGTGCAGTGGCGTCCTCACGCATCGCTCTCCGACATTGTCTTGTTGCCGTGTGAAAGCAGTCCAAGCATTAAAAGCTCTAAATAAAAAAAGGAAACAGCAGAAAGGAGAAGCTGTGGAGCACGGAAGAACAGAAACACAATATCATTTCATGCTTTGTCAAAAAATGGCTTGTTTGGACCGTACAGTCCTATTTCTACAGTTTGTTCCACAAGACTGGTGCAGTGACTGAATTCCAAGTCGCTCTTCTGCATCTAGAAATGAAAGGGAGGAAAACGGCCTGCCATGTTTTGGGGATTTGTTATTTAAGTATAGACAGAAAGCAAACCCACTCGCTGCACCAACAGAAGGGGGGGAAAAAGACTCACTAAGAACTCAGTTGTCAATAAAAAGTATCATCTGTGAGGATTAAAGTATTATAAAACTTTCTGAAGTTTAGGACAATTCTTGTTGTATTTCACATCTGGACTGCAAACTGATTATCTCTGGCTAAAGAACGAGGGATACTGGTTTGAGAATTGCCTTTATTTCTTAAATATACAATGATATTTTTCTGAAATAATTACTCTTTTAAAAAAGGTACTCTCTGATTCAGGAGGAGCAAGACGGTTTTCGTCCAGGTTGTGGAACTGGGGATCAGCTCTATACCCTTGGCAGGATCTTTAAGGGTGCACGGGAGTTTGTCCAACCTGTCCACATTGTTTTTGTGAATCAGGAGAAGGCATTTGATCATGTCCCTTATGGAGTCCTGTTGGGGGTGCTCTGGGAATATGAGGTATCGGATACCCTGCTAATAGCTCTGTTCTCTTTACAAATGAAGCTAAGTGGTAGTTCAATCAGGAAGACTTCTTGTGTTTCCTTCTCATGACTCTTTCACTCAGTTGGGACTTTCTCTCAATTCATTTCTTCATCACTCCAACTGCCATCAGGTGCTACACCTCCTCAAATCATTGATCACAGCTCCTCAGCAGTTAACTTGTTGATTAGAAAAACCACGTACCACCACCAGTGTCAACCCCCTATCATTCGACAAACTCTGATGGCTGGGGGCCTAACTGCCAAAGTTTTTTTGCAATTTCGCAACGTTAAAATATATTTTTAAATCCTAAACCTGTGTCAAAGTCTCTCCTCAATGAAATGGAATCAATCCTCATAGCTGGTAATAAGTCGGACTAATTTCCAGTGAGGGTTGGACTCTGTCATGGCTGCCCTTTGTCCCCGTTTCTGTTCATAACTTTTATGGACAGAATTTCTAGACTGGTCACCTATTTCTGCGGATGACATGGTCCCGCTGGCCTCATCAGACCGTGACCTTCAGCCCTTGCTCGGAAAGGTTCTCAACGGAGTATGAAGCAGCAGGGATGAGAATCGACACCTTTTAAATCTGAGCTCATGGTTCTTAGTCGGAACAAGTTGGTAAGGAACCAACTTACCTATGGTAAGGAACCATGAGTAGAACCAAAAGAACAAGATTGCGGACCCCGACATGAGTTTTATCCAAATGTTGGCTGGACTCTCTCTTAGAGATTGGGTGAGAAGCAAGGTCATCCGGGAGAGGCTCGAAGTAGAACCACTGCACCTGCCCATTGAGAGTAGTCAGTTGAGGTGGCTTGGCCATCTTATTGATAACTATGCCAAAGATGTCATGATTATTTGGCCAATCAATGGCTGTATATTTCATTGCTCATGGAATGACTTATGATCCACAGAAGAAGGAGCTTATTAGTCATTAGGATTGTTTAAAACTTCTGGCAGTTTGAGTCAAAATGTTGAAAATTTTCCCAGTTTTGAAAACTGGTAACTGAGGACCTGCTGTTTAGCTAGAGATTAAATTGGTCGTCTTTGAAGCTCAAGTGAAATCAGTTAATAATATCAATAAACTTTCAATTATTGACGGTATTATGGTTTTTGGATTTTCACGCAATTAAAAAAAACATCAAAAAATAGGATTATGACTTAATAGTTTCCTTCATTACTGTAGATGACAGGAGTCGTGCTGCCGAGAATGTTCCGGCTTTATTATGTTTATCCTTCTCTGAGGGTGAATAAGAAATAATTGCCAACAGCTTGATTGCATTACTAACAATCAACTTAATTAGGTTCAAGTTTAATTTGAACAAATGGACGGCAATATAATCACCCGTGACGGGAAATATGACCACCTCGTGGGCACATTTATTTTCCTGGACAAAATGAATGGGGGGCAAAAGGTCCAAACGACGTATGTAGTCGTCTACTTGTGAGTCACAACACTTTTGTTGCAGCATGTTTAACACATCAGATACAAATACTGTTGAGCTGCTGGTTATAATAATATGCTATCGACTGTGTCACAAAGCATCTTATGCAGAGGGAAGAGGGATCACATATCAGATAAAGCTGTCAATGCAGCCTTCAATCAGATGTTGCAGGGCTGAAGTGAAAGTGAAGCAGATGGTGCAGACTATTGATCCAAAAACATGCACACCCACTTCCACTGACTAACAGCTCAATACTGGACCATTATAGGAAAGACCCCGGCAGGGGGGGATTCCTCCTCCTAATTCTACATCTTTGGCATGTTTTTCTACCAAGATCTGAAACCATTCTTTAGTATAAAATGGTAGTTGTGTCTTATTAACTTCAAAATAGCTGTTAACTGACCTCTCATTAAAGGTATAAAGGTCAACTAATGTGTTGATTTAAGTGTCTCTTGAATTGATCTTGGACACCAGGTTTGTCACTGCGGGTCTCCACCTCCAAGAGACTCTAATAAAACAAGCAGGGCGTGATTACAGCTGGCTGTAGAAATGGCTGTAGTGAAGCCATTATTACGACATAATGGACTCCGCTCTCGTTCACTGAGATTTCAGAGAGGGGAAGAACTTTATAAATGACTTAATTATAATAACTGTTGAACTTCAAAACACGGTCACGATGAGAGACTTACTGCATCTTGGAGACTTCAACATTTGAAAAATGTGATTAAGTCACGAGAGTTGGGTTTTCACATTATTAGCCCTTTAACCCTTGTGTTATCTCAGGGTTAAGGTGACCCGGTGGCCTGTAAACAAATGTGTTTTGTGTTTGGTCGTTCACCTTGACCCTGAGATGACACAAGAGATGAGGTCAACATGATCAGTTCAAGGGAAAGGGTTTATTGTAAGGGGGAAGTGAAGGGGAATGGAGGATCCCATTTAAAGTCGAAATAGTCCAATTTTGTTGAAGAGAAAATTGTTTTAAAAAATGATGGATACTACAACTAACATCTCTGTGACTATTTTAGGGGAATAGCAACTCTATTAGGTCAAGGGAAAGGGGACACCAAAATAAAATGTATATATAATGAGTCCAGTCATTTCAAACAATTTGTACTACACAGTAAGAAAGGGTGTTTTCCTGAATTTCAGCTATGCAGTTCGTACCATATTTGATACATATTCAATTGGAATGATTTTCATGTTGACCCCTTTGGCATTTCTAAGAGCTACTAACAGGTTGTTTGGTTTTCAAATCGTTATTTGTATTCGCTTAAAAGGCTGGGTATTTCAGCAAGTGCAAAAATGACTAAAATGACATACAAAGAGGGTATTTGACGAATATACAACTTTAACTGAAGCAAGTAACACAGAGACAATTTATTCGTGAAAAATACTTGTTCTTTTAAATGTGAGCCATCAAGGTCTTTTATTGGTTCTGAAGTACTGATTAAAGCTTTGGGCACTCTCCTGACGCTGTCTTGTAATTCTTTTGGTCCTCCTTGAAATTGTTGATTATTAAAATAATATAATTCAAATTTAACTCTTTCTACTCACCCCCGATGTCGACTAAGGGTTGGATTACAAATCTTATCTGTTTCTCTTTAGAGTTATAGGCAAAAAATGCAAGTTTTGTCCAGGGACTGGTGTTCAGTCTTCCTCGCCCAAAAAGATGCACTTATAAATATTCAATAAAATCTAAACAAATATATATTTAAAGCTTTTGCAGTGTAGACGGTGGACTTGAATCTTGCCTATTACTCTAAAAAGCTTGTCCAAAATAATTTCAAGCAATCTTTTTTTTTCATTAGAACAAAAATGTTAGGAATATTTATACCTTCAGATGCATCATGGAAGTGTTTTAAGCATATTAAGTCAGTTAGAGTAGACAGAAATGCACTCTTAAGGAGTCTCATCTAATCTTTGATTGGTTACTACTTTTCTTGTAGTTACATTAGATGAGACGTCCTGACAGTGACCAACACAGAAATACCTTAAGCTGGAAACTGAATGTAGAGAAGTGAACTTAACAGCTCAGAGAAACGATGAATAAATTCAATTTATGGCACAAATATTAGAAGTTAGATTGTTCATATCGTGCATCTGCCAATGTTGAGGCCACTTTATGCTTAAATAAGGACTTTGAAATGTTTTTGAGAGCACTAAAGAGTGTTTTTGTCTGTTTCATGAACTTCTCAACCAAGATTTACTGAATCTCTACGCACCTTTATGGAGCAAAAATAAAAATATTCAGTCGAGTCGTGGAACATCATCATTGGCACTTGAAAGCGCTTTTGGCCAATTGTAAGTATTTGTTTCAAATTGTTTAATTTTGTTATTGTTGTTGTGTTGTTTTGTAAAATTCGTTTTTTCTCGAGACATTTACACTGGTATCTGCTCCGGAGATATGTAGCTTCCCTTTAGCATCATCTACGTCACTAAGATGGCGGCTGTCAAGGGCGGAAAGTGTCCAATCGAGCAACACTTAATTTTCCGGCCATTTGAGTGCTCATTGCGCACTACATTTTCGGACACTGCTCATTGGGACGCACCTGTGCGCTCAAAATATTAAGTGCAAGTGCAGAAGTTTGCGATTGGAGTTCAACGGTAGGTTGGATCTTCCTCTTCAGCAGTCAAGCTAACTTTTAGCCTGAGGTTCACTGATGTTCGTCCATCTGACTCCAGCTGCTGGAGGCTGCTAATCTTACAGTCGAGTTCATGTGGAAAAAAAAAAACCCTCAGACCAAACCATTTTCTGTACATTTTTATTTACAAAAGGTATTAAAATTCTCTGTACATCCCCTCACTAATGAGGTTTAGCAAATTATTCATGCATCTCTTTGCTCTTTTGGCACCCGCTACGCCTGGCGCGTTTTGATTTTGCAAAAGGTGAGGCAGAAACCTAAACCGAAGGCCTAACTGATTCATAAACAAATAACCAGGTCTGCATTTCTAACATTAATTGACGTTCAGTGTGTGAACAGAAGAAGTTATCGAGCATCCCATGCATTTTTTTTCTTTTTTTCCCGGAAACAAAAATAGTAAATAAAACAATCTTTCATTGTGTTGTATAAATATCTCTTAATAATCTAAATGTACACATCTTTTTCAAGTCAGTGTTTTATATTTTTCTTCACATTTTTCGGTTCTTTTCTATATTTATAAAACTATCCATAGCTTTAGGTGATTAGATACGTTTCTTCCTAAATCCTATGGAATCACAGTCTTTTTCAAAGGAATTATTACAGCAAAATGGACATGTGCTAAGACTCGGGGAAGTCCCAGATCACAGGAGAGCTCCCCTCCTTTTAAAATCCTATATTTTCATTTACATGAAGTCAAACATTTAAGAGTGTGTTACAGGGATGAAAAAAGCAAACCACAGCTGGTTGTAAAACTTGTAAAAGGAAAAATCGATCGAGAGCGATTGCTGTTATCCTGTTACTGGATTGCAGTTAAATTAAATAATCTTGTTTGGTTTCTTGAACTTCTGGGAAGGAGTTTCTGGAGCGACAAACCTCAGTGAGATGGAGCCACTTTTATATTTTACAAACGGTAAATCACAAACAGATTTCATGATCCGGCACAAGTCCTTTTTTTTTTTTTTTCTTCGTCGTGTTTCTCTCATCTCATACGAGCCACTCTTGGCAGTATTGGAAGTGCGATTTGTGACCTGGTTCTGTCATGCGAAAGAAACCAAACCAGATCATCTTCTTATCTCCGTAAGTCACATGTTCGGAGGACGATGGCGGTGGCAGCACCAAAAGTTCAAAGTACAAACGACACATTTCTTCTTTTCTTTTTTTTAGGCGAAATGAAGTTTTCAGTGATGGTCATTGTCTTTATCGTCAAATATCTTTCGAGCGCACCGTCACGAGGAGTGACCAGCGACGGTATAAAATCTAGTAAGCAGTGTTGCACAGTGCACTGAGGGGCTATCATCAACACACGCTGAGAAACTGGCAGCAGAAAAAAGTCAAACATATCACTTCCATTACAAGAAACCAATTTTGACAAAGAACGTTTGTCTGTTTTGGCACTTTCAACATGTGCTTACGGTTGCAATTGATGGCTTTAGTTCTCATTCATGACGCATTACACCGAAAACAAATCCTTCTTATGAAGTTCAAGCGAAAAAAAAAAGAAACGGCGATGAGTTGCATTGATTGGACTCAGAGTTCCATAAGGCACTGAGGGGTGGAAGGGAACCGCAGTGGCTCTTCCCATGACCAGTCCAGTCGTGTCATCACTGCAGATTATCATGCCAGGTTCCACCAGAGGGGATTCTGCTCGGAGCTCATGTCCTTTTTTTTTTTTTTCTTTTTTTTTTTTTTTTTCCTCTCCGAGATGTTTCGTCACAGTTACAGCAAAGGGATGGTGGAAATGTTTCCTAAACCTGTCTTAACATACAGAGCAGAAGCAAACATTGTGGGACTTGAAGTTTATACAGTTGGCATGCAAACCCAAAATCTGAATGATGTCGTGTAAATACTGTGGACTGCAGAAGTCCAGGGAGGCTGGATCTGACGGTACCACTTCATAACTTGTGCAAACAAGAACGACTGAAACCATTTCTACTGAGAAACAGGCTTTTTACTCCCAAGCATTGAGGCCGAATTCATCAAATTTGAGGTTAAATTACTTTAAATTACGAGAATTTGTAATTAAAATTGATATATTGAAACAAGGCATAAGTAAATATTAAATATACAGTATATATTTACAATAATCTGATTAAAAACTGCAGAAGAAATCATCATTTTTCAGCGTGCAGTCAGCAATTATGTGTGAAAAAAAATATACATGTGACTTGTACGTCACTTAAACATCAATCTGTTATTAAAAATAAACCTTTTTTTTTAAGATCACATACGAACTTAATGATATAATCAATGAACTGTTATTGGTAAAGCATGATTTGGTTGAGTTATGTCCTATATTTGCAATTAATTTTTAACTTGTCTGGTTAAAACAAATCTCAATTTTGGTCTTTTTTACAGAAATGACAAAAATGTGAACCCAAAAAGATGTGTACCGTATTCAAGGTTATTTTAAAATACCCATTTATTTATTTATTTAAATCTCGTATTGTCTCATCTTTTTCCGTTTATCCGGGTTTGGGTCGCGGGGGCAGCAGCTTCAGCATCTTCAACATCAACCGTAATAATTAATGAAACGATTCTTGAGATTTAAAATACTATTTAAATAAATCTCATTTGCCTTTAAACAAAACGATCTGTATTCTTACATCCTACTATAATAATAATAATCTTATTTTCATAGCACTGACATGAAATCATTAACTTAATGAACATCCATTCTTAAAAAACAATTAACAGGTTCATATATTGCATTTATTTTGTGAGAAATCTCCTTTTAACAGCTGCTCAAATTGCAAGATTGACTAATCGGGGTTAAAACCGACTGGCAGACGTTGGGATGTGCGAGGGAATATTGGAAACTCATCAAGCCAGAAAACATCTCTAAATGAATGCTAATGTGGCAGCGACTGCCGGATATTTAATTGGAGTAATGCTCGCTATCACCATCATGATATTAGCGTCATTAGACGATAATGTTCCTCCTCTGTTTGCAAACAAGTGAAAAAAAACAACCCATCATAAACGACGCTGTTAGCTGAAACATTTCCTTCTTTCTCTCTAACCTTGATCGGTCATTATGTTTGTTAATTTTAGAGGACGGTAAACAAAAGTCTGTAAGTATTATTTAGCCTCAGGAGGGATCTGTGTTGGGTTTAGATATTTCCTACTATGACGACTTAAAAGTGCGTAACATGAACAGATGTGAGGGAATAGTTTAGTTGACGTATGTCACAGAGAAATAAATCGTTCATATGTTATGAGGCTTGAATGCTACATCTATACACCAGTGAGAGTTTTGATTGCATCTTTTTTCTCTATAAATGGAAGTCACCGGACTTCATAGACACGAGGTTATGACGTGGTCTTGGAGCCCCCGGCAAAGGTCAGAGTGAGGGCGACACGTGACCCTTTGACTCTATTTGTGTGACCTTAATGAATCATGTGGCCACAGCTGATTAACTTTTTTTAATTTTGTTTATTAATGTTTTTTTTATTTCATTTTTTTTCTACCTCATTTTGTCCTTTCCATTTTTTTGAACAGTATATTTGTGGGTTAAATACAATCGTGCACTTTGATTATATTCAAAAACGTTACCATTGTAAATGTGTGATACAAACATTTTCAGCTGTAATAAAAAATAAAAATAAATTAAACATGTTCAACTGGAATAAAACAGAAAAATAAATTGTAATTAAACATTTTCAACTGTAATAAAAAAGAACGTAAATTATAATTTATTTTCAATTATAATAAAACAACTATAATCACGCATAGATAGAACTATTTATGTTTTGAACTGTAATGATATGATCCGCACGAGGATTGTGAACATTTTGAACTGTAATAAAAAAGAAAATTATAATACAAAATTTTGAACGGTTATAAAAATATTTAACTATAAACACACATTTTGAATTGTAATTTAAAAAAAAAGGAAATTATAATTAGTTATTTTCAATTGTAATTAAAAATATCAACTATAAGTTTTACCTTAATTAGACATTTTCAACTGGAATAAAAAAAATGAACTATAATCGGACATTTTCAAATGTGATAAAGAAAAGTAAATTAAACATTTTCAACTGTAATAAAAGAGAAAAGTAATTTGTAATTAAACATTTTGAACTGTAATAAAAGAGAAAAGTAAATTGTAATTAAACATTTTGAACTGTAATAAAAGAGAAAAGTAAATTGTAATTAAACATTTTGAACTGTAATAAAAGAGAAAAGTAAATTGTAATTAAACATTTTTTTTTTTTTTTTTTTGGGAGTAGGCATGCACACTTGCGTAAATTATAATTATTTTCAATTATAATAAAACTTCAACTATAATCAGACATGGATGGATAGAACTATTTACGTTTTGAACTGTAATGATATGATCCGCACGATGATTGTGAACATTTTGAACTGTAATAATAAAGACAATTATAATACAAAATTTTGAACGGTTATAAAAATATTTAACTATTACAAAATATTTAATACACATATTTTTAATTGTAATTATACAAAAAAGGGAATTATAATTAGTTATTTTCAATTGTAATTAAAATATCAATTATAATTAGACATTTTCAACTGGAATAAAAAAGAAAAGTAAATTGTAAAAAAATATATACTGTATATAAAAAAAATAATGAGACAATTTCAACTGTAATAAAGGAAAATCAACCGTATCACAACATTTTCAACTTCAATAAAAATAAAAAATAAACTAAATGTTGCATATAAACATGAGTGTAAAATATTATTGTATGAGGTTATGTTATTATCTATGTTGTAACTAATATGATGCTTAAACTAGTTTTCCCTTTTGACCAATCTATGAATGAATATTGCTTCTCATGTACTGTATATTTCCAAATCAATAATCTATGAATCCATTTACACTCTTCTTCATTAAACATCTTTACACTGGTTTATCAAGTTCATCATGTCAGTAGGAACAGTTCCAAATATATTCCCTTTATGTTTGTTTTGCTGTTCATCAGATGTTAGTTTAAATGATATTTAAGTAATCATCTATAAAAATAACTTCTGAAGGGTTATAGGATAATCTTCTCTTTATTGCCATTATTTCCTTTTATGATCTTATGATTTGTTGTTCAAATTAAGTTATTTAATTTCTATAAATAAAATATAATGTACAAAAATGCAACTATTTTTGAACATCACATACAATTTTATTTTTTTTTACCAAATTTTCCATTTTTAAGGTAATTTTGGTTGACTAATTCTGATATAAATCAAATTTAGAAAACCATAATGAGGATGACGAGACTTTTCTACTCACCTCTAGATCTTTACACTTTCAGTTCCGTACACATTGTAGCCTTCTCTGTATGTGGCAAAGTTTTGTGTGTTGGTCGGAGGAGCTGGCTTAAAGTTCTGTGCATTCTTGGCCAATTTCAGCCGTTTGGTTTCTTGCCGTGATTTATAACAGAACTCTATCAGAGCCACCATCATGGCCAGCCCCAGCCCTCCAACCAGAATATAGAAGACACCAGCCACATTGCTCAGACTGAGAGCACTTGTCTTGTCCTGGGGGGAAGTGAATGATAGAGTTTAGTGATCCGCAGTGGAGCGAGGACAGCAGAGTCAAATACATCCTGCATCCTTCACACTAAACCTCACTTGACCTTATCTCAACTGAGCAGGATATCTGCTCCATAACTAAGACTTGTATCTGACTCTGAATACTAACAAGTGCCTGTCATCATGTCTTGGATATGATAATGTTGTATGATCTCTGTCTTTGCTCAGGTACTTCTAGATCTAGGTGAATGTAGATTTGTGTGAAAATCTGCTCTCGACCGTGTGGGAAGGTGGTCAGTGTCGCGTAGGTCGACAACTCCCTGTCACTTTTTTTTTTTGTTTTTTTTTCAATCCTGACAAAAGACTTGTACGTATAACTCTGGTGTGAACTCTGCTGTCATACAGTACAGTCAATTCATAAAGCAGATGAAGCTCAAGTTACGCTAAGACCATTTTGCTGCTGCTTACCTACCAAACGTATTCATTAAAAATTTGTTCATTAGAGTTTTACTATTTGCGGTTTAACCCTGAGAGCACGAAAGGTCCCGCGGCTGCGTTCGTCTTCTTATTCGTGGAGGCTTTTATTTGAATCTCAAAGGGTTAAATGGTGAGTTTATTCCATTCATGACTTCCTGTGACGTAATAAATAATGTATTTCCACCCGAAAAATAAACATAAATGAGAAATTGAAGCGGTGAGTCAAGAAAAAAAGGCAAATTTCAAGATTCAGAAAGACTAAAATGGAACCTTAAAAACATACTTGTTTAGTTTCTTTTATTAACACATTATTTTAGTTTTTTCTTTTTTAATATCTTAAAATTAGACAATTTTCTCAAGTATTTTTGTTAATATTTACCCCAGTTTAATAAGATTTTCACTTAAAATAAGACATCAAATGTTTGCTTAGATATCAGCTTTTGTATATATATATAAATATATTTAATAATATATTATATTATGTGTTAATACATTGAATTAAAAGTATATTTTTATGGGGGAAATCTGAAATATATTTTTTTATTAGTTTCATAAAATACAATTATAAATAATAATGATTTATTTATTCATAAGAAACCCTTGAAAATACCTATACCTATTTAAAAACTAGAGTGAAAAAGACAACCGTAAGACAAGAGTTACAATTTTAAAAAAAGTTTAAAAAGGGAACTACAAAACATGGAATAAGCCAGTTTAAAATGGTGTTATTTAAGATGAGTTTTAAAAACACTCTTTACTTTAATCTAATAATACTTTAGCTGGCCATTAAAAATGTTTCCAAACTAAATCTCGGGTCATCTCACAGTTATGCTAACCCACAGGAAGCCAACGAACCCAACAGACGCACTTCTATGCAAACTAGTAACAACACAGATAAATCAAATTTTCATTAACAGTTTGGTAAATAAAAACAGTAGCATAATGGTCAAAGAATCATGAATGTCAAGAGTGAAAATGAGAATAACTTGTTAACTCGTGTGTCAACTAAAGTAACTACGGCACTTTAACAAAAATCCCCGTTATTTAAAGTTTCGATTTACATTATTTAGGTACAGTTTTTTGAAAGAAATGAAGAGGAGAAAAATAAAAGGTAATTAAGTTACAATATTAAGATTAAATCTAAAGAAAAATCTTGGGGATTAGTGCCTGAAAAAAGATGAAGCCATTTGGAACCGGATTACGGTTTGTGGCTTTACTACCAAAAAAAAAAAAAAAATACAAAAAAAAAAGAAAAATGCAGCAAATGAAAATAAAGTTATCTTATCTTGCATATGAACAGTACGTCAAAATGCAACTTTGGAATCAGTACAAAAGACCTGCAGCGACTGACCTTACTTCCAGAGTCCTTGGTTCCACATTCACCCTTATCGTACCACCATTTGTTTTTCAGCTTGTCTAAGATGCCTTGTTCACTGAGTTTCAATACTGCAAGGTTTACAGGAGTTCTTCACGTGGGAAATAACATAAATAACATTATATTATGTTATTTTATGTTATTCAACTTTTAAACTACTACATTCTTAACAAAGCGATAAAGCAGGGCTCCTGGCCGAAGTCAACATCACAGAGAGCAGGCAGTCTACCTACAACCTTCATAAGCCCTAGTCTACGCCAGGTCCCACTCGTATCGCTTTGAGTAATCGGCAGACGCTGTTAACAAGACCCCGAGCAAAGATCGACCTGCGCCCTCATGAGGGAAAACGCTCACGAGGGACTTTCAGAGGGGGATCGTGACAGCATCGCTCAGCAGGACCGCCATCTTGGACATCTGTTCATATCCTCGCTTCAGAAACATTTTTCTAATTTTGTTTGACACATTATCTACAGTTCAGCTGCTTAAAAAATGACAAGTGTATTAGCTGGTTATAACCTCGTAAAAATAGGAATTGATCCAACTTTATAAATGTGATCTAAATTACAAAGACACCATCAAATTTCGGAGCAGAAGTTGTCCAAAGGATCTTTAACATTTGCAGGCAAATATGGGAGCTCAAGTAACATAAATTGAACATTATGAGCCGTTTCTCAAGATTTCTGAAAAAATATCATCAGTTTACTGCAATTATCGTCGGCCTCAGTTTCAATTCTTGAATGCTACTTCCAGCAATATGTAACTGTGTTGTGTTACAGTTCTGGTTAGTTTATAGTGTGTCACCTAACTCACTTTATTGTAACAGATTTTTATCGTTAATATGAAATATTTTAGAATATTAATCTTCTTTTCTCTCTTTGCAATTTAATTTTTTAAATATGTTGTATTTCCTTGCTATGTCTCTTATCAAATGGATGCTTATAATAATGTTAATTTTATTTATTACGTTTATGATATCTATCTATCTATCTATACACAATAGTAAACAATCATTTGTCCCTTATCCTCCTCCAACTTTCCACTTTAATGGTGAATGTTTACAATCTTGGCTTACTAGGAAACAGTCTGGACCCTAATATATTTTCTGTAAATCAACTTTTTTTTTGGATTTTAAATCACTATTAAAGTCTTTTTCTTAAACTCAAATTTTTCCATCACTTCCAAAAGGCACGAGTAATGGTGGATTTTATTTTGCGTTGCCTTTTAGCTTAGCTCTTTCTTCCTCAGAAACTAAAGATAAAGCATATGCAACAAGGAAGTCACTGTATTGATCCGCATTGCTACGTCATGTGATGAGCAAAAATGCTTACAAATTCAAAAACAATACTTCAAACAAAATTTAAAAAAAGCGAAAAATTGAAAAATAGCTTCTCATTCTTCTTCGTTTTATCTGTAATTCAATTATTTACAAAACCTTATTAGTCTTAAAAAAATGTATCTTCATTGTATTAAATATGAATAAGCATTGACTATTATTTTTGCTGTTTCACTAAAATATTGAAGAGATTTTGGACAACGCTACATATGCAAGTGTTTCATCCCCAGCATCATTATAACATTCCTCTTATTGACTTTAAAGATTCAGCAAATGAGTTGCATGTTCTCCCGGTATTTCCCTCATGTACAATCATTGCAATGCTGACATGGGGTTACCAGTGAATTGCGTCAATTTCCCCTTGAATTCATATGAAAAGCTTTAGAGGAGAGTGTCGATTGATAAATGAGTGGCTTGACATCTCCCTGGAAACGACCCCCCCCCCCACCACTACCACCAACCCCCCCGAGGGAATCACAGCAATGCATAATGGACACAGAGAAGATTACGACACTGCATATCCCTCATAGCCAATCCTGAGAAACAAATTGTCAAGACTTGACTATTGTCTCGGCTCACAGAGACATTGATTAACAATTCAATTACCCGCTAACATGCTCTGTGTGTGAAACTCAATCTGGGTTCCAGTGTGTTTTGCTGGAGGGCGAGAAAGTGTCAGCCGTGCGAGAGTGTGTGCGCTTGTATGAAAACAGCCCTGCAGGCAGCTATGTTGCACTTGCCATGTGTTTTTTTTTGGGGGGCCATAAAATGGATGCACTTAAGTGTGTGATCAGTGATCAGTATCTGGATTGCTGAGGGAGGGATATGAAGAAGCATATATATGTGTTTATATTAATAAATATGTATTTAAAAAAAATTATTTACATCTAGATGTTTACATCTACATGCTTTTGATTTTGCGACCCTCTTTTTATAGAGAATATATTAATAAAATATATACAATTATAAAATATATTTCATTATATATACATATATATTACTAAGTCAATCGCACTTACCCTTGTATACAATTTCGAACTAAATCAAGATTCAATATTTTTCCTTTTAAACTTTTTTTTTATTTTTGCTATTTAAAAATATTTTTTTATTTTCTTTCCCACAGGAGGAATTATTTTGTTTTTATGTTGTGTTCCAATGGTTTTTTCTCTGGTCATTTGTATAAACCTATATACATATAATAAATATTTTATTGAGCATTGTTTTGATTGTTTAAGCGCTTTGTGAACCTGGTCTGGAAAAGCGCTATATAAATACAAATCACTTGCTTACTTATTTGCCATATAACAGCGCCATACTTGAGTGGCATAATTACCAATTAAATAAAACGGATTTTATAAACTACTTAAATTTTAACTCACATTCGTTATGAAGATTGTTTTATTATGCCTGGCTAAACAGGGTTTACTTTATTTTGTTTGTTTCAGGAATAATAATGTTGTTATGACTCTTTAAATGAAATGTAATTGAAATTAAACAAAGTTGGCATTCACTTAAAACTAGGCTTGTCTGTACTTGTACATATACACAAATATTGAGCATGGAAAACCATAAATATGATGTTAAGGGAATAAATGTTTTTATAATATATTATATATTATTGATTATCAATTTTCTCATTAGATATTGACTTAAGAATTAGTTGTTTATCATTTAATTTTCACTTCTCTTCATTGGATTGCATACATTATTATTATGCTGGTGTTGTCGCTAAAGATTTGTCTACGTTTTTTCATAATCGCTTCACCGCAGCATGGAGTGAGAAACGATGGCGTTTTAAAATGGATATAAATATCTCTGCGCTTCATGCCTCCTGCCCTCGCGATCAAAACTGATTTGCTGCTGCTGGACTCTTCACTGCGGCCGGGGTCAGCCCATGACAGACGACATTAAGAGCTCACTGACACCGTCCACCGGACTTCGCTGGGTCGCCTGTTATCTAGCCAATTACCTGACCTATATCTCCCCATCATGAGATGACAGCCCCGTCTGTCTTCATATTGACCTGCAACGCATGGAACATACCGCCGCTGCCAAATTCTTTTTTTTTTTCCATTCGGGCCCCGACGCTCCTCGGGACCTAATCAAAGTATTGTTATCCAAAGTTAACACGGTTAAGAGGGGGTTCCCCACAATGCATCATTAGCCTCCATAATGGGAAAACCGTTCATCATTTCGACACAAGACGGGGGAGGGGGGGGGGGGGAGAAGGAGGGGGATCTGGTCGTCAAAAGGGGTCACGGTTGGGTTATTAATGAGCTGGGGAAGAAACACTCGGCATGTCATGAAATCAAACCACAGGTGGTTTATCTAAGAGTCCATTAAAAACGAATCACACACAGTTTGTTTAATTAGAATTCTCACGTTTGCCTGCAAATGCTTAGTCCCCTCAAGACGCCGCTGTTCCCCTTGCTCTCTCCTTGATGGCCTCAGCACAGGAAAATATGCCCCCCCACCTCCACCCCCCCCATTAAGAGGATTTGATCACAGAGCTCTCGGGTTCTGGACCGGTGACACCAGGAAGCTTCTGGATCAATTAATGCAAATCCATCTTTTACGGGATTAGAAAACTTGCACTTTATTAGGGAAAGCTGGAGATTGTTGGCCTTTTTACTGGAAAGGGTATTTGAATATTCAGTGGCCAAATTTAAGAGTGGATTTATCCGCCTGGATCTTCAGGAAGTGGTTAATCTCCGAGAAACCACTTAGTCAGAGACCCTAAAAATCTCAGGCAAATGATCTGCCCTTCAGATGTGAAAGCATTTGTGAACCAAGTTCAACCTTTAACAACTGCAGAGCTGCGTTTTTTTTTTTTTGCCTTCGTGTCTTTAGCAAGAAAATGGATTCACCTGAGCGTGACGTCATGTTTGTCGACTTTAGTCTAAATATAGTCGCCAAGCGGAGGGTGCTGAGCTGTCAGTGCGGTCAAGGCGAATCAGCTGCTCGCGCGACTTCGCCGGCAGCAGCATGTCGGTTTGGTAGTGGACAGTCGGTTTGCTTAAGGTTGATGTCGCAGCGTTGCCGATTACTCTGCACTATAGTACCCGATTGTGGTGACATTGAGGCTGACCTTGGAGTCACCTCCCCCGCTGCCGCACTCTCCCTTGTCGTACCACCATTTGTTTTTCAATTTGTCCAAGAGGCCTTGCTCATTCAGTTTTAAAACTGCCAGGTTAACAGCATTTCTTGAAACGATAAAACATAACTTGTAAGAAAATGCACAGGTCCGTGAGAAATCTAATGCAATGAGTATTTGTGCTACTAGAGCATCGCCATGGTGTGGCTTATGCACCGGCTAGGAAAGGACAAATTGCTTTAGAATTGAAGGAATAAGGAGAGATATAAATAAGGTAGAAAACAGAGTTAAATCTTGGAAAAAAGGTGGCATGGAGTGTTACGTATAGTTTAGAACTGAAGTGTGCGGGATGGGGACACTTGTCATTGAGAAGAGAAGTAACAACAACAAACATGCAATTAACATTCGTCACAAGTGACAGCGCAGCTTTTAAAGGCTAAATTGAAAAACCATCGAACTGTTAAATTAAAAGTGACAACACAACAGTCAGGTAGGACGGCACATGGGACGGAAGGAGAAATCGCAGGAGAGAGAAAAGAAACAGCAAGAGACAACTATGAAATGGCTCTTAGCTTTAAAACACCGGATTAGAAGGTGAATATAAGACAAAAAATCGTTATCGTTACGAAAACCTTTGTATCCAACGGATAGAAAAGATACTACCATTACCTCTGCGTCCACAACAAAACAAGAAGAAGAAGAGAATGACAACAGGGGACATCAGGGTAGGTGGAATACTATAACAACATGGAGAATATTGTTATATTATTCCACCCACCTTAATGCTGAGCCTTTGGGCGTCGCCACACCGTAGCCTTTGGAGTCGAGGTTCCCGCCCACTTTCATGGTGTCGCACGGTTTCCGCTGCTCGATGTACTCGTTCATGGTGGACTCGAGCAGAAAGGCGAACTTTCCCTTTGACTTTCGTACCCTGGCTACGCCATCGGGTGTGGTCTTAACAAACACTGAGGGCTCAGCGGATTTCATGTACGACCACATCTTCTCATACACTGCTATTTTGGAGCGCTGGAAAGAAAAGAAAGAAAGAAGGACAATTAGAAGTGTGCGCTTTGCGAAGTGGGTTTTTGGTGAATTTTGCGTTTAATGATCTTTTGACTGGAACTTGAAGTGTTGAAGTATTTCTAGATATCGAGTTGAGCAAAAAAGGGTGATATCTTTAAATACTTCTGTCAGGCTGTGTGTTTTTACAAGATCATTAGAGACAAGAATTCACAAAAGCCATGTTATTCATTAGAGCCAATGTACTTGGTAGGTAGTAAAAAATGTTCGTAACTCAGAATCCTCAGAACAGCCCTTATTCTTTAGTTCAGTATTTCTCTAAAAAGTTTCCCATCAAGCGTTCCCAAAGCAAATCATCGTCCTCCATCTTAATCTTGCACAACTAGTAAGTAAGTAAGTAATAGTTGTTTGTGAAGCACCTATCTACACCAGGGTCACAAAGTGCTTGAACCATCAAAAGCAATACACATTTAAAAATACATTCAAACCAAAAAGTCCAAGACAACATAAGACAAACACAGGAGTCCCAGAAGATCAGGGAAAAGCCTGCACAAATAAGAATGTCTTAAGATGTTTCTTGAAGGAGTCAGTAGATCCATCAAACACAGAGGGAGAGGAAGATCTCTCCAAAGCTTAGGAGCAACAGCCTGGAAGGATTTCTCTTCTCTAGTCCAGAAGCGTTTTCAGGAACCATCAGTAGATTCTGATCCACAGACCTCAGAGCCCGAGCTGGGGTGTAAGGCTGGATCAGATCACTAATGTAAGGAGGAGCCTGACCATAGCTCTGATAGTAATTAAAAAATGTACCCTGAAAGAAACTGAAAGCCGATGAAGATTTTTAAGGATTGGGGAAATGTGAGTTCTCCTACTGGAGGTCAGAATTCTCACTGCAAAGTTTTGCATTAACTGCAGGCATGATAATAAACTGTTATAGTCCAAACAAGAAGGCACACACATGGATTAAAATCTCCAGATTGTGTTGTGACACCATTTTCCCAAGTTTAGAGATTTTTCTCAGTTGACGGAAACAGTTTTGGGTAATTTTTTTGCATTGTTATTCTACTAGAAGTACAAAACTGTAGTACAGCTCTGTGACGTTTATAGGGCAGAAAACCTTGACAACAAACGACTGCCTTTGAGCAAATTCACATAAAATTCATGAAACTACATTTAATTTGATATCATATAAGAATAATTTGCATACAATTCTACATGTATAAATCAGTTTTTTAATCCAAAATGTACTTTTATGTTCAATTATTTTCTTTAATATTCAACATGGAGGAGCTTTGTTCCTCCACCACAGCAGCATAT
Organism: Callionymus lyra; assembly: GCF_982586985.1. Lineage (NCBI taxonomy): Eukaryota > Metazoa > Chordata > Actinopteri > Syngnathiformes > Callionymidae > Callionymus > Callionymus lyra. The sequence goes on from NC_141826.1 coordinate 12,141,392, forward strand.
TTAAGGGTGAGACTTCTAAAACTCTGTCTAGCAAAGAAATAGTTTTTGCCGTAATTGTATCATGGAAGTTATTTTACTCTCTAAATTTGATAACTTGATTTTAACTTCTGTTAAATAAGCACTCATATACACACATATATTGAAGGAGCACAGACTGTTTCACTCCATGCAGGATTAAACACAAGACAAAATGCATCAATGACCACTTAATGATCAATGAACTACTAGACGTAGTAGCATAAATTAAATCCACTTAAGTGAATTAAAGCAGTGTGTGATAGTAGTCTAAAAATAGCCTCTAAATCTTATTACAGTCAGTGAATTCAACAACGCAGACCCTGATGTAACATCCTTGCAGTGACTCACAGTCGATGTGAAACGGAAAGCGGGTTACTCAGACTCAAGGCTCACCATCACAAAGTGACATAGATGAGCATTTTCCCAAGCGCCTGGGGTCGGGCTTAGCAAGTCTGTAAAATCTAGAGAGGGACTTCACCGCTATCTATAATAAGCATCAATTAAATTATTCAATGCCGCTGGATTATTTCCGAATAAGCATTTCACACTTTGAACAGATCGTGGTCCAAGCTGTGATGAGCCATATCCCTCGTGACACTGCAGACTGCATCCCACGTTGAAATGAAAAAAAAAAAAAAAAAAAAAAATCTCTGGAAAGTCCAAAGAGAAAGTGATAGCGTGGGATGGTTTTCAGGAACTGGCTGTAATCCACATCAACATCAGCTGTTGGTGAATGGTTTGGGGGTGAACAAACGGGCTGCTGTTATGAATACATCTGGAGAAAGAATTGACTTAAGAAGTCAACAAATAATATCTTTAAAATGTACTTTGTGTATACAGTACAGACCAACCGTTTGGACATACCCTTTTTTTTAATGTGTTTTCTTTATTCATTATTGAAGGCATGAAAACTATGAATCGATACATGTGGATTTATGTCCTTAACAAACACATTTGAAACAAACAAAACATGTTTTAAAGTCTATTTTCATCAGTCTGGTCACCCTTTTTCTAATTTCTATTTTGCAAACTTATATTCTTCTTGATGAATTGAAGAAGTTTTCACTTGTCTTGTCTGGGAATTACTTTACATTTTAATGGAGTTGGGGTCATCAGTTGTGTAGTGCAGAAGTCAGGTTGAAACACAACCAACAAACTTATTAGACAGCAAAAACTTTAAATGGGCCTGTTAGGTCTATCTAAATCTTTGGCCTGCATTGTATACAAAATCCTCTATCAGATTTCAGACTTATGGTTGGCACACCGCTGAAATAATGAGAGTAAACAATATAAGAAATTAAATTTCAGTGTGCAGTGGGATCTTCAAGGCAAATACTTTGAATAAGTTAATAGTGGGAAAAAAACATGTACCATAATACACTGCAATTGTTAATTGGTTGGGTTGGAAGATTCAAGTCAAATTTGCTGTCTGATCGGCCAAGAGCCCAAATCTGTTCTCCCCCTTTGTCGTGGAACCTTAAACTGACCAGTAGGGGGTAGTATGCAAATAATTGCAATTTGCAATCCTTAACATACATTGAGAACAACTTTCATATGGTAATGATACCTAGAGGATGGTTTAAATTCCGTACTTTATAGTTGTTACATCCTTTCTTGCGTTTGAGTTACCTTTGGCAAAATATCACTCCCTTTGGATTTTGGCTCAGTTATACCATACTATACCAAACCACTTCAATCTTTCAGTTAAAGATGGTTTAGGCTTTTACTAGTACATAAAACGGTATGGAAGAGTCAACCAATGTTAACCAATAACACAGGAAACCACAATAAAGACATAAATTACAGGTAGACTCCTGTTCTGTACTGTACACACATGCTTTTCCCGTCTCAATGACATGGTATATAAAAAACCTGAATTTACAGCGATTCACATCAATCATTATCCTAGACGGCTAAAAGCTGCGCAAACAAGAGCATATCCATCCCTTATACCGATCCATTAATAAACAAAAGCATTAACCTTGACCCAGAGAAAGTGCTTCGCTGTTGTGCAATCTACAATTTGTAATGTGGGCATTTGTATCGGTGCGTCATGCAGAGGGTGAGGATGAGATGAGACATCGGCGTAACACAAATTAATTAAAAAAAAGTCTCCCTGATAAATGTTACTTTGCTGAGATGAAACGCTTTCAGGGCATTCTCGGGGTCATCGTGTTTTTAAAGTTGATGTATCGGGACAACAGATTAAGGTTGAATCGGATGTTTATTAAGTGTGTGCAGTCTGCATGCGATGGTGAAAAGGACGATTTCCCCACAGATCTTCTTCTCATCTGCTCAGGAGCCGAATGGACCTTCTTAAGCAAGAAAAAAGAAAGGATCTTTGCATTGATTACGGATGACCGACTGTGCTGTCGCTGTCTTTTATGAAGTAAATTCATCAATATTGGTGCGAGTCAGTCGTGCGGCTAAACCCTAAACAAGCTGATTCCACTGCAATATCACCAACCAGTGACACGCTTAAGCTGATTATAACGCTCGTAAGAAACATGGTGAAATCCCATGATCACACCAACTTTATTGCTCCGTTTCTGTGCCATAATGACTGCCATTGTGACAGAGAAGACACTTGATGGATAGGGGTTGTGATTCATTCGCTTGTATATTTGACTATAAAACATGGATAGGAGGGTTTAATGGCCGTCCATATGCTCCAGCGTGTGTTCCGATTAGATGGTGATAACTTCTGTCATATTTCCATGACAAATGAAGCGCGCCGGTTGAACGGCCACTTTATTCTCATCAACTATAGTGACGATGATGATTAATTGTTAAATCATAAAAAGCAAACCTACACTTCTCTGCATGTACAAACTCTATATCCAGCTGTTGTTTCCCAGAAAGTCTGAACAGAATGTCGTTTCATTTTCAGAGTGCTAATTTAAGCGTAAAGCATCTCTGTGGTTTGAGACATTAATTGTTCTCCTTCAAAACAATCTCATAAGACCCTCAAAGCTCAAGTGCTGTTCCATCTTTTACCTCCCATCTGGATCAATTTCCCTCTTTAGCAAGTTTAGAGAAGAATGTAGACATTTAGGAAGTTTTGCTTGCTAGAAAAAAAAAGCTTAAACGTTGGAGTCTCTGATGGTTTTAACATGGATCTGAAGTGAGTCGTTTTTCATGCAGATTAAATGGCTATTTATTTTTCTTCGTCCCAACTACATTCATACATAAATCTCTTGTGGGCCACATAATGAGACTGCCAAATTTGGTCCCATTTAATCTGAATTAGAATTTTTCTTAAATGGGAAAACTTCCTCTGGTAAGCAAATGTGCCTTCAAAGATCCATGATACATTAATTTCCCAGTCGCGTTGTCTGCCAATATTGAGTCATGACCCTCAATAAAAGGAAACTAGGAGCTATTCTAATCTAGAGAGGACAATGATGCATTAACTTGTTATCTCTGTAATAATCTCTCTTGGATGACTTGATGGATGGATGGATAGATAGATACTTAACATATAAAAATACATAAATAAATCATTAAAAGGTGGCAACAAAGAGTAGAAAGTGCATGTCAAGCATAAGGGAGAGATCTGTTGTAACATCTAATGGCAGAAGGAACAAAGGATGTCTTACTTAAATGTTCGTAAACGTTCTGCAGTGTAGAGAGAGGAGCCTGTTGCTGCAGTTACTCTTCTAAGATGCAATAGTGTCATGGAGAGGATGGTGAGGGTTATTTAGGACAAGAGCCTTCATCCTTTTCTACAACACTGCTCCCACAGTTATCCCCCAGGAAAAAAATGTCAACGCAAATTGAATTTTTTTGTTTTTTTATAAAAACAATTGACACTTTAATAAGTTAAGTGGATGGCAAAGGCTGATCACAGCAGTCTTTGGATGTCAAACTCCATAACAAGGGGCCAAAATCCTTTAGCAGGCCAAACAATGTACATTTACTCATAGGAATTTTGAAATTTCCTTTAATTCTTTGAGAGTCAGTTTAATTTAATTATATCTCTGTTTTTCCTACTCCACCAAACAAATACAGATATATGTCTCTTATCTTATCTTAAACAGTGGCATCTTTATAGGTCACCAAATCCACACAAACACTAATCTAGTTAGTTTTTCAGCCACATAACCCCCCAAAATGTATTATCTTATTAATGTTTCTTTTAACATTTATATTTAAGTTTACATGGCCGTGTACTATACCAAGGTGGTCTGATGAGACCCTCAAATGTCGAGAATAAACCTAAAACGGCGCATATCTGGAGCTGCCGCTGGTTTAAAACCCATCTAGTCGATTATGACAATTCAAATTAATATTGAATTCTGTTTCTTAGGCAACTACACACATTCAAATCAATGGTGAGCAAGATTAAATGACTCTGCCTGATAAACATTACCAGTCGACCAATATCTTCCAGCTGAGTGACTGAAATGTAAAACGAAAGATACAAATAAGTTTCAAAGCCTTTGCTGTTCCGTGCCATTCTAAACCCCGCTGAAGCGTAACGTTGCTCTAATCACTTTCAATTACCAAAGTAGTCAAACCGCCTCCCACCTGAGCGACGGTTACATAATCTGTGTAGGTGTAACTGCAGCTACAGAGCAGCCTGTATTTCCTCAAACATTCAGATGAAATGTTAGTCGTATAAACGCCAGAATGACCTGAGATAAGAGGACTTCAGCGTGAGCGGGTTACAGTCGAGAACCCGAGGAAAAGCTTTGAGTCTTCATACTCAAGCAGATATGGATAACATGCCCATTAGGCAATGCATGTAGCGGCAGATAAGAAAAAAAAAACCTTTAAGCGCAAATCAGGCCAGTATATGGTTCACATGTTCCATTATTTATAAATCTGAGCAGATCAGTTTAAAGAGCAGAAATGCAATGTGAGCAATTTAACATATCCAGGCTCAAGGTGGAAAAAAACTATTTTCTAATTCTCTGAAAAATCTTGAACCAAATGCATCACAATGCTACTTTTCCATTAATTTTAGGAAGCGATTCAATCTTTATATTTGAGGGAATTCAGTGCATTCTCCTTTCCATCTTCACATTAAAGTGATAGTTCACCCCAATTTTAAACACTCATTTTCTACTCCCCCTCAATAAGGGTTTGGGTTGTTTTCAGAGTGTTTCGTTCCTTTTTACTTTTACTGACAAAAATGTATGTCCATTTTAATGTAGTGACTGGATCTCAGATGTAGTCGTCTTCATCTTTGTCCAAAAAAGACAAAATCCAAATTCAAATTCCTCCATAATGCTCTTCTATAACGACCATCTTGTATTGAAGACTCGACCTTAGGAATTGTTCTGGAACAACAATTAAAAATTCCATATTTTAAGCTTGTTTAAAGCAGAAGTTTAAAGAATAACAAGGGATACAGACAGGATGTACTGCTGTGCAGTCTGCCGTCTACACTCAAAGTGCTCACGATATTTACTGGAGTACTTCCTGTCCATATCGCTTGTTATTCTTAAAACTTATGCTACAAACAAGCCTAAAAATATAAGCTTGTATTGCGTATCTAACCATTCCTGTTCAATACAAGATGGATGATACAGATGAGCACCACGTACCGACTTAAAATATGGCCTTTTTTTTTCTTTTGTTCCGGAACAATTACTTCAATACAAGATGGTTGTTACAGACAAGCACTATGGGGGCATTTGGATGGTTTTGAGCTCCAGTCGCTACATTAAAATGAACATACATTTTATCTATAACACAAAAAAGAAATGGATTGCTCAGAAAATTATTCCAACTCTTAGTCGGCGTGGGTGAACTAACTCTTTAAAGTCGACAGAGATATCAGATCCGCACTTTAAATAAAGTTTGGAGGTGACTTAAAGGAGGCTTGTCCACCAAAATCAAGATTCAGGAGCAAGAAGAAGGGATATCAGGCTGTGTTGTGATTATCTCTCTTCTTCTAAATTACCACTTAATCCGTATCGACTCACTTCTTATTTTTTAAGTAGTTTTCTTTTTCCACGATGTCTCAGGCAAAGCTGTCTTTTCTCTTCTCGTGTATCTAAATCTACAAACACCTCCTTGTCTGTGGACAGTTTTTCTCAATATCCTGTGCTCCGGGACAAGCTTTATCACAAGAAATGAAAGTTGCAGCTCTGGAGGTGCACTTTGTCATTGAAGTGCCACTTGCTGTGTCCTGAATACCAAACTGACAAATCTTTGAAGCTTATTTCTGGACTCGGCTAGCAGCCTCCCTCGCCTGCTGTTGCCGCTGCTCATCTGCAGTTCGACAGGGCTCTCCGAGGACAGAGCTTCCCCTCCGAGGTTATGCCGAACTCACAATAGTCTATCATCACTTTTGTCAGCGTTCTCTTTTATGCAAACAAGCCCTTATCTTTAAAGGAGCTGTCCCTTCGCTCGTCGCTGTGCTAAAACACAAAGTGACAACAGTGCCTTGGAGTTGTGTTACAGTTTCGACACAGCCTCTCGCAATGCTCATAAATTGCCTCTCAGGTTTTCACACATTTTTCTAAAGCAATAAACCTTGAAGCAGTTATACTGTCAGGTTATTTAAGATTCCTTAAATAAATGAAGAATGCAGACACCCATTTTTAAAATATTACTGCATTTATAAATTAAATTAAATATTACAACATTTATTATTATTATACTTTTAGAATGTGATACATTTTAGCATTTGAAATTGCATTTTTTCTGCAGTTACACCTACAGTGATAAAGTTATAGCGTCAGGCAATTTAAGATTTCTTAAATAAGTAGAAAAAAAATCAGAAAGCTGAGACCTCAATTTTTAAAAACAATATTACTGTACGACAGTTATCCTTTCTTTAGAATGTTATACTTTTTTACCATTTGAAATGGCATTTGTAGCTGCAGTTAAACCTACACAGGTCATATTATAGTGTCAGGTAATTAAGGGTGCCCTTAAATAAGTGGAAAAGACAACAGAAGGCTTAGACCTCAACATTTTTAAAACCAAAAATATTAATGCACAACATTTATTCTATCTTTTTAGAATGTGATTCTTTTTTAGCATTTGAAATATTTCCTTCATAGAGATGAGTTTGATTCCACAGCAGATAGCAGTGACTCTTTTACACAACAAACATAAAAGTAGGGAGAAAGAGTTAAGGTGTGTTTCAGATCTCATGAAAGAAAGCAACAAATCCTTCAAAAGAGGTAGAGCTCCAGATGGTGAATTGGAACACCACTAACATTTGCTAGAAAGGTAATATAATCTGTACTCTTTTGTGTGTGTATTTTTGTTAATACATACAAAACATAATATCTCAGATATATTATTTTTATTGTGTTGTCTCTGGGTCAAGGTGACCCGAAGGCCTGAAAACAAATGTGTTATCTGTGAGTCAAGATGACCCAGAATATACTAATTTGGAGCTGCATATTTTTTTTGCACCATTCTTCATCCTTGAGACTTCTATCCATCCCTGGTTGCAACTCCTTGTAAAGAAACAAACCCATCAAAAATAATGAATGCGTTCTTTAATACCCAACAAGAGAAAAAGTATGTGAGTGCATAAAAACACCATCATAAGAACCTTAACAATGCACTTGACAGATGCTGCGTTGGGGATAAACAACACGGGGGGGAAAAAAAAAAGCTTGAGGCCCTTCTGCACAGTCTCAAGGTGAAGAGCAAACAAAGAAGGTAGTGTGGGGACGTAGAGCCTGGATTCAGAAGGGACTGACTTCCAGACGCCTTGAGATATTCAGCCTCTCACTGGGAACATCAACGTCTCCCTGACCAGCTGTCCTAGTCGAGCGGAGGCAGCTGATCCTTCAGCAAGATCTACTCTTGCTATTCAAATCGTGCACAGTTTCTTCTTTCCCTCAACCTAGTAACAACACATATGGTGACGTAAGGGGCTGTCAAGTAAATAAGCCATATGTCCAATCTGCCAACTTTGTTTGAGTGGATGATTTGTTGGGTTTTAATGAGCTCTAGGGCTGACAAAATGTGTATCAAACTTTGGAAGAATGTTTTATTTGTATTGGATTTTAATTGGGTTTAGTTATGACTGCAAGCGTGAAACATACATTTAAATACTTTAAATTCATTAAATTACTGTTTTTTGTTTCTTTTAATATACTGTGCTGGACAATCTGGTGTAATAAATGGATGGATGGACTGATGATGTAGCAATATTCAATGGATTAAAGTTAAAAATAATAATTTTCTTTTTGGCTTCAAGACATATTAAATTGTTTATGATAGTCATTTAATGCTATAAAGTTCAATAAAGTGTCGAAAATCAATAAATAAAAAACAATTTTTATTTTATTATTTACAATTAAGATGCAAATATTCACAGCGTTTGTGTCAAATTTTGTCTTTTAAATTGAAAACTCCCTCTCTGCAGCTGTCATTATGTCCTGAGGATGTCTGAGCACGAGAGGATACAGTCAACTCCAGAAGATTTTACAGCTTCTGTTTGGACATATTTTACTTTGTAAACAAAGGAAAGCAGTTACGGTCATGTGGTCTGTAATTTCTGTGTTTCTGAGTCAAGTAATCGAAAATACTACAAATAAATCCTTGTTTCTACAGTATCATAATATAATGAATTCATTTTATATGACGCTGTTACACGATAGTAATCATATCGCCAGATTCTTTCCCTAAAAGAGAGATAAATGAATGATTCTATTATATAAATAGACTTTAAAATGATTGTTTTACTTGTTTAATCTTGCAACATTTGGCTCAATCATGTCCAAGTCATGGGGTGATTTAACTACACAGCATTGTGGGTATTATTGTGTTCATTAGCTGCATAAGATACATATTTGGTTGTTTACAATTTAATATCTCTAAAAAAAACTGAACTCAGTAGCACAGATTTCAATCACCATGAATGCAAAAATAAACCATCAAACCACCAGAATGTTCAGGTGTTATTAAACTCGCATTGCAAAGTCAAATCAGGAGAAAGGGAAACAAAATAATAAAATAACAAAGGATAAATTATAAAAGTACCGAACTGATAAAGGACAAAATTATATTTATTAAACTACTTTCTTTTGTGAAAGCCATTATTATTAATACTATTTAACACTATATTGTATTTTACCATGCAAAGGCTACGAGTTAGTCAGCGGTGTAAAAATGAAGCAGGTGAGATCATTAAAAATTAAAGCCCTCGGCGTTGAAGGCGATGACACGCGACTCGTTTGAAATTTTGAAACTGATTTAAAATTTCCAGCTGGCTGATGTCGTATGGCTCTAATTAAGCCTGAATGTATTTCCTGAAAAACAGATCTGAAATAGAACTTGAACTCCGATTAATCAGCCCCGTGTCTTTTTTTTTCTTTTTCTCCCCTCATCAACCCTCTGCAGCTTTAATTAAAAGTCCCTTGAAATAGCAGTTCACACATGTCATTTTCCATTTGAAGACTCAAGGATGTAACTATAGCAGTCGTTTTTATAGGACGCGCGTCCTTGTAACTTGTCGCGTCTTAGCTGTTCTACGACGAGACCTTCTGCCGCCTCATTGTCTGATGCTAATCCTAATCTATAATTGACATCCATCGTCTGAAAGACACCGATTAAAAAAAAAAAAAATGACATCCAGCTGTGTTGCTCTGCAACGACAGGTTTTGTTGTACAATTGAATGGACACAACAATATGTTGCTCTAGATTACTTCCGTGTTTGCAGGCTCTAATTTCTTTTTTCAACCGACAAAATGTTATTTCTTTTAATCGTTGAAACTTGCTTTGTGTTCACACGAGTGCATTAAGGCGGCGAACAGCCCGCAATGGATGTGTTATAGATTCAAGGGAACAATCGATGGAAGCCAATTTAGGCAGGCTTTTTGCAGTCTAATATTATGAGCAATCCATCCTGCAGCTAATAGAAATAGGAAAGATATTTGTGCCAAAAGGCTGCAGCTGTGGAGCATATGAATCGTTTCCCCACCGCTGATGAATAATGAGTGAGTGTAAGATAAAAGACGTGTCACGGTGGTGATTATACATCCGACACTTTTTTTTTTCTTAATGCGACATGCAAAGCTTCCGTGAAAAGCTGTGTAAACTGAGAGTCTTTTACCTCAAACTCAATCACAAGAGGGGCCAACATATTTTAACAATGTCATTCAAGGGCCGAACATATTTTAAATTGACCAAACTTTATGTGACAGAAAGAATGATTGAAAAAAGGAGGAGGTTGATGGGATGATGACCTTAGTCTTTGTTTTTCCTTATATCAAGATGGATTTACAGTATGTTTAAATAATATCCATCTATCTTTTGCGTTTTTAGAGGCTCAATTTATCCTAATTTTGATGTGACTTGAACCCTCATTTAGAATTAAGTTCAGTTAAGTTACATCCGTCTATATATCGATCTATATTTTGTGTTTCTGAAAGCTTGATCTATCTTAAAGGATTAGTTCAGTCATTTTCTACTTACCCTTATGCTGACTAAGGTTTTTTTTAAAGTAATCTCTTCATTTTTAGAGTTAAAGGTGAAAATGTACATCATTGATGTAGTCCAAAAAGACACACTTAAAAACAAATACCTCAATACTGTAACGTCCACTTTGTATTGAGGCCTAAACATGAGGAATTGTTACTGAAAAATCTAAAACAAATCTATACATTAAGGTAAAAAAGGTTTCAACAATAACATGCTTCACAAACAGAAGCAGTAGTAGACAGTAATGTACACAGTAGCATTGACATATATAAATAGGCACCGCATCGACTGCAGCCGGATGTGTATAAAGCGCCGCCATCATTTACAACTACAGGTAGGAGGTACCACAATAATTCGCTGAATTCTGGACAGATTTTCAGTTTGTTCCATATTTCTCCTATATCTATCAAATTCATCTTATTTAAAAAAAAAAATTGTAATAATATATAATAATGTCTGTCTATCTGGTCTGAAGATTGAAAAACAAACCCTGTGAAAACAGCTTGACAAATGAGCGATTCCTGATCACTTTTATAGTGTAAACAAATTATTCCTCTATAGACGTAATGCACTGTAGGACCGAGTGGCACTGTACCAAGATGGCCGCCCTGTATAGACACCGCTTCAGTGGGGTACAGCTGTCGATTCGGTGTCTATGTATACATTCGTATATGTCTATGGACAGTAGACTGGAAGCGTTCCTAAAATTTAGCCAGAGCACTTCCTGTGTGTGTAGCATGTTAGCTTTTAGCCAACCTTAAAAAATAGACTTGTTTGTTTAATATGTTTTTAAGAACATCATTTTGTAGGAAAATTAACCAGAGCTACAGTCGCTACGTTAAAATGAAAATACATTTTGAACAATAACTCAAAAAAGGAAAAACTTTCTCTGAAAATAATCTCAACTGGGTAAACTATCACTTGAATTATTTTCGTGTCATATTTTCCTAAAACAAATCTTTTTCCTTCTACATCAATAATCTCTGTTGCTATGCTTATGTTAGAATTCGTTCATCTTCGTGCTTCAGGAAAATAACTTGAACCGACTTGGTGGTCCACACAAAAGGAAGTTGTGGGGCAGATTTGGCTCAACATGGGACAGTCTACCTTCTGACCTCCAGTGCTCGTCTTCATCAGTGGCCCATTTGCCCGCCGTGGCCGCCCGACTAATCACATCACACGTGTTGACCCTTTTTTGAGTTTGAGTCTGATGCGGGTGCTTTGATTAGCCTCCTGTTTTCGTCACCTCTGAGTTTTTTCCCCCGTTGTTATCACACTTTCTTGACGACAGCCTCGAAGCCTCAAGGTTGCGTTCTGCGGTGGTGGCGCATAAATTTCACATTCATGTCAGAGGGGTTCAAGAGCTGCTCCGACTGTCAACACGGCTCATTTGGAGCAATCCACTGTAGGTCAGCCACGTTGTTCCCCAACAGGGAAACTTTTATCAAGGACGCTACAGGAAAAGATCTATAAAAACGAGCTTGAATTTATTTACTCCGAGGGCCCGGCGGGCAGAAACAAATCATGACTCGCCGCCTTTCATTTCGGGGACACTCACCCTGAAAAACTCCTTGGTGGAACCTGAGTCCAGAGTGCCGTACGCAATCTCCGTCTGCTTGGCCAAATCTTCGGCGCTTTCAATCGGCGACACCATCCTCTCCACAGTGAGGAAGGCAGCCAGGTTGGCAGTGTAAGAAGAGATGATGATGAGGGTGAAAAACCACCAGACGCCTCCAACAATGCGGCCAGAAAGGGACCTGAGAAACAAACATTAATAACGGAAGAAACAAAAATCAATTTACACGCAGTTTTATTTAAACCCCTGCCTTGCTATTAACCAAAAACTAATTACTTAAAGAATATCTTGAAAATACAATGAATATCGTCTTAATGAGGTAGCCAATTGTTTCTTTATTCCCAAAGCCACCAACACTAATAATAAAAATTAATCGTGGTAAATGATTACTGTATTTTTCAGGCTATAAGGAGCATTTGACTGAGAGCATTGAGTTTGTAATCCGCTCTGTAAGCATGTCTATTTACAGACCTTATACACATGTACAATGAAGTACAGTGTCTATTACATATTACCATTCAAGGCTATGAAGTATTACTCTCAATAGCCAGAAGCACTACTATGAAGCCTAGCGGTGTCACCTTGTAGCTTACTAAAACATTTTGACATATTGTTAAGAGCCATGTACCAAATACTTTCCGGGAACAGTAAGAAAAACCAAAACTAATACAGAAGCCACACTGTTTTGTTTTTTTAAAGAAAATGTATAGATTTTAAGTGCGCCCTAAAATAGTCTGACACATATTCGAAGCATTTCGGTTGCAAAAAAAGTTAATTTCCACATACTTCTGCTTCAAATAATAGTTTTACAGAATACTCTTTACTGGTATGGTGTACCTCAATGTGGAAAGAATGTTTTGATGCAAGTAAGTATATACAGTATATAAATGGCATAAAACATATTCCAGACATTTGAGATACCCCCACTTCCTTAACCACTCTATTTGAATTCTGTGTAGCCAACACTTGCGCCTGCATCGACCATATATCCTCTAGTCCTATGTCCAAAATGGTATTGGTTCAATACCATTCTGGTGGTGTGAAAGAAACATCAATCATCGCTGTGTGTGGCTCATTCAGAGCAGAAGAAGGTAATGGAAAATGGCTACAGTTCTTCTTACAGTGTTCACCAAAAGGTTAAGTAGTTTGCATTATGGAAAGAATGGCTTCAGGTTAAGTTAGATTTCTGACAAGAGCTTGAGATACATTTCTGTAACAATGCTATTAAACCATCACATGCTTGTGGTACAATTTAAAATTCCCCATCTTCTATTTAGACTCCTTCAGTTTCTATAACATCCCCCCAAAAAACACAATTCTTTGCAGGGTTAAATCTCCTTACAGACCCACCTGGGTGAGATGTCACATCCCTGCTGCATGAAGGCACCCAGGGAGAACCAGAGGGAGTTAAAGATGCCAAAGTCATTGGGAGGGTCTGGTGGATTCTGTGGGTCTTTGGTCTCGTCCTGGTCCTCGAGGTTCCACTCGTAAGGACTGAATCGGCTGACCAGGAACAGTACCACGCTCACGCCGATATAGGCAAACACTATACACATCCAGATCTCATAGGCCAGCGGGTCCAGGAAGGAGAAAACTCCGGGCTTGGACTTTTGAGGCTTCTTTATCATAATGGAGATGCCCAAGCTCATAAAGGGCTTGGAAAAGTCTATCACCTCTTCTCGCACCAGAGTAATGGTGAGAGGTGCAACAGCTATATCTGCTCTCTAGAAACAGGGACATGCACAAAAACAGTGAGTTACGACCCGAACCACGTGTAGCTGCTTTGTTTGTACACATAAGTTCTGGCAGAAACGCATTTTTAAACACAGTTTTCACATAAATACTGTCAACTTGCTGTAAAAAGTAACAACATTGTTAGAAATACAACATCATAAACAATGTGAATTATTACAAGAGACCTCAAACCCCCCTCCAAAATAATCATTCAACCTCACAATAATTCGTTGAATTTGGAAAAGAGAGAAGCAGCTGTGCAAACTTCCAGTCGGCTGGAATTTCGCTAACATATTCTAGTATTAGCTTTTTGGTGTGTTTTCCAGGCCGTTTTCTCTTTCATCCTCCTCCTTTTTTCTCTGCTTCAATCACATAATGTTATCAAAACACATCCATGGAGGTAGTTGCCTCCTTCTTTGAGTCACGACGGGCTTCTTTGTACAAAGCAAATAATTAATCGCACCCGACGGCTTTACCGCTGGTGTGGGCATATGTTTTATATCAAATAAAATGTTGTTTTTTTAGTCACAAATAGAGGAATTATTGAGTTAACAGGATGAGCAAAATAAGACCAGCTAAAGGGATGTTTTTGTTAGCGTGTCAACGGAACATTGTGAAGGGCTGCAACCATTTAGACCGGGAGCTAGCGTAAGCAGCTCTCAATCAACGGTGAGACAAACAACACAGAAGCAGCCTCAGGTCTAACCTTTAAAAGACAAGTGAAATCAAATTAATTTGCTGGTCAAAAGGTTGCGTTGTTCAGAACTATTAGCCCCAGCTCACCTGCTGTAAAATTACAAGCCTGGGAAGACGTGACAGATACAGAGTGATCTGTTTGAATTATGACTGCCTGGTAGCTACTAAAGTCTATCTATCATTTAATACACAATTAAAATGTGCCAATTATTGAGACAGCACTTTTACTTAGAGTTCAAAACCACATTAACGCAACATATACCAAAAGTTTTCACCAACACAATGGATATATTATTACCTTAAGGAAATATTTAAAAAATACCAAATAAAAGTTGGTCAGAGGAAACATTTAGTTCTGCAATGCATGCTGGGATTCTAATTAAAAATACTGTATATATATATTGAATTATTATTATTTATTTATTTATTATTATATAATTATTTTTCAATTGGAATCGCTATCCCACCTAAAATTACAAACAAACAAAGTAAGTATGAAATATATAAGACTTGAAAAATTGAGTTTTGTTCTAAAAAGAAAATTACTTGAACTATATTTTACAAATAATTGAGATTTTATTGGACATTTATTTATTAAACAAAACTATTTGAACTTCATTACTGTATTTATTTTTTGTTAAACTTTAGCCTTACAGTAGCTTTACATTTATTGAAGAAACTGTTGAAAGTGTCATAGATATATTAGATATTATGTATCAAAGGAGTCCCAAGACACATTTTAATGATTTTTTTGTTATACATTTGCAGTATTAAACTCATTAATTACTTATCCTCCCCCGTGGATAATATTATGTGCCATGTGTGTCTGACTTATTGCAGCCTGATTCCACGGTCTTAACTCTTATGAGTTTTAAACCAGACCCACCTGCCATCCTCTCTTTTTTTATTTTAAATCTTCAAGACCCCTCTGAGGGGCTGTAGAGAGTGGTCTTTTCCTACGCGAAAGATAATATGGCGGTGAAAAAGCGCACCACGTCTAGCAATCTCTCACTCTGATAGTGGGGAAATTGAACAGATGAGAAGCCGCAACCTCATGCATTTTGTATCTGGCCCCTGCTCAACTATTGCGGCAAAAAAATTTGGAATGCCGGAGGTGCTGCAAACGCAACCAGTGCTCCGTCAGATGTAAAACACGGCGTGACCCTTTCGCTAATATAAGAGGCTCAACCTTTATGAAGCACGAGGACATGTGGATCTGGTTGCTTCTCGCCGCAAAAACCGACCGCCGACATTTTGTGAATTTACAGCGAATTCATCACCGACATCAAAACTCTGGTGGCAATTACGGCACCACTTCAAAAGGTGTTTCGATTGTTCACTCATCAAAGTGATCACAGTGTGTCGGCCATATGTTGTCGCTCTACTTACCTTCTGATCACGCTGTAAGGGAAAGAGAGCTCTCTAGTCACAGCAAAGATGGCATCATCGCAATGAACAGCACTGAGAAATGATATCATTTTCTCCATCTCAAGATAATCACCAACTCCCCAGTGCTTGCGGCGGCATCCGACTAAATTCACTCCCAGCCAAGCATTTCTGAGACACCGTTAGATATTGAACAAGAGCTGATGCGTTCGCAAAGCGGGGTTGGTGATCACCTTAAGACAGAAAAATGAGATCTCCTCTCATGTTGAAGTTCCTTGCAAACTGTCATGTAATCAGCGAAAAAGGAGGCTCCCACTACTCACCCCATAGACCAGTTCACCCACCATCCCGTTCCACGTCTTGGTCTCGGGGTCTCGGGCTCCGTACTTCCCATCCATTACTATAGACAGTTTGTACTTAATTCCAACATGTTTGGCGATCTCAGATGCTAAATCGACGCAGTAGCCTTCATATCTGTCATTCCCCTCCAGATGCATATAATTTTTCTTGTACATCACATAAGGCGCTTCCTGTTGGTTTAAACACACACTGGTTTATATACTCTCGTGCATGTCGTCGTCGCACCACATTGAACAGAGATATGCGCGGCATGCACTCGTTCGCTCCCGTGCACACGGACCTCCACGCACTCATAAAATGTAATATGCCGTTATGTCAACATCCATGCAGTCATGCACACACGGTGAATACTGATAGGAGCAGCGTGAGCGAAGAGGTCACGTTGCTTTCATCAGACCATGGAAAGCCAACAGACACCAAGACCAATGCAGCCAACCCCCCCCCCCCGGTCCAGCTCAAGGGTGTAAAAAGGAGGGTGAAAGTAAGGGAGAAACTGCTTATTTATTCGGGCTGGGAGTCATTGGTAGGCGTGCTGTGGGTCAGCTCAGTGAAGGGTGGGAATGGGGATGTGGGATGGGATTCACAAGTAAATGCCCGTGACAGGAAGGGGATCAAACAGTGCCCAGACTGTCAAGCTCATTACACTAATGCATAGCTAAAAAAAAAAAGAAAAAAAAGAAGTGTTTCATTCTCGCCCTCCAAGTCATGAAGGAAATCAAAAAATAATACACTAATCTGGTTCAAATAAATCTATAAATAAAATATGAGGAGAGCGGGAGCGTGCTAGTCTCCTTTTCAAAATGCGGGGTGTAGCTTGTCTTCTCTGGAGCTGAGCACATCCTCATTACCAAAACACTGCTCAGGAGAGCTGGCATTGTCATTACAGCCACACACAATTAGAGTGCAAGAAGGAGAGCAATGGTTTGTTTGTTCTGTGTTGAATGTATTCCCTTGTCTCAGATGCAGCAAGAGTGCTTCCCGTCCGCGCTACACGTCTGCCCTCTGGCTGGAGGTTTTTTAAAGCCTTGTCGTGCAAATATGACGTTTCATGAGCCATTTGTCAGTGTCCAAACATGGCTCAGGTTTTAGTGAGTACGTGCAACAAAGGGCAGATCTAAAAGCCTTCAATAAAAAACATTTTAAGAATATATTCCTCATATAAAACGTTTTTTTTGGAATCAATCCGTCATTTTTTTTACGTTTTCCTTGACGTAAATATGCTTGTATTTGAAGGGCTTAGTTCCAAAAAATGTCAAGTCCATACACATTAAAATTAAATGATACTAAATACTAGTAGAACTTCTTTGTGTGACCATTGTTAGCAAGTCTTAAAAAGCAAGCTTTTGAAATTATTATTATTTATTTTTTTTCACCATGAGGCAGAGCCTTCACAAGAACTGGACTCAAGCCAGAACAAGGAACTTTTTTTTTTACTATCTACAGTCGCTCTTGGTGGGGGAGTGAAGTTTTTGTATTTCCATGATAAGTTAAAATATCCATAATATACTTATGGATAACATTAGTGTCTTGATTAAAGAACCATAAGTATAATTTCCAATATATATTTTAACTCAGAACTCCAATCTCTAGTTCTACGAGCCGATTTTGTTTAATTCACTTTCTTGTGCATAACTTGTACTGTATATATATATTTTAATGTATACATTTTCTGACATTTTCTTTTCATTGTCCCTGATTTATTATGGATACTAAATGAATAATTCTGTTTATCTTCTTTCGTTGAACAGACTACTTATTTTACAACAAATAGTAGATTCCTATTTTACCAACTTTGATTAACCAGAGAAATACTGGCTTGCAAAGGACAAATAATGTCCCTAACGTGCTGTTTCAAATCATCTTTCTGAGAAAATGCGTGAAGATGGTTGTTGTTGTAAACAATCTATCACAAATGTAGATTGTTGAATTGCTTCTTATGACTTTACTGCTAATAAATGGCCCCCAGGATGAAGGCCGTTTAAAATTAAATCGTCAATAATCATCATCACAATCTCATTTCTAGACTGGAACAAACTTGCTTGAAGATTTCTTGTCAAGCTGAATTATCTTGCTGCATGGACACATAATCGCACTCATACGTTTAAGCGATTGTTATTTATCTTTCTTTTTTTCCCGATTAGCTTGTAAAGAAAAAACGTTTGTTGGATAACGATATACTGGAGACGGCTCTGAGAAATGATATCTTGTTTTTATGGTCACTATTATATGCTTGTAAATATGTTAATTAAATTAACATTTAATAAATGGTAGATGACGAAATCCAACAATCTTTAAATTATTTTCTAGCATTGCATATTGGCTGATAATAAAACTTGTACATCCACCTGTTCAAAAATGCTTTCTAATGATTTTATTTTCTGCACTTGTTTTACCCTTTTTCACGTTCGTTGTTATCCTTTGTTGTAAAGCGTCTTTGCTTGTCCCAAAAAATGCTAAATAAATATGATGTATTATTATTATTTGCTGACACTTTTACCAGATCGGTTCCTGTTCACACATGAATTTAGGAGACGATACTAGCTAAACAGGGTATATGAAACAACAACGTAATTCAGTGATCTGCTGATACAGAAGTTAGCATTTTTAGTTTTTAAGTTTAAATATTTATGGACATTACACATTTTTACAAATAAGCCCTTTCGAAAGTAATGAACTAGAATTTTGGATTAGCATCACTGGTCAGCAATTATTGGCCTGTATAGCATTAGCATTAGCATTGATAGATCAATATGATAAGTCATATTACTGTAGATTACTTTGGTCAATAAGGATTTTGTAGCCATGTCTTGCAGATAATAGCGCATCAATATGGTATTTGGAAGTTGCATTTCAACACAGAACACATGGAGGAGCAACACAAAATAGATCCGAGAGGTGTTTAAAAAGTTAAGGCTTCTTCTTAATACCAACTCGGATGTGTTTTATTTTGCGTTGCCCAGCTTGAGAAACCATCGCTGCATGATCCTCTATCATTCTTTCGGCTTATATCCTAAGTGTCATTGAACATTTACTTGATGAGGCAGACAGGTCTACTTACGTATGCGTTTGTATGCTTTGACTAACTGATGGAGTCAACATTACCATTTATACCATTATTGTGATGTCACTGCTACGACAGGCCACTGAAGTATGGGAACTCAAAATGCTTTGACACCCACACGGATACAGTTGAAACACTCTTCCCGAGTGGGATCGACTGTTTCAACATGTAGTGAGTGGATGGAAAGCAACACAAAAAAGATGTGGTTCTACCCGCCCAGGACAGAATGTGTCACTCATTGGAATCAACACCATGACCTTGAGTGGCAGAATACGTGAAACATTTAAAACTGCATGAGAAGTGTACCATAATAGTAGTGACCACAATCGTTCGGTTTTCCACTGAGGAGTCGTTGGTGACCTGCGGGTCCATAATATTTACAAATCGAGTGAATTCGTTCCAGAACCCAATCTGCAAATATACAAAAAAAAAAAAAAACAACAAAAGAAAAAAAAACACTGGTTAGTGATGTTGCAGTCTTTGGCAATTTTTAATTTCATCCCAAGAGTGAGACTCAAGAGCACATGCAGCAAAAGGCAAGCTTTAGTACTACTGCATTCCACCATGATGCACGGCTAATTAAAGCAGCGCTGTATTTCCCAGGGGACTGCTTCCGGCTGCCCTTAAGTTCAACTAGAGCAGCGTGGAAATGAGGTGAATATTAATATCATAGAAGTGGCTCAGTAAACAACATGAAAGTACATTTACGTTGAAAGTCAACTGTTGGTTTTGGCAGTCTGGAATATTCAAACAGTCAGTATGCAGTGCATTTAAAAAAAAGAAAAAAGAAGCCTGGCTGCAGTAGACGAACATATGGTGAAGAACTTCTATCCCTCTCGACTTCAGCTTCCCAGGTTTTATGGTAAATAATTGATATTCTGAACTGCGTACATGCTTAATAATTTAGCATAATATTTGAGCGGTTTCGCTTGCGCGGGTCCTGCCGCCGCAGCGACTCAGCATTCTGGTGCACAGATGCTTAAGTCAAACCAATGTCAAGTGTTTGTTTTCCCATCTGAAAAAAAAAAAAAAAAAAAAAAAAATATGGCGGCTCTGGCTCGTGATGAAACATGTTGCATATGTTGCTGCCAAAAGTCTAACTGTCGCTGGCAAGACCTTTTCTCACATCTGGAGCACATTTTCTCCCCTTTTTCAGATCCTTAAACATTTTAGCCGGACAGGTGTGCGGATTTCGACACCAAATGGTGGCGCTAGAAAAAAAAAAAAAAAAAGAAGTAAGAAGTTCCTGGAAATTCGAATTGTGTTGAGAGAATGTTTGGAACCATATGTTTTGTGAATTCCTTGTATTGCTGTGAATCAAATATAACATCAACATTTAACTAGGAATTCTGCCTTATTTGTAACAAGAAAACATCTTTAAAAACACTTTAAAATTAACAGCCACTGAGGGCATTTGTCTTATTCTTTTCGCGATGTTTTAAAGAACATCTTGATATTATCTTAGTATTTTTTTTCAACCTATCTTAATTATCTCTGTTTGTTCTTCTCCACAAAATTGTCCCATCAAACGTCTTTCCTCCAACATCAGTTTCAATGTTAAAGATCAGAACAGATCAAATAGAAACTTTCATTAATGGCACTAAATAGTACCTTTTGTTCCCGACTAATACGCCCAGGAAGGAGAGGTTCTGCTTCTTTCTTCCCACTGCTGTCGGGTCTTTTACTAAAATATTATAATGTTCATTAAAAACAACTTAACTAGTACCAGTAGTTGTCTTGCTATAAATGTGTATTGTTGTTGCTTTATTTAGAATTATTCATGTTATCGTATATTATTATTTATTTTGTTGTTATTTAGTATTATTATTGTTTTTTTTTTTAATCTTTATTTATTCTATTTTCTTGTTTTTTTTCATATGTGTACTGTATGTCCTAATATCTGTATGTACTTCGGAATCAAATAAGATTTCAATCCATCAATTTCAAACTCAGATTCAATTTAATTTATTTCCAGACTTTGTTTTCCAGAGCTTCTTTTATTAGATGTGATTTGTTCACTAGATGTTCTTATTTAAAAGTGTAAAATGTTATAAACATGTTTAAAATGTGTTGATTAAATGTTTGTATTACATTCAATTATATACATTAAAAGCGGTAGAAAAGACTTCTTTGAATATCAGATTATTTTCTCTTCAAACTTCTCTGTTGTTTAGAGTGATATTTAAGTAAAAGTGTTTTGTGTGATTGCTTACGCGATAAGACTGCTGCAGTCCTGTGCTGTTTCCCAAATCGCACACTTCTCTGAGTGCACTGGTTAACAGTACACGTTAAGATAGTGCACATACTTGCCACTGCGCAAATTTCCCCAGGTTGGTACCGTTGTAGGTAGAATTTCGGTCCCCCCGTTTTCTACGTGATTACGTCAAACGCTCTTTAAAATATATTTTATGGGTTAAAGAAACGTCAACAGAACGTTTACATGATACTTTTTACAACACATAAAACATTTATATTGACAAAAAGACGATGTTCGTCAACATAATCACTCCATAATTTAAATTCCTGGTCTGACGATGCATGTTACTTTGACACCAACGGAAGTGTAGGCGCTACATGTGACGAAGCCGCTGATTGGCTGAAGCTTTTTTACTAATAATAACGCACAACTGTACTATGCAATATAAACATTCGAGTTCCGAAAATAATTCGCTTTTCAAATAACAAAAATGTTAGAATATTCCCTTTTCCATAACTCACTCTACCGGTCTGTAGTTCGGATCATAAACAACTCAGTAATTATTTAGTTTTCATTTTGATTTAAATCAATTATTAAATCTATATATGCCCACTTCATTGAACAAGTAATTTTATTTTTATTTAATGTGTTCCTTTTTTGTAATACTACTTTTTAACGCTGATTGCAACCAGCTGTTGGAACACTATCGCCGACACTTGACTGCACTTTTCGGTAATTAAAACAAGTTATTAAGTTGTGTTTTATTGTGCTATTATTGTTGTTGTGTTGTTTTGTGGTAAAATTAGGTTTTTTTTCGAGACATTAACGTCGGTATTCGCTCTGAAGATGCGTCGTCAGTGACGCATCTTTTATTTAACGTCATCTACATCACGAAGATGGCGGCCATTAAGGGTGGAAAGTATCCATCGATCTACACTCAGTTTTCTGGCCATTTGAGTGCTCATTGCGCAAAAAATATGTTTATAAATTTTCATTGGGATGCACATGTGCACTCGAAATATTAAGTGCAAGTGCAGAAGTGCGCAATTTGGGACACAACGCCAACACCCTCCCCCCTCCCACCCCGGGCGGCTGGGACAGATATTAGCCCATGTTTCATGGGTGACGATAACGGCTAAGAAACCTCGTCCTCCCCTCTGTCGCTGCACTGACCAGGGTTGCAGCTTCTGACAAACTGCTGTCGAGCATGTCTCATCGCCCCTCGCTCCCTCACTCTCTCTACCCCTGTAGCCTCTCTTCTACCATCCATCCATTCCCCCCTCCCATCTCTTCAGTGTGTGTGTGTGTGTGTGTGTGTGCTGGGGAGGCTGCTTGATTCTAATTGAAGTGCTGGCTTTAGACGGCTGGGAGGCATAATCATGTGCCATATCAGAACGAACCCACACTTATCATGCTAACGAGCAATTCACAGCTGCCTCCAAGAACTGAGGTTCGAAAATAAAAGCAGAAAATCATGATAAGTTACCAGAAACTGCCTGTAAGCGCTCTTGAACTTGGAGGATTTTTTTTTTTCTTTTTCTTTTGTCACTTCAATTAATATCAGGAGGAAACGGAGTGGATTTTAAAGAGGTGTTGAATGAACCGCGAGAAATGTGAGGAGATTCAATATTATGTCAACAGCAGACAGAAAGACTTTTAATGATCTCGAATGATCATGGAGAAAAGGAGAATAATGTTGAATAACAACACGCTTAATATACGCTTTACTCCATTATAAACTGCAAAGGGAGTCATGTCGTCATCTGTCTGTGTGTCTGTTTGCAAAACGACTCATAAACGGATTCAAGTATTTAAAGGAAAATGTCTTGAAATGTTAAAAAGGGCAAAAAAATACATAATTTAATGTTTAATAGGGATTTATCAAGGTTTTACAGTTTCTGGTATGGCTTTTCACTCGGGGTATTAGAAAATACGGAATAGGATACTTTATCGATATTTGACTTCAAATCATTTTTTTCATTTTAACTATAGTTCTTTAACGGTTCAATAGAGTATGTTTTCAATAAAACATCAAATTTAAAATAACATTCAAATATTCCCAGCGTTTGTTCATTTTTGTGTTTTTATTTAACTTCCTGCCACTTGATGGCAGCAGTCATATGGCCACTGCATCTAAAGGAACAATGAAATGCTGCGAGATCCCTGTGATGACTGAGGATGAGAGGATGCAGCCATCTGCAGCAACTTTTAAAGCTTATTTCTCAACATACTTAGGTTTTAAAATGAATGAAAGCAGTAACGACTTCATCAAGAGTCATGTGGTCTGTAAATTCTGAAACACCAGAGTCAAGTACTTGACAATACTACTAATATATCCTTGTTCCTACACATTTTCTTGCCAATACCCACCCCTACTGCTTACTACAGAACTGGCTCTAATGAAAAATCAAAACACTTTAAATTAATCCCAGAAAACATTCAAATGACTCTTACTTACTTCATGTGCTATATTATGTTTAATAATAGTTTGGAATTGCAGGATGACTTTGCAATACTCGTGATGCTAAGGCTGAATTTTCCATTAATACAATGTGGCAAAAACTTCCTTTGTAATTAATAATGTTGTTTTATTAATTGCATTATATGGCAATTATTTTCTTTTTTTATGTCAAATTATTATTCAATCCAATAGATATTAGTCACATTTGTGTTTCCAACTTTTACATCTATCAGTCTATTCTTCATTAAAACAAATGACGGTTGCTTGTGAAATTGCTAGTATTCAGTGTAACTTTTTGGCACACCCAAACATACGGGCATCATTCACGGCCTGCAGGTTTCACTGAAAACCTTCAATGATTAATTTCAAAAAGAGTATTTTGGCCAAAACACCATGACTTTGACAAGCACACTTTGATATTTTTACAGCTATGTTCTGAAAAGGATGTTGGCAGAGATCCGGAATTTTTTTTTCTTACCTTTCGTGGCCCACCGATTTTCATTTCATACACATCTATAGTGTAGTTTGTCCTTCGCCCATAGTTGTCGAACTGGATATTTCCAGTCATTCCCTGTACTTGGACCTGCCATGTGGACAGAGATGGAGACGTTAAATAATTAGGATTATCGTAACCAGCAGTTCTACTCTGAGTCTCTCAAGGATGACCAAGTTTATCACAGTGAGAGCGTTAAGAAAATACAGCCAAGACGTTTTTTTCTTTCTTCTTTTCTTCACATTTTTGGGAACCTGGATTTAAGTTTGAAGCTTGAGCATGCATTGTTAGATTAATATAGATAAAACACATGTAGAGACAGTAGGTTCTCCTTATGCCTGTGAAATTAAACTACAATAATAACTGTTAACTACAGGATTTAGTTCCTGTTTTCCTACTTTTTGAATGTGCAAGTAAATTATTCAGTCACTGAAAAGATATGATAAACTAAAATGGTTCTTACTGAGCAAAAGTGTCTCAAGAAATGGCTCAATCAAGTGATCCAGGTGAATATTTCAATCGTTTGTATTCATTTTACAATCACTGTCAGACACTTCAGTCAGTCCCCGGAGCAGCCGAGGCTCGGCGTTTTTAATCAATTGATTAACTTGATACGTGGTAATAACTGATTTATGATCTGTGTTCGAGGATATCTTCAGGCAAACGGAGCGAACGACGTTACTCTCTCACACACTCCAGATACTAACGCTTATCTAGAAAAACACTTGAAGTCGATTCTATCTTTCTTGGAATGTAACGGTGAGAAATGTCATTTTATCCTCAAATCAGTATTTCTTACCGTTTTCAGAGCCCTCTCTATGTCGATGCCCTGGCTCCAGGGTACGGCAGGGTTGGCGAGGCAGTCTCCAGCGCTCCCCCGGCGAGACACGTCCACTCGCTGTCGGCGCAGATACCTGAAGGCCTCTGCGATCACCAGGATGGCGTCATGGGTCAATGCGGAAGTGTACTGCAAATGGTACAAAAACATCAAGATAGTAAATAAAAAAGGGGACAGATTATTGTGTTTAATGTATTGTACCAGTTGTGAGTTATAGCAAATTGTTTAATTTAATCTTAGAGGGCAACTTAAGTGTTGATTTAAGTGTCTCTTAAATTGATCTTGGAGCTCTATTGTACTCAACAGTATATGTCTGTTTGTATAAAACTCTTTTCGTTGAAATATTTACATTAGTGCTTAAGCCCCGCCCCCTTGAAACACTTAGTTTTTCTGGAGATTAAATCATGTTAACAATATCCACGCCCACTCTGCTGTGATTTGTCACTGCACATCATCAATCCTGGAAGTCTCCACCTCCAAGGGACTCATCGTATGAACAGAAAATATATTTGACTCCAAGTACACACTTTCTTTGTCTTTCTTCCCAAACTTTTGAGCAAAGTCGGGAAGAAACAAAACAGTCGATTTGTTATTTTATCGTCACATGTTTTCCCCCCGCAACTAAGCCTGACCTTCTCACCAACGAGGGCTACCAAACTTGTTTGTTGTCCACGGCACCATGACAAAAATCTAATTAAATGCCACTCAAAATCCATTTCTTTCTTGATCATTGTTTAATTAGATGTAAATTGAAGCTGCGATATAACCTTGCCTTGCACTTCCTATCGATGTATTGATCGCCGGGTGGGATGCAAAGCGAAGGGGAGGAAATAATGGGAGTGGGAAGAAGGCAGAATGACAAAGGCAAACAGAGGATGAGGGTCGGAGAGAACCGATAGAGAGCACTTCAGAAGGAGCGATCGTTGTATTCTGCATGCACAATGAAAGCAAAGTACCTTCAGAGGAGAGTTTCTGGCTTCTGGGAATTCTCTTTCATCCAGCCGCTCCCATCGCTGCATGAACTGCTGCACAATTGGGTTCTCAGGGTTGACGATCTGAAAGCCCGAAATGTTTGCTCCACCGGCGAAGACTTTGTCCAGAGTTACATTGGTAAATCCCTGAGATGAGAGGAAAGTCTTGTAACTTCTACTTCTTTGAGGTTTGTTATTATATGGCCCCAGGCTATACACCATAAAATATTAGCCGCACTTTTTATGAAGACCGGTTTGGGAAAACTACATCTGCTTGCCATTACAGAGGCAAATGTTTCTTTTCACACATTTGTGCGAAGCAAATTTCAATCCTCTTGTTTCTGACAGTTAATAAAAAACACTTAAAAAATGAAATTACATTGAGGTTTCCATAAATCCTAGGAGGCAAATTGCAGCTACGCTATAAAGAACACCTGGTTATGGCATGACTTTCACGTGTAAAGATGCTGATTAAAATATCAAAAGTGACTGCTAATATACTCAAGACCTTGTACGATGTATCTAATCTGGCTCACCAAATGTTTTTCATTAGGAGTGTCTACTCGCCATAAAGACACAAAGTTCTAAATTTCAGAATCAGAAACTTTTATTGCCAGTGTTGTAAAGTATTTTATTATAGTGGAGGTAAAGTCTAAAATAATTAAATCATGTGAATGAAATAAAGAGATTAACAATGCATAAAATAAAATAAGAGACATTACCTTGACATTGCATATAAAAAATAAATAATTCATAAAATTGCAAAAAAGGAGATGAGTACAAAGAGTTTTCTTGTGATGTGTATTCAACTGCAAAAATGAATCTAATCTTGACTTTTATTCTGTTGAAATACTAAGAACAAAATAAATCTGCTTAAAGATACAAAATATATTTCTTAATACTTATATGGAATGGGTGAGATGGTTGTACTGCAATTAAATTAGTACAAAGTATATATTATGTATTGCTATGAGTGCTTGGATATATTAATTAGTCACTGTATATCTGTGTAGAAGTATTTGGAGATTTCCGAAAAAAAACTAAAGAATAATTAAAGTAAATAATTCATTTTTACTTATTTTCCATGTATTTGCCTTTGATTTATTTGTATTATATTATTATTATTCTTTCATACATACAAATACCTTATACATAATACAAAATAAAATAACTACTAGCATTGGATGTCACACATCATACCTCGATCCCAATTGGATTAAATTTATAAATGAATCATTTGAACCATATAAGTTGTTTAATTGTATGATTCTATGAATGAGATCTTTGGCCAATGTTTGCACTGCCTCTGTGATCTTCATTTCTGTTTTGCATTCATCGCTCCCGCTATTATATCTCAAGACATTTGTGTTTTTTAGTGCTGATGTATCATCTGCGAACCTCTCCTCTCTGCATAAAACATCCATCAAAGCTTTTATTTTATTTTCTGCAACAGTCATCACTGGCCAACAAAAAAAAAAAATATGATGTTACAGTTTTACTTCTTCTCCCCCCGGAGCAGTTAAAAAGTGCTTGTTTTGTTTTTTTTTCAAGCTCCTAGTCCTAGCAGGCAAGGACAAACGCCGCCTGCTGTGTGTTTATATTCTCCAAATTCAAAGTAACAGCTGCGTGTGATCAGCGACTTTCTCTCATGCACGAATCAAGGTTGGGTGCATGTGGTGTCGTGTGATGGCCGTCCAAATTATAGGCGGAAAAAAAAAAGGGAGCACCGATGACAGGTTATTGCACCGGATATTCTAAATACACCAAAGAAAAAAAAAATGGCTCCGGCAGTGAGCTTATCTGTGATTACAGTAGAGACGATGGCATGTAGCGCGAAGCAGGTTCCACCCGAGGGACCGCCTTGGTTATTACTCACCAGATTGGCCAGAATGTAGTGGTAACCACGGCTGTTCTTCCCCAGGGTCACAACCTGCAGGAGGAACACATCAATACAGTAAGCCATCCGTGAGAGGAAAAGAGCTGGTGCTTGTGTAGCTGACCAGGAATCCTGCTGATGTATGCATGTTGTAAATGAAAGAACAATAGAGAGACGCATACAAGGAATGTATATTTTAGAAGAGCTGACAACAGCAGGGATGTTGGTGAAGTAAATCAATGTTCAAACTGAGATTTTAAAGCAGAAGAAAAAAAAGAAGGTGGATAGGAAATCAAAGTGCAGCCAGGATAAATGCAGATTTCATTCCTTTTTGAAAACATCACACCTTCAGAGCATAACAGCGTGTTTCATCCCACACAACCACTCTGGAAATAGTAAGTGGAGGTCTAAGCCGTATCCTTTCCCAGCTACCATATGCTACCTTTTATTCCACATTTCCATCTCGCTTTTGTTCTGAGTGGCTGGACAAATCTAATTAACCTGCCTTTCTGTGCATTAAATCCGAGTAATGGTTTTCAATTTGGCCCAAGAGCCGTTATAAACTTCAGTGGGCTGCGGACAGAGCTCTGGACCGGGCCGCCGTGCAGGAAACCTGTCAACCATGTCTTGGTTCTCGCTCTGCATTCCACAAACAGAGCAACACAAGTTTACAGCAAAAATCAGCATGTTTGCACATGTTCTGGATCCGGCTCGGTCACAAAAACAAACTTGTCAGTTTATCATCCGAAACCCGTGCGTGCGTATCCACCGGGCGACGTTGGATATTTATTACTATGGATCATTTACGACATACTTGCTGAGTAGTGGGATTAAGGAAATGCAAACTTGTTTACTCCCATATCCAGCTGGAAGATTTTATGGACATTTTCAGTCTCAGTCATTTCAAATAGAATCACGGTGAAGGCTGTACTTTCTCTGACCTCTAAGAGTAGCGATGGAAGTCTATATTGTTCAGTGCAAACAGTCATGTTAAGTAACAGAATGCATTTTCTAGATATGTTGTATTCTTTTTCTTTCAGCTAATGATGAAGCAAAATAGAAAAAAAAACTTTTTTGAATCTTTAAAACTTCAGTACATGTTTCTTTAAGCTTGGTTAAGCTGATTTTTATCTTTGACTTAAGGGGTGAGAAAAAGTACTCGAGGCTAATAACAACCCACGAGTAAGTTTGTGTAGATTAACCATATTCATTGAGACATTTTTTGGTGGAGAACTACTTAATTTAAAACCTCTTTTTCCTAAATTGGACAGAATGTTCCTGTTCCAATATCCAGTCTATAGCATACGCGTTAATAAAAGTCACATGAAGGCAGAAGGGGAGACTTCTACTCTAATCTAAAATCATGTTTTATACTATTGATTTACAACCCATTAAGTAAGTAAGTAATTACTTACTTATTGTAAAGCTCCTTACTAGACCAGGGTCACAAAGCAGATCCTTCTAGAGCTTAGAAGTTATTATGTTAACCTGTATCAAGGCAATATTTTATTAGGAAAATATAAAATACTATTTGTTTTTTATTTAGTGAAAATTTTTGGATGCAAAAGCACTGGAGGATACAGTGTTATACGAACAACAAAATGATTTAAATAAAAGTACATCTAAATGTCCAAACAAATAGGTATATTTCCGGATTGTTCCTTTTGTTCGTGCCACTACTAACCCCCATATAAGGTAAGGTAAAACTATGTTTTTTTTATGGTTGATTTATGCATGATAACATATGGTCAAGGCAAGAAATTCCTGTCCATAAATCTGTCTCCATATCGATCAATCCTAAGTAATTCAATATATTCCGAAATGTTTTTTTCTAAAGCAACCCTGTTAAAAGTTTCACTTTTGATCTTGTTTACATATTCTACAAGTCCCAAATGTTTTCTTCTTCCGCATCTCCCACAACAAGTCAATATCTTGCTTTTCCTCTTGATTTCTTCCTGGACCAGATATAGGAACATCATTGGTCGCCTTCTCCTTATCTCTTTTCACCTGGTATCTTACAAATCCTCCATCCTACATGTCTCTTCTCCGTGTTTTCACAGGATCCGAGTCTGCCCTCCCTAACTTTAAAAAAGTATTTCTCATTCCCTTTATGCCCCCAAAAAGAGACGAGCGTAATTGATGACTCTGAAGTCGAGCGGGTCGTTGTTAGTCCGTCATTTTCCCTGTGGTGGACTGTTGACCTTTCCATGGTGTCCTTGTCTCACGCCTGATGAGGCTAGGACACGCTCAGCCCCTCTTTGATCACTGAAGGGGGAATCAACGTTGGAAAATAGATGAATAATGTATGATTTAGTTTACTTCTAAATGCTGACCTTTTAATTGGGCAGGCAAAATACAACACGAAATTGAGTTCATGAAAGTTGTATTCCTTAAAAATGTAGGTACAAAAGTATCTCTTCGTTTGTCCCTTTGCTGACCTTGACTCTCCACCTCCTCATACCTGCCCAGGAGCTGGCCACAGAAAAAGGCTTACCCACCGTCAGCCCCCCCACAGCTCACAGTTGGCCTGGCAACGATTGCAGGCGGCAGCCTTATGATGGAGCACAGTCAGACATTAATGATGGAGAAATGCTGGCTCTGAACTTCACACGCCCCTCCCCGAACCCCATCAGCAAGATTGCCAGTCGCATGGCAAACCATTTTTTATTATCGTCATTGGTCGGGATGGTTCCGATTGTCTTGTCGGCGGAGAGAACTACATAATCGCAAAAAGTTTATTTGCATCTCAAAAGTAAATGAAAATTCACATCATCAGTTACTTTCTGTGAGCTCAGTGATGGCTTGAATATGTTTAAATGGATTTATCCTCCAGAATAGAACGTGTCCAAGAATCTTGTTCTCTTAATAAAGCAGTTTCTCTTTCATGTAGTCGTCGAATCGATCGTCGAGCCGAGTGTATCTGTTTTTTTCTGTGTTTTGCAGAGTGTACTTTTCTTTCAAAGGCTGACTAACACAATGACCTTGACTTCAGACTCATCTCACAGACAGAGCCCTTTAAATGTAAAAACCAAAGCTCCACGTTTACCAAAAAGAAAATCTTTTTCTCTAAGTTTGACCTTTACACCGGAGAGCTCCTGCAGTATAGAAGACTGAAAATGAACGGCTCCCCTGAGTTTGTAAATATCACCTTGTTTCGCAGAGGAACGTGGAAGGTTAAGGAGTAATGGCTGAACCCATTTCTGTGCCAAAGATCTGATCCTGAATTTGTGTACTATTTATATTGAAGCATTTCTTTTTCTAATTTAGGTATTGCTATAGCAGAGTTCCAAAATTGTTTTATTTACTATGTTTTAGTCTGCTTAATATATATATATATTTTTTTTATCAATTTCAATAGTCAATATAAGGACATGTAATTAAATGTATACTGGTTAACACTGTTTTTGTTATTTTTCTTTTATATATGTTCTTTAACTTTATCTTTAGACTTAGATTGTATCATCTTGTTCTTTCTCTTTATTTCTCTTTGTTTTTGTTCTTTTTTTTATGAAAAATTGCTGTATTTGCTGTGTCTAATTGGAAAAATAACAATTTTAATAACCTCCTGAGGGATCAATAAAGTTCTACCTACCTATCTACTGCCAATATTATATGCAATTGACAAAGTTCTGAACTTATTTTTCTTGAATTTCGCCTCAAGGAAAATATGATACATTTTTTGGGTGATGTTCTATGGTCGCATCTAAATCTAGAACAGTTTTGAAGGATAATTTACTAAATATTCTCATTCATCCAGGTCATGGTTATGACCTAAACATGAAGTGAAGCAACTGAGTCCAGAAGGAACTCAACTATATTTATAAAGGAATTCGAAACAACAGCAGTTGATAACAAGTGCTGTACAAGAACAACAACAGCCGTTGATATCAAGACCTCAGTAATTTCAGGCCTATTTCTAAGCTCCCTTTCTTGTCCAAGATCTTGGAGAAGGTGGTGTCTGAGCAGCTGTCTTTGTTCCTGGATCAGAGCGACATCCATGAGAAGTTTCAGTCTGGCTTCCGTAAACATCACTCTACGGAGACAGCTTTATTGAAAGTGTCCAGTAACATCATGATGTCGGCTGACTCTGGTAAATTCACTGTTCTGGTTCTCTTGGATCTGTCCTCAGCCTTTGACACAGTTGATCACCAGATCCTGCTGAGAAGACTGAGGGATGAAGTGGGACTGTCTGGGTCTGTGTTAGAATGGTTCTCATCTTACCTTTCTGGGCACAGTTTTAATGTATCTGCCAATCAAATGAGGTCTGAATCGGCAGATCTGTTTTGTGGAGTCCCTCAAGGTTCTGTTCTGGGTCCTTTATTGTTTTTGCTGTACTTGATTCCCCTCGGTAATATCATTCAGAGATTTCCAGATGTTTCTTATCACATTTTTGCTGATGACATCCAGCTCTTCTGCTCTTTTGATCCAACTGAGCCCCAGAGGCTGAACAGCTTAGTCAATTGTTTGCTAGAAATCAAACAATGGCTTGTAATCCATGCGTTTGTTTCTTCTCATCTGGACTATTGTAACAGTTTGTTTTCATGTCTTAACAAGAAGGAGATGTCTCGTCTGCAGTTGATTCAGAACTCTGCAGCAAGAATTCTGACCCGCTCAAGTAGGAGAACTCACATTTCTCAGATCCTTAAAACTCTTCACTGGCTTCCAGTTTCTTTCAGGATCAACTTTAAAATTCTGGTTCTTACTTTCAGAGCTATTCATGGTCAGACTCCTCCTTACATCACTGATCTGATCCAGCCTTACACCCCAGCTCGGGCTCTGAGGTCTGTGGATCAGAATCTACTTATGTACTTAAGTGCTTTGTGACCCTGGCCTCGAAAAGCGCTATATAAATAAATATTACTTACTTACTTACTTACTTACTCTACAAGAACATAAAAATAAGCACAGTTAAAAACACTCGGATAGAACAACACCAGATAAAACAGGTAAAAGGCACTAAGAACGGCTACTGAGTCTCATGCTGTGGTAAAAGCCAGGGAATAAAAGTGTGTTTTAAGGTGAGATTTAAAAATGTGAGGGGGCTTCTCTGACACTCACAAGCAAGTTGTTCTAGAACCGAGAAAGCTCTGTCCTGTCTCAGTTTCCTCTTGGAACTCGACACAACTAGGAAAAGCATCAGGAGCATAATGGTGGAGAAGCTCCGGGAAGTACAACGGGGCGAGGCTATTTAAAGATTTTAAAACAAATAAAATAATCTTTAAATTAAATCTAAAATGCACAGGCAGCCAGTGGATGGAGGCCAGGACAGGAGTTATGTGCTCGCTCTTACGTGTCCCAGTTAAAAGCCGAGCAGCGGCATTTTGGACTCACTGGAGGCGTGCGAGGGACGACTGGCCGACTCCAAAATAAAGTGCGTTACAGTAATCCAACCGGGGTGTGATGAAGGCATGGATTACTGTTTGAAAGTGCTGTTGTGCAAGATAGTGCTTAACCTTCGCTGCCATCCTCAGGGTGAAAATAGCTGGACTTCAAAACTACTCCTATTTTCCAGTTTTAATTAAAAATTAAAATTCTTGAGTGGCACATATATTTGCGTGTCTAAGCTAAACAGTGGAAGCAAATTCAGTTGTACTGAAACCTTTGAAATCCATCCATACGTTCTACTTGTTATGGAACCCTTGGCTTCTCCAGCTCCACCAGCCAACACTATGTAATGATGAGGATGATTATATTATCTGATACATCACTGGAGCAATATATCACATTTTATAGATACTTTTCTTTATTACTTTTGAGATACCTCCTTGTACAGAAAGACAAGAGGCTTAAAAATGTTGAAAAAAAAAGAGAGACAAATATACGACATGCTGTTTTTTATCATAAACTGTCAAACAATAAAACCTCACACTGGATAAAGAGAACTGCAAAGAAACAACTTCAGGTTCCAGACCAGATAACAGCTGTCTGACTTTGAGAGTGTTAAAATGGGATCAGATCAGTGTTTTGCTTCACTTTGCTGCAATGATGTTAGAGCTCTCTTTACACAGGAGAGGCAGAACTGAATATATTAAGTTTGCTATTCAAAAGGACTTTTCACATCTCCTACAAGAGCTCTTGTTGGAGCAGTCTCATGTGAACTGCAGAGGCTGAATTGATTTTCCTGGCCATATTTATACAGGTATATATATATACGTATATATATATATATATATATATATATATATATATATATATAAAGCCATGTGTCAAATATACAAAACTTTAAACACAATTAGCACAGCATTGTTTATTGCTGCCAAACCATTCACACATTTCACAATGTTTTCACACAATATGCAGTGAGTGAACACACATTTTACCACAATCCCACAGTGCTTATAGTGTCTTGACAGACAAGCTATACCACCCAACAAAATAATGGTTTGTTTTTGAACATAACATATGTTTACACACCACATCACAGAAAATACAAAAAACAAACTACCTCCTGTGGTAAAGAGTTAAGGAAAAGATACTGATTTGATTTTTACTTCAATGCTATTGAATGTAAACATTACATTTTTGTCAAATCAGTGGATTGCACTTTTTGCATACAGATACCTCTAATACTTAAAGGTAAAAGTATATGTAGTTTTTCTCAGTAGCCAGTATTTTGAAACATGGAGTACTACCGCAAGTAGAATCTGCTATTCTTATAACTTAAGTTTAATAAATAAATAATTTAATTTTGAGTACGATTTCCAGTGTTTTCGGATATATATCAGCGCAGAATATATTAGCTTGAGTAAGAAGAAATTGATTAATTTGATCTATTGTGTTTTGTAGTTTTGATTCTAGGAAAAGTATCTGAAGTATAGGGAAGCTAGTTAACCATTGAAAACAACCTTAAATATGGTACAGCTTAAACCAACATTGCACCTACATTTTCATGAGGGTCTTCTGACCCCCTTTGTGCCCCATACAATCTACCAAAGGAGCTGAAATTTTAGAACTATTCCTAGTGAGTATGTAATACATAAACTTAATTTGTATTAACTTTGGAAGTATTTTCCTTCTTTAAATTTGGGTACTCTGCCCACTAGTGCCCCTGCAATTAACCATATATATATATATACAGTATATATAAAATATATTTGAAATTACATCAACTTCGGAAGTATTTTGCTTTTTATTGCATCAACTTTGGGGGGCATGTGCCCCCTTTTCTTCAACGTGACCCATGTAAGTGTGTCTCTCAGAAGTGAAAATGATCATCACACTTTCCATGAGTCCGTCTCTGATATTCAAAAATTCTCCCGGTGGCGGGAAAACCCTCTCAGCTTCTCATTCAGTCACAGACTCGGCAGGTCACTTTCTTTGAAATGATAACACTCTAATCCTATTTAATTCTTTAAGCACAGTAAGCAAACTGCCCCGAACAGTCAAAGTTGGTGTCAGGGATTAGAGAGAGAGAAGAAAAAAAAAAACACATTTCATCAGTGATTCTACCTTTGGAAAGAGCTGCGTTGGATTTCTGTCAAACACTCACTTCTGCAGCGTGGGAAGTATAATCTAGTGTAATCATAGCATTTAGAAGAACATATCACAGCTGTGGAGACCTCATGTCTCTTTCTGCCCGTGTTCCCTTTTTTTTTTAACATAGGTGTCACGCTTAATCACAGAGAGGGTCAAAGCCAAAATAATAAAAATTGGAAAAATACAGTCAAAGAGGATTGTATTGAATTTCTGAAAAAGAATATGTTGGATCAGGATTGTGTTATGAAGATTCATTAAATTAAACTCTATAAACAGGGACTGTATTCCTAAAGCCCTCTTAGAGCCAAGAGATGCTTCTACTGGACAAACTTAACATACTTATTAGAAATGGGATGTTTTCTTTGTCTATTAGACTGGTGCCTAGTAAAAGTAAAAGGTATTCCTGAAGTTTCCTAAAGGAGCTACTAAGGAGAGATGAATCAAGAGCAACAAGGACGACTGTTAAGTGGTTTAGGAGTTCCCTTAGCAGAGGACAAAATGGCGGACAGAAGAGGCGGGAGAGATATTCTTCAGTAACTGGATAACGTGAATACATGAAGCGCTATAGATTGGATTGTACAGGAATCATGTTAGTGGTTAATCTCTTTAAAGATGAACATCGCAAAAACAACACAACAATGTGATACCTGGGGAAAAATGGAAATTCCTAAATGATAATACATGAGAAAAGTATATAAGATATAAGCATAATTTTAAATTAAGTTGAATATTTTGTTTTTTATGTGAAATATAAGTAAACATTCTTCACAAGATTATTTTCTATGGTGAAGTTTATGGATTTGAGGGTCTATCCTTTGACTGTTTTTACCAAAAGCATCTCTTTCCTAGGATCAACCAATCACAGCTTTAGAAATAATGATACCTCCTAAAGACGTTTATGTCAATTCCTTGCTCAGAGTTCTCTAATTCTTAGGTTAAATCTGGAGCTCTGATTCCCAGAATCTTTAGGAATACCGGCCCAGATGTTTGGTAGGAATATAAAATGGCTTAAGTGTGCCAAGGGAAGGCTATGATGGACAGGTTAACTGTACAGGATGTCTCTCAAAAAAGCAGGAACTGGTTTTAGGAAAAAAGGAAATGTCACTTCTACCATTCCTGGACATGGAATCTGTCCAAAAAACAACATGATAGGGAAATGTGGGCGCCCCCTGTGGCTCAGCAGGCGGTCGATCGTGGTGCAAACAAATCCCCAGATGCACCTCTCATGCGTCTCTTCTGATTTTATCTTCACACTTTTGAATATGCTGAATCGCAAACCGCCATCCCTGCCTATCTTTGAACAGCTTGCATGCCCAGGGCCTGTCCCGGACAAGACTTCTTCCTCCTTTATTTCTCTCCTCCATTTCTTTTCTTGTGATGAGCAGGTGCTGCCTCCCAGCACAATAATCCCGAGAGGAAAGTGGTCCAGCGCGGCGCGCAAAGACCGATGTGTTGCTGCGTGTGCGATCTTGTAGATGGATCAGATTGTAAAGAAGTGTGTGTATGTCTTAAGATGTATGCAAGGTGGCCGAGAGGAAGAATAATTCATCGTGCAAAACAATCCACCGAACAAGAGGGAGCCGATGTTGCATCATGTCACTTGTTTACGCTCAGCTGAATTAAATATTTACAACCAAAATATATATAGGAATGGAGTGTATTTTTATGATGCCGGTGCTGGTGGAAGACTCTCCGTTGTTGCATCGGAAAGATTGCCATCGCATTGATTCATCTGCAGTGCAGCGTGTCGACGCCGATACACAATAAATCCTGAGTGGATGTTACAGAATCAGATGATAATGCCACGAGTGTAGAATTCTCCTAAGCATCCCAAACAAATCTGCTGGAAGACCCGCGGCGCGTACGTGCAAACACGACTGTGTCTGATGCAGCAGTATGCAAATACACGTCTCAGCGTGTTGCTACATTACGTCGGGTGAAAAATGAAGATAATAAAAGTGACATCCAGCTCAGTGTGATTATGAGGAGAGAAGAGACGGATACAGCATTTAGATTTATCGGCTGGTAAACCATTATTTTTTACAAACTGAGCTTGGGAAACGGATAAAGAAAATAAAGAGTCATAATGTTGACATGAATTTGTTCGTTAAATGGGGGAAGAGTCGCACTTGAGGGCTGTTTATGTTCAAGACAGAAGTCCAAAGCATTATTTGAATGATTCCCTTATCTTGTTGAATTGAATTTATTTCTGTGGGCACATCACATTCTTTGATTAGGGTGACAGTTTTAGGGTCACTTTCTTGATAAACCACTACGACCATACACAGCCTTCTGTGGTTTTTATTGCACTTAAAGACATTATTCCTTTTTTGTCTTGAATAATTTAGAATGTCCCCGCGCTACCTAATGCTAAATACTAGTGAAAAGATGACAAGGTCTCATGATACATTGTCATAAATCTCATAGCTCAGTAGGTGGCGCTCTAAGTTGTGCAAAATTAGCTAAGTGGTTGAGAGCAGATAGTTTTACCAGGTGCCTTTTTGGAAAGTGTATCACTGACACTGTATCATGAAACATCATACAACCATCACTGCTAACTACTATAGCTATTATATATTACATACGTTCAAGTTAGTGACATTCAATTGTCAAATGCGCAAAATTATTTTCATAATAGAAATGAGTTTCTGATGCGTCCATACAATTAAATTGCAAGGTTGGGAATTTGATTAAAATTACTTAAACAAGACTATGAATCAGATTTAAATTTACATATTTTACTGTGTCTAAGTGAATAAAATGGAACAGTTTACCTGTCCGTTCGAATACTTTCTGAAGCACAGAGCTGTTAGTTCTCTGTTATATCTCTGTCACATTTTCACAAGCCGTTAATTATCTCACTCCAAACAAACTTGATTGAGTTCTTATCTTCAAGGTGGGAGATGGCGGTTACTCCCTTAGAGACCTGCCACAAAGAAGTCTTCAAACCCTTTTTCCTTTTCATTCGATCCACCCGGGAAACATTAACCAAGTTGGCTTAATTCCACAACTTAGTGATAACCAACACGTTCCTTTAATAGCTTCCGTAACAGGCGTACAGTCAACCTTCTAATAGTATGCACTTTATCATAACGTGTTCGGCGTTTAAGTCCCGACTTCCCTTGTATGCTTGATCTATAAATTTCAACCTTAACAATTGCAACCCATAAAATGTTGAGTATATAGTTTAGACACTATTGACTACATTCTCTCTGTCATCTCATTCTCAACACGTCCTCCATTTTAACCTATTTTCACATCCTCTGAAGCCGAGCCTGTCCACACGGTTGAACATCATTGGTCATCTTTTATCTGTAACCTCAACCCACGTATGTTGTATTCATTCAAAATCTCAAACACACAACACGAGCAGGAACTTAGAATCATGACAATGATGGGTCAAGTATGCAGGGGAAAATCAGTTCTAACACCTGAACATCATTTTTTAGCACTTGAAATATCATTTTTTTGCTATGAGCTCAAGAAGACAGCATCAGGCAGTAGCTTTCCAGAACTTATTAAAAAATAATTTAGGGATCCACATTTTATTCTCATCCATTCCTCAACCCATGCTTAACATTGCCTAAAAATAAGTGTTAAGATAAAAAGGAGGATAAGTCACTTTTAATAATATTGTATGATTAAAAATGTATGACAAAATCTCCCTGATTGACTATTTGTCAACTGATTCTACTGTGAAAAAACTCTTGCATGATTACAATACTGTCCTGAAGTTAAACTTAATTTCCAAGATACATTTGAGAACTGTACTGTTATCCAATGAATAAACGATAAAAAACCTCATAGTCATATTTAAAATCACATTTCTTGCTGGGATAAGTGTCGCCGAAATAATAAAACGTAGCTGTTAAATTGAATCCCTGTGCCCCTGAGCAACCATCCCACTGACTTTCTCCGTAAGAACTGACCTTGGAAGACTTGACGAACGTCACAAAATGAAAAGTGTGACTTAAATATGCTACTTTGATCCTTCACTAATGACGCTACCTCCCTGCAATCATTGGTTAATAGAACTGCAACAGCAGGAAGAAGCAGCGGGTCTGCACAAATCACACCATTCTGTGTGCGATTTCTCTTCAGGGGAGACGGTCCCTCACTTTACAAACACTCTGCCTCAATAGGGGGCGGAAGCTGAGTGATGTCCAGCAATTTCTTCTGAATGCCTCTTACTCAGCGGCGGCGGAGCCAGGACACATTATATCAATTAGCTTGAGCAGGAAAAAAAAAAAACTCATGCTGAGTTGATTGGAAAAAAAACAAGCCTCTAAACCAGGGGTCTCCGAACCGGTCCTCAAAGGGGCCGGGGGTGGTGCAGGTTTTTGTTCCAACCACATCAAGCATGTGTGGTTTAACCAATGAGGTTTCAGCTGTAGCAACACCTGACTGAAAGTCAACTGAATACACTACTTAGACACCTGGTTGGGTTAAAAGAGGCAGGCTGTTCCTTGATTTTCTATTGCTCTCAGTATTGTCTTGACCTTTTAAGCATCTATTTTTTGGGGTATTGTATTGATTGTTTAAGCGCTGTGAGACCCTGGTCTAGAAAAGCGCTATAACAATCTTACTTACTTACTCACTTAGATAGTTAAAATAGCATGAATAAACTAGTTAGTTAAAGTGATATTTCACCCAAAGCTTAAATTCAATTTCTACTCACCCTCATGCCCACTAAGGGTTGGGATTATTTGCAGAGAAACCTGTTCTTATAGTAGGAGTATGTATTTATAGGCAAACATATATGTTCATTTTTATGTAACAACTAGAACTTAGGTCTCTTCCTCTGTCCAAAAAGACACACTTAAAAACCTCAAAATAGTTAAGTTATAAAGTGTTATCAAACAACTCCTAGTAACATGGTAAATAACAGTTTATTAATACTCGTTAAACTATGCGGTGAAGTTAAAAAACATTTACAAACTGTTATTAAAATACTTCTCTACTACTCAGTTTACTATTGATTTAATATATACTTGTAATGGATAGTTATACTAAAGTTTTACCCTTTATTTATTTAAACCTGACCTTGTTGCCTAGGTGATCATTTATCATCTTTATCACTAGAAGTGTTTTCTGCTGTTCTACCTAGAATGCCAAAACAAGAGCAGATTGGCTGGAAACCCCCTGTGGACACTCATTTAGTTATGTAAACCAAGCGATCATTGTCACACCACAGGAGGGAACATGTTGAAATGGAGTGGGGCGGGCAGTGGGATTTCACCCCAAGGTTCCTCCATATGCACCTCAACTTTATCGATTTATATACATATGGTCAGGATCACAAAAACAACCCTGTAGACCGTGTGGAATGAATAATAATTCAGGGAAGAAAAGTAGATATTGATAAAAAAGTAAATTGGTATCAGAGGGTGTTTTCAAGCGAGGAGAAGCCAATATTCAAGTGTCCATTATCAAACACTCTCCTTTAGGTGATGGCCTCATGAGCAGAAGCCGTAAGCAGCGGTAGGGTGGAGCGGGGCAGACCCTCGGAGGCGATGCTAGCCGTAATAGCCACTCATCTCCTCATGGTAATTACGCATCGCCTTACTACAAACACTGGTGGACCTTTCATGTGCTCCTCAGGCAGTGGATTTGGACGGAGGTTTGGGGTTGTTAGAATAGGATTAAAGAAGCTGCAACGGCAAAACGATCCGGCAAGAAATCTGATCCTGAGGCGGCTTTAAAACGCACAAGCACACACACACATACACACACACACACACAAGACGTTGTTGTGATGACAAAACCTGCCGATTCAGGGGCATTTCTGGTGATTTCAGTTTTAACCGGTACTTGTCATAATCAGGATTTCTGGTGTTTACACTATGTTTTAACCACGTATTTCTGGTTTATCAAGGTCTGCACAGAGCAACTGCATATTTAACAGTTTGGATGTGTCACTGTGCACACCTGAGTGGACATTGAAAGAGAGACATTGTACTTTGATCGACATTGTACGGTTGAATGAAAAGTGACGTGGATTCACAGAAAGATGTGTGGAGAATCGTTGCCATGCACGGTTGTGCGTTTTTGAGGTGAACAGTGAAGGACTTTGACATTTGTGTGGTTTGTGGATCCTCTTTTATTGTGTTCCTTTCTATAACAAAAAAAAAAGTAAGGACTGTTTAAGTTTTCACTGGTTTAAATTAACAACATTTATTTACAACTCAATGTTGCATATCTGGTGCCATTCCTCTCAACAAGCGTTTCAGTAACGGTGACCTGAGCGGCTTCCAAAAGGCTTTACCGCCCAGCCAACCAATCACAGCCGTGGATCACTTTTGACTTAGCAACATAGATATAGGATTTAAATACATTATTGTACATTAACACTAAAAACAGCGCTTTGTAGAAATGCTTCATAGGTGTTCATAGTTTTGTTTTCAGCACAAGTTAGGTGGGGATGTAATCTCTGCCTCCCACTAAATTCATACAGTGATAATAAACTCATTTTCTACTCACCCTCATGATGACTAAGGGTTGGGATTTTTTTTCAGAGTAATCTGAGTTATAGGCAAAAACACACTTAAAAACATCCAATTACTTCTGCAGTGCTAGTTTGTAACGTCCCTCTTGCATTAAAGCTTCGACAACAGGGATTGTACCTAAAGAAACGTATTGGGTCTGTGTTTTAAGCTTTTTTTTAGTGAAAGCTTAAAGGCTAACATGCTACACAAAAAGGAAGTACTCCGTAAGTATCACGCTTCCAGTTTAGACAGTAGACTGACTTTAAAAAAGGAAAGATTACTCACAGTAGACACGAGAGTGAGTAGAAAATGAGAGAATTTTTGCTGAACTTCAAGTTTATCTGATGTTCAATAACGGTGACATCCATAGAAGGTGAACTGTGATATAGCAAGGACACTGTCTTCATTTATTAAAGTCTGGGACATGATTCAGAACAAAAAATGTGAATTAAACAGCAGCTAATAATTGTGTTTCTTTATTGTTTCTATGACTCTATTACGCTTTAGTAATTCTTGAATTTATTCTGATTTAATTCGTGTTTCCAGAACACTCTTAAAGTCCCCACTTAAATCTGCTCTCCATATTTAAGACTTAATATTTAGTACAGGCAAACAGGAAGCCCGCTGTGTGTGTTAACAGAAGCCGTGGTTCGACGCCCCGGTGGTCGACGCATTTAAACGCCGGGCTCTCGGGTTCATTGTTTGAATTTCGCCGTACAGCACTTGCGTGAGTCTCACCTGCTCCAATATAGTGTTGATCCTGCCGACCTCACAGTCGATCACAAAGCGCTTCTCCTGCCTCCTGTCCATCTCCTCGATGATCCGTTTGAACTCGGCCGCGTCCGTCGTGCTGCTCACGGAGCGAGCGGTCACCTGCCAGTTGTTGGCGACCGCCGCCTCCATGATGGCCTGCAGTATCGAGAAACCTGCGGGACAAAAGGGAGATTTAAAGCGCCTGCAGATAAGAAACAAAACACCACTTTGTTGAAGAAAATCATGAATAGCCTGTAATTTATTCTAAAGAGGACTTTTTTTTTGTTGCTTGAATCAGGAGGTCAAAGGTTGTCCTATTACAATATAAAATGGCGCTGGGAAGTCGCAGGTCCACTTAAATATTGTCTGGAGTCATTTTATGCGGCGTGTGTGCAGCTACATTTGCATATTTAGAAGCCAATATTGTAATGAAGTGAAAGGAATTGTATCTCCATGTTATTAAAAGATCAGTGGGTGATGTTATTGCACTTGGCATCAATTAAATTATGGCATTTAGCACAGCCAAGTGATAACTATGACAGTGAGGTGGGATACGTCTCCTCGGAGGGTCGGGCCGAGCCTCTGTTAGAAAGGAAGAAAAAAATGAAATATTCATCCTCGGCCCGAGGTGGAGAGATTATGCTTCACGAGGAAGAACTGGCTGGTTAATTCACAAGTGAAGTTTTCTTTTAATAAGGGAACCGGAAACACTCGGGGAACATCACACGGAGCTAAAATGAGTCGGACGTGACTTATTCTAGACGAGAGAGGGGAAGATCAATTCATTGTCTCAGTTCAAAAGAAAACGGCTTATTAAGGGACATTATTTGGAGGTGTCCTTTTTTTTTTTTTTACCAAACCATTGTCATTATTATTCATCACTAGAAGCATGACAGGAAAAATAATAAAAGCTAA
This sequence comes from Callionymus lyra, assembly GCF_982586985.1. Taxonomy (NCBI): domain Eukaryota; kingdom Metazoa; phylum Chordata; class Actinopteri; order Syngnathiformes; family Callionymidae; genus Callionymus; species Callionymus lyra. The sequence goes on from NC_141826.1 coordinate 12,185,090, forward strand.
AAAAGCAAAGGTTAGAATAAGAGTTAAAAAAAACACACTTTAAAAATGAAAAAACAACAACCCACGACTACAGTTTTACTTGGGTTTATGGTTAAATAAATATAATTTAAGGATGTGAGGAGAATGTTGAGTATTTAAGAAGAAACTAAGGTGAAAACCCAACTCTCCTGACATTTTTCAAATGTTTTTGAAAAGTTTTTCTCTAGCTGTCCCTTGTCATAGCAAAGTTATAAAGTTCTCCCCTTCTGAAATCTTGGCGAACTAGGGGTTACATTGGCGAAGTACATTATGACATAACGGGCTACACTCCTCCTTGAGCCAGCTGTAATCACGCCCTGCCTTGTTTATACAACGAGTCCCTTGGATGTGGAAAGTTCCATTGACGATGCTGTGTGACAAATCTCGATGCTTCACCAATGGCAGCAGAGTGGGCGTGCTTATGGTAAACAATATTTTAGCTCCAGAAAATCAAAGTGTTTTTCAGTGGGCGGGGCTTAAGCACATTTTAAAATATAAATATTTCAATGAAAAGACAGTTTTGTACAAACAGACACATACTGATGATACAATAGAGTACCAAGATCAATTTAAGAGACACTTAAATCAACAAAGTAGTTGCCGTTTAATGCATGAGGGGCATATAGTGTTTGGCACGGAGCGCAAACAAACACAATAAAGTCAAAATTAATTAATTAATTCAAATCCATTTAACTGATGGGGGACGACACCCTGAGCAGGTTCACTAGTCATACACAAACTCACACATATGGTCAATTTAAAGAGTTCTCAATCAATGTCTGTATGTTTGTGCACTTTGGGAGGAAACCGGAGTGCCTGGGATAAACCCACGCGACACAGGGAAAGCAGTTGGTTGCCTCAAGCTGGAAGCAAACTCACATTATAATGATATGATTCATTCTTTAAATTGGGGACAAAGTTAGGGTTGATGGTTTAGTGAAGAGGCCATGTTGGCAGACGAGGACACGATGAGGACAGGTGTACCTAGTGACAAAGATGACTTAAGGTGGAGGACGACTTGTTGTGGGAAATGAAGAAAGACGAAAAAAAAATCCACAGCAGTCTTGTTTAGTTTTGCTGCCACTCACTGTCAGTCGCCCCGAACACCTTTTCTCTCTGCCTCCCGCACGCTGCCACAACACTGCTTTCAAAAGCACGCCAGTCCTCCTACATCTTCCAGCCAGCACATGCCTCATGAGGTACAGATCATTCATCCATGTTGTGGATTGTCTGAAGTTCTAGTCCCTGAATGTGAGTCATGAGCATGTCGGGTAGACCTCGGGTAGATCAACTTCCACACGATGAACAATAAATGATTGCGTATGATTATGAGATGTGCGACTACATTCCAAACATCCCTGAAAAGCAAATCCCTATTCACCAAATAGCTTTCAGGTCTAATTTAATCACTTTCTTCATTTTCTTCTTTTCCTTTTCTCATTTCAAGTAATTGTTGTCCAACTTAATCTGCTGCGATCTTAATCACCTCACTAAAAGTAAATGTGCCCTTGATAGAACACACGCATGCATACACACACCGACACAATCACACATACAAGAAAACACAAGCTCACGCACACATGCATACACACACTCACACATACAAGTGAACACAAGCTTCTGCACACACTCACACAATCACATATACAAGAAAACACAAGCAAACACACACATGCATACACACACTCACACAATCACATCATCACATACACAAGCACATACACATGCATACACACACTTACACAATCACACATGGAAGAAAACACAAGCAAACACATGCATACACACACTCCCACAATCACACATACAAGAAACACAAGCACACACACATGCATACACACACTCACACAGTGACACAAACAGGAAAACACAAGCGCACACATTTGCATACACACACTCACACAACCACATATACAAGAAAACGCAAGCACACAAACACACGTACAAGAAAACACAAGCACACCAACACACATACAAGAAAACACAAGCGCACACACATGCATATACACCCACATAAAAACAAGTTCATACAAACTCACACTTGCATAAAGACATACTGCACGAAAACACATGAGCGCATTAACACACACACTCACACACACATACAAACAAAAAACACAAAAACGCAAAAGCACACAAACAAGAAAACTCAAACCGTACGCAAACACTAGCACACACAAGAGCAAGGAAAACAAAAGTATAGACACACACTTGCAAACAGACACATACAAGAAAACACACGATAGCGCAAAACACACACACAAACTACAAACGCACACAAAACTGCATGCACACACACTAGAAAGCACAATAAAAAAGAACAGCTAACAAACACACACTCACAATATGAATATAAGAAAACACACATGACCACACACATAAACAAACACGCACATATGCACACAAACAAAAACATACACTTAGAAGGAAACACAAGAGCAGAAAAAAAGGACACACAAGATGGTTTTCTATTTCTGAACTCCAGTAGGATTCTCAAAAAAAAAGAGAAGAAAAACTAGGAAGAAAGCAGCAGCAGATTAAGGGCAGCATGAGAAGTAAACAAAAGAACAGTGGACATCAGTCTTTGGAATGTATTTGTCTTACTGTGAAACATTTCTCTGTCCAACCTTATCTCTTTGAGCAGCTACACTGGCAGCAAACAGTTTAGAAGAAATAAACACCTATATTCAAAGAAGCAGCAACAACAGACATTAAAAAGAGGAAAACACTTAATTTGCATTCATGTGTTTTGCTTCCAATCTGATGTTGGGAATATTCCGAGTCCACTCCGTGACCTTCTCTGGAGTGCAGCACATTGTGCCGTCAAGCTCTGGTCTCCTAGGGGACACTGTCCCCGCAGACCTCAAGGTCATCAGGCGAGTGGTTTCCAGGTTAAATCCCAAAGGAGTATCTCTTTTGTAGGCTGTGACTTGTTTAGGGTTTACTGTGAGCGCGTGGATTATGGGTCACTGGGCAAAAAAATCCCACGGTGTGTTTGGAAAACATCGAGTAATGGATCCCTTCTCTTAATATAAATGATCGTTTATTTAAGCAGTGAAACAATAAGACGATTATCAAATGTTCCCATAACAAAACCTGCATTCCTCCTCATGGGCAGGAATGAAAGTGAAAGTGGAATTAAAGGGTTTCTTTCTGGAATATCATCAATTTTGCAGGATGGCAGGCAGCACCGGCAGCGGCAGTCTCTCATGTACATCCTCTCATCTTCTTCACCTGCAGCTAGAGTTGCACGGTGAAGGATTGAAAAACACAAATTCATTAATAATTTTTCCTCCGGCATCTGCTCAGAAAACCCCCGGCAGCTGCAGAACCCGGGCTGGGTGGCGTGGCAGCTTTTTTCCCGGTGATGAAAGTGCCACACATTAAATTACGTTATGAAGATGAAGCAGGTCAGCCAAGACCATTTGTCTTGGGTGTTTTTGTGCAATGTTGCTCAGGTTCAATTAACCAATACCAAGTCCTTAACATGCAGTTTTTCATCGCCTTTTTTTCAGTCAGGTTGCCGAGTCAGCAGTCTAGTGAAAAGTGGCCTGAGATTCCCAATTTTTACCCAAGAGACACAACATAGACACCTTTTAATATGATTTAAACTATAAGGAAAAATCATCTTTCAAGATTTTAAACTTCTTTTCCTTCAAAATATCTGTTATCCTAGCGGGATTTTATGACGAGCTCAGTCGTTTGGCAGCGACTCCGAGTACAACCTTTTATCTCCGCATCTAATCCAGCTGAGGTTTAAATAATAAAACCTTTTTTTACGAGACGCCGCATCTTCAGGAGTTTCTCCAAGGACGTCGAGAAGTAACAGATGGTGATGGTGCTTCACCCGAGATGGGTCAAGTGAACGAGTTGCTTTATGAACCCGAATGGTAGCAAGAGATCTGATGAATAAAAGATTAATTTAGATTAAAGTATCTTAACAATCGGGTCACCTTGACCCAGAGACCCATAATTAAATGATTACATTTTTTCTAAACCACAGGTATTAACATGTTAATAGTCAGTCAGTGTTTTAAAGAAATGTTTGAGTTTGTAATGGCATGTATGGGAACATCTTAAAAGGACACATACCTTGTTTACTCAGATTAGCCATTAGGAAAAATCATCAAACCTTTGTTCATTCATTTAAAACCAACTCTTATTTTAGTCTGTGTTTTTCAGTTTTTTTTACTTTGTTCTTGTCTCTCGGATAATCAAAAACATATGATAGAGTATAACGATGCAACCGTAACATTTCTTCCTTCAGAATGAATTCTGACAAGATTCTGTATTTTACTCTCCTTGTACAAGTAAAATGATTGTGAATAGGAACAAATTACTTCTAGTTCACCACTTTAAGTCAGATTCCTATACTGGCAACATCTGTTTTGTTCCTCTTTAACTAGTTATTCATTTTCTGATGCTTATTTCTTTATATGATGGAGTATAAAGATGCAACCGAAACATTTCTTCATTCAGAGTGAAACCCGACATTCCATGAAGAAGATTCTGTATTTTACTCTCCTTGTACAAGTAAAATTTTTGTGAATAGGAACCAATTACTTCTAGTTCACCGCTTTAAGTCAGATTCCTAACCTGGCAACATCTGTTTTGTTCCTGTTTAACTTTTTCATTAATTTTCTGATGCTTATTTCTTTATAGGAGTTATTGGGCGAGTTCCCAATAGAGCTTTGTATGTTTTTGGACTGTGGGAGGAAACCGGAGTGCCGGGAGGAAACCCACGCAACAGATCAAGAGTTGCATTAGCTTGATGTGATGCCATCTCAGTTAATATATTTTACTAACTAGGCTGCAACATTCATTTCCATTTGCGAGATCAGAAAAGCAAGAGGAACGTTCACTCTTGCAAGTAATGAGAAAACAAGAAAAAAAAAAAGATACCACGTCAATCAGATTAGAGCGACAGAAAGCTTTTATTTTGAAACTGCAGATTTGTGTCGCTGTCGTCTCTGCTGCCTCCAGCGAGCTCCATGCTGAGTGGGAACAATTGGATTCATTTGAGATTCACAGAAGATTCCATGCCTGCCTAGTTTTAAATTTGTATGGAAATTAAGGAATCTGCTCCACTAGATGGATTGCTTATTTGATGCTCATTCTCGAGTCAGCAAAAAAGTGAGTCTTTTTAACGTTTCAATGAGACCATTAGTCCTCCTTTGAACACGGCTTCTTAAATGTTGATTTATGTGTACATAGATTAAATTGTATGAATATGGATCAAATATAAATGAGTGTTAAAGCAATACAGTGTGAACTAGCTAGGTCTTCCTTTACTGAGTTTGAGACGTCATTATAGCAAAGGTGTCCAACTTTGTTTTTCGAGGAGGGCCAAATGATGAAGTGAATGAAATGGGGGGCCATATTTGAACTGTCACATCAAAAGCTATCTCATTGAAAAGTTGAAATTTAAGACACTAATAATTGGGAACTTTTTCACAGACAAACGAGAAGACTTTTTCAGTATTTAGCAATTATATATATATACAGTATATATATATATATATATATATGTCTGTGTATTTTAATCATACATTCTTGTATTGTGTGATTGAATAACATTGTAATTTATTGGAAAATGTGACCTTAATGTATTGAAAGAACAATGACTTAAAGAAACTTGAAAATTGTATTAGTTTCCTCAGATCTGGGCTCTCTTGCCTGAAAATCCCAGAATCCCTTGCACAACACAAAAGGTTTTTCAGCACCTGCAAGACTCTTGAGCAATAATCCTGTTTGATCCCCTGTTTTCCTGTCTTAAAGGGATTCTTCAACTAAAATTTAAATTTCTACTCACCCTCATGTCGACTTAGAGTTGGGATTGTTTGTTAGGGTTATAGACAAAAATGTATGTTCATTTTAATGTAGCAACTGGAGCTCCGTTGTTTTCGTCCCCATCTTAATCCGAAAATACATGTATACAAACTTGGATTGAAGCCTCCACATGAGAAATAGTCCTGAAAGACTTTTAAGTCTATATTTTAATGTGTTTGTAGCAAAAGTTCCCGTTTTTTGAGCTCCACCTCCAAGTGTATCCTCATTGAAACACATTGCAAGTGTCAGTGTGCATGATTTACACTGATGGCCAGGGATCTTCCGCTCAAAACATTCTTAAAACATAGACTTATTTAATCTTTTTTGGAAAAATATCTAATCCTGAGGCTTCTATACAAGATGGACGTTGCAGACGAGCAGTATGGAGGTATTTAGATGTTTTAAGTGTCTTTTCGGAGGAAGATGAAGACAAGTGAGCGTCGGTCACTACATTAAAATGAAATACTTTTTTGCCTATAACTCTGTAAATGACAGATTACTATGAAAATAATCCCAACCCTTAGTCGACCCTTATTAGTAGAACATGAGAGGAATTTGCATTTTGGGTGAACCGTCACTTTAACTGCTCTTTGTCTTTGACCCTGTTTGCTTAGCTTTGATTTAAAAAACTCGCTGTTCAAACAGAACCATGAACCCACTAAACACCGTCTGAAACCTTCATATAGATTTTTTATATTCATTCCTAAAGCCGTGACAAACGCTATCTCCGGCCTCGTCACAAGAATCCCATTAGCGGCGTTCTAACCTCAAATGTAATATGCTCGACAAATAAGGTCTAGAAGACAACAACAGGAAAATCTTATTGCCTCCTATAAATCCTGACTGCAGCAGTAGCAGCAGAGGAAACGCTCGCTCTCATCTCGCACTCTCATCTTACAAAAAGGCCGCACAATGTGTGCGTCTGCGTGCGCGAGATAGTCTCAGTCACCTTTTCTCATATTATTTCACAATTATCTCCCAATTACTGGAGAACATTAAAGCAGATTAAAGTCGGCTCACAATTAATTACTCTGTCATGCACAGTTCTTATCAGGTAATAAGTGGCACAGTGCTGCGTCTAATCTCTCACCGATATGAATCTTACAAGTTCACGGCAAGTTGTACTGGAACTTAAGCGTGTCAAATTTGAGAGGGTTTCCTTCATTATTGTCATTTTTAAAGTTGTGCGGTTAAGAAAACATGCTTACTTTTCATATTGCCAGCAAACACTTTGACTATGTTTTTTTGGACAATAACAGTGTCGATTTACACGTCAGTGCTGGGTCTCAAATCGCATACTTCTCTTAGTGCACTGCCAGATGTCTCAAATCAAACACTGTCGCTACACATTAACCGGAAATGACGCTACAGCTTCTTCTTCTACTACTATTTAACGATGATGTCAACCAGCTGTAGGAACACTATTGCCACCTGCTGGCAGCACCTTTTGTTTGGGTCAATAAATATGAGAAACGACATATTTGCGAGATATTAATGCCGGTATCAGCACCGAAGATGCTTAATCCTCCTTCTTCTGGCTGAAAATATACCTGTAAGTACATATATTACAAAGTCAACGTCACTAAGATGGCAGCCGTTTAGGGTAGAAAGTGTCCATCGATCCATACTCAGTTTTATACGCCAATTTAGTGTACATGACGCACTACATTTCACATACTAATAATTGCATAAAAATAGTATAAAGTATAAAGTATAAAAATACTAAATTTAAGCACGCAAGTATGTGATTTGAGACACAGCTCAGGTCTCTTATACTTCATTAACAATCTTGGCTAAAAGCTCCAGAAAGTTTTGGACTAGTTTCCGTGTTCTCATTTGCAGGAAAAGGAACCCGCAATTCATGGTCCCTAAAATAGGTCATCTCATGGTAAGGGGCCGTTAGATTCAGTGTCTAATCCACTCTAGATTTAAACTTTGCTGCTTAACACTGAAGACCAAGACAATGTGAATAGAAAAGCGCTCCAGGGATTAAATAAATTGGAGGAAACGGTGAAGTGAGTCGTCGTCTAGACTGCTTTCACACATGAGGCTCTACGTTTAAGTCCAATTTCGGCTCAGATTGTAACTATTTACTCTTGCTCTTTCCCATCAGATGATGTTTAGCGACTCTGGTGGAGCGTATGTCACACATCTAGGGTATTTGAGGGAGGTCAGCACAGTGGGTTTGTTGATAGTGCTCTATTTTATTTGTATACTAGCTGGAAAAATCCTTTAAAATCAGAGAAAGATTAATTTTGAAATGTGATCATAGATTTTTTAAACTCCTTATGTTGGAACTAAGTCGACACATTGTCAGGAAAGTATGATGAAGTAGCTCGGTACTCGTTTGGTTTTGTCTGGTGGCACTTTTGTATCGACATTTATATAGAATTTGAAAGACTTCAAATGTTTTCGTACTGAATATTCAGTCTAGAAAATGCACTTTTGAGTTATTTGGATTAGAATATCTAACGTTATTTGTGAAAAGACAATGTAATACATTTTGTAAATGTTTAATTTGGCTATTCAATAAAAACAAATTCAACCTTTCAATATTTAAATGATTGAATTCAATTATAATAAAATAGTTTATTTGGAGATACACCGACTACAATTTCTCATTCACCAAGAACAACATCATTGCCTCTACAACTGAAGCAACTTTTCAAGCAGCAAGAAGACTTGTACCTTTAAAATGGAAATCTCCTGAACCACCTACACAGTTGCACTGGATCAGGAATGTGTTGTACCGCTTGAAACTTTAACAAACTGAGACCGACTTTATCTGGTACCGCCCCAGAAATGTGAGGCGACGTGAGGCCCTTTCATGCTGCGCGCCAAAGAAATGTTGCTTGAAACAACACCAGATGGATGACTATTTTGGTTTCCTTTTATTTAACCTAGTCATGTTTACTTCTTTTTTTCTTTTTTTTTGTATAACCACACATGTTTTTGTCATCTCTAAATGCCTTATTTAAGGTAAGGTAAGGTAAAACTTTATTGATCCCTTCAATTGTTTTTTTCCAATAGCCAATACATACAGCATTTTTTTTTTATAAAAAATCAAAAATAATTAAATTAAAACAAGAACAAGATGAATAAAGAGAAAGAACACAATTACACAATCTAAGTCTAAAGATAAAGAAAAAAGAATATAGATCAAAGTGATTTCATTTTTCTACCTGTTTGTATATAACTATAATTTAGGTATAATACATGTAACCCAGAAGAGGGGGGGCAGGGATTGTTTTGTGTTTGTAAATCAAAAAAATAATAAAAAGATGTATAAAAATAAATAATAATTATAATTTAATGTTTAAAAAAAAAAGTTCATTCAATATTTCGTTGGCACTAATATACTTCCATATTGTCCATTGAGTTTATATTGAACCTTTTAATATAACAGTGAGTGATTCAGCCATAACTCACTTGTTCCACTTCACACTATAATAAAAAGAGAAATATATAATCAAAATTCAAATTTAAGCCAAAGGTTTGAGCCCTTAAAAAAGTCCCATCTGAGCGTAATGATGAGATGTTTGCTCATGAATAAGAGCAGTTGCCAGTGACATGTTTTGGCACGGCAGGCAGAGCTGCTGTCCTCTTTGTCGTCTCTGAACTGGATCTTAACGGGATGAGTTCTGAAGCGTCACCCATGGCAACTCGGCGGTAATTGAATTGAGTTGCATCTAATCTCGTTGCGCAGCGTCTTTTGGATGCTTGTTTCTCATTAGGGTTCGGTGCGGAGTGTTTGCCGAGGCCCGCGATCGCAGTCCCGCGACCGAACCCCTTGGAATCTAATCTCTTATCTCACGTCTGATCGGAGCTAACTAGGCAAATGAAGGAAAACCACATGCGTTGGTTCAGGTCACCCAGGAAAACCCGGAGACAGCCATGCCTCTTGTGACGCTACATCATCCTATAGATTGGATGCATAATCCAAAATGTCAGATCTTATCCAACGAGCATCAACCAAAATGAATCTCCTATCTGTGAAATAAATGCTTACAGAGCCTTGAACAGTACATTACGTGCCGCAGCCTCATTCTAGTGAACAAGTGATAATAGGCCCATAAACCTTGAATTACCAATCGTCCGCACAATAGTTAGTCCAGCAACACACTGGATGGAGTTTTAAATATCCATTTATGACCATTGATTCGTTCCCACGGGACACCACGCGACTGTAGCAGCTCATAAAGAAGCCGAAGCTAATTGATAGTTTACTTTGTGCACACCCTCGATCAATACCTCAGATACAAAAGATGAACCAGGCGGGTAGGAGTGGGAACACGGGGGATAGGATGTTTAAAACTGCAAACAAAATGAACATAAAGCTTGAACTAAATGAAAGATGCATTTATTTTTTGACAAAATAACGGTCCACCACTGTACCGACAAGATAACTCGTAAGGAGGCGGGAGGAGTTCATAGATCATTTATGACTTTAGCAAAATACAGAACAATTTAATTCCACTCTGTGGGACATGAATGCCTGAGGAGTCGATTTAAAGCTCATTCTCACGGTCATGACTGGTCATTTTTCCCTCGTTGATAAATACTTGGGTGTCTCTTGTGAATCCTTGTATCTCTGCCTCTTTTTTTTACTCTATATTTCATATCAGGCGAGTGAAACTATTTTAATTTGAAATGGGGTATCATTTTAAAACAAATTTCCTGGACATTTTCAAAGAACATTCATGGGTAACACAATTATTTCTCACTCTGCAAAAAGTCAATCCAAATATTGGTGGCAAAATCCACTTATTTTCTACTTGCCCTCGTGTCGACTAAGGGTTGGGATTATTTTCAGTGTAATATTTTTCATTTTACAGTTAAAGACAAAAATGTCTATTCATTTTAATGTAGCCACTGGAGCTCAGTTGTCTTCGTCTTTATCTTCATCCATTTTGGAAAAATTCCTTATGTCAAGGCTTCATATTTGGTGAATGTATATGTTTGTTTTCAAGGTTTTATGTATTTTTGGACAAAAGATGAAGGTGACGACATCAGAATTCCAGGTGACTACATAAAAATTAAAATACATTTTTGTCTAACTATATGTCTAACTACTATAAAAAGAAACAGATTACTCTGACATGAGGGTGAGCAGAAAAGGAGTTATTTTGGGTGAGCTATCAGTTTAAATGATACTTCAAGACGTATTAATATTGGAATAAACTTTCTATTCCATCATAAATAAAAAAAAGGAAAATAGCGGCACATACAAGCGCACTGTGTTTTCTTCTCCGTCTCTTGCAGCCCACATTAAATACATTAACCCTGGAGTTTGGAAAGTAGCTGTCACGGTGGAGAGGAAGCCAAAACGGGCAAAAGTGGGAAGCTTTGATGTGTTGTTTACAGTAGGCTCTTTACCAAAACAGTTTGACTGCCAAGTGGTGTCCTAATCAAAAAGACAGCACATGTCAAATCAAACAGAACCGGCGTGCCGCCTGTATCTTCAGAGGTGCATACATGCGGACGAAGGAAGAGGGAGAGCGTTTCTACCGAGAAAATCCTCCCACACTCTCCAAAGCCTCTACATATCTTCCTGCCAGACTTTGTTCCTCAGCCTTTCTCTTGCGCTGCATACTGTGACATATAAGCTGTTATGAATGGACAAGCATGTGTGCACTGGTTTAGGCGTCTAGTGTGTCTAGTTTGTGATTTTTTTTTTTTTTTTATCAAACTATTTTTCAGCAGGTGTTCAAACATTTGTGTCCATGGATTTGAAAGGATAGTTGAACCCGGTGGCGAACAAAGTGGACTGTTTTCTATTTAAAGAAAATTTGCATTTACCTTTTTAACCATTGGAAGGGTTTTCCGACCCACAAGGGATACTGCAAACACATTTGTTTTGACCCAGATAACACAAGGGGTAACACATTTTTTGATATTAGCTGTGGTCCATTTGGAAGGCATATAGGGCCAGTAAATAAAACGAAAGAACAACCTCAGAATTATCAATTCATCCTCAAAATTCTGAACTTACTCTTAGGATTCATATTTAAAATATTCAGTTTAACCTCAGAATCAGCATTCTGACTTTATTCTCAGTATTCTCACATTTAAGTTTATTTTTTCTACTTAAACTCAAGAATCAGCATTCTGAATTTATTCTCATAATCGTCACTTTAATCCTATAAAAATAATTCTATGTTAATATTTGTATCCTTTTGTTTGTTATTTCCTTTGAACTATGTTCTTTATATTTGCGCTTTGTCATCCTTTTAACTATGTTCTTGTTCTTGTTTTTATGAAGCAATGATTTGTTGTGAACTGGAACCCAATTTCTTAAAGGTGATCTCCAGAGGGATTAATACAGACTATCTAATCAATTTTTTTTACTTAAAGTCTTACTTTCATCTGAGAAACTGAATTCATTTTTTTTTTTTTCATAATTCAGACTTCAAAGTCAGACTTTAATTACATAATCAAAAGATTCTGAATGTATTTAATTATAAAGTCTCACTTTTAAACTCATAATTATTTCTTTATTTCTATTTATTTTCATAATTCAGACTTTGAAGTATCACTTTCATCTCAGTGTATAATTCTGAATAAAGTTCTTATCAAAGTCAGATTTCTCACTTCTATAGAATAAACTTTATTTCTCATTTCATCCTCAAGAACTATAATTCATTGATCATTTTATTCCACTGGCTCTTATTCTCTTTCAATTGGTGACAGTATTTTCTGTTTCTTGTTTAATTTACTTCGCTCGACGCTAAAAACCGGTGGAGAAATCACATCCCCATCAACCTGGGAATGTCTTAAGTAAGTAAGTAAGTAAGTAAGTAATATTTATTTATATAGCGCTTTTCGAGACCAGGAAAGTAGCAATACTCTCAGATGTTAACAGGACTCGTGACATTGTTTCCAGCCCAGTATATGAATCACCAGCAGAAGATAGCGTTCACATCGAGACAGGATGTTTTAAGCAAAAGGCCGAGACATTTTATTTTAATGACAGAAGAGAAGCTCGCAGCAGTAATTTCATGCCTGCTGAAGCCAATATCGGGTAGGTGGCTAAAAGGCTTTATTCTATCCTCAGTTTAAAAAAAATAATAATACTGTGACAGAGTGTCTGGGTTTATTGTGCGTCTATTGTGACAGATGACGGTTCTCGCATCTCTGTTTCTTTTTTAAAGGTGCTTGATTTTTACTTCTTTGTCAGGTTAGAGAATAAAAACTGCGGCGTGAATGTGTCACTCTGATAACACTCCAAGTGTGGTAATAATATAGAAGAATATCTGTTATACGCTGTTTTTATCTGACGCTAAATTGCTCATATACACAATTTTCTCTTGTGCGTTTTACAGCTCCGATGTGCCCTTTCTTGTCAGTGTGACCGAGCTGATTTATTTCACTGATGCATGCATAATTTAGCTGTTATGAAGCCCGCGTGAAGGAGACAACCCCACCGACGCTCAAGTGTGTCCATGTTTATGTGTGTGTGTTTTTCAGCCAGGGCGTAGTCATTATAGTGGGAGTAATGGAACCACAAAACCAAAGATACAAGCTGTGGTCTTTGATATGCGGATGGTACGCAGGGACTTGAGATTCACGCGAATAAATGTATTATAATATTTCACTGAAGTCTGTATTTGGAGGTGAGCCACAGAAATAAAATACTACTTTATAGTGATTTTTTAAAGCTGTTTAATGACTAAAACACTCTTGAATCTCCACCAATAATAGTTTAACCTATGTCAAATTACAAAGTGGGAACACATTCTTATTCTTTTTTTTTTTTGGCATTTCCCATCAACAACTCATCACTGACACCAATTCAGAATCCCCAGATAGAAACTTAAGTTCTTTCTTTACCTAAAACTGCTTCTCAAATGAAGGGTTTGTGATGGACGGCTCTCTTTCCAGCAGACCATGGCCACCCATGAGCGATAATTCATTTTAGCTCCTTCTTTTTGTCCCTGGGACCCCTTTTTTTTTTTTTTCTTTCAGGCCCTATATCACAAGTGTCAAACCCAAGGCAGGTGGCCAAATCCAGCCTGTCAAGTCATTTTGTGTGGTCAGCAAGAGCCAGTTCACCAGCAATGACGGAAAAAGCCCAAACTTTTTTGATTTATTTATGTTAGTTATTGATATACATTAACTCAACCGCACTGCAGGAAGGAGAGATTCTACTGCTCCTTTTTTCAAACTGCTGTCAGTTTATTTTGAAACACAAAAACACACTTTTTGTTTTAAGTGTACTCATGTTTGACTATGGTTTATTTATCCAATTTTTTAAATCTTTATTATTATTTAATTATAATAATATAATAATTTATTTGTTTATTAGGGTATCATTGCGTTTATTATCATATTATTTTATTATTGTTTTTGTTATTATTTTTTGACATATGTACTGTATGTCTTAATATTATTTATTTGTATGCATTTTTTGAGAGCTGCTGTGTAAACGTATATCATTGTGAAGTGGTTCAAAAATCGACTAAAGAAATTTCGCTCCATAGAAAAGGAAAGGCGATGTCTGTTGCAAAAGATCACGATAACAGAATACATTGACTGTATGTATTTTGAAAAAAGACCAAACAAAAGTTAGAAAAAAGAAGAAAAGGAAAACTTAATTCTGTTGCTCAACATTTTGGCCCCTTATATATGTTAGTATTAGGGTTTTTGACCACAATTTGTGATGGAAAAAAATGTTATTGAGGTAACTTATGCAAGGTAATTCTGAAAGAAAACAAGTTTTATCATAAAATACAAAAATAAAAGATATATTTCTACATTAAAAGACAGTTTTAGTTTTCACATATAGTAGTTTAAGTTGTCATCAGCATATATAAACATTTGTAATATGCCATATTTTCGACTCTTTTTTGGCATCATAATGCATTAAAAAGACAGTTTGTTCATCTTACAAATAAACCATTAGCCTTTAGTTCAACTCTATGAAGGTCCCTGAGTCGTTCCATCCCGTCGTTTTTTTGATAAGTCAGTTGTTTACAACCGTTCGATGGACGCCAAAACACTACAATCAAATTAAGGCCGGACTTTGATTTGGTGAGCCATCAAAGGCGCGCAGGAGGGCCGTGGGAGGCATTTTTTGTTTGACTTTTCGCAGCGAACAAAGGGAACTGTCTCTGGATGGCCAATTAGAGGGATTGCAGAGGGAGTTAGGTTTTGCGTTTGTTGCAGGGTATCTGGCTGATTGCTCTCGGGCCTCTTCATATCTGACTCTCGATCTCACTTGGCAGGAACTGGAAGAGACGAGGCTAACTGTGTGCGGTCAGCCAATCCCCTTTTTCACAAGGCTTTTTTCGGCCCTGCTGGCTCATCACTCCGTCTCCTGTGCCAGACTGGAATTATCTTGTCTGTCTGCTTTGCAGATAATCGCCGGTGTCCATGGTTAGTTATAGGGGTTTATTACAAATCCAATTGGTCGCCTATCAGAGGGTGGATCAATGGTTTTCTTTTAATATTCAAATAAGCTTTGATTAAGAAAATGAACTCGGGTTGTAAATGGACCGTCTCATAATGAAACACTTAAAAAGTGATTGTCACTTTTGAAGCCCCTAATCGCTTCATTTGACCTACAAAGGTCAACGTGGCTGCCTGGAATACTCCTGCCCTTGAGTGAAATTCCATACCTCGTTTTTTTTCTTTTCTAAGAGCAGATGGTGTGATGACATCCCAGATGCTCAAAAAGGATTATGGTATATATTAAAAAAAACATTTCTTCATTTTTATGTCATTTTCACTTGTATAGTAGAATTTATACCGAACAATTCTTATCATTCTAGGTTTAGTGGAAGACATTTGGGTGATGTTTTAGGCAGTCAAACCAAAATGCTAAAATAAGGCGACTAGCCAAGAAACAGAGGCTAAAATGTGTAGCTTTTCCCGGGTAAAAACTATACATCTTAAATGCTCGCTTAAAATTGACAAAATCTCTGTTTAAATTTCAATAAATTCAGATAATATCACGCTGACACTCTTGTGACCTCATGACCTTATCGAGTTCACCCTTCATTGAGAGGTCAGTAGTGTCTACGTGAACATTTTCAAGCAATTCCAAAAAAGACACAACAAATATTTATATTTTATCTTTTCTATCTTATGAGGTATTGCAACAACAGGAAGACATTTAAAATGTAGGGCTAAAATATGTAGCTTTAAACTCAATGACATCTTTATTATACAGGCGGATATACCGAAAGCTGCCTGGGTAGAAAAGAACATTTTAAACGACCCATTAGAATTGACAAAAGGAACTGAAATTCCTGACCTAGTATATAAATATATTCATGAAACCAGGATCATTTTAATGGGAGTCCTTCCTTTTTCTTCTTGACCTGATGAAATTGCCCTCACTTCTTTGATATGTTAGTAGTCAACATGCTAATATTGTAGCAATTTTAAGGTCAGATACAAACTATTACTATGGGTAGGTTTTTTTTTCCAAAAACTATGGTATCAAAATAATATACTTTCTAAAAATTAGATAATATTATTATAAACTTGTTGTGAACTTAACTAAATGTGTACTTAATGTCGATTTTAAGTATTAATCTCAACTATTGTTAACTGTTAAATCATAATTTTATATTTTGGAACGTTGATCATTTGTTGCTTTAGAATCAGGAAAGATATAATATGAGTATTGTAAAAATGATGTAGGATTGTTTTTGGTTTTGTTTTGGATGAAATATAAAATAGAATAATGAATTAAATAACATTGAATATAATATAGAAAACTAACTTAAATAAGTGAAATTAAAGTTACTATTTTTCCAGTTAAATTGAACACAAACAAAACTTTTTGTCACATAAGAAAAGGAAAGATTCAACGCCATCATCCTATTAAAGCTTCATATTCACTGGATGTGTCTCAGTGCTGCGTTTTGCACCATTGCAGTTCTCTGCAGTGGATACATAATGTTTCTGTCAACGGGGAGGGAAGAAGATAACAACAAAATAAAGCGTTACATTTTCAAAAATAAATTAGCTGTAAAACCTTTATATTGTTTTGGAATCTCAGAAAATAAAAAAAAATATGAACAGGAATTGGTGATCAAAACAAACAGTCAAACATTTTCTTATATATTTATGTTAATATTATGTCTTTGTACTGACCCTGAATATCTCTGAAAGTATGAACTAGAATTTTAAAATTGATCCTGAAAGAAACTGGCAGCCAGTGAAGAGATTTAAGGATCGGAGAAATGTGAGTTCTTCTACTAGAGCGGGTCTGAATTTTCGCTTCAGAGTTCTGTATCAACTGCAGGCGAGACAGCTCCTTCTGGTCTTGAAAAGCACTCTATAAATACAAATTTCTTACTTATTTACACGCAGCTACTATCTACTGCATAAAGGTACACCAATTCTTCCTGCAAATGTGGCATTGGCAGGTTCCCATAACCCCACTCACGAGTTCAGCCACAGCAGCAGAAGGGAGCAACAGCAGATATAAGCAAAAAAGGCGAACACATAAGGAAGTGGTATGGAGCGTCGGACAGAAAGCGAGAAAGAGAATGTGACTCATAAATCAAGCCGGGGTGAGATTGCTGAATCAGGGTTGATTGTGCCTGGGAGAGACAATAAAGCCTGTAATCATCTGTCTCTGCTGCACAGGCCTGGCAATTATCTGCCCATACCTGACCGCCAGAACAGTTGAGGACCAGATCCATCCACCTTTATAGCTTCAGTTTTTAAAAAGGGAATCTGTCTCCTGATGAAAACTGAAAACGCAGAGTGTCGGGCCGCCCCTGTGGGAGCTCGGATCGGGATAACAGAGGATTAAAAGATAGCGACGGTTTGTTGTGTTTGTTTTAAAGGAGAGAGGTTAGGTCTTTGTCCGCCCTCCTTCCTGAACAACACACATTCAAACACGGATAAATGAAAAGTATTCCTCTATTAAGCTGCAAGGCAAATCCATGCGCTTCCATTGAAGCCCGTTAATCACAACGGCTGCTTTGAAAAAGCCGTGTGATATTGGCATCACAGGTAAAAAAAAAAAAAAAACTCCATTTCCCCTCGGTCCATCTGATTCAGAGTCACCGTCGCTGACCGCATTGAAGCCTGAAAGCATTTTTTGCGAGGCCCAATAACAGAGCCAAATGAATATTGTGGCTGTAATTAATCTTTTCTATTGATTTAATAAAAGCCCTTGATAGCACCCAGCGAGGGAATGTAGTATTTTTTTTAATATGGTATTATTTCATCGAGCGCTCCGTTTGCCTTTCCCATTAGGAGAGCTTTAGGAAAATAATTGAAAGTTGTTTCCTGTTTTCTGGAGATGATCAATGCTTTTATGGAAAACACTTTAAAATAATGTGGCGAGAAGTAATCTCTGCCTCACAGCGTTTTTACTTTTGAGTTCAATAAAATCCAGCGTTGACAAACACGGTTAAAGATATGCTGACATTGATTATACAACAAATGGCTATTCGAGGAATACATTTGGTTTATTGAACGTGTTTTTATTCGGGGGATAATAAAAGCTTATTGGAGGCTTGGAAACTTTTCCCAAGGAAACAGTTGAAAGTTTTTCTTTCCTGTTGTTGTATTTCATCACCTCCGCGAAGGTGTTGCAGAACAGGAGTCACTTTAAAATTCAAAAATAATAAAAGAGTGTGTTGTTACTGGGACTTACATTTTATATTATGAGCATCCTATTTTTAAAAATAGCAGCTGTCTCCAAGCTTTTTTTTTTTTTGTTGCTTTCAGTTGAAAGCTTGAATTCCACTGAATATGCTGGAGAAAATGCTCACTCCTGTGAAAAAAACGACCGAACGAAAGAACAATGAGAAGGGACTTTTGGGAAATTGTTCACAAGGATATTGCTGCGTATAGCATTTTTGCAAAATGTATTTTTCCACCCATGGGTCAGATGAAAAGTGTGAACAAATGATTTGCCCAAAGGAGGATTCAGAGTGAAAAAAAGTACATTTCTCAGTTCCTCTGTACATTTTTACCTATGACTTGGTCAGTACAGTAAAAGTAAAAAAGTTCATACGTCTAATTTGTGTTTCCGACGGAGAATACATTGGAGTAGTCTTTTAGTCATTTGTCACATTTTCTTGTCTGAATTGCCAACATTTATTTTCAGTCTTCAGTGATCAGGACATAAATATGATGGGATATATTTAAAATAAGCTCTACATAGTATTTGAGTTTTTTTCTAAATCAACAATAAAATTGACCTATTCGCAACTGTTTGGATACTATAATTTTATTATTATGAATTCAGTGTACACCTTCCCTTTCACAGCCATAGCCGCAGATTATTTTATCTAGAGTTTAGCATTGAAGGGATAATTTGAAAGCCATGAATGCTGTTAGGAGTGGGTGTTGAACTTCTATCCAAACACTTAAGTAGTACCGAGTATCAAAACATGCTTCTTCTTTTGATGCCAAGTTTTGGTTCCCAGAGTTTAAACGTTTGATCAAGACTCGATAATGCAGCTAGTAAATGGTTATAACCTTAACGTAATGCAGGAAAACAAACATGTGGTAACCATGTATTTATTTATTTATTTGAATTTTCTCTTTGCTTTTCTGTCTGGAGTAGAAAATTACCAAATATGAACTTTTAAATTCAATATCATTTTATTTTTGAAAGAATTTATTTTATATAATTGGTATCAAAAAATAAATATATTCAGCAACTGGAATCATGGTGAAATATGCTGTATCAGTTCCGGTAAAAAGGGATCCAGGGATCACGTATTGTAAACTTGGTTTAGGTTATGTTAATAGACTGACAATTTATCTGATATTTACTTTTATGACAGATACTGGTATTGAAAACAACTTTCCCCGTGTAGTCAGATTAAGTTCCAGACATGAAAGAAAATTGTACCTGTTGGCCGAAAGGACCTTAAAAGACAATTTCCCACATCAATCCTGCTTTTGCCAGCAGTCAGTGCTCTTATTGCCAGGGGAGCTGCACTACCTGATAAGCAGAGGTAGCAGCTCTCTGACACATCTGTCTGCTTGATGAGCCAAGTGTCAAAGCCCCCCAAAGTGCTGGATGGAGTGCATCAATAAACGGCTTTAATCCCCTCCTGGGGCCAATGTCCTCCCACTAATAAGGGATCGTCTTACACCACTGGCAGCGAGGATAGAGGTAAAAGTGCTTTGGCATGGACTCCTAAAGGGAGATGTTCCGTTCGCAGGGAATTGCCTGTACACAGGTAACGGTCTGTAAATCACACACGCCTCCTGTCGCTTTAATTGCGGCGTTGAATTGGGGGGTTTTGTTCTTTCCTTTTTTTTTTTTTTTCAGATTTCCTTCCACCCTTGTCTGGGTTGAAGCGAAACGTCAATTTGTCCGAGCACTTGTTTTTTCCTTTCCCGTCTTGTTCTCACTCAAAAACAATTGTCGTCGTTCACGGGCGAAAGAAGAAAAATGGAGGGACGGGGACTCGTGGTTGGACCGTGTTGGTTATGTTGAAGGATGTGTGGGGTTGCTGGCGTCCGCAGGGGAAGATCCAACGAGTGCTGGAGTCGGAGTGACCCTAATTAACCACATATTATCTGCAGGCAGAGTGGTGGATTACAGCCTTCAGCTCTGGACCCTGCAGACTTGGAAAATCCAAAGACAGAGGACTATTGTCACTAAACCACTTTAAACAGCCTCAACGCGAGTGAGAAGTGGTGTTTGAGCAGGAACAAAATTAAATGAATAAAAACATTAAATACAAAGAGAAAAGAATGCCCCAAATTAAAGTAGATGTTAGAAAATTCTTCAAAGGTTTGACTACTTTCAATGTGATGAGCTGACGTTTGTTGTAAAACAAACATTCTATTTTTTGAACCTAATCAGCATTGATTTGCTTTTGAACAATACAAGTATGAATAAAACCTGTCAAACACATTTTCCTAACAAAAAATATCGTGAAATATACATGATTCATCTTTAAAGGGCAACTAAAGTCAAAACCCAATTCTCCTCAAATATTGAAGTCCAAGATGCAGTAAGTCCCTTATCATGACCATGTTTTGAACTTATAAAGATCTACCCCTCCCGGAATCTCGGCAAACGAGAGGTTACCAGAGTGGAGTCCATTAAGATGTAATAATGGCTTCACTCCTCCTTGTGCTGTAAAAGTGTGTTTCCCCTCTGAGGATGAATAAACGTATTCTATTCGATTCTATTCTATTCTATTCTATTCTATTCTATTCTCTATCCAGCTATAATCCCGCCCCACTTTGTTTATACCCCTTGGATGTGGAGACTTCCAGGATTGATGACACGCAGTGACAAACCTCGATGTTTGACCAATCACTGCGGAGTGGGTGTGGTTATGATAAACAAGATTTTGTCTCCAGAAAAATAAAGTGTTTTCAGTGGGCGGGGCTTCAACACCTTTTCTAATAAAAATATTTAAGAGACACTTAAATCAAAACATTAATTTATCTTTAAAGGATCAAATTCTCCCCCAAAAATGGATACCTGTTCATGGTCAATGGCATTTATAATTTATTAATAATTCAAGGGGTGTGAAACTAAACACACAAGGGGCCATTATCTTTTAACAATCATGTTTGTTGGCCAAACAAATGTAAATCTACCAAACTGTATGAATCTC
Source organism: Callionymus lyra (assembly GCF_982586985.1). Taxonomy (NCBI): domain Eukaryota; kingdom Metazoa; phylum Chordata; class Actinopteri; order Syngnathiformes; family Callionymidae; genus Callionymus; species Callionymus lyra. The sequence continues at coordinate 12,206,500 of NC_141826.1, forward strand.
ATTATTGTCTTTCATTCCTGGAGACTCGATTAATGTTAATTATTAAAAGCATATGTCGTATTTTAACAAACAATCCCTAATATATTGAAATATATTTAGTCCCTTTTTGGTCTCTCTATGATTGTTGAAATATAACATCTCTGTTCTTTATCGTATTTTAAACAGTGGCATCTTTATAGGTCAAAATATCAACATGAACATTAATATATGTTCGGATTCTGAGTCAACCATCCAACCAGGGCTACATAAATCACTTGAATTTGACCCCCGGGCCATGAGCTTTAAACATGTGTATTATAAGTCGGACTTATTCGAAGCTAATCGTGAGTTCAGGGTTTGGGATGAGCTGTGCAGAGAAATGCTCATGCGTGGCTCTCACAGTTTCTATCTGCGTGAGAAAAAAAAAAGGAAAAAGAGATTGTCATTTGCTGACAGATCCCTCCAGCCTGCCCAGGTGATGTTTGAGCACATTTCAGCGGCGGGAGATTCTATTGCTGTGTGATATAATGAGCTCATTTTCTGTTGAAAATAAATAAATAATTAAATAGCCCTCCACCATCCTGACAGGTTGTCAAACACACAGCCCACTGTCTTATTAAACCCACCGATCTATTGTCAATGAGCCAATGGCGACGAGAGAGAGAGAAAAAAAAACAACAACTCATTGCTGTAACACAATACGCTGCCCTCTGAATGCAGCAAGAACTCAGGCGGAAAAAGAAGAAGGGAAAAAAAAAAACACTTTACTGGCAGCTGTACGATTCCTAATTTCCAAAGAAAGATGAGTCAATTTCGAACGACGTGATTAAACAGAAGATTAACTGACAAAAAACCCACCGACTGGAGAACGGATAAGGTTATAGCTCACAGGAAGATCTCCTCCTTCAAGAGTTACAAGAGATATTCCTGTTAAACATAACAGCTACTGTGGGAAGAGTGCTGTGTAAACAGAGCGAGCATTTACAGGGTATTAAAGGAACAATGTCAGGGAATAAAGACTCGCTAAAAGTGCGGCGGCTTCGTTCAACGTTCTTCTTCGTGTGTGTTAGTCAAGGACCGACCACGCTGTCGCCTACCTCGATCCGTGTCGTAGAGGTAGACAAACTTTTGCCACTTGTAGTGGGTCAGCAGGCTGAGCACAGCCCCCCTCAGGGCCGGACGCATCTGGATGACGAACTGCACCTCATTATCGGTGGGGTAACTGGGCGTCACGAAGGAGGTGTGCAGGGCACCGCAGAAGGAGGTCAGAGTGTTCATGGACTTCTTGTCGTAGAATCCGAAGATGGCGTAAACTCCACGGGAGAACTGGGAGCAAACTGCAGGAAAGACAAAAAAAAAAAAAAGAAGGTAAAACATGAGTCAGCTGTAAAAGTGCTTTGGCAAAACAAGCGCATCATCACTTTTGGAGGTTAAAGATCGATGGTTCGACCTAACAGTGATATCCAATTAGAGCTCGTTGTGACTCCAGGTGACCCTCAATATTGCTGATATGGTAACGACTGTATATTTTAAATGTAAATACATTTAATAATAATATAATAAAATAAATAATTTTGTATTGATATTTTTTTTAATTAAACAAGTGTAAGAGATAAATGTGCCATCCATCCATTCATCCATCCATCCATCTATGTGAAGGTGAAATGCTTTGAGTTACAATCTTTTTTTTAAGTGATAATTAAACTATATTAAATAGATTATTTGTAATAGTAAGTAAGTAAGTAGCAGTTATTTGTAAAGCCCTTTTCTAGACCAGGGTCACAAAGCGCTTGTACAATCAAAAGCAATACACAGTTGAAAATACATACGGATTTAAAAAATCTTAATACAACATAGAGACAAAGACAGGAAATACAATCTTTTAAATGACCCAAAAAACACATGTTTAAGAAGATTTTACTGCAGGGCTATTCAACTTGCAGCCCTCCAGGCTATCTAGTCAATTCACCCATAATAATGAATTCTTATCAAAAAAGCAGATTAAACTTTACTTTCAATAAGCTTTTGGACTGTCATCGTTTTTTCGACAAAAGCTGCATTTTAAGGATCTCCAGATTAGAAACTGCATCATGGCCCATTTTAAAGCTACATAAAGTTGACACGGAAAACAGAAGCTTAACTGAAAAGTGTACTCAAAAAGCAAATGCCCAAGCTATTCAAATTGTTTCTGTTGTTTTTAATGACATCAAAATAGGAGTATAATGTTAGGCAATACAGAAGTGCTAACTAATGTGTAACACTGTGTATCTATTTATAATCCGTTTGCCTAAAATTGAACAGGATATAGTCGTGAAGGGGTTGAAAGGCGGAACATCCTTCCCAAAAACAGGAGGTTTAGTTGGATAGCCTTGTTTCACATTAAACACAGTAAAGAAGGTAAATATTTATGACAAGAAAATTCCGCGATCTTGGACCACCCTCCAAGAAATATCTTTTAACGCATTCAACTGCCATGGTATGGAGAACCATTAGTTTATGATGACTTATGAGGTGTTACCACTTGTGGCTTCTACCTCCTCTATATGCTCCCTGGAAAGTTAGGGTTGCAACTCTGTAAATCGACGTGGAAAATAATTGTATTTATATTGTTTTTCATTTCTACATTTCATACAGCTTTTAGCAGCTACTCAGTTCAGTAAACTTTAATTGAATGCTCACCTATCTGCCCTCGAGAATCAGTGACAAGCTTTTGTGTTTGGAAGAAAACAGATAACTGAGACTTCCACTGAGAAAAAGGAATCGTCTATAACTAAATTTAACTGAAGATTTACCCGTCAAAAATAAATTGCAAAACATTTGACACTATAAGAAAACCAAAACAACCACTTTGGGGATTGAGCATCTGAGTAGATCTGATGACACTTCTTGAGAGGCAAAAACTGCTTCTGTTTGTCTCAGTGTTTATCGTGTACTCCAGAGGGACGACATAAATTGTCAGGCAGAACAACCGGCGTTCAGCCAGCAGCTATTCAACTAATATTCAGAGTAACAGGTGTCTTTGCTTTCACCCCCTGTCATGAATGGCTGTTCACTTATTCTGATTGACTCTCAAGTGTTACTGCTGGGTAATCAAGCATTCCTAACATCCGTAAATAGTTTAAGTCTGAGGGAAAAAAAAGCCTTGAGGAAGACGATGATGGCTCATCGTTTCCCAAGATTTTGTTCATTGTATTTGAATCTACACAGGGAACAATAGACATATTGGACTCATATCTGCCTTATGAACGCATCCTGGGAAATTGATCTTATAAAAATATTTAATGGACTTGTTGATTGTTGCATACAGTTCAATGGCCTTGATGTCCAACACAACTAGTGACTTCAAATGTACCAACATTAAATGATCTACCGTATTTTCCGCACTATAAGGCACACTTAAAATCCTTTAATTTTGTCAAAAAACGACAGTGTGCCTTATAATCCGGAGCACCTTATATATGAACATTACCTGGTGGGTGACCTGTTTACAAACACTTCCATGACTCTGCGCAGACTGAGTCGACACGCTGTGGGCAGGACTACTTCATTGCGTCATCACGAGGTGGGATTAATGACACACGTCACATCATGGCGGACGTCTATGGAGTAAGATTACTGCCACCATTTTGAGCGAGTGTGTCATGGTTGTTGTACACTCAAAATCACTCTGCTGCGCGCTCAACCAGTCATACACGTGTGTTCAACATGTTATACACGCATGCTCTAGCTGTCATACATGCCCTCAACTTTTCTGCTCACAACACCAGTCTCACGCCCTGCTGCTTGAATCCTTTTAAATTTTCATTTGAAAATCGTTACCATGGGAGTGAACGGAGTCGTCAGAACGCTTAATAAAGTTTGACTTTATCTGAATGTTTTGTTGACATTCCCTTTTGCACAGCTTTATCTAGTGGATGCATAACGCAACCCCAGTCATAGGTTTGACTGTATCTGTTATTCTATGCGCCTTATAATCCGGTGCGCCCTATTTATGAAAACAGTTCTAAAATAGGCTATTCATTAAAGGTGCGCCTTATAATCCGCTTAATGTGCTATTAATAGTGCGGAAAATACGGTGTGTCTGTTACAGATTCACACCTTGGTTGTTATAAATACATGTAAACTTGGTTGTGTGGGGAAAGAAGGTTCAGTTGTATTAGGAATGATATAAATGGAGGTACTTGGTCATAAAGGAAGCATTGCGGTTCATGGATATTTTAAAGGAGAACCTGAGGGAGGTTACTTAAGGTAGTTATTGACAACAACTGATTAAAAAAAGTTGGTTTCTTTGTCCTGCTAAAGATATGCAGTGAAATAAATCAACCATTGTAAGTAATTTCCAAACAAATGCCAGACACACACTGCTCGACCAAAACTCCCTGATAAGTGAATCAACAGATGGACAGCGGTATTGTGGGTAAGTGCTACAGGGTGAGTGTTGCAATCTCTCCGGAGTCAAAAGGAGCCAGTAGAAGCTCGAGCCTTCAACCAGGCCCGGTTTGTCCGCACTCCCTCTTAATTTGGGCCAGCTCCGTCAAAGAACTTATCCTAGGGGAGTAGGTCTGGCAACCTCTTTTCCTCTGCTCGGCTGTCCTCTGCTTATTGGCTTGAGCTTTGAGCAAGGCTGAGTTTCAATAACAGTTATGTCCTCTGATGCCTCCACCCACCCAACACATGCCAGAATCTGCCAACCTCCCCTTTTGTTCCCGTTATCTTGCCCCTGTTAGTGATATTGGCTTCACGCTTCACACTTCTCAAAGTCGACATCTTATTACAGTGGGAAAGGTTTTCATGGAAGCTTGTGATCCTCAGAGCAGTGATATCTAGAACGATCCTCATCTCGGGCTAGCATGAGCGAGAGGGATGGCTTCAGTGACCTGTATTTTCAGTAGGAGGCACGGAAGTGCCAGATTAACTCTTCCAAACCTGCCAGCACCTTGTTTCCCTTCATACAGAACAAGATATCCTGATATGTTTTGCTTCATCATTATTCTACAATGATGCTACTGTATATAAGCTACAAGAAATCTAATTGTGTCCTACCTTGTCTAAGTCTTCCTACTCAATCTTTATTTTTCGTTGTTGTTTTCCAAAAAAAGTTTACTTTTGCTCAATTGACTACAGCAGGAAATGCCATTTGTCAAATTTGGAAAACCTATTGTTGGATTCTAGTTTGAGAAAATACAATTAAAAATTGTGTTTGTTAGTCTCTGCTGGGCATGAGCTTCTAAACTGTCTAGAATGTTGGAAGAATATAATAACTTTTTGGTTTAATGGGTCAGTTCACTTAAAATTCCAAATTCACTCATGTCGACTAAGGGTTGGGATTATTTTCACAGTTATCTGTTCCTTGTTAGAGATATAAGCAAGAATGTATGTTAATTCTTATGTAGTGACTAAAGCTCAGATGTAGAAGTCTTTATCTTCAAAATTACACACTTAAAAACATCCAAATACCTCCATGGTTAACGTTTTTAATGTATATCTTGTATACAAGCCTCAACATTAGGAATATCAAATCCTCTTGGAGAATACAAGATGGACGTTGCAGATGAGCAGTATGGAGCTATATGGATGTTTTTAAGTGTGTTCTTTTGGACGAAGATGAAGACAACCCAGCATCAGTAGCAACAATAAAATTGACTTACATTTTTGTCAATAGCTCCAAAAAGGAACAGAACAATTCCAACCCTATGGCAACATGAGGGCGAGTAGAAATTGAGTGAATTTTGGGTGAACGATCACTTTAATATTCTTATTTGAAAAAGAACTGTAGTCTGCTGGTTATTGTGATTTGACAACTTTTAAGGTACACGATTCTTAGAGGAAGTCTTGTGGCATCTTTTAAAAAAAAACCTTGTAGGTCGGAGTTTTCTATTCCATCTCCACTAAACCCAGTTTCAAAAAGGTATGGTTTCAATAAAATATAAAAGATGACATTTTCCTGTGGATGAAAGATCTAGTCTTGCGCGAGAAAAATGAAATCAAGTTTACAACAGACAGTAAAGCAAAAAAAAAAAGGTGTGGGTGTAAAGGTGAATGAGATAAGGAATTGGCCGACAACCAAGAGAGACTAAAGCAAAAAAAAAAAAAACATATCCAGAAAAGTGAGGGTTGCAAAAATGGCAGGATGAGAGAGTGAAACAAGTTCCAGGAGTGGTGAATCTATAAATATTTTGTATTTAAACTGTATCCTGTGATTTATTTTTTGAATTCATGCCAACAAAACCCAACAAAATACAACCTCAAAATTCTATAAGGAGAGTAATGAGACCTAAGAAAAGACTACATCCATTAAATTCTATAGCAGCACCAATGCATTAACAGAATTATAAAAAGCTTCTTTTTTTTTAGATATGAGCGTGCCAATTGCCTTTATCTCATGCAGTACTGATACTTCCATCTGCAACGCCTCACTCTTTTCCCCACATCATCTGACCTCTCCTTTTGTTGCCTGCCTTCCTCCCACTGCCATCTGGTCACCCCCCAAAGCATGCATCGCCTTCAAGTGTGGCAGCGTCTCTCTCCACCTGAACAACTCCTCACATTGTTTCCCTCATAATATCAAGCCACTGCATGAGTGGAGCGCAGACAGCTGCTTGACTCGAGCAGTGAGTGTACGGCGGAGCCAGGGGAGAAATTCTGTCTTCTTTTTCTTTTTTTTTCTCCCAAATAATTAAATGGAAATAAAGAAATTTCCCTTCAGGAAAAAAACTAGTGATTGAGTTAGCTCCCGTCTCCAGCATATCTGCTTATACTGTATATTTGAACACAAGTGTCAACTGAAACATCTGAAACACAAATGTCAACTGACATCCATGAGTCATTATATAAACCAGGACTTAGAGAAGCAAAGACGGCTTTCCCTATAGGATCTTCTTTTCTTCCTTTTTTTTCTCCGCAGTTAATGGTGCCTCCTCCTCCCCCTCTCTTCTGCTGCAGGGAACCATGCATCCCGTCTTCAGTTCACTGGTCAAACACACAGTGTGCCGCCTTCATCCACTTCTATAATCAGGACACTCGGCAGTGCTGAGGGGATGTTACATTTCTGATGCATCGCTAGAGATGGCTGGCCTGGAATACTGGTTCTGGGGGGAAACGTGGCATCCTGCAGGCACCGTGGGCTAAGTCACAGAAACCTTTTCATAATCTTCGAAGTATTTAGGCTCCGATCTTCTGTTTGACGAGGAGTCTCCGAGCGCCGTGGGAAGAGGAGAGAGAACAGTAAATGTCAATGATGATTGTATCTGTTTTCATGAAATCCCACTCTTGCTCCGCCTCTCCTTGGCATTGTTGTTTCTCCTCACAGCCACATGACCTCTATACTCCTACTTGTGTCTTCAGCACTTCAAGCCTGTTCTACAAAGGTGACGCTGTTGGAGGGAGATAGCGGGCTGGTTTCTCCGGGGGATTGCAGAAGAGAATCACGGTTTGTTGGCGGAGATGAGAGCGATGGCGACTGAAATATGATAATTAAAACAAGAATGAAACACAAAAAATGTACCGGAGACAGAAACAACTGTGGTTAATTAAAACTGCTTGTTGTGAATGCTAATCTGCTACAAACATGATACATCAGAAACAAAGCCCTTCGGAGGACAGCAGTTGCATGTTCATGAGGTATCAGAACCACCAAATAAAAGTGTCCAGACAGTAAATATCTGTGGGTCCGGTCCAGGTGGGAACAATAAACACAATGTGTTGTGTATTACGATCAGTAGTTACTTTACTAGTTTCATCTAGTCATCAAATTTAGGGGTCAGTGTAAGATGATAATATCTGTGGCCAATACAGACTGCCAATTTTTGAGAATCTCAACAAGCCGATAATTAAATACCCCCTTGGAACCTAAAGACAAAAAAAGTCACATTTTCTTAATTTTCCTATTGATCTCACAAACCCATTAAATAAAAACAATACAATAGAAAAATGATGTTTTAAAACACAACAACATTTAAAGGAAAATAAACAACCATAATCATAAACAAAACACAAGTTGTAATCAACACTGAGTCTGGTTCTGATCAAGGTTTCTGCATTCTTAAAGGAAGTTTTTCCTTGCCACGGCCACACTGTGATTCACTCATTGTTGAGTTAATTCACTCTGTTGTTCTTTTTTCCACTATAGTCTTACTTAAACTGTTAAAGTGTCTTAATATATCTTTTTTAAGATAATACATTTTAAAATAAATTGAATTAAATTGAACTTCAAAAATAAATTAAGCAAGTGTGGAAACAATGAACTTCAGCATTTCAATAACAAGTAACACGTTATGTTTTTTGACAAAGTACTTGGTTACAGCACTTGTTACCACAAAAACCAACATAGTTACTGTAAGGCGTTACAACACTGACCATGATCTATCAAGCTGACCACCACGTGACACACAATGAGGTAGAGAATTAACAAAAACTGCAGGGCAAATACTGGTGATCCAACACAAATGCATAAGATAACTTAATATAATGATTAACTTGATTTGGTCTTAAATCTGATCTGGACCCACCTTAGCCTCCCTGTGACGAAAGACGACTAAAAGTTCAAATGTCGAAAAATCTTGAATGTTGTTTCAGTCTGAGCAACATCATTACTAGTCCACCTTCAGACCACTACCACTTTAAAAGGTTATTCGAACCTCGGACTATAAGTAAGTTAAACTATAGTTTCCTCTTCCAGGGACCAGTCCAAGAAAATATAAAACTATGTATTTTACTGATTAACTTCTTAATATCTTTTGTTAGAAAAACCACACTTGATCCACCAAACACAAAAAATAGGAAAGGGAGAAGCTGAAAAGTAATTGTACTTAGCTTACTTTCACTGCAAATAGATTCTATGCAGTTACGATTGTATTGAAATATTAAGTGTTTACTAATGAAACAGTTCAAGCTACAACATAATTGTATTTACCTTTTCATTTCCTATCAGGCTTTACCGCAGCAATGAAACCTCCTTTAACAAAACCTTCTTGAACTGATCCTCTTCACGTTATTGAAGATGTCAATTAGATGATTTATTAGATCCATGAACCTCACTGGATTTCTGCATTTTTTTCTGTTAATAAAAAAATTCAATAAAAAAAAAAGAAATCATGAAGAGACAATAACATGATCAGGATGTCTGCTTCAAAAATGTCCCCTCACTTGACAAACTCATCCGCCTATTACAAAATGAAAACATCGTCGTGGCACGTAGCTTCAAACTTTTAATCAATAAGCCACAGAAAGTTATTGATTAAAACATTTTCGTTTACAGGAAATAAATGGTTTTATCTATTTGTTATTTGATTTGGAAGGATGTGTGACACAAGGGGACCGTCTCCTTCAAAACAAACCTCTTAGACGAACTTGATCCTTCAATATAACCTCTAAATAAAATAAAAGTTCGATTTAACGATTTGTTCGAAAAGCTATCGGACGTAAATTGTTTTTTTTTATTGAGTTCATATAACTTTTAGATCTCTTCTAGGGATCACAAGTATGTCCTTCTTTGACTAATAAAAAAGAAACACATGAAATTTTACTGGCTTGTTATTTTATTGGTGCGACTACATGTTCTCTTTATAGTAGACGCTTCTCAATGATGTGTGACGAGCATTTTATAACCATTCTGGTGTGTACTCATGTTACTGATGTTGTTTAAGTTAAACAGAGCTGGATATGAAATGTATATTTGTAAATAATTAGAAATACACAACTAAGAAATCTGTTGTGGTTATCGAGGGATACATGGGAAAAAATCGTAAAATCATGTTTTCATAATAAAGATTAATCATTTGTTATGTTTTTTAGTTTTTTAAGAGGAAACTAAAACTCAGTACTAGATCTAAGAGACAAATTCTCTATTTTTCCTGGTTTCCTATCATCTGTTCTTTGAAGTATTATAACCATTTTCATACCATTTTGATTACTTTCCCCACAGACTTTTACTATTGACAGAAGGAAAGTCAACACAAGCAGATGGACAGAAACCAAAAAGTTGACTTTAAGGTATTCCAGTGTAAGAATATAAGCACTGCCTCCTCTTCTTTATATTTGATAGTAACTGTTTAAATGTTTATTGGTCTTCAAGCATTTTTTTCTGAACTTCTTTCAGGCGTCGTGGCTCAGACCGTAGAGTGGTTGACTCGTGGTCTGAGCAGTTGCGGGTTCAATCCCAGTTCCGGACCAGATTGTGGCGTTGTGTCGCTGAGCAAGACACTTACCCTGATTGCTCCTGATGGTTGAGCTGATGCGCTGCATCACAGCCTACTCCCATCAGTGTGTGAATGTATGAATGGGTGAAAGCATAACTTAGTGTAAAGCGCTTTGGGTGCTAAATAAGCATAAAAAAAGCCCTATATAACTAAGTAAATAAGTAAGAGCCATTAACTATTTACCATTCATTCTTTGACAAATGTGATGTTGTTTTATAGTTTTTGGTGTGGTTTCACTGTGAATTTGTCCCATTTTGGTCTAATTTTATTTTAATTACCTGTTCCATCCTAACTATATAATCAAGGCTTTGAAGATGTGATGTGATGAACTCGTTCCTTAACCATCTGACGTAAAACAAAAATGAAGTGATGTGCCTGCACTCATAAAAACAAAACAACAAATGGAGGGTATCATATCATATAAAATATCATGTCACGGGCCGCAAATGGGCCACGGACCACAGTTCAAATTAAAAAATGCCAAATGAATAACCTTGAACCTTAAACCACCAGATGAAGAGAAGAAAAAAAACGATGTTGAAAGAAATCGCATATTTAAAAGATCTATGCAGATAAATGTTAACTTATTCCACTGTCGGGCACCTCGGATGAAACATCATTAGAAAGATAATCAAAGCAAAGGTTCGACAGTCGCATCTGTGATGGATAAAAGAGTGAATATGAAATCGGGGTCTTGTGTCACATGTGGTCCGCAAGCTTGCAGCCTTCATTTCATATTCTCTTTCCTGTTATTTCTTGCACTCTGCACCCCTTCAGCCACTGACCCCTTCCCCTGCTTCACCTGCCATCCAGATGATGTAGTCCTGTACTTCAGAGGGAGGCAGTCGAGCAATCCTCCGGGGAGTCGATGACTCTCAGCTCCATCTTATTCCTGACAGAGATTTTCACCTTCAAGGTCCTGCCATCATGTTTTGTTTGAAGACGGAGCAACACACTGGGGTTGAATAGCAGCTCCAGTCGAATAGAGCGACGTGTCATGGAGGGCTTACACGTGGAGATTTCTTCATCACAGCGCTGTTTGACCGGAACGATCAATATGCGCGGCGAGGACGACTCGGGTTTGAACAAGCGTGCTGTTCAAATGGCAATTCCGCAAGTTTCTGACAACAGCTTTGTGATGACGGACGGGAGCTGGGAATACGTTTCACAGGAACTCTGATTGGCTGAAGCCGATACATTCTTGCCGCGCTCGCCCTTGGCTGCTGCGTCATTCCTTTTGACACATGCAATTAAGCGGCTTCTTGTAAAGGAGATCACTTAATGCTGCTTCGACTGGGATCGCTTAAAACCAGATATCTTGCTGCACTGCAGATGTTACAACAGCAAGTTTGGGAACGCTACTTAGCACTGAGGGAGGACAGCTGCTAAACACCGACCTTACACTATGCGGTGCATTAAGGAGGATTCTGTGGAGTGCTAAACATGTAAAGCTTATGATATTCTGTAATTGGATTTCCTAGAAAGCTGGTGACAAAGTCCCTCACACACCACTAATCCTCCCAATCAGCTCTGCAGGTCTGATTTATGCTCCTCATTGCAGAAGAACATGAAGAGTTCAGCTCGAATCTTGAGCTAAAGACAGTGAGCTAGTGTGTGGAAAACTCTTATACGATGTCATGATATATGTTGTTTACATTTCATTCCAATTTTGGATTAAATGGAGCAAAATCACTTAAAAATTAAATAATCTTCAAATAGAGCACTGTTCAGATTATGAATCTTAGGTTTCTAATAAGTGGTCATAATAGATTAAAGGCATTTATAAAATATATATAATATATAACCTGTTGTTTTGCATCTACACGCATGGATTTATATCAGAGCTATAGATTATGTAGATTATTTATTTTCTTCAGTGTTGGGAGGTTGGACTGGACGGTGAATGAGAATCGCAGAAAAAAAATAAAAAATCTAAAGTAAATTACAATTTCCCAAAAAATAGTTTGTGAATTTGTTTCAAGACATTATCCTTTTTTTTGTCTGGAGTTTATATATTTTTCAAGTTGTTTACACATTTATTTCAGTTTGTAAATTTGTTGCAGGCATTTGAATATTAAAACAGTTAGTATTTGTTTTGGTTTGTAAACTTGTTCCAGGAATTTGTCAATTTGTTTGAGGTGTTTGTAAACTTGTTTAAGCCATTTGTAAATGTATTACAGTTTGAAAATTTGTTTCATATTGGTTTTTAGGAGTTGATGCATTTGTTTTAGAGTCTGGAAAGTTACTTTCTGATTTTTTTTTTCTTTGATTCAGTGTTAGTAAATGTGTATGAAAGAGGGTAAAATGTAAAGATGTCTGTGAGTTTCCGAGTTGGTAAATTTGTCTGAGGAATATGTATATTTGTTTTAGAGTTAGTTAGTTTTTAGTTTGTAGATTTATTTCAGGATTTTAAACACTTTCAGGTTTGTGTAAACTCGTTTAAGCCATTTGCAAATGTATTACAGTTTTTACATTTGTTTCAGGAGTTTTGAAATTGGTTTTAGGAGTTGATGCATTTGTTTTAGAGTCTGTAAAGTTATTTTCTGACTATTCCTTTTTTTGTCCTAAGGTGATTTGTAAATGCCCGAGTTGGTAAATTGGTCTGAGGAATATGTATATTTTGTTTTACAGTTAGTTAGTTATCAGTTTGTAGATTTATTTCAGGATTCTTAAACATGTTGTAAATTTGTCTTGGTGGTTTGTTAGTTTGTTTCAGGAGTTTGATCATTCATGTCAGTGTTTGTTGATTTGTTTGGCGTCCAGCAATGCAGTGGGACAGTCGAAGGATGCCTTGGACAGGTTTCCAGTCCGTGTCAGGGAAAAAAAAACAACAACAGACAGACATCCAATCAAACACACAGCCGACCGTTAAGGGTCCACAATCACAATTCTTTCGCAGCCCAGACATGTCTGAACACCTTTAGATATTCGTGATGGATACAATAGAAACAAAGGAAACGAAGATGGCTGAGAGCAACATGCCAGCAAAGCTCAACAGCAAACTGTTGCTGTCAGAATTGCTCTGCAGCGCTGCTGTCAAAACAAACACACTCAATTAGTTGAGATGAATCGCAGAAACTACTCTCTGCTCCTTCTTGACAAGTGCCAAGGGAAAAGCCGACTAAATATATAGTTAAATAAATACCAAAAGATAATGCAACTTGACTTAAGGAGAGCCCCTTTTGCCGTCTGGGCGAGATAGCTCAAACACAAAGCGCTGCCCCCGACTGACTTGTTTTGAATCCAATTCCACACAGTAGGAGATATAACCGTCGGCTGAAAGGTATCATCCATCCTGTTTTTTCTTGTCGACCGCTGCATAAAAGTGGCAGTTTTATATTTTTCGTCAATGTCAAACTGCTGGATTGCTACTCTTTCCAAAAACTTTCCACCAGAAATCTCTTATTTTTTTTATCATTCTGTCATACTAGCAAATGCAAAGTAGTGTTTGAGAAAAGTAGCAAATAAGTAAGATTAGCTTAAATCTATCCACTCCGAGAGGTTTCATTAGGCTTGTACCGTATCCTCGTCATCACCAGCATGTTCACAGCATGGGGTTAATACCGAAAAGCAATGAGTTTTAGAAAGAAAAGTTTTGTTTTCATAAAGAAACTTGATTAAAATCTATATTGTGAGAACATCATACTGATTTACTGATTATACTGACATTTACGGTTGATTAATGTTCCGTTATCCTACAAAGGACTGAAACATGATTCTTTCCGTTCACTTAGAACACCTGCAAAGACGCTGAAGGTTGTTTTAGATTGTTATGCTTAAACAACAAGACACATTTGGGTCTCCTCAGCAGCTGAACTAACCGAAGCACCTCCACGGGTCAATCCCAGCCGCGGCAGACAAAGACTAACTGGGTCATGCTTTTACAGCCCGATGGTCTTGAATGCACCTTATGTCCCTTAAAAAAAATACATTTCAGTCCTGGTTTTGTTGGTTCTGATTCATCCATTGCATCCATTCTAACCACTACTGAGGGATGCAAGAAAGAGAATCACATCATTATTTTATGTTTTTACATTTATTTTGGTTTTATTTTGTTCTCTAACTTCCTGTTCTCTCCTTTTCCATTTCCCCTACTCAACGAATGCCACACGAATGGACCTCATCAGCAATCAAGAAACCTACTTCAACCACCTGAGTCCAGACCTTTGTGCCAGTTAAACTTCCATGCGATGGTTTGTCCTAAGTTTCGTTGCGCCCTCCTTGGATTTTACAGTGCCGTGTGTTTTGACCTCCATGTTTATTTTCGGTTTCTAGGTTCCCTGTTGTTTCCTTTTTTGTCTCCTGTTCTGTTCTCCTGTTCGGTGGACACTTCTGATTGTATTGCTTTGACCTGAAAGTTATTAATTCAATTATTGTTTATCCCAATAGTAAAAGTTGTCTTCTGGTTTTTCTCACCTGAACTTGGGTTCTACCTTGTATTTATTGTGACAGATTCACTATAAAATACATGTTCTTTACATAAAAGAATTATTATTTTTGTTTGTTTGGTTGGGAGATGTAATGTTCAATGACAATGTACTGTATATACATTTTTTGTATTACTTTATAAAGTTCTACGCCATCTGCAATCTCAGCGAAAGGGAGATTACGGGAGTGAAGTTAATTGATTGTAATCAGGGCAAGCTTTTTTTATACAACAAGTCCCTTGAATGTGGAAACTTCCGGGATGCGCAGTGTAATGTTTGACCAATCACAGCAGAGTGGGTGTGGTTATGGTAAAAAAGAGCTAATCTCTGTTTAGGTGCATTTTGTAATTTAAATATTTCAAATAAAAATCTTGTACAAACAGACACTGAGACTGAGACACTGAGTACAAAATAGCTCCAAGATCAATTTAAGAGAGACTTCAATTGACACATTAGTTACCTTTTAAAGTTTACTTAGTTAATAATAATAATAGTGAAATGATATTTGCAGTAGTATTAGGTGAATATGTAGAGATGCTAAATGTTTTTAGCTACACTGCAAAACTAGTAATTTGGAAAGATGGGGGTTTTGAATAAATTAATTATTGTAAATTTGTGAAAATAATTGTATTAGGTTAGTGTAATTGTAATTATAATTTTTACACTCTACTAACCTAATGCAATTATATGCAAAAGTGTACTTAATTGAATTGAATTAAACCAAACTTTTAAACCACTTTTATATTGCATGAAACAAAATTGTCATCTTTCATTCCCTACATCCATTTTGAGTTATTTTGCTTACAGACACACGGTAAAAAACAACAATTGCATAACCTCTGTGTCTAGAACATTTTGATTCAGGGTTTATCATTTTCTTCATGTTGACTTTGTGGATCATTGAAAAATGATCAAGACAAATCATGTTAAACAATCTATATCTAACGTCAACCAACATAAAACGCCCTTCATACATTTACCTCTGAAGAGGCTCCGGCCGGATCCTCTTAACACGAGATAATATTAGAGATAGGTTTGTTTAACCTTGAGTACTTTTCTCTCTCCAGCCTCGGTCACAGCCTGGTTAAATATGTAGCATCTCGCGCCACTTTCCATCTTATTAGTGCCCTTTCTGCGAGAGTGCTTTGACACTGAATGATGAAAGTGATGGTAGCAGGGAGCGAAACAGATGGGAAAAACAGGATAGCGTCTGAGCTTTAACCCCTTACATGACAGAAGTTCCTGACATTTAGACCTTAAAATACCACATACCGCTCTGAAGAAATCTGCCGATAGAAGGATGGAAAGATAGACAGATGGATTTTTTTTTTTTTTTTTTAGCTTCAGAGACATCATTTATCCACTTCAAGCGAGCACAGAGAAACGTTGTCTTGCATTAGATGAAAGACGTACTCTATCACTATCTCCTCACTCTCCGTGGACCTGTTATTGTCTCGGAGCATGCTGGGCAGGAATGTTAGGAAACATGCCGTCCACTTGATAACGTTCCTGATAATAGCCAACGCGCTGCGGGAGAGCGCTTGACTCAGAAGTCCATCTTGATTTCTTCAGCAATTGACAAAGACTCAATAAGAAATCATGGTCATTAGAAAAAAAAAACCCAGGCAGGTACGCAAACTCCAAAATTGGGAATACAGCATTTGGTAGTTTCACCTCATGCACATGCCCCCCTCTACTCTTTTAAGTCCTTTTTCATCATTTTCTCGCACTGTCAGGGCTGCAAAGGGCACCGGCATCGCAGAGAAGCTTTCTATTGAGGCCTTTAGAATGGATTCACTCCAAATGGCCTTTTCACTCTGCAGCTGCGATGGATTAGCTCTGTCATGGGTCCAGATTTCTTTTTTTTTCCGTGGACCATGTTATGGAAAAACAAAAAAAAGGCCATGCCACCAAAAAAGGACAGTAGAGGAGAGCAAGACGTTGAGGGACCTGAACCCCCCCCCCCCAGATTGATGGAACACTCCGGTCGTTCATCGCACACGCATGGATAACGGAGTCGGCCGGTGGACCGAGAGCGACCGCCCACAGGTTCCACGTAGCCATGTGTGAAATGGCAAGAGCCGCAACAACAGCTCTCTCTCTACGAACGAACCATAGGAGGGAGAAACAGGGGAGGTTAACGGATGAACAAGCAAATCATGTTCATTTAATTTTCTCTCAGGGGGAATCGTGAGCACACGGACTCATGTGAAGGAGCGACGTCGGGTTATGGCCGCCATTTATGCGTTCCATCCCAAAATATCACCTGATGACACAACCTCCACCACTGCAAATGTATTTGAATTCGACCCATATTCACCACTAGAGATCTCATAAACAATTGTGTTTTTGGGCCACTGGGTCACCTTGACCCATAGCTAAAACACCTTCATCATTTACCTCCAAAATCTAAGGTAAAACCAATGTTTTCCAAATACCTTTTCTAAGTTTTTGACTACAAACATTATAATGGACAGTAAAAGGCTACATCGGTAAGAAGCAAGTGTTTCGACTCCGTGGGACGTTTCTGGTTCAGATAACACTGTAGATATAGACTAAACTGATGTGCCATTTTTTAAAATATATTTCTGTGCTAGTGTGTTTGGGTCAAGGGCACCAAAAACAAACATAAGTAAATCTTCTTTTAATTGTAAACATGTGTGTGAATGGATCTCCTTACAAACATCTTCTCTCTATTTAACAATTTAAGATGCAACATACACATTTAACACTTAAAAATAGCTATTACTTTTACATAATGGTATTCAGCAAAAATAAAAAGCACTTTGTAAATATAGCCGAACATGTCCTGATTGGTTGAACACTATCTCTGGGTCTAGATTACTTTAACCCTTGAGTCATCTGTAGGTCAAGGTGACCCGGTGGCCGTGAAAAAAAACATTTAGGGTTTTGTTTTCAGGTCACCAGGTCACCGAAGATACCACAAGGGTTAAAATATATGAAAAAGGTGGCACAATGGTTAGTGCAATTGCCTCACAGCTAGAAGGTTGCAGGTTTGATTCCAGGTCCAGAAAAGGGAGGCAACTTGACACCTTTCTGTGTGGAGTGTGTATGTTTCCTCCGATTACTCCGGTCTCCTCCCACGGTCCAAAAACATGCAGAAGTTCATTTGGAACTTGGGGAAATGTCTGTAGGTATGAGTTTGAATGATTGTTGCAACAGTCAGGCTTCCTGTTCAGGGTGTCCCCTGCCCTTTGCCCGAAGAACCTAAGATAAGCTTCCCCTAATCACCCCATTAATAGAATAAGCCTAAGAAAATGAATGAATGAATGTACCTAGTAAAGCAGACATTATTTTTCCAGATAAAAAAAAACAAATAAGGTGAATGAGATTTTTGTTCTGCTTGTAAGATTTATCTTGTCCGGCTAAAACCACTGGAATATCGGACCGTCCAGGGTGTCCCGTCATAACCCCAACAAATATCAGGTATATTCATTTACGAAACATCGCCACAGTCATCAACATGCATCCTAAGGGAAGCTGGTCCGTATTAAAATCCTTCCCCAAATGAGATTAATTGAATCGTGTCTTGTCGAGATCCTCGTATCACTGCGAGGAATATGCAAATAGTTAGTATTTTTTTTTTTCCCTCTCCTCCTTTTACCCAGAGAGCGCGAGCTGCCCGTCCACTACACTCACAAGGTTATGCTGCTTCAGTGGCCTGGCGACTGTGAACTGTCACAAGCAATCATTTATGACGGAGCCCTTGTTTTCTGCACAGACGTGCTGTGCTGGCCGAGCCACTGCAAGCGACTGCCTCTTCAGAAAAAAAACAAGCCAGAAACGTGCCGATCAATCTGTTGTCTGCATAAGCAGAGCTGGGAAAACTCAAATAAGTGTGATCTCGTATTTGCCCAGGCGGCAGATTTCGATCGTGGCACTCGGAGTTGATGCCCGTTATTCAAACACAATCCAGGCCTCTGTCCTCTTAAGCACAGGAGATGGCCCAAAACACACAGACCATCACTGGGCGTCACAACGATAAGTCGGAACATCAGGGGTAATTAATTCTTCCTCTAACTTTCCCCTGAAATAAGACAGAAGGACGGCTTTAATAAGACGCACGACCTTGGCTGGGACAGTGTAGTCAGCAGCTTCTTCACACCATTCCTCCTCTTTTTTGGACTCATGTGAAGTCTGCCACTGCAGCAACTCCTGCAGATTTACTATTCCAGATCAAGTGCGGGATTAGTGATTCACTTATCATGGCCATTGTCGGGTGTGAATTGCCAATTGCCGGCAAGTCTGTCTGCGACGACGAGGGAGCAGAAATGTCCTTTTGTCGCGGCGGATTAAAGATATATTTAAAGAAGATTTTTTTTTGAGGGAAAAACGCTGACTGCATGTAAGAGATTTTACTCCTGTGCGCTTTTTATTCGTTCACCTGCTGCCTTCCTCACTTTTTTATGGCGTCGTAAAATTTAGAACAATAAAAGTCACAAACAATGTCCTTGACTGCTTTGCTGTACTGAGGAAACAAACTGGAACACATTTCAAATCCCTTATCGCACTTATTAGTGATCGTCTTAGAAGGGACTGTATTTAAAATGTTCCATGCATAATTCCTCTTAAAAAATGTGTTTGTGGTATCCCTTGTGTTGTCTCTGGGTCAAGGTGACCCAGTGGCTCGAAAACAATCTTGTTTAAGGTATCTCTTGTGTTGTCTCTGGGTCAAGGTGACCTGGTGGCCTGATAAAATGTGTTTGTGGTATCCCTTGTGTTGTCTCTGGGTCAGGGTGACCCGGTGGTCAGAAAACCAATGAGTTTGTGGTATCCCTTATGTTGTCTTTGGGACAAGGTGACCCGGTGGCCTGAAAACAAATGTGTTGGAGGTATCCCTTGTGTTGTCTCTGGGTCAAGGTGACCCTGTGGCCCTAAAACAAATGTGTTTAAGGTATCTCATGTGTTGTCTCTGGGTCAGGGTGACCCGGTGGCCTAAAAACAAATGAGTTTGTGGTATCCCTTGTGTTTTCTCTGGGTCAAGGTGAACGACCTCCACCACTGCATATGTATTTCTAGAAGGTAGAAAGGTCGTTCACCTTAATAGCTTCTTAACCATTCTATTAATATGAAATATTTATAGCTTTTTTAGTGTTTAAAATAAATGTAATTTGGAATGCATGGCAGGTGCCGTTCAATAATCGTTCATCCTCCTATTTAGCTAAAGGTTATACAGACCCACACTTATAATGACGTTACCTCCTTGGCAGAGGTGATAATGATAGTAAATGGGTAAGTGAGCGTGACCCTGAGATAACACAAGGGTCAACTGGAAAACACCCTATTAAAAAGAGGTGAAAGTTGAAGCAATTTAAAGCTAGAAATGTAAAGCTAGAAACACAAACGTTGTTTTTAACTTGAATAAATCATCATTGTTACATTATTCTTTGCCTCTATAATGTAAATAATTTTCAAAATATCTTCCTTTAATTATCATCAATAGCATTTGTTGTTTAATTCTTATTTGAGAAATTCAATGCTGCGATGATTCATCCTCGCTCGACCGCTTTCCCTGACTTGATGGAAGGTTCCAGGGTGCTATAATACCTGTCCGTCTTAAACTGAAAGGTGAGAAAATGGAAATCAGTGAGGGAATTAAAACCTATTGTCAACCATTGTCGGTGTAACAAAATAGGTGATATTAATCTTTCACGATTTGAAGCTTGTAATTCCCAACCAAAATGTCATTTTCAAGAAAAAGAAAACGCATTCAAAAAGTGTTTCCAATGACATGTAAATGATGTTATTGTCTCGCGGTGTAACAGATCCCAGACTCACTGATTCTAAAACAAATAGTAGCGCATCAGCAACATTCCTCCTCAGGTTGAGTTTAAAAGGATCTTTTGATATTCTGATTAAAAATTCATTTTGTTGAATCTGCCTTGGAGTGTGTTTTATGTTTCTGAATCTCATTAACGCTGGCTCACTGACTTTAGAAATAAATAAATAAATGAAAATGAAAAAAAAAAAACATTGTGTAGGGCATATCATGGCTCGGAAATTAGGTCAAAATAATGTTCCCTTCGGAGATCTCCGAGCTGGATCATGTCCAGCCTGCATGTATTTGATCTATAAAATAAGCTTTGTACACACGTGTTGCTACAACACACAATAAAAAGCAAATGAAGCAACAATTCTTTGAAGTCGCAGCATCATTAACACGCGAGATGCATTGCAGAGATCGAGTTGCAAATTGTTTTGACACCGAGCACACTTGAACATAATTAGTCATCAACAAACCTACTCGAGACTTGTTAGGAGGCGCACGATTGCCAAACCAGATTGCAACTGATCTCCGTCCAACTCCTTTCTGTTCCTTTTGTCGTGACACTTTTTTTTATAATTTGTTTACGAGGTCCACATATGTAAAAAAAAAAGGAATTGTTAGTCGATCCATCTAACATTTCCGCCGGTATTTGAAGCTGATGATTTCATAATCACTGATCGACCTTCGGTGTCAAGTACGACCTCTCGGGCGCTCCTTCGTATCACAGTATTTCATGTGTGTGTTACGCTCTTATTCCCGATGCGGCTGCCAATTCTGTAACACACTTTCAACGAAGAGATAAAAGAGCTGCCAGCAGAAATTGGACCATGGACTAAACCTTGTATCTAAATAGGTTTGGAGGTTTCAAATCAAGTCCTACGCCATAATTAACAAGACATTCATAAGCACACAATTAGACACATATTTTACACAGGTTTACTGTTGTTGAAATCCTAAGTTCCCGGGTGAGCAAGACATTTTGTACATGAGATTCCTAAGCTGATTTTTAAACGTCCAGTGCAGCGACATATTTTGCATTTTAACCCTTGTGTTATCTCAGGGTCAAGGTAACCCGAAGACTCGAAAACCAATGTGTTTGTGATATCCCTTGTGTTGTCTCTGTGTCAAGGTGGATGACCTCCACCACTGCATACCCACCATAACAAGATGACACAAGGGATAACACAAACACATTTGTTTTTCGGGGATTTGGGTCACCCTGACCCTGAGATAAACCAAATAGTTAAAAAGGTAAAGAGGGAATTTTATTTATTTTGTTGTGATACATTTTGACCATGTAGGCAACAACATCTACATGATGACAATATATATATATATATACTGTATATATATATATATATTTTTTTTTCACTTGTTTGCAAGTGTTCTTTTGCACTGGAAGTTATTTTTATTCATTATCTTTTATTTTTGTAAGAAAACTTGAAGTGGAAATTTACCGAAACTGAAAGGTATATGTCAAGATTTGTAGTATGTCTAATGTAAATTCCTTTTTTTTCTTATATAATAATGATATAGAAATGGTATTTAAGTAACATCTCCAGCTCTATTCAAACACAAGGGACCAGTAAACAGTTCAGTAAACAAGTCTAGCAAAATGTATGCATTACAAGCTGGTACAGGAAGTTTGTCTGATATTGTCTTTTTTTATATGCTTAAATCCTTTATTCAACCTTTTTGTGGCAATTATACGACACAGAAAAAAACATGATCCTACTCCTATTTTAAATCAATTTACATTAAATCATATAGAAGTCAACATACAATACATTATTTAAAAATCTTTCTTTTTCCAGGCTCTTTTACATTGAGGTCTATGGCGTCTAAAACCCTTTAAAAATCGATGTTAATGCGTTCTCGTGCTGCTCTCTCTCTCAGATCAGTAAATGTACTTTCGATAAAAAGCGTTCACTGCAGTTTAACAGCTCCACGATATTGTGACACAAATAAAAACACTTTTTTTTATCAAAAGTGCACTGTCAGTCTGTGTTTCGTCATCTCCTTGTCACAGAGGCCGTTCGTGTCCCACAGCGCATAACCTCATCCTGGGCTCTAACTGCACCCGTCATCAGACGGAGGTCTCCACCTCGTCCATCTCCGGAGACTGCTCGGCCTGCTGGCCTCTGACCAAAACATTATGTCCATATATTCCACTTTCTCCTGGGAATTTTGCTGCTTCTATTTATTTATTTCTTTTTAACCCGAGATGATTCATGAAGTCAAGGAGTGGACGGATGCGGAGATTGCTTTCTGTGCATATGTGACAACACATGTAGACCGTGTGTGTGTGTTAATATGGGATGACTGTGTCGCACCGTGCATATTGCGCACACATATATTTATACACATGTCGGTGCATCAATAAACAAACCTCCAGCTGTAGCGGAGGCACAGATGGACTGTGATGACATGTCCCAGCACAACCCCCACTGCCTGAGGAAGTCAGTCTCCCTCGAACACACACATACGCTCCTTCAGATGCATGTGTCATCAACCACCTCTAAGATACTGTTATGCTCGCTTTTTTCCTTACCTTTGAATTCATTTTAAAAAACAGATTTAGTCACCATGTTCACATGGTCGCACCTTAACCTTACTGCAAACATCGTGTTTTGGTCTGTCAGTCCCACCCAATATATGACAAAAACGGACCTCAGAAAATCCATCTTAAGATTTTCTCCATGCCACAAATTCTCAGATATTACCCTGCTCACCATTAACGTTTCTGGGAAACCTGTACATGGCGTCTATCGTGTTAAGTGGCTCTAAAGGTCAGCAGTGAAGCGGCTTAGGAGATATGTCAAGAGAAAAAAAGACACCTCATTGTGTTACTTCTCGTTCCTGTTCGCTTTAGGATTTGATTCAATTATAATTGACTTCAAATGCGTCGTCCACTGATCTTGAGATCCTTTATAAGTCATTTTAGACCATTAGGTACGAAACCCTTCCCAGCACGAGTCGAGGAATTCAGAGAAAGGGTACAATTAAATATTGAAAAAGGTTCTAATCACACAGGAGAGGTCATTCAGGTGGACGTAAAGGACATTAGCGTCACTGAAATTTTGCCTAAAACAGCCAAAAAATGAGGAAGATCGTTCCAAAGCTTAGGAGCAACAGCCTGGAAGGATTTTTCTCCTCTGGTCCTGAATCGTGTGCAAAGAACCATTAGTGGATTCTGATCCACAGACCTCAGAGCCCGAGCTGGGGTGTAAGGCTGGATCAGATCAGTGATGTAAGGAGGAGCCTGACCATGAATAGCTCTGAAAGTAAGAACCATGATTTTAAAGTTGATCCTGAAAGAAACTAGCAGCCAGTGAAGAGATTTAAGGATCGGAGAAATGTGAGTTCTTCTACTAGAGCGGGTCAGAATTCACGCTGCAGAGTTATGTATCAACTGCAGGCAGGACAGCTCCTTCTTGTTAAGACACGAAAACAAACTGTTGCAACAAATATGATTATGGACGTACTCTTTGGTCCACTATTACCTCGGTACAAAACATCTAGATTAGTTTGAAGCACCTTCAACTCAACCAAAGAACTAAGGAAGCTGGCGATATTACAAATGGTCGCTATGGTTACTTCATTATGGGTAAGGTTGAGCTAGGAGTAGATGGAGAGTCATGTAAGATATCAAACTTAGTTCCATGGTTACCTGATATATAATTATCTGGACATGTTCTGGACATTGGGAGGGAAAACATCTGGGCTTGTGACACCTATGGAGCTATCTGTCGATATCAAGTAACTTCAGGAAATCAACTCCCATCATCATCCTGCATGATGATGCTTGGGCGTTGGTCAATAAACGAATGATCTCGTAAATTCAAGATTATCTGAAGACTCAACTCATCTCGTTGATTCTGTGGTTTACTTGTCTCTCGGGGGGCCCATCCTTCCACAACAATAACAGCATCTGTAATATATCACAAGTAGAAGCCCGACTGTCTTTAAATTAAGATGGTTTTCAGCCCTGAAGTTATGCTTTTGTCTCACATAATTGTCGATGACATTACAGCCTCTCTTCACAAAGCATTGTGGCTGGATGATTTATTTGTTCTTGTTTGTTTAACTAAAGGCCACAGACATTATTGATTCCACATACTTTCTCACCCTCTCAGCAAACTAATGCTGCACATGATGATGCAATTTATCTGCAACAAACTCCCGAATGCATAACAGACCTGACAAAATACGCCCAAAAATGAATTTCGAAGGCAATTTTTTAACATGATACTGCATCTGGATAAAGTTCTGTGACCTGATGGAAACCTATAAATTCATACCTGAGATGCACAATAAGAGACTATTGCTGATTATTGGAACATAACTATTTATTATTCTTTTTTTTCTTTTTTTTACAGTTTTTTATGAATGGATTATGAATTATTACGGGATGTGGGACATTATGTTATGTTAAATTTGATTTAAGCCAAAAGGTAAATCTCTCCAGTCGATCTACGTTTCTGACCTCACCTATAGTCCTGAGACTTAAGTATTCAAACAAATGGATTCTGGGTAAAAACGTCCAAAATATCTCCAGACAAGTGGAAGGAAACAACAATAAAAGTATAAATATTTATAACAACGATAATAATATCATCAAGGTATACCTTTTCAAAAGAGGCTCATGGTTCGGGATTTCGAGAGACCCGAGTGGTGGAGAATATTTGGAAAGCTAGCATGTAGGACACACACCATTAGCCTAACGACAGCAAGAGAAATGAGGAGTTAAGATTCAAAGACCGAGACATGCAAAATCTGCCTTTCACCGGAATGAGTCAAATAAGGGTGGGACGCATCAGAGGAAGGTTTGATGTGCTTCTTCGCCGCAGGTTTAGAAGATTGGAAAAACAGAAGGGAAAAGGATGGTGGTGTCAATAGGTTGACGGGCTGCGACCATTAGTAACATTAATGCTTTCAACTGGAAGGTTTTTTAGCTTTCAACCGCTTGGTTTCTCTCTGCAACTACACCTGACTCTGAAGCCATTAAGGAACCTGCACTGGTAATTACAAATGCCATGACTTCTTACGCAACAGCCATGCCACTCAAGTTAACTAATGTCCACATTAAATCCACTTCTAAACCATAAATAAAACATGAGTTTCCTCGGACACAGGAACACTTACAAATGCATGAAGTTAGGAAATCCATTTATTCACGATCTAAGCTGGAGAACTAATGTTTGGTTATGATATCATCGTCCCTTGAACTTGAAATCAGTCACCCACATGAATGTGACTTGTTTATGAACTCTCTGTTGGGACTACTCTTGCGTGAAATATACACGTCATACCGCTGATAAAAGTCTGAGTCATCCACGAGGGGCTATTGATGACCAAGTGAACGTGAACGTCCACTAAATTATTGTGACGGCTCGTTGGAATAAGCAAACACACCAACAGATATGAGAGTGTGCAGGGTGGGAGGTCCTCGGCATTCCGGGGGCAGAGCTTCAGAGAGCTCAACCTCTGCAGCAGAGCAATATTATTAATCAATAATGATGTTTATGTCGATTTTATTACGGAAAGATTATGGACTGCTGTGAGATACATAGACTCCGTTCATCACGCCGACCTTGGTCCCTAACCTCTACATTTCTAAGTGTTTTATTCCTCGTTAAAAATACCAGTTGGATTATTTAAATATACTAAACATCAATACCTATACCTACAATATATATATATAACATATATATACAGTATATATTAATTTTTCACCTCTACCTTTGTTTGCCAAACTCAAAATATAATTGTTCCAATTTCAACTAGCACTCCAAAAAAAACATTTCATTTTATTGAACTAATTACTTGAGTAAAACATTTTCTATTTTTTCTTTCTGGCTCACACCATCCAACAAGCTATTATGTGGCCTGCAGGAGCAAACAAAGCTGCACTAAAAAAACACACCTTTTTGTGCTATGAGTCAGAGCTGATTTAGATACATATAGAGACTATTTCTTGTTCAAGGAGTTTCAGTTGTAAACTATACAATAAATACTTTGTTTTCAGTCATAGACCTCTGGTTGTATTGAGTATGTGAAGCAGTTAATGAGTTTGTCCTTACCCATGTTAAACATTTATACAATTTTGGCTCAAATTATCCACAAAAATAAGAGACCATATATTAAAAATTACAACTATTTTTTCAAATTAAAGTAATCATGCCTCTGGTATCCCCACACAATTGTCACAGGTATTATGTTAAAAATAAAAATAAAAAATACTTTCTGTTTATTCAATTATAGTATCTTGGCTTGATGCACTTTTTGATTTCTACTCCCTGGTTTTCTAGTCTTTTGTTTTGTGTATGATTTGAGTAACAATCTGAATAACACGCTCTTTTTTTCAATGTTTAAACTGTTAAACACAAACTTTACTACATAGATCCCATATTTGAAAGTCCAAGTAGATTAATGTTTATTTTATATGACCTTTAAAATGTTCCAGGTTAAGCTATTGGACATGTTTGTTTTTTTCAATGACAACAATCCAATAGTAAAAATAATGGTTGAAAATGGGGATTTGGAGCTAATAAGAATAGACTCGAACACGAAGAATGAAAAGACAATATCGTAGTTCCTGTCACAGTTAAGTGTATATACATTTTGCTCGGCCCACAAACTCAAATGTAAAAAAAAAGTTTTTTGGCCCCTTGAGTGATGGAGTTTGACAACTTCTGGCAAGAAAAGTCCGTCTTATCTAAACCCGGTGTGAGTCTCTGGCCAACTACTTAGCTCTACACTCCGAAGGATCTCTGCCCTCTTTCCTTGTTATCTATTATTTTGTTCATAGCTGCGAGTTCAGCCGAGAGAGGAATGAAATGTACATGTTAAAAGGAAGCTTTGTGATTCAGCTCTTTCTCCACTTGAAGACGAGAAAACTCACTCAAACCGTTTCTGATTCCGCGTTCGCTCTCCTGTTGTATCGCCCATTCAAAAATAATAAGCTCCAGTAAAACGACAACTTTTGACTCTTTTGTAAATTTCTCTCCCCATTTTAAATGCAAAACAAACACCGGTTATGAATAAAATATCCGCAAACAAAGAACGAACCATTCCTTCCAGCTGATTGAAAATACTGCCTGCACTTTTAATGTCACGGATCAGAATGGTAGCGGAATAATAATGTGCAGATCTGAGGGAAATGGCTTTACATTGACATTTAAGACTCAACCCTCTGGAACTTTTTTTTTTTTTTTAATGTAAATAGCTTTTTTTGTTTCAGTGAAAACTTATTCTTATTTCTGTATCTTAAGTTCCTGAAACTGTGGAAATGCAGCGAGGTGGTTCTAAGATGTAAGAAATGGGGCCACTGCTCCCAGAGGAGCCCCGTCCTCTCACCAAAGCACTGTCTGGCCTTGGATTTAATTAGATTCTGATATCAAGACTTTTCTCTCCTATGCTTCCCTACCTCTTCAACATGCGTGAAATTGCGAAGCACTATCTATTATTTATTCGCTCTCATCAGCTTCCATTGTTTCTTATGGATGCTTTGGCGAGGCTACTTGCTGCTCGGCTGCCTATGGTGTGATGCTCGATTCCGTCTCCCCTCACTGCTGGGACCCCACCTCCTCCTCTGCAGGTCTGTGTCCAACTCATTTGCCAGCTTTGGTCTGGGAGATATGGATTTTTTTTTTTTCTTCCACTTTCGCCCAATGACAGCGTGCTGAGGTGCTATGAGGGCTGGGTGCTAATGAGCTGACTCTGCAATGCTGGAGGGGATGGTCTACAGCACAGGGGGAGCCAAGGGGAGAGGAGGGTGGGGGGGGTTCTATGACCAGAGTTAGAGCCAAAGAAGGTTTCGAAAACGCCTGCTTATAACATCATATATTGTCTCTTTATTCTATATTCTATAATATTTCATGATCATCGACTGAAAATTGACTCCAAAGAGAGCACTTGAGAATAGGTTGGTGAACAGAGTGAATCATGGGAAGACGGGAATCAAAACCAGATAAATTAGACACAAGCTTTTTTGTTAATTTATGTAGCTTCAAGTGCGTCTATATGACAAACATGATCATTTATTACTTCTCATGTTACAACCATTAGATACATACAGTACATGTTATGTTGATCCGGAGCTAACTACATCAACTACAACTCCGTGCTGCAAGAACTCTGATGGATGTGTGTGTGCCTGCTTCCGGGGCCATCAGTGTGGTCCTCTTATTATATATTTGGGGGTCAAAATGATAGTTAAATCCCCACTTTAACGGGTGACTAATGTGAAAACAACTCTCCTGACTCACATACATGTTTCAAATGTTCAAGTGTTCCTAAGATGCAGTAAGTTCCTCATCATGACCATGGTTTAAAGTTATTACTTTATCATTTTTCATCCCTTTCTGAAATCTCAGCGAACAAGCGTTACGAGAGCGAAGTCCATTATGACATAATAATGGCTTCACTCCTCCTCCAGCCAGCTGTAATCACACCCCGATTAGTTTATACAACGAGTCCCTTGGAGGTGGAGACTTCTGGGATTGATGACACGCGGTGCCAATCCTGATGCTTGACCAATCACAGCAGAGTGGGCGTGGTTATTATAAACGAGATTTAATCTCCAGAAAAATCTGTTTATCAGTGGGTGGGGCTTAAGCACATTTTCTAATGTAAATATTTAAATTAAAAGACAGTTTTGTACAAACACACACATAATAATGAGTAGAATAGAGGTGCAAGATCTATTTGAGACAAACTTAAATCAACACATTAGTTGCACTTCAAGCATAAAGTCTGTGTATAAACATCTGATAGATATCTGTGTTATCTATGTTATTTTATTTGGCCCAACCTTGAGCTGTATTAAACTGACAAGTTCGGAAAATGCTCTTTTTTAAATATTGGCCAAAGGTGTATGAGTCATTTTCTTATAATCGGTTTTAAAACAAGAAGATAGTGTAAAAGAAGAGACCAAAAAGGTACTTTCATATGAACTCCAATCAGAGAGTTTGAACTTGAAATGGGACTAATATTCTTACACGGATATCAGTGTTTAAAGTGTGTTATGAACATTTTTTTATCATAGGCGTCTGGAGTTGTGCTGAATCAAAACTGGATGACATTGAGAGTCCTTGACCTCACAACGACTGCATAAGAGACATAAAAGTAGACTGAAAATGAGCTCAATGGTGGAAGCTTTTGGTTTGACTCAAAACAACTTTTTGTGGGGGGGTCAAATATGATGTATGTTATTAGTGACCGAAATCTGCAGTGTGTGTTGTCACAGACACTTGTGTGGTCACAATAAGTAAGATCATCTTGTATGGTAGAAATGTTTTACCAGCAGAAAAAATACAAATAAAAAAGGAATTAATTCTTAATAAAAGTCTTTTAAATTTAGATGTTTTCATTATCTTTATTCCAGGAGGCAAAAAAAATCAAGCAGACATGTGTTCCTAGTGTCCCTTTTCCCTCAACTTAACAGAGGCATGACATGAATAATTCTTGGACGGAGGCAGAGAGATGATGATGATGATGATGATGTGGACATGACCAGAAATAGAAGCGGACTTACACGCATGGGTGACTGAAAAGCTGTTGGACGACTCGAGGTTGTCGACGTTGTAGTTGAGGTGGAAAGGCTTTTCAGTGGCGTTCTGGTTGGTGTTGTAGAGTTGGACAGCGAACCTGAAGGCGCTGTGCTCCTGCACCGTGGACCTCATGAACAGTCCGCCTTTTAAAAAAAAAAGACACGGGAAAAAAAGCAGTGTTTAAACACTGTGTAACTCTTTAAATGCAGCTGGAAATAAAAACGACATGCTGTTATTTGAGTTTTTTCCTGAATCGGCGGCTGGAATTTTTTTTTTTTGCAGCATTTGCAACAATCAAGTTAGTCGTTGCGCAGCGCGCTGGTCTCTCTCCAGTTCCTCACGCGGAACACGAAACATTTCCAACCTCAACGCGGTCACTTACCGATGTTAATCTGGTTCGGAAACCCCGCGAAGGATCTGTCAAAGAACCACAGGAGAAGAAAAATCAAGCGCAGAGCCATGTCTGTCTCTCTCCTTCGGTTTTCAACTCCTGAAGATGCTCTTTGGGATCAGATTCATGAATTCACGGTGAAAACCAACGAACAAAAAAAAATCCAGTGCGCAAAGATTGTGATGGCCGCTCACGGTGCGCCAGTTTGGTTTCACTGGGTTGCTGTCCAGTGCGGAGACACTAAAGGAAGAGGAGAAGCGAGGGGAAGAGAGACGGGGTGAGGTGGTGAGAGGGGAGGGTGTGTGTTTGTGTGCGTGTGTGTGTGTGCGTGCAGGGGGGAGCTTATCTTAACTCCGATTGGACCTGGTGCGGGGGACGTTGGTCAAACTTGATCTGACGTTAAAGACATAAATAAATAAATATATAAACCCTTTAGACTACTGTGACGGTCCGGGATAAAAGCGCCGTGCTTGTCAATATAATCCTTGGTATCGATTGAAAACACTGCAATCTCCAATGAGCCGCTGCTGCGAGGATCACAACGAAATCTTTGATAACCTGCGAGACAGAGATGAGGGCAACACGGCATCTCGTCTGAATTTATTTCTTATCGTATTTCATACAATGTTTAATCCACATGAGTGGGAATAGAGGTTAACTGTATGGATAAAAATGAATCTTTATGTTTGAAAATGACAAAATCATTAATCAACTAAGACTTTGAAATGAAAGAACCAATGTTTATGTATTTTATACTATACAAAAGGATCATATATATTCAATATAAATATATATTTATGTGTGTGTTTGTGAGTGAAGAAAAGGGTGCAGAAAGGGTGAAAATGAACATTTATTGGGGGGAAAAAATCCAAGAAGAGTAGGAGCGGAAGCATTGAAGACCAGACAGAATTTGTGTTTATTCCCCTTTTATTTGATCGTGATAGGGAATCCAGTCGACACGCTCAAACAGCAACAGACTAGCAGGAAAAATTTTAAATATTGTTTTTAATCAAATTTGTGTTTTTTCTCAAACAAATTGTTGTTAAAATCTTCAAGAGTGTGCCATGTTAAAAGTAAATATAGTGGAACATGTTCATTAATGTTTTAAGCTTGTATAACAAAAATGACAAACTAAGTATTTGTTTTAAGTACTCAGTTTGAGTTTTTAAAGTTAAAGCAATAAAAATGGTCAAAACATTATTAGAGTTTTAAAACAGTTCTTTCACATCTTTCTGAGGAGAAGGCAGTACAAATATATTCTCCGAGTTGGTGTTCCATTTTTCTCTCTAAATGAACTGCAAAGACAGAAAGTTGGAAATAAAACCACTCACCTATGTGTCCATAAAGCTTCATATTCGGCTTCTTCAATCCCACTTTAATAAAGTATTCTTATTAAGATACATCTCAGATCATATTTGAGAGAAAGAGAGTGTTTCATTTGAACTCTAAGTGTTTCCCAGTGGAACCAGCGTGAACTGTCCGTGGTGCTGAATTATATTTAAAAAAACGCCACCACCTCCTAAGAGGAATTGAGTCTTGAATTTGTTTCTTGAATTCTATTTTATTTATCGCATTATTTATTTATATAATTTTGTGCTCTAATGGAACATCATCGCAATGAGTCAGCCTATGCGAGAACAATTAAGGGATTACTGGCCCATTTATCACCCTCAGCCACGCGCTTTGAAAATTAGTTTTTAATTGCTTTCCAAATAGCCTCAGCCAATGATACTGAAAAACACAAAGCCGTTACGAACACTGTATGTCCGGTTGAATCCGGAACTCACGATGTTAATGGAATGTCTATGATGGGATGTTAGGTTTATTTTATTTAAGAACTTTTTAACGTTTATTTTTTTAAAACAAACATATGGATACATCTATCCTCGAGCTCTAACTATCATCATGTGACTCAATTTCCCTTCATCTCTTTCATCATTCAGGTGCTTCTTTGATGGATGGAACATCCCAGTCATCCGAGGAGGACGTTTTCCTTCCGAATGGGATCAAAGTTGATGCCTTTTCCCTCAACTCGGTCCCAGGAGATGAATACGGGGCGACATCGCATTGATTCTCTGCTCGCAACGGATTGACTGTCAGAGTCTCAGTATGGAGGTTGAATGACCTTAATGGCTGAAGTCATAACGATGGGAGTCAAATCATAAACCGCTCAGGTCGTTCAACTGCACAAACACACATCAGTGCACAGTTGGAGTCTTCCCCATTAAGTGCTGCCGAATTGAAATTGACCATTTAAAAAAATAATTTTGCGTGCCAGCATCTTTTCAACACCAAAGGAGACGCTTAATTGTTCATTCGCATTGCATGCTGTTTCTAAGTGGGAACAAACATGTAACGCTACATCAGAGAATGAAAAGTAAAAATGAAGCTCTCAGTCATGATAAGCTAAAATCTGCTGGGTCTCTAGTTTTGTTTTGCAGGTGTGAAACAAAAAGCAATTTCTCCAAAATTACTTTCAAACTAACCAGTTTGGACTGTTGACAAATAAAATGTCTTTGCTGTAAGAAGTGTATTAGCTCTACTATTTATTAGTGTGCTGTCATATTTTATAATATAAAAACGTGTATTTAATGTTTAATATCTGCCCTTTTGGGAAAAGTCTGTATTGGAAATTAACATACCAAAAACGTACTTGCACCAAACCATACCATGTTTTATTCATGAAGCACTTAAAGTGCAACTAATGTGTTGATTTAAGTGTCTTAAATAGATATTGGACTCTATTGTACTCATCAGTATGTTTTTGTTTGTACAAAACTCTCAATTGAAACAAATTTACATTAGTAGATGAGATTAAGCCCCGCCCACTTTCAGGAGATACAATCTTCTTTACCATAACCACAACCATGCTGCTGTGATTGATCTAGCACTGAGTTTTGTCACTGCGCGTCATCAATCCTGAAAGTCTGCACTTTCAAGGGACTCATTGTATAAACAAAGTTGGGCGTAATAACAGCTGGCTGGGGGAGGATTATTACAATCTTAATGGACCTTGCTCTTGTAACCTCTCATTTGCCGGGATTTCAGACGGGGGAGAACTTTATAGAGTAATAACTTCAAAACATGGTCATGATGAGAGACTTACTGCATCTTGGAGAGGAAGACTTCAACATTTGAAACATGTGAGTTAGTGTAAAAAGTTGGAGTTTGACATTTGTTGTCCTTTAAATAACAGCAGATGATGGTGGGTTACAAAAGTAAATAAAATAAACAAGTTAATATACAGATCGTTATAACAAAATACAATAAGACAACTAAGAACTTAAAAAAATATGAGATATGAGGTTTAATATTAAAGTTTAATTTAAAATAGCATGAAACCATGAAATCTTTATACTTTGTACAGTCTAAGTTTATGAGCAGCTTACAGACACAAGTTTCATTTTTTTTCCTGTTTAAACAGCAGTTCTCGACAAGCAGTAAAATAATGTTAAAAATATATTGTAAAATCTGAGCTGATTTACATTCTGTACAACCTGGGTTTGACACCACAGTTCTGTAACCTACAATCAATGGAGCTACTGTGAAAAAATGGTAACAATGGGGATCAATACCAGATACTACTTGTCTTCCTTGTAATGTTAATTTATACAAATCAAATCAACATGGATGGTCATCTTTTCTTTTGCTTGAAAACATATCCCGTAACCCTCTTTGTTCAATTAATAGAATAATTCAGTTCATTGTTCTCATTTACCAAATGAATGAAAGTACTGACTCATCTACTTTTAGAAATATAAAAGAAAGATCCTCATTTCACATGAAACTACCTGTGTAATTTTTTTTTTATCATCTACAAAAGCAGAACCGAAGAGATTGTTGCTATTCATATGTAACTTTTACAAATGAAGTTAAACTTATAAAAGAAAATAAAAATCCTGTGTTTTCAAATACTTTTTTAACACAAAAGGTTTTTAACACAAGTATGTGTTGGTGATTTGTATTCATGTGAGTTTCCATCAGCATAAGACATTTTCAAGGTAATATGAAAATGAAAAAAGGGCATAAATCAGTTGTTTAAGGTGATTTACAGAAATCCTTTTTTCTTACAATCACACAATAATCTAGCAAGTCTGTGTAATCCTTTCATCCAGACCTCGGCTGGAATTCCATTTAGCACCTAACTTCCAAGATTTGATCTACGTGAAAACAAGTAATTCCATAATAGAGCTATTTTGGAAATGAAAACATTCACAGGAGTGCTTCACTTGCGGCCTGAAATGAAAAAGCCTGAAAAATAGATGAAAAGATGCAGCCTTTTATCTCATGATGGTGATGATTCACAAGCTGTGGCTCTGAGCAAAACGGAGAATTCATTTGCTCCCTTCCGTCGCCTGCTAATACAACACGATGAAATCTTTATCAGTTCAGGGAACAAATGTGTGAGAAACTATAATAAAATTCAAGCCCTGTCACTCCGAGATCCCTGAATGAACAATTGTTGTATTTCATGTTTGATAATTATCGTGTTATCACAACAGTACAGAACATTTTCTGACAGAGCTTTTATAGCTTCAGCTACACATTTGAAACTTCAACAAAACTTTGGTGTATAGTGTTTATGAGGAAAACACATTGGGGTTTATATTGAAGCTTTATGAATCTTTTTAAACTCAATCAGGCAAGGGGACACAATAATTAACATTTTCTTAAAAGCTGTATTATATCCATGTTACTTTCCTGTTTACTAATATTGGAATTTTCTGTAAACGTTTTGACATCTGTAATCTCTGATCCTTATCTTATCTTAAACACTGGCATATTTATAGATGATCATAATTGACTTTATGACCACAATTATTCCTGAGTGCTACCTGTGCGATTGCATTAATTTGAGTAAAAAATAGAATGTTACCAAAATACTTCTACAACAGCTGCTAATCACAATAACACAAATGAAACAATACATTCTCTAAATTAACACAACATCAAAATGTAAAGATCGACGATAATTACCAGTAGTCTCTGATAAACCAACTGTCACTATAGAAACATAAAAACACTTTATGTACTGATTGGTTTGTGTATATACGTTTATATATATATATACTGTATATATATATATATATATATAAATAACAGAGCAAGATGAAAAATATAATTTAAAAAATAGTTAATAAACAAACTGAATGTTTTATTATCAATTTTATTTTATAAAAAATAGAAATTCATTAGAAAAAAAAAAAAGGTAATAAAGGAATTTAAAATAAATGTTTTAGAAGATTCAAATATGAGCAGCAACCTTCTCTTCATAGGTAAAGTCATCATTTTTCTATCATTGCCAGCCACGGAAAACATTTCATTGTATTCTATCTGAACTGAACTGACGATGAAAATGTCCAGAGTCCTTGAACGAGACGTGTTTCTATTGTTCATGCTGATGGAAGTTATACAAATACTTTTAATTAAGCAGAATACGCATTTCAATAGACACATTTTCACTCACATACAATAAAAATAATAATAATGAATCACAGTTATATAGGACACACATACGAGTAATTAAAACGCCATGATTGTAACTTGGAAAAGTTTAACTTTAGAGCATCGTGATTCCAATGATCAGCACAAGCTTTAACTTGCTGGTGCTAAACAATGTTCTCCCGTCACCTTCAGCATCCATGTTTGGCACCGCTACTTACAGCTCCATTAATGTCCACTTGGCAAGGTGCCCTGCAGCAGCTTCAGTGACTCCTACTGGCTGGTCAGGGCGTCTGGAGGGTGAGACGTGCGGGATATTGTTTGAACCTCAGGATGCTTGCTCACCCCCCGTGACGCAGCTCCGGACTGTCTGCTGACAAAAAAAAGAGATGATGAGTCCGTATGAATCAAAAGGAGGCGCATGTCTGTAGATTTCCTCCGCAGGCCGAACAGTGTGTGTTAAAACAGCAGGACTGACTTTTTTTTCAGGCACAACTTGCTCAAATCTCCAACTTTTGATATTGTGTGTGTACATTGATTTTATTGAGTTTATATCTATAGTTGTCTTTACCCATAATTGCTTCACCTTTTTTAAAAAAAGTGACCATTTTTAAAACAACCTTCTGCAGTTCAAGGTTAATTCACCAAAAATAAGGGAAATACTTAGTGGCTAGTAAAGCTCTCAAATCCATGCGGACCCCTGCAAAGCAGATCATTAACATCCATATTGTATTTTTTATCATTTTTAAATCAAATATTGACCTTGTTTTCCAGATTGAATCGTTCTTAAAGACAAAAGAAGGCTTGTAAGAAGGGTTTGTTTAAGGAGGAGCGCTAAGATATGGATGTTTCTTTTATGTGTTGTTAACTACCTTCTTAGGAGAACCTTAAGATACAGCCAAAGAAGCTTTGTAAGAAGCTCTTAGTGGGCTATATACGATTTCTTAACTACCTTCTTAGGAGGACCTTAAGATCCAGCCAAAAAAGCTTTGTAAGAAGCTCTAAGTGGGCTTTATACGCTTTCTTAACTACCTTTTTAGGAGGACCTTAAGATATAGCCAACAAAGTTTTGTGAGAAACTCTTTTTGGGCTTCATACGCTTTCTTAACTACCTTCTTAGTAGGACCTTAAGATTCGGCCAACAAAGTTTCGTAAGAAGCTCTAAGTAGGCTTCATACGCATTCTTAACAACCTTCTTAGGAGGACCTTAAGATCCAGCCAACAAAGTTTTGTGGAAAGCTCTCAGTGGGATTTATACACATTTCTAACTACCATCTTAGGTGCAAAGATGTTTCTTATTCATGTTCTTGACTACCTTCTTAGGGAAACCCTAAGATCTAGCCAAAGAGTTACCCTTTGTTTGAACCCTAGTTCATCCTAGTTCAATTCCATCTGTTTCTTTAATATCTTTCATGTTTTTTTCATGTGTAGTTGTTAGAAAGCTCATACGTTTTATGTTTTATTTGGTTGATTGGAGTAAAGAATGAAAAGTTATTATGTGTTTTTTTTGTCATTTGTTAAAAAATCCTACGCCTTCGAATGCATCATCACCATATTACAACCGGTGCAGCAAAAATTAAGATGTTTTTCTTCTTGCTCATGCTTAATTTTGTTTTTACAGATAAATAGTAGTATTATAACGTATATATGCATATAAAACTTAAATGTGTAATTCAATAAATTATTTATGTATTATAGATTTTTTTTTTATTATAAAAGTGGAGCATATACATTTCCCTGCGACAATGACTGAGCATTAACTAAAATGACGGTTCAGAGTGGGTCAATTTGATTTTAAATTTCCTTGTTTGTGAAAGATCTTCTTAAGCTAAGAGCGACACCCTTCTTTGTGTGTTTGTCAAGAATCCTCCTAAGAAGATAGTAGCAATTAATGAGAGCTTTTTGATCAAGCTACTATTAATACAATAAATATTATTTTAGTTTTTAACTAAAACTGACTTGTTCTGCAGCACTGAGAGTGACGACCCTTCAAGTGAGTTTTGGATCCAGATTGTAAATGGAACAAATTGGCAAATTTTTAATCATCTGTTTTTTGTTCTATTCTCTGTTTTTGAGTTATTTTGGATAGACAGACACACACTAATAACGATGTGACCTCCTTGGCAGAGGTGATAATGATGTTTAATTTGTGATAACTTAGTTTATAATCATCACGTCAGCCTAACACCCTCCTGATCTCATCATCATAAATCTGACAAAGTTATGGGGGATGGGGGTGGGGGGGTTGGTATGGAGAGACACTACACCAAAGACCTGGCCATTGTCTGGGATGAGAGGCTAATTGCATGCTCATGGAGGTTGCTAGCAGGGCCATCTCAGGGCAATAGCTCTTCAAAGCCTTGAGCACACTTACATCCCTGGAAAAGAGCGAGGCAGAGCCATTATCAACGTTACTGGGAGCCCAGAAAGCCTCAAGATGGCTCAAGATCAAGCGAGAAGATCCATGAAAAGATTTAGATTTCTGGTGAACACATGTCATGGTCTTTGCTGGCTGAAGCTGTATTTTAAAAAACACACACAGTGGTAAAATATCATGAGACGCTATCAGGGACATTTTATCGTTCATATTTTACTTGATGATACCAGAAAACATCTGGGAAAGGTGCCTGGGGGCCACATGCAACCCTTTGACTGTATTCATGCGGCCCTCAAGAGGTCAGATTAGACATTTTTGACAGCTAAACATTTTACTTTGTGTTTTTCTTATTATTATCAACTGTAAACTTTTCTTTAGTTTTTGATTTGAGATTTATTTTTTGTAACTTTTCTGAAAATGTCTTGCCGCTAAAAATAAACAGAGACAGTATTGACATCATATTTAGTGAAAAGGGTTATTTTTCTATGAGTTTATTTGGTATAAAGGGTGTATAATGAACTATGTTTCGCCATAGTAAGGTTTATTTTATATTTTATAATATAATATACATAATATAATATACTATAGGATATTTATTTCTTTACTCTTCTTACTTGCTTTGTTTTTTCAAGTTTTCATATTTTAGCTCTTCGCTCCTCTTTTTTGGAT
Source organism: Callionymus lyra (assembly GCF_982586985.1). Classification (NCBI taxonomy): domain Eukaryota; kingdom Metazoa; phylum Chordata; class Actinopteri; order Syngnathiformes; family Callionymidae; genus Callionymus; species Callionymus lyra. The sequence goes on from NC_141826.1 coordinate 12,245,323, forward strand.
TGACCACCCCCCATAACAGACACAGTACATAATGTGGCCCCTGAAAACACTTAATTGCCCACCACTGTAATAGATAGTAGTCCAGAACTCATATGCCGAGATGTTAATTTCCACAATTTATGTATTGATTTTCAACCCAATATTATTGCCTTGCATTTATTTTATTGAGTAATTCCTTTTTTAGCATTTGAAATATATTTGATCAATGGACAGTAGGTTGTTTTTGTGACAAAAATAAATTACTTAATCCAGGTGGTAGTTCAAAACAGTAAACATCTGTTCGCTGTTTGATTATCGAAAATATAATCGAAATCATAATATCTGTCAATAATAGTCAGATCGATGCTGATGATACACAACAAGTACTTCTCGTCTCCTTTATAAATCACCTGACAGTCTTGATTCCGTCCACCCTCGCTAGAACAGAATCCATCTGATGTGCCGACAAAGTAATTAGGCGAGGACATGGAGGCATAATATGAATTGATTTAATCGATTAGACGAGACCTGTGTAAGTGACAAGAACAAAATTAACTCAGCACCACTGCGTGACCCTGAGGACAGTTTTCTTGGAATATGTTGAAATGCTTGAAAAGAGATCTGAGATAAAAAAAAAAAATCCATGATCAATGTCTGCGATTTTCTATCCAACAACATTTCAGCCAACATGCAGTTTTACTCGTTTATAACACAATCCTTTTCTCATTTTCGTCTGTTTTCAGTCAAAGTCTAAATGCATCTCTGTTTCCTGCTGCTTCGACTTTAATGGTTTTTCTAAGGCTTTCCCAGGTCAGCCGAGAGACTGATCTAGACTGAGCCAGGGGTCTCAAAGTTGCAGCCTGTGAGATTATAATCTGCAGCCCTCTGTTTAATGTTGACGTTTTTATGAGTGTGGGACACATAAGGGATTTAATCTTTATACAATGTCATATATTTAATGAGGAAAAATCACATTAAAAAGCTGTAAAAAAAACGCGTTAAAATATACAATAACGGCCCCAAATTTACTGAGCCTTTGGTGGCTAAAAAGGTTGTTAAGAGTGTGTCAGCCTGATCTTACATTTCCTTCTCAGCTTGAGAAGATCTTTCACTAAGAGCGACTCTGGGAAACACATCCTTCTTTCACCCTAAAGGGATCGTAACCAATAACAAATCTGGGAAAGGCGGCCATTATTAATACAACTACAATTATACAATTGTTTAGCTTTTTATTTAAAATAAATTGAACTTGCTTACCAGCAGTTCTTTGCTGCACCACTGAGAACGACAAACCTTAAAGGGGAATCTGGATCCAGATTGTAATCTGAACGCCACCGAAATTCAATCATCAGTTTCTTGTCCCATTATGGGTTTTTCAGTTAACCACACAAAAGTCCACAAAACAAACCAAATATGAATCTAAATTAGATCAAAGGCATGCAGAAAAAAAAAGATGAAAGACTCCCCAGACAACAGACCTCTGTTGGCCCCCCCAACCAGCTGAGTTTAAGACCCCTGCTCTAGCAGATAACGGAGCTTATCACCCGCCAGATATCCTGCTGAAAAGGAAAATCTATTAAACAAGCATCATTCATCAATAGCGAATATTTTTTGAGCATCCTTGAGGGCATAGCTAGAGCTCACACTATAGAACTCTATTTAAACAGCAACCATAAAAGTAATAGAAACGTTGGCCCTTCAATTTCTGAATCAAGATGTTTCTCAAATTAAGTTAATCAAAATCTCACATCAGTCTTAATCTCCCTAGGACTTCTGACACATTCAAGCATTTACTTTACTAATGATCAATCAGTATGCGAACCCTGAGTATGTACTTGGACATTTACCTCCACTGTTGTCAGAAAAGATATATCAAACATCCACTTGATGCTTAAAAGAGACTGAAACCATAATACAATTGTAAATAAAACTCCATTGTGTCCCTTTAAATAAGTTTAATCTAATGTATTTTATTTTTAATTTGTTTCTTCTGTAGCCTACAGGTTAGTTGAGGTTATTATAAGTAGATATTAAAGCAAATAACCTATAAAAAATACCACAACTTAAGATACATACAGCGGAAATATCCTAAATTTATATATATATATATATATATATATATATATATATATATATATAAATATATATATATATATATATATATATATATATATATATATATATTACTATTAAATCTAAGATAAACAAAGACTACAATTTCATTTATAGCTCAGTTTCTTTCATAGTTTTCACCTCAATTAATTCCAGACTTGATGTGAAAGGCATTCTGGGATCAAAACTGAGGAAGCTACGGCCCTTACACTTGTTCCTTAATCTTTAAGTATTGGTCCAGCACTCTCTTCTTGTGTGAGTGTCACTTTTGGGGTCCCATATACAGACAATATTTAGTTTGCTTCCTGCAAAATTGTTGTTTGATACGAGTCCTAGGATATAAAAATAATGAGTCAGCATGATTGATGAGGCATAATGTATGAAGCGTATAGCAGAGCCAGAGAAATGTCTCTTTCCCGAGGGATCTCCGCCTGAGTCGGGCGACGCGTGACGTCCTGTGTGAAGACGGTCCGCAGAGGAATGAAAGAGGGGCAGCCAATTACCTTCATGCCGCAGAATGAATAGTTTGCTGCAGTCCATCTTCCGTCTGTGACATTTGCAGCGGATTACCGAACACTAATGGAGGGACAATGCGGGAGGGGAAGCGATAACTCACTGAAACTAAACTTGTAAATAAGTAATGATTAGCAAATGATTTAATTTATCGTGGATGCATAGTTTGTCCAAACTCCAAACCTTCTCTCATTTTCTACTCTCATGTCGACTAAGGGTAGGGATTATTTTCTGAATCATCTGTTCCTTTTTAGAGTTATAGACAAAAATGTATGTTCATTTTAATGTAGCGACCGGAGCTCAGTTGTCTTTTGTCTTTACTTTTGTTGTCGATCAACTCGACAAAAAGCAACTTGGCCATTATGTATCAGCCTAAATCTTGCGCACTGACATTTACAATGTGTTCGAATGAGGATGAACTTGTAGTTGGAGCTGAGAGACATGGAGCTTCAGCTACAAACCAAATTCAAATATACACTTTTTTATATTTTTCGTAACAATTTCTAATCTAAAGGCTTCAATACAAGATGGCGCTTACAGATGAGCCACCACAGAGGTATTTGAATGTATGAAGATGTCAAGAACTGAGCCCCTGTTGCCGCATTAAAATGAACAAACCTTTTTGCCTATAACACTAAAAAGGAACGGATTAGTCTAAAAAATAATCCCAACCCTTAGTCGACATGAGGGTGAGTAAGGTAAGGTAAGGTAAAACTTTATTGATCCCTCAGGAGGTCTCCTTCGGGAAATTGAAGTGAGTAGAAAATGAGTGAAGTTTGAATATGGCTGAAGTAATACTTTAATGCAACTTTTGTCAAATACTATATGACGTTCTATTGTAACAAATAGTGTCATCGTTTTTTATTTGATTTGAATGACATGATGGTGAACAATAAGAAGAATTGTACTCTTCAATACTACTTGTTCCAACCTTATTTTTCTACTACTGATTATTTTATCAGGGTTGCGTAGGTGCTGGGATCTATGCTACACACAAGAACTCATAAACACATGTACACCTAAAAAAAATTCAGTTTTTTACCATCAACCTCTGCATGTTTTTGGACTGTCAGAGTAAACCGGACTACCTCAAGTAAGGAGAAAGGCCACAGATTGCCGCTAGCCGGAAACAAACCAGCGACCTCCTCCGAGCTCATATGCATGTCACTCGATGTTGTTTTGCACTCCTGGATGCTGGATAGTCGTGACAGCAGCTGTCAGATCAAGATAGGTCCGTCCTAATTTTCAGACGCTGTCAGATATTCGTCGTAGGTTATATTTGGCTGCCCAAATGTGTCACCAGTCAGACCTGACCCAGACAAAGATTTGGATGTCACGACTTCTGATATTTCCACAGCGTTTCTCCTTTTGATGGCCCTGAAGATAACATGTGTTTTGATTGAATAACTTTAAGCAGAAAAACCAGGTCATATTTGTGTTGCTCTTATACTGGACATGTTAGTTGTATGGTTAGTTATATACAATATATAAGAAATAAGACCTGCAAAGAAATTTTTTTTACCAACTCAGACCTAAATTCCATTGAATGATGGATTTCATCATCTATCCTTGATGAAGAGGACGAAGGAATGTTTAACCCTGGACCGACCGTTAGATAAAAGGATAAAAATAAAACATTATGATCTGCAAAAAGGTTTTTTAAGTGCATGAAAAGTACATCTCAAAATCAGTGCTGATTCAGCAGGAGCTCAAAACTGGTTTCTCTACAAAAAGTTGGTCCCACATAAAGTTTGTGTTTTAGCCATTTTTACTGACTACATTTTTAAAGTAAATTTGACTTAAATGAGTCAGGTCTTGGCATGTCAAGAGTCGCAGGATAATGTTACTTTAGAAAAAGATCTGTTATTTTTTTTCAAAATAAAACAGATGACAGTCATCCTCTGAACACTGTCATCAGTGAACAGAGAAGAAGATGGAGTGCCCAAATGCTCCTCCCATGATGCAACACTAATAGACTCAGGGACTCATTAATTTCTAGTGCTATTAGATTGTAAAACTTGGAGGGGCAAGAGCGGAGTGAAAGTATGATGTTATTCTATTCTCTGTTAATCTTTGTATCCTTTTGTTTGTGTTATTTTTCTTTATTTGTTATGTTCTTTATCATCCATCCATCCATCCATCCATCCATCCATCCATCCATCCATCCATCCATCCATCCATCCATCCATCCATCCATCCATCCATCCATCCATCCATCCATCCATCCATCCATCCATCCATCCATCCATCCATCCATCCATCCATCCATCCATCCATCCATCCATCCATCCATCCATCCATCCATCCATCCATCCATCCATCCATCCATCCATCCATCCATCCATCCATCCATCCATCCATCCATCCATCCATCCATCCATCCATCCATCCATCCATCCATCCATCCATCCATCCATCCATCCATCCATCCATCCATCCATCCATCCATCCATCCATCCATCCATCCATCCATCCATCCATCCATCCATCCATCCATCCATCCATCCATCCATCCATCCATCCATCCATCCATCCATCCATCCATCCATCCATCCATCCATCCATCCATCCATCCATCCATCCATCCATCCATCCATCCATCCATCCATCCATCCATCCATCCATCCATCCATCCATCCATCCATCCATCCATCCATCCATCCATCCATCCATCCATCCATCCATCCATCCATCCATCCATCCATCCATCCATCCATCCATCCATCCATCCATCCATCCATCCATCCATCCATCCATCCATCCATCCATCCATCCATCCATCCATCCATCCATCCATCCATCCATCCATCCATCCATCCATCCATCCATCCATCCATCCATCCATCCATCCATCCATCCATCCATCCATCCATCCATCCATCCATCCATCCATCCATCCATCCATCCATCCATCCATCCATCCATCCATCCATCCATCCATCCATCCATCCATCCATCCATCCATCCATCCATCCATCCATCCATCCATCCATCCATCCATCCATCCATCCATCCATCCATCCATCCATCCATCCATCCATCCATCCATCCATCCATCCATCCATCCATCCATCCATCCATCCATCCATCCATCCATCCATCCATCCATCCATCCATCCATCCATCCATCCATCCATCCATCCATCCATCCATCCATCCATCCATCCATCCATCCATCCATCCATCCATCCATCCATCCATCCATCCATCCATCCATCCATCCATCCATCCATCCATCCATCCATCCATCCATCCATCCATCCATCCATCCATCCATCCATCCATCCATCCATCCATCCATCCATCCATCCATCCATCCATCCATCCATCCATCCATCCATCCATCCATCCATCCATCCATCCATCCATCCATCCATCCATCCATCCATCCATCCATCCATCCATCCATCCATCCATCCATCCATCCATCCATCCATCCATCCATCCATCCATCCATCCATCCATCCATCCATCCATCCATCCATCCATCCATCCATCCATCCATCCATCCATCCATCCATCCATCCATCCATCCATCCATCCATCCATCCATCCATCCATCCATCCATCCATCCATCCATCCATCCATCCATCCATCCATCCATCCATCCATCCATCCATCCATCCATCCATCCATCCATCCATCCATCCATCCATCCATCCATCCATCCATCCATCCATCCATCCATCCATCCATCCATCCATCCATCCATCCATCCATCCATCCATCCATCCATCCATCCATCCATCCATCCATCCATCCATCCATCCATCCATCCATCCATCCATCCATCCATCCATCCATCCATCCATCCATCCATCCATCCATCCATCCATCCATCCATCCATCCATCCATCCATCCATCCATCCATCCATCCATCCATCCATCCATCCATCCATCCATCCATCCATCCATCCATCCATCCATCCATCCATCCATCCATCCATCCATCCATCCATCCATCCATCCATCCATCCATCCATCCATCCATCCATCCATCCATCCATCCATCCATCCATCCATCCATCCATCCATCCATCCATCCATCCATCCATCCATCCATCCATCCATCCATCCATCCATCCATCCATCCATCCATCCATCCATCCATCCATCCATCCATCCATCCATCCATCCATCCATCCATCCATCCATCCATCCATCCATCCATCCATCCATCCATCCATCCATCCATCCATCCATCCATCCATCCATCCATCCATCCATCCATCCATCCATCCATCCATCCATCCATCCATCCATCCATCCATCCATCCATCCATCCATCCATCCATCCATCCATCCATCCAAAAAAAGCTAAAAAGCTCATGATTTGAACCAGTTGGAGAATTACCTTTAAAGGGCAACTGTGCCTAAACCCCGCCTACCGAAAACACTTTTTGGAGAGACAAAATCTTGTTTATAATAACCTCACTCACCCTGCTGTGATTGGTCAAGCATGAAAGTTTGTCACCGTGCGTCATCATTCCAGGAAGTCTCCACCTTCAAGGGACTCGTTGTTTGGACAAAAAGGGGCGTGGTCACAGTCATGATGGAATCCGCTCTCGTAGATTTAAGAGGGCAAATGTTTAAGTAAGTAATAACTTTAAAAACATCATCATGATGATGGACTTACTGCATCCTTGAGAGGAAGAGATTTGAAATATGTGAGTAAGTCAGTTGCCCTTTAATAATGTCAAAATCAAAATGAAATAACTAAGAATTTGCTCACAGAAGATTATTAGCAGCGACTCAACTGTGGGAAAATGGTTGACAGAAACAGCATGAGCAGAAAGTTGGCATTTCTTTTATTTGTGGATTCAGCACCAGGTGTCCGGATGAAGCGGGAAATCTGGTGCAGATTACCGTGCCGCCATTTCAAATTATTTCCCGAAAGCTTCCGCCTTATGTTTAAAATCTAAACTTCAATAACTCAAGAAAACAACAAATTAACCCCTTCATGTTTATCTCATCATTCCATTCTCTGTTCATAATATTTGTATTAAAACTTTGATTCCACCTTTTCACTCAAATGATTCATAATTCAGAAGAAATGACTTGGTCTTGGGTTCAGGGAAGATAAGGGGGTTGCGGCGAGGAAAGAGTTAAAGGCAGCATTATGCAGCTGATATTTAGAGCGCTATTTCAAGAGTCCCTCAGTCTTGGCCAGATGTTGGAAGCTGATAAGAGACAGTGCTCTCAAGGAGCTCTTCTTTATTCTGTCAGTGCTTCCTCCGTGAAAGGCAGAGTGGAAGGGAAAAAAAAAAAAAAGGACAGCCTCCACTATTGTTACCATCACTGATAACATAAAACACGCAATTGGAAAAAATCACATCAGGTGTCTAATCATGCTGGTCATGTGATCAACACAAAGTGTTGAATCCAAATCAGGTCCGGTTCGGGGGGGGAAGGCGTCACGTGGAATTAAGAAAGACGACGTGACACAGTTGCGCCGCTTGAATACCACTGCATGCTGCGTCACAAAAGCCGTCATGCGCTTTGGCTCCCCCTGCAAACACTCTTTGGCCTGAGTGTGACAAGAGCTGTGTTATCAGCTGCACAGCCTGACACATTTCACTCTCCTGCCTCGGGGCTCCGCGCAGTCACAATTATGTGACCGTAGAAGTCGGTCGACATGGAATGAAGACATCTTCACCACAGGAGGTTTTCGTCGGCGGCGTGGAGGAGAAGCTGTTTGCACTTGAAATTTAGGTTTGTACTCGCAGGTGCCGAGGAAAAACAAGTTAAAAATAGGATAAACAATGAATTTTTTACATTGTTGTGGGACTTCTTTATTTGTGCGTCATACAGTATAGTAGATAAACCACTACCGTTCTTATCAGAGCAGATTTTACTTTATAAGCTTCCCAGTCCTCAGTAATTGTATTCATCCTTTTGGACTCTTTGAGTTTTCAATTTGTCATCGTTCAAATACTTAGATGACAACGTCTGTCCTCTCTCCTGTTTAATTTAGATCCATTTTTTTGTTTCCTATGACTGTCTCGAGTTATATTTATGGCCTGTGGGCCAAATCCGGCCTGCTAAGTTATTTAATGTTGCCCAGTGAATGGTAGACTCAAATCAAAGTGGATTGAAGTTTAATAATCACACAGAGACTGACAATAACCAACATTATGTTGAAATGAAAAAAAACAGAACTAAGAAGGACAAACACAGAAATAAATAATAATACAAAAAATATGTAAATCAGACTCATACTTACTGTCATGGCTAGTTTGAAGGAAGATCTACATGATAAAAATGCATTATTAATTTTTCATTTACATTAAAAACTTAAAGTTAACTAGAAAAGCAAAGGGATGAAGGGATGATGAGGCTTCAGGAAACTGCTGATAAGATTTAGTAAGTAAGTAAGTAATGGTTATTGCAATTTCTACATTTTCTTAACTACGTAGGAGGTTTTGAAATTGTTTAAATGATGTGAGCGTTCATTGAGTTAGTGGTTCAGTGCCAAAGAGTACAGGATTCTGATACGGGACTTTGTGGACTGGAGTGAGAGGAACCACTTGCATCTGAACACCTCAAAGACCAAGAAGCTGGTCTTGGACTTCGGGAGGTCCAGGACAAAGCCACGTCCAGTGTCCATCAGAGATGACGAGGTGGAGATAGTTGACAACTATAAGTACCTTGGTGTGGCTGGACAGTAAACTGGACTGGTCCTGCAACACAGACCATGTATATAAGAAGGTTCAGAGTAGACTGTACTTTCTGAGGAGGCTTCGATCATTTAACATCTGCAAGAAGCTCCTCTGCATGTTCTACCAGTCTGTGGTGGCCAGTGTCCTGTTCTATGCTGTGGTGTGTTGGGGTGGAAATGTGTCCAAGAGGAGTGTCAACAGGTTTGAATTTGTTTAAATGATGTGAGCTTTAATTGAGTTAGTGTTTCAGTGCCAAAGAGTACAGGAGTCTGATACGGGACTTTGTGGACTGGAGTGAGAGGAACGGCTTGCAGCTGAACACCTCAAAGACCAAGGAGCTGGTCTTGTACTTCGGGAGGTCCAGGACAAAGCCATGTCCAGTTTTCATCAGAGACGACGAGGTGGAGATAGTTGACAACTATAAGTACCTCGGTGTGTGGCTGGACAGTAAACTGGACTGGTCCTGCAACACAGACCATGTATATAAGAAAGTTCATGGTAGATCATTTCACATCTGCAGGAAACTCCTCTGCACGTTCTACCAGTCTGTGGTGGCCAGTGCCCTGTTCTATGCTGTGGTGTGTTGGGGTGGGAATGTGTCCAAGAGGAATGTCAACACGTTGGATAGATTGATAAGAAAGGCTGGTTCTGTGGTTGAAGCTGGACTCACTGGTGAAAGTTGCTGAGAGGAGATCACTGAACAAACTACTGTCCATCATGGACGATGACAGTCATCCTCTGAACACTGTCATCAGTGAACAGAGAAGAAGATGGAGTGCCCAAATGCTCCTCCCATGATGCAACACTAATAGACTCAGGGACTCATTAATTTCTAGTGCTATTAGATTGTAAAACTTGGAGGGGCAAGAGCGGAGTGAAAGTATGATGTTATTCTATTCTCTGTTAATCTTTGTATCCTTTTGTTTGTGTTATTTTTCTTTATTTGTTATGTTCTTTATCATCCAGCCATCCATCCATCCATCCATCCATCCATCCATCCATCCATCCATCCATCCATCCATCCATCCATCCATCCATCCATCCATCCATCCATCCATCCATCCATCCATCCATCCATCCATCCATCCATCCATCCATATGTATATTTATATGTATCATCCAGTGGCCTTTGAAAATGAGGAAATTGTATCAAGTAGCGTGTAGTAGTGTCATGGAACTGTTGTCAAAATGAAAATATTGTTTAGACTCGCAAAAATATGCCGAAGTCATATTTCACAACCACCAATGATGTCAATTCTCAATGTGATATAAAATATGAAGAATATTATCTTTAGTAGCAACCCTAAAACAATGTTGAATGAACAGCGCAAATGTTTTGACACCACAGTCACATGAATGTTGATTTATTTCAAAGTTTTAAAAATATTCAGTGCATTGTAAATTAAATGTTTTTTTGTATTGGGCTTGTTGCATATTCTGTATCTAAAAATCATTCATTTCTGTCATAATACATTTCAATCATCTCTTGGATTACACAAAACCACATTGGGCTCCTAAATATTCATCAATTGAAAAACGAAAACGTTTTATATTATAATCTATTAAACAAGATCGTAAAAGAAAAGTGCAAAAAACATGGCGAGATGATTCGGGAAATGTGCGGACTCTGCAAAAAGCAAGTTTATCGGTTGACGGTTGAACATTAAACTAGAGCTCGCAAACCGCTACACAATCAAGTTTACTTACCAACTGGAGAACATGTTTATTAATCCCCCATAGATCGTACAATTATATTCACAATCGCTGAATCATCATTTATAAAGGCAATGATCGATTGGATACTCATCTGGACGAGTCAAACTACGTCATGAAATAATTCCGTATTGCAGAGACAGCCGGCTTCATCGATGTTTGGAGGAACGACAGCAGGAGTAATGTCTGTAAATCCAACTCACTAATGGTAAGTGAGGCATGTAAATATTTATCGTGCCAGCCAAGTTTTAAGACAAGATTTAAACCTAATGGACTTAAATGACATTTATGCTGGGGACATCGAGGACGTGTCCCGAGCAATTACTGGAAAGCTTTATTCTAAGTTCAACTTGTAAAGATTCTGGCACGAACTCTGTCATTAGGAGAGTTGTGTATCGATCGCTCGTTTTGTAGTGAAACACTTTAGTTGGTGCTTTTTCATTGAAGCACGATATGAGAGTTGGGCAACATGCTGCGTCCTTCTACTTCCACAACAGCAACATAAATGACTCGACGTTTGCAGTAACTGCACTTGACGGCTGATTATTGTCTTCACAAAGCAGTCTCGTGGTAACTCTGAACGGAAAAGTGTTTTGCAGGGAATGAACAAAACTGTTTTCAATTAAAATAAAGAAATAAAATGATGATTAAATTCTCCGACGATGTAAAACACAAGTTTCCCTCTTCGTGGTTAAATATTTGAAAAATGTTAAACATTCTTTATGATGATGGAAGTAATAAAATACGCATTTGAAATAAATCTTGCATTGATTTAATATTAATGTATTATTTTTTACAGTTATAAATCTTGAATTATTACTTTTTCCCTTTACACTTTAATGTAATATATCACATATGATGATGTTGAATAAACATAATTTGCATTTGTTTTTTTTTCAATTGAGTTTACTATGAATATATATTTCTAAATTTATTATTAATAAAATATTTTAGCTACAAACTATATAAAACATTGTTTTTGTATATCTGTGCTATCAGAATATTGAATTGTATTGTATTGTATTTAATTTTTCAAATAATTTTTTTTAAATGGGTTTTTTCTTTAAGCATGGAAATGTTTTTTTTTTAATTTCAAATAATTTAATAAAATATATATATTTTTAAATACTGAAATTGTTGTTGTTTTTTCACTAATTTGAAAAAAGAAAAATCAGTTTCAAAGTCAATTATTTTTCTAATTGAGTTTTATATTCTAAGCCCAATAATTAAAAAATATACATATATTCTTGGTTTAATTGATTGCATTTACAATTCCAAGAGCTGAGCTAAGATGCAAAGCTTGTTGCCAGGATTTGTAGTTAGAAAGAAGATTTTAAAAACAAGAGGTTAGTCCAAGAGTGTTTGGTTATTTTCTCAGGAGTTTCCTGAGAATTATTTTTTTTTAACACCAAAAATGGTCTTTCCTCCAATTTTAAAGACTATATGTCTTAGGGCTTGTCTAAGTGGATGATTGTAGGACGCAGACATACAAAGCAAGGTCATGTATTCCTGAAAGGAAGTTGATTGTTCCATAAAATTCAAAATGTAAAACTAAATTTTTAAAAAGAAAGAAAACTAAACAGTAAATTCAGTTTATATTTGTCCTTTCTTTTCCCCAACCACACAATCAACTGCTCTTCTTATTATGCTGGTAGACAGGACCAGAGCCCACCTGGACTGATCCAATGCTCAGGGGCACTCCACTTTCGTCCTTTAAACAATTAGAATAAATACTATTAATCTTAGTTTTATTAAAAACATGTTAATCACACCAGCTTTCTTGAACACATATGGTATAAAAACAAGATAAAAAATATCAAACTATAGTCATCTGACACAGCCACTCGACCTACAAGCCCCCCTCCCTAGAAATGGTAGCGCCCAATGACCTCCCATATGTCATACAGGTGTTAAAAACCAGGAACTAAACCACCACAAACCATTTTGCTCCTGGACCATGTGAGGAGTTAATGATCTGCAGGTACATTAGACTAAATAAGAGGTATGGTCTTCACCCACCGTGTTTGCAATGCACCAGGTAGCAGAGATTCTTCACTTGCTAACATCAGCAGGTAATTGGATGCAGGTGGGCGGCCATGTTTGTTTGACGCCTGACCCAAGTTAAAACACAAGATTAAGAAATCCACAATTGGGATTGATGCCACTGGACCCGAGGATGATTCTACAACAACTTAAAAAGCATCTCCATTGCTCATCTGACAGGTGTGTGCGCAGTTAAGTTTGTGTCACTCTTGAGTGTCTGATTCTATTACTGAGATTACTGGCCATTATATGCATTACCATGATTAAGCCACATGTAATTTATCACCACGTTAGTTCTTTTTTTCCATGCTCTGTGACTTCCCTAAACACCAGAGTACAAGAGGAGAGGATTTAGCATGATCTATGGCGTCCTCCAACCGGAGGAAGGTTGAGATTAAAGCATCCGCCACACATTAATAGGGAGGCGATGCTTTTAAAGATAGCCCTCAAAGGAATGCTGATGTTCTTTTGCTGGCGATTTTTTTGAAAACAAACTGACGTCCCGGCTAATGGTACCTTTCTTTTCGATTCCCTCATGGGTGAAAGAAAGTACATTATTCAAGGTCGGGCCGTTTTGGTGGAAACGCCACATGGATGCGGACAAAAAAAATAGGAAAAAAACGAGTGATGAACATTATGAAGATGGTGTCTTCTTGAGATGCACCGCAGTCATAATGAAACATTCATTAGATGTACACATGAATATTGCATGTCATTAATGGATCAGGGAATCAGGAGCTTATAGGGTTTTATTCTGCATCTGTTCCTGTTTCCTGACTTTGTTTTGCTGAAGACGAAATCCCTCTTCACAACCCCCCCCTCATCTCTGTGTATCCTCTCAGTCTGTACCTGCAATTAAATAGACAAAAGGTGTCGAAGCATAACTAATTACTCGCAGCAAATGTATCCAGCTGTAACGCAAATAGCACAGTGATAGGCTTGACTAGAGGCAGAAGCCATAACGTGGGGGCCGGGAGAATCCCGCGCTGTCAATCAATACAAAATTGGATTTGCAGAATAATGTTACGTCAGCTATTTCGGTGCATTCGTTTTACAGATAAAATTGCAATCAAGCTAATGCGGCGTCCTCTTCTTTTTCTTTTTTTTTTCTTTCAATCTTTATTGCAGGATTTTCCATTCATAACAACGGCCCCGGCTCCAGATCCAGACGGCTGGACCGCGGGCGAGTTAGTCCCCCCTTTAAATACAAATCACCCTGCAGGCATCCACCATCGGAATATGAATGCTTCGAATCTGATACATTTATTTTTTTTCATTTTATAAGTAAGAGCAGCTCGACGATGCTGAAATGTTTTGTCCGGATCAAGGATTGTGTTAATTATTTCATGACGTCAAGGCCACTTGCATCCTGCGGACACACTGCAGGATGCAAGTGGCCTTGACTTCAGAAAGACAAGAAAAAAAAAAACCCGACTCCCATCTGTGGTGAGTCATACAAAAGATAATGTAGAATGTTTAAACTATTTGGTGGAATTCGAGGTAGATTTAGGCTGGAGAAAAAAAAGAATACAAACAGAATAATAGGGAAACACACTTTCAAACATTTGTCTTTATTTGCCCGGTGAAAGATGGAGACAAGTTTCGCAGCACCGGCTTTGCTGCCGATGCCTTTTAAATTATACATAAAGTCAAGCCGTGGATGCACAGGAGTGCATATTTACTCAGACCTGCAGGAGAAACTGAGCACACCGTGGAAAGACCATATACACCGGAGAGGGATCTTGTTGGACCACTGCAGTATACACTGACAAAAGACAAAATCTGAGCAAATATTAAAGTCTTATTTTGTATCATAAACTCTTTATTTTGAACAAATTTGAGTAGGACAAGTCTAACAAAATATCTTATCTTAAGAAGATTATTATAATATTATTATTATCTTAAGATATTGGAAGACAAAAATGACCGTGAAAGTACCAATAGAGTGAGAAAAATACTTTCAGCTTTTTTTTTTAATTCTTTAAGCTGCTTTTACTTGAAACTTATTTTCACAATACTGTAACAATACCCAACAGAACTGTCTTGATTTGTAGAGTATTTATTTCAATAGGCCTTTCATATATTATATATAAGACTTTTAAGAAATATAAACATGTTTTTGTGGCTAAATCTTTGTCCTAATAATTTAAAAATAAAACCTTTTTGGGTTTGTCAAATGAATCTAGCTCATCTTTAAGTCAAACAAGATACTTTTCCCCCTTTTTTAATACATCTTAACCAGTGACGAGAAGACATAAAATAACTACAACCCCATGGTATGTTAGTATTGTGCTTTTCTGTTTTTCCCTGTGGTTAGGTTTTCCATTGTCCAACAACAGTTTTTCATCCATTGCAATTTTAAACTTGCTTCAGAATAAGAAGAATCAGAATCAAAATAATAGTTTTTAAATGCCATTATACCGTAAGTGGAGGGGATCCACTAATACCAAAATTGTTTTGGTACAATGATGAAAATCAAACAAAAGAAAATAACATATTACACATAAATACAAGTACTGTTTACCTTTTTACATAATATGCTGTTGTTGTTGTTGTAGCTGCACAGCTAACATTTGTATGTCTTAAAGTGATTAATAAATTGTAGGGGGCGTCATAGCTCCTCAGATGGTAGAGTGGTTGCTCTTAGTCTGAGAGGTTGGGGGTTCAATCCCAGCTCCGGACAAGTTTGTGGCGTTGTGTACCTGAGCAAGACAATTTACTCTGATGGCAAAGCTGGCGCGCTGCGTCGCAGCCTACTCCTATCAGTGTGTGACTGTTTGATTGAATGGGGGAATGCGTGACTGTTAAAGCCTGGTCTAGAAAGGCGCTATACAAATAACCATTCTTTTTCTTCTTCTTCTTCTAGTATTTGTATAATTTTACAAAGATAAAATGAAAAAACTAGAACTAAATAACCCCAAAAAAAGAAGAGTTGTCAGAAGAAAGTCAATTCAGGTGGATTATGAGCCTTGTAATTTTCAAAGGAGCTGAAATGATGGGAAACTTAATAATTTAGTATGTAGTATAAATATAATTGAAATCCAACTATTTGAATTTTCATGAGGTCTTCTGCCCCACTTTTGACTCCCTTTCCTTGGCTCAGTCAAGTTTTTCTCCCCCCTAAATATCTACACTGAGAGGTCAGTAGTCTTCTTGATAATTTTGAAGGAATCTTGTCAAGCAGTTTGGGAGTCTATAAGAAATGAGTATTAGGTCGACACACACTAACAGATATGGACGGACA
Organism: Callionymus lyra; assembly: GCF_982586985.1. Taxonomy (NCBI): domain Eukaryota; kingdom Metazoa; phylum Chordata; class Actinopteri; order Syngnathiformes; family Callionymidae; genus Callionymus; species Callionymus lyra. The sequence goes on from NC_141826.1 coordinate 12,261,588, forward strand.
CATTGACTATTGTATTGTTTATATATGTATTGTAAATAAATCTCCAGTTGACAGTGAGAGCCCAAAAGTGACAGATGGTGAAGAGAAAAATACAAAAAAAAGGATGAAACATTCTTGTTCCAGTTTAAATGTGTTGCCCTTGCAGCATCCATCAGTTTACCACGTTTTTTTTTTTTCGCATCACTTTTTCTGAACACTGTATTCCTTTTATCGTCATTAAATTTTCACAAATTTTCTCATTTCTTCTGGAGGTAAAGTGCACTTGATGTGTCAGCCCTGTGATCTGATTCATGCTGACAGGATCCGTTATTGCTCATCCCCATTTACTCCGCATGTACGTATGTCCTTGCAAAATAACCCTGAATCATTTCCATTTGTAGAGGCGGGTGGCGCAGGCATTAAACCGGCTCGTTTCTTTGACATGAAAGCTGATGATTCCTAAAGACAGCTAGAGTGGCGACATCAAAGGCAAGAGGAAATCCAAAGAAGATAGAGTTGGATTGATCTGCCTCAGAGAGAATGTACGACCCTGTCACAGAGCGGGATAGTTGCACTTTATCCTCCATTGCCCACAGTTCCTTTTGAGGTTGTGGAACAAAGCGCTTGAACTCGAAGCTAATAAGTTCTAATAAGTTTAATGCCTGCTGTTCAACACATTATACAAGTTAAACAATTTATCTTTCACATCGAGAGGATGATCATGTGAATATACTACACGAAAATGGGTTTAATGTTGTTCTAACGTTTACCTTGTACACTTTTTGGAAAGAAAATACATTTTCATTTTAACCATTTGTTACCAGAAATCTCTAAAATCCAGATTTGTTTTACCAGTAAATACCTTAACCATACATTGGTTCAGATTTCAGGAAACAATCTCAAAAATCTCAAGATTATTTTCCTGGTCCAAATTCAATCTGTTACGTTGCCACAGTGTTTTCTAATCTTTAGCAATATCAGGAAGTGGAGTTTCTGGAAAGGGAGGATTGACAGTTTTATACACATTGTAGTTTGTTTTATTCTGTTCAACTCTGTCATCAATTTTGCCAATGTCTCGTAGTAAAAGTATCAAGTTGCCATTACCCTTTGGAAATGTGAAGATAGAAGAACTGTTGGTTGGTGAAAACATCACGAAAAATATTTGATATTTTCACAGAAGTTCTTTTTAGGAATTTGAGAATTATGTTATGGAGGCTCCTTCCTGGCGCAACCTTTTTTGGAAAGATGTACTTCGTCCGAATTTTGGTTTATTTTTGGAAAATAGTTTTAATCAATACACTAGTGATGTCACCACACAGTGGAAGTAAAATTCCAACAATTAATCAAATACAGTTTTCATTTTGGGATTAACACATTTATATAACGAATGCAGTTTGTCTTTTAATCTTTTCCATATCTTGCATTTTTTGCGCTGCTTTTATTAATACTGTAACAATATCCAACAGCACTGTGTTGATTTTACAATATTTCTTTTTTATAATTCACGCATTTTTTAAATTTATTTTTGTGTTGCAATTAAATTCTCATCTGCTAGATGGCAGCAGTCATCATGTCCTGAGCTGTTAACGGAGAAATATATTCCCGGTGATGACTGAGGATCAGAGGATACATTGGTTTTGGATACATTTGGACATATTTTGGTTTCGAAACAAATGAAAGCAGTTACGACTTCGTCAAGAGTCATGTGGTCTGTGAATTCTGCAACTGCAGAGGAAAGTACACAAAATAATACTACAAATGTATCTTTGTTCCTACAGTATCACAATATATCATGTATATTATAATTTCCCCTATCATGATGTGTATCGCCATATACTTTGGCTCAAATGGAATGCTTGACAAGAGATTTTAATTGCTAAATTATATTTTATATAATTTTATAAGACTCAACACAACAGTCATATAATAAGAGGGTCACTTCAAAACACCCCATGTTGGTTTACAGTAACCTCCCCATATTAAACCACACGTGTGTGTTATTTTACGTGTTGACAGGATCAGTCACATGAAAAATCCTGTTAACGCCAAAGTCATTGCATCCAGTGTGGCATAAAGGTTATTTAAGACCTAACGAGCCAGGTTGTGATGGCAGACTGTATTCCAGCAGACATGATGAAGTGGATGGATGAGAGCGATGGACTAATGCAGAGTGACACTTGCTCTCGCAGTCACTCTCCTATTAGCCCTCAGACAGAAGTACAACGCATGGGTGGCGTGAAGGGCATCGGGCTGCAGGTTGACTCGATGGAGTCACATGTCTTTAACCAAACGTGATTTATTCAACCTGAAATATGCTTCGTTTGACGTCCGTTCTATACGTGTGGCTTCAGCCCGAGTGGAGATAAAGGTTACGTCTGACAGTGCTTTGAAGGATACATATAGACACGCACAACGTAAACAAAACTGGTGTTACCTGGACACATACTGTGTTGGATCCTCTACCATATCTTCAAATGGTATTTTAACTAAAACGGAAAGAAATCACAAACTAATATTGAACAACGTTAGATATTTTAAAAGATGAATACAACTAAATATATATTTTTTATTTAATGTTATGGCATTTAAGTTTTGGTTGATGAATTAAACCATGAATTCATCTTGAAAAATATTCTGCTCAACCATCAGTATCTATTTTTATTTGATTGTTTATAATTTGATTATTTGATGGTACCTTAAGTGTGTCTCTCCCGATTAAGATTTAAATATAAGGCCAATGCAACAAAAACTTTAAATCCGATTAAACAATATGAAAATCAGACTGAAATCCACCATTTTCATAAGTCAACCAGAATAAGTCGGGAAACCGGCAGCAAACGAACAGGGTTAGCACATGTAAATATTAAAACTGTATTTTTATTTATGTTTAAGATGTTATTTTGGCTCATATACCTAAGCAAATTCCCAGCCTTCCACCAATAATGGCAATACAAATAATTCAGATTTCATCCAGAAAAAGTTACTTTTCCTAGTAATTAGTTCCTTTGAAAGTAGCAAGTTACTAAAAATAACTGAGTTACTTTTGAAAGAAGTAACTACTGATGCTGATAAAGCCTCATTGAAGCAGTGTCATGTTGGTGCCATCAGTTTAAAAATGTAATGTTTCATTGAAAAAGTTCTTTGAAACCAAAGAACACAGTGCAGAGACCGCCATCTAGTGGACTCTAATAATAATGTCACTGCTTCATGAAGCTTCATCAGACCATCACTAGAAGTAACTAGTTAAGGAACTAAGTTACTATTTTAAAGACAATTAAAGAACACCGAAAATAAAATACTCTTCTAGGCTAATGCCTCCATCTTTTCCGGTTCTGCTCGAGGTTTCTGCCAGTTTTTCTGCGCCACTGTCGCTTATTGGGATTGGCTGGGACTGGTTTTTATCTTCTCCTTTATATGGTGTCATTTGAACTGCAAAGTGTTTTTCAGATAACCGTTAACACCTTTAATGAGACGGATTAATTAGCAGTTTTCAGGCAACCCATGGTTTAATCTTCCAGCAATAATTACTGAGCTGTGCAGAGCTATTGTTGTTCCCTGGGCCTCTTCTTATTATTCCTCCTACTTCCGTTTTTGGCACTTTTCACGTCCTGCTATTTTGATTGCATACAAACAAAAAATGCATAGAAATGTTCAGCTTGATTGTACTTGCGCTGTTATTATTTTTATAGAAATGACGTCGCAAAATCGGATAAATTTCCCATAGGGAATGAATGGGACATCGTAAAAAAAACAAACATCTCCTCCTCTGGCATACGTTCACATAGTAACACCATTGTAGCTTTAAAATGTAGATAAAAGTCCAAATTATCAACGTGGGATTTGACTCTTTCGTAGCTTTTATAATTTTTTCATCACGGGGAAAAAGCACACAACCCACTCTCTCCATTTCCCGACGGGGAATTTGATCAGCGGGTCGTGAAATGCTAACAATTTCATAATGACGTTAATTCTAAACTTAAATTCATAGAATACATAACAGAATATATTGCAGAACAAAGAGATATTAAGAAACATATTAAACAACAAATAAACAACCACAATTGCAAAAAAGTCCTACATTCCTCGTCACATTGCATCTCATCTGTCGTGTTTCTTACTTTAAACAATAGTTTATTTTATTGTTGATTTTCCATTTTTCAAACAACTTTTACTTGAGTATAACTTGCACCTTCGGGGCAGTGACTATCTACGTGGAAAAGAAAAAAGAAAAAAAAAACCACATTGGACTTTTGCCTCTCCGTCCACCCTTATATAATCTTTCCACGCAGCAGCCCTGAGTGTCATCAAAGCGGCTGTAACTTCAGAGTGGGCACCTGTCTGCATAAAATGTCCTGGAACTAAAAGCTTGCTCATCTTACTCGTCTGGTGTTCTCGAGAGACCCTGTGAAGGCTGCGGGCTGCTTCAAGCCAAAGACTGAGCAACTCTGCCGTTGTGAAGTAAAGGAAAACCAAGCTGTTCTTATGGCGACGTAAAAATCCAACATATCATGCCGTTAATGATGGTTCAAGTCGTTTTTTTTTTAATATCACGGTTTACGACAAAAACACCATTAAATGGTGACCTTGAAGGCGGCAGTACTTGTTTAAAAATTCCTGAGGTGGTTTCACGTTCAACGTTAACCCATGAGACAGCGTTTCTCTCTTTTTCGTTCTTTTCTTTGTGGAGCAGGAAGAGGACAAAATAACAGGTTATAGACATGGAAAACGGTGCCTATGTGGTACAATGTAGAGCAAATTAAACCCAGTCGAGCTTGAGGTTCACATCTTTTCCTTCTGAACAAAGCAATTATTTCCTGGTCATGGAACATGATGGCGGCTTCGGAATAACGCCATCCCTTTCTTTATGCGCTATGTGGATTGGGAAACATCTGGTTTATTTAAAAGGACTTTTTTGTGGGAAACTGCAGAGGAATACGGTTTTAAGACTCAAAGCTGTGCAAAGCTAGAGTATTGAGTTAGTTTAAAAAAGTTTCTTTCATTGGTTTGCAGTTTTCAGTGCTGGTTGAAGCATTTTATTTCGTAGAGTCTCATAATTTATTGCGATATATTCTGTGTCAAATCGTGGCAATTGTGCCGTGGCATGTTATTGCATTAAAGGCCAACTTATGTGTTTTGTTTTTCCTTAAATTAATCTTGGATCTTTGTTGTACTCATCAGTATGTGTCAGTACGAAAACAGTTTTTTAATGTTTGTCACTGCGCGCCATGAATCCCCGATGTCTCCCCCTCCAAGGGAATCATTGTATAAACAAAGTGGGGTGTGATTACAGCTGGCTGGAGGAGGTGTGAAGACCATCGTTGCGTCATAATGGCATCACTCTTGTAACCTTTTGTTCGCTGAGATTTCAGACAGGGGAGAACTTTATAAAGTTACTTAAAATAATAACTTCAAAACATGGTCATGATGAGGGACTTACTGCATCTTGGAGAGGAAGACTTCAACATTTGAATCATGGGAGTAACTTACGATTGTTTTGACATTAGTTGCCCTTTAAACAAGAACTTTGGGTACTCTTGCTAGCTAGGTAGTTTTTTGTTTTGTTTTTCTTGGCAGGACTGAGAGCCGAACCATATCTCCCATCATCAATGGCGTTTGCAGGCACATGGAAACCCTGCCTTTTTTCGGAGCGGTCGCTTTTTCGTAATAGGTTTAAAAATGTAAAGAAATTTAAAGTAAAAAAAAACAAAAAAAAAACTTCATCACAGAGTATCACAGATCATTGTATTAACCGCAAATTCAGATATATATCTTTAACTTGTATGTTACAACCAAGATTGTGTGTTTGATCCCCACAGTCGGCATTGTCATTTTTCAAGGTTCTTATAGAGGCCTTATTGTGTTGCGGCATCAAAACTCAACTTCTATTTTTCTTTTCACTTGTGCATTATTTATGTTTTTTGCATTTATATTTTCAGTGATCCCCGAAGCATTCTCACCTGGCGAGTAATTCAGCGAAAACCTCTACTGCCGGTGTAGGAAGAGCTGGCGGTAAACACTGACCTGGAAACTCCTGCTAAGGAAATCAAAGGTAAAAACTTTTTCTTTTTTTTGGGGTTAGCATTAAAAGAAAAATGTCACAGTTATGCATGTAACCGGATGTTACATGATTGTATAGCATGCGTGAATTCAGAGTGAATAAAGAAAGACGCAGGGGAAATTATGAGAACATTGTTTTACTTCACACCATTTATAGAAAAAAAAACTGTGCTTTGTTAGAAATCTCCGCCGATTGTCCTCCTCATCTTGCACCTCCAGCAATTTACAAGAGAGGAAATTACCCTCATCCAGTTAGAGACACTCAACAATTTATTTTATATTTTATTGTTTCTCAAAACCCCTTCACTTTTCTTTAGCCTTCAAAAAACCTGCTGGTTATGTGAACTTAACATTCAAGGCTTATGATGCGTTTAATTACAGTAAATGGGTTTATATTATATATATTGTATATCTTTTTTCCTTTTTTTTAACACAACTGCAATAATGTCGTACCCTAGGCTTAATGGCGTCACAATTTTGTGCTGGGAGATTTTGATATTGTTTGGATGGAAGCGAACTCAGGGAAAGATGGGAATGCAGATGTTATTTTGGGAACAAAACCCAAAGCTGAAATTTGTATTTAAGAACTACAACGGTGCATGATATCACTTTCTGTTTAGACTTCCTGTTAAGTAGTGTAAATCATTGGGAATTTATTTGTGATTGAGTTTCTCATCATATCAATTTTGACCAATTTTGAATCTAGATCATGGCTTAACATGTTTGAGATCGTTAACCTAGTTAGTCTGCAGGGCTCGAAAAAGTCTAGTGCTAGCTCAGACAATCAAATAACAAGTTATTGATTGACGCCACCTTTAAGAGTTGCTTTAGTTTAGTTTGCATACCTGCATTTAAAGCGCCAAAAATACTATTTGGCGACCCTGGAAAATGGAACAACAGACAATCCTTTCAGATGACACGAAAAATGTAATTTTTCAGAGAGCTTCACGCTGCGATGGCGAAATGGGATCGGTTTCTTTCTCATCATTTAACACCTGACTATTGCTGATGTTGATAGGATTGTTCAGGCGAGAAATCGGTAATAAAAAAAGTTAAGTGTTTTCAGTCAATTTACAAAGTGCAACACTGTTAAACAGCCACGTAGCTGCCTTGAACACAGAGTAGATGTGTGTAGCACACTAAGCTGTCTTTTTTATTTTTTCATTCAATTTCATTGAATCGGCTTGAATGGTTGCACATTCATAGGAGAATATTATTATCGGTCCATCGATTTATTATTTTGATTTTATATTTTTAATTTCATATTACGGTTACATTTAAAATTGTAGAAGGCTATGTAAAGAAAGGGGCATACATTTTCATTAAATAGATATTTAAAGGGGAACTTATGTGAGGACTTTCCTGACTCACTCACATGTTCCAAATGTGAAAAATTCTTCCTCTCTAAGATGCAGCAAGTCTCTCATCATGACCATGTTTTGAAGTTATTTCTTTATAAAGTCCCTCGTCGGAAATCTTGGCGAACGAGAAGTTACAAAAGCGGAGCCCATTATGATGTAATGTTCTTCACTCCTCCTCCAGCCAGCTGTAATGACACCCCGCTTTGTTTACACAACGAGTCCCTTGGAGGTGGAGACTTCCGGTATAGATTACACGCGGTGACGAACCATGATGATTGACCAATCACAGAAGAGTGGGTGTGGCTATGAAGATTTAATCTCCTGTTTTCAGTGGGCGTGGCTAAATAACATTTTCTAATGTAAATATTGAAATGAAAAGAGAGTTTTGTACCAACGGACACATACTTATGAGTACAATAGAGTCCAAGATCAACTTAAGAGACACTTAAATCAACACTTTAGTTGCCCTTTAAGAGATAAATGCCTTTTTTTGTTTTTGTATTATCTTGATTCTACTTAAGTTTGCCTGAGAGATTTATAATGTCGGCCTTCTGTATACTTGAATTCGACACCGCTGTGTTGAATAATCCAAGTGATTAACTCCTTCGTATCAATCAAATCACAGGCACGTCGGATCGTTAGCCGTGTTGCTACCACGTTTCCCATCTAGCCACGTCTTAGTTGTATTTATATTTTCCAGCAATGATCAAACGTGTTTCAGATCCACTCTTTGATGATTCGCTCGCAACACACTGATGCAGGTCAACAAGGCAGCAGCTGAGCGAGTAGAAAAAAACAAAAAAACAACACATGAAGTGATGAAGGTAAAAGAATGGAAAAACAAGAGGCTCCATCCAACATAAAGGAACATAATAACCTCGGTGACAAAGCTGTGTGGGCATATTTGTAGCGTGTATTTACATTAGCTAAACATCATTGTAATTGCCTAACAACAAATGCAGCAACACAAATCCTGGTTGGTTGATCCACACACACAACAAAAAAAAAAGAAAAAAAAGTTCCTGTTTACATTTTTCCATCTTCTACAAAGCTGCAGCGTAATTGAATTTTGTATAAAGAGCAGGCCCTGCCACTTGCAGCCACCGCGGAATGTCTGCTCCATGAAACGAGCGCAACATTAAAACAAAAGGCTTTGCTCTCGTGTGGTAACTTGACAGGCAACTACAATAATTGGTAATTGGATTTTTTTTTTTTAGCCGAGCTCCAAAGCCGGAGCCCAAAACGCCACTATATGAGAAAATGATTAATGTCTGCGCGCGCACCAATTGTAACACATTTGTTATCTAGCCGGAGTAACTCCAGTCGCGCCGCGAGACGCAAACCACCCGCAGCGGTGTGCTGGGATACATTTCTAAATGAAGAACATTAAATCAGTAGGTGCACAGTTAGTCGGCGCCGCTGCGAGAGACAATGACTGTCTTTTTAAATGAAGTGTTTTCGCGACGTTTTCAATCACACGTCGCCGTTATACTCTTTCAACTCGGTACTGGGATGGACTGGTATGATCCAAGTTTTAAATGCGTTTTAAGAGCAATTTTCAGAACAGTACTGCCACCTGTTCTCCCATTAAACATTATTGATGTTAATAATGAATGTAAAAGGTGATAAAATAAACGAAGCTGCTTGGCAGAGGTCTGCACTTTCTAACTACTTTGTTTTATTTGTTTACAAACAAACAACTTCAGACAATTACAATAATTAATAATTCATTTTATTTATAAAGGCACCTTTGACAATACACAAGGATAGCATGAAGACAGATTAAAAACAACAGTGAAAAGTTTTAAGAGCTAAGAAAAGTGCAAAGTTTTTTTTTAAAGGAAACTACAAAACATAGAAACTATAAAACAAGAGTTATATTGAATAACCCACTTTAAAAAGGCGTGTTACAAGAGTCAAACTGTGTTTGTTTGAGGCTTAAAAAAACAAAGTTATTTTAATTCCTAATGATCTGATCAATGTCAAATCTATTAAAAGCAACAATTTCTGTTGTATTTTTATATGAAATCATAATTAGGGATTTTCAAGTTGCCTGAATGTTGCCTTTTGTAGACAGTTCTGAAGGTAAAGATTTGTATATTTGCTTTCTTTTAATTTAGCAACTAAAAAGTACGTATTCGTCTTCATTTTTCACGACAACTATAGGTCATTTTACTTTTTCACACAATAGTATTCTTTGTTTTTAATGACTGGATTAAGAAAACTTCCATCTACAGTTGAGGAGTTATTTATCATTATTACCCAAATAAATATTTTTTAATCTTGTTTCTTCAACTTCATTGTATTAAGAAGACAATCTTTATGTGATTTATAAATCATAAACGATTGTTTACCAGCTGGTAACATCACAAATCATCGTGAAATACCATTTGCTACCAGAGGCGACGATCTTTCTTCTTGATATATTCAGGCTAACAATGACAATCCCTCGATAACGTTGAAAAAAAGAAGTGATTTCCCAGCACTTTCTTTTTCGGTGACTTGGAGAATGTGCTTCTCCCATTTGGGTTGGTCATAATCGTTGGGAAGTTATTAAGGGACTTAATGTTGGAGCGTTTTTCTTTTTCATTAGCTGCTGCTTACAGTTAACTTAACATCCTAGCATGTGAGGAAGTGTGGCGTTTGAACCCTGCAGGCTATTGTGGTCGCTCAAGGATTATTAGCCACACTTCTGTATCTAATTTGATTGCCTGCATAATTATGAAGGGTCACCTTCTGTCTGCCCTCAAATTCAAATTGCCCTATGAGTTATCCTGGCCGTGATTCAGACACCCAGAGCAGCGGTTTGCTCGTCAGGAGGATCTTTTTAAAGACGGGTTGTGTTATGTGGATTCAATTTTCTTCTTCGACTACATTTATTTGGTGGTTAATAGTGACATATGTTGCTATTAGAGCAACAGGAATAGAAGAAAGGAAGGAGTCTGCTTTGTGTATTAGGTCACATGAAATGAATATTAACATAAAAAGATCACATGACACATTTTATCTTATTCTGTTTTTTTTTTTATTGATACGAAAGGCTTACTTTATCTGAGTAGGAAGTAAATTGTATTTTTAGTAAAATAGAAAAGAATGAATAAGGTGGAGAAATAACAAGAATTGTTCTTCTCTCTATTCGATCACAGTTGAAAATAGTTTGATTACAGTTTAAAATGATTTCATTACGGTTTGTAAATGTATTGGTTTGTAAATTTGCTTCAGGAGTTTGTAAAATTGTTTAAGGCGTTTGTAAATGTATTTCAGTTTGTAAATTCGTTTCAGGAGTTTGTAAATTTGTTTTATATTGTAAACTTGTTTCAGGAATTTGTAAAAAAAAAAAAATAATTCAGGAGTTTAAGTTGTTTTTGGTGTTTGCAAATGAATTTCACTCTGTAAATTTGTTTTTTAAGTTTTTTAAGGTGTCTGTAAATGCACCTCGCTTGATGAATTGGTTTCAGGTGTTTGTAAAGTTGTTTAAGGCGTTTGTAAATGTATTTCAGTTCGTAAATTTGTTTCCGTTTGTAAACTTATTTCAAGAGTTTGCAAATGTGTTGCAGAGAACTCCATACATTTTTTTATAGTAATAATTAATAGTTCATAATAGAAACATGATATACTGTATTTTGTTCATCTTGAATCACATATATTCCCTTTAAATATTTTTCAATGATCTATTAATGTATAATAACGACTAATGACTATCTTTAACTGGCGTACTTATGATGCTTAGTATAATATATTTTCATTACTGCGACAACTTTCTTTTATCCTTCTATTTCATTTTTTTTTTCTGTGTTCTTGAGCAGAAAAAAGGGAAAAGTCTCTTCTGCACTGTGGATGGATGCACCAAAGGTAAAAGCTATTGAGTCTGTGTGAATAAAATCCTCATCAGTCGTTCATCCAACATAGCTTAACAAGTGCAGTTGATACACAACATAAAAAGAGGCTCGCTACCACAGACATTTTTCATGAAACAAAAACCTCAGAGGAAATGAATTGGGGAACGTATCAGGAACGAAGCAACATTTGATCAGTTATAGGAGCAGCGGGAGCGAGAGGCGGATATTTCTATGACAAAGCTGCCTTCAACACTCCTGTTTACAACAGAAGTAGCGGCAGATTACAATGTTTCTGTGTCAAAATCCATCCATTAAACCGACAGCCATTTTCTATCCCCCCCGTCCACAGCTTTTAAACCACTTACAGTACTGAAGGAATTTAAACTGCGCTGTTAAAAGGATTCGCTCCCTAATTCCTGTTTGAAATGGAAAATAGCAGCTCTATCAGCACACGGGCGAAAAATGCGGCGAGCAAATTTGCATTCTCGGGATGAAAAAAATCCTGCTAAAACAATCCCGGGGACTCAGCGGGTAACCATTCTTTCCCGCCACATATTCAGAAGCTGACGTTTTTTTTAAAAAGAAACAACATCCCCCTGAGTTCAGAGTAGAGATTCAGGCAAAACGGAGACCATCTCTCATCCTGCCATTACCTGGGCAAGGACCAGTGTGACGACCAGCGGGCCCCGAATGTCTTTTGTCAGTGAACGAGAGTTTAATATGTTGCACCATGGAGATGGGACGGAGAGTGTGTGGCCGCCCGCTGATTCCTTCATCAATAGCTCATCTTGTCAGAGGGCGCTCGGCGTGATCCCGCGCTCATCTTCGGAACAGACTGAAGGACCACAAACGCCGGACCTTTTGTGGCAATTTGCTCGCAGACATGATGTGGCACATCCATCAGCAGTGACTCGTTTCACCGCCTCCTCACATGATCTTTGCCTCATTACGGTAAAGCAAATAATCCTTTGCCGTGGCTGTGCAGCGACTCTGGCTGTTGAACTAGTTTCCCTGAAAAAGCATGTGAACAGTCATTTTCGTAGGGGAGTGGATGTTTAGCCTTTGACCCGGTGCCTTAAACTGCTTCCATTGACGACCCTTCGATTTTGCTGGGATTACGGTTTAGTCAAGCATGGACCACAGAGCCACAGCAACAGATGCTTCATCATTCCAGAGGCAACTACTTTGTTTGTGGCGTATCGGTTTTACATATTAATATTAAACATAAAGCTTAATAACTTGACCAATGCACTTCATTTTGATTTTACATTTTGTAAAGTTGTGCAATTGAACACCTCAAAACAAAAACAAACACCTTGATCAACATTTCTTGTAACACATTTATTGATAAAAACATAATAAAAAGATGGAAGAAAAATATATGTTTAATATACTACGAAATATCAGGATCGTTTATTGCCATTGATGTAAATACAACATAGGAAAAAGAACAACTTTTTACTTTCTTTGTTAAAATAGTTTGATTATGGTTTGCAAATAGTTTGATTAGAGTTGAAAATTCTTCGATTATCTTTGAAATTTGTTTGATTTTAGATAAACTTGTTTGATTATAGTTAAAAATGGTTTGAATATGGTTTAAAATTGTTTGATTATAGTTAAAAATGGTTTGAATATGGTTTAAAATTGTTTGATTACATTGAAATTGTTTGATTACGGTTGAAAATATTTGTGGTGTCAGTACAGAATAAAATAAGGAAACACACAAAATAAGCAAAAGCAGAAACAACCACCAAGGGATCAATTCTAGTTTTCGTAAAATATATTTAATACTTTATTCATACAAAAAGAACATAGAAATTAAAACATAAAAAGAAGATTGAAATTTGCAACTGAGCAGTTGCAAAAATTAAAACAAAATGCAAATTAAAAAATAAATAAACAGCTCTTCAGCACCTTTCTTGCTTGCTTTTCTGGAATTAAAGTTATTTATAACATCATCATAACGTTATTTTTATTATTATTTTTTTTTTACATATGATAAAGTTCAAAACATATTTTGGACAAAAAATGTATTGGCGGTCTAGGGGGTCCCCTGATGGTGACGCGGCCCTAAGCGGTCACTTAATTCCCAAATGCCTGGGGCCGGCTCTGATGGACCGCCACATGGTGCAGCGACTCACTGCTGCCCTGACTGCATCAGTGCAGTCCATTAGTTTAACCCGGAGCTGTCGAATCCCTTTCATGATTCAAGCATCAGAGAGTTTAGATATAAAATAATATAATTTGTTTCAATAAAACCTATATACATGTCAACACCTCACACAGAAAAAATAATCACTTATTATTTAGAAAATAAATATAATGAGTTGAAGGGATAATTCACCCGAAATTCAATTATCACTCATTTTCTACTCGCCCTCATGTTGACTAAGGGTTGGGGTTATTCACAGTAGTTCCTTTTTGGATTTGCTGGCAGAAATGCATGTCCATAAAATAAAGCAAAACCAGGGCTCTCTTTTTTGTCAAACAAGAAGAAGCTGTCTCCCCTTGCAGTTGACAAAACTCTGCAGCGACAATTCTGACCTGCACTAGTAGAAGAACTCACATTTCCCCGATCTTTAAAACTCATGCATTGGCTTCCAGTTTCTTTCAGGATCAATTTTAAAATTCTGGTTCTTACTTTCAGAGCTAATCATGGTCAGGCTCCTCCTTACATCAGTGATCTGATCCAGACTTACACCCCAGCTCGGGCTCTTGGGTCAGGGGATCAGAAGAAGATTGAATGTTGTTAAGTGTATTTTTGGACAATGGGAAGAAAACACTGCTATTTGACTACAACTCTAAAAAGGAACAGATTTCTCTGAAAATAATCCCAACCCTTAATCGACATGAAGTTAAAAATGAGTGAATATTGACTTCAGGTGAACAATCCTTTAATAAACAAAATATAAAACCTTTTTTTAATCTTGAAAATAACTTGGAGGGTAGAGACTTCCACCAAACTGTCTCAAAAGTCAGAAAATAATTATAAAAAAAGGTTTGTTATCATGTAACTGGGTTGTTTTAAAAGTAATATTTTGAAGTAAAAGTAACTTTAAATGAATATAGAATTTGATCATTCAATAGTTGTTGGTTATTGATAATTCAAGCGCATTTATTAACAATAGTTATAGAAAAAAATATATTTGTCCAAATAACCCAAAAAACTCCTTAGAGGGAAAGTTCAGGCGGATGATGGGCCTTACAATTGCATATGAGGGCTGTAATTATGGAAATCCACCTTATTGGAGATATTTGAATTGTCACGAGGGAGCTGAACCTTCACTGAGAGGTCATTAGTCTACATGCTAATTTTCAAGCTATTTGGTCGAGCGGTCTGAGAGTCTATCGTACACACACACACACACAACTGCTATTGTCTGTGTTTTAAATATTACAGCAGCAAGTTGCATGCTCGAGTACTGTACTGTCACGCTGCCCTGTGCGTGGGTGTCCCGTGGATACTTGACCTCACATTGGTGAGGTCGAAATAAAGGTCGGCTTGCTGGCGTTGAGCCAAATGCAGAAGGAAGTGCATCCTTCCCGGAGTAGATTTCCTAGACGAACTAATGTGAACAGTTTTGTTATTACAGATTCACAAAGGAATGCAGATGATCGCAACAGTCTCATGTTCAGTGACGTGAATTTAACCCAGATCCATCATTTGTTTACCTTTTTAAAAACCTTTTAAGGCGGAGCTTAAACTGTCTCTTTTCATCACCGGACGAACAGCGGTCGGCGCAAACGTAACCACGAGTGAAGAGTGGCGTCACATCTCGAGAGATTTGAACACAGCTTTAAATCCTCGTACAAAGACGGGATCAGATAGAGAGCGAGAGTTATCAAATGAGTCCAACGTTGTTTCTTTGAACTCTCTGATGAAAGCTTTTTAAAAACGAGCCACAGTTTTTCTTTGATGGATTATGGAATGATAATTAGAATTGTCAAAGTTGATCTTTTAAAAAAAAAAAAAAAAAAAATACTCAAGAGTTTGTAATCACTTTACACACTTGGGACACACTTCCCGGAGTCCTGTGTGGTGGGAAGAGTGTTTGATGTGTAGACCTAGTTTATCTGTGTTTAAGAAAAGATGTCGACATTATCAATGTCAACGATTAAACGGATATTTTCATTAAAGTATAAAAGTAAGTGAGTTATAGTTATTTATAAAGCGCCTTTCTAGACCAGGGTCACAAAGTGCTTTAACAATCAAAAACAATACACAGTTAAAATATATACTTTAAAAGGCCAGTTAATAAGACAAACACAGGAGTCCCAGAAAATTAAGAAAAAGCCTGCACAAATAAAAAGGTCTTAAGATGTGTCTTGAAGGAGTCAGTAGATCATCAAACACAGAGGGAGAGGAAGATCGTTTAAAAGCTTAGAAGCAACAGCCTGGAAGGATTTCTCTCTTCTGGTCCTGAACCATGTGCGAGGAACTATCGGTAGAATCTGATCCACAGACCTAAGAGCCCGAGCTGGGGTGTAAGGCTGGATCAGATCAGTGAGTCTGACCATGAATAGATTTGAAAGTAAGAACCAGAATTTTAAAATTGATCCTGAAAGAAACTGGCAGCCAGTAGAGTTTCAAGGATTGGAGATATGCGAGTTCTTCTACTAGAGCTGGTCAGAATTCTCGCTACAGAGTTCTGTATTAACTGCAGGTGAGAAGGCTCCTTCTTGGTTAGACACGAAAATATGCTTTGACAATAGTCTAAACGAGAAGACACAAACGCATGGATTATAAACCCCAGATTGTGTTGTGACATCATTTTCCTAAATTTAGAGATTTTTCTCAGTTCAAGGAAACAGTTTCTGGTCAGTTTTCTGCAGTGTTGAACTAGAGACATTTCTTTATCAAATACAACACCCAGGTTTCTCAGGCTCAGTTTGACAGACTGACCTAAGTCAACCAAGTACTGACTCAACCCTGGAACCTTTTTATCAGGTGCAATAACCAGAGTTTCAGTTTTGTCCACATTGATGTAGAAAGAAAATAAACATTTTGGAGAGTTGGGTGAAAGAGAACAAACACAGATATACAGTAATGTATATAAATCGAGCCTCTAAAATAAAAAACAAGAATTCACATCTGACTCATACTTCCTGTTCATGTCTGTATGTAGACATTTTGTCCTTGACTGATGTCACTGCATTCATGTATTTGAGAGGGAACATCACGAATCAGATCAAAAGTAAATGGAAATACGACTTTTAAAAAATGTAAAATGATTAACCATTGCGTCATATCGGGGTCAAGGTGACCCGAAGGCACCGGTTCGCCTTTACCCAGAGGTAACACAAGGGATACCACAAACACATATATTTTCGGGACTCTGGGTCACCGGGACCCTGAGATAAAACAAGGGTTGAAATAAATCTCATTCTTAATTGAAATCCTTCATTGGTTTGAAAATGTATATTCTTTTAATCATGTGTTGTAGACGCTCTTGCATGGACATAAAGTATTCCCAGCTAAGTAATTCCAACGGATTTTAATTCCTTTAGACGAGCGTTTATTTAGTGAAGGGCAGGCTGGTTTACTGGGATGTCTTTCATTTCATGGTCCACACGCTCAATGTGATTAGTGAGTAAAAACGCTGCCGAAGAGGGACAAAAGCCACCATGTAGGACGGCAGACCGTCCTCTGGTTCTACGTGCCGTTGCCAATCACGGCGTGGGAAATCGAGTGTATTTAGATTTGGTCCGACAAACTCATCATCTGCTCCCACGAGTGGAGCAACTTCCCAGGATAAAATGTATAAACACATTTAACTCGCTGGCCTCAGACACTGCATTCGTTTAGTTGTAGGATTTGCAAAAACCTTTTCCGTAAGAAATATGACAATTAATGAAAACATTTTGAAGTAAAAAAAAATTGTGGTATGTGAAAAAGAACATCATCAGATCACCGAGTCAAACTCTTACATGTATGTGCCATTAGTAGGGTCCTGTGTTGGCAATAATCCAGCGATATGATGTGTATCGGGATACAGGGACAACTATGCAATATATCGCTATACTGTAGAAACAAGGACATATGTGTAGAATTGTCCGACTACTTTACTCTGGTGTTGCATAATTTACAGACCACATGATCCTTCTCTTAACTGATTTTATGCGTTAAGAAAACCAAAATAGCTACTGGAGTCGACTGCATCCTCGTGTGCCGTGGAGACAGTAGTGACAACTGCCATCTAGCAGCCAGAGGTTTAATTGCGACACAAAAATAACACCAGATATTTGCACGTTGCTGGTAAACACAAATATATATTTGATTTGTAACTATTGTATTGTAAGTATAAACCATGGAAGAACTATAATAAAAAATAAATATGATTTTTGAGCCAAATATAAATCTTCAATCATATGCCTCATACCGGATATAGACAAAATAATCTCAAAATATAATGAGGAATTTGCTCATTTGTTTTGATCCTCTATGGAAGTTTATCAGTGTCATTAGAATATTGAATGGTTCGATTTAACATATAAAATATTTGAAAAATATATTTTTGATTGAGATGTTCTTTGTTTTGTAACCAGTTCAGTTATTTGTTTTTTTTTAATAATTGAGTTCTGTTTTGTATATTTAGATATAGATAGATAGATGGCTGGATAAAACTTTATTGATCCCTCTGGAGGTCTCATTCAGGAAATTGTTTTTCCAATTAGCCCACAGCTACACAGATGATAGATTCATAAAAATAAAAATAAATAATAACAAGAACAAAGTTTAAAGGTTAATTTCGTTTTTATTGAACATAACATTTCATAATTTGTATCTTGAAAGGTGATTTGTATGTTTATGTTTTATACTTGAATTAAACATTTTTAAAATAACATGTTAGAGAGAGGTACTAGACTAAATGTCAAAATCATGGATGACTTTGATGATCTTTTGACCCCTCCTCCCCCCATTCCCCCTATGGCCCCTCCCCCTGGTACCACTAACTGTCATAATTTGGTCTAGAAAATCTACAGTAACCTGGGAATCTTTTTCCATTCTAAAAAATTTCTGTCAAACTTTATTCACACATTCATCTCTCGCTTCGGAGCGGTCAGTCAAGGTTAGACTGATGGGTTTACTCCCATAATTTCTTATCTTATTCTTCATTTTTAGTTAAGATCTTTAAATCCAGCTTGTAGTGATGACGTCGGACCCTATAAAAAATCCTATGCAGTAATGGGGGTGTTGTTCCGGGTTTGTAGTAGCCATTTGTGGTCCCCACCAGTTTGAAGCCCAGTCCCAAGTAGAGGCGATGGACGGCCTGAGAGTAAGATTCTGTACCCAACTTGGCGATGGAGTAGTTCTGATCTACGCCAAACTGAAGAACTTTCTTGCCCAGTGCAATGGCAATCCCATTCCTACGAAATCCCTTGTCCACTGACATACGATGTAGCTCCACAGTTCTAGTGGTCTCATCGCCGAGGGCTGCTACTAATCCCACCACCTTTCCATCCAGCTCAGCAACCCACAGACGACGAACTGGAACGCAAAGGATAAGCATGTGATGGTCAAAAACACCTTGAATATTAACCTTAATATTAAGTTTAAGATCTGTTTAGTTGTAAGATTTGTCGCCTATATTTTATTGAAAGAAACTTACAACATTACTCAACAGAGATCAAGTAATGATTCAGAATAGCTACAATTTAGAATACTAAGCTTACAGTATAAATACATTATAGCAAACTTTTAAACTGAGTCAGATTTGCAATATATTGTAGCGAGCTTTAGCGAGCTGCAGTCAAAAGAGCACATGGCTTTGTGTCTTTACCATACCATACCATATTTGGCAAATATATATACAATTTCTGTCTCATATGTAGTTTAAGGGGGCTTTGAATTGTTGAATTTATTTTTGAATTTCCAGTTAATTCTAAATTCTTCAAATTATGTTGGCCTTGGATATTATTCTTTTTGTGTCGTTGCCTTTAAAAAAAAAAAGTTGTGTCGTCAAATTTATATTGATTAATAGAATAATAAATAATCATGAACAAACTTAACCGATGTGATAATTATTCCATCTGCAATTATCCATCAGGTTTGTATGGACGATTTATTTGTTCTTGGCTATGATGTGAGACCAACCTGTAGAATTAGTGTAGTACTCATCAATGTCCTTAAAGTCTGTGGAAAGAACTTCCTCCAGGTAGTCTTGAATGGCCAGTCGGCTGTAGTAGTAGCGGGCACAAAGCACAAAAGCAGGTACGATTGCTAACATCCACCATGACTGGGTTAGCAGGAGGCACACAACTGTGAAGAAGGAATATACAAAAATAAAAATAGGTAGTCACTTTAAAAAAGAAGGCTCAATATTATTATTTCTACTTAACATTTTAACATTTTAGGCAGTGGCATACTTACAACTTTCTCTTTTACTGCTTCAACAGCTGTTTCCTTCCTGATTACACGGTGAAATTACAGAATGTTTTACAGTTTAAACATCTTCTCTTAGTTTATTTCAGAAACCTGTGACCTTGCAGGGCAAAAAAAACTGTTGTAATGTCAATTTGTTAATTCGTGTGGATATTTAGCTGAAAATGTGTGTCAGGAACACCTGTTGTTGTTAAAACTATAATCTCATGCAATTCCGACAATTCCTGAACGCATCTTTGCTACAATAAATAATTAAATAAATCGACATTTTTTTTAATTTTTTTTTTTATTGACAAGATGATTAAAATTATTCCTATTAATATTTATTTAGATCTAAATATTTGACTTGGAACGTATAGTTATATATTAGGGTGCAATCGTTATAGCAAACACTCTTGGTGCAACTTAGACACATCATCATTCATAGGGTGTTTCGGGTCTCGCAACAGACACCCTCGCCCAGGCAACCCAGCCAGGGTTGATCAGACCCCGACTTGTGTCTAAGTAGCTTGTTTAGCCCACGGATCTCCCCGCAGCCACCTTGACGCTTTTTCTGCTGCGTTGGTGATGTCTCTGGTGTGCAGTCCCTTCACTCCCAACATTTTGAGTGCCCTGATGAGAGACTGGCCAACGAACCCTCTGCACCCGACCTCGATTGGGTTGCATCGTGTCCTCCATCCCCTGCTTCAGCATTCGCCTGCCAACTCCTCATACTTGGCCCTCTTCCTCTCAAAGGCCTCCTCCATCCGGTCTTCCCAGGAGACAGTCAGCTCCAGCAGGACCACTTGCTTGGTTGTTTCGGACACCAGGACTATGTCTGGCCTGAGTTTGGTCGCTGTGATGTTATCAGGGAACTTGAGCTGTCTTCCTAGGTCCACCTTCAGCTGCCAGTCCCGAGCTGTTGCCAGCAGCCCCCCTGCTTGAGTCCTGCGCTGCTGTGGCTTCTCCCCAGCTCTTACAAAGGTGATGGGATGCCTTGTTGGTTGTTGGTTTTTGCTGGTGGAGATCCCTGTGCTTATGACTTCTGCAATGACCCATAGTACCTGGTCATGGCGCCAACGGTAACGCCCATCTCCAAGTGCACGTGGGCAGCAGCTTAGGATGTGCTCCAACGATCCGGCTTTCTGGCAGAGAGAGCACAGTGGAGTCTCGGCTAAGCCCCAGCAGAAGAGGTTGGATGGGCTTGGGTATACATCATACACCGATTGCATAAGGAACTTGATCCAATGTGGCTCAGATCTCCATAGCTCTGACCATGAGATCTTCCGGTCAGCTGCCTCTTCCCATCGGGTCCATGCGTCCTGCTGCCGCATCCCTACTATCCTACTGCAGCGGGCTTCCTCCACCCCTGCTCGGACCTCCTCCTGGATCAGCTGTCGCCTCTCCTTTCCCTGGGACTTGTTGTAGCGAGGGCTTGGGTTACTTCCAAGACCTGCCCGTCCAGATGCTACTGTGCCCACCAGTTCACTGTGTCGCAACCGTGCCTCAGCCTCCTGAGCCTTCCACTTCCTGCCTGTCCTCACTTCTATGCCTGCCGAGGAGACCTTGTTGTCGGTGGAGTCCCTGTACAGCAGCACCTCTCTAGCTCGGGTAACCATAAACTCCTCCGTCAGACTACTGAAGGGCAGTTTTAGTTTGTTGTTTTTCCCGTAAAGGGCAATGCTGCTGAGGCTTCATGGTAGGCCCAACCACTTCCTGAGGAAACGGCTGACTTTCCTCTCGAAGCACTCGATGGTGGTCATTGGCACATCATACACCAGCAGTGGCCAGAGGAGTCGTGGCAAGATGCCGTGCTGGTAGATCCAGGCTTTAAACTTGCCTGGAAGCCCCGACTTATCCACCCCTGTGAGCCAGGTTCCCAACTCCTCTGTTGTTGATCGGAGTGCTGCAGTGTCTTTTAAGGTGCAGTCGTAGATCTTGCCCAGACTCTTTACTGGCTTCCCCTTATCCCCCCTTATCACCACCAGTGACCTGGTGATAAGGTCACGAATTTAATTTGGTAATATTTTCTTGTATTGTTGGTCGGTTATTGGCTTGTGACTGGATAGTTGAATTAATAAGATGAAAAAAATGTCAATTTTAAGGATTTTTTCACATTCCTTTATATTATATATTAAATATATCATCTACCAAAAGTATATACTATATATATAAAGAACACATACTTTTTCTTTTTAAGGATTCGTAGTAGAATATATAATCATGTGTGAACATTAAAGAAAACAAAACGTTTTTATCCAGCACTTGCCTGTAATAAGGAAATAGAGCAAGAGGCTCTCTGGATGATGCTTCAGTCCTTTGAAGGCTATTCCCACCACCATCCCCATGACACCGTCAGTGTAGATTGGTAACACATACTGCCAGTCTCGTGGTTCATAATCCCGAACCAGCAAAGATCCCTCTGGTTTGTCCTGCTCTGTGGTGACAGACATCTTGGCTGGTTCTGCAGACTCTCCAAAGTTCTGAAATAGTGTGGTGTACCGCTGTGGTTTGTAATTAAGAGGGAGGAGTACTAAAACAGGTTATTCTTTTCTCTGTGAGAGACTGCTAGAAATCAAACAATGTTTGAGGGAAAACACTTTGCAGCTAAATGTGGACAAAACTGAAACTCTGGTTATTGCACCTGATGATAAGGTTCCAGGGTTGAGTCAGTACTTTCAAACTGAGCCTGAGAAACCTGTTGTATTTGACAAAGACATGCCTCTAGTTCAACACTGCAGAAAACTGACCAGAAACTGTTCCTTTAACTGAGACAAATCTCTAAATATCGTGTCTCAACAACTTGTTTTCATGTCTAAACAAGGAGATGTCTCGCCTGCAGTTGATACAGAACTATGCAGCGAGACCCGCTCTAGTAGAAGAACCTGCTTTAGTACTCCTCCCTCTTGGTTACAAACCACAGCCTTACACTACACTAGTGCAGAATTACTATACTAACAAATGGAATTTCAAAAAGCTACAAATTACTATAAATATAGAATTAAAAAAAAAAATTCTTTAAAGGATGGAAGTGTTATATAAGGTAAGGTAAGGTAAAACTTTATTGATCCCTCAGGAGGTCTCCTTCGAGAAATTGTTTTTTACCAATAGCTAGCAATTTTTCATAAACAATAAAAAATAATACATAAAAAATAAAATAAGAAGAAGAACATAAAGAGGAAGAACAAGATGACACAATCTAAGTCTAAAGACAAAGACAAAGAACATAGGTCAAGGAAAGAAAAACAACAAAGACAAAAAAAAGCTTCAAGCTTCATGTGCCAAAAAAACCTCCATTTAACAAAAATGTCTAATAATAGTTTAAAACAAATAATAAAAAAAAATAAAAATAACACCATCAATTTCATTATACAAGATAATTATTGAATAACTTAATGCAATAATAAAATCAACCTTTAAATAAAGAAATAATTGAATTAAATTATATGATAGAAAATTAAAAATTAAAAACATTTTCAAGTTTTAAACCTTAAATACAAGCATTTTAATTCTGAAGTATATACAGTAACTTTAGTTGTATTAAATATAATAAACTAAACATCATTTTAAGATAACAAAAAAAAAATGGCTGCAGTGTGTGTGTTTTTCTGAGACAAAGATATATGGCGAAAGATTGTCGCAACATTCCCCCTCGGTAAATGTCAGCAGTCTCACAGCAGCGTTCACGCAGCCTAAGTGGAAATGGCAGGAAGACACGAGTGGCCATATGGCTCAGGTAATTAATTGTGTCACTTTTTTTTTGGCATCATATCAATGGCTACACCCTCGTTTAAGCAATCCCAGAACCTGATGAGCAAGCTCTTTCCCAAGCTCTTTCGCAAGTCCGTCCACTGGAATGTTTGTATGTAAAGGTCATTGATTTAAAACTAATGTTGCGTGTCTTTAGTCGCCCATCCAGAAAAAGAGACCTCCAGAGGCTTTTTCCGCCGTTTATGGAGGGTGTCGCCATCTGTGGGGATTAAAACCGCCGCCGTCTTCATTCCAGTCTTTCTTATACACCTACAGAAATATACGAGGAGAAGAAATGATTTACAAAAGTCAAACAATGGTCTGTCGTTGATAAACCACTGCAGCTCAGCGCCCCCCGGGGGTAACCCTGGTGCCCCCCCCCCCCACCCCCCTGCACCCGCCATTGAATCCTGTTCGTGTCGAGATCTAGTCTGGAACACTTCAGACTACAAGAGCGATCTATTATGTATTGTTTACAGCCACTCTGAAGGAAACGCATCCATCAGAAAAGGTGTGAAACAGCCTGTAGCACGAAGCAGATGTTCATTTATAAAAAACACAATGTATTCACTTTCAAAGCCCCCCCAGCATGTTGCTATTGAACTGATGCAGAGGTTTCAAAACATTTGACGGATGCCGTGTCTGCTCTTAAAGGGATAGTTCACCTGAGAATTTAAATATACCTCATTTTCTACACACCCTCATGTCGACTAAGGGTTGGGAAGTTATAGGCAAAAATGTTTGCCCAAAAAAGCGACGCTTAAAAACACCCAAATACCTCCATACTGATTATTGGTTATTTACCATTTGTAATGAAGCCCCAATTTGAGAAATTGTTTTGAAAAATAAATAAACAATTCTTTATTTAAGGCTTGTTTATAGCAGAAGCTAAATGCTAATATGCTACACAGACAGGTAAGACTCCAGGTAAATCTTGTTTGCGCTCCATGTGTAGACGGTAGACTCTGTTAGCGCCAGCTACAAACTAGCTTAACATATAGACTTGTTGATTTATTTTTTAAAACAAATTCTCAAGTTGGGGCTTCATTACAAATGTTCAATTACCGATGAGCAACATGGAGATATTTGGATGTTTTTAAGTTTGTTATTTGGACGAAAAGGACTGTTAAAAAGTGGGCGCCGTCCGTTCTGTCATATCGACGTACACATCAACCGTCAGTCATCACGAGGTGTTAGATAGTGACTGATGTTTAACTCGTATGCTTGTTAACATGTGCTTCAGTCTCACTAAGAAACCTGCATCAAAAAGAAAAAAAAAACAATAGCTGAGCTCTTCTTATTCAAGAGTTACTCTTTCATGGATGTTTTTTTTTTTTTAGAGCTAAAACAGGTGTTTGTGACTTCAAGGAGTCTGTCTCTCTGCCTCCACCAACATTAATGCTTCTCCAGCTCATTACCGAGTAGGTGGGGAGTTTGCCTGCAGCGATACACATGTCAAACAGTGCAGTTGACAAATCTCACAGAGACGCTCAAGCTTTCTTGATCCTCCTTTTTCTTTTTTCTTTTTTTTTTTTTTTCTATGAATATATACCGCCAGGTTCACCGATCCCTTCGCAACATTCTCCGACCATATCTTTGCATATCTGTGCACCGTTCTTCTCTCCTCTTCTGCCGGAGTTGGCACTTCCTGCCTGCAGTCCGTTTATCTTGGACACACTTCTTCAACGCAATCTCCCTCAACTTGTTCTTTCAAAGAAAGTTGTTTTTTTTTTGTTTAATGCGAGTACACTCCTAACACACACCCAAAAATCAAACACACGAGCACACACACTAATGCGTGACAGCACTGACAGAACTGCACTTTCCAAAGAAAACATATGCATAGATGGACAAACAAAACCACACATGCACGCACATACACACAACAACATGCATACATGCAAAAATAAAACCCCACACACACATACGTGCACATACACAACAGTACACACAACCACAAACATGGATAGGATATACAATGGCAAACACAACTACTTATACGCGCACACAACCAAATACATACGATACATACGACGTCACCTATTCAAACACAACTGCACACACACTCTAACAACAATACACAAAGTAACATAAAAAAGACTAACCAATATACAGCCAGAGTCGCATACAGTACATGCACAAACACAACCGCACATCCATAAACACCCACATGCACACATAAAAGACAAGAACACAATGCATTCAACCACACACATAACCAACCATACACACACACTATGCCACTATTGCAAACACAACTGCACACACAACCATACACACCCACACATGCACAAAACCACACAGACACACGCACATACACAAACATCCACACACAAATGCACAAATACAACCTTTCCTACACTCAAATGCACATAATTACACAACCACGTCTCAAGCCATTTTTATTCATGCAGGCTTTTCCTTGATTTTGTGAGACTCTTGTGTTTGTTTTATGTGTCTTGACCTTTTTAAGTATTTATTTTATTGGGTATTTTTTGACTGTTTGTGACCCTGATCTGGAAAAGTGAGCTATAAATACTATTTACTCACTTGCATACGCTAACATGCACAAACAACCGCATATACACACTCGCACATACAAAATAACACCACATGCACAAATACATTTGCACATACACAACGGTTCTTACACAAAAATCCACATAATCACACAACCATATGGGTACACGTTCACAAACACTCAACCACACAAAAGCAAACTCACAACGGCAATGACAAACACAAAAATACATTCATAACCTTTATTCGGACCAAATTGACCGTTTTTTGCAATAATGTCTTTTTATGTCTTCAATCTTGTCCTTTTTGTCTCAGACATGCTGGACCGACGCTGTTGTGAGACATTGTGTTTGCCATCCTTTGTTCTTCAGAATTGAATTAAGTTATACAAAAGAAAAAAAAAGGATTGTACTTCATAAGTGCCAGCTGTTAAAAAAAAAAAAAAAAAAAGCCCAGGATATACCTTATCTCGGTCTGTATGCGTTCTCCTTTACCGAGGCAATTTGCATTTTAATTTGCAGCAAGAACCTGAGCTTAATAGAATTAAACAGAGAGACGCTGACATGGTTGTCGACCCCTGAAGGAACCTGCGATGCTGGGCGGACACTTGAGTTGCTGTGAGACATGTGTTTGACCCGAGGTGAGAGAAGTTGTGCGGAAAAGAAATTAGGATCTTAAAGGTCATTAATTCTGTTTTTACTTTGCAAAGTCAAAATATATTTGAAGCTACACTCATGATTTCTGATGAGTCAAATCAACAGTTACACTATTTTAAATGTAATAAAATCAGAGTAAAAATGTGAATATTTGTTGCGACAAGAAGTCATTGTTAGCGCTCGACCGCTGTGATGCGTGCATTTGTTCTGGTTTTCTTCTGTCTTGTTAAACCAAAGAATGGGTTTTCGTTAGTGCGCAGTTCTTTCTCCTTCGGGAGCTGACGAGCACACAGTGTTTTCATAATAAATGCTTTATTAAAATGGCTGTGAGAAATTCCACTGACAACAAAAACACACGTTCTCTTAGCGACGGATGACAATATTTCAGTGTTATTCAGCCTCAAAAAGATTGGCCGATTCAGAACTATTTTAAAGGCGTTAGTGATTAGAACATTCTCCTCAAATTATGAGCTTTTTATTTTAAAGTTAAAACAACGTGTGATCCGACTGTCTCGGCCCCCAGACATCCAGAGTTATTCTCTTTGAAGTTCCATTTTTGCTCCGAGCCATTTTCCAAAAAAACTCCGGTCAAGCAGGTTGAGTTTGAATTGTCGTCTCCTCCTTCCCTGCAACGCGGTTCAGAATGCGAATGTGCTTTTGTGTTTGTTTTGCTGAGAAAAAGCTTGCAGTCCAAAGTATGATCTGACGGAGAGTAGATTGAGGCGGCCGCAATCCTCATCTATAATTGGAATCTGTTCTTGGACGTGGGGAGATATTTCTCTCTTTTTTTTCTTTTTTTTTTTCCCCCCACTATCGCCCCAAACCCTCTCCCTATCATAAAGCGAAAAGAGTGCGTGGATGCATTTTTTTAAATAAATATTTGAAATTTTTGTTATGGCTTTCCTAAAATTCCTGCCGTGCAGATAAATCTACCCGAGCTCAGCATAAATGGTCACTTTTATTTACCCAGTAAAAGGTACTTGCATGTATGACTTAACCCAGAAGGAAGTTAGTTTGTTTTACTAACCAGTGAAATACATGAAGTTCATGGTCAGGTAATTAAAAAAAAACAAAAAAACGTATAAATAATTCATCCCATTATTAAGATTAACTGCAAACATCATAACAATGTATGGATGCACAGAAAGAGACATGATTATCTCTCCAGATACTGTATATCAGTATCTCATGACATGAGTATATTGTGATACTCCTATCTCATTTTGTGTATTATATTTGAAACTTGTCATATTTGTAGCTTGTAATATTCATATCGAGATATTTGTATCTTGGGATATTTTTATCATCATATTTTTAGCTTGTGATATTCGCATATCTCAATATTTGTATTTCGTGATATTCGAATATTGTGATATTTTCATATTACGATATTTGGATCGAGTGATACTTGTATCTTGTGATATTCTTCTATCGTGATATTTGTAGCTTGTGATATTTGCATATTGCGGTATTTGTATCTTGTGTTATTAGAACCTTGTGATATTCATATATCGTGATATTAGTATCACATGATATTTGTATCTTGTGATATTCAAAGCTTGTAATATTCATATATCATGATATTTGTATCACATGATATTTGAATCTTGTGATATTCATAAATCATAATCATATATTGTGATATTTGTATCTTGTCATATTCATACATCAAGATAATCATATACTGTGATATTTGTATCTTGTGTTTTTGTAGCTTGTGATATTCGTATATTGTGATATTTATATCACGGATATTTGTCTCTCTTGATAATTGTAGCTTGTGATATTCATATATAATGATAATCATATATTGTGGTATGTTTATCTTGTTATATTTGTATTTTGTGACAATTGTATATTGTGAGTTTCATATATTGTAATATATTACAGTTATTTGTATCCTGTGATATTCTCTTATTATTATTAAGAAGTGCCTTCACTATTGCCTCACTTCACTATTGGAACAAACTATCCCTTTAAGCTTAACCAGACCAGTGAGAGTCTCCAGTCGTGATGGGCTAATCACTTATTTAAAGTAACTCAGTTCTCACTTATAACTTTTTTTTTTTTTTCTAGTCATAAAGTCATTATTACACACAATAGTCATTAATTTTCATTACTGTAGTTCTTTAGGTTAGCCACTAGGTGGGTCCATTCATAGTTTTACTGTCTACATTGGCAGAAGAAGTAAGTAAGTAAGTAATATTTATTTATATAGCGCTTTTCGAGACCAGGGTCACAAAGCGCTTAAACAATCAAAACAATACTCAAAAAAGTAAATACTTTAAAGATCAAAATAATACTGAGAACAACACAGGAGTTCCAGAAAATCAATGAAAAGCCTGAACAAATAGAAATGTTAATAAGATGTTTCTTAAAGGAGTCAGTAGACTCCAACTGATGGTTTGGCGGGAGTAGCGAGGACAAGTTCTCTTTCATACCTCGGTAAAAGAAATGTTCTTCTCATAATTATTTATAATAATTGTAAGATACAGAATGCTCATCTTTGCAACTACATATCATGTCTTCTATCTATTGGCGAAAGTGAATATAGCCAGACAATATATTTATGATAAAATCCATTTATATTAATTCCACCTTCGTGGCTGCAACCAATATGACACGCAGAACATGAACATTTATAATTGGCTAATAAGAGAAGGCCAAGCAATTAATATTATCTGTGGTAATTGAAATGCTATTTTCCTTGTGCTCTCGGTATACCTTGTTTTTCTTATTTATTTATTTTAATGTATTCATGGGCACTTTATATTCCACTGCTTCTCTCTCCACATCTATTTGTCTGGCCTGCCCACTTGGCTTTTATCAATATTTATGCAGCAATTGCAGACTTCTCCACTTACAGTCATCATACTCTAAATACTACTTTGGGACGGCATCAATGCCTTAATGTCAGAAATGTTTCAACCTTCATATCACTGGTAGTTTTTTCTTTTTAGTAGTAGTTTTTATTGTTTAGAAACTTTACATTGACTTCTTATTGGTTTACAAGCTCCCTATCTATTATGTTGGCAGGAGGAAAACCAAGTACTAGTACCGGATCTTGAAAGGATTTAATTTATAGTCGAGTGACCTCAGAAGGTTCATATAACTCACAGGTTCTCCTGTTAAAAATGTCTCCGCTTGACTCTGAAAACTTTTTTTTATCTTCCACATAACAAAGTTGGTTGCCCAGGAAAGGTTTTTTTAGAGGCTAAACGGATGCGTGGAACTATTTTATATGTAAAAGAGAAAAAAAAAACTGGAATGTGCAATTTATTTGACACAACAATCTGTAATTGTGTATGACCAATGAAAGTCTCTTCTAAGACCTGAAAAAAGCATAAAATGCTCATTCATAATTCTATATTTTACACCAACTGAACATGGAGCTGCTGAACAAGTTCTATAGAAGGGATCTGCAATATAAACTTAAAAAAACTTAATATGAATGAAACATGTTTTAAAATCCATTGAAATTGGAACTGCGCAACCTTACAATTGACCATAGAAATTTAGAAAATATACCGTTGTTATATATATGGTTTCAATTTTAATCAAAATTGGACACATTTTAATTAAATGTGTGCCCCCTTTTTCCTTGACCTGATTGAGATGCTCTCCCACCTAAATCCTTGAGGAGTTGTCTCGCCTGCAGTTAATACAAAACTCTGCAGCGAGAATTTTGACCTGCTCTAGTAGAAGAACTCACATTTCCCTGATCCTTAAAACTCTGCATTGGCTGCCAGTTTCTTTCAGGATCAATTAAAAAAATTCTGGTTCTTACTTTCAGAGCTATTCATGGTCAGGCTCCTCCTTACATCACTGATCTGATCCAGACTTACACCCCAGCTCGGGCTCTTAGGTCTGTGGATCAGAATCTACTGATGGTTCCTGAACACGCTTCCGGACCCGAGGAGAGAAATCCTTCGAGGCTGTTGCTCCTAAACTTTGTTTTTGTGCAGGATTTTTTCCTATTTTTTGGGGACTCCTGTGTTTGTCTTATGTTGTTTTGCCCTTTAGAGTTTTTAAATTTGTAGGTTTTTTAAAATTCGTATTGCTTTTGATTGTCCAAGCTCTTTATGACCATGGTCTAGAAAGGCGCTTTACAAATGACTATTATAACTTGTTTTATCAAGAGGTGAGTAGTTTTTTAGATGCCATAGCCACCATAGACAAAAGGCAAAAGGACCACAGGATCAATGGGAGGAATCTTTTTTTTATTGAAGAAATGGCAGCTGTCATACTCAAAACATCATTTGTTTATTGAACAACGCTCAAGCATCAACAGCTCTTCTAAATCCTCAACTTTATTTCATAGAAGTTTACAGTAGTTAGTCTCTGGGGGGTGTTTCTTACTCAAAGTTACATGAACTCCCGACAATTGAAAGCTTCCTTCATTTGCGCCATAGAACCAGATATTCAGCCTTTTGGTGTCAAAGACTTTACTGACCCATTAGTTAAGTCTTTTAAGTGAAAACACATTTTCCTGCATATTACATGTCAGGATTCCTTTGTTGGCTCTTTGGCCAAGTGTAAGTTCTCCTTTCGGGGCCGATAGATTTGTCTACATGATAATTTTCAGGCAATATTTTGTCGAGCAAGCCTACAAGACATTAAGATCAGAAACACACATTCAACAGTGCTAGGAAATCCTTTGTAGCTCAATTGTGATATAAACTGTGAGGAACAAAAAAAGTGGTGTAATTATCAATACTTTTGTCTGTGCCGTGTAAAGAAATAAGACATCACTCAACTTAAGGTAATAATAATAGTTACTTCTCACTTTAGCTTTTCTTTATGTCTGATGGTGGCACTTATGAGCATTGTCTAGATAAAGGACCTTAAGACAGCTACTTAATGACCATCTTTCACTTTATCCTCTGGTTTCTTCCCATGTAAATATGTTATGAGAGACGGGCAGTTTTGGTAAAAGGCTATAATGAGGTGATATTAAAGACGGACATGTTAAACATTCCCACTTAAACCAATCGATGAAGAAACAGTTGTTGCTTGCTGATGTCTTTATACACTTTGTCAAAAGCACATATTATGTATTCTGCTCAGCAGAAGCCAAAAATCAAGAACACGGCTGCATTAGTTTCAAGGCTGCTCAGTTATGCGTGAAATAATGTCCTGTGGCATGTTACTAAGACCCATCCCCAATGGGAACAAGCACTGAAATAGCCAGATAGCTCCAGTATGCAGAAATAATCGGCAGAAAGACTGAGCCAGTCAGTTAAGACTTCCATCTCTGTGTTTCTTCATGTCATGCGATCGTACAAACGTCTCTTTCACGCAAGCTTTTTATCCTTAGATTGTTATTCATCTGAACACATTTTTCACTTCACAGCGGCTGATTTCTGCCTTAGACACTCGCTGTCGCACAATATACGTTTGCTACGATGAATTAATGTCTTGTCGACATGGAGATATACTTGCCGTTGTGTTCTATAAAGGTTTCTTATTATTAACGAACATGGGGAAGAACAAGCACTTAATGGAAAAAAATATACTTTCAGATTTGGATATGAATTTTTCAAGATTTGATTGAACTGACTTCAGTAATAAGGGAAATTAAAGGTTAATCTATGGAATTATATCAGTGCCAGAATCAGAATATTAAACTATTGAATTTAATATTTCACATGTCCTTTTTTTTTTGTAATAATTAAACTAAGTCATTTGTAAGTTTAAATAATTGTTTTATTGAATGAATAATTGAATGCACATATTTTGCTTTTTAAATAACTGAATAAAATTGATCTGATAGTCCGTACGTGCTTCAATCCTTTGACATCAGAAACTAAAGATTGAACGTGAGATGAAAGATTTTTTTTTTGAAAATTCTAAAAGTTTAAAGATTTGACAAATTGTCAGGAAAACACATTCTGATTTTGTCTGGTTATTCCAGCATTTATATTGAATTGAATTTTTTTTTTTTTTTTAATGAATTTAAAAGGCTACTAATTGAAAATAATTTAGAAGATATATTTTTTAATTATTAGACTTAATATATCAAACTCTATGTGTGGTGGGAAAAAAGTAATTCATGTACAAAATATTGAACAAATTTGAAATCAATTATTCAATAAAATGTCCCCTCGTGGGACTAATAAAGGAAAATCTAATCTAAAAATTGATTCAACCTTTCAATATTAAAAGTATAGAATTAAATATTTCAATGTCTCGAAAAAATACAACATTTTAAAAGTATATAATGTTAAATTCAATATTCCGATGGCACTGATCTACTTCCATATTATGTACATCTGACCCTCTGTGACGTTGTTTGAAACAAATTAATTAAATTCACTTTAACACTGTAAAACTTGAAATAAAACTATGGATCAAGATCTGCATCTTTCATTCTTGACATCAAGGTTCAGATCCACATTTTGTATGATAAATAAATCAGTCAAGTTTTAGAGGTGCGTTTAATTTCCTCATTGTTAATTGTTCAGTGTGTACAAATGGTGCTGTCTTTCTTGGATTACTGCATCAGGAAGATTTGCTCGCAGATGGCTCATGCTGTAGGTGACAAATATCTTGTGTTCGATTTGAAACCAAATTAAAGGCAGGCTGACAGGCTTGGTAAAGCATTTAGGTCTTCGCTTTTAACTGTGTCACCTCAGGCAACAGTCTAAGGTATGTGCACCACTGTTTTAAAATCAGCTCTTCGAGCGAGTGAAGGGAAACCGTTAGGAAGCATTTTGCCATTCCAAAACAAACAAGACCCGTAAACATATTTAGTGCAGCCCAGGTGAGCAAAGTGTTGAGGTCAAGCATCCATTGGTGGGTCAGTGTCCGGAACACAAGTTGAGATTGAGAATAAAAAAACCTTCTGTATAGTTTTAAACAAAATAACAAAAAGTGTATTTGTATAGAATAGAAGATGATAATCATAGTTCAAAGAATGTGACAATTTACCAATCATTTAAAGGCATTGCAAACTGGTTAATTGATTATTAATACGCATCTTAAACACACACATAAAGTTGGGCATGTATATATTTAAGAAGCCCATTCCACCTTTGTCAAATAACTGTTTCTCACTGTGTTTTGTTTGGTTTCTTTTGACAACTCTCAACTTTCTCTACTTTCTAGAAATAATTATTTCTATACAAAGGTAAAAAAAATGTTGGTTCAATGCGTGGGCATGTGTGTGTGTGAACACTTAGTCTTCCTTATGTCCTTTTTTCTCATTTTCTTTTTGTGTAATGAGCTCTAACTGAAAGACTACTAGATTGTCTACTCAACACTATTTGTAGCAATACATTTAAAGCAGCTAAACTAAACAAAAAAGATGTTGTGTTGCATATTGTATGCATTTGTTGGTTGTTTTTACCATTATAGACATAAGACAAACCTACCAACCCTTTGTGTCCCTAATCTAGATAGAAATTTATAAACTCTTGCATGTTCGTTGACAAACAGCAAATTGGTTTCAGTACTTTTGAATTAGCATTGTCGATCTGTGCTCCATGGTCAGGAACTTGTCAATTTTCTCAAGTTATACCTTTTTTTTTCAAATGGTTTGTCTTCTGCAAACTCTAGTTTACTACTAGACATGTAAAAGTGATCTTTGGATGACCACTAATGCGGTTTGTTGGCTGGCATGTCTTTTTTAGATAGAGTAAGTGACTTGCGACCACATTGTAGACCATCATTTATATTTACCGGGATACATGTAAGGATGTAACAAAGAGGTCATTCTTTAGCTGTTTTTTTTCAGGGGGCATGTAATCAACTAAGATGACTATAGTTGATCAATTCAACTTGCCAGAGATATGGTTTATAGAGGGATGTGTGTTCTATTAAAATCATCTGAGGGTCAGCAAAGGTTTCTAGAGACAATGGACTTACATTTGAGGTTGCAAAGTGCAAAGTAAAGCCTATGGAAGTAACTTACTGTAAACAAGTTACAACATTGTTTAAGAACAATAGGTTAGTTATAAGAAGAAATAAATGGGTTTTTACACTATGATTTTAACTGTTAAAGTTTTTTTTTAATGTCTCCTGGATACACTGGAAAGTAGGGCGGCACGATATTGGATATTGGTGTCTGGAATTGCGGTATCGATATTAATGCAATGTTTTTTTTTATTACCTAAAAATGTAATGAGTCTTAAAAGTAGTCAAACTAAACACAAACGACAAAAACACAAATCAGTCTGAATACTTTCAAACGTAGAAAGGTCCAATTATTTACACATTTGTCTAAAGGTAGCCTTTTTTATTATTCTGCAAATAATCTGACTCGAGAATTTAAAATATTGCATATATTTGCATTGTATACATTAACATTTTTTAACATTCAGATTTTTTACCTGCAGAAAATTTTACTTTTTTTCAACTGAAAGTGCAAAAGCAATTCTACCAAATCCCAGAGGTACCGTGTCTTCTTGGTATAAGTTGCTCGCAGCTTCCATCGGCATTTCCCTCCTCTATTTTTGTTGGGAAATATGGGTATTTCTTCCCCCAGAATATCCCTAATCAGTCTAGGGTGGAGGAGTGTATTAAGTGATGTCATCAGTGGAATCATATCTAAGGAAACACTTTTTTCAAATGGCACCATTGCCTTTGTTGTGTTTGAAACTGTGGATATGGAATTCAGTTTCTGAATACTGCAGGTGTTACAGATGTCTCTGGGGCTGAAGTCGATCCCGGCCTCCATCTTGGTCCAGCACTTTCAACTTCTAATAAAGTCGTCTACACACCTTGATTGGTTGCGCTCGATCAGACCGGCGGAGGAAAAATGAGGGACACTGTAAAGTTCTTCAAGGTTTTATCAAAAACGTTTTTCAATAATCTTCTCTCACTTGATTGCAAGAGTCAGCAATCCACAGCTGTAGACAAAGCAAATGGATTCTTAATTTCCTGTAGTTATAGATGCCAGAACCCGGAGCACATGGAGGAGGCAGATAAAGTTGTTTTTGCCAAATGTCCTTGGTGCGAGCAAAGTGAGTGCTCAGTAATCCTACTGTGTCATTAGTCTCCCAGGACCCTGGGACTCAGCATTACTATCACAGGCTGGTCCCATGTAGATAAGACGGGCTCTATTCACTCCCACATCTACTCATAGCTAAATTGACTGCAATTATTAGGACTCGGGAGTTTGTTATTGCCCTCTTTTATTTATACACAGACTCCCATACAGCCTCTAAGTTTGTGTCACATTGGTGGGAGATGTTCGCATTTTCAAAAAAAATTCTCTATAATCCGGGACCAAACGAACGTCATCAGTGCTTAGCCTTATTTGACCGAGAAGCAATCAGGTATTTAAACTTTCTGACTTTAAAATGTCTTCATAAAACTGTGAGCAGGAGGAGACAGTATCTGTAAGAGGTTGCATCATAAAATGGGTCTTGAATTTATTGATGTATTCATCAACTGCCTGTATGTTCTTGTATGTTTTTCCGGGCGCCGTGCGTGACCCCTACATTCGTCTGACTTGTGGCAAGAGACACTGGTCAGGTTGCCTTGAACTCCTGTTCCACAGCGTTCAGGTGATGAATCTATAACTATAAAGGGCTCTTATAGTTACTCTCTCATGCTACATGAAGGTTTTCCTGGGTTCAAAATGACCGGCATGAACTGGTCTGTGTCTGGACTGAGCCTGATCTTTATTGCACAAAAGCAAAAACATTTTTTTTATGTTGAAGGGAAAATATAATATTTATAACTAAATTACATGGACTTCGCATTTTTCATTTAAAGGGTTGCGTTGATTTAAGTGTATCTTGAATAGATCTTGGACCTCTATTGTACTCAGTATGTGTCTGTTTGTACAAAACTCTCTTTTCATTGAACTACTTGCATTTGATAATGTGCTTTAAGCCCCACCCACTGAAAACACTAGTCTTTCTGGAGATGTAATCTTGTTTACCATAACCAAACCCACTCTGCTGTGATTTGTCAAGCATTGATACCGAGCGTCATCATTTCAAGAAGTCTCCACCTCCAAGGGACTTGTTGTATAAACAAAGCAGTGGGTTATTACAGCTGGCAGGAGGAGAAGTGAATGCCATTATTACATCATAATGGACTTCGCTCTCTTAACCTCTCCTTCACCGAGATTTAAAATCGGGGAGTTTAAAAGTAATATCTTTAACTTTATAAAGTAATAACTTCAAAACGTGGTGAGGGACTTACTGCATCTTGGAGATAAAGACTTCAATATTTGAGTCAGGAAAGTTGGGTTTTGACATTAGTTACCCTTTAACATAGTTTCGCGGTTTTCTATATTATAAGAATTCCTGGGTAACGCTGGGTACTTCAGCTAATGTGTTATATTAGGAGCAAATGGCATTAAATGGGCAAGGATGTATTATCAGAATAAGAAGATAGAAAATTCCAAAAGGCAAACGATAATATTTAAGGGTAAATAAATTCTAAATAACTCATTTGTCTCCAGACAACTAAACAAAAATAAATATTAAAACCAGAAATCAAGTCATATATGCCGTAATAGCAATGCATTTCATTGATTTGTACTTCTTCATATATATGTGTTTTTTCCAAAAGTGTAAAGAGGCAAATATTTGTCATGTTTGTCTCAAAAGTTTTAAATGTAAAGAATATAAATGGAGGAAAAATAACTAAATAGGTCAAAAATAAATATCTGACCTGTCAAATAATTGTCAGTTCTATTTGTATTCAGAGATTGAAAAGGCTTTACTCGAACACAACAGCTGCGAGGCTAAGTAAGACTAGCAGTCGTTCACCTGGAGCGATTTCAAATCCAGGTATGCATTTCTCAAAGTACTGGTAAACATGATTATGTCAGAGTTCATTTCTTTTTGCAAAACTCTTTTTGAAGTAAGTTGGATACTGAGAAACCAGCCCTGTAAAAAAATGTTTAATAGAATTAATGAAGACGTAAATGAATGACGGTCATCAGTAATCTTGGCACAGTTACTTCCGAATGAAGGTTCAGTTCCTGAGACCTGTCACTTAGATGATACATCTTATAAAATAAGCTTAATTAAAAAGAAATTAATTAGCAACATTGCAGTGATTAGATATTTTTAAATGACAGAACAACGTCTTATCCTTTTTTGAGACCTTTCTAAAACGATGACAAGGGCGCTGTGGCTGTTAAGTTAACCCCTTATCTACATTTAATCATCAATTTCTTATACTTTTACTTATACTTCAAAACTTTTTTTTATTCCTGTGATTTAATGGCTACTTTTGTTGGACAGCTAGATTACAACTTGGAGAAAAATTAAAGTCTCATTGTGTTAAAATATTCACTTTATTCATGTTTTACCAACATTTTTAAAATGTTTGAATCAACAAATGTCTGTATATTTTATTCAACTGTGAGATTACCACATATCCCTCTACATTTGTCAGGCATCCCAAAAAAAATAATTAAGGGAACCATTTATACTAAATGTATCCATAAGACTCTAGTCCACCAATAATTTGCATAGACAAATAGAACTTAATAAACGTTCTTGTTTGATTGTCTTCAGTTTGTGTTTTAGTCAATTCTGATACTTGTCCATGCTGAGGAACGACTTAAGGGTTAAAAATTTGACTTCTATTAAATCCACACTTTCATTCGCACACTGACTAATTGGATGGATTAAGCGAATCCACAATCGGATGAGTCGAACTTATTCATCTCGTTCACAATAACTGTTTAAATGTAACAAATAAAATACAGAACAACACACTGACTTTTTCAGTACCTTAAACTAACGTATATCTCGACAAGGCTTCTTACTTCAGAGCTTTTGCTGTGCGACTTCTCAGCCTACAAAAGTCATATTACCACATTAAATCAGTTCAAGGTCTTATACAAGTAAATATACTCATAATATACAAGTTAATAACCCGGATTAAAATACGTTATGCCAATTTCAGAGAAAAAGGATTTGAAGTGGATATACTCCGAAAAACAAATGTTGTCCGTGGCTGATCTTGCTTGTGACGAGAACTGACTGGTGACAATGATAAGGTCAACATATTCATTTTTATTCACAACCATAACTCACTTTACACTTCCACCCTTCTCAATTTGATAAATGTCATTGGTGTGAAACAATCAACCAGCTAAAGGCTGGTATGAAGAACCTCGATAGTCTCAGTGTTCAATACAAAACTCTGCAGCGAAAATTCTGACCTGCTTTAGTAGAAGAACTCACATTTAGCCGATCCTTAAAACTCTGCACTGGCTGCCAGTTTCTTTCAGGATTCATGTTTTATATTTGGGTTCTTACTTTCAGAGCTATTCATGGTCGGGCTCCTCCTTACATCACTGATCTGATCCAGCCTTACACCCCAGCTCGGGTTCTGAGGTCTGTGGATCAGAATCTACTACTACTGGTTCCTGAACATGCTTCCGGACCAGAGGAGAGAAATCCTTCCAGGCTGTTGCTGCTAAGCTTTGGAATGATCTTCCTCTCTCTCTGTGTTTGATGGATCTACTGACTCCTTCAAGAAGCGTTTTAAAACATTTTTATTTGTACAGGCTTTTTCCTAATTTTCTTGGGTCTCCTGTGTTTGTCTTATGTTGTCTTGGCCCTTTAAAGCATGTATTTTAACTTTGTTTTTGATTGTTAATAAGCTTTGTGACCCTGTTTGACACAGTTGATCACCAGATCCTGCTGAGAAGACTGAGGGATGAAGTGGGACTGTCTGGGTCTGTGTTAGAATGGTTCTCATCTTACCTTTCTGGGCGGAGTTTTAGTGTATCTGCCAATCAAATGAGGTCTGAATCGGCACATCTGTTGTGTGGAGTCCCTCAAGGTTCTGTTCTGGGTCCTTTATTGTTTTTGCTGTACTTGATTTCCCTCGGTAAAATCATTCAGAGATTTCCAGATGTTTCTTATCACATTTTTGCTGATGACATCCAGCTCTACTGCTCTTTTGATCCAACTGAGCCCCAGAGGCTGAACAGCTTAGTCAATTGTTTGCTAGAAATCAAACAATGGCTGAGTGAAAACACTTTATAGCTAAATGTGGACAAAACTGAAACACTGGTGATTGCTCCTGATGATAAGATTCCAGGGTTGAGTCAGTACTTGGGTGACTTAGGTCAGTCTGTCAAACTGAGCCTGAGAAACCTGGGTGTTGTATTTGATAAAGACATGTCTCTTGTTCGACATTGCAGAAAACTGACCAGAAACTGTTTCCTTCAACTGAGAAAAATCTCTAAACTTAGGAAAATGTTGTCGGAACATGATCTGGAGCTTGTAATCCATGCGTTTGTTTCTTCTCGTCTGGACTATTGTAACAGTTTGTTTTCATGTCTTAACAAGAAGGAGCTGTCTCGTCTGCAGTTGATTCAGAACTCTGCAGCGAGAATTCTGACCCGCTCAAGTAGAAGAACTCACATTTCTCCGGTCCTTAAAACTCTTCACTGGCTTCCAGTTTCTTTCAGGATCAACTTTAAAATTCTGGTTCTTACTTTCAGAGCTATTCATGGTCAGGCTCCTCCTTACATCACTGATCTGATCCAGCCTTACACCCCAGCTCGTGCTCTGAGGTCTGTGGATCAGAATCTACTTATGGTTCCACGCACACGGCTCAGGACCAGAGGAGAGAAATCTTTTCAGGCTGTTGCTCCTAAGCTTTGGAACGATCTTCCTCTCTCTTTGCGCTTAATGGATCTACTGACTCCTTTAAGAAACATCTTAAGACGTTTCTATTTGTTCAGGCTTTTCCTTGAATTTCTCGAACTCCTGTGTTGTTCTCAGTATTATCTTGATCTTTAAAGTATGTACTTTTTTGAGTATTGTTTTGATTGTTTAAGCGCTTTGTGACCCTGGTCTCGAAAAGCGCTATATAAATAAATATTACTTACTTACTTACTTACCTGGTTTGAGAAAAGTTATTTACAAATAATAACTTAATTACTTACTAACTTACATATGACTTGGTAATTTACAGAAAATGTCTTCATGCACACTAGCCCAGGATAATCTATGAGTATATAACAAAGACAATTGCTCCGAAGTAAACTGTACGAGTTCTGTAAAATACTCCCATAAGATGTAATTAGATATACAGCTGGCGAAGCTCCCCTATAGAGAGCCTGTCATGGGTAGAGTTCTCTCTCAGCAATAGGCTGCACGTAGATAATTGTTGTTGTGTTAACGCCTGTTGTTGCAAGCAAATTAAAGCTCGGGGCTATCATGGCTATCATATTTCACAAACTGCACTGTGGATGTTAACCAGGAGCCGTTTGTCTCTACATTGTTTTTTAATCGTATTCTTAAATTGACGAAACAAGTTCAACAGCCAGTGTTAAATATCAAGGAATTGCAAGAAATGAATTAGACGGAAGGATTTATAAAAGTGTTGTGGAACGTAAAACTGTCTTCATGAATATGATAAATATGTGTTAATCGCCTCCCAAACACAACCTAGTTGAACGACAAGCAAACAGCTTTTCATTTATTTACTTGATGCCCATCACTGCCCAAACGTTGGTCTTGCAGATTGCAAACTGCTGTAACACCCCATTTGAGCAGTCGTTCGAAATTGCTCAAAACTCTACCCTATAATAAAGGCATCCAATGGGCACCGATTTAAAATGAAGTGCATCTGCCTGCATTTGAAAAAATACATGCATCTCAAATGCTGTTGTTATTTAGTTTTTCTATATTCACCGCTTTCATCATTTGGTTGGTTCATCTCTAACCATCAACTGGGAGTTTTTACCACTGTGGCGTGGGAACACCAAATTTACCACGGGGTACCCTTTGCCAACCAAAGGGGTTTCAGGGCAGGGTCCCTCTGCAACAGAAGGATTATCCAGTTCTACTCCTCATGCCATGATTCTAACATCCTCTATCATCAGTGCATTATGGGCATTTAAATTAAAAAATCAACAAGCAAAAGGTTATTTGACGGGTCCAACCCACTACTACCTACTTTTCATCCATTGTGCCAGGGAAAGGGAAGTGAAATCTTATTTAACCCTTGTGCCATCTATGGGTCAGGGTGACTCGAAAGGCCTGAAAACAAATGTGTTTATGGTACCCCTTGTGTTGTCTCTGGGTCAAAGTGAACGACCTCTACCACTGCATATGTATTTATGGAAGCGAGGGAGGTTGTTCACCTAGACAGAGAAGTAACACATGGGTAAACCTCTTTTAGTGCCTGTGCCACCTGATGTGTACTATTGTGATTTCAGGGTTAAATGTAATTTATACTTTGCATTGTTAGCTTTTTTGAAAATTGAATTGATCGTTTTTGGTCCCATCGGCTTCCTTCTCTACGTAACTGAGCAGCAGTACGTTGTGAGTTCAATAGCCATGTTATGTTCTGGAATGATTAAGAGTCACGCCAGTTCTGGTATAGTTCAAAAAAGGTAGTTGAAGCGATCAGAGCCTAGAAAAAGGGCTTCCGTAACATGATTCTAGCCTCAACCATTTGGTAATGCAAAGTAATTGTTTAAGTTTTTGTTGATGACATACTAATGTATTTTCAGAAGTGTTGTTTGGAAAACGGACCATATGCTGGTGAAAGCTTGATGAATTACTAACAGAAATGTAAGGGTGTAACCATTATAGCTGTCCTAGAACAGGTATAAAGTAAAGTCGTCACCAACCTCTTTTTATATGCCCTCTTCTTTGTTGTTTCTTAGAGATATGTTTAATTGCAACTGTCAACTGGATTAGCAACCAGGGGCAACTGTTGCTCGGGTGAACTAACCGTGGTTTCAAAAACATTTCATTGAAGGTGTTTGAAGTTAAAAGACATTAAAGCACATAATTACATTACGGTAGAAAAGACAACGTTCTTGCAGGAGCTGGTGCCTTATTCCCACTCCTTCGTGGAGACCGAGCGACTCTAGGGTCACCGTGTCCCAACCGACCATCTGACTTTCTATTGCTTCCAATGAGAAGTGTTTTCCTCTTCTCTCCGCCATTATTGAGGTGATGGTTGAGGGTCAGGGGTGGACAAAGAAGTGTGTGGCAGATATAAGATTGGGTCTCTGCTGCAGTCCAGCTTGATAGGACTGATGAGGACTGCAGACAGAGAACTGCAGCAATCTTGCTCCCAGTCGGACATCGGCGAAGACATCTCCATTACACTTTTAAACTGTGTCTGGGAATGCAACCTTACTATTATGTCAATGTCAGGAGCTTCGTGCTGATTCATACAGGCGCACAAATCCTAGATTAACCTCCAAGTTGGAAAACCTCTTTCAGCATAAAAACGATTTCGACAACTTGCTAGTGAGCAGGACGGAAAAAAACACAAAAATCTGTCCATAGAAGACTAAAATCTACGATTTTTAATTGACAAGCAATTGGATAAGTCAATTCACCAAACGCGTATTTAAACAGCTTGGTCTTTGCTCGGAGATAATTTAGGGAAATCTCAGTCAAATTGTTTAAGTAAGCTCTCTGTGCTGCAGTGCACCCACCGCCCGCCCAACCCCGCTCTGGCCATGCTGGCTGCATCTAAGCGCCGCAGTGTTCCTGTAAGAATAAGTATTAAGCCGCTGTGGGACAGCAGAAAGAAGAAGCAAGACTTGCCCGGGGGGGTGGGGAGTGAGTAGAATTATCACTCTACTGGCCCGTGTGTGCCGCCCAGTGGTTTTATTCCTTTCATACAGAAATAAACTTATGTACTGTAGAGAGATTTTTTTTGCATGCTCGGACACACAGCATGTACATGTATGACCATCATACGTCAATCATTGAAAGTACTAATAAAGGTAAATATAATTAAATGTTTTAGGAATAGTAGGTGAAAACACCTTCAGTAATGTAAAATGTAAGAAAGATAAATGGTTAAACTGATGGG
Source organism: Callionymus lyra (assembly GCF_982586985.1). Taxonomy (NCBI): domain Eukaryota; kingdom Metazoa; phylum Chordata; class Actinopteri; order Syngnathiformes; family Callionymidae; genus Callionymus; species Callionymus lyra. Next base: position 12,304,888 of record NC_141826.1, read on the forward strand.
CAGGGGGGCCAAATCCAGCCCATCAAATCATTTGATGTGGCCCCCCTATTGGTTTGCTCAAAATCAAAGTAGTTTAATGTTTATGTTGATTAAAAAATACATCAGTATTTTAGATAATATAAGGAAAAGAGATGGATGTCAACACTTCCAATAACGGTTAAACTGGGTTTTTTTGATTGTCCCTGTTAAAGGCAGTTTGGTAAAATATAAAATTTGGTGATAAAGAATGCTCAAAGATTTTGGACCCTTGTTTAATTTAGTTTGACACGCCTGTTCAACGAAATGGCCCAGAGAAAACCAAAGCCATGTATTGATTGGATACAAATCAATACGATTTGAAACTATTCATCCGTTTATTAGGAGCGTGTTGACATTTTAGCTGGTGAATCTAGTTTCAAAGCCAAGGCCTGAGGGTTGTATTTTGTAGTACAGAATCTTGCTTTTCACGGCACAGCAAGTGGTGCTCTCAGTGAATTAACGGTTCAGAAATAAAAGATTATAGATCAGTATTGTCTTTTAAGAATGATGACACTGTTTCATGAAAACTCATAAGCTCATGATTGAACTTATTTATCAAGCCATCACTATTGGGTCTGCTACAGCTAAATTATTTGGTTTTCAATGAAAGTGTTTTCATTTTAACTTTGTATTCACCCCCCAAAATAATAAAATATGCTTATTCCGCATTGTGTTGCACAGAGTGACTGCCTCCTGCCACAATGTTCCAGTTATAAATTTTAACAGGCTGTTTTCCAACAAGCCAGTATTACAGAGGCGAATGAAATGGGGTGTTAACATTGTTTGCACCTTGAAGCACAAACATTTCTATGAGGTATGTGGCTGTTTTGATGGTGAAGGACAATTCAAGTTCTTTGAAACCAACCGAAAAGAGTGCTAATTTTAGCCTCCAAAAAATAACATGCAATACATACTGATTTCTGTTTTCTTTTTTTATTTGTGCCTCTTAAGTTGCTGTTGTTTTTCACGCATGGATTAACTGATCCACCACAAGGTGTCTTTTGTGTCAGACAACTGCTCATGTTTTACCTTTAGGGAAACAAACTGTAGTCATCTATTGTGAAACAGGAAAATTAAATACCACTGTTGGGATTTCGGTTTGTATTATTTTTAGTGATGTAACAGCTGCATCCACGGAAGCAAAACTGCCTCTTGGAATTTGTAAGATGTTGAAACAAAAGCTCCACAGTAAAAATAAATTGATCTTTTATTTATTAAAATGAAAATAATATCAGTTGATGCTACAATAAAAAACAAGTGGAACTGTTGGACTGATGAAGTTAAAAGGGTTAATTTCAAAGATGAGTCTTACTTGCAACATTTTGCTAATAGAGGGGACAATAGGAAGAATCATAGATGCTAATAAACGTATATAACATCTTAAACCACAAAATAAAAATTAAATGAATAACTCTCTCCTTAGACAATTAAAAGGGAAATAAACCGATTAGTTTCAATCAAGGGTTCTTCAGAATAGTATTGATGAAAAACATTACAACTATTAACGGCACTATATTTGTTGTATATGTACTTTGAAGTACTTCATTTAGGTATGTGACAGTTTGTATTTCTTCAAAATAATGATGAGTTATGACACTCTCCTCTTTTAATAAGGACTCAAGAGCGTCAAATTATTTTCTTGGGGGTATTGCTGATGTCTATCTTTAAGGTACCGCAAGGCTGTATAAAGACAATGGAAGATGGCATCTCTTGATAGAAGCAGCTCGATTTTGAAAAACATTCTTCTTTTAAAACCTTTATGATGTTTTTGTGACCACGTTTGTTTCAATTCACCGATAATGTTTAATAAGATAACTTTCTATTCAATTTGTTTTATCCAGTTTGTATCTTTGTCTGTTGAAAATTGTGTATCTTACCTGCACAAGTATCATCTGTTTTTCTATTGTGGTGGACAGATGGTGGGTGAAGATAAGGGAAGATATGTATGGACAAGGTATTCAGGAGGATAGGTATAGACGGGGTGTACAGAATGATGGGTATAGATGAGGTATACGGAAGGATAGGTATAGACGAGGTATACGGGAGGATAGGTATAGACGAGGTATACGGGAGAATAGGTATAGACGAGGTATACGGGAGAATAGGTATAGACGAGGTATACGGGAGGATAGGTATAGACGAGGTATACGGGAAAATAGGTATAGACGAGGTATACGGGAGGATAGGTATAGATGAGGTATACGGGAGAATAGGTATAGACGAGGTATATGGGAGGATAGGTATAGACGAGGTATACGGGAGAATAGGTATAGACGAGGTATATGGGAGGATAGGTATAGACGAGGTATACGGGAGAATAGGTATAGACGAGGTATACGGGAGAATAGGTATACGGGAGAATAGGTATAGACGAGGTATACGGGAGAATAGGTATAGACGAGGTATACGGGAGGATAGGTATAGACGAGGTATACGGGAGGATAGGTATAGACGAGGTATACGGGAGAATGGGTATAGACGAGGTATATGGGAGGATAGGTATAGACGAGGTATACGGGCGAATAGGTATAGACAAGGTATACGGGAGGATAGGTATAGAAGAGGTATACGGGAGGATAGGTATAGACGAGGTATACGGGAGAATAGGTATAGACGAGGTATACGGGGGAATAGGTATAGACGAGGTATACGGGAGGATAGGTATAGACGAGGTATACGGGAGGATAGGTATAGACGAGGTATACTGGAGAATAGGTATAGAAGAGGTATACGGGAGAATAGGTATAGACGAGGTATACGGGAGGATAGGTATAGACGGGGTATACGGGAGGATAGGTATAGACGAGGTATACGGGAGGATAGGTATAGACAAGGTATACAGGTGAATAGGTATAGACAAGGTATACGGGCGAATAGGTATAGACGAGGTATAGACGAGGTATACGGGAGGATAGGTATAGAAAAGGGGAACAAAAGGAGAGGTATAGATGTTACTTATCAGGGGGGAAAAATCTGCGTAGCATTTGCTCTGCAAAATAACACATAATTTGTTGTGGTACTGTATGTTTGCTGGAACAATAAATAATTTTTATTTGGCAGGTTCATTTGGCGTCTGCTGCATTATTTGATTAGATTTTCTTGTAGAGAGCGTACAATGTTCTAAAAATAAAACCCTAGCAGCATCAGCAGCAGAAGAAGAAGAAGAGAGTGCCCAGCAAGTTTGTGTATTCTTCTGTATAGCCGCACTAAAACTTCCGGCTCAGAAATCTCAATATCCTTTTTTTCATTCTCTATCACCCAACCGATAAATCCTCTCCACTGACAGTAAGAGAAACATTGTCAGAAGAAATACAGAACACCTTCCTTCATGCCATACTTTCTATTTTTACAGAGAGGAAGTTCAGACAGAGGACAATAACTACAGAAATCAAAGGTAGAAAGAAGAACAGCCCAGATTCATCTCTTAACTTTCGGTTTCTTTGTCTTTGGATTTACTAACTGTATTTATTTTATAGAATTCATTAAATTCATCCATTCTTGTTCAACTATCATGAAAAGTTAATCAAGGTACACCAATTAAACACAAAATAAGGATGGGAAAAAGAATATAAAAGCAACCAATTCTTGTTCGGTAAATGCAGCGTACGAGTTGCAGATATCTACAGGATTTTCATCAAAAAGATATTATGGGTTGTGTGTTTGCTCAGTAGTGGACTGACTTCAGTATCTGAATGGATGAAGCTGTTCTCATAGATCAAATAAGGTGACGATGAAAATTTTCCGGAGAGTTGATCTTCATGGCCGTCTTCAGTTGTGATATTGAAGAGTCTACCTATAGGAGGCGCTGCAGCTTTACCTCTGAGGTTATGATCTGCAATTTTTTTTTCCATAGCTGTGCAAATTTGGATCCAGAACACATCAATAATAGTTTCAGTGTATCTGCCAATCAAATGAGGTCTGAATCGGCAGATCTGTTGTATGGAGCCCCTCAAGGTTCTGTTCTGGGTACTTTATTGTTTTTGATGTAGTTGATTCGCCTGGGTAAAATCATTCAGAGATTTTACTGATATTTCTTACCACATGTTTGCTGATGATATCCAGCTCTACTGCTCGTTTGATCCAACTGAGCCCCAGAGGCTGAAACACGTAGTCAATTGTTTGCTAGAAATCAAACAATGGCTGAGTGAAGACACTTTATAGCTAAATGTGGACAAAACTGAAACTATTCTTATTACTCCTGATGATAAGGTTCCAGGGTTGAGTCAGTACTTGGGTGATTTGGGTCAGTCTTTTGAAACTGAGCCTGAGAAAAATGGGTGTTGTATTTAATAAAGACATGTCGCTTGTTCACCACTGCAGAAAACTGACTAGAAACTGTTTCCTTCAACTGAGAAAAATCTCTAAACTTGTGTCGTCTCAACATGATCTAGACCTTTTAATCTATGCTTTTGTGTCTTCTCGTTCAGACTATTGTAACAGTTTGTTTTCATGTCTTAACAAGAAGGAGCTGTCTCGCCTGAAGTTGATTCAGAACTCTGCAGCAAGAATTCTGACTCGCTCTAGTAGAATAACTCACATTTCTCCGATCCTTAAAACTCTTCACTGGCTGCCAGTTTCTTTCAGAATTAACTTTAAAATTCTGGCTCCCATAATTACATTCAAAGGACCGCATTTGGCCCGGGAGACCACACGTCGCTAAAGTCTGACTTATATGACAAAATGGGTAAATAAATAAAATATTAATATGAATATTTGTGGGAACGAGCTGCTTGGCTGAAGTCTGTCACTGAACAATTATTACTGTTCCTAGTTTTGTTTCCAACAATTTTGACAACCAAATAAGATCTTAATTTTTTAACAGCACTAAGTAATTCAGTTTTGGTACACCCCATTTTTTGTCTTTTTTCATCAACAATACTTTTTTTTTTAGGCAAACAAGCCATCAGTTTCTTTAAGTCAACGGTAATGAACGTCAAGACGTTGAATATTGGCTCATTTATATGACAATTTTCTGTTACGCCGAAGTGAGATTTTCCATTATACTGAAAATTGAATGTTTCCTATGCGGAAATATTCCGAGGATTATAGAGTTGAGGATTAGGCTTAACAAGCTAAGCCGACCTAATGACTGCACGTTAAACTGGATTGTGGGTAAGCTCAGGTAAAGGCTGTTTATTAACATTTATTTCATCCTTATAAATAATATACACAGTTTCTTATCTGCGGTGTGCAAGCTTTGCCTGGAAGGCTGGCGAGATAATATTACACAACACAGCAGAATCGAGCCATTTATCACAGACAAACTCATTACTGGGTTGTGTCTCCAACTGGATGGCAGGAAGACTTCGCGATGGATGTGCTGAGCTGTGCTTTTATTAAAAGGCAAGAGGTTACAACAGACACTGAAAAGCCCTTACTGCCCTGCCATCCCTGGGCAGTTTGTTTTGTGCGTTTGTTGTGGTGGCCAGAATGATAATACAAAAAGAAGTGCGTGTGGGGGCCTCGCCAGGCTGTTCGTCGCAGCTTATCAGATGACTTGTACTGACTGCCGAAGCTTGCAGCGCAATAATGGGAGACAGTGGCTCAGCAAGCCGTGGTGTGGGACTTTATCTTAGTCAAACGTTCTCTGCCAGAAGACTTCAATAACCCATAAACAACGTTGCTCCAGATCTTTCTGCAGATCACCTGCATTATACATGAAGGACTTCCTATTGAAATTGTTGCAGCAAAATATAGAAGATTATAGGATGAGGCAGTAAACGTAAAATACACGTAAAGTGAGATTTTAAATTTACCCCCCATGGTTTAAATATGCTTAAATAGTCTTTTTTATGTTTCAAATCTAAATATTTATTAGATAATGTACTGGTTATAGGATACAGGATAAAAAAAATTGTTCCAAATATTAATGCCATCTTTGTAAAGTGTTGCTACAGCAAGTCATCCTCATCCATCTAAACTTAGCTTTTGAATTCTCCATAATAACCCTTTTTCAAACCCACAATTGGATAAACTTTGTTTTAAATAGTCTTTAAATGCTATTGTTGTAAACACCTGTATTTAGAAAAAGGCTTTTTTTTAAAAGACCTATGAAAGACATTTACAAACTCTGAAACACATTGACAAGAAATTGAAACAAAAATTATTTTAAAAAGCAGTTACTGAATTTTTAAATTAGGTAACAACAAATTGACAAACCTTGACAAACATTTGGAGCACATTTATAAACTCCTAAGAATTTTTAAAACAAATGTGCATACCTGTAAAAAAACATTGAATTGCACAAAGAATTGACTTTTTTAAAACTCATTTACAAACCCTTGAAACACATTTAAAGGCATTTAAACACATTACTTAAATGTAAAACTAATTTGCATGCATTTGAAAAGATTTAATAAATTATAAAACAAATTCATAAACTTTGAAACACGTTTACAGATTTTAAAGCACATTTTCAAACTCTGAAACTAATCTATAACTCTTTACAAAATCTTTGGAGGAATCTATTGTCTCTGTTTTTTGATTGTTTCTTTTTTTACCATGAGTTTATACATTCGTTTAACAAGCTTGTACAGAATTTGTAACTTTATTTCAAAGCTTGTTGTTTTGTTTTGCACTGCTACTTGCGTAACTTTAGTTTTTTTTTGACTTTCACAATCAAAGATTGGATTCAAGAAGATCTAATGGAGAAAAAAAAAAATCCTTATTTACTTTTTTATGTAATGCATGTTGTGTAGAGTTCTAGGAAGACGTTACTCCAGCTCATTTGCAACTGAAGAAACCTCTCCAATGAGATGTCCAACATCTTCCTAGAATTCTACACAGTCCAATTGACTGGCTCTTTAACCACTTGGATAAGTATGACCAGGATGAATGTAAACCTTCATGAAGAATTACACAATACGTCAGGTATTGTGTAATTCTTCTTTAGGCCAAATTTTAGTAAGATGTGATAATCGGGTGCCTCATGTACAAAGGGGTTTTTCGCACAAAAAATGTGCTTTGCCACCTTTTACGTCTAAGTCCATATGTATAAATACTGAAAAGAATGGTAAAAGTATATACTTCCCACGATGTCTGTAGGTCGCGTACTCCTGGATCAGCTGCTCAGATGCATGTCAGCTACGCTAGTCACGTTGAGATGTTCTCATCAGAGTTACATTTACGATCAATATTGATCATCAATTAACGCACAGTCGTTGTAGTTACACGAGTGAATATGTTCTCATTCAGCAAATTGATGATCTGTATTTATTAAGGCAACATTGACCATTTTATAATGAATATTTGAATGCGCTATTTTACGCTATTCAGAAGAACAATTAAAGGAATGATGAGCTTGTTTTTATAATGTAACGAAGAAAATGATTTGCGTCTGATGCTTCAAGTCAACAAAAGTCATGAAGATTTTTGTGAAACAACGTTTGATCGAAGTGAAGCTGCAGAATGAAAGCAGCTGAAGCCATGTGAACGAGCGACCTCTTTGAAAAACACACCTAAACTCCCTATACCCTATACTCTGTCACATGATTTTGTCATTTGTACACAAAATGTTTTTATTATGTAATTGTAATAAGAACTTGCGTGTGTTGCAGTTGCGTCACACATTTATATTAAACTCAGACGATCAGATCATCTTCAACATCAATACTCAACACTTTAAGTTACTGATTACGTAAAGTAAAGTATTTGTGTTAATAACTGTGTATTTAAAATATAAACATTTACACCGGAGCTCGTCTGCACTATTTAAATGTAAGTATGTGATCCATGTCAGAAATATTTAAATGAATGAATATAAACGGTTAATCCAGTTTACATTCATGTTTTCATTTGTTTGTTCTGATCGCGGAGAGAAAAATCAGACTTTGGTTCATTTAAATATGATTTAAATAAGTAAATGAGGGCGTGGAAAGGGACGAACAAGTCTGCGATTAATTCTACGTTGATTGGGATGTACAAAGGAAAAGTGCCTAAATTCGTGTTACTCACAGATTCATACATCCGAATATTTTCATGCTGCGTCATCTGCTGGATTTCAGTTTCCAGACATATTTAGTAGGAGATCAATGAAATTCTTAGTACATGAGGCCCCTGATGTTACATTTAGTCTTGAATAGGCAAACACAATCATAAAAGGAACGCACTACTGTCCAAGTCCAAATCAATGCTTATACAATCTTTGTGTGAATCACCTAGAAGTCCTGCTCATGTCGACAATATTACACACTGATATTGTGGTCCAATTTTGGAAGGGTTTTTTACTTTATTTCATTATTTTTCTGAACCATGTAAATGACAGATAATGTGTAACATTTATCTGTCCTACATCTGCTTTGCTGGCGAAGGAGCGCTTAATGCAATGTGACAGCTGGACCCTTCTTGCATTTATCTTTCATATACACGTCTTTGCTTATGATGGCAAAACATTCAAATATGATGACAGGCGGCACTTCCCGATTTTTTTTATTTATTTTATCTATAAAAATATAATTTCATGCTGTATTAAGTACATATTGACCAGGAGTAAGACACTGTTATCTTTGAGCACAATTCCACCCGCTGGGCTTAAAGATCTTCATCAGTTCAATGTTTCAGCTTGATTTTTTTTTTTTTTTTTTTTCTTTTTTAAGAAAAAAAATTGGAGTGGGTGTCTTGGAGATGAAGGAGTCGGAGCTAAAAAATGATTTTGACTCGTGACCTGCAGGCAGTTGCCGCTTAATCTGGAGACAAGGGCTCCTCCATTGGCTCACACTTCTATGATTAAGTTCTGCTGCTTTACATTTTAATTGCTTTATTACTATGATAATTCACTCTATCAGGGACGTATAGGGCCATGATGTTAGCGTACCCTTATATTAGCTTACTTAAAGCAGGGATACACGATAGCAAAGAGGTAATAAAACTGTTATTGACATCAATCGCATATTAAGATTGATTTACAATATCTCCGGTTGGATTAACAATTTCAGAGGAAGTCATCACAGGTTTCACTACTTCAAATAAAATGATTGAAAATGACCAAGAAAATAAGTAAGATAATAAAGCGCTTTAACAATCAAAAAACGACACACGGTTAAAATACATGCTATAAAAGGCAAAGACACATAAGACAAACACAGGAGTCCCAAGAAAGCCTGCACAAATAAATGGTCTTTCTTGCTTCTGGATGGAGTAAGTAGACTCCATCAAACGCAAAGAGAGAGGAAGATCGTTAAAAAAAAAGAAGCTTAGGAGCAACAGCCTGGAAGGATTTCTCTCCTCTGGTCCGAAAGCGTGTTCAGGAACCATCAGTAGATTCCGATCCACAGACCTCAGAGCCCGAGCTGGGGTGTAAGGCTGGATCAGATCACTGATGTAAGGAGGAGTCTGACCATGAATAGCTCTGAAAGTAAGAACCAGAATTTCAAAATTTATCCTGAAAGAAACTCGCAGCCAGTGAAGAGTTTTAAGCATCAGGGAAATGCGAGTTCTCCTACTAGAGTAGAATTCTTGCTGCATAGATTTCTATTAACTGCAGGTAAGACAGCGCCTTCTTCTTTAGAAAGGAAAATAAACTATCAGAATAGTCTAAACGAGAAGACACGAACGGATGGATTATCAGCTCCAGATCATGTTGTGACATCATTTTCCTAAATTTAGAGATTTTTCTCAGTTGAAGGGAACAGTTTTTGTTCAGTTTTTGTGTTGTAAAAGATAAAATAAAAGGTAAAAATATTAGTAAAAAAGGAGAAATTTTAGGCTTCAATATGGCTATAACTTTTGTCACAATTTAGTAGCTCTCCTGTCACTTTCTCCTCACACGCTGTGAAAATATTTGGGAAAAATAAAGAAGACAGCAGAGGGCAGGGGCATTGTGTGCTTGTTTTGTTTAAGTGAGGGAGCTGTCGCCACGTCACAGAGAGAGATAGAATGATGCAGTGAGATGAGACTTGTTTGGTGGGAGGGATGTTCTTTTTTTATGCATCATATATTTAAACCATATAAATGATAAAAGACGCTGACAAACCAATGGTATACTTGACAGGTGCAGAACCACTCGTGCTAAACGAGTATCAAAACATCATATTGTTTCCTGCATGAATTAGGATACAGTTGTACTTGATTTAATAGCTTGGCTTTGACATTTCTTTCGCTGAACTCAGGGAGCATGAATAACTGGTGTAGACTATAGCGGCCATAGCATTTTGTGGTTAATGTTGAGAAGCTAATCAGCTTTTTAATGGGATTTGCATCTTCATTTTTAATATACAAACAAGTAAAGAATTGGTAATATAATTTAATGGGTGCTTTTAAGGATTGTTGGGTTCCTCTGCAAACATGTGCGTATCATCAGCAAAGAGCATAACGAGTAACGATCTGGCTTGATCGTCTAATTAACTTTGCATTACGATGACAAAATGAATGTCTTTCCCTAATAAAAGAACGTCCTGCGAGTTGTATTTTTATTCAATGCATCTCATAGTCCTGGAGATTTAGAAAACAATCTTGGATACAGTCTCTACATATTTGGCTTGTTTTATTTTTATTTTTTCATATCATTTAAGGCAGGTTTTTTTTAAGCGCGAGTGCAGATAGTTCGAAAGTGTGTGTGTTTCTGTGTGTCCGTGGTATATCGTGATACGTAAAGTGCTAAGAGCAACAACAATGAAAAAAGTAGTTGCTACCAAGTGTGAAGCATGACTTTAGCATACATAATTTAGAGTGTTTTGAAATTTTCTCCTGCGAATAAATGATTAATGACATAGAAACACAACACCGCTCATATTTAACTATTTAACTTCATGTAGAAACTCAAGTATAATGTAATTCAACACTCTATTCAGAAAAGTTTGTAACAAACTTGGACACATGCAGTTGGAGGGAAATGCTAAGATAAGAGGTTTAGTTGTAACAGAAAACGTTGTGGGTATATTGTAAGTGTTCCAAAAGTAATTGTCATCTTTTTCTCCAAATTAGTTGAAAATGATTTATTGATCAGTAAAGTTTGTAATAAGTAATAATTCATATTTTACTATATAAGAGACAGTGTAGTAAGAAAGAAAACACAAACAGAATAGTTGCAGTTGTTTTTGCTGATGTTGTTGTTGTTGTTGTTCATGCAGGTCCACCTTATCTTTGTATTCAAACCACTTTTATGTATTTTATGTATTTTTTCTACTTGTTTTTCTTTATATTCTCCCACACGAGTGGTACATAACTTGGTCCTGAACCTTTATCATCTGGACCAGTGGGTTTTGCACTCCAATGTTATCTGACATATACTGTCAATCCCATGAAAGTGTTACCCAGTGACCCCTCAAATATGCAGTTTCTGTGTTTAGAATAAAATGGAATATTTATTATAATTTTATCGTTGGGACTATGTATAATGAGATTGAGTTTTGCATCTCACCACTAGCAGAAAATAATACAATACACTACATTCAAAAAAATGTACTCTTTAAGTTATAACTAATATAGAAAATAAAACGATAATAGAATTGGATTACAACCAATAAAACATGTACAATAACAGTTTGTGCGGGTCCAACTGTGCAACATGAGTTTCCTTTTTTAATTGCAATCATTTATACCTTCTACATGTTGTGAATCTTCTTCTTTTGATACTGAAACGACATTGATTTAGTCCAAATTCAAAGCACAGTATATCAATATATATGTAAATATATATTAATTCCATATTCAATATTTGAACCTGTTGTTAAAACTTTTATAAAAACATAGTATTAGTTTTGGTAATTTTGTTTTTAATGATTATATTGGGACACTTCTGGGTCGGTTGCCAGACAGGAAGCGGTCTGGGGTTTTCCAACAATGTAAAATCAGACGGGTTCTGGCCCTCGGCCACGAGATGCTGAGTACAAGCTGATCAAGTCTGCCAGAGGCTACGGGAGGCGACTTGTGTCTGCCAACTGCTTCCGATACGCATCAGCTTCAGCCAAAAAGTTAATTAAAATGAAAAAAAGAAGAGTTTCTCAGCACTTGCGATCAGGAGCATCAAGGATGTTTAGATGGAAGGTGCTCTGGACTGCTTTTACAATCCAATGCTACATGTTTTTAGTGAGCGTCTCCACATTGGTATTCTAGGTTCACATTGATAGCTGGGAAAGATGGATGGAATAAAAAATAAAGAGGTATTTTTCAATGTCTACATAGTAATAAAACAGATTTACCTGCTCATACTCTTTTCACTGTGAATTAACTGTGGTTATTTCGTAACCTCAACACACCCGTGTTCTCCGCATATAGATTAAAACTGTAATTATGCTACATTGAATCATTAGTCTACCTTAATGACAACCTGCCATTGGACCAGTCGGATCATTTGTAACGGAAAAAAAGTGAGTTTGAATTAATTAAAGGTGATGTATCACAAACATCCGAGTCGTTTATATCGTTTTAATTGATGTTTTGGGACTTTTTCAAAAAGTTTCTACTGTTTTATTTGGTGGTCTAAGATGGAGCTTGTCAAAAACAAGAAGGTGCTCAGCACAGGCATGAGTTATTCATTGGATTCCCGGAGTATAATTTGGCAAACTTCTCCTCACTCTACAAGCCTGAAAACAGTCTTTTCCTCTTAGATGTATCAATAATGAAAGAATCATGCCGCGACTCAAGAGACGCGAGGCTGATTTTCTATGAGGAATGGAAGAAAAAAAAAATACAAGAGAAATCGTTATCTACCAGGCCTGAGGTCAAACTCATCAACACGTCCAACTCTGATGAAGGCGAAGAGTGAATGCTAATAAGGGCGTCCTTGACTCGCTGACCCACAGCCAGGTTTATCTGTCCAGACGAGGTTTGAAGGTGCTTCACCACATGTGATCCAATTAAATGCAGCTTTTTACCGAAGCCCCATTTGCATACTTTTCTCTTCGTCAGCAGCAACAATAATGTTTTGAGGGGTGTGGGGTGGTCACTGGTGACCAGGTCAACTATACAGTAGTTATTTTCAATAACTCTCTAATAATTTGATTAAAGTTTTCTTTTATTATTCTTTTTATCATCATTTCGAATTTATAATTGTTTTATTACGATCTGTATTTATCATAATATTTCTATATATTACCGTTTTTATTATCATTTCTATTCATTATTGTTGTAATTTTGTATGTGTATTTATGTTTAATCCTTTTCTTTTAAACTGCTGAAACAACTCGAATTTTCCCAACGTAGGATAATGAAAGCTATATCAATAAATCGCATCAATAAATCGAATATTTATGAGGCTACAGAAATGGGCTACAACTCCAGACATGAATAGATTATCAAGTGATGCGATGAAAAGAGTGCAGCCAGGTAGGAAGCAACAAAGAGGATGCTTGGGTTTTTCGAGGCCAGACTCTGATGGTTTGGAAAGTAGGTGTTCAAGACAGGTTAAGGTGGAGGAGGGGGACTCGCTCTGGCAAGCATCAGATTTATCGGTTGACCTCATGAGGTGGTTCAAATTCCTGCTTCCTGTTTTTGTCAACGACTTTTCCAACATTGGGCTCCGACTAAACTTAACTGCACTCAACTCACACTTTTGTTGGTTCGAGGCTTTTATTTATTTATTTATTTTTGCATGTCCATGCAGGACCTTGCATCTCTGGAGAACCACTCAGAGGGATTTCTACGCAGAAGGCCAGCAGAGCGTGTGATATCTCCCTGAGGTGCTTTGTCAGAGCTATTAATAGGTCTAAGGGACATCTTCCATCCTGCCTACCGTGCCCACCATCCGACCCCCAGTTTCTGCCATCCACACATGGCTGAGTCGGTGTACCCGGTAAGAAATCTAACGGCCAGTCACCCATGATGGCTTTAGATAACAGCTGCCATCATAAGTTGAGATATACAGACATGACTCAGCCCATCATGGACCATAGTGCCAAGCATTCAGGTGCATTTTTGACAGTATTTCCCATTGAAGTATTTGAGTTGGTGATCATTTTCCAAATGAATTCTATGAAAACGAGAGATTATATTGAACATAAATTAAAAAATGTTTTATTATCCAGAGAAAGAACAGTGTTTCTCTGGGGGTTCACGGCTCATTAAATCCACAGGTGAGGCAATAACTGATTCCTCTGAAGGCTGGTGAAGATAGAAATGAAGTGTATGTAACACCACTGGATACTGACCGCTAGCCGCGGCCTAAAGCAGAAGCAATGGGCATCCATTATTCAGTGGTGCAGTAGCGCTATAATGTTCACACGATGTACAGCATCAGCACCACGACTGGCCTGAAGCTTCTGCAACCCAAATGCAACATAATTTCCGCAAAAGTTTTAACGGCCAGTTCTCAGTCATGTGACATGTCAGCATCCCCCTTTCAAATATTATCAAAAGCGACAACGAATTGGATTTTTAAGTACCATAACTGTGTTGTTTTAGATAATACTTTCATTTTATTGTACATTGATAACTGAGGAAAGAGAAGTACTATGAGTGGAATACAAATGGATGTTGTAAAAAATGTATATTATCCATTTAGATAGATGGACTTTATTAATCCCTCTGGAGATCTCCTTTGGGAATTTTTTCTAGCAAACACAGACAATATATTCATAGAACAAGAAAAAAGAAAAAAGAAAGAGCAAGATGACACAAGCTAAATCTAAAGATAAAGAACATGGATCAAAGAAAAATAACAAAGAAAAAGGATACAAAGATTAACATGGAATAGAATCATCTTTTCACTCCTGCCCTCAAACTCAGAATTAAACAGCCTAATAGGACGGGGAATGAATGAGTTACGGAGATATTAATAATTTAAAGAATCTTCTATGGTTTTCAGGAGCAGGAAAAGAGGAGGCCTTTGGAAATCTATATAGGTCCAATTTTAATTAAATGAATATCATGTGCAATACATGTTAATACATATTAAGTAGATTTACTTTTTTTTCACATTTACATGGCTATTTTAGCTTGTTTTCTATATCATTATTCATAAAAAATAGGTTTATTATGTTTAATTACACAACACAACTTTTTTTTTATATACCGAACACTACTTAGTATTGCAGAATGCAGACTAAACCAAAAGGGGTCAAGAGCGGCACTATGCCAAGATTTTTAGCTGAATCCAACAATATAAAAAGGGACAAAATCAAAAGAGTGTATCAGAAATATCCCTTTGTAGACTCGCTCTCTCTGTCCTACATGTTTACTCTCAAGATTGGACCAGAAAGTTGCTGAAAATGTCACCTACGAAAAGACAAACATAATTGACGACAATTGACGATGACAAATTATTATTTTAATTTGTTCTTGTAAAATTCTGGGGAACCTTTTAGAACACCTGACCGTCATTCTGAATGGTTTGAAAGCCCAAATGTCTTCTGAAGGATGAAGCATGAAATATAATTTATGATGATCGAGAGGGGAGACGCGAAGAGGAAGAGAGGGAGGCAGAAAGGAGAATTAATCTCTGAAAGCCTGGAGCTTTTTCTTCAAACTGAGAAGAGCTAACTCTCCCGCTTCTCTGTGTTTGGATGTAGGCCAGAATCCCAGTTTGAATTTACCTACTCAACCCCACATGTTGAAAGACTTCAATGCTACAAGGAAGCTCTTAGCATCTCCTCGAGATCATATATAATTAAAACAAGTCCAAGGTGAGCTAAAAAAAATATAAATATTTATAAGGAATATTACCATATTACTTTCTTGCAATGTGGGCTCTAATGACATTTAGTCCTCATAGGCCAAACTAGTAAAAAATGGTTGAAGATCTGGACTATCCATGAACCTACAAGTCAATGTTCAACTCAGCTTTTCATTATATTTAGCCTGCAGCACCAAATACCTAGTTTTCAGTGGCAGTACGCTTGAAAGGAAATACTTCTGAATGTCATGATTCACGTGAACATATGGTGAGTGACTTTGTGTTGCTCAAAGGGTCAAATGCAATCCTCCATGACATTGAATGTGTGGCCCTCACTCGAAATATAAGTAAATGTTTTTGTTGAAATTATGACTTGTTCTAACAAGAGCAATTGACAGTGAATTTTAATACAAAGTAACAATCACATTTTACTTTAATATGAATCATAACCAGTTATTCAAGTGATTATTTGAGGGCAATAACAACATTTGGCCCCGCCCCCTGAATTATACCAGTCATACATTTAGATTTATTTTTCTCATATACAGTGTGTGACAAACGTATAGAACCACCCATTTTTAGTGGTGAAATTATTTAGAGTAGCTAAATAAAAATCAAGACTTTAAGTTTTTTGTTCTATTCTACATCTATCTACATTTATTTGCTCTCTGAGAAGGTTAGGTTTGGAAGATATCAAACTTTTAGGGCCTAAAATTGTATTTCCTGACTTATTTTCTGTGAAGAATCAAGAGTGGGCTGTTTGATCATTACTTATTTCATATATAATGTTATTTATTTCCTGTCTTTCTTCCTGTAAAGAAACTTTCAATCACACTTGTTATTCAAGACTTGAATTTGTTACTATTTGCCATCTTTTTTGATTTCAATAACACGCACAACAACAGTGGAATTTTGTCCCTTGGCAAGGTCATCTGAGACGATGAATAAAACAACCGATTCAATCATGAAATTCATGAAGACAATGAATCTTTAATCCTAATTAAATGGTCTGTTGGACTTTAGCACCAGCAGATCATCAGTTGATCATCTTTGAGCAGCTTTTCTTTAATTTATCAATGAGAGGTTGTCAGCGATGACATTTCTAACCTTGATGTTCACTTGAAATTCAATTAAGTGGCTGTGATTGCTGATATTATAACCGCATGTAAATCAGACGATCTGCTTCCGGTCTACATGTTGGGCTGTGTGGGTGAGAGACAACTTAATTATAACCAGAACTATTCCACTACTCTGGATTCAACGGCACGCTAGTGACTGCTTGGATTAGTTTTTGATTGTGTTGTCGTGGCCCCGCCGCCATCATTGATCGTCAACATGTGTACGAAATATCAATCATGAAATATAACCGAGTACTTTGATGCGGTGTCTTGATCTGGCCGGGGTCTCAGTCGTTGACTTTTCGTTGCCCTTTCACCCATAACCCCCCGTTCTATGAGCATTGAGTTAATAATACTTAGGTACAAATGTGGAATACTTGAGGTTTGCCATCTGGTCCTTTTTTCAAGATAACCAAGTCTCAATGTCATTGTCACAATTCCCACAAAGTACCTTCAAAAAATGACCGTTTTGGGAAGAAACAAACTTTTCGTAGATTGTTACCTGAAAGAGGAATTTTGGGATATTGGGACCGTAATTCCCTGTAATCGCTGTCATAACCACTTTACGTTTTCTTTAATGATAAAAGACTCAACGTGGCTTAACCCTTGTTTTGCTTTTGGGCTTTTAAGCCCTTAGATAACACAAGGGATGAAATAATTACATTTGTTTTCAGGCCTTTGGGTCACCTTGACACTGAGATAACACAAGGGTTAAGACACATGGCCTCTTTTCTGTCCTGAAAAAAATCCCACTATATCATTTTATGTTTCCCCCATATTTGTTTTTAAGATATGAAAGTTAATAAGTAAGTAATAGTTATTTATAAAGCACCTTTAAGAAAAGAAACAAAGATCGACGGTGTTTAAAATTATAAAGAGACATCCAATAAGACTTAAACTCAAAGGAATTTGATGGGAGGGTTTGGTCAAAAAGGGACAAACGCAGAGATAATTTAGATCAGTGGCCCCCGACATGTTATTTCACGGTCCTAAGTTTATGAGTGCAGGCGGAGCAAGGGACGTAATTTAGGAGAAAATATCATACATTCAAATGCTATTTATTTCTGCTTATCTAGCTCCAATTATATAGTTAAGATTGAATAGATTTCCAAAATAAAATAACACAAAGCATTTGAATAACATTTAAAGTGAAACCAACCAACAAAAAAAAAAGACCCCTGGTGGGCCTACCAGCCAGATGAGGTTGAGGACCCTGATTTAGATTAGATTAGCAAGAACAAATCACAAGTATAAAGAACATAGGTCAACATAAGAACATGGATAAAAAGGAAATAACGCAAAGAAAAGGATAAAAAGACCAACATAGAAAATAATACATCATACTAATATCTTTCTGCCCCTAAATTCAGATTTATAATGTCTAATAGCACAAGTAATGAATGAGTCCCTGAGTCTATTAGTGTTGCATCATGGGAGGAGCATTCGTGCTCTATCTGCTTTTCTGTTCAGTGATGAAAATGTTCAGAGGATGACTGTCATCATCGCCAAATCAATATAGAAAACATCACAATCAGATTCGTACTTTCTGTTGAGTCAATGCACGTTTCATTCCGCCTGTGACCTTGACTGCTAAAGAAGTTGGCCCCTCGTGTGATCAAGTCTGACGCCCCTGATTTAAGATGGTCACAAGCGTTACCGTGGAGTCATTGAAAGCATTTTCTTGCGCATTTAAAGACTAACAAGCTGAAAATGGATACTTACAAATGAAAGTGTTTCTTAAAAAGACTAGCTTCATGATGGGCTCCTTTTATTTCTGTCATGCTGTAAAATTCCCCACATTGGACCGGACCAATAAGTGGGTGTCACACAGAAATTCATGAGGTGCTTCGCCCCGCAATTCCATTTCCATTACTTAGGCTGGTTTCATGGCAGACTAAGGCTTACACCCATCAGCACATTATCTTCCAACTATAGATGTGGCCTGAATGAAGGACACGGACATTACCGTCAGAATGACTTGCTGGGTGAGTGAGTCAAACATGGAATTCTCTCCCGGCTTGTTTCTCACTTTTGGTTTGTGATGTTTGGGCAGCAAATTACGGCAGAAGCTCCTTAAATCAAGTTCATTCCATACAGCAAACATGTTTTTACCTCTTCTGTCAAATGTAATGAATGCAAAGAAAGTGGAGGGACTTGCAGATAAATCTATATTCCGTCATGTTTAAAGTGTGTGTTGGGCGCTTTGGCATCCCGGCTCTGTGGGAGGCAAACGATCTTTTTTTCTGCAGTCGAGCAGTATACGCTGCGAGAAAAGACGCCCCTTTGCTCTTAGACATGTAAATGTAAATTACATGTAGGTGGTTCTGCTTCCCTGCTTGAGCCGAGTCCAAAGTTGGAAGAATACTGCCACCCACTGGCCAAGAGTGTACTTCTCATGTATCTCTCAAGCTGCAGTTATGCAATACTTTTCATTATTTAAAAGAAAATATGAACGTATTTACTTGGAATAAGATGTTAAAACGTGCTCCAGAAGATCAATTGTATCACAATATTGTGAGTGGGTTTCAGGTTGTAATGGATCATAATAATTAATAGTAGAGAATTAAATAAATCCACCAATTGAATCAAATAAAGTGTTTATTTTAATTCTTCATGTCAGATTTATTCAATGCAATTTATTTAATTATTATTTATTATAGGGGAATATTACTTTATTGCAATGTGGTAGTAAAATTTATATTTTTGCATTTTAATTTAAAATGTATATTTATTATTACCCGTTTGTCTGTTACTTGTATATATGTAAGACTTGGTATTCTGCCATATTTGTCGGCAAGTTTGCAAGTGGTTCTTTATTATTTGAGATTTGTACTCCAAACTGTACTGCATCCTGAGACCCGAGAATATTTTTAAATGTATTTATGTATATGACAAGTTAGAATTTAGAAGAAAAACCAACATGCACGGTTGGTAAAGGAGATATTAAAAGTCAGATCGCCATTTTTCAGCACTTAACCTCTGTTAACCTCTGTTCTAAAAATGTACGTTTTTCTTTTATATAGCATTTCAACCAGATACAACATGTAAATTTGTAAAATGAAACAAAAAACATACAGTTTTGAGATAATAAAAGAGCCACTTATATATATATTGTCTTGAATAATGACCAAAGCATTTAACACTAAAACGTATTATTTAATCACGGATATAACATGAGGTTTTTTATTTATTGTGCTATCGTTTTGGATTAATTTGACTTGCATCTGGTGGATTCCAACACTCTCAGTGCCACACACTGTATTGTTTAGCCTTTGATGAATGGCCGTACTTGAGGAAGCCAAAATGAGCTCTTTCGGAGACCACACGAGCGCCTCACTTTCAATACCTCTCCAAAAGATTCATTACCTTAATTAAAGTTCTGTTTTCCCTCATTCCTCGGCACGAGTCACTCCTCGCAATCGCTCCAGACTACGAGCCCGAAAACAAAGCCTCCTCTCGTTCTATTGGCACCAGGAGTGGGCGGCGAGACGGCGTTTTTCTATTTTTATCGAGGTGGACATCACCATCTTGGATAATCAACTCCAACAGATTGAGCGCCGAGAAACAAATTGCTTCATTTAGGCATGAAAATGATGGAGCTAAAGGATGACAAACACGGCGGAGCACATTTATCAAAGCTGTTTACATGAGACACAAATCACGGCTGCTTGATCCACTTGAAGAATGGCTTTGTTATCGTTACAATTTATCATTGACATGTTGTAGTTACTGCAAAGCAAATCTGTCAGGTTGTATTGAACATGTCAATTAAGTCGAGTGAGCGGAGAAGCTGAGGCCACCGGAGGAGAAATAAAAGTTTATTTATATGCTTTTTTTAAAAACTTTTCGGGGAGACCTTCAAAAAATGATCTTATTAAAAGTGTGCCATTGTGCAGCAATTGATCATTCTGACGTGACAGCGTTTGCCCACATGGGAGAAAATCCCTTCATTTATCGCGAAGATTTAAGATGAATTCAATTTATATCAATTATAATGGTAGGATTTTACAACCTTTTTTTGATTTTCAGGTTTAAACCTCACGTTAATTGGACAACGTATGAATGAAAATGGAAGACCACCATGAAAATCCAATTATAATACAATTTAAACAATATATATTTCATTCTAATTGAGATGGACATCTCGAATTTCAACTTCTCTTGACAGATTGTAAGGGGGCGCAAAGTTGGGAAAAACACTAAATTCCAATGGGTCCAGTTTCAACAAAATTACACCATATATATATATATATAATGCATATTAAATAAGAATAATTGTCATAATATAAAATGCTTTCTGCAATTGTAAGCGCTGTTTTTACCTGAACTCAACCCTCTTTTTGGGGTGTTATTTATTTCTGTACATACATTATAAATTATCCATTATTATTTTTTGGGGCACTTATTGTCAATTGTTTGTACCTGGCATTACAGCATATCAATATGCTTTATTTTTATAAGCTACTTTATTTTAAATTTAATCTAGTGATGACCCAAAGAAAATAAGAGAACACATACATACATCATAATACATCAGAATGTGGTTCCACGCACACGGTTCAGGACCAGAGGAGAGAAATCCTTTCAGGCTGTTGCTCCTTAGCTTTGGAACGATCTTCCTCTCTCTTTGCGCTTGATGGATCTACTGACTCCTTCAAGAAACATCTTAAGACGTTTTTATTTGTTCAGGCTTTTCCTTGATTTTCTGGAACTCCTGTTGTGTTATCAGTTTTTATCTTGATCTTTTAAGTATATACTTTATTGAATATTGTTTTGATATTTTAAGCGCTTTGTGACCCTGGTCTGGAAAAGCGCTATACAAATAAGAATCACTTACTTACTTACTTACTTACTTGCTTAGGAGCAACAGCCTGAAAAGATTTCTCTCCTCTGGTCCTGAACCGTGTGCGAGGAACCATAAGTAGATTCTGAACCACAGACCTCAGAGCCAGAGCTGGGGTGTAAGGCTGGATCAGATCAGTGATGTAAGGAGGAGCCTGACCATGAATAGCTCTGAAAGTAAGAACCAGAATTTTAAAGTTGATCCTAAAAGAAACTGGAAGCCAGCGAAGAGTTTTAAGGATCGGAGAAATGTGAGTTCTTCTACTAGAGCGAGTCAGAATTCTCGCTGCAGAGTTCTGAATCAACTGCAGGCAAGACAGCTCCTTCTTGTTATGACATGAAAACAAACTATTACAATAGTCCAGACGAGAAGAAACAAACGCATGGATAACAAGCTCCAGATCATGTTCTGACAACATTTTCCTAAGTTTAGAGACATTTCTCAGTTGAAGGAAACAGTTTCTGGTCAGTTTTCTGCAGTGTTGAACAAGAGACATGTCTTTATCAAATACAACACCCAGGTTTCTCAGGCTCAGTTTCTAAGCTGTTCAGCCTCTGGGGCTCAGTTGGATCAAAAGAGCAGTAGAGCTGGATATCATCAGCAAAAATGTGATAAGAAACATCAGGAAATCTCTGAATGATTTTACCGAGAGGAATCAAGTACAGCAAAAACAATAAAGGACCCAGAACAGAACCTTGAGGGACTCCACACAGCAGATCTGCCGATTCAGACCTCATTTGATTGGCAGATACACTAAAACTGCGCCCAGAAAGGTAAGATGAGAACCATTCTAACACAGACCCAGACAGTCCCACTTCATCCCTCAGTCTACTCAGCAGGATCTGTGTCAAAGGCTGAGGACAGATCCAAGAGAACCAGAACAGTGGATTTACCCGAGTCAGCCGACATCATGATGTCACTGGACACTTTCAATAAAGCTGTCTCCGTAGAGTGATGTTTACGGAAGCCAGACTTAAACTTTTGGGTTTTTCTTATTTGCTGCTACCAGTTTTCTGATGTAATCAGATCTAGCAGTTTCTACCACCTCATTGTAAGAAGACATCAGATCCCTGAGGTGAAGTCTGTGCACCTCAAGTTTAGTGGACTTCCAGAGACGCTCAGTCTTTCGACAAAGTCTCTTAAGACTCAGGATAACTTCATTTGTCCAAGGGCACCGTTTACTCTGAATTTTCAAGTTCGATTTAACAGGTGCCACTTGATCCAGTATTTCAACACAATGATCAGTGAAACAGTGAATCAAACTGTCCACATCTGGGCAGTCATCAAAGGAAAGAGAGTCAAACATAGCAGAAAAACTGTCTGCAGTATCAGCTGAGATGACACGCCTCTGAGACCTAACTTTCAAAGGCTTAGGTTCAGGGATGAAGTCCAGGTTAAACAAGACAAGAGAATGATCACTAAGATGGACATCATGTACAGATACATTAGAAATGTTCAGGCCAAGAGTAAAAACTAAGTCTAAAATGTGGCCTTTTTGATGAGTGGGTTCAGAAACATGTTGCTCAAAATTAAAGGCTTCTGTTAAAGTTAAAAATTCTTTAGCAGAACAAGATGTGAAGTCATCAACATGAAGATTAAAGTCTCCAAGAATAAGAACAGATTCCATTTAAATAATGGAAGATAAGAAGTCACTGAAGTCTTTCAAGAACACCGCCGCAGGACCAGGCGGGCGGTAGATTGACACACAATAGAAAGGTCTTGTAGAACCAACCAAGATCACCTGAGACTCAAAAGAAGTGAATTCCTGAGTCTGAATCACTTTGCAAGAACAACTCTCCTTAAAAACAGTAGCAAGACCTCCTCGACGACCAGAGAGGCGAGGCTTTCCCAGGACAGCGCTCCCTACTGGACAGAGTTCGTTCAGATGAATAAACTCTTCCTCTCTCTGCCAAGTCTCAGAAAGACACAATAAATCCAAATTAACTCTTGTGAAAAGATCATTAAGAATAAAGGATTTATTAGTAATGGAGCTAAATACTTAATTAAATACATAATTTAGTAATGTACTAAAAGTTATATCTAGAAAAAATAAAGACGTTCATAAAAACAAAAAACCTAGATGAAAATGTCGGAAAAATTGTTAATTTAAATAATAATTTGAATAATTTAACAAAACAAACAATAAATCATTAAAGTTGAATAAACTAAATATAATCGTCAATGGATACAAAAATTAAGATTTTTTTTTATTTATATGAAAGATTTTCAACTTGACAGAAACTATGCAAATAATAATACAATAACACAGCCACTAAATATAATGAATTATTTTATTTTCATGCATTGCTTTGTTTTTAAAGAAAAGTGAAGGCGCATTAATTCGAGCTTCCTCTTGTGCTGCTGTCAACACTTTTCCGTAGGTGAAGTGTTGAGACAGTCAGACAAGGTTGCATTCCCTGACGTCGCTCTGCTCGCCTGGTCGGGGAGTTCTTTGCGTAAATTTTTTTTTTTTTTTTTTTTTTGCTCAGTGAACAGTTGACTTCCCATGATTTGTTTTGTAATGCACATGTCATTGAAGCCAAAACAATGTTTTTTTTTTTATTTAAGTCAAACGTGTAAATCTTGTGATCATAGGGAATTAAAAAAGGTAGCATAATCCGGCTGTTCAAGTCAATTTTCTATTACATTGTTTGCTCAGAATTCTGATTTATATTGACTTCTTTATGAATATCATATTCTTTCTTTTTACCTTTTTACCAAAACACCAAAAAAATATATATTGTCTTTTATTATTCTGTGATTTTTTTATTTTTTTTTAGAATCCTTACATTTGTGAACCAGTGTTTTTAAAACCCTATTCTCCGTCTGAGATAAGTTCCTTACAGCCTTACATCTCTTCAAAACAAAAGCCTCAGAAATTGGAGGCAGATCAAAAGAAGGAACGCTGAATTGGGCGAGTATTGTTCATGCTTGAGAGACTCCTGCAGAAGTCGCTTTTATTTCCCTGGAAAGAACATTAAATCCATTTTGCCTGGCCCGCCATTTTTTTTCTTTTTTTTTTCCCTGGATTTCTGTCCAAACAAAACTTTGGCTACAACCCAGTTGTAACCCTCGTCAGGGTTTATTTGGCTCAGAGCCTCGCAGCATCAACGAAGATGATAATCTTCTCAACAAAGTTTTTCATTTTCCCAGACGCCACAGATGGCCCTGAAGGCATCTGTGCAGTTTGATACGTTCTTCCTTCTTCTCAATCATATTAGTTTTACTGAAATATTTGTCCGTTACAGTCGCAGCTGTCAATGTTGCAAATGAAATATTCAAGACTTTGTTGTGGTAAAACATGTCTCTTTGTTTCATCAGATAAAGTAAGACGGTTCATTAAACTATAGAAGTGTTGTCCAGGATTTTCCGGCTTGTTTTCCCACATGGAATTCTATCTCCATAGACCTACGTGGCGAGAATGTTTACAGCCTCAGGTGGAAATGCATGTCTGACACAGCATAATTTGCTGCAGAAAATATTTGACACTCTCCAGAGTCTCTATCTCTCAGACTTGACTGGGGCCCCGGCTATAAATTGCTTTTTTGTGAGACAGGACCCAAGCACCATTACCCTCTGTGGAAAAACCATCACGTGGAAGAAGTTGTCACCTTGAGGGTGATCTATTCTCCAGGCTGACTGACTGACTGACTGGTGCTTTCTCTCTCTCTCGCTCTGCAGTGGTGCGCAGATCTATGTGGTCATGCGAGCGTCTCCTGATTTTCGATCAATACGTTTAAGCGACGGCACCTTTCCCTTGCTGTCTGCCCGCTCGTCTGCCTGCCAGACTTCACAGGATCTGGCAGAGGAGGTGAGCGGAGGCTGAGCGCGGCGCAGACACAACTTGACAGCATCAACATTTATGTAAGTCTGTACCCAGGACCACTGCCATCACCGTCCTCCTCCTCATTTCTATTTAGGTACTCGGCAGTTCACTGAGAAGTAACTTGTATTTAACACGCAGGAGTTCAAAGTTTGTTTGGTTTAATCGGATGAAAGAATATGTTTCTTTTTTAATGGATCCTTGCTGTAGATGAGGCTCTGGCATGGATGAATGCATGTTTGTAGTTTCATGAACTTGAACTTTTAGGAGGGTATGGTGATGGGTATGTCATGTTGGTTAGAGGTCAGCAGGTGGCGCCATCACTGTGATTTTTCATCAAAACAAAGGAAAATAGTGCAGATACTGCTGATCTAGTGGGTTCTGAAAATAATGACACTGCTTCATGAAGCTTCATCAGACCATCAATAGGTTATAAAATCTGAATGGAACATAAATAAGTAATGATTTGACAAATACTGGACATTACTAAATATGGGAAAATCGAGCAAAGGATTCCCTGCTGGTCTCAACAGCAGAAAACTTAATCACTTACTTAATGTTATATTATATGCACTCAGCTACACTTTTTCCAGTGTCTCTGGGTCAAGGTCACCCAGAGGCCCAGAACCAAATGTGTTTGAGTTATCCATTGTGTTGCCTCAGAGTCAAGGTGACCCAAAAACAGATTTAATTGTTTTATCCCTTGTGTTGCATCTGGGTCAAAGTAAACAACCTCCCTGGGTCCATAAATACATATGCAGTGGTGGAGGTCTTAACCCAGAGACAATACAAGGGATACCTTAAACACATTTGTTACCACACAAGGTTAAAGTGTATGGAGATGGCCAATCGGCTCTTCAGTCTGTGATGAGTATGGTGGTGTTGGCCCCACATAAACTGGGATTGGATAAGCAGTGATTCAACGACCCTGAAACTAGTCAGGATGGTTGCAGTCACATGTGTCGCTATGGTCACTTGGGTCATTAGCTTGTTGTTAATCTTCTGAGTGCGTGTTCTGTGGTTAGTGATCCATGATATTTATCATTTGATACTGATATTTGTTAAATGTATTTATTTGGTATATTCTATTTATTTTTAGTGCTTGACACTTACTACAAACCTATAATGGCATAAAATATATAATTCACTCATTCATTCTATTCTATTGGTGGGTGAATTATTGGTTGATTTCCTCCGTAAATCAAGTCTTGCTTGAATATCCCATATTATTGTTGATGTGATGAGTATGTGTCATTCTGTATGATTCGCCAGCCGTGGCGTCACATTGACGCTATAATAGGTGGATTTATTTAGGTTTGACTAAGTATGATGTGACTGCTGGCCTAGGGCACGGTCCGCTACTGGCAAAATCCAATTTGTATGTGTCAAACTCATGGTCCCGGGGGTGGTTCATGGTCGCCCAATTCATTTTATGTAGCCAGCAAGAGTTTTAAGTACATATACATGTTGATGTTGTGACACAAAGATATGTCTTCTTAAACATTGATGTTCCAGAGGCTGTTTCCTATGAAAGTTGTTTTCGTTTTTTTTCCTGGATTTTTTTATTTCAAATATAAAATAAAACAGAAACAGAAATAACAAACCATAAAGAATTATCCAAAAAAAGTGTAGGTAGAAGTAGAACTTTACAGCTTTCTTACTCTTACATACCCAGTGGGTATTAATCATTGTCATTACTTAGTATCATCATAAGTTACCTTATATTTATTTTGTTACGGTATTTTGATAGCCCTTAACACAACTCCTCATTCTTCCATCATTCTTTAAATAGTTTTATAAGCTTTGCTTCAACCCTTCCCCCAGCCCATTCTGTAGATCCAAACCAACAACTGAAATACACACAAACTTTTCATTTTAGAAAAAACAGAACGTTTTTTAAAATTGAATTAGCCCTGAAGTTATAACTTGGCTCCCAGTCAAAAAGTTAAAAAAAAAAAAAATCTGAATATTTCCCGTAGGTGAATTGGAGATTTCTTTAAACATAAATTGTGCAGTTTTAAATGTTCCCAGAATTTCAATGCATGAAACTTAGAAACAGTGTTTTCTCCCACAAAAGAATACAGATACAGTTGTACCATTGATGAATACAGTTTGTGCAGTTTCTTATAATCCAGTACATGTATATATCTGGTTTTCCCCAGTGTTGCTACACTATTTGTCAGTTTTGTTGATTTGTTTCTTATATGATTCAACTGCGGTTATCAAGAAGTCGTTCAAATCTGGGATGGCGTCCATTTTAGAAATGAAGTCTTTCGGTTCAACTAGAGCACGGATAAGAGGGGACTTAATAATAATTAGCAGATGAAACTGCAGCCATTTTTTGAGACGGTTAATACACACATAAAACGGATATTATAATATAACCAAAATTAAAATGTTCACCACTGCACAGTAATTAAATGAGGGATTTATACCCCAAACCGGTTTTAACTCAGGCTGTAGATACTAAATGTTTTTTTTATGTAGTATCATTCTGTTTATAAGGCTGAGTTTGTAAGGGAATCCCAACCATTTTGCAACCAGCCTCATTTTGATCGGCACATTTTGCATTTCCACTTTTTTAAAGGGCAACTAATGTGAAAACCCAACTCTCCTGACTCACATCTTTCAAATGTTGAAGTCTTCCTCTCCAGGATGTAGTAAGTCCCTCATCATGACCATGTTTTGAATGTATTACTTTATAAAGTTCTTTCCTGTCTGAAATCTTAGTGAAAGCGGTTACGTGAGCAAAGTCCATTACAACGTAATAATGTTTTTCACTCCCCCTCCAGCCAACTGTAATCACGCCTGCTTTGTTTATGCAATGAGTCCCTTGGAGGTGGATACTTCAGGGATTGCTTGCACACGATGACAAACCTTGATGCCTGACCAGTCACAGAGCAGTGGGCGTGAATGTGTATTCAGTAAGGGCCAAGTACATTTTCTAAGTAAATATTTCAATTATTTTTTGTACAAACAGACACATACTGATGAGTATAATGGAGGTCCAAGATCTAGTTACTTACTTGCTTACTTAAGACACACTTAGATCAACACATTAGTTGTCCTTCAAAGTCAGATATTGCCCAATTGTGACACAGAAAAAAAGAGATACTAAATTACCATCCATGCTAACTACGCACTTCCTATTGGAGATTACCTGGTAATAGAATGTTCCAAAAAAAAATTTGGTTCAACACCCTTGTTTAACATTTGGATCGCTTTGATTGACACGGCAGTTCTAAATCCGAACAATCTTTCATGAGTTAAACAGACGGATAAACGAATAAACTTTGTTAAGCTGCAGTAATAAAAAAAACAATAAACAATCTGGACCACAGCAACTTCACTTAACAGTACGACAGCTCTAAAGATGAAGGGAACAAATCCAGGGAAGATGAATGTGCCCACCACTGAGCCAGCCCCAGGTGACCGTCCTAGTTCTTAAGTCACAACTTGTAGCTTAGCTTATCGGTGATTTATGAGCTGTGCCCTGTCACTGTTTTGATGCAATATGTGAAGTTTGTCGTGGTGCTAAGATTAATGTTCCTCGACACCAAACAACCCAGAGGCAACAAAACCCAAACAAGTTGATATAAAGCTACTCTCTGTATTGTGACGAATACGGTCAATATGATCATTAACTGAGTTACAAAATAAGAGGCGTATTGAGGAAGACAAGTGAACACGTAATTCAACAAATCAATATAATTGTTTATTTGAATCTCATCTTGTCAGTTTACCGTGAACCAGTGATTAATGTATAATCGTGCTATAGACTCAGTTTAATGCCATGTTTACACCTAATTATAGTAAATAAGTACATAAGTGTTTGAAAGCCAGCAAGGGATCTTAACTCACTGATGCTGTACTTTCCCTGAAGCATTAAAACCATTTAAAATAAAAGAGAACAATTAAATAAAGATTTTGTTAAACCTACAGTTCAATACTCCAAGGCAGTGGTTCCCAACTCATGGTCTGGGGACCGTGCCATGTGCCACACAGAAAGAAAAAAATAATTTCAATAACATCATCTATTTATTATTACTGTCTGAATTTTGAAGAAAAAAACTAAAAGATTGTAACAAGCACTTGACATGTCAAGACTTACTGAGAGACAGCCAAGCTGCGTCTGAATCACTTTGCAAGAACAACTCTCCCTAAAAACAGTAGCAAGACCTCCTCCACGACCAGAGAGACGAGGCTTCCCCAGGACAGCGCTCCCTACTGGACAGAGTTCGTTCAGATGAATAAACTCTTCCTCTCTCTGCCAAGTCTCAGAAAGACATAATAAATCCAAATTAACTCTTGTGAAAAGATCATTAAGAATAAAGGATTTATTAGTAATGGAGCGAACATTAAGAAGTCCCACATTCAGCACCGATGACGTCACTGACGACGCCGCGTCACTGACAGGCGCGCAGAGCGGGATCTTTTGAAGCGAACAGCGGTCACGTGGGTACCAGCTGTCACTCACGTTCAACTCGGTAGTAAAAGCCGAATTAAAGAAAAGAAAATAAAAAAATCTTACCACCTTTCGTTGAGGTCTGGACAGACGGCAGCGCTGATGTGTCGTCATGCTCTTCCGCGAGAGGAATGTCGATCAAACATCGATGACGTCCGATGACGTCAGAGTTGTTCCAAGCGATCGCGACTGCGCGTCTCATCCTGACCTGAACTCCAGACCGACTCGATCGCTTGTGGAAATCGCCCGGTACCCGAGAGATCAAACGATATTCCACAGAGTCCGAGTCGATGAGAAGCGGAGCCGGAAACATATTCACCGGACGTTGGAAACGGTCGCGGTTATAATCCTCCATCGACTCTCTGATGTTGAAAAGAGCATCACGATCATAGATCATAGATGCTTGAGACATATCTTTAGTGATATGAGCATAATATCCGGACAAGTAGTCGTTAAAACGACTGTTTTTGGCAATTATTGCAGGAGCTTACGTTCAAGCAGCCGATCAAAAGCTCACCGGAAGCGGAAGTTGAGCCTTTGTTCAATTATCTCCTCTCAGCAACTGTCACCAGTGAGTCCAGCTTCATTCCAACCACAGAGCCAGCCCTCCTGATCAACCTGTCCAACCTGTTGACACTCCTCTTGGACACATTTCCACCCCAACACACCACAGCATAGAACATGACACTGGCCACCACAGACTGGTAGAACATGCAGAGGAGCTTCTTGCAGATGTTAAATGATCGAAGCCTCCTCAGAAAGTACAGTCTACTCTGAACCTTCTTATATACATGGTCTGTATTGCAGGACCAGTCCAGTTTACTGTCCATCCACACACCGAGGTACTTATAGTTGTCCACTATCTCCACCCCGTCGCCTCTGATGGACACTGGACGTGGCTTTGTCCTGGACCTCCCGAAGTCCAAGACCAGCTCCTTGGTCTTTGAGGTGTTCAGCTGCAAGTGGTTCCTCTCACTCCAGTCCACAAAGTCATGTATCAGACTCCTATACTCGTCTTCGCTGTTGTCCCTGATGCATCCAACAATAGCAGTATTCAATTCAATTTTATTTAAAGTGTCTTATCATAACAAAGTTATCTCAAGACACTATACAGTTGAAATAAGACTATAGTTGATTAAGGAAAAATAGATCCCAGCAATTCAACAAAGAGCAAGAAACAAAACACTGTACAGTGAGCTGTACAGCAGGGGTAGGGAACCTGGTCCAGAAAGAGCCGCAGTGGGTGCAGGTTTTTGTTCCAACCGATCAAGCATGTACAGTTTAACCAATGAGGTTTCAGCTGAACAAGCAACACCAGACTGACAATCAACTGATTACACTCCTAAGACACCTGATTGGATAAAATGTGTCCTCTTGAATGGTTGGAACGAAAACCTGCACCCACTGCGGCTCTTTCTGGACCAGGTTCCCTACCCCTGCTGTACAGTGTTGTCAGCATACTTCTGGACGAGACTCAGCTCTGAGTTGTAGCAGAAGTCTGAAGTGTAGATGGTGAAGAGGAGAGGGGCCAGTACTGTCCCCTGAGGTGCTCCTGTACTGCACACCACAGTGTCAGACTTGATGTCCTTCAGCCTGACATACTGTGGTCAATCAGTAAGATAGTCCGTAATCCAGGAGACCAGACCAGGGTCCACATGCATCTTAGTCAGTTTGTCCTGCAGCAGAGTGGGTTGGATAGTGTTGAAGGCACTAGAAAAGTCCAGGAACAGGATTCTCACTGAACCGCTTCCTTTATCCAAGTGGGAGTAGGTCTGATGCAGGAGGTGAAGGATGGCATCCTTCATATTTTATTTTATTTTATAGTATATATTTTAACTGTGTATTGTTTTTGATTGTTAAAGCACTTTGTGACCCTGGTCTAGAAAGGCGCTTTACAAATAACCATTACTTTACTTACTTTACTTGCTTATTAAATATTGAAGCTGAATCTTGAATCACTTTTTTTGTCCAGTATATTCTTCACTGCTGAGGAGAAAACTTTTTTTTCTCGTGAAGTAGAATAAAGCTGATTGAACTACTCCGATCAAGTGAGAATATTGTAACAGCAGTTGGGCCCCGGGGCCTCTATAGAGTAGCTCTGGTGTACAGAACAGTCTCATGTGAACCAGGGGAAAGGGCGAGATGAGGAAGGGTGAAGAAGGGTGGACAAATTAAACTCGGGGTTAGTAACACAAGGATGCGATCTCTCGTCTCGTCCTCTTGGCGAGCTGCTGCACGGAAGCTAAAGGTTTTCGGTTTTACTCGCGGCTTATAACTTGGGGAAGGATTAGAAAGGGAATCCTTTGTAATTAGGTCCACTGGGTGCAAGTCTTAAACAATGAACTTCAGTTGGAGGGATGAGTCGGGGTGATGGTGTGGTGAGGTAATATGGGAGCAGTTGCATGACAGGGGGATGAGACAGTACACGGCTTGTTGTTGGAAGTAATGGACAAAGTCACAAATTATTAAGCTTGTGTGAGTTTCCCTTTTTGTGACAAACTTACTTCAACTTTCACTTCATGTTGACACTTTTTCTCTCTTTTTGATTCTTTAAATGTGACTGTTTCATGTACACCTGGACAAAGTGCAGCCCGGGGGCCACACGTGGACCTTTGACTGTATTTAAGAGGCCCTCATAAGGTCAGGATCAAATGTATTATAAAATGTATTATCAATTACTATTCAACACTAAATATGACTTTAGGGTTTCTGTGTTAGGACTTAAGGACTCAGTTTTTGTCTCAATTTAAGTTAATATAAAAAAGAAAAGGAAAAAAGAAAGAAAAAAGTGATTTATCGGGTGAAAATAATAATAAATAATAATTTATGATCTACAGTTTCGGATCCGGAGCTGAATCATGGATTGTGGGTCATTAACTAGACTATGTCTACAAACAAGATAAATAATACTTACTTACTTACTTACATAAACAAAAACTATATAACAAGTGTCTTGTTCAAAGGTCACAATTTAAAGTACATTTATCTTGAATTGCCCTTCACACAATGTTGTGTCGGCTGTGGAAAAAAAAATATATATATATATATACAGTATATATATATATATATATATATATCAAACTGTAACAGCTGTAACAGGAAGTTTGAGTTTGATGGCGATGTTGGAAGTTGAATAATCTCAACTATCTCCAATACCACACATTTTTTGTTTTTTGGAAATTCTTTATACTTGTTGTCACCGATACAGCTTATTTTGATTTCTAATTCATTTCAACTTTCTTTAGGGCCACATACATTGACTTGGCAGGACGTATTTGGCCCATAGATTTGGCCCTTGATTTTTTACAAATTTCCAGAAACGTTACCGAATATCCGTTAGCTTTACTATTGGTAGCACAAATTAGTTGAACTGCAATGATACTGATTAAGGGCCACATATGACCAATCTTGAGGTTCTTCTGTCAATATTGTCAAAGCTTTGATCAGTCAATGTGCTGAGAGAATCACATACACTGATTACTGACAAATTATACATGTTGAGTTTCTTCAGAAATAGATGTTGTTTTTAGTAACCTCACAAGAGTATCTGACAGAACAAACTAGCATTAATTATAAGTGAGTAAATAACAGCTGATTTTTAGTTTGAACATCTTAAAAAAAGAGTCTTTTCTTAGCTCAGGCTCATTATTAAGTCTAATAAGATATGTTTCTATTTAAAATCAGACATAAATACTTGCTTAAATTTTTCGAACAGGACCGATGTTAGAAAGATATTATTTTCCCCACCTCTTGCGAGTTCTGAATAGTTGAGGGAGCATCTTCTGTTAAAAAAAAAAGGTAGCTTCACTACTGAAATGCTCTCGAGCACTTCTCCGAGGAACGTCGTCGGCCAATGACCTCTTGTATTCAACTTCCAAGTGAATCGCGTATTACTTTCTTTAAATGATCATCCATTTACTGCTTATAAGAAAACTAAACTTGGAGGTGAAATCCTCACATCTGTAACTTCCAACCTTTGATTGATCATTTTTGTAAATCTTCCCATCAAAGCCGACAGAAGATTATTCCTCACAAACAAGGCTCACCCAGTATTCATGTCTGTTTTTGTTCCATTGTTTGATGTTGTTAAAATGCAAATGTGCAGGATGTTAATGCGTTCATAACAAAATACTGCTCTGGTATCACAAATACAAATCTTTACTGTGTACCATGTTAGATTTATTTTGGAGATCAGAGGAAACATTATTCATATAAATGTCAAAATATATCAACTATTCAAGTGATCAGATAAAAGTTTATACGTTATTTGTGTGAAGATTTTACTTTTAAAACACATTAAATAAAAGATTATTAACCTCTATTAAACCAAGAATACGCATACAGTTCTTAGATTAGTGGTTTTGCACTGACATCTAGCGGTCAAAAGTAATACTTTATTATCATTACATAATTATAATGCTCAGGCTAAGAATTAGAATCAAAAGCTTTTATTCTGATTCTGATAATCAATGTGAATGATGATCACTAACAATCACTTTTTCTTTTAAATAATTGTCATGTATTTTCTTTTTTTTTTATCTTAAAATAATTAAAAGCATCAACAAGATAATACTATGTTTTCTCTTTGAAATGAGAGAAAATATATATATATTTTTTTATCTCAGAATCAAATACAACACATAATTTTAAACATATTTTCAATGAAATAGCAATCTAATGTTATTGGGTTGGACATGGTGTTTTCTGTGAAGTGATAATACTTTGATGTATTGACCATCGATGCAGAAGAAATTGGATTTAGAAACTAATATTATAATAAATAATAATAATATAAATAATATGTAATGTCGTGTATAATTTCGAGGCGTCATCTTACACTTCTATAGAACACATTCTAAAATGATCTTGCTTTAATTTGGTTAAATCCAAATCCTTTGTGTACGAGCTAAACGATTAAAATTCCAGATTAATTGAAGTTGAACAGATGTTAGATGAACCATTTTACCTTCAAGGGAGCACTAAAAATAAAACAAATTAGACATAAAAATGTCATCTAACATGCAGTCATAACAATGGCCAGTAGATGCCACTGTCAGCTCACGGATAATCACGCAGAATCGTGAGTAATGTTAATTTGTCTTCATGATAGATTAAGCGAGATGTGGGCAGTGCAGGGTAATGAATATGTATTTCTATGAGCTCCTCCACTCTTGGTTAATCCGTGCAAATACAAGTGCATGTGCAGCCTACAGGCGCTCCATTTCCTTCAGGTTTGTGTAGGTCACGCACAGCGTGGAATCCTGCACTCTTTGACCTTTCACCCCGTTATTTCCCATGGGGCCCAACGCTGCATAGGACGGCATATAGCAAATGGTAATTACTGGTTTCTCTGACGACCCAGATATTATGTTGACTTGATGAATCACCGTCCTCGACTCGACTGAGATTGCAGCGTTGGATTTGTGCTGCAGTGCAGCTCACTTTAACTTTAGATACTTGTGTTTTCTGCACTGAACAAATGATCCAGGCTGGAGCTCGAAGAATAAACGGAAGCAGGTTATGATTGTTAATAAAGTAGTACGGGGGAAACCTGAAGCTCTAGATGTAATGAAGAGATATAAGGCAGTTTTTGTCGGCACATATTGTAGCTACTGACCCTTGTGTTATCTGAGGGGTCAAGGTGACCCGGAGCCCCTAAAACAATGTGTTTGTGAAATCCTTTATTTTCCCTCTGGGTCCAGGTGTTTTCCGACCTTGGGGTCACTGTGACCCTGGGATAAAGCAAGGGTTAATGAAGATATAATCAAGAAGAAACATGGAAAATGTTTAGATATCTTGATTTAAACTATAACAAGCTGTTTTTTCCTCATAATGAGTGTCAAACTCAATCACACAAGGGGCCACTTTTTTTTAAGCAGTTCAAGTCGAGGGCCAAAACACTGATGATTCAATGATTAGTTCATTTTAATTATTTTATTTCTAAAAACAATTTTCTCTTTTGTGTAGTATGTGCGGGAAATTTTCCTCAAACACTTTTTATTTTGGACATTTTAACATGATGGCAATATTTTCATGAAAATTTTAAAAGATTTAGAAGTTTTTAATGTTTTGTCTTTTCACTTGTATGGCTTTGTTACTGCTGCTACTTATGTGTTAAGCTCCATAAAGATAAAAAAAAAAACCTTATAACAGTTTAAAAATTAATGTTATGAAAAAATGTGTTTATTTTTGTGCGTTGGACAAAAGTTGTGTTTGCTAGCTTAGACTAGTCGGGGACTCTGGAAGCAGCGGAGCGAATTAGAATTAGCAGAGCGGCAATTAAAGCACGATAGAGAGACTATAGCGCGAAGGACAACAGATCCGATAACATCAAGCGATTACAGAGGTAGTAATTTGCAACTCGACGTGCAGGAGAAAGTTTACAACAAACAAAAGCGGGTGGAATTGAGCGACTAAGGTGGATTAGTCACTTTCTTCACGAAATTCCCGGTTTAAAAAATATGTTTTCTGTGAGCAAACAAAACTTTTTTGAAATTATGGATTTTTAAAAACATTTATAAAAAGCTTCTTGGCAGAGGTATGTGCTATCACAGTGCTTGCGTTGTGGTACTTTTTTTTAGATTTTGCCTTTTTTTTTTACTTTAAATTGTGTTCATTACGACTAGCGGTCAAAATGATTATAATTATAATCTTTTTTATTAATAAATATTGTGCCATTTTTTTTTTTTTAATTGTTTTTTTAGCTTCAAAATAAGCAAAAGTGATGTCACTCATGACAGGGATGCTAGATCAATAGCCAGTGGGGAAAGTTTTTGCAATTAATAATAAAGTATTTTGGTTAAAAAAATGTAAAAAAGGAAGACGTACGTGCGATCAAAATGCTTTCCTTGTTCTTCTTATTATTACTTTTGAAGTTTTCTTTTACCGCATCTTAACTGGAAATCAATGAAGAATTTAACTTCTGTGTTGAAAAAAAAAGTGGCTTGTATAGATAATTGTGCTGACTACGCTATCCTTATCACTACAGTGGTTTTCCATTTAAGGAAATTTGCTTGCAAGTATTATATAAGGTCTTTCCTTGAACAAAAAAAAAAAAAAAAAAAAAATCATTTCAGTCTGCAGCGAGTGTCTTCAGTTGCCTAGCAACTCCAGCACTGGTGCGGACTAATGCTGTCTGGTGTATGGAGGTAAATCGGGGGGCAATCAGATTTCTAAATAGGTTGCATGAAGGCGGGGTCAAACTTCACTGTTGCTCCAGGACACTTCGGAGTGAGCAGCGTTTTCATGCTGCATTACAAAAAAAAAAGAAATAATGGGAGGGGGGGAGGATGAGAAGTGTCTCTCAGGGAAAACATGGCTGCAATTAAAACACGATTAAGAGACTATAGCGCGAAGGACAACAGATCCGATAACATCAAGCGATCGCAGAGGTAGTAATTTGCAACTGGCCGAGCTTACAACTCTTCCACAAAAAAAAAAAGAAAAAGGTGGAATTAAGTCGGCACCTGAGCTGCCGAGACCCAAGGCCAGCGGCGACTCTTTTTTTTTCCAAAGCATGTGTTTGTGGATTCCATGTCCTGACTTGGTGGGATGTTATAATTGCTGTGGTGGATCTTCACATGTGAATTGCAAATGCCCTCAGCAATTGTTTTTCTTTTTTTTTTTTATTATTCCTTCATCAAGGTTTCCGGTTTCTTGTCCGTTACGCTTCGCTCAAACAATTCCACATCGCCCTCAGCAAATCAGCCTCTTTTTTTTTTTTCCCCTTCTGCTTCTCTCTCCATTCCACTCTGCATTAAACTTTCATGGCAGATTTTCACTTTGATAACATATGCATATTGTATGCGCTGCTGCTGGATGCAGGTAGTATCACAAGGGTTGAAAACAAGATTTTTTTAAAAAAGGGCCGTCGCATCATCGGTTGTAAATCCGGTCACGAGGCCCTCCGTCCTTTTGCGAGGTGTGTCGGCGAAACACTCGACAGCGAGATGATACGTTTGGTCGAAAAAAAGAGATTGATTTCAAGCAACCGATGACGTTGTGTAGCGTTCGCGTGACTTATCTGAAATGCCGTTTGAATTTCCATTGGTTGTCATATCCGTGTGATCCGGGGCTGACAAGCTGCATTCTCAACATGCAATCTGTGATACACCATCTTGGACTTGTGATGACTAGAATTCTATCTTCAGACAGATGGGAGGCGGAAGCAATTTCCACACCTGACAGCCATATGTTTTGTGTTTTTTCCATTTTTTCATATTCAATCCAAGTCGTGGATTTTTATGGGTTGAAACACGGTTTTAATTTTTTTGTTTTAATTACTTTTCGCTGTTCAAACGGCGGAATATTCCAGCAAAATATCCTGTAGACTGTGACTGTCTTCAGACACTTTTCAACAAGCCTGTGTCTGGTCTCTCATCGGCGCTTGACTTTTGTGTCGTACTTATAGAAATGTCTGACCTTTATCGGAGACTCTAACCTTTTCGTCCCGTGAAAACAATGTTTCAATAGCTCTTTTTGGTTTTCCAGCAACAGCGACCATGTTCCGGGCAGGTCACTTTTTGAAGGGCCTGGTCAGATATGCTGCTCTGCACGTATGCTGCTGTTTACATGCTCTGCACGTTAACGCACACACATGCACACCTGCAGGCGCATAAGGTACATATAGACACACAAACACCTACACACATATAGAGACACAGAGACACACTCCTACACACAGGCACAGACGGAAACTGAGAAAGACGCACACAGACATGCATACATATACAAACACACGCACATACAATCACATTGTCGCACACAAACACACTTACACACAGGAAGACACACCAATGCAAAGACACACACACACAAATGGACAAATGCAGAAACACAATGTGCAAACATGCGTGCACAAAGACACGTGGAGACACATACACAGATTTATACACATATATGACGTAAACAAAACGCAACACAACCAAGCTCAGATACACGCATAAACACAAACAAACACACAGTTATACACACATATAGACAAATAAACACAAAGACACACATACACACATACACACAGGCACATACAGACACACAGAAAGACGCACACAACCACATTGTTACACACTTACACACAGTTAGTCAGACACACACGGACATACACACAGATAAATGCAGAAACACAAACAAACAGACACACACATGCAAACATGCGTACACAAAGACACGTGGACACACACAGATTTATACACATTTACATGATACGAACAACACAGTATCACACAGACAAATACACACACAACCAAGCTCAGACACATGCATACACATAAACACAAACAAACACATAAACACACACGGACAAATGCTGAAACACACAAATTGCATCAAGCACCAAGGGTTAGTCACCGAAAGGCATGAATCCCTGAAGTCTCCATCTCCAAGGGACTCGTTGTATAAACAAAGCAGGGTGTGATCACAGCTGGCTGGAGGAGGAGTGAAGCCATTATTACATCATAATGGACTCTGCTCTCATAACCTCTTGTTCGCTAAGATTTCAGACGTGGAAGAACTTTATATAAAGTAATAAGTTGAAAACATGGTCATGATGAGGGACTTACTGCATCTTGGAGAGGAAGACTTCAACATTTGAAGCATGTGAGTGAGTCAGGAGAGTTGGTTTTTCACATCAGTTGACCTTAAATGAATCTGCAAATTCCCCAAAAACTTGTGGACCAAAGGAAATATATTTAGCGTTTAAGATTTCTGAGTTTGGTTTCTTCTACTTCCCGTATGTTTTCCGAGTGATCATCAAATGACGAGATGGTTTTAAACTCGACTCAAACCCAAACACACTTAAGTCAAGCTACAAGCACTCTGTGGCGTCAGAAGTGGGATGTTGTCAAACGGTGTGAAGTGGTGGCCTGTCTTTGCACTCTAAGTCCCTCGTCCTTATAGTTTTTACATCTTTCCCATGCTTTCTATTTCCTTCAGCCTCTGGAAAAAAAAAAATGAAAAAAATCACTTTGTCACATAGCGACGCATCATTTCACATGTTCAATTTTTAAAATCCAGAGCTGGAAATCCTTTCCCCTCAGCATGCAATATCCATTAGGGAGAAAATTATTCATATGATTCCTTTGAATTATTTATTTCTTAATGAAGAGAAATACGTGACCCTCGCACGCCCGCCATTGTCAGCCGCCGATACTTTATTAGCGGCTCTCGGGACTTCACGTCCATCTCGGGACGATGCAACTGAGAGAAATATCAAGAGTGAGAAATGACTTTTGATTGGATACTAATGGGATTTAAAGTGCCCTCATTCTTCCGTCACCTCTGGAAGATTCACTTCACGACCGACCCATAAATCTTCACGAGAGGTTGTGCTTGTTCCGAAATGCACTTTTTTTTTTAAAAGCTACTCATTTACTTTATTGTGGGGGGGGACTTTCATTTCGCTCTTTTTTTTGGGGCTCCGACTCTGGAGTGGATCCACTGTTATTCCCCGTGTGGCATTAATGAATGTATTCAAGAGACGATCGCACTCAAAGTGCATCAAATACAAACTGTCATGGAGTGTAATTGTCAAGGTTGGCTTGATTGTGTTCAGCGTTTTGAAGCTTTTTTTTCTTTTTTTTCTCTGTCAAGCCGTGCACGGGTAGAGCAGATGGAGACTTTGCAGGTGGGGAAATCAGGGCTTCTGTTGTCAGGACCAGAGAGGAAGAGGAAGAGGAGGGAGGTGTGAGTCTCCGCCGACTCTAGGGTTTTATTTTAATGTCACAATATTAAGTGTTACGCACACAAACCTTGAACACTTGATCAATGATTAACTCGTGTCTTTGTGCGACTACACACCGGCCGGATATTATGAATAAACCGCGTCTTTTATTTATTCAAAGACGTCGCAACGATTTTAATTCAACATGTACTACTAAAAACTAAAACACATGTTTAACATTAATGTTGCAATAACTGGACAGTAATTTATCAAGTGGGCTTCTTTAAAAATAATACAATACGAGTTGCTGTTATTCATAGGGTTATTATTGGAGTTTAAAAATATGCTACTGCTACACCAGCACTCTCTTTTCGCTATGTAGAGCATATATAATGCACATGTGTGTATTTATTTATGAGTCATGAGATCGAAATTGTAGAAAGAGCTTGGGTGATATTTTTTGATGACATTCACAAATAAGTCCAGTCGTTATATAATATGTATTTGTATTTAACCTGTATTCTTTTTATTTTATTTTTTTTTGCTTTCCAATTTGTTTAATTAACAGTATGATAATGTTGTTTTTTTCAATTAAAATATTTATTTTCTCCATAAATATCTTTAAATTGAGTCTAAATATTAATTCTTTGCTATTTGA
The DNA here is from genome assembly GCF_982586985.1 of Callionymus lyra. Classification (NCBI taxonomy): domain Eukaryota; kingdom Metazoa; phylum Chordata; class Actinopteri; order Syngnathiformes; family Callionymidae; genus Callionymus; species Callionymus lyra. The sequence goes on from NC_141826.1 coordinate 12,346,017, forward strand.
ATCTTGTTTTATTTTAATCAAATCATACATTTGTATTGAAAGTTTTCATCCCCCTTTACTTCTTGTTTTCTTTTTAAATTAAAATGAGAAACGATACAAGTACAAAATAACTGAATAATAAAATAATAATAAATAATTTAATAATATAAATATTTAACTGTATTTATCAGTATTACTTTTGTGGGTTTTTTTTGTCCACATTCACACGATTATATTATACTTACTTTTTTACTTTTTTATAAAATTGTGTTAATCGATTTAAAGATTATGGCAGTATTTAAAATAAAATCAGAATTAAATGATATTATTGATCATAAATGTGTACTTACAGATTGTATTCCTTCTATGTCCTGTTATCGTGTTTAATTAAGTCGAGAAACAATCAAAGACAGAATAACTATACTATACTTACTGATATATAAATATCTCGGCTGCTCAAGGCAGTTTCTATATGTGACGTGGCGTCAAATGAAACTCGTGTCGCGGTGTAAGTGCAACATACTTTATTTATAAGCACGTTTGCTTGACATCACTCGACTCGTCCTTTGTGTTCCTCACCTTCTGCCTTGTAATAATATTTTCATCCCCCCTTTTGTTATGAATATTCCCACCTGTGAAACTAATAAAACATGTTCTTATCGTTTCTCATATTCTGAGCGACGCCGTCCAAGCTTTGTTCTGTTAACAAACCAATGATTCCACCTTCAGCCGTCTTGATACGTTAGAAATGACGTTTACCTTGAAAAACCTGTTAGGATTGTCGTCTCTGTGCAGCGATTAATGTGTTACAGTAGAAACATAGTCACCTTCGACTCTCTCTGTTGAACTCTTTACAACTCCTGAGTCCGACTGTTGTATGTGTCGTTGGGTTTGTTGTTGGGTTTGTGTACATGTGTGTAAGTCTTTTTTATGTGTTCCTGTAAGTGTGTTTTTCTCTTTCTATCTCTTTCTTAGTCGGGGTAAGTGTGTGTCTTGTTCTGTGTCTATGTGTGTGTTCTTCTGTGTCTCCATCTGTATGTGTTTTTCTTTTGATAGAGAGACAGAGACTGTTTCTTTTTGTGTTTCTTTTTTTCTGTATCTCTTAGTGTTTTTTTTCTGTATCTCTGTGTGTATCTCTTTCTTTTCTGTATCTTTGTGTGTGTCTCTTTTTTTTATGTGTCTCTGTGTGTGTCTCTTTTTTTTCTGTATCTCTGTGTGTGTTTCTTTTTTTTCTGTATCTCTGTGTATCTCTTTTTTTCTGTATCTCTGTATGTGTCTCTTTTTTCCTGTTTCTTTGTGTGTTTCTTTTTTTCTGTATCTGTGTGCGTTTCTTTTTTTCCATATCTATGGGTGTGTGTTTTTTTTTTTCAGTATCTCTGTGTGTGTTTCTTTATTTCCGTTTCTCTGTGTCTTTCTTTTTTCTGTATCTCTGTTTGTGTCACTTTTTTTGTGTCTCTGTGTTTGTTTTCTTGTGTGTGTGTGTATTTTTTCTTATTCTCTGTGTGTGTGTGTGTGTGTGTGTGTCTGTGTCTGTGTGTCTTCTATCTGTGTCCCTGTGTGTCCGTTTTTTGTCTCTGTCTCTCTGTCTGTTTGTGTTTCTATGTCTCTCTGTCTGTGTGTTTTTTCTTTATTCTCTGTATGTGTGTCTTTTTTCAGTTTCTCTCTCTCTCTCTGTGTGTGTGTGTGTGTGTGTGTGTGTGTGTGTGTGTGTGTGTGTGTGTGTGTGTGTGTGTGTGTGTGTGTGTGTGTGTGTGTGTGTGTGTGTGTGTGTGTGTGTGTGTGTGTGTGTGTGTGTGTGTGTGTGTGTGTGTGTGTGTGTGTGTGTGTGTGTGTGTGTGTGTGTGTGTGTGTGTGTGTGTTCTATCTGTGTCCCTGTGTGTCCGTTTTTTGTCTCTGTCTCTCTCTGTCTGTTTGTGTTTCTATGTCTCTCTGTCTGTGTGTTTTTTCTTTATTCTCTGTATGTGTGTCTTTTTTCAGTTTCTCTCTCTCTGTGTCTGTGTCTCTCTGTATGTGTGTGTGTGTGTTTGTGTTCCTGCGTGTAATCAGGAATTACAGAAAATTCGAGAGGATACATGTTTGCAAACTGAAGTAAACACTAGCGACGTTGTAAATGTGCGGAAGTTGACCTTTGTGGTAGAAACAAACACACAAACACTGATGCTACTGGTTGTGGACGCCCCGCAGCTTGAGCGGGTCATCTGAATTAAGCTTCTCTGTGTTGTCTTGTTATAGACGCTAATCTTTTTGGCAACAGTGTGGGCGTTCAAACAAACAAAAGAAAAACATTTACTCGGAGTTTGATTCGGTTTCATCGACGCTATTCAGATGACTTTTAACTGCTGTTGCGCTTCCATCTTACCTTTGTTTACTCATCCACTCTCCTAGCTTTTTCCACTCCTGATGAATAAATGATATGCTCTCCTCCTTTGATATATCCTTTAATGCTATCTTTTTTGTAAAGGTCTGCTCCCATAGTGCTCTTTTCCTGCCTAACTTTGAGTGCACCTTCGCGCATTCAACCATTTCAAAGTTGCAGCCTCTTTAATTTTGTATTCACTCGCAGTTATTCCATTTTTAGTCGCAGAAATAAAAACGGGAACTACCGAGAGAAAAAAAACAACAACAAATAGAGCACCTGGCATGCCAGTCGAATTGGTAATTTATTTAAGACGCCGGCTTCCAGTTAACTTCTGTTTGAACCTGATACATTATTGCAATGTGTCAGTACAAAGGCTGCTTTTAATGTGGCTGCTTTGTAGGATGTTGTTTCACCACATACTGCACATAAACAGCTTATAATCTGTGTGTTGTTGACAAAAGTTATTGCCTCCTCAGTGGAGCCTCATTTATTGTAGGCTGCAGGCAAGAAACATTTCAAAGTGAGAAATTGTCTTTGAGAAACATTTTTGCTCTGCCAAGTGCTGCATTTTAATATAATTGCTTGACATACAGACGTGAGCACGCGGAACACATTTTCAATACAGGCGGGAGGAAGGAAGGACGGCGGCTTTTGAAACTGTCTTCGTTCTTTTTTTTTAACTTAATTTAAATCTTAATTCATCCCTTTCAATTTAGCTTCATCACAGTTTCATTTTTTTTTTTTAAATTTCAACGCACATGAACAAACATTTAGAGCAGTGGTATAAAAGATAAGACATTTTCAAAGAAAAAAAAATCCATGGAACATTAACTTGTAATCTTGCTTTTTCTTTAGCTACTATAAAAAATAACTAACCCACTAAAACTATAAATAGTATTCTGTAGTTTTGTCAAAATTATCTATGTTCTTTATCTTTATATTTAGACTTAGATTGTATTATCTTCTCTTTATTTCTCTTTGTTATTATTATTTTATTTTGATTTTTTTTAAATAAAAAATTGCTGTATTTTCTGTGGCTATTGGAAAAAAACAATTTCCCAAAGAAGACCTCCTGAGGGATCAATAAAGTTTTACCTTACCTTACCTTGTATATATATATATATATATATATATATATATATTATATATATATATATATATTTCAATATTCCTTTCTGATATTGTTCAGGTGGCATAAAAGGCAATGGGAAATTATAGTGATGGGCTGATGAAGCAGTGTCATGTCATTTAAAAGTCAGTAGGTGGCGCCATCATTTAAAAAAATGATGTGATGTTTCATTGAAACAGTTGTTAAAAACTAAGGAAAATCTGCTCTGAAAATAATAATAAGCGATGCAGAGCGTGTGTGTCGTGGCCATGGAAACCACACAGACTGTAAATGGGAGTGATGTTTTGATTTAATATCTCTCTCTTTGCGATTGATGGAGTCTACTGACTCCTTTAAGAAACATCTTAAGACGTTTTTATTTGTTCAGGCTTTTCCTTGATTTTCTGGAACTCCTATTGTGTTATCAGTTGTATCTTGATCTTTAAAGATACTTTATAGAATATTGTTTTGATTGTTTGAAGCGCTTTGTGACCCTGGTCTGGAAAAGCGATATACAAATAAAAATGACTTACTTACTTACTTAATGCACTGATGTTGTTTTCATTTGATGATGATCTAATCGTCTTATTGACCTATAACGGTACACGGCCAGATCCCTGTGGTGTGTAAAGAACCTTAAAGTAGTCATTGAGAGGTGGATTCATTCAAACATGCGCTATTGAAAGCCTATGTGTGAAATGCACGGCCCGCCACTACCAGAACATATCTGTTAAGAACTCAAAGAGCATTATTTGGTTATTGTTTATTTCATTAATAGTGTTATTATTTATTTCCTGACCTTTTTTTCTGTGGTCTTCTGTTTAATTGTATAGTTTATTTGCACACATTTTCTGTTACAAACAGCCCCTATCATGAAAGGGAAAAGTAACGGTGCCCTCACAGGGAAAAGTTTTGGGATACCCTGATTTAGAGAAGCCCAAACACAAGTCAGCTCATGGAGCATCGATGAGGGAGTGAAAGAGAAGCTCTCGGTTTTACCGCTCCACCTTTGAGACCTGGTTAATTCTCCTCTGGTGGCGGCGATGACAAGAGGAATCCTGCTAATTAGTTTCCTCTGTAAAGGGGCGGAGCAGCGGGGGTTTCCAGCTGTCGTTCATTCCAAGCGATAAAGGAGGCGAGATGAATTTGCGGTGCACCACATATAGAGCGCGTCAATATGTTTAATTTACATGCAAATCTGTTGAGGTAAATATACCTTTTTTCTTTTTTTTTAAAAAAGCCTGAATGGATAACACAGGGATTTCTTTCTCTTCTCATAAACTGCAAATGATGAATCTACTATTATTTCTTTAAACTTCCAATTAGCCTGTGTTTGGTGATTAATGAAACAAAAGAAAAAGGATGCGCTCAAGGATAATTCCCAGCAGAGACAGAAGTGTCAGGTCTCAGCAGAAATCTAGGAAGTTCCAACAGCATATTTTCCTGCTTAATGCCGCTAAACAAGTCAACATTAAAGTGATTCCGGATGTCAGGAAACGTAAACCCACGCTCTATTCCCGGAGAAAAAACTGATTAGTGACTTTTCTTTTAAGATACAATTTGAACAATTAAAAAAAGAAAATGTTTGGCATTTTTAATATACTGTGTCCAACGTTTCTAGTCTCGATTTCTTTGTCAAGGATACAAATCTGGGACATTAATCCCTGAAATTACACTGGATGCGTATTTGTTTTCTATCTCGTATTTGTTCTCTGTCTCTGTCGGAGACGATAGGTTTTTATTAAATCAATGAGAGTATTTGCACTGGCTTCGTAAGTGTTCAACGGCTCCGTTGTTTGGTTGCCTTCAAAAGCTTTGCTCAGAGTAGCAACGCAAGTTAAAAATGAAATTGAACCAACATAATATTGTCACCCCAAGTAAAATGTATACTATTTCATTTGTAATTTTATTTCATTTTATTTCAACAAATGATTAGTTACTTAATTGACACTGATATTGTCTTTTTTTATTAAAAACATTCCTTTGGTAAATACCTCTAAAAACATCAATAAACTGAACAAAAAAGACAAGTATAAAGATTATAAGAGTATAAAGAGATTAACGCTGGTGTATTAAATAACAACCTGGACCCCATCCGACCCAGGTCCTCGCATGGACATGCCCAAACATGAAAAGTGAACCCTTTCTCCAAAGAGACATGATAATAATAACTAAAACCAAAATCAAAAACTCCAAAAAACTAAATGAAGGATCAATGTTTAAGAAGAGTGTAAGAGTCAATTAAATGTTCAATGGTTGAAAATAGAGTACTTGCATAATCCTTCGTTCCTCTCCAAGGAGTCAAGGGACTTTAGGATGCTCCAATATATAATACAGACTTGAGTAACAATGGTTCAGTCCTCCATGGAAAAGTATTTTCCAAAGTATTTTTATAGTTTTGAGGTTGAAATTACAACAGGATGTCTGACTGAGCCAATACGAAGCAGAACATACATGTAATGAATACGCATCCAGTGTAATTCAGGGGTAACCAGTTCCTAAATACATCACGTGTACAACCCTGAGCTAAGGAAGAGATTCCAAATAAAGAGAGAGTCCAGAACATGAATAGGTGTGTGATCTACCTTTAATGTATAATTCAACTAAAACTTCTTGAGGAACGGAATTTTGGAAGGATATCCAGTATTAGTCAACCTCTACTACTATTTTCTTTTGAATGTTAGGCAATAAAATAAAAAACGCATACACATTGTTTTAAATCAATTTATCACCTATGCATTGAAATGTCAACAGCTAGCAAAGTATTTCCCCACATAATAATCCTTGTTGAGGCTCATTGGAAAACCACGTGTATTTGCCTTGTGAAGATGTTTTTGAGTCCTGTGAGTACTTCCTGTCTGTGTATCATGTACTTCCTGTTTGTGTATCATTTTGACTCACTGATGTAAGGAGGAGCCTGACCATGATTAGTTTTGAAAGTAAGTAGGCGAAACAGCTCCTTCTTGTTCAGACACGAAAATAAACTGTCACAATAGTCTTAACTATACTAAGTACTATGGAGATTGATATTGTTAAGTGTCGTTTTGGACGAAGATGAAGACAAAGACGCTACATTAAAATGGACATACATTTTTGTCTACAACTCTAAAAGTAATCCAGATTCTCATTTGACATGATGGTGAGTAGAAAATGAGTGACTTTTTGGGTGAACTTTAAATCTTCTTTTACCCCATGTTGTCGCTTTAAGAGGCCTATCTTGCATTATCTAAACCGGAGCTTTTCATCTTATCCTCAAATGTGACCTTTACCAAAAAGCAACGCAAAGTCTCAGATCTGCAAAAAATTAACTTTTAAAATGTTGAATGGACCTGAATGCCAGATCTGTGAGCCTTAAGGTAAATAGATCTGTATAAGATGTATAAGATTACTAGTCATGGCCGCCCATCTTTTTTAAATGCAAGTTCTGTTCTATGTTACAGATTCAGAATCACAATCATGTTCTGAAGTGTAAACACAAAACGTGATTCAGTGGTTTTTATTTGTGGAGAACTGGAGAAGTGAGCCAATCACACTGCGTTTCAATCTTGTTCTTGCAAATGAGGAAAATATTTCACGAGGAGAGATGGGTAGGAGGAGAAAAATAAAAACCCTCACCTCAAAACATCCTTCCACTTTGGGAATCTCTCAAGACTGCTCCCTCGTATACAACCAGACAGAAGACCACCAGGGAGATTATTTCAATACATTTGAATGAATACAATACATTGGAATATGTGAACGTAGATTGAGTGACCCGACTATGTTGATCATGTGATGAGCATGTTCACAACCAAATCAAGGGAATCCCAGAATCCGTCATTAGCGCAGGTCATTACGTTGAACTGTAAAGGATAGCGACGACGATCTTCCAGGGCAAGCCTCATATGCATAGTATTCTGAGTGAGTCGGTGCAATCATTGGCATTCTATTCATCTCCCTGTAGGATTTCAAGTAATAAATATGGAAATTTCATCTGGAGAACTAACCTCTTGTCTAGCTGCTTTATTTTTCCTCTCATGGAATAAACATGTGACATAAAGCCAGTCTAGAAAATGAAACCAGAGTCCAGAATCGTCCATAAAAGCTCATGTATATCCGTGGTTATATATGAATCACTGCAATTTCACCATTTAACCAACATATTTGATGTATTATGGCAGATAAACAAGTAAGGCCTTCTTGAAGACCTGATGAATAACAACCAGGGATGCACTGATATGAGAATTCTTGGCAAAAAATGTGAAGCCGAAATGAGGTACATAATGCCGGAAACCGAAACACTGAAATGATGATGCAAATTTTAATTCCCTTTGGATTCATGGCTACAACTGGGTCGTCACTAAAATCAAGACATTGTTATTGAGTAAGACGATATTCATGGATCAAGGAATAAATGAATCACGGAATTGAAAATATGTATCAGTTGGTTTAGTGTTACATGAATGGCGTTATACAACGTAACAGGTGCATCGGAGGAGCTGATCGCTATAGGTAGCTGCTTAAAGTGGACAAAAAAAAGAGAAACTTTTCTATAAAGGCTCACTGTTGCTGAGGTTTACGTCATAGGTCACTTGTGAAACAAAATGCTGTTCTATTGTATGCTCAGGCCATCATGACATGTTTGTTTTTCCGAAGTATCACTATATGTTTGTTTTTCCGAAGTATTAAATCAAGTATTAAAATACATGTTGACTATATCCAGGGTAGCGCGCACTTCTAACAGCTTTAACTTTCGTCATCTGGTTTTGGTTTCATTTCTAAAGTATTTTTCCCCAAATAAAAAATGCACCTTTGGCTGAATATACTATCCATTTGCAATTTTTCTGTGGCCTAATCTTCGGTTCAAACCTAATAACAACCAAACATCCGGGTCCTATATCTTTATGTATTTTACGTTTAAATCAGGCGGTACTTACAACAGAAAACAAAAAGGAAAAACCACCAATAAAATAATAATTTAATTACATCATAAGATATTAACTACGGACTATAAATGAATAATAATTAACAACAGTCAACTCGACATGTTTCATCATAAGGCTCCACTCCCAACCACCAATTACTAATAATCTACCGCTTTTGTTTGTACATTTTGTAAAACCAGCTTCATTTTTGATTTTGGGTTCCACAGCTATCTCTAAATAACATGAATAATATCCTAACGGTGACGGACAAGCACAATGAGATTGATATTGATTACATGGTGATAGTAAGCAATTTGCGGTGGATCAATTAGACCGGGTCATAGAAGGGGTCAAGAGGGTCTTCTCAATTACAATTCTGACACTCCGATAGATGCTTCTTCTTTCGGGTGAAAGCAGTCATTCAAAACAAAGACATCATCGGCCACATTATTACTCACGGCTTGCACGGTTTGCCTCCTTCAGAACTGCCTCGGTTCTCCGTGGCCACAATCCAACCAGGTGTTAAACCATTTCTCAGATGTTCATGCTGATAGGATTGCATCACACGGTAGCGGCAGATTTGCCCGGCACATCTGAAAGGCGCTTTATTGGATTGCGATCTGGCAACTGTGTCGGCCGCTCAAGCGAGTGTGAAGTCATTGTCATGTTCAAGAAACCAGCCTGACATGATGGGGGCCCTCGCGACGAGAAGCAGCCATCATAAGATGATGCGCCGCACAGAGGGAAGGGATATCGACACCAACAATGAGCATTTATAGTGTGTCAAGAAAGTATTTCTCACACCATTACACCATCTTTTTTGTGAAATTGTCAGTTCTCCATTCATGGAGTAGACAACATAGATCCTTACGCCAGACAATACTTTTCCATTTGTCCATTTTTTTCTGAGCCTATGTTAAGTGTAACCACCGTTGGCTGCTCTTAGCTGATGTGCTTCAGGGTTTCACGTGCATTTAAAGATGGTAGGAGTGCTAGTTAAGTTACCTTTCTATCATCGTCTGCCTTTCACTACTGACCCTTGGCATCAACAACAGTAGGGTATGAATGGTTGGCTCGAGCTCCATCTGGAATGAAACCCCAGTGGCGACTGGTGAAAAATATTCTAGGTGTGGCTTTTTACAGTCTGTGGTAATAAAAGAGAAAGAAAAAGAGAAGGCCTTCTAAAAGGAGCTATGTTTGCAGACTTCACCTTCCTCAACAGTAACATAAAAAGCTGATAATCAACAACTGAAACACAACATTTTTTAAACATTTAAATGGAATGAAATATATTTGGGATTCATATGTTGCATTTCAGGATATTGAGACTGATACTGTATTACCAAAAAAGACAGAGGCTTAACAAAACAAACACACAAAGACACAGTCAAAAATAAAACCCAATAACTTTGTAAAGTTACAACGGAAAGTGTGGAGATCGAATTAACATATCAAGAAAGGGTCCCCTGGTCTGATTTGTAATCAGTGTCGCCATTTTTCACATCCCCAAAATCATAATCTAAGACGACGATGATCGGTTACAACGCTTTACAATCTAGAGCTCTCGGGTAGACAGGGTATATTGACAGAAAAAAACCATTTTCAAGAGAATGTGAATGCAAATATAGTGTCTCAGTATGAACAATTCTACCCACATGCTCAAGCGAAACAAGAGAGTTCATGATTATTATCAAACTAAGAAAGAATAATTCAAAATTAATAAAAGTAACAATAAATTTTAACAGCCACCACCAGTAAACACCTTTTCTCTCCCTTCAGAGCTAACTTTTGTCTGACTCAAAGTAATTAAAGTAATATTGGTATACTTGCTGAAGTACCCAGTGTTGCCTGGATATTTTCAAGATACAAACCTGCACAAAATATTTCTAATGAAAAATTCAAAGGCTATTCTATTAAGTTTAATTGTCCATTTAACATGCTTGCAGGGACTTCAAATAGTGCTAGATTCATGGGCTGATCTCGACTGATTCTTAAAAATGAGGCAGAAGCTGAAAGGACAAAAAGACTTCTGACTTTTAAAAGGCTGTAACTTGCTCAATATTTGAGCTCTAATTTATTTTTAAAACCTTCCTTGGAATGACACTGAGAACATTAGCCTATGCAAGCTATTGTACCACCAACCAATCATTTTCTTTGGTTGGTTAGTATCAGTGGATGGTAGCTTTCGTTCCTGCCCATTCCAAATTGCATTTTAATTGTTTGTTTATTTTGCATTGAAGCATTTAATTTATTGGTTTTAATCAGAATGAAAATGATATGTCCAGGTATTCATTAAAGTACGTATTTTACCTTTGGATCCTTTCCTACTCATTCCAATGCTCTGTTTGCTTTTTAGCATTTTGTCTCCATTAAATACAGGAAGATTTCTAAATGAAGGGTCTTGAACGTGGCTTCTGAGACCTTACGATACCAACGCCACCAAAAAAACATTATCCTATTTTTAAGGACCTCCATTGCAAAACACAGCAAATGCTTGAAATTATATAAAACAATAACTGGTGTAAAGTAACATCATTCTTTTATAGTGCTTTGACTTTTTTAATTTACTGTTCAATATGTATTATTTGTTAAGCATTTCGGGTAAGCTTAGCCATTTTTTTTTCAGTATGGCTTTGAAGCTGAACTTGTTGTATACTGCCTCATGTTTTAGATTTTTTGGTTGCAATGAGATATTAGCTTATTTTTAACAGGAGAATCTTTCATGGCAGGGCTGTTGGTCTGCTCCTTTGGTCTTTATCCTGTCATAGACCCATCCATTTTCATGCTTACTAGCTAGCTACAAGCTAAATCTGATAAATAAGATTACAAGATAGTTGATTACAGGCAGAGAGACAGTCAGGTTGACACGACATGTGACATTATCACAGTGGTTAGTAACAACTTGACAATCCAAAGATCAATTCCCTCCAATTTTCTGAGGCTCCGCACTCACCACTCATCCTGAATACACTGAAGGCTTCTTAGGTGTGATTATATATTATTGTATTTTTAACCCCCGGCAAATATGGCCAAACACAAAAAAAAAACACAACACTTAGAATAGGAAGGAAGCTTGCGGTAAACGATTATGGATCTTCAGAACATGATTGTTGACCACTTTAATGCGTTAGAGACTTAAAAATAAAAAACACATTTCTGTTATGGCCATTACTTACTGTAAAAGTCAGTGTACCATCTTTTTTATTTTCTCAGCCACAAAATGTACCGATGGACACATAAATATACTGACAAAAATCAGTGTTGGTTAGTTTATTTGCTCAGAAATGGCTCTAAAAAACACAAGAGAGCTTTTCCATTTCAAAAAGTTCTGAAACTTTCTGGATGCACCAATTAATTGGTTAATCTCTGGTTCACATTTGTTCTGGGTCACCTTGACCCAGCGATAACACAAGGGTTGAACAGCAAAAACCACAATGAGACCAGACTGAATTCAAGCATTAATTCATTGTGTCTTTCTTTATTCATGGTGTTTCATAACTTTCCGTGTCAATACCATTATTATTCAGGTCAACATTCAAGTGGTCATACTCCAGACACCATGATTAGCAATTCAGTGAGTCATCATTAGAGTTAACATGTTAGATTACGCTAATTTAAAGACTGTGTTTAGAAAAAAAAGGCGAGCAGGGCCGTCGGCACTTGGCAACAAAAATATCCCTAAATCCTCTTTCCCACCCTAGGCAGTGACACATGCTGTGACTAACCCTTTTCCTTGGTGACGCCGCCGCCCTCATAGGGGAGGAAAGCGTGTCCTGATGAATACAGTGCACTTGCATATATTAATTATAATGACTCAGACTTTGATTAAAAGCTTTGATTATTAGGTAGCGGCTCATATCTGCTGAATGTCAAGATGTCCGGAGACGCTGGCTGAGTGGGAGCTGCTGTAATCAACTGAGTGGACGCAGTCGGGAATGGGTTTTTTTTTGGACATTTAAACAGCATTGCATGAAGATAGAAATGATTGTTTAAGCTCATACAACATAAGGAACAAACATGTAGTTTGAGAGCACACGACAGGCTGATGACGGTATTCACAAAATTATTGTTTAGCTAAGAATTGGATTTCCTCCAACATTTGTTTCTAGCAGCTTTTATTTCTCCTTCCCTTTGGTGTGGATGAATAGATTGTTAACGTAATGGTGCAGTCAATAGTTTGTCAGCGTTGACGGAGCCGGGAACAGAAATGAAATAAACTCCTTAGTAAGTAGAATTAGAAATGATTATTTTTGGAGCAGCCAGAGTCAGATAAGATGCTTTGATTCTTTTTTCACATAGGGCCAATTTCAAGCTCCATTAATACAAACTCTCTGTTAAACTTTCCCTGCTTCCAAAAAGAACAACTCTTTTTTTTTTTGTTGCCTTTTTAAAGATAAAGTATTTCTTCAATTTACTTTCAATTATTATTATTATAACTAGTAAATCATTAACACACTTTTTTTTATTACATTGTTAAACCTATTTTTGAATCTGCAGTTTTCTTTCTTTTTAAAACTCATGGGATCCACGATCTACTGATTGATTCTTATCAACTCATGCTTCACTTGTGTGAATAAAAGTTTAAAAAAGCAGCATAGTTGCTGCTACTGGAAAAAAAATGAGATTGTTTTTTCAAATCTATGTGACTTGTGTCTTTGAGGTGTTCTGTGGTCAGGTATCTCTAAGTTTTTGGTTTATAATCAGTCCTTGGTATAACACTTACTGTAGTTCGTGGAATCTTTTACATTCAACTTTATTGTCAAATAAACCTAGCGCAGATTGAGCTATATATACTGTATATAGTATGCATACATATTTTTTTATCAAATATTTAATAAGGAAGAATTCCATATTTTCAGCTCTTTAAGTGAAGTAAACCCACTAATACTCTCATATTCCTTTCAGTCTCTCTTCAAAGTTTTGGGAGTTATTTGGTGCGTAAACTTATTTTCTGTGGGTATAAGTACTGTAATATGATTGTTTACTAATTTTGCTCCAATATTAGATAGATAGATAGATACACTTTATTAACCCCATTGGAGGTCTTCTTCGGGAAGGTTAGTTGGTAAAAGAATGCAATGATATTTAAATAATTTGGATTCTCGTCCAAAAATAATGTATTTCAGAGTCAGTATCATTTAGAAATCATTGTCAAATAGGCAGAATAGAATCTGTGAAAATGTTCAGTAAATTCTGGATACTGTCAAAATAATGCGTCCACAAAGGCCTCTGTTGTGAATGTAGAACAAGGTTTCATTTATATATTTCAGTCTTTCCAAGTAAGATAGTAATCAGATGTTAGGGGTTCTAGGGAAAGTGGGTTTTATTTCGGGAAAATGACAGTATCTTTTTAAAACCTATTCAATATTTTTTCTGTTAGGCATTTGATTGACCTTCATCTACGGAGCAACATTGATTTCTACACGTATGCCATATGTATTTTGATCAAAGCTGAAATACATGTGAAGAAAGAGGCGAGTGCTTAAGGCTGAAGGCATCACAAGACTCGAGTCGGAAACGATTCCCGGCAATATGAGTCTCTTGAAATACATGTGGTGTCGTCACAGTTCAACTTGTCGGAGCTATTATCGGATGTACATTATACAACAAACAACACTCATGGAAAATAAATTGTCGAGCATGACTCACTGTCACCTTATTAGCTGGAGAATAACTGAAGCCAGAACTATAAGAACGAACGTTTTTTCCTTTTTCTTTTTTTTTATAACATCATTTGCATTACGATTAAGATGATATGTAATAAGACGGTATATAATAATAATATTATTATGGGTGTTGAACTCCATCACACAGGGGGGGAAAACTCTTTTAACAGTCAAGGTCGCAGATGAAAATGGCTGCTTCACAAAACAATCCTATAAAAATTCCTATGACATCATTTTTACTCATACTGGTAATCTCTATTTAATAGTTTAGCATTAACAATCTCTGTTCCTTTTCTTGTCTTTAACACAGACATCTTAACCCCCAGGGTCAGGGTGACCCGAAAGGTCCGAAAACAAATGTGTGTGTGGTATCCCTTGTGCCTTTGATCTGAAGTGGAACTGTCAGGGTCTGTGTTACCTTTCTGGGAGCAGTTTCAGTGTATCTGCCAATCAAATAAGGTCTGTTGTGTGGAGTCCCTCAAGATTCAGTTTTGGGTCCTTTATTATTTTCGCTGTACTTGATTCCCCTGGGTAAAATCGTTTAGAGACTCCTTTTTGCTGATGACATCCAGCTCCTAAGCTTTGGAACGATCTTCCTCTCTCTCTGTGTTTGATGGATCTACTGACTCCTTCAAGAAACATCTTAAGACATTGTTATTTGTTCAGGCTTTTTCCTAATTTTCTGGGACTCCTGTGTTTTCGTGTCTTCATCTTTTAAAGTATATATTTTAACTGTGTATTGTTTTTCATTGTTAATGCGCTTTGTGAATCTGGTCTAGAAAGGCGCTTTACAAACAACCATTTTCTTAACTTACTTTCCTTTTGAATAGCAATAAATGTATGACAATTGTGAGCCAATTTCTAAATCATACCAATATTCAGGAGAATTCAGTTAAGGTGGGCTTGAACATAAACTGGCACATATAGGGAAAGGAATGGAGGGAACATGGTGTTCATGGTGGCAAGATGAATGCGTACAAAAACTGACCTCGGGCCTCGTTCTGCTCACGTCTCATGCAGGTGCGTCATCGTCACCAGAGGCACAATAATTCTCCAACGCGAGGCTGGATTAACGGCTTGCTTGTGAGGTTTAACAAGGGTTGGCTAATAATGTCGTAGGGAACAGAAGAAGGATTGAACATTCTAACAGTTCAAAGATCAGTCAAGCGGCATCTCTCTCTCCTGGAATGAACCGAAAAGGTCAAACAGCACATTCAAGAAACCATCCGGAGAGGAATTATAGCAGTTAAGGCGTGAGACGACAAGAACCTGAGTCGCCATTTCTGTTGAAAGGTAATGCATCCAGAGAGTATCCTCATATCAGATATCGGATCATATTCAGTTAGTTAAAGGCTGTTTAATGAACAAAGATTGTGTTTTTCCTGTTTGGTTGAAACTTTTTTTTGCTTCATTCGGGCTCTGGTAAATCCAACAGCTCAGCACTGCTAACGTCGTCTGTGTTAATCCAGGATCAAAACCAGCTCTAATTGTGTTCACATAAAAGAAATTTCCGAATGATAACAATCAGATTCTGCAGTGGGAAATATATCCTTCCCACTTCAGAAATCTCACCACAGATTCACTGTGAACCAAAAATGCCACATGAATAAAAGCAAAAAAACATAATCAATCTATATAGGTGATTGTAGTGTGTAGTTGTTAGAGTGGATTTTCATTTGAATAAAAAGTCTCATATGAATAGATAAGAAAGATTGCATTTTCCTCCAGTCTAGATAATGACTATGACTTTCTATGATTGTGCGTGTATTTCACGTGTAACATTTGCTGGTCATTGCAGTGTCACAGTGACATTTTGTCAAATAACCTCAGAATTATCTTTTTTTTTTGGTCTTTTTACAGGAAGTAGTTTTTGCAAAGATGAAAGTAAGACTATAAACTAACCATCCACAAACAAGTAGAGCTTTAATTATATATTTAATGTATTATTATAATACCTCAAAGATATCTTTGTCTGTCTCTTGGCAAAATACCTTTATGTGTAATGTACAAAAAGTACATTTATTTTGACCTCGCTTTTCAGGGAATTAATTGTCTTGTCTTGTAATCTTTGTCTCTCCTTCTTAGTAAAATAATTCAGTTAAAAATGTATTGCAACCAAAGTTTGGGGAAATTTATTTAGAAATATTTTGAATAAATCGACATTTACTTGCATGATTTTGAACAGCCTGGGTTTGATTTCTGGTAAATTGTTTATTTGATTTTTATATTGGGTTTCTATAAATAAAATAGGTAAATTTAGCTACTTGGTGGAGGTATGTACTGCTTTAGTGAATATCTACTTATTATTAAACTTGGGGTAAAAAGCCATTACGAAAATAGTTTAGTAAAGTTGGGTTTTGCTTCCAATAAATTAAAAAATGTCTTAGAATGGACGGAATGGATGCAAGTGACTTTAATAAAAATTAAATGTCAAAAAAAGACTTGCAATTAATGTTGATTCGGCATTTTGTATTTTCCTCTTTGAGTGGTTGCGGTAGTAGTATTTTGATGAATTTACTTGACTGTGGCTAATAGGTCATGTTTGAAAACGCATCTTTAAAAGTGCATCAATTTGTTCATTAAATGAGGATCGGACTCGGAGTCACATAAACAAGCAATACATTCACTTCGACAACATAAAGAGTGTAAGATTTGTGACCTTCCTGATATTAACGAATGTTTTTTTTTTTGTCAGTTTAACGCTGCCTTTGCTGGAACAATAAACTCAAGCACAGATGAAGGGCAGGGAAAGTAGAACGGCATATTCACAAACAGGACACACGAGGACAGAAGAAGAATGACACTGGAGGACATTGATGATAATAGTATTGATTCCAATTGGATTTAAAGGCCTAGTAGAGGAGATGGGTTTTAAACCCAGATTAAAATCTGTCAATGAAAGAATCAGGGAGTTAAACTGTCCCAGATTTGTATCTGGCCAATAAGAATCTGGTGTCAACACATCATCTTTGCTTGCGTTTCCTCATTTGTGTTGTCGATGTTTACAAGGAACCACAGCGTCTGCTATCATTTTTTTTGAGGGGCAAACCAATCACAGTAGGAGTCCGTGTAAATCAATTTTTACTACCTGTCTGTCAACCCGTGGTTAAGTGCGTTTCCTTGTCAAACTGTGGATTTTTAGTGACGCTAAAACTAAAGGGTGTGTTTGACCCTCATCCAAGGAGCGCTCACGTGAAAAGAAAAAAGCTCAGAAGCCAAAAAAAAAGAAACCGCGAAAAGTCTTTAATTACACTCTTTGTTCAGTAAACTGAAGACGATGGCTGTCGAAGCAATATCATGCTTGGATATAGCGACGCACACATAAGACGTTTTTCTTTGAATTGATTGAATTATCTTTATTTTCTCTGGCCCGAAGACACACGTGTGTATGTATGTGTGTGTTCGTATGACTACGCCGGCTGATTAATACGTACCGAGTGTCATCTCCTCAAAGAGCGAGTGTCCCTCTCGCTGTAATATTAATCATAATCATCATTATCGGCCTCGTCCCCCTGGTGTTCGATGTGGGAGATTATGGAGGCGCAAAGGTGGCACGATAATCAGGAATAATAGAAAAGCAGATAAGAATAAACAAACAGAATGTAAGAAGAGTCCATTTATAGCAACACATTATATTTTAATGAATGGAAATGCTCATGTTTATGTTATAAATCACAATCTACAGTAGCTCCAATTAACATGCATCCAACATACTGAGTTTACTTATTAATGTTTTTTATCTTGAACACAGCGACATCAGTATCTTAATGTTTAAAGATGATTTTATGATTTCAAACTTGAACATTGGAATCAATCAATACAGATGCAAATGTGTTTAGGAACGTCTTTTTTTATCCTGTTTTCACTGTGAGGCGCTCTTGAGTTTCTTTTCAGTCCTTTTTTAAATGATTAGCTTGTTACTTAAAGACACAAAACACCAAGTCAAACTACGTCCAATTAAAGTCGTGTGTAAAATAGAAAAATAGATTTTATTGTTTTTTGGCTGTGGGCAGTTAACACTTTATCTTTTATCGTAGTTATTTTATCGACAATTTTTTACTTTTTTATTTACAATTATACTGTAAATTGCAGGCGTTTGTTGCGTCATCTTCTATTTTGCAATAAACTTCCAAATGGCAGCAGTCATTAGTCCTGCTCAGCTAAAGTGACTATCAAATTATTTGAGATCCCGGGATGACTGAGGACGAGAGGATACAGCAGCGTAGCTGATTTCCGAACAGATTTTGATTTTCTAAAACTAATAAAAGCTTCGTCAAGAGTCATGTGATCTATAAATTCTGCAACCCTAGAGTCAAGTACTTGACAATACTCAGTTATAGTTGTTCTTTAAGTATTGCAATATACTGTATCGTTGCCCCTGTATCGTGGTATGCATCACCACATATTTAACAATACTACTACCTGACCTACTATACCTTCCACTACCAGGACAGGCAACCCTATATTTGTGAATAAAAGGGGAGTTCATAGTGCAACAAAACATCGGACTCCTTAATTAGCTCAGATACATTTTTTAGCATTTGAAATGCTCAAATTGTACCGAGTGCAGAAGGACAGCAGGTGGTGCTAGCATTGGAAAATCACTTGCAAGACACAAAGTGGATATTTGTCTGCTGCTACCTTGTGTTCTGCTTTTATAGTTGTTATTATTATTTAACTGGAAAAAAGTCTCTAAATTAATGCGTTTTGCAAAAAAAAGTTATTTTTTGCTTCGATAAATTGAATGAGTAAAAATGAAGGTCACACTAAGTACAAGACACGTCGTATAATTATTGCTGTATTTGGTATTTTCTCTCTTTCCATTGTTGCCATAATAGTATTTTGATGATATCATCAATAGTCCATTTTAATGAGCACAGATGGACTGCAGAATCGAAAACTGCTTCCACGACACAAGGACTAAACAAGGAAAGCGGAACCTTTTCTTGATGCTACCTTTTTTTTAATTTTTTTTTTTTTTTTTTTATAAAATCCATCAACAGATTCCGAGATCCAGATGGTAATCTTGGACAACTACGAATCCATTATAATACTTCTTGATCCAGTTCCAGATATGTTTCAAACCCAGACGCATCATTTAAAAACCATCTACCCCATCTTGTTCTCATCAAGTTTTCAGCATCCATCTCATGTTTATACATACTTGTGTATGTCTATTTATTCTCACCAAAAAAAACGACTGCGTCTCTCTAAATCTTGAGAGGAGACTTCACGTCTCAAATGTCGCATGATTGTAAGACATAAATCCTGGCTCACTCTCATGTTTGATGCGTGTGCCCTTGGTTACCTAGTAACTCTTCTCCA
Source organism: Callionymus lyra (assembly GCF_982586985.1). Lineage (NCBI taxonomy): Eukaryota > Metazoa > Chordata > Actinopteri > Syngnathiformes > Callionymidae > Callionymus > Callionymus lyra. The sequence goes on from NC_141826.1 coordinate 12,365,358, forward strand.
TCTCCAATCGGCGCTCCGGAGGAGAATAAAAAAAAAAAAAAAGAAAAACGCACGGACGCGCCGCGCGTTCACGCCGCAGCTCAGTGTTGAGCTGAGAGTCGAGAGAAGCATCCGAACACGGTGGGAGTGAGAAAAAAAAGGAGCTGCTGCTTAAACCACGAAGAGGGAAGAAAAAAAAATGAACGCGATATGAGGATAACGAGAGAGGGGTCGCGCGTCTGAGAGACACTTGAACGCAACGCGGATATTTTTGGAGTATCATTCCGGCTGCAGACATTTGCTTTTCTTATTTCAATTTTTTTATTCTAAAGAGGCATGGAGGGACTTACACGTCGACAAGGCAGGTGAGTGATTCCGGGAGGAACTTGTGAACAAAAAAACAAAAAAGCAGTTTTTAAAAATATGATGCTTATAGTTGAGCGATGGCTGGACCAGTGAACGCAGCGAGACCACTTTTGGGTAAAAGTGTAAACAGCGCGTCTGCGAGAATAATAATAATACAAAAAAAAAAGAGTGATATTTTTAAAGGGGTTGACGCAGCGCACGTACAAGACTTGAACGCTCCCCGAGTCGGAGCAGAGGTATGGATGGTGGGATGATGCTCTTGTGGCCACATTTCAACTGAGCATCACTTGTTACTTGATCGCCAAACAAAAAAGACATCTTTTGTGCGTAAGAATGTAGAAAAAAATGAAGCGGTAATCGGATTAAGTGAAATTAGTTTCTCCTTTTTTATTCCATAATTTAGAATGCGTGTTAAGATCATATGGGTCTGTAAGATCCCCCTTTTTTTCTGACAGTGCCAAGTTTATAAATCAAATCCATTTGTTAAGGAAAAACTACTGTTATTTACTGATACTATCCTCATTTTGGTGCATGACATTTCAAGAGAACAGGCAGTGAACTGTCTTGATATGAACATCCACTGTGTTACCTCAGGGTGTTGAGTTTACCTCTTGAGTGCTGTGTTAAGACAGAACAAGTAAGGTTTTTTTTTATGGCTACCCTCAGAGGACAGCCATTATTCCAGTGAAGAAAATGCCACACCAGAGTTAAGCAAATTGACAAGGTTGCAGCGTTCAAATGAAAAGCTGAAAAACATTAGCGTGATTACAAAAAAAAAAAAAAAGGGCTTGTCATTTGAATTAAACGTTATATATACAAACACTTTGTCCTTGATACGACCCAAAAGAGATTCATCATGAGGAAATGTCAACGAATTGTTGTTGTCATCGATGCAATAAGGAGCGAGTCCCTGGAAAGGACTCGGGAGAACGATCCTGGCTTTTCTTTGGCATGCACGCCACCACGCTGATGAAAGTAGCTTTTAATAGGCGACGGTAAGTAAGATGCATTTCATTTATCCGCTGTTGCTCGGGCATGTTTGTGCTCATTCAGTTTGCATCTTTAATATCTTGGGATAGACTGCCAGGGTAGTTCATTCTCTCTGTTCTATGACGTATTCCACTCTGGATGTTAAATATACATACGGTTTTAAGAATATTTGACAATCCTTTTTTTAAAAAAATATATTCCTCCATTATTTCCACTCTGTTGCTTCTACCAAGAAGTTCATCTTTGCTTTTTAAGAACCGCAGTCCTTGAATTATTTCATCTGACTCATTCATTGTATGAACAAAAGTCAGGGACGTGTTTTGTCCAAGATGGAGGCAAAAACAGCGTTTGTGGAACTATTGACACTGACACATCAAGGTGCCCAATATCACACACCTTTAACACAACGTCATTTTTTTTTTATCAATGGGCTCTTATCGTCCCAATGGAGGCTTCTCCTTTTTGACTAGTAATGAATATGAACACTGGTACAGGGACCTTCATTTCTTGGTAGTCCATTGGAAGTGAGTGAAAAAAAACTAAATTGAATGAGTCTTGGACTCCATTCAGATTCTAATGAACTTCAGGTCAACAAGTGTTGTTTAAGCTTCTCAGCTCTCTTTATAGTGAATTGTTTACTCAACATTCTTTAACAGAGAGGACAGAATGTCACTTTTTCTTCTAATTTTTGGAGGATTTGTATTTTCTGTGGAAGCTAAATGAAGCATTTCCATATAAGAAAATTGTGTTTGTTTACAACCAAAGCTTGTTTGTGAAACACAATTGATTTTTTTTCCAGCTGTTTTCTTCTTGAAAATCTTTAATTGCTGCATTTACATTTTGAAATATTTCAAGGTTTTTTTTTAAAAAGGAAAAAATACATTTTTGGTGCCACAGCTTAGTTTCTTCAAGTAACACTTTTAGAACATAAAAACACATTTCTATGGTTCCTTACTATATCTGTTTTTTTTCTCAGGGCTTTTTAAATGTTTATGAAGCATTTAAAAATAGCATAACTAGCATCAGACATATTAAGAGGACAAAAGTAAATTTAAACTTGTTGTATTTTCCCATTTAGAAACTAGTCTATTCCCAAAATGTGTGTTTATGACTGAAACTGTAATTTAGAAAGATTTTACAACACTTAAAATCAAACCCTAAGCCAATTGTGCTTATAGTACATGACTTTATTACCAAATAATGTCAACAAAAACAAACATCTTAATTCAATGGACTGACAAACTTACAAAACTGATCTCACTGAATTTCTGACAAGTAGATACATTTCTAGAGAATAAAGGTTTTGCAGGTGGAAGCTATATAGTTAGAGGGTTTTCGCAAATGTATTAAATAAAATATGAATCTTGCCTCTTGAATTCAAGCCATGTGAAATGTTCAAACGGTTCGTGATTGCCACAATGAGCTCAAATTCCGCACTTCAAACTTCATGTTTTAGGAATAGGGAACCATAAATGTGTTTCAAAAATAGCCGCCCTGCTTTAAATATTGAACAGACTTGACACCGAGACACTTCAGCAGTTGGACGACAAGCCCGCAGCAAGGACGACTTTTGACAGCAGACGTCTACAGAAATGTTGCATCACTTTTACAGATTTTCCAAATCTATTAAAAAAAAAATGTGGTTGCAATTTAAATGCATCCAAATCCTCTTAATGTCCCTCCTTATTCATAGCTGCACTAAAGATGCGACTTCTTGGGAGGTTTTAGAACTTATATTTCAATTTGATTAAATAACATATTCATGTAATTATACATAAAGTTGAGACATATTTAAGATGTAAATGTGCTAATTCACAAGTAGTGATGTTCTAAAGTACAGCCCATAATATTGAGTTTTAGTCTGTATTTCCATCTTTAGTTCTTTAAGTAGATGAACTTTGTAATGTTTGATTTTTTTTTTTACCCCCCTTTGATATTCCTAACTGTCGGGCCAGTTGGAAGCTCCATGATCCGCTTCTCTAATTACATTTTAGCAGATGCTTTAGGATGCATTTGATTTAACATCGCCGTGTGAGAGGAATATTTAAAAGTCCTGTTTTCATGTCAATAGTTGAATAACTAAAGAAACATCTTATCCAGAAAATTCAAATTATCAGGTGACAATACTTGCAGTCATTTTGTGCTGACGCAAGCAGCATTCCTATCTTTGGTGAGTTTGAAAAAAATGTGGACTAGAATAAAGACAAAGATATGCTTAAGGAATTTAAAAAGTAGTCAAAAGCTATGATATTCATTGAAATTAAATTAAAAGTCTGCACTAAACGGTAATAAATGAAAATGGAACTACTTGAGCCCTGAATACTTAAACTTAGAACTTGTTCATTTTATTTTCAACAGTTTTAGTTTTGTATTGTTTATTTGTAATTTATTTTACCCTATAAGTTGCAAGTTTGTTATTTAATAGGTTTATGTGATTCAAAATAATTTGAAGAAAATAGGAGGAGGAATAAAGTGGTAAAAAACGGGTATTGCGTTGTAATTCTTGGTGGAAAAAGATATTTAAGTTTGGATTCATGTTTAAATCTTTCAATTTCTTATGAAACAAGAACAAAAAATGGTAATGATTTGCTTAAAATCTTACCGTCAAACATCATCAAAAATGAATTGAATATTGGCTGAAACAAAACGTGCAAATACACTTATTGGATGAAAGAAAAAAGAATCAATGGAAATTTGAAATAAACACTATTCATAGTCATATGTATTTTAAGATGATCAGAATTTTCCCTGCGTGAGTGTAAAACAACACCAGCAGTACGCGGACTCTCTAAATGAATAGTGTGCGTTATCCACAATCAATACGGTTCACAGCATCGAGTGTGTTTTTATTGTTGTGTTGTTTACCTTGAGCCTCGCGTCTGCTGTAGAGAGGCTCCCGGAGACTTCATGTCTTAAACAAAGGTCAGCAATAGCTCACCTGGACCACTCTCGACTACACCCGAGTATCCTGGCCTGACTTAACATGGTGGACCCGCTAAATTGTATCGACCTCCAGAGAGTTATTTTTCCGGGCTTCAGCTTCTCTCACAAAATCTGAGCTGAGTGTGTAAGTGCTTAAGGAAGTGTTTTAGTGTCGTCACGTTGTCAGGTTTGTAGCAAAAAAAGACTGTGAACGGCCAAGAAGATCTTTTAAGACAAAGTATTACTAACCGAGTTCATTGAATATGGAATTTGGAACTTCATGGATCGCACATTTGAGAAATGGACTAAAACTGTGAGGACTTTCCTTCTGCTGTTCAGTGTTTACGGACAAATCTCTTGGCACAGCCATGGTGGAGGGTTTGGTGGCTTCATCTCTGCTTTTTGAAAATTATGTGCTGCCCGGAGATTTCTTGGTGAACTCGCTGGAATTAAAATCGGTTTCTAAGGTCAAAGCTAAACCATCGGTTGAAATACCCAGCTAGTTGATCTTTTTTAATATGCCTGGCTGTTTGTCTCCGTGGTGAGGCACCTTGAAGGAGGTCATGGGGCAGACCCAGGACACTCAGAGTCCGTCACTCAAGTGGCATAAACATACCTTTGCATTACTATGTCTGCTATAGGATAGATGGATGGATGGATAAATAACTGCAATATCAGTAGAGGTGTACACCGCTTTAGCACTTTTTTCTCTTATTTTATGATACTGTATTAATATCTAAACAAGCTGTTTTGATTGTAATGGTTATCGTAGTTTTTATGGTTTTTAATTCAATAAAGTGTTTTTTAAATAGAATAATTTAATCTCAACAGTTAACATGCACATAATCACAGCGTTATTCATTTTTGTGGTGCAACTACACTTGCCACTAGATGGCAGCAGACATTACATCCACCACAGCCACAGCCAAAGTAGGCGATGGCTGAGCACAAGAGGATGCAGGCGACTCCAGCAGCTTTTAAAACTGATTTTGTTTGGACATATTTTGGTTCCAAAGCAGTTACAAGTCTGTCGTATCGTTGCCCCAGTATCGTCAAATTCTTGCCAATACACAAGCCTGATATTAAGGTCTACGTCTACAAGTGTCTTTACCACCTAAATCAGAATCATCATATTTCTCCCCCTTTTTTTTCCTAAAGAACAGTTGGGGCATGTGTTTGCTAGTCCCTTTAATCGCAGACTCATCCAATGGCTCATCTGTTGCTAAGTCACAGGTTAGCAGAGGAAAACCTTTGGGCAATGATAGTGATTTCAAGCTTAAATTAATCTCCTTCCAAAGGCTGCAAAAAAAAAAAAAAAAAAAAAAAAAAAAGGCTCACAGTTCTGATTCTCAGGCACATTATGCTTTTTCTTCCCGGCTCTTAAACAATCCAGACAGGGATGTGCCGTGACTAATAAAGAAGGACAAACATGTCTCTTTATATTTAGGGCTCAGTCTTTCATCAAAATTGAATCCCACCTTTTCGTGAGAGAACTGCTGAGAGAGCTTTTTTTCTTTTTACACACACAGATCTGCGTTGATGTTTGTCGTTCAGAAAAATACAAAAACCTTGTCTCACTTGCAAAAAGGTTTTGGACCGAGGCTCAATGAAAAGCTTAATAACATAACATATTTAACAGAGACTTCTACATTGTTCGCGGCCCAAAAAACGTCTCCCCTGACTAGCAGGTCCGGCTGCCAAAGACCAATGTCTGCTTAGCAAACAAGATTCTTTTGGACATCGCCATTCTCACTACAAAGCAGATGTCACCCAGTATGTCTCCACTTTTGGCTGCCAGAAGTGATCTGTTTATCATTTATTTATCAATTAGATACGTTACACGCAAAGAAACACAGGCCACATCTGATGCCTACTGGCTTGAAATAAAGTGAATGCAACTGCAGTGACAAGCTTTTTTTCTTCTTTTTTTTTGTCTTTTCCAAAATAAACTCTTTAAAGATTCATCACATGGAGGGATGCATCTCAAGGTTGGGGGGGGGAAGGATTACAGCAAGAGAGGCTCAATTACAAAGATGGTCTTTACGTCGCGGCCCAGTTCATTGTATTGACTTGCCGTATGCAAATGACATGGTTGACCTTTTAAGTGTGGCGTAGGAGATTCTATCTACTGGAGCGCTGAAAGTTTGTTTACATTTTATTGATTGGATTTCACTACATCTAACAGAATATGATTAGAATCCCCACAGCGTGAAATTATCTGGATATTTTGTTGGAACAGGCGTATTAATAGAAAACATCATGCACAGTTTTTTTTGTCTTAGAAGGATTCCAAAGCTTTTGGGGGAGAAAAAAATTGAACTTTTAATCCTTTTGTTATCTCCGAGTCTAGGTGGCGGAGAAAACAAATGTGGGCCACTGGGTCACCTTGACCCAGAGATTAGACAAGGGTTAGCCGGAGGAGTTAAATTGATCCTGATCACGCTTTCTTTTTATGTATAAGTGAAGCTTTGGATCAACCCCTCTGAGAGAAGAGCATTAACGCACACAAATGCTTTTTCAAAACATTTTAAAGATGAAAATATTTTGGCCCAAAAATGACTTGCCTTTGTAGGACATAGATTAAAGGTGATTGTAGATATATCCCGATCTCTGTTTTTCCTGATACTGTATCAATATTAAACATCACTTTATCGATTCAAAATTTATATATATATATATAATTATGTATCAGTTTTAATTTTTACTTTTTATGTTGCAATTAAACCTCTGGTAGTTAGACGACAGTAGTCATTACGTCCTTCACAGCTAAAAGAATAACAGAATCCTGCAAGATCCCTGTGATGACTGGGGATGAGATGATACAGTCGAGTGAGCAGCTTTTAAAGCTGATGATTTTTTTTGGCTTAAAAACTAATGAAAGCCATTCGAAGAGTCGTGTAGAGTCAAGAGTCTGTGGAAAAAGTACTTGGGCAATACTACAAATATCTATATTGTTACCCCTGTATCGTGATTAATATCGTATCACCAGTACACACCACTACCCTTCATATGAATCGCTAAGAGACAAAGACATAAGTCAAGTTTTGTTAGAAAATGAGTCTATAAAAATGGTCTTGCTATCAAACTAAATGAGTATAATTTGTCAGCCAAACAAAAAAAAAATCAACAATTTTCAGTTACCTTTACATGGTCGATTAAAGCTTATTAGAGTTTAAACATATGTAATCATCAAACCTTTGTTCTCCCCTGTGTTCACCCCCCCCAAAAAAAACGTTTTTTTGCCTTCAAACGCTGATGATTCATAACGACCATCATGGAGGTAAATCAAGGCTTTTCTGTGTATTTTTTTTGTTACTGTTGTGAGCACAGAGATACATATTTTACATCACGCTGTGTTCCAAGCATCCATTATTGTATAATGCTATGTCTGGTTGAGAGACGCTTGCTTTTTTTTTCCTTTTCTTTTAGGATGCTTAAGAAAGAAGACTTGAATATAATGTTACCTCTATAACACAGAGGAGCATCAAGTATTAGAGAGCTAGTGCTTGAACAGATGGTGATTCTCTATGCGTGTGTGTGTGTGTGTGTGGGGGTGTGTATGTATGTGTGTGTTGTTAGATGCATTTGTTTGAGCACGGGAGCCTTTTTTTTTTCTCTTATGGAAGGGACGTTTCGCAGACTGTGAAATGGAAGTTGTTTCGGGGGGACAGTAGATTTAGTATTGTAGTTATCGTATACAGCCCGGAGTAACATTTTTTAAAACTAGTAAAAAACAGTAAAAATACTGCAAGTGTGTTTGCTATCGTTATTAATGTTTTTAACTTCAATATACTGATGAATGCAATAATGGTGATGCAGTGTAAGACTGAGATGTATTCTGCTGAATAAGGAGCCTAATTATGAAGGAGAACTCATCCGGAGGTTTATGGCTCATTAAAATTTAAAAATCTTAAGTCCAAAGTGAACAAAGGACAGAAAGAGAATGTTAACTCTTCTTTGAGGCTTAAATAAGTGAAGTCCCATCTGTTTGTGTTCAGAAAATTTCCACTTTAATCCTCATGATTAAATTTCCGTTTTCATTCCACTTAATCCACCTTGAAAACTCGCAGACAAAGTGTCGGTGAATCAACACTTACAAATCCAGTGGATGAGCGTCCCGATCCGTGTTGACGTGACGGAGTGTTTACCTCACCTGCTGCTGCTCATTATTTTTCAGTGACAAGCGATCTGGCCATTTCCGTCTCATTCTCTAAGCACCGGTGTGACTGTTGTGCTGGTCTGGCAGGACACGGAGGCGACGGTCTATCTTGTTCATGGCGTAATTTAGTAAAGATAAGGTCTGACTCAGTACCTCCAACCCACCACAGATCCTCCAGGGGCGGGCTGTTAAGAAGCTTAGTCAAAAGCCTGTCGTATGAAGACATGACATGGAGCCGGCTAAATGGGCGACGTTGGAGTGTCTTCCATCAACCTAATATCCATATATGGGTCAGCGCCATTCAGGCTGTAATCCTATTTAGTTATTCATTCTTGGTTATTAGATCTGAATTTAAAGAAATTATTAGAATTGTTGTAAATTATCCACTCACGGACAGATGAAAGCACAAGAGAGAATACAAGACGTCCTTTTTAATAGATGGCCAATTAGCCATTTGGTTGTGCTAGCTTTGGAGCGGATTTACGTGCTCATTTGTAGCGTTTTTTTTAACACATCTGTTATGTCCGCTTATCCCAGTACTAAAATGTCATTATAGATATTCAAAACACATTTAGATGTGTGAATCAAACATTACACAAAATAATAATAATAATAATAAAGGTATAATAATGTACTACATAACAGTACTACATATAATCAATTAGAAATTAAGTTTTTTTTAAATGTTTGCTTTAGGAGACTTTGGACTACATTTTGTTTGTTTTTCCAAAATCAGTATTTGAGTTGGCTTTGATTTATGAGGTTAAGCCGTAGGTTGACTTCCGTCTGCGTCATAGGTGGGCAAAGGTGCCTTGTCGGTCTTAGGTATTGTCCAAGTATGGACAGATAATAGAATGAAACACGTTTGAGTCATGTAACTGAGCTGGAGGCCGTGCAAAAAAACTGTGCAACTGCTCTGAACATCACCAACATTCATAAACCAGCGAGTCAAACAGTTAGCACGTACTACAATACCATGCTAGCCACAGCTATACTAAATTAAAAAGAAATTAATCACAAACTGTTTTATTGATAGACCACAAACCTGTCGAGTGTGTGTGTGGCAGGCGCAGCTCGTGTGTGGACTTATAAATATAACACATTAGTATCGTCCAAACACGGCTTCTGAGTATTTGTACTTCTCTTAGTTTCATGGTGGGAAGCAGGGCTAAGTTTTCATTTAGGTTTTACAATTGTGATTATTTTTAAACATTTTTTTTGCACAAAAAACATCCCAGTATCAGTACCCTGGTCGTAACCCTAGTTCTATAAATGTGTGCTCTTCCCCCTACAGACTGCCACTATGAGTTTCCTTGGGAGGTAGGTAAGCCTGTAGAGGGCAAAGCATGCATGAAGTAGAACTGTTAAATTCTTAAAATGAGGAGCAAAGTAATGAAAATGAGCAGATTCTGATTCAAATTGAAATGAATCGATCCAGAACCTAATGAATTGAAATTGAATCCATCCTGGAAACTGACAATTATACATGGCTGTATTAGCCAGTAAAACAAAAACACAAAAAACATCATAGAAAATGGTCTTTACTCTTAGGCAGAGATTTTATACTCATTTTTATTTGCCTAGATTCCATTTGCAGTGCATTACAAATAATTATAACATTTGAAGCTGACTGCTGAATTTCATAAAATTATCCATGTCATCTGCTCTGTTCCGCTCACTCATAATGGATGCTTTCATAGTGTAAAACAGGGATGTCCCGGTCAGCTAATCAATATCGGCTGCGGATTCTGCTGTCTTTGGAAGATCAGATAGCATGGGGTTTATTCACATGGTTGCACCGATGCGGTTTCCTTATGCAATTTAAGTTTCGTAATGTTTTAAGTTGGCCATGAGTCGAGGAAAACACCATATGCGCACTGTACCACCACGTCAGCTGTGTACTGTTTCCCCCGATGTCTTTGCTGAGCCTTAGTTGCCTTTGGATTCTTTTTCCAAACCCTTAATACTATACTGTGCGCGTGAGTTCCGCTGCTCTCAAAAATAATCTGAGGATTTAACCAAGTTCTTTTGTTGTAGCGAAAACTTCTCTGCCAGAACTTTTGAAGAGAAAATAGGACAACATTTGTGTAAGTTTCTTATGTTAAGTTACTTCTTTTGGATTTTTTTTTAAAAAGCTTTTTACCCTCATTTTCCACATATACCACAGTTTCTTAGCATCATGTCAAAATGGACCACGTAGAGTCGCGGCATATGTATTTCTAGCAATCAGGAGGTCACCTTGACCCAGAGACAACACAAGGGATACCGCAAACACATTTTTTATCAGGTCACTGGGTCACCTTGACCCAAGGGCAACACAGGATTAACCATACTCCAAATATTCACATTTTTATTTTATATTGTGTTTATTTAGAAAACATATCAGATGGGTACTAGATAGGTAGGACTAATCGCTCAAAACATTTTAATCAAGTCGGGACTAGTGTTGTAGTACTCGATCGGTCTAAGTCTTATCTCAGTATCAGGGTGGACTCATGATTTCTGTACAACACCAATCAAGACCTTCATCCCCTTGTTCTTTCTCTTTATTTCTCTTTGTTCTTGTTATTATTTTATTTTAATTTTTATGAATAATTGCTGTATTGCTGTGGCTAATTGGAAAAAAAAAAAACAATTTCCCGAAGGAGACCTCCTGAGGGATCAATAAAGTTCTACCTAACCTAACTTAGAAAGACAACGCATTGTCGGCAAATGCAACAATTATCAAGTGGTCTGAAAACCATACAGACAGTATCTGTAAACAGTCTCAGTCTTGTGACTCTTTGGTCTCGATATTATCTTGGTCTTGGTAGGTATGGTCTTGGTCCTACACTTCTACAGAGCAATACCACATGTTGAGTCTAGGAAGTGAAAGACATGCTGCGTTAAACTGTTACTTTGGTATCTCTTGAAAATGAATGTGATATAAATGGTTCCATCGGCACCGCTGTATTATTCGTGGACTACTAGTTTAGCAAGAGTAAAGCACTAGAAGGACTCACTGGGTCATGCACACGGGGGACACAATTAGAGGCTTCCACTCTCTCTACATTGCCACACTTTCCATCCGTTTCCTCTTTTTTTTTTTTTTTGCTCCACACATTTGCCTTTATTTTTCTCCGGGGTCCACCAGCGGTCTTGTCTGCTGTTGAGAAATTGCAGACACTAGCCACAGTGTCTTTTCCAGCGAGAGATACAAAAGGCCATGTCAGTGGCCGGTGATGAATGCGTGGCCATGTGAAGTGGAGAGCTCGGTGACGAATAGGACACCAGGCTTGTGGGTGTGTGTTAACCTCATAATACTGACAGATTACAGATTTAAATATTTTAAACCTCACAGAGCACATGTTGCTGGTGATGAAGCGAGTAGAAACGACTGCGGTAATGCAAGAGATTAATAGAGATCTTTTCTTTCACTCCCACGCTCACACACACACACACACACTGACTGTTAAACACCCCTGCCGGGCTTTCACACCAAAGGCAAAAGTTGTTCACACCTTTTAGAAATCGCCAATTGTTTAAGTTAGGTGTGATGAGAAGGTTGTTGACTGTTGAAGGATTGTGTATTGGTTGGTTATTGTTGTTCATCACGATATGGAATTAAGTGTGGATGTGTGATCTCACGGTATATCACCCACTTAACAACTGCTTTCTCAACACAACTTTATTTTGTATTGGTTTATAGTGATATTAGTTTAACAGGTTACCCTTTTTATGAGATATCAGATTATGCATGACTCTGTGGCATCATTTCTTTGTCTCTCTCCTAAATCATGGATTTGCAAGGTGCACTTAATGCATGCACATGAAAAACCTTGAGTTCTACTCTCTTTTGTTCAGGATATATAGTACTGAGAATGTCTAGAAGCTGTTTGACAATTTTGTGTGGTGTTAAGATAGGATAAATCTTTGAGGCGATACAGCAATATGATGAATTAATCGACTTATAAACTTTATTCTTCCTACTATGGCGAACCTACATACACATTTCATTAAGACATACAGTAAACATTTAAAGAATAATAACAAAACAAAAATCACAACAACAGCAACACTAATTAAAAAGGATAAAACATTTTTATTAAATTGTTTGACCGCAGTGGTCCAAAAGGAGTACCGGCATCTCTACATCTTTCTGCGAGGATGACAAGAACGGGATTAAAGATGAATCAGATTCATCATAACAGACATTGAACAAGAACATGATTGTTTTACAAATACAAAACTTGTGAAGGGTTGTCAAGTTTCATTAAACAGTGGATGAAGTTTCACAATGCACTGTCATTATCTAGAGCTCAGTAGATGGCGCTAAAAGTTTAAAAATATATGATGTCAGGTTTATTTAAGTTCGTGGTTCAGAGTCCAACATTATAAGAGCAGTGAGGGCCATCTAGCGGCATTTAAAAATTAGGAAATTTTATCGTGAAAACGTCATCAACCGTTTAACAAAACATCATAAATGAATAAGTAAAAAAATAATTAAATCAAGTGGAAGTGATAGACTATACCATAAATGCTCATCAAGCTGAAGTTGTGGGTAATGTTTTAATAGGGCTGGCTATCATCAATACCGATACCTTCACTTTCATACTGGTTACTGAACGATACTTTTTTCAATACCAATTTAATAAGATCAATTAAAAAAAAACATTACGCATAGTACAAATCTTGAGTTAAACTTTCAACTTCAAGCTTAAGGATAAAACTTAATTCAAGTGAAAAAGAACACATACAAGCAAGTGACAAAACAATTTAATAATCACTGCATTTTATCTTATTTTGGCCAAAAGTGTATTCAGCAATAGAAAAAGTAGTACTGAGGGTTTGGACAAGATAAACACAATCGTACAAGCTGTTTAACTAACTAACCCAATAAACCCATAAAATATTGCAGTCAAACACATAGCATTTAAGCTAGTTATGAATGACAACACAGAAACATGTGAACATTACATAGGTGTTTATATCACTTGGTGGTCGGCAGACATCAATTGATCGTGACCATCGTGTGCATCCCAGTGCTATAGTCGGTGCCATCCCCAGGATATCAAGATCTACGATGTGAACATGTCAAGCTGTAAACATTATAGCCAATTACCGGCAGCATTACCAAGTCTTGGTCATGTGACTGGGTACCGAGACTTGGAACCGAAAGACCCAGCATTTCTTGATACTACTAAAGCATTTTAGTTCACAAGCCTGCTCTTGGACAACCCAGATTTCGTGGTATAATAAAACAGGATAATAACATCAATAATGAGGTCACCGGTTTTAACTGTTAATAAAGATATTGGATCTTTCTTATTTCCCGATTAGGTTTCAATACCTGGCTAAGATACAGTATGTGGTTTTTTTTTCCACAAACAACAACCTGTTGTTTCACCAATATTCATCATAGTCATCCCAACGACCTCCTAGTTCAGAGCACGACACTCCAGAGTGCAGCTATAGATTTCATTATCAGTCTCAGAAGCAAGCTGAAGCTTCTGAAAGATCCACTGACCCCAGAGTGTTCCCCTGATAGCAAAAATAAATCCACATTTTGACTCGGTATAGCTTCCTCCTTCAGATATTCTCCTTGTGTTTATGGCTCAGAACATGTGAGTGAAAAGTATTTTTCGGAGTTTTTAAATCCGTACTTTAAATTAGAAATATATATTTCAGCTTGAAATAAGTTAAAACAGTTATGTTGAGGTAAAACAAAGATACAGTTATTTTACTGCAGCTCCAATCACTCATTATTTATAAATAAAACATATTTAATATCACTTAAATTGATAGTTACTTCTTTTAGCTATAGGCAAAATGTACATCGATGCTATTGTAGCAAACGGAGGACACTTGTCTTTGTCTTCATCTTAGTCCAAAAAGATGCACTTAAAAATATCAAAATACCTCCATACTGCTCGTCTGTTTTATCCCTCTTGTATTGAAGTATGGACAAAAAAAATATTCTGAAAAACTTCAATAATTGTGTATATATTAAGCTTGTTTTATAGCAGAAGCTTCCAGTCTTTCAGCTTTGCAGCTCCAAGTGTCAGTTACCATGCCCAAGATTTACACCGATAGCTTGGGATCTTCCGCTAAATCCAGCTAAAAATCCAGATTTATTTAATTTGTTTCAAGGAATTACAGTCCAGCAGTATGAAGGTATTTGGATGTTTTTAAGTGGGTTATTTTGGACAAGATTTTTCCCTAAAACTCTAAAAAGCACACTTTAAATGCACATTAAAAAACAAGGTTAACAAGCAGATTAAGACCGAAATCTGGTTACATTCATATTCATCTTGCTAAATAATAAGAACCATGAATATTATTTATTTATTTAATTATCTTTTTTCTTGTGGGTACGTCACTTAGTAAAGTTGGAACTCTAAGGAAGCCTATTGTAATATAGTATTTCAAGGAAACATGCAGAGGTGTGTAGCGTCTTGACCTACATTCTCCTGGTTCAATTCCCGGTCAGTGAACAAAGGTTTTAGCGAATCATAACTCAAAGGCAGAGTGACTGTTACTGGGAGAACAATGCGTAGTGACTCACTGGGATCGCTCCCTCTCAAACTGCTCTATTTCATAACAAGAGAATACGGCGAACAATGATACTGATGATTCTAATTCTGTCATTCCGATGACGTTGTTACTGCTTTGCATGATTAAGATTTGTGACCTAAGTCCGATCACAGCTGCCAATAAAAGTTTTTATCATTTTTTTTGTGTTTTTCGCCAACTGATCATTCTTTTACATGACTTCTGCATGAACACGTTCATTTTATTATTAAAAAACTGCGACACCATTTCATCAATCATTTCTCTCTTACATTTTTCCAATATTCTCCGAGGCAGACGGAGAAAAGTGAGTCTCCGGGATAATGGTTTATTCGAACTCGTATACTCTCTGGCCGAGACCAATGATAACTATATAGCGTTGATATTTCATGAACCAATATGGTCACAGAGGAACTTGATGAACATATAAAATATTATGTGAACCATAAACTGAAGCTCAAGAGTGTGATTGCCCAGTTGTGGGCTTACATAAAAAAAGGTTACAGTTTACTCTTTGAATCGTAAGTTTTACTCTCATTCACGGGGATGTATAGTTAGAGGCCATGAGTTCAAATTGCCCTGCTGATTTTGATTTTCTCATAAATAATTCAACAGCTCTTTGAATATATTAGCATCACTGAATGTTTGTTTTTGTGTACATTTTGCACCTGTAATGGCAGTTTATAGCACATTAAAGCATTCATTTAGATTTTCTTTATCAGTATTTTAAGTAGATTTTCTTTCCAAATGCCAGATGCTTTTAGTTCACATATAATACTTGCATTTGCATTTGATTATATGTAAACTATTATCATCTGTGGTATTATGTTTGCAAACACACAGATATTAAATCTTTTTAATATCTATATTCATATCTATCTTAATATTGTTTATAAATATGTCCAGGGTAGAAGCAGAGGTTCTGGCATTAGAGAAGGAAATCTAGATTTCTGGACAATGTTTGCTAGTATTGGTGTTAAAATAAGGAGATATATCGCAATATTCTTTTTACAATAGTGCATCGATATTTGACAGCACTTTATTGATTTTCTTTTTTTTTTTTAAATGTTTTTTTTGGCTTTCAAATAATATTACATTTTTTACCATAGTTATTTTATGGTTTGCAGTTAAATAAAGCAATTTTAATGTACAATTGACATGCAAGTATAAACGGTGTTCATTTTTGTGTTGCAATTAAACTTCCGGCATCTAGATGGCGACAGTCATTACGTCCTCCGCCGAATAATAAAATCTTGCAAGATCCCGAAGAGAACCAGAGGATACAGTCGACTCCAGCAGCTGATCACATATTTTGGTTCAAAACCAATAAAAGCAGTTATGACTTTGTTAAAAGTCTGCAATGCTAGAGTCAAGTACTCGATCAAAAATACAAATATATCTTTGTTCCTACAGTATCGCAATATTTTGCAAACATTATACTGGTGTCCCTGTATCGTGATGTTTAGTGTTCTTGCCAATACACACCCCTACTTGCTAGTGATAAGCTTCCTAGTAGAGACTCGTGTTGTATAGCGATTATTGTTGTACTATACAGTGTATTTTTATAAATAAGACATTGTAGGATCAGAAACGACATTTGTACGACCCCAAGTGAACAAAAACTTGATGATATATGTGATTTATTCCTTTTACCTCGAAGTTCTTACCTTTCGTAAATGTGTTTGTCGGGTTAAAGATAAAAGGGGAAAAAAAAAAAGAAAAAGGTTTAGTCGGTCAAAAAAAATAAACTCCCCTTAAATTCAAGGTGATTCTAACAGCCAGTCTTGGTCGTCAATTCCCATCAATTTCCTCGCAAATGTTGTCGGACACGGTTAATCATTAGGTTGCTGAATACGTTTGGGCCTTAGGAACCGTAACTCGAGTGGAAGTCGTAAAAATAGAGGGAGAAAATAACATTATGCAATTATTTAAGAAACTATAGAAAGATATTTGATACTAGTTATTGAGTGTTTTACACACATTGTTGACTCTCAACATTTTTGGCAGCCAATTTTTAAAAGTATTCCCTTTGTGGGTTTGAGCTTCTGAACTTGTCGAGGTTGTTTTGTACACGTTATACTTTTGGCCAATGGATGAAACCCGATAATGAGAGCATGCTGTTGAGGATCCTGGGAGTCGCATCAATGGACCACCTGTCATTACCACCTTGCCTTTTTTCTTTAGTTCTTGCCCATATGTGCATGAGTCTTGTGGATTTGCTTCAAGCTCTATGATGAAGGCTAAATGTTCTGTGTCTTCTAAGGTACTAGAGGACGATGCTTTCTATTGTTGAGATGGTGAAACTCCTTGATGTGTTTAAGAAGTTAAGGCTTGAGTAATGGCATGAGGGTTCTGGAACAAGCATTGCTGAGGTAATTTTATTGTGTCTTTTTGGGCAAAGAAAATTGAATTTTATTGGCGACAGTAACATGGACTTAATGATGTCAATGGCTCGAAAAAAAGGAACAAATTACTCTCAAAATTCTCCCAACCCTTAGGCGACATGAGGGTGAGTAAAAAATGAGTCTAACTATCAACATCACATTTAAGTGTACTAGAGTTCTTCAAATAAAAAGGGGGACCTCAACTCCAAACTTTGTAGATAATGAGGGATTTTCTATGTCCCTATGTGGCCATGTAAACCACCTACCTGCTCTGGCTTTCTTTCATTCTGCGCTGCTCCTGACTGCAGTCTATTTTTATTTCTTGCCAGCTTGGCAAAGTTTCATGGTAGCATTTTTTGGACAAAGAAATTCCTGCATCCAGCTCCGAGCCCATCTGCGCCCTCACGTTCCTTCCAAGAGATGCCTTTCGAAATGACATCTTTCTCCAAACGATACCATCATCATGCCATCAGTCTGTGTGTGAAAAGACTCAAGGAAATGAATTGATATTAATCTGATAAAATTACCATGAAAGGAAATTAGATTTAGGGGTTATTAACGAGCGCCTGGTTTTAATTTTCAGATTCACATGTCAGATTTCCTCCTCTGTAATAATCCAACATTTTTAAGAAATTGATCCTTGAAATCAAGAAGTGAATCAACTCCCTTTAAATTCAAAGTCAGGAGAAAACACTCTTAATGTATGTGCTTTTTTTTTTTTTTTTGCTGCAGCTATTATTCTGGTACGGATCCAGATTCACCTGAAAATCTGGGTCATTACAGAAATAGCCTTGTGGCTCGCACTCCCGAGACGGTAACTCTGATGAATTGGTGGCTTCGGGTCAAAATGACATTGGTTAGAGCAAAAAAAAAGAAGGCGAAGACGAAAGGCAAAACATTCCGATGATCTCTTGTTTTTTATTTCCAGAGTTTGTTTACATCCTTGGCTATTTTTACCTAAATGACACTTTATTTTTGTTGATCCCTTAAGCAGACAAGATTTAGGGCTTTTGCATTTTCAACACCTTGATATAAAACACACTTCAAATATTCATGCAGTTGTGCAAGAAAGACATAAAAAGTGAGGTAAATATCGTATTTTCAATGCATCCTTGTTAACAGCCAACAATGAAATATCAAATAAAACTCGATGGCAATTAGTAATCCTGTGCTGTGAGATAAAATGTAAAAAATCAAATCTATATGTTTCTCTACGCTTTATATTCTAATGAAAAAGCATTTGTATGTGCTTCCACTCTTCTGTCTGTGTTTATTTGTTCGTCGGTTACTAAATAAGGTTATTAACCAATTTCGATGACATTTTCAGGAAATGCTGATAATGGGACGGAAAAGAGATGATTCATTTTCGGTGGTGTTTTGTGTTAGCGTATTATTGATTCAAAAAATGTTTTACCTGCAAGGTCTCTCCTCCATTTCTTTTTTTCATGCTGGGCTTTCAAGTCGCTAAGCAACGCCGAGATCAGAGTCTAACAAGAAACTAGGTATTCAGAGCATTTTCCTCGAGCTACAGAAACTTAAAGCATATGAGAATCGAAGCAACATTTTTCAAATGATATTTCTGTAGAAAAGCTGTTAACAAGACTGGAACAACTCCAACTACTGTATGTTCCAGCAATAAACACAAGGATGAGTGCCAATGTTTTTTGATAATTAATAAACACATCAACAAATGCATATTGACAGAAATTCAATAACAAATATCCAGTGGATTGTAATTGATCCAAAGATGGCAGGTAGATAATTGCAGCATTAATGTTTTCTTAGATCATTTATTAGAGATGTGAATCTATCCCTTAAACAGTATTCCAATACAAATCAAGATACATTGATTTCACTTACCATACATTTTAATACATCACAATCCAATTTAATGTGATTACATAGCAGTGCAGTCATTTTAATGATGAAAAATACTCATTTCCAAACAGATTGTTGCTTGATTTTCTTTAAACAATAATTTAAGACCAAACAATGTATTCATATCTTTAATGAATTTCCAATTTGTTTTGCTTCCTTTTTACACCCATGGTTAATTATAAACACGTTGTAAATGTGTTTCTTATTTTATGTGCGTGTTTAAACTAACCAGCGTTAATAGGCAATTACATTTCAGGAATTACCAGACATAATGTTAAAAGTCCACTACACAAAGGATTAAATATTTTTTTTATTGTCATTAGCAATAGGATAAAACAGTTCGGCGAAACAACATCAGAGCATAACCAACACTTAAAACAAAAGCAACAACAAAAACAATAATAACCGGAGTCACATTATTAATTGAAAGGTGTTGAAAAATACATGAACAATACTAGTAATAAATGATGAGTCTACAATGTAGGATCCCTGTTCGTGAGGTTGTTCTACTCTGTATGTTTCGGAGCCTCTTTCCAGAAGGAAGGTTGTTTGTTTGAATATCCAAGTTGAGGCAACCTTGATTAGAGCGAATCTTTGAACCGTTTCTGCAGGGTTTTTGAAAGATACAGTGTTTATCCGATATAAAGAGAACCAATGGAGGCTTCTGTTGCCTTGGTGCTGTGTTGCAAGGATAGTATTAATTTTCTAGTGTACCTTACTAAATTCTTAAAAACAACGAAAGTTCTCACTAGGGTTGTACGAAAAAAACGATACACCGCTGTATATTCATATTTCTTTCATGTTACTGTATATTATTTTACAATAAAAACAATTTTTCATAATCGTTTTATCGTTTAAAAAAAAAAAAAGTTTGGTATCAATTTTTAAAAAAGTGTTTGATTATTTTGGTGTTGATATTAAACTTCTGGCCGATAGATGGCGTTAGTCATTACTTCCTTGGCGGAAACTATCCAATTCCACAAGATTCTGGTGGTAATGACTGAGGATGAGAGGATACAGTTCCCTCCATCTGCTTTTAAAGTTGATCTTTTGACAAAATTTAAATTTCAGTTCTATTAATTTAACAAAAAGAAAGTGGAACAATAACTAAATCAGTGTCTACTAAAACTGTTCCAAAACAAAGTGAAATATATCCAATTCAGTGTTATGGAGATCTGAGTATAGGAAATTGTCTAGTTGTGACTGATACGTGGTACATTTTATGAGGTATTTCTTAACCGACCTGCTGATAAAATAAAATACATAGAGATGCATGAGGTGGAGATATAAAGACAACAAAAAAACCAACAACATTATGATTAAAACCATGCTATATAAGGTAATTCATTGCTACTTCTGACACATTTAATTTCATGTGTACATCATTGGTATATTTAACCCCACATTTATGTGCACTCATTTGTATTTGTGAAAACTGACATAGGTGCATCTGACTGTGAGGCACATGTGTTGTGTTTTATCACAGCGTTGAATGACACTCCAACTTATTTTGGCCAGTGGAAATTTCCACTTGATCTAAGTGTTGAATGATATAATGCTGCTGGATGGAAATGGTTATCTGAGAGTAGCAGGAATGAAGTGGGGATCAGAGAGGATAAGAGCGAGGGCTGAAGGAAGAGGTTAGATTGAAACAAAACAAGAGGAAAATGGTCGGGTTGGAGCAAGGTAAGCCTCGATAAGCCCTTTTGTCAAGCATGCTCTGGGCTGGAGGACGTCAGTCAAAAAGAATTGTGACTACTTTCTTCCATTCCTGCTGTGGATTTCCATTTCTACAGCATTACCAAAACCACAGACAGAAATCAAATATGACTGGATTCCATCCTGGAGTTTTTTGTACTGCTTCCTTTGTGTTAAGATTTTTCTCTTGAGCCAGAGCCCCCCTGCCTTGTTGAAAATTACTAAATGATTCAATGCTTTCTGACACACTTGAATTTAGAGGCATTCTCATCTCACATTCTCTTTAATCACACCCTCTTTTCAGTCCTAAACCTGCAGCATCCACATTTAAGATTCCACAGAGCCCTCATCTTCGCAGCAAACGGTAACAAAAGCCATTTATTGCCGAAGCCTCCCGCCCTCAATGCACAACACACGCTGTGCGTCGGGCCTTTCACGCTTTCGGGTCTCCCTGTTTGCTTTGCCATGGACAAATATTTGCTGGTGTATTTACCAATCTCATTTTCAGCCGTATTCTCCTGTCAAGTGTGACGTTACTCCGCTGTTGAGCTTCACAATGTCAGGTCTTGTTAATCTTTTCACCATCATTTCATTATTCAAAGGTAAACCACTGAGAAGGGGTCTCAATCCTGTGATGTTCCTGTTGTAATGATACGATTTAACATAATAATATCAAACACTAGAACTTACCTAAGAGTGCAGGCCTTCTGCCAAGCTGTACATTTACACACACAATGTGATTTATTTAACTTTAGGATTTGTAATATAACTGATTGCAATGAGCTCAACGTGACAGTGGATAGTTTTCTTTAATACTTATTTGCACAGCGTTCACAGTAGAAGAACCACATTATGAGCTAGCACTTAATCTTCACCACAGAGAGTGACGAATGGGAATTAAGGAAATTGTGGATTCCAGATTGTAAATCAGAATATCAGAAAATCCAAACATGCCTTTTTTTTTCCTGTTAACAACGGTTAAAAAAAAAATCAGTATCAGAATTCTTAGTTAATACCAATATTAGTGGAGTGGGTCCACTAATTCTGAATTTTTTATGGTACACTGTGCAACAATAAAAACTAATAACAGAATACAATTTACAATTCAGCTATTTACACAGTGCAATTACATTACTAATTATTTGGCTTGGACACCAACGGATAAAGGCAGACAATCCAAAAACATCCTTGTTTGAAGAAATATAATATTGTATATAAATTAAGCGATATAATATAGTATATTATATGTAATAGTATATGTCTACATGGTGTTAAGAAAAGGTCAAACTAATTCTATAATTACTCTAGTACTTAATTTAATTTAAAGGATAATATTCATTATATCCAATAACCAATATTTCTTTCCTTCTTAAGTAATGGTTTACTTAATCTTCAAACATTATTGCCAAAGTAAGCTCAAAAAAGATTGGTAGGGATCCTAAGAGATAATAAATAAAATAATTAATTCATTTTGCTAATACATACTTGAAATCTGTTAAGTTATTTGTGTTATTCTGTATTATTTTTCCCCTCTTTTCTTTGTCAACTAAAATCAGTTGGCTTTTTATTTTACATTGATAATGAAGGTTAATAATGTGTATTTCATGTAATTCCTCGTATTTGCTTTCCTCATAAACTATATAAATGAATATTCTATATCCGATAAATCAAAACATTTTCAGTAAAATACTCGATTATTGAAATAATCACTAGCTGCAGCCTTGGTCCTAAATTAACTTTGAGGCGGTTGTGTCTGGCATATGCTTTTATAAAGACTAATTGCTTAGTGATGTTGTTTTTTTTTCAATTATTTGCAACATTGCCCAAAGAAAAAACAAAACAAACAATGCCCCAAACAACGTATTCAATATATGTTCTTTGAAACTGAAAATGGCTTCAACTTGCTTCACTCTTTGTGAAATAATTCGCAGAGACAACAATTGTTTAATCTTGTCGACTGAAAAAACACAAATGGAAAAAGTAAACCAAACATCTGAGAGACTTTGTTTGCGCCATTCCTATTGATCGACCGAGAGTCTCAGTATCCTGAGCACACACACACGTTCTCGGAGCACCCATACACTCCTCAGGCTCTATTCTAATGATACCCATGTGATTTAGAGTGGATCCGTGATCAGTGTGTAAAATAAATCCCACGCTGACCTAATAAGCCTAACAATCCTCGCTTTTCTCATGTGGTTTTGAAGGGAGGCTTCGGGAAACCTTATGACATGAGATGGGAGATATGACATTTTTTCTTCAGGAAAGTGTGACGCATCTTGATGAACAAATCTTTTTTTGTGTGTCGCCTGTTTTAGCAAATGAACGACAAACACTCAGTAGTGGGTGTAACATGGATGATTAGGAGAGTAATCCCTGAGATTCAGTCAAGATCAGTCAGATTCTTACTTAAAGGGACAGTTCTCCGTAAATTAAAATTCATTTTCTACTCACCCTTATGCCGACTATGGCACGATGGTCGCAAATGACTTATTTTCTTTGTCTTCCTCGTCCAAAAAGACACTTAAAAATATACAAATACCTCCATTGACAAGATAAATTGTTGTTAAATTTTTATTAAATCTATATATTACATCACAGGGACGTTAAAAAGAGTAGTATGGTGGTAGATGGATGTTTTTAAGTGTCTTTTGGACGTAGAAATTTGGCTCAGTTCACGATCATCATATGGACATACATTTATGCCTCCAAAATGACATGTGTTACTCTGAAAATAATCCAGACCTTTAGTTCGGATTGTGTATCGAACTTCGGTTCCTTTTGTGGCACCGACCCAAATGCCTCGGCAGTACTGAGTATTTAAAACATGCTTTGTGTGTCCGTGCCAATTGTCGATTCCCCAGCATGACCAAAACTTGATCGTTTCTGGATTTGAAAATGAAAATAAGTAACCGCCAGATTGATTATTCACTTGTTAGCAACTATTCTTTTGCACTGGAGATCATTTCTTATGTTTCTTTTGGTAAGAAAACAGCTTGTAGTTGGAATTCAACAAAGATTTAAAAAAAAGAAGAAAATCCTAAGATTTGTACTATGTGTAATGTCTTCTTACGTAACAGTAACCCTAAGGTGGATTTTGGATGAATTATCCTTTTAAATAAATACCTGAACAGTTAATTTACCTGTTCATTTTTGAGCAAAACACAATTTTAAATAAATGTTTTTAACTAAAAAATAATGTTGATGGCTTCGGCTAGAATCTATCCATTCAAAGATAAAACACTGTTTTGGACAAACAAATTGTCAGATCCTCAGTTTACCCTTTAATCTGAATAGTAGTTACTCTTCATACTCGCAGTGAAACATAAACATTGTTTAGGATAGAACACAAACAAAGAGCTTGGATGTAGTTGTGAATGTCTCATGGAGGATATGTATGTAATCTTGGGGCAACAGGGCCGGAAAAAAACAAAAAAACAATTCAAAGCCGCATTTGCAGAGAGAGGCCCAAGGACAGTAGCAAATTTCCTAAATCCCTGGTAGACACAGAAAGTTAAGACAAGCAGTATTGCCGTAAAACAAAACGCAACCCATTTATCTGAGCATCCCACACAACCCCTGGCACGGATTTTCAGCCCCGAGCATCCACAGCTACCAAATCTTCTGGCAGCCTCTGACGCAGATATTGATTGGAACAGTAAAAATCCCACCAAGGAATTCTGAGCTGAGCTAACTTCCCAAAAGCTCTCGCTTAATAGCTCCGACACTCAACTGCATGTTTTCAAAAATATTGTGAATTAGGAGATATTGTTTTTCATTGATTTTTTTTTTCTCTGTTTTGTACTCCCTAGACAGGCAAGTTTTGAGGTGGTATATGACATTAGGTGTTTATGGATTGTTTGACAAAATCCGTCCTTTGATGAGGATTTGTACCCTCAGGAGATGGAGCAGAGACGTTGTTCTATCAAGAGTAAAATGCCTTTTTGAAAAAAACAAAAAAAACAAAAAAAGGGCCGTCTCTCATCATTAGATCTAAAGAACTTAATCCCGCACAGAGGCGGCTTTCCTTTTTCACTGAAAACCATGTCTTTGTATCTATCACATATGGATTTCCTTTGTTGTGTTCGTCTGCATACCAAGTTGCTGATGCTAACATCTTGAGGCAGAGAGCAATCTCAACCATCTCGACTGCACTTAAGATTATCCCAAGGGCACAGACGCCACTTCTTTTCTCGGATCTATTTAGAGGATAATATACAAGTGACAAAAAACAACTGTTTTACAAGAAGTAAAAAACAAATCAGTCATTCATTCATTTAGAATAGCTTATTCAGTATTGTGCAGACAGACCTTCACTTTGACTTTGAAGCTGCTAGAAAATATAAAAATAATTGTTAATAAAAATGCATTATATTAATTACTGAAGTCAAATATATAAATCCTGATAGATTGTGGTTTACCCTTCGTGTCCTTCAAATAGCGATTTCTTTACAAATTCATGCTATTTCATATTTAAACTACCTTGTTATAACTTGTTGTTTTAGAAAGTGATATCTAAATCCAGACTTTAAAATCCAGACTTTTAACTGCTAAAGATGGTCTGCGGTTTGTAATCCTAATTAAGTGTTGTTGTTTTTATCGTGTAACCTGTTTTATCAAGTGTATAATCTTTTATTTGGCACATTTAAAAACAAACTACTCAAGTGCTAAAAACATCATCTCTCCACAAGCTAGTGTTTGTGTTCTTCCTTTGTACCACAGGGACAAGTGCTCAAAAAAACAACTCCAAAGGCTATGTTTTAGTGACTGTAATGTAATGCGTTATTAGACCTTGTAGTCACATGAAATATACCAGCATTGATGGAGCTTGAGGGGTCCTTAAGGTAGAAAACAACCATGGCCTTGTTCTTGTTCTTTCATATTCCTGGCGAGAATTATCCACACAAAACCATGTTTTTTTTCTCCATGCGAGTACGGGCTTTAAACACAGAGGAATGGCTTTTAAAGTGGCACCGTTTAAGGCATAGTTTAGATGTCAGCAGCTATATGAATAAGTAATATGCCCTGAAGTTACGTTTGATGTATTGCAATCTGATATGGGTTGAACTCACGACAACACGAAGATATTAGAGGGAAAGCATTGGTTTGGCCCTCAGGTAGTTAATGAAACATGGGCCAGTGTGTGTGTTCTTCATTTTTTCGATAAATACAGGTATACTTGATGGCCACTTGGGTCCTCCTAAGGGGCCCCTAATAGCGGCACTTAGCTGGATTTCTCCCTAATAATAAAATGATCCTACTTTATATTATCCCTCCTATTCCCATCTTTACAGTATATAATCCTTGTTTTTTTTACGGTCATTTTACTTACATTATTATTTTTCAAAATGACCGCCTGTGTTCCTCAGAGATACTCACCTATTTATACTGTTATTTGTGGCTGATTTGCTTTTCAGATGGTGATAAACACATCTCTTTCCTCAGGCTTCTTGCTATGGAAATTGGAAATTGCACGAGAATATTTCAAGAATATATGCCTCTTTTAAGATCATACACACATAAAGCATACAGGATTCAACTTGTTTGTGTACATTTTTGGGCTTTTTAAGCCTTGTGTAATCTCAGGGTCAAAGTGAACAACCTCCCTGGCTTCCAGAAATACATATGCAGGGGTGGAGGTTGTTCACCTTGACCCGGATACAACACAAGGGATACCACAAACATATTTGTTTTGGGGCCTTCAGCACACCTTGACCCTAAAATAACACATGAGTTAAGTAATGTTTTTGTTGTTTAATGTACCTGACAGATATTTTCATTGTTTTATTTTGGGAAAATAGTTGCAAAGCTTGGGTTAAGATGACCTACTGTACTGTGTTATTATCTGTCTTGGGCATAGTGGACAGGTGGAAAAAAGCCCTCTTGGATTGATGGATTTAAAGGAACACTTTAGCTATTAGCTTTTTCTTCCGCTCACTGCTGCCGTTGGAATCAAACTGACTTGACAGCAATCTATCAAAAATGTAACCAGGAGAGGACGAGCAAAAAGGCCAAAATATTCTTCTAGTGTTTGGTATGACCTACTTCTTTGGTGAGAAATGTCATCATTTGATTAAATATCACTGATGTAAACAGTCTATTTACAACCAAGCGCCACACTGTTGGGTGTACTTAGCGTTGACTGAATTAAAAAGGCGTTCGTTCTGGGATATATAATAGCCTTTCCACCGCAGAAAACGACCTTGAGTAGCCTTACTACGCTTCACAGTCTGAGCATGTGTGTGTTTGGCACCGTAGTGGCTCACTCTTGTCTTGTAGGAAAAGTGTGGCGATGTGTCTTTGAATAATGTCCTGCAGGAGACACTCTAAGTGCAACGTCTAGGACTCAGGCGTCAGCAGTAATTTCGGGGCAATCTCTCCTCTGTGTGCAATGGCATGGGAGATATTACAGCATTAGAACGCATGAATTATAGCCTTGTTGTTAGCTCAATGTCAGAAGTCTGAGCGTCTTTCTAACACTAGCATGAAGGCATGGTCTAAAGCTTAAAAAAAACAACACATCCTCTGTTTTGACTATGCCTGGCTGTGCAAGCTCTTTAGGACCTGCAATAAATTTAAGCCAATTTCACTGAATGGTGGTAAAAGTGAATTAGGATGCCACATCTGTCAAACTGTTATAAGCTTAAGGCAGCTCCTCTGTTAGCTCTGAGAGCTGAGTAATGCACGACTACAAAGCCAGGTAGGAAGGAGGATTCTGTATCGTTGCAAGCGGATCTCTGCGTTTCCCAAAGAGAGGACGAAGAAAGAGAAAAGACTGACCGGTACAACAACAAAGGATGCATTACCTAATAGATTTGGCAGAAATACAAAGTTCAGGGTGGTCTGATAAAGCTGGGTTACAGTACTTTAATCAATCACAGGGAACACGAGCCAATTTAGGAAGAAGCCTGACATTCAAGATAGGCTTTCAGACAGGATTAGAAATAGTGAATGGTGAAAATATATATATGCCAGGGTTAGCGAAGAAGACTTGTCAGGGAGTAGTTTTCCATCTGAACATGGGAGCGCATGTGTGTTACCTGAAAATCTCTCTTGTTGCATTTGTTCAAAGAGCCTTCCTGTCTCTTTCCCGTTTACCTTCGCCAAGGACATTATGTTTTCATCTGTCTGTCCATCTGACTCTTACAAATTTAAAACCATTCAGAGATCCAAAAAGATCCAAAGGATAGAAATGTTCTGTTCTCAGCGGGTGTGTGTGAATCATCGGTTGAAGTAAAGAGACAAGAGGCATTCAGAATACTGTTTTTTTGTCAGTGAGGTGGAGTTCTCTGTTGTGTTAATACGTGGTATGAATGAAATACTAAATAAATAATAGCATCAGCGATCATCTGGATTCTGGAACGTCTTGAAGGACTTGAAGGATTTTACTGCTGCTGCTCACACATCCTACATCAGGTTGTTTTTTTTTATAACTCAGCGTGATTTTACACTTATGATAAAAAAAATATATCTAAATGTCCTTTTGTTATTGTTTTAGGGTTGCTAGAAAACATTGCTGGATTAAAAAATCCGAAATAACTAGAAGTGTCGCCATGGCCGTCTCTAAAGGATTCGATACAGTCAGGAAATGACCTTTTTTTCTCCGATGAGCCAATACAACTGAATCACATAAGTTGTTTTAGAGTTTTTTTTTACTGTCTTTATAAGGTCATGTAAAATGAGATAATTGGCGGAGATAGGGATTGTCTTTTCTAGTGTTGTAGATGGAAAGTAAGGATCTTGTATCAACAAAAAGCTCCTTATGGGTCATTTTTTATACAGGTTGGGACTTCAGAAAACAACATTTTACACATTTGGGAAACATTTGTTTGCATTTAGATGGTCTGTTAGATACTTTGTTTTTCCAACATTATTTTCCATTATCAGAGACGCTGATTTGCGGCCTTGTAACAACTTTTCGTAATAATAATAGGTTGAATTTTACAGTTTTTTTGAGACTTCAGGAAACATTTTACACATTTGAACAACATTTATGTGCGTCATCTGTATCCAGATTTTGTATAACCCCTTTGAATAGTGTCCAAAATTGGATATAAAATGGGCAGTATAAAGCATTGGGCTGTAGCCTTTTCATCACACCCTTATCACGTATATTTCTGGATCTCGTGCCACTCAACAAACAACAGTATTCCAAATAAAATTGCATCAAAAATCTATTTACTTCTCAGTTTGGCTTTTTCAGATGTTAGGCAAGGGTAAGCCTGGCCTTCAGCAACCGCTCCACAGCGTGATCAATACGAATAAGCTGCAAGGAAGTGTGATAGTGCTGGATGGTTCAACTGTGGTGACTGATATCACCTCTTTAATCCCTCAATCTCTTCTCCAAATCCAGTTGAAAGTTGCTCGGAATTAGCCGTAATGTGGTAATTAGGGATTTAATGTGGCATTCCATTAATACATATTCATGAGTATACTGAGTAGAACTTCCCCAATTATTTGTCAGGCTTTGAGGTTTTCTTCCTCATGGAATAATTTTAAGAACTCATTAGAATATTAAAATGAATCTTAATTTAATTAACAAATACGTAAGGGATTCCTAATGCAGCTGATTGGTATTAGCTGGAGATGAAAGGTTTGTCTCAGGAGCAAATCTGCAATCACTTTGGTGCCTTCAGTATATTAAACAGCGTTGAGCAACAGGGTTACCTTTCTAATAAAGGGTTGTGTGGACCAGGGGCGTTGAAACCTATCAACAAAGGGCCAACATTTAAAAACTCAAACAAAAGTCATGGTACAAACAATACTTATGTTTTACAATAAAAGTCCAAACAGAATTTCCTGTGTCACTGGATTTAACTGTTTTACATATAGCTGCACTTTACCTCTTTGCTCTTTTTATTTGTACTTAGTTCTTGCTTTTAGGAAAATTGCTGTACATTCTGTTGTCTGCTGTGTACACCAACCTTATTTCCCGAAGGGATCTCCAAAGAGATTAATCAAGTAAATCTACCTAATACTATATAACTAATAATTGGTGGAGTTTTGAGTTTTGACACCTATGGTTTAGACCATGGTTGCCAAACCTAACCATGCAATGACCCCTAAACACCATCATCCTTCATGGCCGGTAGCCCCTTTCAAAACACAACAAATCCTTCTAGTTATGTAAAGAAACATCACATTTCAGAGTGTATTTCTTTATTTTTATTCAGTCATGTAAAGCATAGGAATTTATTAACATGTGTGTTTTCAGTACTCCCTATTTCCATTAACACTTGTTTTATCTCTAGGGTCAAGATGACCCAAAGGAAATGTCGTCACCTTGATCCAGAGGCAACACAAGGGATACCTCCAGACATTTATTTTTGGGCCTAAATAGACCCTAAGATAACACAAGGGGTACATAACTATCAACGGATAAGCACTGTACAAAATAAAATAGTTGACACAGAATATGAAATTGTCACAATTGGAGTGCTTATTGGAAAACATTGAGAATCCATAGATTAAGGGTGTTTATGTGTCAGAGCAAGTTATTAAAAATCTACATTTTATGTTATATTATATTGCGTTCTACTCTTCCCTCGACCCTTCTGAGGCCCCTCCTAGGGCCCCCTACCATTAAAAACTACTGGTCTAGTCACATTTCTTAAACTTTATTCTAGCATTTATTCAGGTTAATTGGTTTCTTCTCCCGTAAGTGAACCTATAGTGACACAATTAACATTTATGTTGTATTACAAAACCCGCTCATTCCAGATTAAGGCGATTCTCCAAGAAAATATGTTTTTCAACGGCTAATCAAGCCTTGTGATTTCATGAATATTAAAACACTATTAATTTCCAAAGCACCTCTTACTCGTAGCTGTTAAAGGCGGTGTGGCGCGGCATGTGTCGGCCCGGTCTGGGTGTTTATTCTGAAGATGAAGGTCACACCCTCATTAGTGCCGCAGCATCTTTTTTGATGTTGTGATATACATAGTAATCGAGTGCCGCTCACAGGGTTGTTAATGTTGACCTTTAGTTAAAAGCATTTCACTGGGTCGTTTCAAGACTTAATTATACTCCCATAAAACTCACAGCGTGATCTACAGTGGACAGACCCCTCTTGATCTGTTGTCATTAGGATACTCCGACCCTGTAAATAGAGCTCATGATTTCTCATTGTAAATGAAACACTAGTTGCAGTTGAGTTAAGGTTAGACTTATAAACTACTGTATTGGTGATAAATATTGTGTAAACGTAGTCTCGGCAGAGTTGAGCAACACTTGGACATGTACATTTGCATTACAATGTTGTTTTTCCAGAATCAGAATCAGACTAATATTGACATTATTAGTGTAGACTCAGTCTAAACTAATAATGTCAATATTAGAGGGTCCGCTTATTAGAGATTTTCTTTGGTCAATTGTGCAAAATCAAACATTAAGCTATAAAGTTAATACAATAATGTTTACAATTTTGGCTATTTATAAAGTGCAGTTGTGGAAGTGGAGACAATTAAAACATGTTTGTATTCATGATTCTTATTGCAGAGGGGAAGAAGGAATTGTTGTGGTGGAAGGTTCTGGTCCTGATGGAACGAAGTCTCCTGCCTGATGGCAGAGGTGTGAAGAGTCTGTGGCCAGGGTGAGAAGGGTCGGCTGTGATCCGACCTGCACGTTTCTGGGTCCTGGA
Source organism: Callionymus lyra (assembly GCF_982586985.1). Lineage (NCBI taxonomy): Eukaryota > Metazoa > Chordata > Actinopteri > Syngnathiformes > Callionymidae > Callionymus > Callionymus lyra. Next base: position 12,396,922 of record NC_141826.1, read on the forward strand.
GAGATGGTAGTTTACAGCCGATCACCTTCTCAGCTGCGTGCACAATGCGCTGCAGTCTGGCTTTGTCCCTGGTGTTGGCGCTGTCATACCGCACGGAGATGGATAAGGTGTGGGTGGACTCGATGATGGCTGTGTAAAACTGCACCAGCATCTCTTCAGTGTTTCTTCAGCTGCCGCAGGAAGAAAATCCTTTGCCTGCTGGGCCTTCTTGGTGAGGGAGCTGGTGGTCTGCGCACCCACTTGAGGTCCTGCGAGATTGTGGTGCCAAGGAAGTGGAAGGAGTCCACGATGGAGAAGGGGGTGGAGTAGTCAGCAGGGGTGAGGGGCGATGGTGGGGATGTGACTTTCCTGAAGTCGACGATCATCTCCACTGTTTTCTTGGCCTTCAGCTCCAGGTTGTTGCTGCTACACCAGCCGATCCACCTCCCTTCTGTAGGCGGACTCATCCCCGTCTGAGATGAGTCCAATGAGTGTGGTGTTGTCTGCAAACTTGATTAGTTGAACAGACTGATTGGCTGTTGGTCTACAGGGAGAAGAGCCAGGGGGAAAGTACAAAGCCTTGAGGGGGATCCATTGTTGAGGGTCCGGTTGTCCAAGACAGTTGTACAGAGCCTCACATGCTGGCTGCGGTCTGACCAGGAAGTGTATGATCCACATGCAGAGGGAGTCCGGCACATTTAGCTGGTAGAGCTTGTCTTGGAGCAGAGACGGGAGGATGGTGTTGAATGCAGAGCTGTAGTCCACAAAAAGTATCCTGGCTTAGGTTTCTGGGGAGTCCAGATGCTGTAGAATGAAGTGGAGGGTTAACTGCGTCGTCTACAGACCTGTTGGCTCTGTAGACGACCTGCAGTGGATCCAGGAGGGGTTCAGTGAGGGTTTTGAGGTGCGGCAGTACCAGGCCCTCAAAGGATTTCATGACTACAGATGTCAGCGCCACCGGCCTGTAGTCAATCAGTCCAGTGATCCTTGGTTTCTCGGGAACAGGAATGATGGTGGAGGATTTGAAACAAGACGGGACGTGACAGGACTCCGAAGACGTGTTAAAGATGTCCTTTGGAGTCGGCCCACTGGCACATTGTTTCAGAGTGGACGGGGAAACATCATCTGGTCCCGGAGCTTTCTGGGGGTTGAGCTTCTTGAAATGTCTGTAGACGTCCCTCTCCAGGACTCTGGGGCAGTGGTCTCATCCATGCCTGTGCTGTCCTTTGATGGAGTGGCAACAGCGGTGTTGGAGGTGGTGGAGGGGATGATCAGAGAGGTGTCAGAGATCACAGAGGTGTCAGAGGTGTTGAGTGCAGACCGACGTTCAAACCGGCAGTATTGTGTATTCAAGCTCTCAGCAAGGAGATTGTTCAGGGCTCGGGGGGCTCGAGGCTTGTAGTTGGTAATGCTCTTCAGCCCTTCCCACACTGCTGCCAAGTCATTGGTCGGTAACTGCTGCTTGACTTTATTTGAACGTACCACTTTAGCTTCCTTCAACTCCTTCCTAAAGCGGTACTTCAGCTCCTTGCAGCGGTTCTTGTCTCCATTCCTGTGAGCGGCTTTCTTCTCGCGTCAAATCTGGTTGAGTTTAGGTGTGAACCAGGGTTTGTCGTTGTGATAACACACAGCTTTCCTCTTGCGTTTTCTCCCTCTTTTGGTCAAAAAGAGGACCAATTCTGATGCAGGCAATAAAAAAATTGATAATATTCCCATTGGAGCATTAGACCATATGTTGAGTAGTTCAAAACAAACAGCAGAATTGTAGACACAATTCTAATTGGTACTTAATTATCGCTAACAAACCGGGTTGTTCTCGTTATATAATTTACCGTATTTCAGTGCACCGTATAAGCCCTATGTATTCATTCAGGCCTTTTTTACTGACCTAAAATCGATTTTATATAGATAGATAGAAAGATAGATAGATAGATACTTTTATTTATCTCCGTAGAGAAATTCACAATTCCAGCAGCACCGGTTACAGATAAACATGTCTAAAAATAGAAAAATAAAAAAGCAGGAATACAAAGTTTTCCAAACTTTTGGGAATATTCAGAGAAAAAAACAATAACATAAAACGACAAACAGGCAGGATAATGACTTAAAAAATACCAATATTAAGATATATAAAAGAAACTATTTACAAAAAATGAAATTACAGAAGGCAAAATAAAAAAAAATCTGAGGAATACATTACTAAGATAAACAAGATAAGCTATAAACACAATGTAATAAGTAGAGAAGGCAAAAAAAACAAACAAACAACTGATATACAGTATATATCTCAGTTTCTATATTGTATTCTATATTCTATATCATAGATCAGTGGTCAATAGCAGGTGTGTGCACTCGCATGCATGTTTGTATATTGGTGAAAAATGAATGCATATGGTATCTTAATATGAAGAGAGAGTGGAGGAGAGAAAAATATTGGCCTCACAATTGTCGAATGGTGTTGAAATCATGGAAATAACTCTGATTTACCATGTATTTTATTGTTGGACCAATTTAAAGTTTTTTTTTTTGCAGCTCTCGTCCCCGTTTTCCTCTTGACCTGATCGAGTTGCCCTCACCCCTAAAGCATTGATTTACACATTGATACACAGCGGGTATCGCCTACGTGACCACGATACCACCGACTTAAATCAGTATAAAGGACAAGAAAAGCTATTTAGCACAGAGTCAATAAGAAGCATAGGAGCTGATCTATCGGAGACACACAGTAGTGATGAATGAACCCTGATCGTTAGAGGTTTACTCCTGAATGTAATTACTAGACAAGACTCCGCTCTTTGCAAACCCACCACTCCTCCCATTATATCAGTTAATCTGGAGTAGTTGCTTCATGAAAAAAAAAAAATGCTTCCCTCCTCCCCAGTCAGGCCTTTGATACCGCCCATCAACTCGGATCAATATTCAGAGCACCGCATTCAATTGCAGACATTACTTATATACTTAAAGTGTTCAATAAAGACTTTACGTGGGAAAATACAGATTCATCTTAAAGTGTATCATCCCTTATCAAATGCGGTCTCTTTTTTAGGTGGTAAAATAAGATCTCTGATTGGCCGCTGGTTGACAAGAGGCAGTTTAACCGAACAATCATTCACCGCCATGTTTAGTGTTTATCATAAACTTTATACACGTCTTCATAGCAGAGCTGCTCAGGCAGCCGTGCACTTCGCCGGATTTTTATTAGTGATGTATCCCAGAAGGCTAAAAATCCATCCTCCTTTGGACTGTAAGCCAGAAATTGATGTTAGCGCTGCCATGTTATACGTGCCGTCCTCACAGTGATGGAAATGAGAGGAGCTGCAGGAAATATCTGCCAGATTCTCCGTGGTATGTTCAAGTATCCACTTCTTGAATTCAATCATTCAGCCGTGCTCTGAAATCTTCTGCCACTTCTCGGGTGCCGGCTGATTTGCCACAGGGCCTTGTAACTACTTAAACAATCCCTCAGTCATTGTCCGGGCTGAAAGATTGATAATAAAATTTACTGTGCACACTCACTTTGTCCATCACACTGCTATGCTAACATTAGCTAATTAACACCACCTCCTGTTATTAGTCTTGTGGATATACAATCATTACAAAATGGCCTGTTAAAAGTGTTACATCAAACAAACGGGATTTGCCCAGAACTGTTAGTCATCCACATTTGCCGGAACACATATTTTAAACAAAGCAACGTTAGACAGTTGTTTTCGGTTTGTAGATGATATTGTAATTTGTTATTGTGCGTCTCCTTAATTTGCAATTCACTGCACAGTTCAGATCGTGTGGTTTTCTATCATGTGTTTCTCTTTATTAAAAGTCAAACTACATCTTCCAGAACTCCAAAACTGAGCAAAAGGTTATTGCATTACTCTCAAAAATAAATGTTATGTTTCTTGATCCTGTTTAGCCTGAATTTATTTAAACAATGACACTAGCAGGTATTTTTAATTATTCAGTTTGTTGCCCCATGATAATCATAACACATAATAAGTTTATATGATTTTATTTGTGTATTATAATTTCTGTAGTATACATTAATTTAACATATTATATTTATTTTAAAGGGCAACTAATGTGAAAATCCAACTCTTCCTCTCCAAGATGCAGTAAGTCCCTCATCATGACTAAGTTAGTACTTCATAAAGTTCTCCCCCATCCGAAATGTCAGCGAACAAGAGGTTAAGAAAGCAGATTCCATTATAATGTCATAATGGCTTCACTCCTCCTCCAGCCAGCTGTAGTCATGCCCTGCTTTGTTTATACAACGAGTCCCTTGGAGGTGGAGACTTCATGTCAGCCTCTTTAACTTTCTTCCCCTTGTTTTGTTTCATTTGTTGTCTTTCTCTGCTCAACCTTTGATTATTCTTTCCTATGCTTTTACATAATTTTTCTCTCCCTTCTGATTGTATCATTCTCTACATCCTATTCTAAGATTCTACACTAAAACAGAAAGTGCTACAACACCGCCTAACTGACTGTGACAGTACAGTTTCGAATGATTATATAGAGCGAGAAATGCTATTCAGTGTAGAGTCAATACCAAGAGAGAAATACAATACTGATGATTTAACTTGAATAAATTAACTGAGGTTTATTCCTAATTGTAATTACTAGACTGGAAATCTCACATCTGCTCTTTTGTGGTTCTCTTGCAAAAGTGTTTAACAGAAATAACAAGAAACGGAAACTGAATGAAAGTCCAATATGTCCACTTATTCTGGCAGATGCACCAAACTTATTTCAAACACACATGTGTTAGGTAATCAGGATTGTACCATAATTAGGAAAATAAACATTCTGGCACCCGTTGGAAGTCCAAGAAGCCAATATCACTCAGGATATGTTCATGTAGAATGCATGAATATGAAGACAAATTATGTATATGTCCTGTCAATAGTCCAGCCCTTAATAAAAATTGATGGAGTTCAGTAGTCAACAGTGTTTTTTCATTGTTTTCACAATTCTTGCTTAAAAAGATTAATTGTTTAATATCCAATATTCTTTAATATTGTTGCAAAATAATAAGATATTTTCATTGATTTGAGTTTTGATTTTGCGTAAAATTGTATTTCAAGCAGGTCGAGTTAAACCTTTAGTCTTGTTGTTCGTTTGATCCTCCTGAAAGTCTTTCTAGTAACAATGTTAAATGTAATATTGTGGATTGTTTTTCTCCCAAAGGTATTAACCTAAATCACAAGAAAAATAAATTAGTATATAAATCTTTATACTCTTTTTGGACAAGGCGCCATATTGAGGACAAAAGTATTTATGGCAAGGGTCTCAAATGACTAGTATTTCTTGTAGTCGAGGTTGAGGGCCAGTCAAAGTGTATATTTGCTAAACTGTCGATGAGAGGAAGTGTGAGTTTAATTGCTATATTACACATTTGTGTATAATTATCTTTGTGTTTGTCCATCTTTACCAAACATTGTCAACAAATTTCTGACTGTTATATTCTTATTGGAAATCTCTGTATTATTGTTGAAGCTGCTAATCTTCCTCATCTTATCTTAGCTACTGATCTTTATAGGTCCTGATATCAACATTATCATTAATCTACTGAGCCAAACATCGTGCGGGCCTCATCAAATGACTTTGCGGGCCAGATTGTGGCCCCTAGATCTTCATATTGAACAATGTTCGGATAAGGATAATGGATAAGGATTTCAAGGTCTTGGTGCTGCAGGTGAAGTCATCGCTGAGGTGAACCCTGCAGTATTAGTCGGCTTTAGACGACTTCAAACGGCCGCATTTCTGGGATCTTGAAATAAAAAATGAATCTTAGAAAATCCCAAGTGAAAATTGGTTTGGTTTTTTTCAACCTGGCAGCGAATACAAGCTGCAGATAAGATACGATCGCCGGTCGTCTTTTACTCTGTTCTTCCTTGTGCAGCACTTTAGATGCGTGTTGGCAGGGTGATGGAAACTGCTCACAAAACACTCACATCAAGCGAACAAAGGATTTTTTTTCTCCAGTAAACGACATCTGTGTGGGCTTGGATAATGACGGTGCCATGCGCAAAGCTTTAATGTGTTTACATACGGCTAGATTAAAGGCAGATCCGATGCTTGCCTGTGTTTTTTCTGAGAGTCCCTGTGGGCTGTCTGAGTGATTAGCACCTGTGCTTTAACTGGGAGAGTCCAATGGATCAATACAGACTTTCATTGTAATCTCTTGAGGAAAAGAATGACAATTCTATGGATAGTATTCCCCCGACTAATTCATCATCTCGTTGACTTGTTAAGTCCTATTAAATATTGTGTCAAATTTTGTTTGGCTGACGTGGAAGTGATCGAGTGCTTTATAATAACTCGTTCAAATATGACCTGATCAAAATAGCCACGACGTTCACACAGTTGATTCGTTGGCTGTCAGCAGTTAAGCAAAAAATATTTATTTCCCGCAGCCACTGAATTTTCAGCTGTCAACTTGCATGAAGCAAATCTTTATTTCCTGTCAGATAATGACACTCACAGCGGAGAGGTGCGAGGCTTAGTACTAGAGCCGCCACTTCTCTCCACCCTCCGTCGGCTTCTTTAAAAATCCAGCGCTGCTGCGATGATTAGCAATTCCGGATGCACCGTCTTTGTCCTTGATTTAATGGCAAATCTCCAAAGTAATAAAGCCTGCACAGGCGCTGTGTCCGAAAAATAAAGCAATTGTCAGTCATGTCGGCACACTTCCCCCCACTCAGCAGGTGTCTTAAAGCTTTATAATTTGTTTTGACATCCTGTGACAAGTGAAATAACTCATTAATACAGTGGTTCAGTCATGAAGAACTTACCAGCTGAACAAATTAAAGTGGGGTTCTATATATACAGCAGTATATGGTCAGTGTTGCCGCATTTCTATATGGAGATGCTGTATTATCTCACTGTTTCCATGTCTCTCCTTGGGCACTCTGGTTTCCTGCCTCAGGCCGAAAGCATACATCAGTTCACTGTTAATTGCAAGTGGCTGTGGGGTGGTATGTTGTGTGGTTGCTTGACCACATGATTCTCTTTGCCTTCAGTGTAACATCCACACATTTCCTAAAACGATGACAATGATTTTTGTGTAGCTCTTAGATATTAACCAACATTGTTGAATGTTATGTATTGACTTGAGACTTAAGAAAAGAATTAACAAGGTGCCGAAAAGTTGTGATACACAAATAATTAATTAAGACATATTATTTTTCCCCAAACACCTAAAAAAAACAAACACAAAGACTTAAAGTAAGAATCAGCATTGTACCACTATCAGAAAAACCAACGTTGCGGCACCCGCTGGAAGACCAAGAAGCCATTATTACTCATGATATTGTGAAAATTGTGACAGATTACGGATATATTTTGGTTGATATAAGTTATGATTCTGTGTTTAAGTAATAGTTCACCCAAAATTCTAATTTCAGAGTAACAATCTTTTGTAAAGTGTTTCAGGCAATAACCTTTGTCCATTTTAATGAAGCAACTCAATTGTCTTTGTCTTCATCATCACCGAAAAAGACGCTTACACACATCCAAATATCTCCATACTGCTCGTCTGTAACGTTCATCTTGTATTGATGCCTCAACAAGAGGAATTGCTCCGAAAAAACATAAATAAGTCTATATTTAAGCTAATTTTTAGAGGAAATTTAAAGAATAACAAGCGATACAGACAGAAGTTCTTAATATTGAGAGTACAGACCGCATGCTTTCTACACTGAAAGCACTAGCGATATTACCCGGAGTACTTCCTGTATGTGTCGCTTCTTATTATTTAAACATCTTCTACAAATAATTTAAATATAGATCTGTTTTAGTTTGTCAGGAACAGTTCCTCTTGTTTAGGCTTCAATATAAGATGGATATCACAGCATCATGGAGGTATTTGGATGGTTTTAGGTGCATTATTTAGGAAAAAGATGACTTAGGCAACTTAGTTCCTGTAGCTGCGTTAAAATAAAATACGTTTTTACCTATAACTCTTGTGAACAGACTGAAGTTTGAATTTTGTCGAGCATCGCTATAAGCTTTGACCTTTGGTATTAACGGTTTAAAGGCTAGTAAACAAGACACCAACACATTATCAAAATCATGATCAAAAAGCACTTTTATCTGTTTTTAAATTCTTGCTTACAGTCATGTGGCCATTTTCCTCTTCTCGAAACATCCTCATATATAATTCACACTTCTTTGTGGGAGTAAAAATCCTCATAAGAGATACTAAAAAAGGAGATGAGAGTAGAAGTAGACTTCAACACTAAAAAATCAGTTGTTCGCACATAGCCTGTAAAATGTTCTGCTGGGATTTCATCAAGTCCCATGTGCGCTTAATAATGAATAAATGTCAAGATGTTGCCTTCTGCTAATCCCTTTTTATTCACTGAGGACTTTTTTTTGTGGAATACTACAGTGGTCTTTTAACATCTAGTTCCAGTGCAGGGAGTGCAGTTTGTATCTCCGGGTTCTTGAAATACCGACTTTTGTACGATACACAGTTATAGCTACAGGTTACTGCCTCAGAGGTCGAACCTTTCCTTTTTGTATCAAGCAGTATCTAGTTTCTGATCTCTGTATCTGCTATGACAAAAGAAGAAACATCATCCTGGATGTCAACAATTTTTACTGGCCTTTTTCATTGGAGTTTTTAGATCATGGTCCAGGGGCCACACACACATAGAACTATAAAACTGACATTTAGAAATGTTTCCAGTGGCTATCTTACAATTTACGAAATAGCTTTGTTTAAAGACATTTTGTTTACTCCTCTTTCCTTCTTTTTATTTGCTCTTTTTGTATGTATTGCTTTTATATCTTTCAGAGAGCCTTTACGTCATATTTTCAAATTAAATTTACATTAAATTAAATAATACAAAATCTATTTTTTCCATCCATCCATCGTCATCCGCTTATCCGTCGCCGGGTCGCGGGGAAAATCTATATTTTTAGAAACATTTATTTTTGCTTTTGATGTATTTTATAATAAGTTGTAAATACAAATGAAAAAAATGCAATGTTTTTTTTCAAGAATTATTAAATTAAATTAAAATTATCTACAAAAAATTTAGGCTATAGCTTATTCAGGAAAATCCTTTTCTTTCTGTATTTCCATTTTTCCTATCATATTAAACTCTTTATTTATCACTTGGCTTAAAAGCCCCAAAAAACAGTGGAAGAATATAATATGGCCCCCAATGAAACTGAAATCCCCACATCTGGTGCAGAAAAAGGTTTTTGCTACAGTAGTGAAGGAGGAGATGTCATGTGCATTTCTTTCTCCTCGGTGTTGCATTCTTGTCTTGCTTTTAAATTGTGATGAAAATAGATTGGACCCACTGAATTTAACATGTCCTATTAATCATGGCTTGTAGAATTGGGAAGGAGGATTCGTAACGATGTGTGCGTGGTGGAGTGCCGTCTTGCATTAAGGGCTAATAACCTCCCTTTGAGTCAGCAGAGTGATCCCCCTCCCCACCTCTCCACACCCCCCCACCCAACCAACCCAGTTGTATTTATTATGGGCAGCAAGGCCACGGTGATGAGACAATCAATATTTCGAGGATGATGAGGGAGAACTTGTGCAATCTCGCTCTCTCGTCGTGCTCCTCCCCTGGCAGTACTTCAGGTAGAGATCAAAGCCAAGAGAGGACCTCTGAGATGCTGTTGGTGGGGAGACTGATGAAGTCCTCTGTGCTGTGCGTCCTCTAAACACACACACTCCATCACATTGTCCTACTGTATGTCCTTGCAGTGTCGTGATTAAAAAACTTCTGCGGAAACAACTGATATTATAAGAAGGGATTTGTTTTGGCAAGAGTCTGGCAATACGATATTGTGATACTGTAGTAACAAGGATATATTTGTATTGAGTATTGTCCGAGTACTTGACTCTGGTGTTGCAGATTTTACAGACCGCATAATTATTGACGAAGTCTTAACTTGTTTTATTTGACTCGAAAGCAAAATATGTCCAAACATCAGCTTTAAAAACTGTTGACTATATCCTCTGGTCCTCAGTCATCACCGGGATGTTGCGGCGGTCGGAACAAACACAGCGAATATTTGCAGGATAATTTTAAATGAAAATAAAAATACTTTATTGAAATGTTTCCATAAAATAACTATGGAAAAAAAAATTAGATGAAAAGAAAATTGATAGTGCTGTTTAATATCCATTGAGTAAAAACATTGTGATAGTTATATCTATATTTTCTCACACCTTTGAATATTATTTGTCTTCTAATGTGAAGATGATAATGTGAGATGAAAATGTGTTTTCTGTGATGATAAAGATATTAAATTTAATCACATGATTGTATCTAGCAGGTTGTGCGGTGGCCCACCAGGCACCGCCTGGGTCCCTTCTTTACTTATCCAGTCCAGTGTTGAGTTTTTTTGGAGAGAGTCCAGGGTTGGACTTTTGACTGTCCTGAGAACCCAGTTGGGCTAATGTGTTAATCTAAAAAGTAAGACGAAGACTGAAAATATCTCCAGCCATTTGCAATGTTTGCTTTGAAAAAAACCCCAGTTAACTCTAAAATGTTGATCTATTAAACATCTACATTTAACAGTAAGGATGCTCAAATCAAGTAGGCCAACTTGTTGTTGCAGTCCTGATAGCAAATACAATAAAAAAAAAAAAACAACAGGGGAAGAAAAGGACAAACGTTTACAATAAAATAACAGGATAAAAGCAGTTAGAGAGACGCAGACATCAAAATCTACGATGTACAAAACGCAACGCTGACGCCCACATCAGCAACCAAGTGGTGTCTTTTAACCTACAGTCAACATGTTCTTGCTTTCAATGAAAATACCCTTTTATGTCGTTTCACTCTGTTTTTATGACTGAAAACATTTTATTCAGCACGCTTGCTAATGAAGCTCGGAGCGAGAAGACCATTATGTGATCCCTAACTGCTTTCCAACTCCTCCAGAAGATAAAAGATGAAAAAGAAAACAATTAGAAACAGACTTTAATAAACTACTGTGTGCAGGCTTTTAGAAGGAATCATTGCAATGTCATAGCGAAATACACAAATATATGGTTTATATAAATGATAATTTAAAGATGGCTAATGTGTCTTTTCATCTTGTTGTCTGTAGCTACTTAATAAAGGGGTTTAAAGCAACAATTTATTCGTCTCATTTTGACAACATCCAATTAAAAAACATTCCATAAAAAGTATTCATTGATTGGTTTTAATTGCCAATTTGCTTCTTGCAAGATGGAGATAAGTTAAAGAAAAAAGAAGTAGAACTTGAGGCCAGTAAGTGTGGGGTCTTGTTCATGAGTGACGGATGTACGCATCCTAAGCTCGAGATGGATGCAATATCTTCAGTAAAGACGAGGCTGAGGTCACAATGTCCTGGCGAAAGAGCTGAAGCTTCAGGCAGTGACCGCAGGAAAAGACAAAGGGCGACCAAAGTGATTTTTCTCCCCAGGGGTGTCCTGACTCTCTGAGAGATAAGATGATAATTTGATCGCAGCTCAGAGGAGAATTCCTGTGCCTCCACGTGGAGAAGTTAGTTGGGGTGCCTTGGGCATCCAGTCTGGATTCCTCCCTCGTGAGGTGTTATGGACATGTCCAACTGGGAGGAGGCCCAGGGCAGACAAAGAGACGCCTAATATTCCCAAAGAAAGAGCTGTGGGAGTCAACGTGACCAGATGGATGCTACGATACCTCCGCATTTTTTTTTCTGAAAAAAAAGGGGTTTAGGGGAAGGACAATTATTTGTTGATAAAATATTTGTTTAAAATATTAAACTTTTTAATGAATACATTTGGTGCTGACAATATGTGAGAATTTCTGGGATATTTTTAAATGTCCATTCAATAGAAATGAAGCAAAATTTGTAACTGAAGCTCATTGTGACAACGATATAACGGCATATAAGCAATACTACTACTAGTACTTACGATAATAATAAAAAAACAAACTACAATAGGTGTTATAAGTTACAATATTTATGATCCTTAAAATGTGTTGCAAACTATTATCTGCTTACTTCACATAGTAACGGAGTCATAGTTACTGGCAAGTTTGTCTTTCGTTAGCAGGGTAAATCGGAGGGGGCTCAGCACACAGCCCTAAGGCGAGACGGTGCTGTTTGTGGAAAATTATGACATACATACATTTTGTAATTCCCAACACTGCAAGAATGATCTTTTAAAAAAAAATGTTGTATGATGTAGAGAGCTTAAGTACAGAGCCACGAAATACAAATAAGAAATAAATACATCGTAAATGCGAGATTCAAAGTGGTGTACTCTACCAATTTAACTGTCCAGGCTAGTGAAAAAACGAGAGAAAGTATGTTCACTCAAAATGTATTTTCTACTCACCTTCATGTCGATTTAGAGTTGGGATTATTTTCAGAGTAATCTGTTCCTTTTTAGAGTTATAGGCAAAATAAGCTAAATTGTTGTCGTCCGAAAATAAACTTAAAAACATCCATACTGCCTGTCTGTAATATTCCTTTTGTAGTTAAGGCTCAACAAGAGGAATTGTTCTGGAAATGGTTGTTTTTAACGGACGCAGCTATGCTAACATGTTGGCCTAGTAGCTGGCATAGCAACATCCGCTAAAAATACAGACTTGTTTACATTTTTTTTCGGAATAATTGCTCTTGTCGGGGCTTCAATAATAAATGTACATTACAGACTAGCAGTATGGAGGTATTTGGATGTTTTTAAGTAAATTAAATATCAGTTTCTAATTTGAAATGAAGATACATATTTGGCTTTAACTCTTAAAAAGGAACTGATTACTCTGAAATAATCCAAACTCAGTGAATAAATAAGTATTTTGTAGTCATAAATTGATAACTTTTCCGTACAAGAGCAGTGAACCCTAAACAAAAGGCTTTGTAGAAGAAATACATGTTTGTTATCATTGACGTTTAGTATAAATCCACTTGGTTCATCACTACTATAGCAGTTACCCACAGTTACATCTTTTGTGAGACAAAACCTCTAGCAAATAATGTCTTTTGCATAAAGATTAGTTTTGCATATTTCATCACTAAATGCCAGATTCCCAGTTTATAAATATCCAATACATCCATTCCATTTGCAAATGTGTCGATGCTAACATGCTGTTTTGCAGTCAAATCCTTTCTTTTTCGCTTCATGTATGAATTCCTGTGGCCAAGTATTTGCTGATCCTGGACTGTGCCAGATGAGAATAACAGCCTGGTAATAATAGCACCTCCAGTAACATCAGGATTGCTTTCTCTCAGTGTTTAGTAGCCCTCCAACGGCTGCAGATACATAATAAATCATTTACGCGGTCATTTTGGAATGCAATATCCTGCCCTTAAATGCTGGCTTTTCTTTTCTTTTGTTATTAGAGCAAAGGCTTGGGTAGAGGCAAACTGATGAGAGGGACCTGAAACCCCAGAAATAGAAAATAGATCAGGCAGTGTGGGAAGGTGCCACGACACTTCTGTGGGTTCAGCTTGTGACTGTTGATTAGCATTTATAGTGATGTAACAAGGGGGACTGCTTGGTTCTCCATGTCCCTACGCTGTGTCGCTGCTCATCTATGCACGAAAAGAATCCATGTCTTTACGAGAGGTGAAGTAAAAAATATCTTTTTTTTTTCATTACATTGTACGCTTCCCCCTCTATTGCAACGATGCATCACCATAAATATGCTTAAATATTAATATAACCTTTTTCGGTTCATAAACAGTTTACAAGAGTGACTCTGGGTACTTATTGCTTTTCCATATAATGGAAATAAGATGTAGAACATGATTTAAACATGTCGTACTGATTTGGATTGATGGAGTTGGTCAATTTCACATGAGCCCTTTAGAAGCCAATAAATCCATGACAATGACAACATTTGTTTGACTGATCTTGTTTTTCCCCCCTTTTTTTTTTTCCTTTTCTCACGCAGCACTGGATAAAGGATCTGACTAACACACGGAAGACAGTGATCGAGGACCTGCATCGCTCTCATCTGTAAGCTGCCGGCGCCGCCATCCCAGCTGATGACTGTCCCTCAAGTGGCTGGACCGCGGGGCTGAAGCCCTGGCTTGTGTGTTGCTCACCTGCACGTGTCGCTCCTCTCAAGGACCATGTGGTGTTCCCCGCGGAGAGGGCGCTTCCTCCCGCCCAACTGGAACGGAGCCACCTCCTTTTTTAGCTTGTGGGTGTTGAACTTTTGCTGGTGCTTCGCGTCCACCCGAGCCCAGAGCTACCACCCCACTGTGAACACGCAGTACGGCAAACTCCGAGGGGTGAGGGTGCCCTTGCCCAGCGAGATTCTCGGACCAGTGGACCAATATTTGGGGGTCCCATATGCCGCGTCCCCGGTCGGCGAGAAACGCTTCATGCCCCCCGAGCCTCCTTCCTCCTGGTCAGGAATAAAGAATGCCACTCACTTTGCTCCGGTGTGCCCCCAAAATATTCACAACGCCGTGCCAGACATCATGATGCCAGTTTGGTTCACCTACAACCTGGATATAGTCACTACCTACATACAGGATCAACACGAGGATTGTCTTTATTTAAACATTTATGTTCCCACGGAGGATGGTGAGTGTGTAAGGATGAAGAACAAACTCTCTCCTGTCCCTTCCTCTCTCTTTCTCTGTCTCCTTTTGAAGTTTCTGTCACTTGTGTTCTTGTGCAGAGCATGACCTGTTGTCTGGCGCATGCTGTGTCCGTGTCCATCATCTCAACCTCCCATCTTGACTTGGATCTTTTCATCAACTCTCCTGTTCCATGACACGTTTCTATAGATCCCTTTTTTGACCGCCAAATGACTCGTTAAAAATGACTTAAAAAAAAAAAGAAGAAAAAAACCTTATCGCTATAGATTGGAAGGGTGTGGTACCTTCACTGTTCTGACTGTTCTGGGAAAATTGATCCATTTTGTGATCAGCGTATTGATCATTTTGAGAATGATCTACTGCAGGGTTGGTGAAATATTGAATTAGGAACATTGACTTCATCTATGTAAGACCCTTACTCTTACTCTTACTCTTCTTTTTTCCAAATCGGCAAGTATTTTTTAAAAAACCTACATTCATTTTTCAATTCAAATCAGACTTTCTGATCAACAAAGAACCAAATGAAAAAATGCTATAAATGCATGGTTAGCTGCTTCAAAGGGTCTTAAATAGATATGCATGTTAACAAGGGCTTAGTCAGTCCCAGGATGCAGCAAATTAATTCCATAATTTTTGGAATATTTCTGCAGCAAAACCCAGTAACTTCTCTAAAACAGGTCCTCTGTTGCCCTTGTTGTCGATGACGGGGATGTGGGCGGGAAGGGAGAGGGGGGGGTAACGGGAGACCTTACGTACGTGGGGTCTGACTCAGAGTTTCTTGCATGTCACATGCAATCTTTTTCAGAGCTCGCTGTTATTTTGTAGTTTTCCCATTCATTTTTCAGTCAAAAGAATATCCAAGGAATGTGCCAGGAAACCCAACAAGAAAATGTGTAGAAAAGGAGGTATGTAAAAGAAAAAGCCTTTCATGGAGTGAAAGAGTGAAAGTGGTGCGTCGTCCTGAAGCTTTGGATTTCGCCACCTATCAATTCCCTCATCTAAGTGCTAATTGGGCTGAAAGTGAGACCTGAGATCCACCTTGGCGTGAGTGTGACAAGAAAATCCGTGTTGCTGCTGATGAGTGGAAGGACGTCTCAGAATGAATGTGTTGTACAAGACTTAATTTATTTTTTGGATTTTCTTTTTTAATAAATGCATGTGAAGCTACAAATTAGCTCAGAGGCAGGTAAAATCAATTCACTATACGACTGCTTAAACATGCTATTTACTAATGATTAATGCTTAATCCTTTCAATATAACAGCAATATATTTCAATAACACTTTTAATGAAGGTCTTATGTATAATATATCCATATTTACCTTTACATTTAAATGCATTTAGGAGATTTTATAGATGTTTAATTATTAAAATAAAACAAATAAGTACGTTAGGACTTTAACCCTTGTGTGATCTCTGGGTCAAAGTGACCCAGCGGCCGAGAACATATGTGTTTAATGTATCTCTTGTGCATCCGGGTCACCTTGACCCAGAGACACTCAAGGGTTAACTGAAGCTGGAACACTGTCTTATGATCACAATGTAATGACCAATACTGTAATACATTCAAAAAAAGAAGTTCAAATCAACCGAAAATAATGTTATAAGTGTTGAAATTATAATTACACAAGCTTTTAAAATCATCCTTTATTGGATCATTATTTCATTTCTGAAATTGAACTTTAATATTCGTTAGTTATTTGAGTCTTAAACCAGATCAGTTATGATACAGTAATTATAGTAAGTGACTTGAGTTCTTTCCTTTTAACACGCATAATACTTTTTTATGAATTATAAATATATGCATTCTAACAGCTTAGAGACCTTCATAGAAAGTGTTACTGAAATATCATGTTTCTAGTAAAATAGATGTGATTAAATAACTTATTAGACTTTGTTTTTACCTGATACCAAATTGTACATACTTTTACTTAATAAATGCATGGAACACAAAACAACCTCAAATTCACAACTATAAGTTTGAACTTATGAGCTTAATATAGAAAGAAGTGCTAAACTATAAAACATTTAATATATTCACATCCCTCTTGTAACTTTATTAGGTCACTATGATTACATACTTAACTATGTCCTTTTACCTAGGTGGTCCAAAGACTAATCCTGTTCATACCACACTCAAAGTTTTCTAGCTCTGACTGTACTGATGATTTCCATGGAGGCAGAACTGGCTTCACTGTCTCAAAGAACTTTTGCTAGTGAATTAATCCCAGTCGAAGAATAATCAGAATTATATTCGGAATACTTAATTTCCTTCAGGAATTTCTTCATTATGTGTGTGTGTGTCTGCTGATGAGAACATCGACTACATCAATTAGCCCTTGTAAAAGGCAGAAATACTGTTAACGGAATCCTCATAGACGTTTGAATTTTCAAGTGATTTCATCATGCTTTTATCTAATTGCGTACAAGTGCAGCAGAGTCATTCATACTGTCTGTTTTCAGCTGTTAAAAGACCCTCTTTGGCATCCCAAGGAAAACGTGATTCTTCATTTTTAGAGAGCAGGCAAATCTATTAGAGATGATCGTTTGTTGACTTGCAAAATTAACGACAACACTGCTGTAAAGTGATGCACCTTCCGACCAAGAATACTCACCAAGAATATCGAAAAAAAAAAAAGGATGTTATTCAACTGAGAAGATTAAGACCATAATGGCCGTGGTGATCTCTTTGAAAAGTCCTTCAAACTTAGACAAAGCAAACAGAAAAAAACTAAACTTATACCAGAACAAAAATAAGGTGCTATGTTAGTATATATTTGTTTAGATGTATCTTAATTCAACTTGCAAAATGTTCACAACACATAGAAGGATGGCTCAAAATCAACGTATTAGGATGCAAATGTTTAAGATAAAATGAAGGGACATGGATATGAATGTCAATAGGGCTAGTTATCGATCGAAAATATTCAATATGGTGAATTCTAACGACAAGAAAAAAACATTTCTCATACTACAAATCTCGACTTTAATTTCTTAGTTTAGGAAAATTTCCACTCCAATAGGTTTTGTTTGCAAAAAAATGTAATAACAAATAGTATAAAAGAACACTTAATCAAACTGATAATCACTGTCATTAGTTTTCTTTAGAAGAATCCACACAGTATCAAGTTTGGTCACGCACGGGTGTCGATACTTGTCATCGAAAGTCAAAGCATACTTCGGTACAACTCGGTACTACTGATACATTTAAGCTGGTTCCACAGATAAATCGATACCCAGCCCTAGATATTAACATTAATACAGAGACTTTCTACAAGTAAAACTATCGTCAAAGTCAATTAATTTATTTGGTTTAGAAGGACAAATTAAGATAAATTGAAATTAAAACATTGAGTTTCATAATCAGATTTATCCTTTGAGGTAAATCTACAGTTTAGTTGACCCGTGACTCAGAAAAGGTTTTGGCTTCTTCGTCTAATGGTGTTTGACGCCACTATGCTAAAGAAAACAACAAGGTAATTACATTATGACCGGCTTGGCTCCCCTTGCACAACTTTTTTTTTTTGTAAGTCCCTGATTAATCAAGCTTTAAAGGGCTCAAATTCATGTTTCATCATTTACAATGAGTGCAGTGAAATCTGTTGCACAATTAGTTTTCATTTTGGCCACTCAACTATCACTCACAAGCAAGCGCTCACAGGCAGCCCACTGCCATGTGTTGGATACACTCCCGGTGCCAGGGCTGCGCTGAGATGCCAAAACCTGTAGATTAACTACCTCAGCGAAGCATTCGACAATTTCCTTTTTCACCAGATGACCTGCAGATGCCACTCGGCTCTGATAATTCTGTGAAAAAGCCCCGGCCCTGGTTGGCCTATGTGAGGGCCTTCGCAGTTGGTAACACACCATGCTAATCCCGTTGGTTGGCTGACTCCAAAGTGCCCCCTGGTCATGAGATTCCACTGCCATCCGTGTTGGTGAGAACGTCTAAAGAGTGAGCAAAAAGATCAAAAACATTCCAAGAAAATAATCTGTGATGCCTGAAAACATTGAGCGCCAATAGTGTTCAGTTTACTTCTCCATCATTTTTTTTTTTATTTGATCAATCTTAGAAATGTCCGAATAAGAGATTTTAAAGCTTTCAACATCATTGGCTCCCGACCAACAACTGTTCATCCTGAATATCCCTCAAGCTGTATATTATAAAATGAGCTGGATGAGAAGAAAAGGAATTTGAAATTATACAAGAAAAGCACTCAGAGGGGGCAAGCCTCTGCCAAGCATATCATTTGCATCCATATTGCGTGTGACGATTCATTAGATTTTATGTAGTTCCAGATAGATTTTGAGGGTTTTTTTTAGATGATGACATCTTGTGCAACCTTGCCAAAGAGTGGAAATTACTTCTCTAAGGGCAATTCTGATAATTAAAGAACAAACATACATCATAGACTTTCATTGACACAATGCTGAGTTCTCAAAGTTAAGTTAGCAGTTATGCATATTACATTTGAGCAGAAATATTAAACTCTGTCTGCAGCTATTAAACATTTTACTAATCGAATATTTAAGTGAAATGTAAATTGATTAATAGAGTAATCAGATGTATAAAGAGCAATACATCAAAGAAAATACTGTAGGACTGCTCATTTTATTATAAACAGTATTTTTTCCAGTTTTAGTTCACATCACAAATGAGTATAAATAATTGACTTCATCCTAACCATATTGTATTGTTTTGTCAAATGAAGATCCTGGTGTGAAGTAATTTATTAAGGGGAAAAAAAAGACTCTATTCTTGATAGCTCAACTTTGACAATTAAAACTAAGGAATAACAATTACTTGAGGCAAGAATAATTTATTTTTATTCTTTTGGAGTTTTTTTTCTCTTACAAATAAATTAAAATTCTTTGGAAAACTTTAGTCTTTAGACTTTCTTTTATTGTCTTTGCACAGGAAACACAGCAGTGAAACTGGCAATGAGATTCCGTTGCTTGGCAACTTTTAAAAAACACAGCAGAGAGATGTATATATAAAAGGTATAAATATAAATATTAATAAGTTAAAAATAGTGCAATATAGTATAAACAGAATAAATAACATTATACATATTGCGTATAATAATTAATGTATATAAACTATAAATACAAATAAGTTAACAATGTTCATTAATATTTCAACTTAAATAGATCTAGGACCTCTATTGTACTCTTCAGTATGCGTCTTTTAGTACAGAACTCTCTTTTCGTTTAAATATTTACATTAGAAAATGTGCTTAAGCCCCACCCACTGAAACCCTAATTTACCACACCCACTCTGCTGTGATTGGTCAAACATTGAGGATTATCGATGCGTGTTATCAATCCCTGAAGTCTTGACCTTTAAATGACTTGTTGTAGAAACAAAGCGAGGCGTCATTACTGCTGACTGGAGGAGGAGTAACGCCATTATTACATCATAATGAAATCTGCTCTCTTAACCTCTTGTTCGCCGATGTGTCAGATACTGACATCAATGATAATGACATCAAAACATGGTCATGATGAAAGACTTACTTTACCTCTGAGAGGAAGACTTCAACATTTAAAACTTGCCCTAGTGCTTGTGGTTTTGACGTATCAATTGCACACATATATCATTAAATCTCTACTGTCATCAACTATTCTAAGGGAAAGATGTGATATAAATATTCAGTTCCATGATGTAATAATGGACTTGTTTGGCTAAACAAACCGTGTTACATTTTAAAGGTCCGCTGACTTCAATAATTACTGAAGCAGGCACAACATTGACAATTGTCTGGAGACTCTCACAGCAGCTGATCTGACTGCGTTCTAAAGCTAAGAGAAAAACAAGAAGAAGTGTTAAAATGTGGTTAAAGTTCATGATCTAAACAAAGAAAGGTTTCCTACCTGCATCTTTCTCAGAGACACTATAGCATCCCTGCCACTTCTCATTTTATGATGAAGTTATAGACAAGGAGAAATACTTGGCATGCGTTTATTTATTTATTTAGTTCCCTGGCCTCTGTGAACAGCTGAGGCGCAGTGTGAATTTTGGCCGTCCTCTACTGCAGGATTACATCTCCCTTAACCTTTTCTCTGCATTCTCCATCATACTCTCTGATGGGGACACGCCCAGGCCGTCCTTAACTCCTGTCCTGGCGATGAGAAATGGATTGACAGACATAGAAGGAGAGGGAAAGAGGCATAAGACAAGAGGACAGACAGATCCAGGCTGCCTAAAATGGGAAATGGAGTGGTCACCTGGGGATGACAGACTGAATATAACTGCTCCAAATTGTCAAGGCTGTAACATTTCACAAAGTCCCTTTCCACATTTTGACCTTTCTGATATTTAACTCTATAGCCCATCTATTGTCAGAGAAGCCTTTTCACGGGAAGAAAAGGCAGTTAACATTCAGCCCTTCCACATTGTATTGAGTGAATTGTGGATTCAGTTGAGAAGTCTCTTGAGAACAAGAGCACTCTCGATATCGGGATGTCACTCTGCCCAGTGTTCCTTTTCTTCGCATCCAGCTCAATGGTTAACTTCTAACCTGTCATTTGTCCTCCATCCCTTTCGCCTGACAGTGAAATTCCTTAATTAAAAGGATGATCATGTGACTTTGAACCCAGAATCACACCAACTGTGGTCGTAGTTTGCATCGGATATGCACCACGTATTGTGGTGACTCACACCGAAAGTGCTTTTCTATACAGAAAAGTGACAAGTTGTACAGGTCAAAAATTATTCACATAAAATATAGAGCTTTTATCTGTGTCAGGTTAGGAATAAGACTTAACTTTTATAATTACTTAAACAAAGAATACAAATCAGATCTGGTTTAAAGTCACACATTTACTTATATAATTATTATATATACAAGTGATAACAACACAGAGTATACATGCCTGTCTGAATCCTTTCTAAAACACTGAGCTGGTAGGTCACTGTTATATCTTAGTCGTAGTTGAACAAGCTGTAAATGAACTTACTCCAAAGGTTTCGACCGGTAAACAAATGGTGATGAGTTATCATCCTCAAGGTCAACGGTGGCATTCACTCGACCGGTTCCTGGCACGAAGAAATCTCTAATCCTCACATGCCTTTTTTCTCACACAATCCGTTATAAAAACACCAGCACTGATACAATTATAGTAACATTGTATATGGTAAAGTAAACTTCATAAAAATACTTTAGCTCAGTACTTTCCCATTGGATTTTTACGCTTTTACTTTGGTATTTCATTGCATTATTGTTACAACTTTATTGACCCTATAAAGCAAGTCTATCATTTGAGAAATGTGTTTTAAAATTATCTTTTTAATTAAACATGATTTAGTATCTTCAAAATATAGATTTTTAAATTCAGAGAACCTGCTTTGCTTTTTATTTATCATTCATTTATTTCCTAAACAATCCTTTCTCCATCATTATCACTACCTGACGAAGATGAATTTGAAGAAAACTATTGGCAACATGTAAAACTGGCCCCCGCTTTTCGTGGGAGTCCTCTGGTGGATTTGCATTAGTTCTATTTTACAGGCATCAAAAATGAGACTAGTTTTGGTTCTAATTTAAAAAAGAATAATATTATATTTTGTTATTGATGTGTGGGTGTAAAGTGTCACTCCTGGACTACAGCAACACCTGAAATGATGATGCATAAAAAGAAAATCCTTGAGAGTCAAATATAGACCTGCTGAGTCACCGTTGATCGGACACGTTTGCCGTCCTGGTTATGGAGCCAGCGTTTGACACACGGAGCAGCATAACAACAGGATTAAAAGTGACAGAGTTGCCCTGTCGACACCTGCCATCCAATCTATGCTTGTCCGAAACGCTATCGCTCAATAGACTCATTGTTTTGTTGTCGAACCGAACAGAGCAGGCTTGAATAACCGCGGACGCTAACAAGCAATGATGAGGTGCAAAGATCTAATCCTTGACAGTCGGTTTTAAAAAAAACATGATCTTGATTGGCTTTTCATGACGGCTTAATAGCTTTATTAGTTGGTGGCGATTGGACGTCATCATATTCCGAGCGTGAATGTTAAAATAACTTCAGGGCTTCTCATTTCAGATGAGGGCCTCTTCACGAGTTATTGCTCGGGGCTTCCCGAGTATTAACACAAGAGGAATCACATGAGAATTGCGTGGACTTAAAACCTTTAATTAACATGTTAATGAGTTACCATAAAACAATGTTCAGGTAGAGACTAATAGTATCAGAAAATTTTTGCAGCATATTAACAGGCTCAGGAATTAAACCCTTCATTCTTGAAATCCTTTAGTGGATCTACACTCGCCATGAAAGAACCAAAGCTATTGGCAGAGAATAAAGATGACGACTTTCAAGAATTGGAATTAGTTGTTCCTTTTATACCGAATCTCTAATGGAATGTCTTCCAAAGTATGACAACATGTAAAAAAAAAATAAAAGTAACATTTATTTGAATGTGTTACTTTTCATTTAGAATGTGCTACTGCAAACTCACCAGGCTATTTTTCTAATAAAACAAGAAAATTGATTTTTATAAAAACTAATAAATTAAAATAGATAGATAGATAGATGGAGGATAGAGATCGAAATCTATGCATGGATGGATAGAGATTTAAATGGATGGATGGATGGATGGATGGATGGATAGAGATTGAAATCTAGATAGATAGATGGATAGATATGGATTGATGGATGGATGGATTGATAGTGATCGAAATTGATGGATGGATAGAAAGATTAAAATCAAGATAGATGGATTGATAGATAGACAGATAGATCAAAGTTGAAATCGATGGATGGATGGATGGATGGATGGATGGATAGTGATCGAAAATGATGGATGGATGGATGGATGGATAGAGATTGTAACTGATGGATGGATGAAGATAAATTGTGGATGGATAGATAGATAGATATGCAGTTGTGAGTCTTTATATTGTTTTATTACCTGTTTACAATTTAAGACAATAAACTAGGAACTAAACTGATATAGTTGTAGCTAAAATTAATCCTAATGTCTCAGTTATTAGTCACCAAATAAGCCTCAATCCCACTGCGACAAATACATTTATTTTTTTCCCCTTTTAATTCCTGCAATTTATTTCTTACGCTAAGCTGCTCAAAATAAAGCCGGTATCCTACATTAGGCATCACTCCCGCCAGCTAGATAGCCTTTGTTAATTACCCATCACTTAATCTGCCTTAAAAAAAAACAAAAAAAACCTTGAAGGGATAAAAATGGTCGCAAGGTGAATCGTCTGGAAAAAACACATAATCAATAAAATGTTCCGAAATTAAATCCTGCCAAAACATTCTTTTTTTTTTTCTCACAGCAAAACAAGATTGGATTTTGAGATATGTCTCGTTTAATAAGAGATGCTTCTCTGAGGTGCCAGGAGTGTGTGTGACTCTGCTGCAACACTTTGACCCGAGTGTATGAAACATGATGTTCTGTATGTGCGCTGATTTTAATGGGAATTGTATAGGAATTTACCTCATTTAGCCACATGTGTTTTTAAATCGATGAAGCGGTCGGTTTCTGAACCGGCCTCAATGTTTCCATTTGTGTGCCTCAAATGTGTTATTATGAATGTCCCTGTGCCTCTCTCTGTCTCTCCTCACTCCAACAACAGGGACCCATGCAAAAAAACAGGGAGAGGATTTATCGGATAATGACGGTGATGAAGATGAAGGTATTTGGGTGAACAAAGGCGATGCATGTTTCTCTTTTTTTGTAAAAAAAAGAAAGTTGTTTGATCATCTTTTTTTTCAATTTAATTATTATTTATCAATCCATTTTATGACAATCTGGTTGTTTTGTTTCAAAGTCTAATCCAACATGTATGCTTGACACACGGCGACACGATCAGAACTGTGTCAATAGAAGAGGCAGCGGCTCAGGAAGGGGCAGAAGCAGGGACGATAAAACGTTCTCAAGGCGTGGCCGACTTCTGTATTGGTGTCGATAATGGCGGCAGTGTAATATCAGGCTGTTCACCAGGTCTGCCAGCAGATTTAGCTGAGGAGCGGCAGTTCAGGAGTGCCTGCTGGAGAGGATTAGAGGCGAGGGGTGTAGAAAATGGGAAGTTGCTGCTCAGCAATCGCATTGTTCACTTTCCATATTTATCTTCGGATATTCCTGGCTCACAGTGGATCTCTTTTGAGATTAGAGTGAGAGACGTTTCTTGTGCTGCGACAGAATCAGCTTAAGTCTGTGGATCTAAATAAAAAAAAAAAAACCTTCCGATATCAGCCATGATGTTTAGTATCAGGCTTAGAGCCTTTGATAAATAACTGCATCCGTTTTTCCAGCATTAAATATACATTTCTCGCGCGAGATTAAACCATGTGTCAGAAGTGAAGATGGCACATACAAGCAGAACATATGGTTCTACATATTTATTTACTGCAGATTTTCCAAACGGAATATATCCCAAGATGTCTAATACTGTTAAGTTAAATAACAGAATGTTTCCTCTTACAGTCACTTGAAGATAGTTTTGAAAACCTCTATCATAGATAAAAGCCAATGGAATCGCTGTAGGACTATTGAGGAAAAAAAAAAAAAGATTACATAGCAACGTGCCTCTAGGGACATGTCTTGATTTTTTAGCCCAGTGTTGTCATACTTACTCAAACAAGGGGCAGAAGTCTGTTTTAAAGCCAAACATCAGATTTTTCAGCTTTTAAAAGCTGCTGTAGCCTGGTGTATCCTGTCTCCTTCACTCATTGCTGCCATTACGCCAGTTTTGTTCTTACTTTGGCATGGAGGAAATTACGAATGTTGGCAACTGGTGGCCAGAGATTTAATTGCAGCACACAAATGAATAAAATATTTGCGTGTTAATTGTATAATCTAAATTTAATGATTGTCTTTTATACACTAAAAAAAAAAAAGAGATTAAAGGCGCCGACGAGGACGCCTGCCTGTCCAGTAGCTCAATAAAGTTTTACCTTACCTTACTATAGAAATATAAACCATGATTCTTTTCTTATTAAAATAAAATGTTATTACAAAGGTTACAGTGCTATTGAATAGTGGTACAGTATCGGAATAAACATATTGCAATGTATCATTATACCAATGTCCTGAAGTATGAGTCTGATTTTTTTTATTGTCTTTCTTAGAGGTTCTATCTCTGGGTTCGTTCTCCTCCACCAACTCCAATCCTTTAACTAGTTTCACTCTTACTAGTCTGTACAATTATTGAGATCCATATTAACTTATCTAAAAGACTAGACTCTTTATAGGTCACAATATCAACTTACTTTGATTTTCACCCAATTATCCGGTGGGTCTAATTCGATATACCTGTTTTTGGCGGAAAACTGTGTTAAAAAATGCTCTTTAAATTATTTCCTATGACTCTTCAAGATGACTGACATTAGATGTCATGCTTTCCATTGAGTAAGTTAAAAAAAACAAAAACAGTTAAAGGCCCTTCTTTGTTTAGGTCAAATCTCCTTTCATGGATTCATCTGTGGAAAAGATAGGGACACCTTGGAAAGGTTGCCAGTCTATAAGTAACAACATATAGATACTGTAACTTTATTCTTTTGTTTCACTTTCTAGCAATTCTTTAACAATATCAATTAACCCACAAGACGCTCAGCAGTTCCTTCAATCCATCAAAAGGGCATAAGAATAGTCTACTTACTGTAAGAATGCATGTTTTTAGCAATAACCATGATAAACATTATATCATTGAGTCCCCAACAATCTTTGCACCACAGGCCAGTGTTATGCAATATATTCACAGACTGACCTTCAGATAAAAAAAGTAAAAATAAATCATATAGTTTGTTTTTCGACTCCTTTTCACTAGTAGACAGGTTTTTATGTCAAGAGCCACAGGCTAATTTTACTTCAGAGAAAATACCAGTAGACAGTAGATGATGTTGAAGATTATTACACAATTCAATCCCTATGAATATCACTTTAACCAGGCTTTTTCACTTGATTTTCAAATTGATTTATTCAAGTATGCATTTATTACTGTTGTTTTCCTCCTCGTTTGAATATGTTTTGCTTCCGTTCATCAAGTGAGAATCATCACATAACACAGTAAATAACATTAAGTATGGATGATTTATTTGTATGAGTGAGATAAAGAGGATCCAGCTGTTTTTTATGATCTTATTGAAATCTCTATGTCTGGGAGCGGAAGGAGTTTTAATTTACGAAGTGGAATCTAAACATCTTGTGAACTCTGTTACACACAAGCATCTCCATTCTTGGAAGCAATGTTACACACACGCATCTCCATTCTTGGAAGCAATATGAAGATCTATATTTTCTTTGACTCCGTGTTCAATGACGCATTGTGTGAGAATTTAGGTCAATTTCTAGTTTCCACAAGAAAAGTCATGCGATTTTCATATGAGAAGACTAGAAGTGGGTTTTCTAACTGGGGTTTCTGTGTGGAAATACTCAACAAGGTGCCTTTGTAACAAAAATAAATTCATATTTCAAGAATTGCGTAACATTTAATAGATTGTATCATCTGGATCATCTTAAATGCATGCGATATGTTTCAAAGTTAAATAAATATTTTGTAACATAACCTTTATTCGTGTTGCCATGACCATGAATAAACCATTGGACTGAAGCTAAATATGAAAATTAAGCCTGTCTTATTTAGAAAGATGATTCACTTAAGGGTCTCAAATGCAGATTTAAACCTTTTTTTTGGTTTGGTTTCATCATTAAGTCTGAATCAATGGTAAGTAGAGATTCTGAACATGATTTAACTTTCAGTGACCTTTGACTATCATGGCTTTGGGGGCAAACAAAAATCTTTTTTTTTTTTGCAGTGAACTGCAGAACGTTTGGGCACGTCTGCTCATTAATATGAATACTTCTACACAGAAAAAACTGATTTCATCAGAGATCAGAGAAAGAGACTCGTGGCGACACTGAAATAAGAAGTTGTGCGTCATATGCGATGAGTGATAGTCCATGATCTGAGCAGGGGAAGCGACTACATATTTAATTGAAGCGTGAATACATGCATCAGAGATATTGTTCTCCACAAAAGAGGCTTGAAAATGATTCAAAAAAAGAACCACAGATGTGGAGGATTTCATAGTCGTTAATAATTCCTGATGCATCCAGACTGAAGTTTTTTTTTTTTTTAAAGAAATGTAATTACTGCATTTTTCAAGGTCTGTTAAAAGTCACTAGTTTACAAATAAGGCACACTTTTGGGAGTATGCAGGATTTGAGTCATTCGTCACGACTGAAAAAGCATGTTAGCTTTAAGATTAATTAACGAGGAAACTGAAGTGATTCACAGTCTTTTCTCTCCATATCTTGTCTGCACAAGATGCAGACATTTTGTATTGTGTTAGACTTTGTTTGTAGGTGTCAATTAAATCCAGTTTCCACCTACATTCTGTCAGTCAGTGTAGTATTTAGCTCCAATTGTTGATATATGTCTACGGTGGCTGTCTTCTACCAGATAAAATGTTGTTCTTAAACTGAGCGATGGAATTACTTCGAGTTATTTGGCAACTTTTCTCATGACATGGTTATAGAAAGAGTAAGAGTAAAGTATTATGGAGACACAATATATGCTTTCTTTACAATAAATCATCCAGTCATCCAGTATATACATGATAATGGAAGGAAGTTTCAGGTTAACCTCATTATTTCAGATTTTCACTAGTTACTCACCCTCATGTCGACGAAGGGTTGGGATTATTTTCAGGAGCAAGGTTATCTTTGTGTTTATCTTAAAAACAGTCAAATACCTCCATAATGCTCAACTGTAATTCCATTAACATTAGAAATTGTTCTGAAAAACCTAAATAAGTCTATATATTTTCCAAGTGTATCCTCGATGAAGCAAATTGAAAGTGTCAATGTGTTTGTGGTAAGATTTACAAAGATGGCCTTCGATATTCTGCTAAAAACAATCTTAAAATTAAGCACTTTTTAGTGGGTGGGGGGATAATTTTGCATAACGATAAAAGACGAAGACAACTGAGCTCCATGTCCTACATTAAAATGAACACATTTTTGTCTATAACTCTAAAAACGAAAAGATTACTCTGAAAATAATCCCAACCCTTAGACATGATGGTGAGTAGAAAATTACTTGAAGTGTCTTGCTCGGGAAAACGCTGATACAATCACCTCTAAACCTTCGAGTCCAAAAGATATTATATTACCAACCTTACTCTAAGACTTGTGAAGTGGTTGCTGGACGTAGCATTAATTCTTTACTTTACCAAACCCTCGTAGGTTTTTTTTAAGTGAGTTTAACTCAGCCCAGCAGATAGAATAGGATTAAAGATGGAGTTTAACAGAATTTTTGCTGCATCATGCAAGAAGGCAGAATTCCAACGAGGGCTTTTCAAGAGGAAGCGCAGAGAGCAAAGCAGAGGTTTGGTTAGTGTCAACCAGCCAAATGGCCAGTGGCAGCCTCAACGGTCTTGGCAAGTTCCCTCATCCAAGAACGATGAGTATCAATCAGTTTTATATGAGTAAAAATTAAGCGTCACGACGAAAGATTATCTCCACTAAACTATGTTAGAAAGCTACACCAGATATTATTTGTGACTGTTGATTTCTTATGATTGTAGGGAGAAAGAGACATTTAGTAATAAATGAGGGTATACTAGTGCTTTAAAAATAATGAGTGTCACAACTATACTTTGTGTTTGACTTGTTCTTGATATTAAGCGTATGAGATTGTTTTTCCAGTTTTTGGGGGTTTTTAATTTAATATTCCCCATGTAACTGCATCCGGCAAGACGTTGCCTACTCAGTCACATTTCCAGTTCAGTCGCGGGAAAAAATGGGGCCAGATAGGGTTGCGCAGAAGAAGAAAGGCTTCCTCGGGAAGCATCTTCTGGATCTTTTTCATTTCATTTAATGAGAGTTGAAGAGATCTTGCCCAAAACAACCTTCAATGGAAATATTTTCAAAGCGCATTAGTCGAAATACTTTATTTTCTAGTCGTATAGGGGTTAAATGAGGATCAGGAGAGACTCATAAAATCATCAGCAGAAAGTTCAGTGTAGCATATTATGAGACCCGTGTTTGAGCATTTAGCGTTGATGCTTTATTATTTGATCGGCCCTAATATGTCCATCTTGCTCAATGTTGTCAAAAATAGGCTTGAATCTGCAGCACATGAATGATTTGTCATTCGTCCATAGACGTGTGAGGGATATTTCAGCTTGTTAGCTTGCAGCTATTTGCTAATGCTTGCAGTTTGCACTTTCAAGTAAACAAGGATCTGAAAGAATTTTGAAAGCAGAACAAAAAAAAAGCCATGACACAAATGAAAAAAATGTACCTTTAGTGTACAATATCTCTTGCATTATATCAATTTGAGACATTTATCAAACATATTCCATAGAAAAACATATTAATAACAACTTCCGCACAGGAACACAAGTATGAATATGTTTTTCCTGCATTGAGTTGAATTTTCAAAAAACTATTTCAAGTCCCAAAATGTCCAACACTCAATTATCGTGAGTGCTCTTTTCTTATACAGCCACTCAGGGAGGCATACCCTTCTCATAATGGTTGGTTTTGCCTCGGGACCCAGTTGAAAACGTGAAATACGAGCAAGTGGAAAGGTCAATTGTGACGGTGGATGAATTCAAATATCAAATGTAGATAAAAGGCCAACCTTCGCAGAGTAAAGTGTCTTCATATGAGCAATGACATCCATAAGGTGTGAAGTGTTTAGAAGTGAAACACTGGAATAAATAAATCCGGTTTGGGCTCATGGTGGAACGGGTGGAAGGGAAGCTAGTGCTAAGTAGTGGGAAAAATATGTGAAAGATGATCAGGATACGAAAGAAAACCCTTTTAGGATGGGTATTATGGTTTCATTTGGTACTACTACGTGTCTGGTAATTAAAAAAAGGTGCCGGGTCTTTACTGGTGCTAAAACCCGGCACCTTTACTAAAACTGTGCTTAAAGAATGAGACACATTGGTATTTTTTTGCAGTTTTTCTGCAAAAAGATGATCATGTTAACCTCTGAAGTGAAGGGAGTAACTCTTTTGAACTATAAAGATCGCTGTCTAAGACTTAAACGATGTTTGCTACGTGCATCAATTTGGCAAATGAACTTAATAGCATCCATACTTAAAGTAGATTACACATAAACAACATTAAGATACTCACCCAAAGATGAACGACTGCCACTATCATCGTCATCATCATAATCCGTAATTTCTACGACACCAGCAGACTCCGTCTTGCAGGCTATCAAAGACGGTGCACTTCTCGGCTTTCAAAACAACACTATGTGTCAACGGTAGTTTCATCAAATTTAAAGTTACTTCCCTTGAGCAGTATCACATTTAAACATGTGTTTCTGGTTGCTTACTCTGGTCAAGTGCAGCAAGACTTTTGACTGTTTAGATATTCAGATAGAAATGCTAATTCTAATGTTTTTATCCATGCAGCTAAGTGACGGGCAGATTTGATAGCTTCAAAATGTTCTATGCAGTAGTATAGATTACAGCTGTTCACTGTGTTACTTTATAGCTTGCAGTGTAATGTCCCATTACTTTTGGATATTATTACTGAACATCTTGTTGCTGCTCTCAAGTCAATCTTGGCATTTAATATCAGAAGGCTAGCAATCTTATAAGCAATGGTAGTAAGTAGGGCTGAAACAATTACGTTATTTTTAAAATGGATCGTTGAATCATCACAAGCAAAATGTATTGGTTTGAATTTACATTTTATAAGTGTATCATGTCTTTTAAGAGGGACTGACATAAGGGTTTTAACTTAAATGCATTTAGTCTGACGAAGAGAGTGTGTTTAGAATCCTACTTGATGTATGTTTTACTGAGCTACGGAAGTTACGTACATAAATTTACTGCTTTCATCTAAGGAAGGCCACGAGATTAGTTTTTGTATAGTCCTACGTAATGGTTAATTGTGTGACGTAACTACGACTAAGCTTCTTCTTGTTACTCTTAACAACGCTACCATTATTGTACTGCCTCAACCTCAACTGATGACTCGTGTTCCCTGACCAGAAAACTGAATATCCGTAGCAACCAGCAATTTCAGGGTTAAATCCAAACAGAGCCCTTTCTGCGAAAGAAGCAGATGTGTTACTCATGTTTATTTGATTGGATTTTTAATTATTTAAATAACAAGTTTCCTCATAAAAAGGACAGAGGTTTACTTTTTGTACGAAGCAGCCTATCAGCAGCAGGAGTTTATTTTTTTGTTAATTATCATCTACTACATAGCAACCTCAATTTAAGAAATAAACGTTGTTTGCAGCCTTAGTAGTTAGATGTAATTAAAGACTGTTTTTGTATAATGTGCATTAACAAACAAACAGCGCTAACTCCAACTATCAAGAAGTATATTTGTTCTAAAATAGTTTATCTATAGCAAGCTTGACATGATGTCAAATGACTATATATTTAATAAACTGTTACCAACCATAGTGAGGCCATAATTATGACCTGTTAGCAGTACAAAAAACCACACCAACCGACAAGTGACTGTTGCAGACATTGAGTGTTGTATTTTTATTTTTAATGAGGACCCTCTTGTAGAAGATCCACCTGCCAAACTCGCCGCACAAGACATGATGCTGTGGCACCACCGCAGCACCTGCTGTAGAATACCAGCGTGAAATGTTGGAACCCCGTCCAAATAGCATTAAGCCTGCAGCTCCATTTTCTTGAATACACTTGCATACATTTCCCCGTTGCCTGGATTCCCTTTGAGAAAATCCACACGTCACTATGTATGTAGGCCTCGGTCCGTTCAAAATTGCTGACAAGTCCTGATCCCTTTGTCTGGCAAGTCTTAACATGCGAACACAGGTCTCCAAGCTGTTGTGCAAGACCATCCCGGCTGAAAATGTGACAAGTCTATTCTTTCCAGACCGCGACTAATGCTATTTAGAGAAGCATCCACTGTCGCAGCACAATACAGTCCCTGCAGAATTTCTGCCCCAGCACCGTAACTAATGCATGTGTGACAGCAACAGTCATCAATCCCTAAACATGATACACAAGATTTCCATTGTTTTGCGGGATGTACCCCTTTTTTCAAGGATCACTACGACAGGAACCCTCCGACTATCTCTGCTCACACAGCTTTAAGAGATGTCTACCTTTGAAATCCTTTTTAAAACTGCGTCACTGATCGTACAAGAGTCCGATTCTCAAGGTCCACTTGCATAACCGTGATGTCACAGGATTTTGCACATGGAACAAAAATGGACTTTGTATTCCAGTCAGAGCGCGTCTAACTCTTTACTAATGCACCTCTCATCCTCATATGCTCATTTATTAGAGAGAGAGCTGCTGTCTTGTCTGCTTTCTCCAACCCCACTCCCCCCTCCGCCCCCCACTTCTAAGTCTGCTCATCCCAACATTTCCGGGGCCGTCTCGGTTGGAACTCTGTCTGTCCTGGACTAATTCCCTCCCACTATGTTTGAACTGCTCCTCGACATTAGATCACTGCCAAGTCTTTTCAAAAAGTCTTACGCTGATATCATAAGACATGACCTTCAAGCATTTTGGAGTGCAATGCAAATTATTTAAAGTTTAAGAAGTTAGGAAAGAGCAGCTCTTTTCCCTTGAGAGTAATCGTGTAATAGACATTGATTTGGACTTGAGCTACTTCAAAGGACTGACAACTTTCTGTGGCTGCTGCTGTGGCCAAAATAAATAGAATGCATCCGATCACGCAACCATATAACCGTCATTGGGCGTTTTTCCTAGATTCTATCATTCTTAAGGACTTAAGAAGGCTCTTAGCGATATCTTCAGCGAAGAAGGAACAATATTATACAGGTGCTTCCGAGACACTTAACTGCCTTCCTTGGAGAACCTCAAGATCAAGCCTAAGAAGCTTTGTAAGAAGCTCTTAGTAGACTTTTGCAACGTCTTTCCTTAGAGTACATACCTGTACCTCCTTGTTCCTTAGTATCTATTGGAGGCCACAGGTTTACTTATGTGTAGTTGTTAGAAAGCTCATACATTTAATATATTTTATTTGGTTATTTGGCACAAATACTGTTAAGTTATTGTGTGTTTTCTCATTTCCTTTTAAAATTCTTTCGCCCCTGAATGCATCATTTGTGTACGGCAATCGGTGAAGCAAAAAGTATTCCAGTCTCTTATGCATATTTTATCTAGTTATTTTAAGATTTATTGCGGTATATAATGAAAAATGGTTTATTGTTGGATTAATTAGACTCACAAAAATGATTTAATGTTAAACGGTTCCCTCCTTTTTATTCTTGGTTCAGCTTGGATGCAGCAGACTACCATACAGCAATGGGCGTCAAGGAAGAATTGTGGGATTGATTTCTTTGGGATCTGATAAGCACAAGAAATACACCTAAACTTATCGTCACTTAACCATCAGAATCTCCCTTGATCTCCAAACTCTTTATCATAAAAAATGTTTTTGTTTTTAAAAATATATCATTAGAATGGCCGATATATATGTTTTGTCATTGCTGATGTTAGGGTGATACAAAATCAAATGCAGAAAATGTCTAGAATGTATAGAACATGTCCCATTGATTTCATTTTAGAAACAGTTGTGGCTAAATCAACTTGAAAATATGAACTTTTGAACTAGAAATATACACACTCACAATTAAATCACATAAGGTTTATAGTATCTTAACAATTTTAATAGAAAGTATGATATGTATCCAAGAATTTCATGAATGAACCAGCTTTGCATCCACGCTACTCGTGTCAGAAGAGGCAGGTCAAGATTGTGTCGAGGAATGTAAAAAAGGATCCAAAAGGGTCAAGCAGAGATGTCGAGGAGTAATCTTTGCGCCACTCGAGCCGTTTGTCGCTGCTGCCTCTGTTTTCTTGCTTTGATGAAATATTGATGTTCTTATGTCTTTCCGCCAGTTCTGCATGTTCAGACTCTTATCAGTCAAACATGCTTGTGCACATAAGTGAGTGTCACAGAAAACACACACACACACAAACATGGATGGCTGAAGGCAGCTGGTGTCCAAGCCACCAACACGAAAGACGATCATGCCAGGATGAGATCCATCCTGCAAACCCCTCAGCATGTTTGAGGCAGTCTCTGCGTGGAACAGATCGTTCTTCCACATAATCCCTTCTCTATATTCCTCTAGATTATTCTCTCTGAAGCTGGTCCTTACTACTTACCAACCACTTGTCCTTACTCATACTTGGGGTGGTCAGATGTTGGTCCTTATCAAACAACTTTCCAATAGAAAACTTTAAGAACAGTTAAACGTGTTTTTTTTAAGCATTCAATTATCGATTTATCAAGCATTTATGCCTTCACTCTATCATGGGACAGGTTGAGATAAGAACTGCTGCTTGTAAAGGTTTTTATTGGTTGTCAGTGAGTTATTACTGCTACTGTTCTCATGCTGTAAAGAAAAATATAAAAATAAACATAAAATAAAACTTCATAGAGAGACTGCATACATATGTTTGTGAATCAACTTTTTATAGTTATACAATGTTATTGTCCATGGGTAAAATCAATAATATTAAAAAACTCAAATTTAACTTGCATAAAAACCTTTGGTGCTGTAGCTATGAATACTAAGTGTGTGCTAGGTTTAAATGAAGTCTTTTGAATTTAATCAATTATATTTTACTAGTAAAATCTGCCCTTTTTTCAAGCCTGTTTTGTCTTCAATTCTAGACAAGACCAGACTAGACTTTAGACTAGTCTTTCTTGTATTGTCATTGCACAGAAAACCTTTAAAAAACACATCTGAGTGAATGTATATATAAAAAGTGTAATTTAAGTATTGATAAGTTAAAAATAGTACAATATAGTATAAATAGAATAAATAAATGTTCTGTTTAATTCTGTTAATATAAGCTCATCAATAGCCACACAATAAACCTATTATTCGATTGAGTGCAAATCATCAGACAAAACTCAGGTTATGACAAAAATGTACATAGTTGATTTTGTTGTGCAATATTGGCTCATGTGGATATGTAGGTACATCAACATCAAGCATGTAAAATATTCTCGATAATTTTTTGAATAAATACACGTTTATGTAATTTTGAATGGATCATTTTGACTTGTTAATTTTATAAAAAGCTTGCTGAGAAAGTTTTAGCAGCTTTTCTATAAACTTTTAAAAGAAGTATTGAATGCGAGTCTTACCATCGTTATAATGACAGCCACTCATATCTGTGGATAAAACTTTTATTCAAGGAGAGTTTGTATTTAGTGACAGAAGCCAAGGAGAGAAGAGGCAGGTGTTTCCCGGGGGCCAGTTTTAATGAACTAAGCTAGCATAAATAAAGGTAGATGTATATCAGTCGTACATCAGTGGCGACAGATTTAAATACAGAGTGCACAGGTGGAAATGGATATAAATAGCAATACATTTGCTAACACTTTAAAAAAGGTTGGCAAACCGGCAGATATTTCTTTCGACGTTTCTTTCTCTTAGCAATCTGCATTTTCTATGTTCTGCTTTAGATCTAATGTAACCCTGAGGGAACGTCCTTTCCTACCCATGTCTATTCCAAGCAGGTCTTTGCCCAGCTCTGTATTCCTGCTGTCGTCTTACATATACACTTTCGCACCGGTTGACATTAACACACAAACACATTTCTCCGGGTGAATGAAGTCACCTTCACACAAAGGTCATTACATATGCCGTAGCCGTGTCCGGGTTCGAGTTGGAGGAACACGCGTCTCTCTCACTCGCCTAACCTATCAAAGTAGATCGTAGAAATGTCAAGTGTTCTCAGCAGAACTGTGAAGTTATCAAGTGTAAGGTGCCCTCCTTCCGAACAACCCATCCTTCCCGACCATGTGCCAACTCTGCAACTCAACTTGCTTAAAATAGCAACAGCTGCGCGAAGGTTGTTTTTTTCGTTCTCTAGATCATCTTTTGGTAGGTCAATCCAATATCATTTGTTTTCTCCACTCAAGGGCTCGGACACAGCCGGTCCATTTGCAAATGCATCAAGGGAATATTAATAAAACTGACTGTGACATTCAGAGTTCTGCCACTATGAAACGACCGCATGAGTCGATGCATAATTCTTCGTAATTAAACCAGCTGTTTTTGCGAGATACAATAAACATGAGCTGTAATAAACTTGTCCGGATACGGACAGTTAAGCACAGCTCAACACGACTCCTCAAGTAGGTTGGCTGTCGTGTCACATCACAGCATTATCAACCACTTCAGTGACGCACACTGACAGCATCCATGTTTTACTCCCGTGTTGACACAGAGGACGACACACACACATGGTTTGCCGTATGCTTTGCCTCGGTGTCCAGATTGTTTGATTCATTTGGGCAAGGGGTCAATAGTTGAAGGCTGTTAAAGATATGTTTGAAATGTTGAAGTCTTCCTCTACAAGATCCAGTAAGTCCCTCATCATGACCATGTTTTGAACTTATTACTTCATAAGGTTCTCCCCCCGTATCAAATCACACCCCGCTTTTTATACTCAACGAGTCCCTTGGAGGTGGACACTTCTGGGGGCTGATGAGGCGTGGTGTCAAACCTCGATGCTTCCAATCAGAGCAGAGACCAACAAGATTTAGTCTCCAGAAAGTGTTTTCAGTGGGCGGGGCTTAAGATACTTTTCTCATATACAGTGAAGAAAATAAGTATTTGAACACCCTGCTATTTTGCAAGTTCTCCCACTTAGAAATCATGGAGGGGTCTGAAATGTTCATGGTAGGTGCATGTCCACTGTGTGAGAGATAATCTAAGAAAGAAAAATCCAGAAAACACAATCTATGATTTTTTAACAATTTATTCGTGTGATACAGCTGAAAATAAGTATTTGAACACCTGTCTATCAGCTAGAATTTTGACCCTCAAAGACCTGTTAGTCCGCCTTTAAAAGTCCTCCTCCACTCCACTGTATTATCCTGAATCAGATGGACCTGTGTGAGGTGGTTAGCTGCATAAAGACACCCCATACAATCAGTAAGACCCAAACATTCAGCATGGCTAAGAGCAAAGAGCTGTCCAAAGACATCAGAGACAAAATTGTACAACTCCACAAGGCTGGAAAGGGCTACGGAGAAATTGCCAAGCAGCTTGGTGAAAAAAGGTCCACTGTTGGAGCAATCATTAGAAAATGGAAGAAGCTTAACATGACGGTCAATCTCAATCGGAGTGGAGCCCCATGCAAGATATCACCTCGTGGGGTCTCAATGATGCTAAGAAAGGTGAGGAATCAGCCCAGAACTACACGGCAGGACTTGGTCAATGACCTGAAAAGAGCTGGGACCACCGTTTCCATGGTCACTGATGGTAATGCACTAAGACGTCATGGTTTGAAATCATGCATGGCACGGAAGGTTCCCCTGCTTAAACCAGCACATGTTAAGGCCCGTCTTAAGTTTGCCAATGACCATTTGGATGATCCAGAGGAGTCATGGGAGAAAGTTTTGTGGTCAAATGAGACCAAAATGGACCTTTTTGGTCATAATTCCACTAAGCGTGTTTGGAGGAAGAAGAATGATGCGTACCATCCCAACAACACCATCCCTACTGTGAAGCATGGGGGTGGTAGCATCATGCTTTGGGGGTGTTTTTCTGCTCATGGGACAGGACGACTGTACTGTATTAAGGAGAGGATGACTGCAGCCATGTATTGTGAGATTTTGGGGAACAACCTCTTTCCCTCAGTCAGATCATTGAAGATGAGTCGTGGCTGGATCTTCCAACATGACAATGACCCAAAGCACACAGCCAGGAAAACCAAGTAGTGGCTTCATAAGAAGCATATCAAGGTTCTGGAGTGGCCTAGCCAGTCTCCTGACCTAAATCCAATTGAAAATCTTTGGAGGGAGCTGAAACTCTGTGTTTCTCAGCGACAGCCCAGAAACCTGACTGATCTAGAGAAGATCTGTGTGGAGGAGTGGGCCAAAATCCCTCCTGCAGTCTGTGCAAACCTGGTGAAGAACTACAGAACGTTTGACCTCTGTAATTGCAAACAAAGGCTACTCTACCAAATATTAACGTTGGTGTTCAAATACTTATTTTCAGCTGTATCACATGAATAAATTGTTAAAAAATCATAGATTTTGATTTCTGGATTTTTCTTTTTAGATTATCTCTCACACAGTGGACATGCACCTACCATGAACATTTCAGACCCCTCCACGATGTCTAAGTGGGAGAACTTGCAAAATAGCAGGGTGTTCAAATATAAATATAATATTTTATGATATATATATTATTATAGAGTTTTGGACAAACATACAAATACTGATGTGTAAAATAGAGGTCCAAGATAAAGATATACTTATATTAACCTATTGGTTGCCCTTTAATTTGACACGTTTATTTAATAAAAGAGCAATTATAATTTTTAATTACACATTTTTAATATCGGAAGCTGATTTCAGCAAAAACGCTTTTGTCCCCCTTTACCATAAAATGTATTTCCTTCAACATGAGTTGAAAGTTTGTTGACATCACTATATCATTATGAACATTACATTACTTTGATTTACAGCCAACCATCTGATACGGCACGTAAAATGTCTTATCAGGCCGCATTCGGCCCTCGGGCCTTTAAACATAAATACACGTTTTGTGTGATTAATGGTTGACGTATTAAATCTGATTTCTTGTAGAGCAGCCTGTTGAATGGCAAAGTTAAACACTAAACAGCTTCTTAAAGGGTCGTGGCTGCACTTAACTCGTCAATCAATCACTTGTTTTGTCCAGCTGTGGACTGTCAGCTGTCACTTTATGTTTCACCAGCTACTTTAAAGTTTCAAAGAGAGGGAAGTATATACTTATAAATCTGATATGGTTCTTTGAGTGCTTGGCATGTATTTTATTGATCCAGTGTCAGTAGTCTTTGAACCTGAAGTTATTAAATGCATATGGTGAGCCTTGAGACGTACACTGACAGTTTTAGGTTGAGTTTGAGGCAAAGACTTGTGAAGTAAGAAACAACATTCAATTGTTCAATTCTCCTGCTTGATAAATCCACTTTGCATCTCTAAAGACAGTTGGAAACAAAACAACCAAAATCATGAAAATGTAATATATGAATTTGTTTGGAGTCTTGTATCAAAACTTGTTTATTCAAGTTTGTCTTTTTTATCACTGTTTATTCTGCATTATTTATCCTGCCATGATTTAATCATATTTTGTTCATCATTCCTTTTTTATTTGCTCTATCAGTGCATGCTGTTCCTATGCAATCTGTGTATTATTAATACAATATCTTCTTCTACAGGGAATGCAGTACGTTGGCATTAATTGTACTTCAATAAGGACCATAGAATAGTTAAAAAGAAAAAGGGGATCAATTTTATATGTTGGTAGAAATGGTTAGATTCATACCAGTTGAATTTTATAGATACCAAACAAACTGGTAATACATTGATCATGATGCATGAGGCCTCATGAAACATCTGTATAATGAAGACACTGTATCATGATACTTTTATTTTGAAATGCCACTAGATGGCCCCCCTCAGTTTCAAATTAATAAGTAGATTATAGCCTATGTTTATACATTTAGAGAGAGCCATGTTGTACCCTTGTAGCCTTTCAAAAATAAAGACACTGTATCATGATACATTGATCATGAAATAGCTGATGAGGTGTCATGATACAGTGGCTCACGTTCATAACTCAGTAGGTGGTGCTGTTACAAAATGATAACATTGAGCTAGTGGTTCGTAGCCAAATACGATAAAAGCAGAGAGTGCCATCTAGTGGTCTTTAAATGTGAAGACAGTGTATCATGATACAACATCATCAGCAATCAGCTGTTTCATTAAACACCATTATTATGGTCCTTTATTACTAACCATAAGCAGGTGTTATTCTATAATATCTGATCTGCAGTAGGTCAGGTAACCAGGTTCCTTGTGATATCAATCGACGCCAAGGATGTCATCTGCGTTATTCTTACCTTCTTTCTGTTAGCAAAACATTATTTCAGTATTATTTCAGTAAAATGTTCAGGGTGTGGTGACAATGGGACAAATTCCGGATCTTGCTGGTTTACAGGATCATCATCTGGATCTAGAAGGGTTTTGAAGGATTTCACCCAATCTTTTGTGACCCTAAAACTAACAATACAAACAAAAACTTAAAGTCCTGAAACTAAGTAAAGATTTTGATGTGTTTAGTCGTTGATTTGTTGCTTTGTATAAATTCTCTTTTGTGTTTATTTTGACACATATAAAGATAGCAGGAAGCAAAATTAATGGCCAAAGGTGCCATCTAATGGTAAATAGGTCTCAAGTTCAAATTTGGTTTCAGGCAACTCTAAAGTTGGATTTTATCATTCTTTATTGTTTCCAAGTCCAAAATCAGTGAAACCTGTCCACCTGCCTCTTTCACCAAATAACTGTGAAAGGCTTTTTTGTAAAACCCCTTGACTTTTTAAAGGGAGCAACTGCTAGAAATCAAATGAAATAAGAACATGCAGAGCCACAAACGCTATTTTCATTTCCAATCCCTCACAAATGCAAGTGATGGAGTTCATGTTTACTGCTTGAAAGAGCCAATTTAGTGCCCTAAATGCTGTGCCGGCTGAATGTACGAAGATGTTTGTATTAGTCAGAGGAACGGAAAAGTCAAAAGGTAATAAAAACCCTGTTCATTATTGATTTAATGTATATATATTGTGTATGGATTTGGACATTTGAAGAAATTGTTTTTTTTTAGATTTTGAGGATTTCTCTTGGCTACCCTCCAAGACGAGATATGTCAAATTAGCAATAGCACTTTGTTCATCTTTATTTGCAGTCGATGCTTTTTTTGAAACGTGTTGCATGTTTTGATTCATAAAAAAATGTGTATTGATGTTTACTTTTCTCTATTAACAATGGAGGATTACAAAACAACGTGTAGACAGCAGGGCTTTGATGTATAAGAGTTTATAAGAAAACGTCCTTCGATATTACAATTTCTTTTATCCTCGTAATTATTTTTGACATTAAATTCCCCAGACATGTTAACGTAGTCATCTCATGATGTCAACATGAGACTCCTCCCACCTCCGACCGTGTCAATGAGTAGATTATGGCGAAGAGTCGCATCAGTATCACACTCCCATAGGGATTTAACCGTTGTCATGGAAACATGATGAGAATCAACAAAAGAGGTGACTGATAACACCGACATGACTAATCTCCTTTTCTTATTTCTGCCCCTGTTTTTTCCCTCTTTGCCATTCTCTCTATGTATCTGTGGCCCATTTGTCTGAGCAGTTTGTGTCGGAGATCACTCCGTTCTCTCCAGCTCCATTTTTCTCTCCCGACTGTACTTTTCATGCTTTCGTACCTCATGCATCTCCTCCTTCTCTTGTCTGAGATAAGCGTGTGCATAAAGAATTGTCGGTTATAAATCATATTTTCTGTGTATAGCCTACCCAGATACCAGTCGGATAAAGAACCACCTCAAAGACGAGCATATTGTATTGGAGTTATTGCTTTCAAACATAACAGGGCAATGAATAACCAAGAGACCACCACAAAGAAAGTGTGATTCGAGGCTCGGCTGTGCTGATGGGGTTACCGTAAAGGAAAAATCTGTCCCATACAAAATACACAATAGTCGCGCACGAGTGTTCTGCATGCTAATTTGATGGGATGCATGAGTAATGCCAGCAGATTATACCAAATGTGGTTGTACATGATGCAGCATAGACGTTTTTGAAACAACACATTTGAAGCCCATTACTCCTAAATATACGTTTTATCATTCACGTCAAGTTAATTAGGTTAATTTCTTGTATATTTATTTTGTTGTTTTTTTACTCATCTCTCACCGTAGAAAGAAAAAAGAGAGGCTAGAAAGGGGGGAAATGGTAAATGGGGTAAGGAGAAAAGACGGTTCATCAGTGGCGAGTCTTGGAGTAAAAAGGAAGGGATAGAAAATATAAAGAAAGCAGACATATAAATAAATAGTCATTATATTATATATATTAACATAATAGCTCAGGCAACATGAATTGGCTATTGATATCATTGGACATCATTTTTTTTATGTCAATAATATTTTTGGAAATGTCCAGCGACCTCATCTCAGGTTATCAAAAAGAGGAAAGTACATCGGTTCTACTATTACAGGAATGGGGCTGGAGAAACAACAATCGCCCATTTACACACAACGACAACACAAAGCTGCCTGAATCAAACAACCTTGAATGTCTAAATTAAGTTTTTACCATGAATTTATGTTTTGGACCTTTTTAGTCAGCTTTGTCTAATGGTTGTATTAAAATAGTGATGATTTAGAAAATCATACCACAAATTGGTTCAAAAAACGTATCTAGTCACCTTATAAATGCATTTCAAGAGAAATCAATTCTTCATTCACCCTTTAGTTTACATCACATTTTTTACAGTACTCATTTCTTTCTTTTTCTTGAGGCAGAAAAGGTGTAGCATTTCTGCTGACATGCAAAGACACAAATGTGGGCCATCGTAGTTTCTCAGTGGAACATTTACAAGATATCAAAATAGACCTGGATTGTATTTTAAAGTTAGTTCCTACCCTCCCTACCGCTTTCAAACCCAATAATTTGTCTTCCTGATCGTCCTATTTTCCTTTGTTTTGTTATTTATCTCTTGTTTTTTTTCGGAGGGATCCTGCATCCTGGAAGACAAATATTATATTATATTTAATAATAGTTGGCCTGATGTTCATTAAAAAGTATCCTCGACAATCTGGACATTCATCATGTTTCCCGTCAAGACTAGATTCACTATCTTCCATTCCCATTAAGGGTTTCCTCACGCTGGTATCTGGGAGGTGATTATCGGCTTGTTTCTGCCTACGAGTGTCTGAATCTGAGCTGAGCTACAGGAGTGGGCGTAAGAAAAAGACGCGAATGTGTTAATGATGGCCCTCTTTCAGACATACGAGACACCGGCGCCAAACCTGTGATGGTGTACATCCACGGAGGGTCCTACATGGAGGGCACCGGCAACATGATCGATGGGAGTGTTTTGGCAAGCTACGGAAACGTCATCGTGATCACGCT
Source organism: Callionymus lyra (assembly GCF_982586985.1). Taxonomy (NCBI): domain Eukaryota; kingdom Metazoa; phylum Chordata; class Actinopteri; order Syngnathiformes; family Callionymidae; genus Callionymus; species Callionymus lyra. The sequence continues at coordinate 12,440,397 of NC_141826.1, forward strand.
CAACTACCGTGTCGGAGTTCTCGGTGAGTCCCATTTTTTTTGCTTTTTCAAGGACATTTTCCGCAGTTTTACATTATTTCCTGAATACCACCTCGCAGATACGAATGTAGCAGAAAGTCTCCTGCGTTTAAAAAAGTATCGACTCTGCTTGCTGTTGACTTCGGGAATACGCCGAGGAAAATGTTGCGATGAAAAATGACTTAAAGAAAAGGACGGAGTGGAGGGGAACAGTCTGTGAGGACGAACGCTTCTCTGTCTGACTTGGTTTTTTTTGGTGGCAGATTCACTCACGCAGCTGAATCCTCTTTCAGATGCCTGTTTGGGTAGGAAGGGCTGGAGTGGCATAGGAAGAGAGATAGAAGCAGAGCGAGCTCCATGGAAACAGCTGCAGCAACACAAAATGGAGTTTGTTAGAACACTACGGTCTTTGTACCTATGCCATCCATCTCTTTGACGCAGCTGATTTCTTTGCGTTTCACTTTTTTTTAACGGTGTGTCTACCACATCAAAGGCTTAACATATTTAATGAATGATGATTATTTTATAGTCTTTTTTTTGCCAGTTTATATCAAAGATAATCCGAGCAATTTTAATCAACGGTTGGATTCTCATCAAAATGGAAACGTACGCTTGTATTTTATTGAAAATTGACTCATTAATGGCAAGAGAATAAAGAGTATTATGTCATGTTTTGGATCAGATCTTTTCAGGCTGTTGCTCCTAAGCTTTGGAACGATCTTCCTCTCTCTTTACGCTTGATGGATCTACTGACTCCTTTAAGAAACACCTTAAGACGTTTCTATTTGTTCAGGCTTTTCCTTGAATTTCTCAAACTCCTGTGTTGTTCTCAGTATTATCTTGATCTTTAAAGTATGTACTTTTTTTGAGTATTGTTTTGATTGTTTAAGCGCTTTGTGACCCTGGTCTCGAAAAGCGCTATATAAATAAATATTACTTACTTACTTGCTTACTTAAAAAAAAATGACTCTATTAATGTGTCATAGAGAAAATTCCATCCACTTCAATGATGAATGGAAAAAAGTTAAAATTAAAAGACAATGTCAAAGGTTAATCAAGTGTATTAAAATGTTCTTCTTTCTTTGATTGGACACGGAGGTTTTGAAGCATGTGTAGGAGATTGTGTTGCTCATTAAAAGTTATGCCTTTGAAGGTAAAATGTTGAAACGGAGGGTTGTTCATGAGGGTTTAAACTGAACAGGGCTTTCATTTACATTTTTCTTTCCCCCTGTTGCTCTATTTAATGACGATGTTGTATAAACTCCTTAGTTTTGAACACATTTCTGTATTCACAAAAGTGTGTGGGTCTGATGTTAGTCCACGGCACATCGGATACATCAGTGGGAGGTGAATGTCTTTGTAAAATTGAAAAAAAAAAAAAAAGGTCACACAATGGCATGTTTTTGCTTCAAATATTTCATGTATTAAATACATCTTCAATTGTTGAATTAGTGTCAAAGGCGTACCCTTATACAGTATATACAGATTTTACTGTGCGTCTTTGTTCAGAATTTTGGACTGAGAAAATATATATATTTTTTATTGTTGGGTGATGTTCTCTAACTCATACTTTGGCATTAAATCTAATTAGAAGAGTTTTGTCACCCAGTTCAAAGGAATATTTAGAGCCGAAATACAAGGTGTTTAATTTTCACAAAAAAAATAGTTTTGAACCAAATAACACCAAAAGTTTAGGTGTGAATTCAGATTGTTTAAGGGCCTTACAATTGTAAAAATGAGTTGTGGAAATCATTTGTATTTAATTTGTTTTAAATGTGGTTAAAATATAATTGCTATTGGACATATTTCAATTTTCATGGGGGCCTTCTGCTCCCCTTTATGACACCCTAGAATTAACAACTGGGGCTGGAATTTGGGAATATTTCTTGTGAATTATTTTATATATATGGTTTAAATTGCATCAAAATTTAATGGGTTTAATTTTTTTGGAATACTTTTATTGTGGAATACTTTATATATTTGGCTAATTGTATTTTTTTTCCAGCCTTAACGCCCCCTTACAATGAAAATAAAGAGCTTAAATTCTGAAAATATGTATTGTGTTTTATCTCATACATATGGTTTAAACTTAATAAAAATTTGACATTTAAAAAATGTTGTTGGGGTTCTTATGCACACCTTTACCCTGGAAATATTTCTTGTGAATAATATTTTATGTGTTTTAAATTCCGTCAAATTTGAAATTCATTTTGGAAATTTACCCATTTGTTTATTAATATATATGTATATGAATTAAATTTCATTAAAATTGGACATATTTTAGTTTTCATAGGGTTCCTCTGATCCCCTTTAATCCCTCGTCGTTAAACATAAGGAGCTTAAATTCTGGTATATGTTTCTCGTGTTTTATGTGATATATATGGTTTGCATTTAGTAAAAAAATGGACATATTTTCATTTTCATGGGGGTCTTCTGTTGCCCCACTTTTGCCCCCTTTCTCTTGACCTAATCGAGTTGCCCTCCCCCCTAAGACCTTCACTGAGAGGTGCAGAAAATAATGCTGCATTTGTTCTTCCGATCGAGTAAAAACGTGTTGGAAATATGTAACGATAATGTTTTTAGCTGATTGTGGGTTGTTCTCCGTCGTCGTTGTGTTTTTTTTTAAGCATCAAAATCAGCCGTCGGCGATGTGAGCAGTGAGTTTGAGCTGCTGCTTCCTGCTCCTGCTGCTAGTTAAAACCAGAGCACGTAAACCTAATACAGAATCATGATCATTTTTCTTTCATGGCACTTCAATTATGATTCAGATGTTTCTTCCTTCGCTGCCACATTTCGCTAAATGTCATTCTACATGCATGCACACACCCCCTGGAACACCTCATACAAGAAAACCGGGCACGCTTTAAAGATAGAAAAGGAGAAGTTACAGGACAAAATGCAGATGAATGCTGCCAAAACTCCCTATAAAAGGTGAAGAAAACACGAACGAACTAAAGTACAGTTCACAGAGCAGCTGTCTTGGTGAGCTCCCCAGCAGCTATTCTGAAAAATGAGCAGCGAGGAAGTGATGCATGTACTGGAGCGATAATGTCAACTACTATTGCATGGTCTGATAATCTCCCACTGGTAAAGCGTTAACTGTTATTACAGACACACTCCTATAAACTGAATAAAACCACGGCCGGCGAGAAATCAGACCATGATGGGCCAATTAACAGTAAGTGGTCTTAAAGGCTGCAGCCATAAAAAGAGAAAGGGAAACACCATGATGTGAAATCATAATTACATGTCCTGCCTTTATGTTTGTTTGCAGTTTCTTATTAATTCACCATCTTATAGTGTAATCTTCTGTGGGTTGGACCATTAAATACCATTATAGATCCAACTTTTCATTAGAGAAAGCTAGAAGTTTTCTTTTAGGATTGCTTCTAACTTTCACAGAGACATATATATATAGATATATATAATTACCTGACGATACAATGCGATTCACTGAAATTACCTGACGATACAATGCGATTCACTGAAATTACCTGACGATACAACGCAATTCACAGAAATTACCTGACGATACAACGCGATTCATAGAAATTACCCGACGCGATACAATGCGATTCACTAAAATTACCTGACGATACAACGCGATTCACAGAAATTACCTGACGATACAACGCGATTCACAGAAATTACCTGACGATACAACGCGATTCACAGAAATTACCCGACGCGATACAATGCGATTCACTAAAATTACCCGACGATACAACGCGATTCACAGAAATTACCTGACGATACAACGCGATTCACAGAAATTACCTGACGATACAACAAATTACCTGACGATACAACGCGATTCACAGAAATTACCCGACGCGATACAATGCGATTCACTAAAATTACCTGACGATACAACGCGATTCACAGAAATTACCTGACGATACAACGCGATTCACAGAAATTACCTGACGATACAACAAATTACCTGACGATACAACGCGATTCACAGAAATTACCCGACGCGATACAATGCGATTCACTAAAATTACCTGACGTTACAACGCGATTCACAGAAATTACCTGACGATACAACAAATTACCTGACGATACAACGCGATTCACTGAAATTACCCGACGCGATACAATGCGATTCACTGAAATAACCTGAAGATATGATTCGATTCACTGAAATTACCTGAAGATATGATTCAATTCACTGAAATTACCTGAAGATATGATTCGATTCACTGAAATTACCTGAAGATATGATTCGATTCACTGAAATTACCTGACGATACAATGCGATTTACCGAAATGACCTGACGATACGATGCGGTTCACTGAAATCCCTGGACAATATGGTACAGTACAATGAAATTACCTGACAATGCGATGCCATACAAAACGCTGCTCTTCACGTTACAATGTGATTTAAGAACAATTTGCTCACAATATGACTTCACTATGAGATTATTGGGTTTTGATATGTTATCATTATACAGTTACTGAGTGTTTGAGAATCTAGTCTAGTCAGCTTTCTTACCTATTAAAAGTTCAAACAATCCAAAAAAATTACCTCAAATAATGGCAATTAAACAACAATTCTCATTTCCTACAACACCTACTTCATGGCATGATCTATTTAATTTGACTGTGTTTGACACAAATGGTAAATTGAGACACAAAAGGAGATGGGGCATTTAGGGTGACTCGGAAATCGATGTTAAGGTTGCATTTGCAGATGCAAAAAGGATATACAGCCGATGCATCGTGAATTTTCCCGCAAATGCACCTTGAATCTACTGATGCAGCCGCATCTTTCATATTTGTATCGATGCACAGATACATCCCTAATATACATACATAAATATATATTTGACAGATTATCTGATTTATTTAATGCTCATTTCCTTTGAATATTCACTGCAATAACATATTCTCTCTTTCAAATTTAATAATGAATCAACAAGTCAATTACATGTTTTGAATGGTGGATTTCTTTAACACAAAAAAACACGATTAGCTTGAAAAAAAAAAAAAGTTATTTTAATTAAGCTGCTTAAAGGGATGAGAGAATAATGGCGGCAGAGAGAATTAGACGAGATAATGAGTTTAAAGTGAGAGCAGAAACGGGAACTCAAACGACATTTTCGTTCCTTTGCGGCGCTCCCTCCGTCCCCGGGGCCATCTAACTGTGGCATTAATAATGTACTAAACACCTTTGAAATGCACACAACAATCTGATTCTTTAACCTCATGCTAAGAAAACCCAAAACAAAAACACAAGATCTAAGAACTTTCAATCCCTTTTCAAATGAGAAATTAACTTTCCACGTCCTCTCCACAAATTGGATGTTGGTTAATGCCATTTATACATATTTTATGTGTTCTTTTATTTCATTTCCCTTAGTTCATCTTATGAGGTTTCTTGCTAGATCTTTCAGTGGGAATGTATTAAGAGTTTTTTTGCACAGTGTTTGATGAAATATAGATTTGTGTTTGTGTGGCCCTCCTTAGACAGGATGCTGGAGCGTTAATCCCTCATTCTCTCTGCTTTTATATGACCAACACTTAATCCCTCCATCCATTTTCAAACATAATCGAGGAGTTATAATAGTAATCATGTTGAAGAGATTATATTCAAGACAGAAAGTAGCATCACACTCTTTCCACTTAATGACAAGTTTCTGGGCCGTTCTATCGTTCTTCCGCAGATGTTAGCCTTTGGCTTCTGTAAAAGCAATTATTCCTTCAAAGGATGGACCACAATCCTCCTGAGGAAATCTCACGTCTCAATCCTTGACTGTTTGGATAAATGAGAGCATCATTCAGATGATTTCTTTAATTAGTTATTGATCAACCACTGCAAGATTATTACAAGAAAAACTCTTTACTTTATTAGAAAAGCAAGTAAAATGATTTAAGAATTGTGTTGAAAAGTAAGTTTCATGACTGCGAATGTGCACTTTTACTACTGGGCCACTAGTGACAGCATTGCTTTGTGTTTATAATGCATCATAATCTTACTGTAAATCAGCCATCTGAGTAATGCACGATAAAAAACAATATTTATTGTTAGTTTTTGTTAGAAGCTAAAAGGCAAATATACTACACAGACAGGAAGTGCTCACAATATTAACTTCCTGTTGTCTGTGTAGAATGTTAGCCTTTAAGCTTCTTTTACAAACAAACTGAAAATATGGACTTTCCGTTACAATTTCTCATGTCGAGGCTTCAATACAAGATGGACGTTACAGACGAGCCCCTTTTTTTGTCTGAAGATGATTCTGAAGACGAAGACACTTGAGCTCCAGCAGCTTAATTTAAATGGACTTACATGTTTTGTCTTTAACTCTAAAAAAGTAAAAAATAATCAATTATTTTTAAATTAATCTGAAACTTTAGTAGACATAAAGGATAGCAGACAATTTGTAGTCTAGGTCTCGAGCCTAACAAAATATATATTTACCAGAAGTCCATTTTATCTTTTTATGTCATGCAAAGACATTTTATGAACTTTATTTTTGTTATTCTTATTAAGGTTGAAACATTTGTTTGGGTTCAAATATTTAGTTTTTACATGATGGTTTTAATCTTTAAGCAGAGGTTGTACTATGGCTGTGCGATTGTCAACTGTGTAGAGATGTGATCTTTCATGGGGAAATCATTATGGAGATACAGTATAGACATCATTGAGCTCTTAGAAATATGATCTCATGTCTAGGAAAAGTGTGTCAATGTATCACTATCGAGAGTAGAAAAAATGATCCAGAGCCTAACAAAATAAACTTATTTAGGCCACATAACGCTTGTTCATAGCAGCTTCAAAGTCTGTTTTCCTGGACAATGTACGTTTGATTTTTGTTTGTATCAAATTCTGTAGCTTTATCCAGCTTCTCATTTGGACACTTGCCTTCTCTCAGATATTGACAATTGGGTCGCTTGCTTTTTTAATGTTAATTTTCTTTTGCCTTCATCCAACTTTTTTTTTTGTTTGTTTCTTTGACTTTCCAAATTAATTCAAAATGAATGGAAAACAGTACATATTAAATTATTGATAAAACCAATGACAAAGCAGCCTTTTGCAACATGCTTGCCTGAACCTTCAATACTTACTGTATAATATGTACCTTTTAGGGCAGGGGTGTCCATTTTTTGTTCAAGCAGGGCCACATTTGATTAAGTGAAGACAAAGGAGGACCATCGTACCAAGAGCTATCTGATTTGGAACTTCAAAATAAAAGCTTTATATCTTTGACAAGACGGACATAAAAAAACCTGTTTACGAATAACAATTGACAATTATTAGCTTCAATTTTTTACGTTTTCCTTTGAGCTTTAAAAGGTGGATGAAATTGCAAATATAACTTCTAACCAAATATTATGTAAAATATTTCCACTAGGGTGGTGTATTTCTTTTAATCTATTCATCCTCTATCTTAATATTATATAATTCATAAAAGACTATTTTAACTTCTTCTTAGCTCCGCCCATTCGGCTACAGCTAAACTGGACTACCAGCGGAAGTTACGCAAACATGTGAAGACTTTCTTTAAGCGAAGCTGCTCTGTGCTCATTTTCAAGTGGACGTTCCAGATTATAAACTGCTCAGAAAACCACTGAAAAAGATTGACTGTTGATTTGTTGCCACTGGCTGTTATGGATTCTCATCAAGATTCTCATCTATACCGGGTTAATTTCAGTGCAACTGCAAATCCTTCTGATCAGGTTTTATTTTATCATCCTCAACTCATACAAATTGAAAAATCTCTTAGATATAACTGTATTTTTACTTATTTTTACGATGTAAGTGACCGAGATGGCCTTTTATACTAGGTTGAAAACAAAATCACTTTGCACTTTAGTTTTTTTTTGGCACAATTAAAATTATTTTTGATGATCTCCTTAAATAATTTATAAATAAGACTGTGGGCCACATGGGATGTGTCCATCTATTCTATGGTAAGGTAGAGCTGCGATTCATCCTCCCATGACGTTAGTAATACAGTGGTAAGTCTCGGCAAATCAGGGTCAAGGAGTCCTCAAGTCCTGGCCGTCTTCGCTGTGGGGCAGCAGCCGCTCGGTTCGGTCTCAATCAGAGCTGCTTTCTTTTTTTTTTCTTTTTTTTTTTTAACTCCCTTCAAAAAATCATCAGAGAATTCTTGCTGTCATCTGATCAGAGCTGTCACTTGATCAGCTGTTACTGATCTCAGCCTGCATGAGCACATTAGTGTGCGGCTTGCCTTCACTTTCGTCACTCGGAGGGAGCTGAAATAAAAAAGAAAAAAAAAAAAAGAAAGGATGAGAGACGCTCTGAAGTCAAACATTTTCACTCGCTGTTGATGGATAAACGTTGCCGTCTTTAGCAGCACTTAACCTTAAACAAACGTGGTGTTCAGCGGAGTGTTTCCTTTCAAGTGTCGACTTGTAAGTGTTGATTTTTGGTAGAGTTAACATGACTTTGGAGATGCCGGAGACCTTGAGCGCTTCAGTTTTGTTTCTCTGTCGGTCATCTTTTCGACTAAGGAATGAAAGAAAGAAGCACAAATCAAGAGCAAAGGTGTGCGACTTGTCAGTGTCTCGGTGTGTGTGTGTGTTAGAGAGTTCTATTGCTGCACTTCTCTAATGATGTGTAATGACTCCCAGTCAGAGGGGAGTATCTTGTATCATTGCTCTTTACAAATATAATTACTCACTTGCTCTGTGGAGCATGTCAATTCTTCAGTCCATTGGGGGGGAGGGGGGACCTCATTACGACGTTCCGAATGCATTAAAAATTAACAAAGGCTTACTATTCTTGCCAAAAACACAAGGTGAGACTCGGCCATCTCGGCCAAGAGCTCTAAAAGTGCCTTCACCCACGATAAGGTTTATGTGTGACCTTTGATGTCCACCTCTCATGTCTATTTAATCTCTGGCATTTGATGGCTGGACGACCATTGAGGTCTAATGCAGACGATGGCAGGTAAAATATGGCCACGGTTTAGTACCAAAGCTGACACCAGTGGAACTCTCAAAAAGAAGAAAATATGTGGAGTGATGCTACACATCATCCTATCAAACCACATTTCGTAGGTACTTTGTTTAACGCAGTAAAGACGACACCCTTACGACTAGAAGTAAGTTGTTTTACATATTGCGGACATTCTAGCTTTCAAAATCGTTTTAGCTACCATTTAAAGTCCAGGCACTTACTACATGATGATGCCACACACTGCAAACACAAACCACTTTTTAAAAGATGTTTTACGGTTGAAACGAAAGTCACCTAGCAACGGATAAAAAACAGAATTCAGAAGCACGAATTCCAACAGAATTTGATTCGGCTACATCTAAAGAGATCTCTGTTTGGCTAAACTATGTCCCAAAACGATTTGTAATTAATACATTAAAAAATATATATATATTTTAAAATTGTTGATTTGGTAGTCCTTGTTAATCACTTGAAGGTTGTATTGCATTGTAGAGTTACAAGTGAATTATTTATAGTCAAACACATTTTAAATGAACGGCATTGGCACGTGTATAAACATTATTTAGATTGGTTTAAAGTCAGGTGCTTTGTCAGAGCAGGAAGTGACAACAGAAGGGATGCTTGCAATGATTCGATTGACAAAGATGGTTTTATTGGCTTTTTTTTACTATACATGTTTTATGTGTTCTACAAAGTGTCCTCCGGACGCTTGGTTGACGTTTTCTCGTCTCATAAAAAAAGCTTTTAAAAAGTCATATGCAGCGTGTGATGTCATCACGTATGACACAAACCACCGCTCCATCAATCTGCGGGGTAATGTTCTTCAAAGAAGGGGTTCCCATAGTTTTTTTTGCAACGCAGACTGGTTTAATGTCAGCATTATTTTTCTTTTAAGGGCAACTGATGTGAAAACTCTCCTTACTCACTCACATGTTTCAAATGTTGAAGTCTTCCTCTCCAAGATGCAATAAGACCCTCATCATGACCATGTTATGAACTTATTACTTTTTTTTTAAATTCTCCCCCGTCTGAAATCCTTGCGAATAAGAGGTTACAAGAGTCCATTATGTCATAAGAAGGGCTCCACTCCTCCTCTAGACAGCTGTTATTATGCCTTTGTTTATAAAACAAGTCCCTTGGAGGTGGAGACTTCCGGGTTCTATGATGCTTTGTGACAAACCTTGAGGCTTGACGAATCACGGCAGAGTGGGTGTGGTTATGGTAAATATGATTCTACACAGAAAAAATCCTGTATACATTTTTTTTTCCACTCATTTTTACTATTTATTTTTTAGTAAACTAGACCTAAATTACGACTTGACATGTCAATAGTCGCATGCTAATATGAATTTGGTGAAAATCCAGTCTCAAAAGATAACCATTTTATACAGTAAATATCAACCCTTAATAATAAAATAAAAAATATATATTTTATCTTATTTCTGTGCGGGCCAGAGACCGGTAAGAAATGCTCGCAGACCCGGTAGCGACTGGACCATAAAGGCAAGTCCATTCTCTCTCTACTTGTGTTGACTCTCCGTGTGATAGAGAGATCATCATTTAGGAACACTTCATTTAAGTGGTATTTAATTAGTGTAACGATCCCACTAAGTAAACAGTGGACAGTGAGCTGTGTTGACCTGGACACTGTTCTCTTCTGCTTGTTGCTTTCGGTAATATCGTTCCACGAGGTCGTCCGGATAATCCCCGCCTGTGTTTCCTCTCACTTGATTTCCTTGGGTGAAGATGTGCGACCCACAAACACTTGTCGTTTCTAGTGCCTTACACTACATTAATCCTGATGCAATTTCACTTTTCCTTACACTTTGTTGCATAAACATGGCCTTGTTTTGCCAGATCATAAATCTGTTGCGGTTTCCCTGCATTTGATGCAAATAATTCCCATGGATTGTCTCACCTCCAAGTATTTACATACATAAGAATCACCAGAAATGCATCTTTCCGCTGGGTGATTGACGACAAGAACACAGGAGAAATAATGTATGTACAACCGGGGCTGTCGTTAATACTGGTCCCTCAACCGTAGAGCGGCGTTCTTGCTGACCCACGCCGACGGAGGAGCTGATAAGCACTCAAACAACTCAGTGCCCTTCGGTATTATAATAGAGAAGTGAAATCACTGAAGCCTTTAAAGCGTCATACAGTGTAAGTGGAACTGTCATCACTGTGGAGGTCAGAGAAGAGGCTCGCTCTGGTCACCATCACATCATCACACTGGAGCCGCGTCTATAAATTATGCAGTATTAAATAGATTTAGCAACACAAGGCCCATATTTATGAGAAGTAAATGTATAAATTGACTACTGATGGATGATCACATTCTTATACAAACGCATAAATGTGAAATCTCTAAGGCCCTTTATTTATCCTCCTCATCAATTGTTGGTGGTTGACACAGTTTTAGGTAAATTTAATTAAAATGCTTTTTTTTTAAAACTTGATGCTAGAGGAGCAGTTAAGTAAGTAAGTAAGCAATTTATATTCATAGAGTGCTTTTCCAGACCAGGATCACAAAGCGCTTCAACAATCAAAACAATACTCAGTAAAATATATACTTTAAAGGTCAAGATAACACGGAAAACAACACAGGAGTTCCAGAAAATCAAGAAAAAGCCTGCACGAATAAAAATGTCTTAAGATGTTTCTTGAAGGACTCAGTAGATCATCAAACACGGAGAGAGAGGAAGATTGTTCCAAAGCTTAGGAGCAACACTCTGGAAGGATTTCTCTCCTCTGGTCCTGAACCGTGTTCAGGAACCATCAGTAGATTCTGATCCACAGAACTCAGAGCCCGAGCTGGGGTGTAAGGCTGGATCAGATCACTGATGTAAGGAGGAGCCTGACCTGAAAGTAAGAACCTCAATTTTAAAGTTGATAAACTGGAAGCCAGTGAAGAGTTTGGGATTTTTTAAAAAGATGAATAGTAGGGATCTGGCCATATGTCAATTGTGTAAAGCATCGACATATATGTGAACTAACATCTTAAAACGACATGGAGACTCCATTTCAGGTGTTATTACTACTTCAGGGCTTTTCTGATTTTCTGGGACTCTTATGTGTCTTGGCCTTTTAAAGTATTTATTTTAACAGTGTATTGTTTTTGATTGTTAAAGCGCTTTGTGACCCTGGTATAGAAAGACACTTTACAAATAACTATTACTTACTTACTTACTTACTCGGCAAACAAAAAACAGTGTCTTATCAAAGTGTTTTGTTTTCATTCTATTCAAATCTTTTGTTTCTCATTTGTGAACACCTAATATTTTGAATTGCCAATACAAGAGAGAACAATTGATGGGTTGCAATTGTTGTAACTTTGCCCATAATGAATACAGCAATAGTCGTTTTGAAAACTAAAAAGAACGATGCTCTTCTGGCTTGATACATTTCTCATTTTTTTCACCACAAAAATTGATCAACTGCTTTATATTAAATTGAATCATGATGTGTATTATTGCATTGTTATTTGCCAGTGACTCGTATCGTTATCCTTGTATCGATATTTACATCCAAGACGCACATTCCTAGTAGATCTTTTCAGAGTTGTTTTGTAATTTTTTGGTCAAACTATTTCCACATAAAAACACACGCATGAATTGAACTTTTAAGTCAAAAGACAAACATTGAGTCTGATTGACATCCATTGAGTCAATGAACTCTCACCATCTGATATATACTCCAAATACACCCTTTTTTTTCTTTTCCTGATGTCCTCTTACCACGTTTTCTTCTTTCTCTCAGTCAATCTACCGGAGAAAATGATTTTCTAAAGAAACAATGTTCTCCAGGGATAATCAAGAGTCTCCCGTTGAGCCGATTGCAATGAAAAACTTCTTTGTGACTTCAAGACAATCTTTCTTTTCACCATTTAATAGAATATCTACTTTAAATTTAACGTAATGTTTTCACTCCCTCAACGTTTCACCTTTTGCCATAGATAGTCCGACTACGTTCTTGCAGCGCTGCTTTCATGACGATGAAAGTGGGTTTTGAGTTTGGTTTTAGGATAAGGGTGTAGATCTCAATCAGTGTCTGTAATGGACATTTTCTGATATTGTCTTTTCAGTTTTTAAGACTGAATCTGTCTACATGTTTGTCCTCCGTCACCAAACACTTTGTTTAGAAAAACTCTTGTATTGTTGCTGGAATTCTCTTTATAATTATTGACATCATTTATATCTGTCCCTTATCTTATCTTAAGCACTAGCATCTGTATTGGTCCCCATATCAACATGGATCTATATTGATTTAAAGCCAAATTTCTTTGAGGGATATGTTATAGGATAATATTAAAAAAAATAGTCTCGTTTCTAGTTTCTAGTCTGTATTATGTCTTTTTTTCAGTGTCATGCAATTTATTATTCCCATACGTCCTGTCTCATTGACATCATTGTTATCATCAACCAGTTTTTTGGTCGTACCTTCATAAAATGCAGTTGTCTTGATACTGCAGTACATTCTTCTTATCTTCTAAGACCCACTACATGCCACAATAGCTTCCACTTTAAATAATGAATTAATTTGCTGAGCTTATTATTCCTAAAGCCGCTGTACATGCTGAATATTGCATATTGCAATGACAATCGTGTCGCGATGAATTATCCAGATTTGTTTGTTCAGATGCCGCCTGAATTATTTACATGTATTCAAGATTTATTTGAGATTATCGCCTCTCGTTTCTAAGGCTTGACTGCCCCATACGGTTGACAACACGTGTGCGGGATCGTAAAGGAAACTCTAGCCCGCGATGTTCTTTTTATTCATTTGTTTTGATGTGCCACGCGAGTCGTTGACACTCAGACTTCAAATTGCGTTTTAATTATCCCCCGACACACGAGCCAAGTGCAGGCGAACTGTCAAAGGGAAGGGAAGTAAGAAAAATTGACACCGTAGCGAGCTCTCTTTGTCTTCCATTATCAGCAGCTGAAATGGATATTTGCTTGTTTTCAGTCTAATTTCAAGTAATTCATCCAAATTAAAGCCCAAAACAAAAATGTTCATTCATCCTTTTAATGTCAAGAAAGTCTTTTTTTTTTTTTCTTCTTTCTCTACTCATGGATTCTGCTGTAGAACAAATCGCTGCCAGGAAATTAACTTTTAAGCGGCTCTTGTTAGGCTGCGAAAAATAAAAAAGTGACAGAAGAATGTTTGTGTGCTCAGCTTATCGCGTTCCTCTGTTAAAATGTGTTTCGCTGTTCAGACTATAACGATTCAAAACCATCAGTTAATTCTTCTTCACGGATGATCACGACTTTGACTTTGAAAAAGGACACTTTTTTTTTTTTTTTTAATAATCGGATATATTCAAACTGTTTTGGTTTCCTGTCCTCCACAATCCAGTCACTGTCAACGGCGTTTCCTGGCCCGGTTTGTGTGTCGCTGCTGCCCATTCCAGCTCGGTTGAATTGAAGAGGACGTCCTTGACAGTTCAACACAAGGCACGAGGCGACACACAGACACCACAAGAGCTTTTTTTTTTTTTTTTTTGTCAAACAGAAGTGGCTTTCTTTAGAGGCAATGCCATAGAGAGCTGGATAGTGTTGGTGTTAGTTTCCGGATCCTATTTTCTTCTAGAGTCGTAAACAAGACAACTTCTGTGATTGGATTAACTTAACTTTTTTTGCAGGTGGAATGTGTTTCAGTCATCGACGAGCTTAGATGTTTAACAGATTCTATTGGGGCGTCGTAGCTCAGATGGTACAGTGGTTGGATTGTGGCCTGGAAAGTTGCAGGTTCGAGCCCAGCTCCGGATGAGAGATAATATTGTAGTTTGTTTCCCTGAGCAAGACACTTTACTCTGATTGCTCCTGATGGTTTAGTTGGCGTGCTGCAGTGCAGCCGACTCCCATCAGTGTGGTGTAACTTGGTGTAAAGTGCATTTTATACTAAAAAAGCTTAGATAAGCACCACAAAATAAGAGCCAAGATTATCAACTTGATTTTCTCCAGTAAATGGTGAGCTTGTTTGTTACCACTAATGACAAAGATGGTAAAGACATTCTATACCTACATACACAATACAGCATTCAACTATTGAATTATTCTTGTTGTTTTTCCTTCTTTCTCTAACAAAAGACTTAACAGCGCAACCTCGGTCTGCCACTTATAATGAGGAAAATAATAAAGAATAAAACTCAATTTAACTTTGAGGAAACATGTATATGGAGATTCAATCAAATCAATTAAAATGAAAAGCGACTGTGGTGCCAAAATGTGTTGCTCGGTTGCTAAAAATTATTTTCTGTGGCTTAGACACAAATAACGATCTCGAATATTGAATTGGAGAACAACCCTCGAACTTCCAAATAATAATAATAGTTAATTTTAATTAAAAGGCACCTTTCAGGACACACAAGGACACCATACAAACAGATTATAAAACATCAGGGAAAAAGACAACAGTAAAACAGAAGTTTTAAAGATGAGAAAGATACGAAAGTAACAAAGTTTCTTAAAGTCATATTATTATCTTTTAAATGTCTATTATGAGTAAAAATTAATTTTATTCATTAGGAGCGTTTCAAACTCAGGAAGAACATCATACAGACGGATTGAAAATAACATTGAAAAATAAAACGTTAAGAAAACTGTTTAAGTGAAAATGTTTGTGCAATAAAAGAGATCTTAATCTAACAATAACTTACAAATGTCTCTAATAAGATGGCATTTAAAAAAAATACTTTATAGTGAATAGTGAATATAGCATACAGTGAAACTGCTTCATGAACAAACGTGGCTACAATACTGACACAGTTAATATGCATCACAAAGACATCGAGACAAAAGCCCCCACGAATGCTTTTATCTGGTCAAGTGTCCTTCAGACAAACAAAAAAAACAACAAAACAACAACAACACTCCACTGACAGACGGCACCGTGAGGTGCACAGATGGAGCGAGGGTTCACCAAAGTAAAATGTCAGCCACGTGTCGGTGTTTGTGGCTGAGATGCCTTATTGCTCCAGATTTGACCTTTTCTGTTGTGAGCCTTACATTTGCATCTGAAGCATAGGTAAACATTAGACCATCCACTCTGGAGGGAAATAAAAAAAAAAACAGTTGTGTGAGTGAAGGTGCAAAGTGCAATTTCCAGAGACTAATTAATTCCCAACAACTAAAGTGTGTGTTTATAATTGTTTTTTGTTGTTGTTGTGTCTCTGAAAAGATGAACAATTAACAAACCGACTATGAATTTTCGAAAGTTCGATTCTAGTTCTCCCCTTTGTTATATTATTAACAGCTTCAACGTGTAGAACATATCGGTCGAGGTGGTCAGGTCTTGACAGGGTGTCATGAGCAGACCACAGATGGCCACCGTTCTGTCTTTGTTTCCCGCCGGAACCAGCAGGGAGTCGACCACCGGCCAGGCCCTTAGACCCCGGGCAGCACCTGATATGACTGTCATGGTAGCCTGAGGAGACCATTAGTCACAGTCGGCTGGCGTGATGTGGGAAATAGAGATGTCGAGTGTATTTTATTTTATTTATTTCAAAGTAGTAATAGTAAAAAAGTTAAGTGATGAACTGGACGAATAAATGAGATTTAAAGTATCTTCATTTATCTTCATTTTTTTTTAAAGATGACATGGAACACGATACAAATAAAGGGAATATATTGAATTAAAATCCTAAATCGGACCATGTAAATATTCAACTCCATTACTTCAGAGTACAAAACATACTTTTTCCACTTGTCTAAACTGTAAATACTTTCGTTCAAAGGCAATAGTGGATTTGGAAACTAATCAAATTTGCAAACATGTTCCTTTCATTGGGTGTCTAGTGCGCTTAAATGAATCACTTCTTGCTTCATCTCGTTCCAATTCACAGAGCTAATCAAAAGTATTTTGAAGAGAAGCTGCTGCTGATGATTGCAGAGAAGTGCTTGTGGTTATTTAAAATCAGATTTATTTACATGGTTTTTCACAAATAAAAGGTAGGACCAGCTCTTTAAAGATGAAAAAATATAAATATGAGCACCTATGAAAGATTATTTTTATGTTATGAAAAGTATTTATTAGTGCTGCTACTCTAGATCGCCTTTGATAGGTAAATGTTATGTTTTTTTTGGTTCAGTTATTCGATTTTCATGATCCATGTTGAAGTGTCAAGGATTTTTAAGCGATGGTTCGCTCAAGATCTCTGACCAGATGAGATGTTTTAATCCACCCACAGCAGCTTCTTGATACTCAATAATACATTAGTATATGTGTTTGAAGAATTCTGATAAACAGAGGAACCTTTGAGGATCTAGCTATTGATCAGCGTGTTGAGTTACAGGTTAAATATATTTTAAAGTAACTGATGGATTTGTTGGGACAACGTTGCCAAATGTTTTGATATATTTTGTGATTAGTTTTACAAATTTTGTGTCACTTACTGGTTTGGTTTTTTAGTGAGGTTTTCCTTTCCTGTGCCTCTGAACCAAGTCTTATCCATGTCTTGTTTGATCCCATTCGTCTATTACAGGCCACATCAATCCATCACTTAGATCTTTGTTCCCGGAATATTACCATTGTGTATTTGTTGTTTGAGGGAAAGGTATTTTGTTTCATATTTCACCTACAATTCCCAATACCCTTTGGTTTTGATACTGTCTAGTTTTATTTTAAGCCCTGGTGCATGTTTTCATTTTGGAATGAAATGAAATGGCCTTAAAAGTGCTTTTGGATCTGTTTGTTTGAATGGATGATAGATTGCAATCACAATTAGTGCTTTATTTTTTAAAAGTCACATTCATCCATTCTTTTATTTCAAAATTCCCTGTTTCTGATCCCTTTTCTAAACTATTTTTTTTTTGTGTTGTTCTTGGGGTGAGAACAATTATCATTTATACTCTGAAGTGGACAGTTTTTACTCTAGTTACTGGTATACTACTTGTCTTTTTTATGTTTTAACATACATTACTTTATATGGACCTGATGGTTTTGATAATAAGAGAACATAAATGATTCATGTCTCTTTTTTAATCTCTTGAAAGCTGTAGTAGGAAACTACAGACAAACGAAGACTCGGTATATATCAAATACCCATAATGTCCATTGCAACACCAACATGTCTTGTATTATACCCTTACCCTGTCATCAGGATGTGACATGCAAATTAAAAATCCTGTCTAGACAATTCACCAGTAACACCAGAGCTTCGCACTGATGTATATCATTACAGTACAACCACCCAAAACACAGACTAGATTCACCTGTGTCAAGTTATAAAGGGCTTTTCCGTAAAATAATAACTGAACTAAAAACAGTTTATAGAAATAGAAAAATCAAAAGCTATGCAAAAATAATAGAGGTAAAAATCAACTTGCAGCTGCAGGAATTAGTTTACTGAGAGGGAAGTTGGAAAGTGTTTCTTAAGTAAGGCGATTATTTGCAAAACTATACTGGTAAAGTTGACGCTCCCTTAACAAGCAGTCTTTAGTGTCTTCTTTGATGCTGCGTTGTTGTTTTGGAGTCAGTTTGGGGGTCCTCACCGGTAGCACACATTTTGGTCTTATTGTATTTGTCCTTGAGGGTTTTCAACTTCACGACTGAACACACAAACAGTCCTTCTGTCTTAAGGCACAAATGTACCTGGCTGATCGGATAAAAAGCCAATACGTGAGCCCCACAGACAAATCCGATGCTGCATGTCTGGTCATTCACAAGAGCAAAGAAAGAGGAAAAAAAAACCCACCGGAACGACAAACATGCTTCTTGCAGTGGCATTGAAAAGGGAATCAGAGGATGATAAGCGAAGGCGAAGGGATGAGTAAAGACAGGAGCTCTCTCTCGCTGTGTCCATCATGCAGTCATTTCTCAGACAAGAATGATGTATTTAAGATGATAGATATCGGACGGCAAGGTGCGCACTTGCATCTTGTCTTGTCGAGGCATTAATCATAGCAGCGGGCAAGTTTAACCACCAAGGTCAGCTGTGCTCTTATGTGTGGGAGGCACAGCTGCCACTTCTGTGTGCTTTCGGAAGACGTGCGGCGGGAAAAGTGGGATGAAGAGCAGGATTGGCAGGGTTGAGAGACGGAGAAGAGGAACCGGGGAGGGGTTTGGCTGCGACCCCGGGAGGTGTGCTCATTAAAAATGGCACTTGGGGGAAGTAGCGAAAGGAGATTGCTAAGCTAAGGTAGGTGGACATTTCGGAGTAACGGATTGAAGTGGGCAGCTCAGCGGAGAAGGGCAAAATAACAGCGAGAGACTCACAGGGAAGGGGGCGTGACTGCACCAGTCAGACGGAGGACAGTTCGAGGGTGACCAATGCCTCGGCTGATGGTAATTACAAAACTTGAGTTATGTTTGAAGAAAACTGTTTTCCATTTTTTTTTTTTTTTTGTTGGTGAATGATTAAATCTTGCATATCTTATCCAGGTATGAAGTTTAATCAATACGTCTGTCTTTGTGCCACAAAACAGGAGGAGTGTCACACTGTTTCAAACACAAACCACCTTCACAGCTCCTGGTAGAATTAACTTAATGAACCACTCTTCGCTCTATTTTTCTACAGCAGGGTTTGACAAAAGGTAACTTTCTAGTCGCTAGTTTGTAGGGCTTGGTATTGATTGAAAATATTCAATGCCGGTATATATTATTTTTTCGATACCAGTTTCATAAAATAATTCTAACAAAAGTAAAAATGTTATAACACATAGTACAAATCTTGAGTTTCCTTTTTTGAGCTGTTGTACATTTACATAGAAAAAGCAAATCATTTCCAGTTCAAAAGAACATTTGAGTCTGATGTTCTCTACCTTATAACTAATGACCTCTACTAAAGAAAAAAATCACTCACGGATACTGAAACTTTGCACCAAAAGACGAAGAATGATACTTGGTACTCCCGAAGCATTTTGGTCGGTGCCACAAATGACCTAAGTTCATCCCCTATTAGTAGGTGTGGCATCGATTTAATATTTTACCTTCACTTCAATACTATTTTAACAATTTGAACAAAAAAAAAAGAACACATTTTGAGTTTATTTTTGTTTTTTTCACTGCTTTTTGAAAATGGTTCTTCTTCAAAATAAATAAACATTCTTTGTGCATGATGCTTGGACACAGAGATAACTGGTTGCAAAGTTTGATAGCATCCCACTGGATTCACAATGGCTGGCATTGTCCACCTCAACATAACAATAAACATAAGATTAGATGTTTAACTGCTCGACCCAATAAATCAGTAAAATAATGCTACACAAAAATAAATTAACATCACATTAATATCTGTTTAATTCACTATGGGATGCATGTATTAAATCAGATGAACATACAGTTTGTGTTATTATCCTAGATATACTGCTGTACGTGGTTTATGATGTACATAACGAACATACCAGTCACCAGTAATACTCCTAGTGATGTATAGATCTATGCATGTGAACCACTCTGTAGGGGTTACAACCGATCACAGAAAGCATTTTCAAGTCTTCATCACGTGATTTACCACTTGGTACTAATCGTGGCAAGAAAAGATGAAGCATATTTTCAAAACTTAGCACTACAGAAGCATTTTTGCGGTACCTACAAAGAACTTGAGTTTGATACTCAGTCCTAAATTATTAAATGGGTAAAAACATTATTACACTTATTTTATGTAAAACTTGTCCAAATTTGCTGTCAAACAACTGTCTATCAAACATTTGAAGTGAATCGATCTGGTCAAGGGAGCTGCCTGACAGTGGAAACAATGCCAGCGGCAAACTCTGGTTTCGTAATAAAGAGGCTGAGTCAGCTCTCCTGTGTATTCTTTACATTTTCAATCGGCCTGATCAGTTAGGAAGGAGACTGCCTGCCTGGAGCCTGGTCCTTTCAAGGTTTCTGCCTCCTAGAGGCAGTTGTTTTTTTTCTTGCCACAGTTGCGTAATCGCTTGCTTTAGACAGGGTACTGGATCTGCACTGCTAGTATAGAGTAAGTTAAACTTACAATTCTAATAATAAATCATTTATCCTCACATTGAAGCTTTGTAAAATGATGCAACATATTACAATGTCTGATGTTCAGCTCTGGCTCGAGCAGGTCCAATATTTAATGTACCACAACATAAATATCTATTCGTCAACTTGCTATTGACGACAATTGACGTTGTTGGACAAAGGATAACTCAACACAGGATGGACCAAATACTATTATACCAGTCCTTCTTATCTGTTTGTCACTT
The DNA here is from genome assembly GCF_982586985.1 of Callionymus lyra. NCBI lineage: Eukaryota > Metazoa > Chordata > Actinopteri > Syngnathiformes > Callionymidae > Callionymus > Callionymus lyra. The sequence goes on from NC_141826.1 coordinate 12,461,520, forward strand.
TTGGAGGTTTGCAAATAAAAATAAAAAATATATCTTTTTAAGATTCGTAAGATGTTTGATGATTGTAAACAAGCATGAATCTGAGCTAAAGAGTAAAAATGAAAAGTGAAGCGGCACTTTACCAGAGGTCTTCCAGCGAGAAGCAGCTACTAGAAGAAGAAACGTAAGTCCTTGTTCAAAAAAACCTCTTACCTACAAAGTATTTCAGAAAAATCTCACTAAAGAACATATTCCTTCATTTTAAATATGGGTGAATTCTTAGACACACTGTTGTGGCCCCCTTAGTTGTGTACATTTAGCTTACAGATGATGAAAAAAGTTTTTGCTTAAGATTTATGGAAAATAGAATGTCCAGGTTTATGTTGTTCCAAAGATGGAGAAATTCAAACATCTTGAGGTTTTGTGAAATTGTTTGAGGAGGATCTGTGACTTGTTTGTTTTTTTTATTCCTGGTGACTGTCTCTTGGTCATGAAAGACATAGCTGAGCTAAAAGACCAAACTCTTGATTTACTTGCAAGTCCGCTTTAATAATCTGGTCGGACTAAATCCGTTGCTTCCGGGCAATACAATAATCCAGATGAGAAAATCTTTCTGATGTAAGAAAGATTTTTAAGGCACCAAAGTGAACCTGAGACATACTGGAGATACTTAAGTTGGGTTTAATTCTTTGTCACATGAATTCCTCTGTATATAAAATACATGAAACATTTTTGCGAAGAAATATATTCTTTTCTAAACCATGGCATAAATCTGTGGCGGTCACTTCAATATATTGAAGGTTTAATACATCAAAATATCAGCTCTGCAGAGGTGAAGAAGAAGAAAAGTCTCTCACAAAAGTGGCCCAGATTCATCTTGCAATTAAAAAGACTCTCCTTTACATATCTTTCATTCACAATAGGGTTCATTTCGTGTTGCTATGCTTCAGCTAGCATGCGCTTGGAGCTTCAGTCCACCTCAATGAGACGACCTGAAAGCAAATAAATGTGTATTTTAGACAAAGAAGAAGTTCCTTAAAACTACACGGACTGAGGACCCCATAGATGACTAGAAAGTAAAGTGATGTTTCTGTCATAGACAAACCAAGAAGAAGAAGGTCAAAATATGTCTGCCTGAATAAAAAGAAATAAGTCAAAGACGTACTTGTGAGAAAATAAAAAGAGCTTTTCTTGTTAGCGCCATTCATCTTTTTTTTTCTTTTTTACTATTTTGAGAGATGCCAACAGAGGATTGTTCATGTTATGTTGAGTAATTTCAAATATTCCGACAACGGGGAATAGAAAATGACAAGTTGTACCTGCAGGAGGAAAATCAATTCTCCATCTTGATGTCGGGCACTGAAATCCTTGCGGGATTTGTAGATGTTTACATGACGTCTTCGACTTCGGAGCGGCTTCATACAGTGTACTACTCTGGGAAAAGCATTGTAATTACACAGTAATTGTAGAGTTGAACATATAACAAGGAGTAGCATGATGTGTTTTAACACAACAAAGACACCGAGAAGACAAAACATGTCAGTCTTTTACATTATATAGTAATTACCATTGCTTAAGGTCCTGCAAAATGCATATTAGCAGTGTTTTGTTAAAGCTTCAAATAAGGCTGTTTAAAAACTAATATTTCTTTTTTTTTTTTCTTGGCTTACAACACTCCTTCATTCATAATTTATCTTTTCCTATATCAGAACCCTCCAACCCTCCAGTCCTCAGGTTTGTTTATAGTTCCAAATATCAGATCAAAAATATCACACGGAAGCTTATTTTAGCCATTACAGACCTTATCTTTGGAACCAACCGCCTGAGGTTCTGAGGGTCACAGAAAGCTTAGATAAACTATAGATATATAAATATAGATTCTAGCCATTGTAGTAATGCTATTTTATCTTCTTTTTTACTTGTTTCCTTCTATATTTTTATATGTATGAACGCATTTTCTATTCTAAAATTAATATTTTAGATATTTAATTTAGTTAACAATCATTCTTATAAATATCATTATTTGTGTTACCATGAAGCCAGATATCCGATTGCTGATATTATAGGCCCTTTTCTACTGCGTCTTCCTAGAAATGTTACTTTTTCGGCTTTGCCTGCTTTATTTTAATATAACATTTAATGTAAAGTCTAATTCTAGCTGACAAATGCATACAAATTGTGAGCAACTAATCAGCTACAGAATTGTTTTATTATCCGAAACAGTACCGTTAAACTAAATTAAACAAGGGTCCGAACAAATTGTCTATTTACCAATCTGAATGTAATAGGAAATCTGATTGCGATATTGTCCTTGCCATGTTGTTCCTCCTCCAGGAAACATTTCCAGCTAATTCCTTATAAAATAAATGTCAATTAAACACTTGTTTCCATCTCCAATAACTGTTGACAATGATATCTCTGTTCCTTATCTTAAAAACTAAACAACATGAAAATTAATCTACATTAATCTACCTTGATCCATGCTAAACATCATGCTGGCCACATATAAGGTATTGGCGGCCCGGATTCAGCACCTGGGCCTTGAGTCTGACAAATCTTTTACTGTTTTATTCACTGAAAAAAGAAGAATTTATATCTACAACTTTAACATTTTCTTGCTTCTATTTTATGTCATAATTTGACACATCTGAGGAAGATAAAATATTCAAGAGCAACAGCAGCTTTTTAAAATCATCATGTAGCTTTTGTAAGAAGGAAGTGTATCACGATCAGATCAATTGAGTTTAAACACTCTTTTTTTAATCACGTCTATGTAGAGTGAAGTGTCTGTGTGGGAACGTCTGTACCTCATGAATAACGGCGGGGAAATGTGTTGATGAATTCTGGATGTCTTGTTGGAGTTACGTGGCTTCAGGTGTTAGCTGACATTCTCTCTGTGAAGCTGCTTGTCAAACTGACGCTGAGCCTCTAGAGTGCCAGCTCCACTCTTTTTTTTTTCCTTTTTTTTCCACCTGCACAGTCACTTGAATATTTGGCTTCCACTCCACAATAGCACTAAAGCTTTGGAAATCCAGAGCCTTATTAACATGCGCTGCACCGAGCCTCACCGCTCGGATATAAAGAGCCGTTGTGTTGCCATTTTGTTTACAAGTATACGATTTTTGCTGCTTTTTTTCCTTCATCTAACCACAGTATTTATGCCACGGAACCTAAAGGGGTTCATAAACTCGTCATTTTGGAAAAACCGCAGTGGAGCGTGAATGCTCTTCATTCGGGATACTCATCTGGTTTTAAGAAATTGTTCATTCTGCTCCCACACTTTGGCTGAAAGCCAGTATGAGTTGTGACCCCATGCCACTTGTCCTTTACAGTCAGTGGCTGCATGCTGGCAAGTTGACCTTTATCATTAACCCCGGTGCTCGTCCGTCATTTGAAGTCTTTATCATTCATCCCCTCCTTCAGGGATGTTGTATACCCGGGATGAGATGGAATAAAGAAGCGGTTTAACCTCAGTATTATGTGAATTTAATTACGTCCACACTCCCAAAAGGTTCAGCAGTTCACTGTGTAAAACTGGTGCTGAAGAGGCAGAAAATAATTGATGGTTAATGTCAAATGATTCATTTTACTCTCACATTATACAATAAAACACCATGATTTAAATTCAGGATAATAAAATAGACCTTTGACCCAAAGTTAGAATTGAAGTATAAACACAAGTTTCATTGGTTTCTTAAAATTTACATTTTTTCAGTGCAGTTATCTATGATAGTTTAGTTTAATGACAGTTGTATTTACAAAATGAGAGAATGATGTTCTCTAGTTTTGTCACTAGAAAAAACATCATTTTATCATTTGTTACTTGTTAGCCTTGTAAGTGTACTTTTGCAATGGATTTTTTTTTTTTAAGGTAAAGAAAACTTTAGTTTGGTATCGGAAAAAGACTTACAGTATCAAAGTGAAGGTATCGGTATCTATACAAGTATTAAACATCGTTCAATACCCAGCCCTACACACTAATTATAAGAGACTTCCAGAATATTAACTCCTTTTTTTAATTGTATGGGGGCACAAAAAGTAGTCCAATTAAAATTAACACAATTATACAATATTTAATAGATATAAACAAGGACAATTTCTGAAAAATCTACCCCCTTTTCTCCTATTCATGTCTCAAATTATTTGTTTTTCGAAACACATTATGAAGTTTTGATCAAGCGTGGGTATCGAAACTTGGCACTGAAAGACAAAGCATGTTTGATACTAGGTACTACACAAGAAGTCCCATCCACACATAAGTTCAATACCCAGCCCTACTAGTATGTTCTACATTTGTTTGATATTTAATCAAAATTGGACGTATTACATTTGGCATCGGGGTCTTCTGCCTATATCTATATCTATATCTATATCTATATTTCTATTTCTAGATCTAGATCTAGATCCTAATGAAGGTTGAAGTTCCCTGACGGATTCAGAACCAGCAGGACCCCGTCGAGGATCTTAGTGCTGCATAATGGTTGACATTTTAGTATTATATTCATTCTTAAAAAATATTAGTAATATCTGTCGAATCTAAAATGAAACCAATGCAGTGCCAGTCAGAGTCGGTCGGGACGCCTCGCTGCTGAGTTCTAGACCAGTCGAAAGTCTTGTTCAAGGCAGTGACGAGAGAACTACAGTAATCCAGACACAAACGGATTAATGTGTGAATAGTTTTGTTGAGAGTATGTGTTACATTGTGAGTGGAATTGTTCTTTTGTTTTATCTGAAGATCAAATAAAAGTAAAACTCGGAAACTAGAGCAAGGCTGTTATCAGGGAAGCAAAGTTTTTGTTCGGACTTTTCAATTATTTTTGGACCTTTTGAACAACCTTTAATCCACTAAAACCCACAAGAAAAATAGCTTTTTATTAAAACAAAAAAAGTACTGCCATTAACTGTTTTTCTTTTATTAAATTCCCCCATATTTCCAACATTTCCCAGCTTTAACAACCTCCTCTGTGTTTCTCCATCCGCTCCTTCTCTATAATTCAATCCACATCATCCGCTTCATCTTCCCTGTCAGTCACCGTCTTTTAACTCATGTCTGGAACAAAAGTTTTTGATCAAAAAGTCAGCAGTGACGTAATCACTCAAAAGCCTCCGTGTTTGTTCTTCAGCAGCAAATGCTGACTTTGACTGCCGTTAACTTAAACAAAAGCGGAAGTTGTGAAAAGGATTGAAAGGATTGGTGGCGAATCTAATCCCTGCAAATAACATTCATGCATTAGAAATAGTTAAAGAGTATAAAGCAGCGCACACATTTCACTGTTTATCTGTATCTGCTACATTTCTCTTTGTACTCCCACACACATTGTGACAACTATGAAATGATGCAAAAAAAACATCCTCAAAAACATTTTCTCCTCTGTTGTTAAGTCGCATTTCCAAACTGTGGTCTAATTTTATTTCATGCAAAAGTAGTCGTTTCATATGCTTTACTTTGATCTTCAGAGCTCTGGCAGACAAGAGGCGCGCTCCGTGGCTGCTGAGGCATTGTTGATATTCTTTGGACACGTTTGTCTTCAGCAGTGTTCATCAGCAGCTATTCTAATTAAAGTTTGCACTGCGAAGGCTATAAAACATGTTCAAACACTTCTGAACGACAACTGTTTGACAGGACACGCTTGGCCTTCCGTCCTGTTCGCCCGAGATAAGTCTGCTTGTATGCACAGGAGTCATTTCTAAAGTGCAGCTTGTCTGCGTGTAATCAAACGTTTTTTCCCTTTTATTTCGTTTCGGAAAGTTTTTTTTTTCCTTCCTCGCCTCCTCTTCTTAACATTATATCTTTATCACGACCATTTTCGTTATGGTCCGGCTTGGCCACTTTTCCCTTCACTCAACCCCTATTCTGCCGAGTCAGCAGTCTCTCACACACACAAAAAAAAAAGTAATCCAGCCTTAACTGATGGGCTGTGATATGGCTCTCGTCATTTCAGGCATCAGAATGTGGCAAACAGGCAGATGACACCCCACTTTTTGCAATGTCAACTCTCCAATTGGAAATAAATCCTCCTGAACCTTATCCTCTCGTGCCATTGAACGGACAGTAAATGGAATTCTTCTTAACTGCTGCTGCTCTGAAGCGATTATACAGCAAGTTGAATAGCTGCTGCAGAAATTAGTGGCAATAACTCCACGAGCAAAATGCTGCTAATTTAATAAAACTTTAAAAAAAAATGTTATTTGTAATATCTCAAGTGCATTTATCAACACTAAAAATCAGTAACTCATTTAGGGGTAATTGATGATTATGGTCGGTGTGCACTTGAACGTAATTATAGCTAACCATATACTTTGATTAAGACTGGATGTTGTTGACGATATTTCACCTTTGAATTTCCTTACACACCATTTATGACACTAAATATAACCAGAATAAACATAACACAATTAAAGGTATATTTATATATCAACTGATTTACCCAGAGAGTGCATACCTTCGCCAAGGAGCTGATTCCAGAAAAGTTAATTTGCCTCAAGAAAAGAGAACGGAAAATATCTTAAGAGGGGATTATACTCGGGCTGTAGGGGTGAAAGTCCTTATACAGTTGGTGCTTGGTTCTGTTTTTTTATTTCTTATTTTGTGTGTTATCTTATTTCATTATTTTGTTCTGTACTGACAACAAAAAAAATGATATTTTGTGTATACAACACATCAATGTTTATGATTCCAATTAAAAATAATAATAATGGAATATGGAAGTCTTTCAAAACACATATAGATGACACAGATTTAAAAAAAATAAACAGTAAAATCAACATGTTATAACAGTGAATAAGCTGGTTTGAACAGGCGTGTCAGTTTGTTGATATCAAGGATGTCTGGTTGGAAGTTCCAGATGGGCCGAAGGCTCTGGACCCCCTGGTGGCCGCTCATGCTGGAGGTCGAGTGAGTTTGATGGAAAAGGCAAGAGATTCCCACAGGGCTGTTGATGTGGAGGAGTTCAATAAGGTGCTATGGGGCAAGGTTATGGAGAGCTTTCAAGGTCAGAGGAACCTGAGGACTTGTAATGTATCTAGTAGTCTCTTCTAGCAACCATAAAGCAATGGCAATTTTTAGAGAGTCTCAAGAGATTACCAAGTTTTTTTCCCCTTGCAACTTTACACTTTTGCGACCTCTGGGTTAAGGCCCAGGTGCCGAAAACAAATGTGTTTGAGGTATCCCTTATGTTGCCTTTGTTCTCTACCACTGAGGCCGCAAAAGGGTTAAACAACCTATTTAATAACGCCATTAAAACTGAAAACTGCAACAAAAAAATACACAACAAATATATCATGGAAAATAAATGTAACAAACAATACAAAACTCAAACTGCTAGGTTAGACAAATAACTTAAAACTAAAATAAATGCAGACAGTGAACTATTCAAACCCACAATGTAAATTATATTACTAAAAAACATTATTTATTGAAACACATCTTTACGATGTGTTTAGTAAGCACGTGTGTTTTCCATGTTTATTTGTTCATTAAAAAGAATTGCATTCCGTTAAAAGTGTTTTTTGCGTTTAGTTTAAAAATGTCCTACACTCTTGAACACGTCATAGTAATCCGTTTGCCATTGTCTTCCTTTGGGTCTACTTCATCCACATGGTTTATTTTAATACGCTATCTATTTTCCATGTATGAATGTAGGTAGCGTTATTTCTTTAAATGATCGGCATCAATTTGTTTAGCAACATGATACATGGATTACATGGAAGTGAATTTATTTATTTGTGTAGTCTTTACTGTATGTTCTTAGTTGATCCGGGCCATGACTAGAGTCCTTTATTGATCCAGATCAAACACCAGAACTTCCCCAAAACCGAATTCTAATCCAAGACTGTTCCTTGATACCGTCACATACTTCCATTGGTGATTATAATAATATATATATACTGTATATACCCTTGTTTGAATGCATCCAAACACAAGCGTTTTATCAAGTCAACGCATGATGGTTTTGCATCTTTCAAACTATTGCTACAACAAAAACACATCATCACATTTAAAATACAATATTCTGAGAGCAGAAAATAAAAATGTATTCATCAGCCACAATCTCATTTGTCATGTAGAAATCAGGCCTGCTTAACATCGTCTAGAGTTATAATAATTTGTGCAGAAGGCTGGACTGGAGTCACGACTTGACTTCATGCTTTTTGATTTATTTTTCCTGCTATAACAAGTGTCCACTAATCCACCCTCAGCCGTGAGGACACCAGTCGTTGTGCCAGGTGGGGTTTTGGACGTTCCTGGCTTCTTTGTCCGCTTGTGTCTCTCAGAACTCGTCCATGAAACACTCACAAAGACACAAAGGCATTTCAATGACATCAAATGTGATATTTTGTCACCCATAAACTTGTTTTTTTTTATTGCAATACTTTGGCTACGATAAGTCAACCACTATCAATTAGAATTCCAATAGTGTTTGTTTATGCTGGGGCGAGTCCTTCAGGGCCCGGAGAAGGGCATTGAGCTCAATAACTCAATACTTAACAATTAGCCCCTGACATGTCCCCACTCAGTGATAGAGAGGACTCCGGGTGATGTTTCATTAACACTATCATACCATTGCCACATGCGCTTTAATATCACGTCTGGACTCTGATAGAGCCGTAGATGTTTCGTTTTTTTTTTTTTCCCCCCTCAGACAAACTGTTTATGTTGCACTGTCTCTTTCTGTGGACATCAGCAAGGATCTCATCTCACGCACCGGCGGTTCCTCAGTGTTCTGAAGCAGGAAAAAAAGCTGCCTCTTTCCCTGTGTGACTAATTATCGGCACACTCGCAACGTTTTAAATGGCGAACACCTTATCGCACTCAATTATGAAGGCGCTTTAAAAAGTCATTTGGAGGGGGACGGCGGTGTCAGTTTAGATTCTGTCTCGCCGGTCATGGGGCCGGACTACCAATCTTAATGGTGTACCTTTTAAACTGTGGGGCCAGCAAGAGAGTGTGACCTTAGACCGGTCAGGACTGAAGTGCATCGGCTTGTTTTTTGCTTTATTAGATTGTCTTAAAGGCAGAATGGTGGAGGGGCGAAAAAAAAAAAACATATTTGGTTCCTCTGGCCTTGAGTTGGCCTGTAAGGTAGAAGGTTAAAGGAACAACTGAAGCACAACAACAGCCAAGCTTTTGAACAATGGGTGTAATGGAGCAGTTAGTGTGTCCAGTGTAGCCAATACTGTCTTATAAAAGAACACGCGTATAGAAAAAGTAATAGGATTTTTCAATACACATGTGAGACGTTGTGTTGTTTAGTCTACATACAGTATCTCAGGTTATTACATCTACCCTAAAGCCCCAAGAGAAAGGGCCAGTTGTAAATGGGTCTCTGAGAAAGTCAAAATGATATATATAATTTCTGTTTCATTGATTTCTACTGTCTGAAAGGTGTGTTGTTTTTAAAAATATATATTATTTCTCTAAAGTAACATTAGCCTCTGATTTGTTTCAGTCAAGTTTACTCAAAAAAACTTGAAAACAAGTGATAATTATTGATTCACAGACTTTATTATTATTTTTTTTGTTTAATGTTGGTCCGTGAATGAAATTACATTAAACTGGTCCGTGGTGTCAAACAGTTTGGCGACACCTGTCCTAATGGATTCATTTAAAGACTTAACGAAGAATTATTATTCATTCAAAATGTCTATAAGTACAGATATAAGAAGTGCTGATGTCACTGGTGGCACAGTGTTTTTAAAACTTCAGCATTTAACCCATGTGTTGCAAGGTCGAGTCCTTATCCCAGACTCACACCAAAAGAAGTTGCGACACCGTCTCATTTTTGCCGTTGGGCTCGCACAAAAAACGGGGCACCCTTTTTTTTCCCTTCTTCGCCTCCAAGATATAATGGATAACTAATCCATTCATGTCACGTTGCTGCTCAGATGTTGATAGGATCTTCAGGCAGAAAATGAGTTATACAACTAAAGCCAAATCCAGTTAATTTATTAAATAAAAGTATTTGCAGACGTTGAATCACTTTTAATTCATGATATTATTTTCTAACCTGCGCATCTGCACCAACACATCACTCTGTAATTACTGTCTCGCTTCACTTCTTCGCAAAATGTCATTAATTTAATCCCGCGATCCTCGTAAAACCAAATCAGCTTTCTTAACTGACAGCTGGGGGGGCAATTAAGTATTTTAGATCGACTTCAGGACAAAGAAAGCAGCCCATTGGTTAATTTTCTATCTAGTACAGGGCTCGTCCAATCAGCTGGACCTTTACAAATCTATGATCTAGGGGTCAATAAAGTTGTAAATGAATGTGAGCCTTTTCTGATTCTGATAATACCATAGTCACTGTACGAAACACAAAAATGTTGTACTTTAGATTTATGAGTTAGATTTAGCCTCCACCCATCACAATTCTTGAATCATGGAGGTTACTTTTGTTTTTTTGGTGGTTTTTCGTTTAAATAAAGTCATGTCAAATGAGCTCCTTGGTCGATGCATGTCCTCTCTCAGTTTATATACTAGTTATTAATATCATATGGTCTAAGTTGGCAAGTAAAAGCATGATATAAAAAAAACGTTGAGTACCTGCAAATTGTGTTTTAATTCTAGTTGTATAATAATAATATTCTTGTATCGTGACGATCAACAGCCAGCACATAAAATATAACAATTTTATCTTCTTTTATTTTTACACTGATAGTGTATTTTCTGTCAACAAAAGCAGTGTTTTGTTTTATCGTTCGTCAGCCTTGTGTCTGACAGTAGACGGCATTGAGGGAAGTTGTCGTGTGATGGGAACGCTGCCTTGCTCGAGGGCACTGCACTCAGTACGACTCTTTTTTTGGATCATAACAGGCCAATAGGTCTGATTGTAAAGAGGCCATATCTCTATAAAGAAAGCCCCAGAGGAGTGATACAACAATTAGAAATGTGTGTTTCTGGGTCACTAGAGCTTTACACGTCTGGAACGACTCTTCTATTTTCTGACAGCTCGCGGCGGGCGTGGGGGGGTTGTAGACGGTTTAACTTTGAAATTCGACTGTCACGCTGAAAACGGCAGTCAGGTCGCCCTGTTTGAATACAATTTACAACAGTAGCTCTACTCCCCGTGTTTTACTTGACGCTTTAGATTTAATCTCGCCCTCGCAAACTCAGAAGTCCTTAAATCAACATTGTTCTGCAAACACAACGCAGATCATCAAAAGTCGTGATCTCGCTTCCGCAGTAAATCAGGGAGTTAAGTCGGAACGGATGGTGGGAGCTCACAAATGGCGAAGACAGAAATGTGAATCGTCGAGAATAAAACTGGATGGTGGCTATTGTTCGGTCCGTGGACATCCAGCCTTGAGAGATAACTTTTAGAATTGTCACTGTATTCACATCTGTATGAAATAAAACAAATGATTTATTACCTCTTCATTTAAAAACTACCTGGTTTCACAAGCATTGGCTTCATGTGAAATGAGCTTCTCGGCAGAGGTATGCGCTGTCTCTGTGCTGTTCTAGTTTATATTTGTATATAGTGACTAGAGGAGGTGCTGAAGATAGAGGAGGCTGTGGAATTCTTATGGAATTGTAGAAACAATTATACATTTTGATTAGTGCCATCAGTATATTAATGGTTGAATTTGACATTTCAGTTGTTTTTTTTAAATGTTTAACCATTAAATTATATTTTAAATAATTAAATGTCATTTTTTAAACCTTAAAAAGGTTGGATTTGTTATTTGTTAAGTGATTTACTTAAATTATTTGAATTTTTAAAGGTTTTCTGTTGAATCATTGAATTCAACTTTTTAAATGAATTACAAATAAATACATTTTAGTTAAAAGAAATTGTGATTCCAATAATATTTTTTGGTTTTTCATTTGTAGCCTTTTAAATTCAATCTCAAGAAATTTGAAGCCTTTCAATTTCAACATAAATGCAGGTATTAAAGTGACACCAGACAAAACCAAACGAGTACCGAGCTACTTGATCGTAATTTCAGCCAATCATGTAAAGCATAGACAACCACGTATTCAACAGTGGTGCGTTAATTTAGGTATTTTACTTAAAATATGCCAACTTTGTTTCAACTTCAGGAGCTTACAAAATGTCATATCACATTTCACAATCAATCTTTGACTTCTGATGTCGAAGGATTTCATCAGAAACAACGTTATAATCTGACCATCAGGTCAGCATTTATAAGGTTGTGTTATCAAATGGTCTCTATCGACTATGTTTCTTTAGCAAACTTGGTTAATGAATCAACAACTTTGTCTTTTGAATTTAATTAAAAACATATTTAACTTTTTTTCAATTTTATAAAAAATAATTCAACCTTTAATTCAGTGTTAAAACATTTGAAGTGTTCAATGACACTGATATACTTCAATAAAGGTCTGTCCTTCAATTACCAAAGGCTTCAGTTTCCTGTAAACTAGTCGGACAACTCAACCAAAATTCTAATTTATTCTCATATCAACCTGTCACATCTGGATCAGGGGCTTCGCTGACTACAAAAAAGGTCAAACCTCAAAGAGGAGTTGAGTTGCAACACTGCAGATGTTTCATCATCGTAGTTAGAAATGCCACAGACGGACGACTCAAACTTTCCAGGGGCTACGCATGTTATCTGCTGTGGAATTATGAGATGATTGGAAGTCAGGTTTCATCAGCGCGATAAGAAGTGTAACAGTTATCTTGTTCATCAGGTGAAGGATTTTATCTAACTCAGTAAACGTCCGTTTTCCATGGCGGATTATAACACTTGTTGTCCAGTCCTTTTTTGTTTTTTAATGCTGATAAATTTGGGTGTTTAAATCAGCCCATCTGGCTCAAGTGCTTTATTATCCAGAAGTTCACTGCTATAATACTCAACGTCGCTGAGGCTTCATTTAACATAATCACCACTGGAGCCTGTCTGGATGAGTTGAGGAGCCTAATTTAAAAAGTGGGTTAAATTAATCTCAAGTTAATCATAATTTAATTGGATTATTTTGTATCTGTAGAGCCCCAACTCTGGAAAAGAGTGGAAAGAAGCAATTTCCAGGTTTTTTTTTAAAGGAGAGTACTATAAAAATATATTTATTCCCCATAGTCAATTGAAGGACATTTAAAATAGGGAAGTAGTTCATTCAATTATAAAGCTTTTCAACGGGGGGAATTAAATCACAGACCAGACCTTGGTCAAGTGCAGACTGGGTGACCTTTGAGTGTTTTAATGCTAGTTCATTGCGAACCAATACAACTGATTGTTAAACTTGTTAAAAGCAAATGACTCTTAATTCAGGGCATTTTATTATTCCCTCCCTTGCACTTCATGTCCATCTCACCAACAGTTATTAAAAGTCACGTTGAAATGTTTAATTTAATCAAATTGTTTCAGCAAGTAATTAAAAGTAAAATGATTGGATTTATTAGCAACTGAAAAGTGTGGTTTTTATCCCACTGAATCAATCTGGGAAGAAAAAAAGTTATATCTTTCAATTATTGGACATGATTATTTAAAAATATATTCAACACTTAACAATATGACACTTTTAGAACTGGGGTGGCAGAGGGTTAACAGGTCCACAGGCACCACGTTGTTGACCGGTGTTTAAGAATATCTACATTAAAGCATTTGGTCTTGTTTTTTAAGCAGTTTTTCTTTTAATTCTTGCTCTATCTGTACCTGAAACGCAATTGTAATTTTCCAATATTTAACCTTCATTTTCCTAACATTATTTGATGAAAGTTACAAAACCATAAGAAAAGATCTCTCCAGTGTGTGATGGAAAACATTGTTTCTCACACAGACATGCACAGAAATGCACTAGGGTCCGATAACATAGGTATTAGTTTGATTACCGAGTAGAAAATTATTCTCTAACCTTGTCAATACCATCGGCTGGATGATGATGCAATCAATTCAATTAGGGGTTTAATTCTGGCCTGCGCTTGCTAGCGGTTTGCCGCTGAGCTAAAAGATTGACTGGAACAAGAAACCCTGCTAACAAGACCCATCGGAACGTTTCACTTTTCCCTCACGTTATTGGCATTGGAATCCATCCTTCCAACCTCAAGGAAACCACCTATGAAGGACACAAATTCAATAATAAAAGTGTGTCGGTTCAGGCGTGTAACCCGACTCGGCTGAGGCCACATTGAGGAGATTTGACGTCGGCCTTGACTGACCAAGAAACTCCACGAGGCAATCTGTATAATGAGTGCTTTCTCATTCGACTGACATGGCTTGTCATTCCATTCATACAACCTAGTTCAATATATCCTCCCTAATTCTTGTCAATTCATCGCACCCGGAGGGGAAACAAAAGTCAGGATGATATTAAGGCAAATACTTGGAGAGAAGAAACGATAAAATATATATTTTTAAGGAATTATTAGTAGCATCTTTTTTTTTCCCCAAGCATGGGGATTTAAATATGTATTCTTCCCCAAATTGTTAACACAGATTCCCGGAGCTTGCTTGCCAAAAATTGGTCCCGCTAATATATTTCCTCTGTGTGTAATAACTGTTTTGAGTAGCAGTGTGGCCCATATTACACCAGTGAAGTGTTCTCTCGCTGTTCAACCATAAAATAAGAAACCCAATTAACAAAAGTGATCTGGTGGGGATTCCATCAAATTAGGTGACTGACAAGCCCTCTAATCTGGAGCGTTTTTTATCCGATAGCAAATGTCCTTGGACAAAAAAAAAGAAAGGAGTTTGAGGTTCTGTCCATCAGATGGAGAGGAAGAGCGCGGCGTAGCCGGGGCGAGGGTCATCCATAAGTACAGTGACAATTTCTTTCAACAACGTCCCATCTTACTTTTGCTTCGTCAGCATGCTCTTTAGAGCAGGGATGTCGTATTTAATCAAATTACCTGCAAGAGCTGCTCCTTCTTTTATTAATTTATCGAGGGGTAAGGGGGTCGGCAGAGGAGCACGGAAGAGCTCCGGCAGCAAGAGTGTATATTCGCGCTCTTGGAAACATGAACCAGGGACGGCTGACTTTAACAGAAGCTGACAGAAGCAACCGCCCCGATGCTCCAGCTGAAAGAGAACCAGTCGCCTCTTTCACTTGAGCCTTGTTAGGGGAAACGGTGAGAATACTCATTTTTTGCTGCAGTGAAGAAATGGTACTTGTTCGGCTCTATCTCTGAAGGAATAGATCATTGTAAATGGTCGCTTCTTTTCATAGCATCTGCTGGAACTCAGATGGTTTCATCCCTCTTAGCAAAACCTCCAACTTGTCAAGTGACCTGCTGAGCTCCTTAATGATCGTTTCCAACCAGAAGCCCCTCCCTACCTTTGATTTTTCATATTTCAAAAACACACTCCAAAATCTAGAAAATGTCGCTAGCACAGATTCATTAAATCTGCTCGTGTGTTCGAATCCAAGCACATTTTCTTTGTACAACCCAACATCAACTTGGAATTCAGTGCAGATTCACACCTTCATTTAAATATATTATTATTCATGTTTAAAATGAAACGCAACTTGATCCCCCTTTACGCCTTCAGGAAAAAAACTAATAAAAACGTGAATTTAAACTGAATTAACAGTTTATATTTGTTCATTTTAAACATCATAAAGTAGGATCAGTCACTCTTGTTTCTTCATGTTTCAATGAAAAACTATACTTTACATAAGGAATTATTAAAAAGACAAATCAGTACCTTAAAGCGCGGAGCGGTGAGGACGTGGGACAGAGTTTGCAGATTCTTTTTTACACTAATCTAAAAAATAATGTTTAATAGTAGTATTTGTTTCTGATTGCATGAGGTAAACCGATTCTTGCTTTAACTTGAATTTGAACATTGATTGTTTAGTCCGCTTCCGCAGGAATTTCCCGGTTGCACATAGTGTTTTAGTTTTAAAATCGCATCCACTTCATATTTTATCAAACTATAATCCTGCCTGAATGATCCAGCTCGAACAAAAGAATGTCTTTGACTCTCGTACACTCGGTTTGAAGCCATCAGTCACAGGTTATTTTGTGTATTTATTATAAATACAAGCCGATAATTCCTGCACATTTTTTAAATTAACCCATTGGAATAGCTAATAATAACAAGTGGTTAAAGCGAGCATGTGGTCATAATCAACAACGATCAGAACAATTATAAATACTTTGATCAATCACTTATGTAACTGCAAACCTGAGTGTTTCTCTGATGTGAACTTCTCAACATTACCAATCAGTGCCGCATAAGGTCGGAGAAGCTGATATATATGTACATGTACCATAGCTCTAATGCCTACACATGTTCACGCTCTTTTCATTCTTCATACATTGAACTTTGCTGTGAACTTTATTATTGGGCAAAAGTTGGCTTTTTTTTTTTTTTCTTCATATTTCCCATCTGCAGTTGCCAAAGCAAGGCAAAGCATACGATATCTGAACTTGTGTTGGTGTTTATATCACATCCATGAAGGTCATTGATAATCTTCCTCTTCTAAATCCATTCTGATGTTCTTTTCACTCTTTGAACCTTCATAACTTCCTCCAAACATGAGCTTTCCCTTTGATTTACTCATTTCTTGTCCTTCCTAGTCACTCCTCACAAGGATTTTTTATTCTGTTTCTTGTCTTGGTTGTTGTCTAAAGCTTCCCCGTTCCACCTTAGTTGCATTCTCTTCTTCACCACCCTGGATCTAATTCAGTCCTGACACATATGTCAAAAAAACAAACATCTCTTGAGTGCACATTCTTTGACAATCATTGTCACCATTTCAGCCTCAATAGAAATAGGAATAGTTGTATTAGGAAACATTGTTAAACAAAAAATTCTGTACCTTCCAGGTTCAACTCTGTCCTACTGTTTTATAATGTTGTTGTGCTGGCTGTTATATCTTGCCATCATGTGGCCTTAGAAAACCATTTTAGTTCATTTATGTTGAATGAAATTACATTAAAAAAATAATTGAAAACAAGTTTTATAGAAAGTACTTTTAAAAACAAATATTATCTGTATTTAATAACCTGTTGAGTTGCTTCTATGACTATCAGAACTCTGGAAACTGCCAGTGTTTAGAGCAGACATAAGCAAAGTTGTGCCTCGGGGGCCACGTGCAGGTGAGGTCAGAGTACAACTACAAAGCTGACAGTTTTTACTTTTAACAAACAGCTTTATTTTCACTTTATCATTACAATTTCTTTGTTATTTATAATTATTATCTGACAGAATGCAGTGAACTATTTAAAAAAGGTTTTCAGCTAATGTAGTCCTTTTTTATTGAGAATGTTTAAACAACATACATGGAAGATTAAACAAGATTAATCTAATAATAATGTTATTTATAATACATAGAATAAAAAAAAATGAATTTATTATGATGTACAATTTTTGTTTTTCTTTTGTTGTTGTCTTTTAGGTTCTCAAAACACGTTATCATCGTTTTTATTCATCCCTTCTTTATTTTGAATGACAGCCTCTAACAGCAGTCCCAGTATATATATTGTGGCCCCTCAGGACATGTAATTGCTCACCCCTGCTGCAGAAGACAAGACTGACTTATAGATTTCCCTTCAATGTCCTCTAACATCAGCTCAAGACAAATAAAAATATCCTCGTGTGTTTCCTCCGAGCAGCCTGGAACATATCTGGCATAAACTGGAACCATTTTCTGCTGGTAACATTACATTCAGTCAGTGTTTGCAGCGACAAAATGAATCTTTCTTCCGCACATTTGTTTATTTTTATTCAACCACTTTCACCGATCTACGGGTTTTCTGGCCCGCAGACTTCCAGGTGTACGGCGCATCCGGCAAGCCCACAGGGCACCTGGAGCAAAGCCAGGGTGACATTTTATCTGACAGTAGTTCCTGTGGGGCCTGAGCTATGGTGCCGAACTGTCAAGCAGTTTCAGCACGATGAGGAGGAGGGAAGGAAAAAAAAAAAACCAAGCACACAGAGCCCTGGCACAAGCTCCTATCGCCTAGCGGTGCAGGCTAGCACAGAAAGACATCCCGAGGGATCACAGGAGGCTGAGATGAAACAGAAATCGAGATGTAACCTTTTTGTTGTTGCTTGAACCTTTTTTTTTTTTTTTCTTTTGCGCCGCTAGATTAAAAAGGAAGAACGGGCAAAATAAATTGAACAAGAATCACTTCTGCTCTTTGAACGGCAAGACTGATTGTGAAAGAGAGAATAAAGAGCATATTGTGATCCTTATAGGGAGGATGATCAACTCTTGCATGTTATTGTGTTACGTTCAAGAATACTTGACATGCAAACAAGTTAAATGGTAATCATATATTCCATTTCAAAAGACTTTTATCTATTTTTTTTTTTGTTCCTTTCCTGCCACTATGAGGCGAGTGAAAGGAATTCTTCACCAACGAAGTGAAAGCCAACATTCACTCAATATTTTTTCACAACGCCAACATTTGTAGTAGTTGATACCAATACCAGTACATTTTTTTGATTGTGTTATCTCAGGGTCAAGAGGAACCAGAGGCCCGAAAACAAATGATGTGATTTCGATTTACCCCTTGTGTTGCCACTGGGTCAAGGGCCAATTGTTGTTTTCAGGCCCCAGGGTCACTTTGAGCCTGTCAGAACACAAGGATTAAAAAAATAACCCTTTAATTCAAAGTACACTTCTTTAACTGTATTAAATAAATAAAACCAACAAGAAATCACTCCATATTCAAATAGATTAATGGTACACAATGTCTTCTTTGACACTCACTCGTATACTGTCCCCATCAGTTCCACCAAAAAGTGGTACCTGAAAAAAAAAAGTGGTTCGAAAAAAGAAAGTCGTTATCGTTGTATTTTTTGCCTACTGGTACCAAAATATCAGTTCTTGTATTTTCTTGTACCCTACTTAGCATTAAAGCATTTCCACATCCCTTTTTAGATATATTTAAAGTGATAGTTCACCCAAAATTCAAATTTAACTCATTATCTACTTCACCCTCATGTCGACTAAGGGTTGGATTATTTTAAGAAATCTGTGTTGTTTTTAGTTACAGGCAGAATTGTATGCCCACATGAAGGTAGCTAGAGCTCAAATTCTTATTCTTTCTTATCCAAAAAAAAAACACACTTAAAAACATCCAAAATACTTCCATACTGCTCATCCGTAATGTCCATCTTGAATTAAAGCCTTGACAAGAGGAATTGTTCTAAAAATAATAAAATAAAAAGTCTATATTTGAAATTAGTTGGTAGCAAAAGCTTATAGGCTAGCATGCTAAACACACTGGGTAAATATCTTGGCAGGGCTTCAATACAAGGGGGACATTATAGACGAACAATAATGGAGGTATTTGACATTTTTTGGTGACAAGGGCGCAGATCGCGACTGTCGTATAGAATAGTACATTTCTGCCTCTAACACGGATAACTGAGAGGGTGAGTAGAAAATGAGTGAAAATTACATTTGAAAACTATACATGCAAGTGCTGATGTAAATAAGGGCTCATTAAAACTGAGGTACAATGAAGCTCTCGGCACCTCAACCCCTCAACTCTAAAAGGGCTGGTATTGACCTCTTAAGACTCTCACAAGCAGATGAAGGGATACCAACTGCTGATTTTTAAGCTCGATCTTGAGCCGGAACCCTGGGAGACTGATCAAATCCTCAACTTTGCTCGCCAATGTGCACATGGCTCACTTCAACCTCACATGCCCCAGCTGCCATTAGCCTCTGCCAAAGAAAGAGAAAAAAGAAAATCAGCACAAACAAGTCTACGATTGCTGAGAGGAGGAAGGAAAAGAGGACAAAGAAATATACAGTTGGACATGTTTTCTTGTCCGTCAGAAACCTTTAAATCAGCCTTTTATCATCCAAGAGTGAATGAAAGCCATCACGATTGACGCCAGCGGCTCTCATTGCCAACTTTAAAGCACTTTATCAGATGGATATTGTGGGAAGGCACATGACCGAAGCCCTGTTCTTTATTTCGTAAACACACCTAATCTCCCTGCCAGATCCCATTGGCTAGTTCTCTGGCTGCAGACCTCGCCAGTCTACTCCGCTGAATACATGAATGTTAATGAGTTAAAGGCTCCTGAAAATTGAAAGTAATCGTGCCGTCATAATTTAGTTTAGACAAATCACCGAGGCTAAGCGGCACGGCTAACGATCGGCGCGTCTTGTTAGCGAGCCGGTCCTGCAGGTGGGGCCACCGGAGGTGGTGTGTCGGGGGTTCCAAATTGTGTTTACGTGTGCATGTGTAACCTGCAGATTGCGGGGTTGAGGTGGGTTACGGTGCGAAAGAAACTAATTGAAATGAGAGGCGATGTGCAAGTCGCTGCCAACATGGCCGGTCCATTTGTCAGGGTGACATCACTGCACTCACACCCCATCCATCTACGCCCAGCTCCAAAGAACCATACTCCTCTTTGTGATTAATATCCATACCTCCCTCACTGCACTGCATACACTCACCACCTCCTCCCACCCGAGGAGTCGCGCGGCGCTCCGCAGATGCACGAGCGAACACTCGTGCAGATCATGTTGGAATGCACATGTGATTTCCCTGCGACGGCTACACACACACAATTCCCGCCATGACACAAATTGCTGCCTATATGTCAATGCAGTGAAGCACAATGCCTTGTTACTCTGCTGCATTGTCTGCCCGTAGTAGAAGAATTATCTTCCTGGGTTCTTTTTTACTCTGAAATAATGAAGTAGACATTTCAATGAAAGGTACATGAACTGGTGTCAGTGTCAACATTGCACTAGTACAATGGAATATTTCAATTATTCAAATGTCCCCCAAGCTATTGCAAGATTCCTTCACTATTCTTTTAAATACTTAACATTATTCTATTCATATGAATATCTTAGGTTTTTAATAATAACTAGCTGAAGTACCAGGCTTTAGGTATTTGGTTTTAAATATTTTATTGTCCCTTTAACATGCTTGTATGGATTTAAAAGATGAGTACCCTCATTTTTTTTTGACTGATTAAGACAGATTCTGAAAATGACAAGGGGCTAAGATTTTCTTCGCATCTCACGGGCTGTCAAAGTCTCGCTTTTAGAGCACCAGTCCTGCTCGTACTAATAGTACCAGACGGGTATTTGGCCATCAGGTGACCTTATTAGTTATCTTATTATCTTTGTTGAGAACTACAGATGGAAAGTAGCATTGTGCTAAATCTAGTGCAGCCATCTTTTTAATGTAACTGCACATTGTCCTTTTAAAATGAACTGAAACTGAACTGAAACTAAGATAAGGCTAATAAGGTTGGATGATGTGCTAATTTTAAAAGGCTGTAACTTGCTAAATATATAAAAGATTTAGTGTAAAACATTCCTTGTAATAAGATGATATTAAATGAGCCTATTCCCACTTTTGTGTATTATGTATACCTAATAATAATGGAGTAGTTTTCTGCCTTTTTTTTGCATTTGAGGACGAAAAACCAGGCTTAGTCCAGAAACGGAGCAATTCATGGCGGCCATTTTGAATCCAGAGCCTGTGAGAGGCTAACCAAGCTGACTTAAGTGTCCTTTATAGATATGGATTACATTATATGTTGAGAATTATAATAACACAATGCAATTACGACGAGCACATACTTCTGCCAAGCAGCTCATTTTTACCTATATTGCTATTTTCTGTTATATTTATTTCATTTTAACTTTTTAATTAGATGGTAGCACTCTCAATCCAATACATATGATTAGTCTTTAATATAACTTGCACCAAAGACACTGAAGTCAGTGATGGGGACTTTTTAAAATTCCGATTCAGAAAAATACATTCAACCCAAGAGAGTATTTTATTCATCATTGATTGACAATGTAGTATTATAACTGAAGTAGTTCCTTATCCTGTATTTTCAAAGATTGGCAATTGAAATTGGCAACTAAAAGTGTTTTATGTGTTAAGTAGGGTTAAATAAAAAACTAAAAAAAAACATAGTGAATATTATTTTCGGAAGCTTAAGATGTCATTAACGCCCTCTGGCATGAGTCAGGCATATTGTTTGCCTCACCCAGCGAGTTTTTTACTGCGATGTTGTGATCAAACTTCAAGCCTAAACACATAATAGAAATACATTTCATACACTATTCAGAGTAAAGCCAGACAGAGAATGTAAACGGAGTGTTTAAAATCATTTGGTTTGTTAAACACAGCGGTACAGAGACGCGTATCGCAAACTAGCGCAGTTTGTGTACAATCCTGTGTGAACATCTCCCCCTGTATTTGAACGTTTTAACAAAAAAAAAACTGTTACTCCTTATTGAAAAAAGGAATTTTATGATTAGATCCAAACAATTAAAAGGGCTTAAAATTCATAAAAACTTTTCTGGAATTCAGTTCAGTGACTGCCTTGTTAATAATTTTGAAGCTAGTGCTTCTTCTCTCTGTTCACTGATGAATCCTTTTAAATATTTATGGATCATGATGGTAATCAAAAACTGTACCAAAAAATTAAACTCATAATCATTAAATGAACTGAAATGTCTTTCTTGAGTTATTTTGCAAAGCGAACACAAGTGATTGCATAACCTCCTTGGCAGAGCTCACGACAGTAGCTCGCCAACATTGAAAATTGAAGCTCTGGTCAAAATACGTCTGTCTTTGTGCAATAAGTATTCAAATCTGTTAGCTGTTTGACTATTGGAGAGTTTAAATTTAACTAGGAAATGGGACATTTCTCTCCTGCCAACTGACGGACCGTAGAGTATTCCGAATATTGCTGTGGAAAACTGGCCGACATTTGAGAGCCATGAGAATTTGTATTAACGTCACTCAGCATTGGGAAGTTTGTGAGAAAAACTGAAAAAAACCCAGACTTCCTCCTTGTGAAGAGTGGTGAATAAATTTAGGTCATTCTTACTTCAGATACAGTTCATCATGATTCTTTCTCGATTTAGAATTTTCAAAACATGATTCCAAGCATTTATGTGTTCAAAATAAATCATGAACTTTTTCTTTTACTTCTGCCTGGTCATGAAATATAAAGCATGACACTAAATATATATATTTTTTTCTATTTGCTACTTATTAAAGCAGAGGAGCTGGGTTTGTTTTACCGAAAATTGTCTGGTCAATTTATCATTCGGATTCAATCATTTTAAAATAATAAAATAAATAGTGTGGTTGTATTGCTGATGGCTAATTCACCATACCAATGGAAAACCTCAAGAGAAAATGGGGAAAAAACAGAAATGAATGGAATAGAAATACACGAACATGAAGCTTTTGATTATTTGAATACATTTCGTATCTGTTTGGTAAATACTTAGATAACACAGATTTTTAGATTTTTGCAAACCAATTTCTTACTGTAATTTCATTTTCAACACAGAAAGCTGCTCAAAGTAATCAAAATTAAGCTAAGATTGTGTGAATTGTACATATCTGGTGGGAACTGAGAAGAGTTTGAAATGTGCTTCAGTACTAAAAGAGGAACTAGAAGAGCACTCAGAGAGTGTCGACAGACAAGTGGACAGCTGGTTCTGTTGTTTCACAGCGACAAAAAATGCACTTTTTCATGAAAAATCTGTTCTTCCTTGTATTATCAGAATGTTCTGGATGTAACACAATCATGTGACCTCCTTGGCACGGTGAGCATAATGATGAAAATCCAACAGTTATCAAACATGCAACTGAAATCCAATATGTTCTAATATGAGATTTAACACGTCTAGCTTTATCCTGGGTTAGACAACTTTTCGAATCCGACTCCTGATAAACTGATCTTCTCTGCGGTTCACACCTCATAATGCCACTGACCTCCCAACACTAGCTAGGTGATGCTGAACGTTCTTTTGCAAAATCAAATATTTTTTGTGCAGAAGAATGACAATTTACAGTCGCACATTTAATTGCCTCAACAAAAACGTTGGAAAAAACACAGGATTACCGCAACTGCTTAAACATTGTCAATACACACAATTCATTATTTGTGTGGTTAAAGCTAAACTAGTTGTCTGAATTGGAATCTGTTGTGTCTCCCTTGGTAGCTGTTTGTATTGTAAATAATCTGACGATACTATACACATTACATTACAGTGGCAATGATACATTATATTGTGATACTGTAGGAAACATTATATATTTGTAGTATTGCCCAAGTACACATTTGATGGATTTGTCCGCAGTTTGGGTGTCAGGTTTCCACCTGCATCTGATGCCTAGAAAAGATTTGCAATATGATACGTATCAAAGTGGCTACAATACAATATACTGTGATGCGATATATTTCTAGTATTATCCGAGTACTTGACTCTAGTATTGCTTAATATACAGACCACATGACTCTTGACGAAGTTGTTACTGTTAACATTTGTTTTTGAAGCAAAAATATGTTCAAACATAAGGTTTAAAAGTGGCAAAGACGACTGTATCCTCTCATCCTCAGTCATCTCGCCTTGGATTTCATTGTTGCTTTTGCTCCAAAGAACGTAAAGATTATTGCCTTCTAGTGGCCACAAGATTAATTGCAACACAAATTCAACCAACGCTGCTGTAACTAAAATAAAAAATGTGAATTATTTTATTTCACGCACACTTGAATGAAAAATAAATAAACTATGATACATTTATCATATGATTTGAATGCAATAAAGTGCTGTTAGATATGATGTAACACAAATATCCTGATATATCTATGAAACCATATTTATTTAAACCCCTACAATAAAGCTTTGTCGTAATACTGTCAAAGTATTGAAAATGTCCTATGATGTGCATCTTTTGTTTGATGAAAATATAAGAGTTTAGAATCCTTTGTCTGATCAAGCTTAAGTCCTGTGATTTATCATCAACTCAGTAGAACCAAAAAGCTGCTTAACCTCACAGTCGGGACTCTCCAACATCACTCTCTGTTACCGTCTCCGTGGGAGCGAGCCAGCCTGCCTCTGCACCAGCTGTGCACGGAACTTCACTTTCCATGCGTTGGTTGTTTTTAACAGGCAAGTGTTTGTACTCTTCGTTCAACAGGAACGTTGAAAAGAACAGGAACAAGAGAAGGTGAGAATATATGGTGGGCGATAAACTCGATTAGGGGACGCAGAAGAAGAAAAAAATGACAGCAGTGTGTGCAAGACTGAGTGACGTTAAGACACCAAGGGTCATAGAAATGCCAAACCCTGATTTGTGGATTCTTCCAGAGCTGCTCTGTTCTTGAGTGGTTCTGTCTGGCCACTGGGATACAGCTCACAATCAGATTATGCAGCCTTTTAGTCACAGCTGTTATGTGTACCACAAGACTTTCTGTTTCTCCTCCCTACTGGCTATAACAGCACGGCTTGTCTGGGAAATCTCTTGACTGGAGGAGGACGGGCTGATGTCAGAATAGCGGTGAAGTGTCGGTCATTCACATCTTCCTTCATTGTTTGTGTTGTGTCATTTTTAAGGAGACCTGTTTAACCTCAGATATTATAGTAAATCTAAAGTCTCATCGGACTTCGGATATATTTAGACGGGAGTTGTTGGGGAAGAAGGAAGTTTTTGCTTCTATTGTAGGCTGATGTGCTTTGAGAATGCAGAGACTTTAAATCCCTTAATCGATTCACAAAAGATTGTCAGACTTTTTTTTACTGGATGGTATTTGTGCTCTAAAGGTCAAGATTCAAGTCCAGAAAATGGTCTTATTTTAAAATACTTACTACTTACTCATGGCTTGTTTTCCCTTGTTTAATCTCTGGGTCAAGGTGACCAAAACAAATGTGTTTGAGGTATCCCTTGTGTTGTCAACCCCAAACACATTTGTTTTCAGGGTCAACTAGACCCAGAAATAACAAAACCTTCTGAACAAAGAAGAACGTTTTTCTTAAGTTGAGTTGATCCTAAAAACAAGAAACATGTTTTTAAATTATATTTTTGGTCATTTTTTAACAACTTGTAATGTCAAAAAAAACACTGTGTACTTTTAAGTGTCTGTTATACAGTACATTATGGATGGATGGTAAGTTTACAAGTAACCAAACAATCAAATAAAGGTAAAATAAATCATCACAAACTGTAAGGGCAACTTGCCTGTTTGTGATCTTGGCTCCTGCAGGGGTTTGAGAAGGTTCTCTCAGAGTTGCAAACCACGGGCTATTAGCAGCCCATAGGATTATATTCTGCGGCCTGTGTCACGTCAGACCAATCATGAATCAAATCACCTCTATAATGAATCGGATACTTAAGATGAAACGGATCTTTAATAAGATTGCGTTAATTGAAAGTGACTAAAATATGTTAAATTTCATTTTAATCAATGAAAAGTGATTAAAAAAAAACTGCAGCTCAACCTGCCGTCTAAATGTCACCTAAGGTTAA
This sequence comes from Callionymus lyra, assembly GCF_982586985.1. Lineage (NCBI taxonomy): Eukaryota > Metazoa > Chordata > Actinopteri > Syngnathiformes > Callionymidae > Callionymus > Callionymus lyra. The sequence continues at coordinate 12,487,682 of NC_141826.1, forward strand.
CAGTGTCTTTCCAATAGACATAAATATTAATGTTGTTCGGTGGCATGAAACATGTTCATATAAGAAATCAAACTGTAATAGTTTAGGAAAAAACACATGCTGTGGTATTAAGAGGAGAAAGTAGAAATATACGTGGAACTTTCAACAAATGTTGCAGTAAAACAACTTTAAAAATGTTTAAATGTTATTTTCCTTTTTTTTTTGATATGTCATCAAATGACATACACAGAAGTCACACCAGCACTTTCGCTGCAAAATAAACCAGAGTGTTCGGGTTGCTAACGTTAGAAAAAGCAGAACTGACGGACACTATTCAGTCTACATTGCGGTGATGTAGAAAAACATCATGGACGAAAGTGAACCATATGTTTTTTTAAAAAGCGTGAGAAGAATCTTTTGGACGCCTCTTTGACACCTCCCTGATTATAAGTCTTCATCATGAGGAGGCCCAAGGGCAGACCCAAAGTGTGAGCTGCCTTGCCAATCCCTTGGATATATGCTGTTAGCCAGTTAGCCAGGAACGTATCCAAGAAGTATCACCAGCTCTCCATTCTTTCCAGAAGCACTCCACAGGTTCATTAAGGCTACATTGGTTTACTCCATAAGCTGCTTTTTGAAGTTGACTGATCCTGAGAATGGAGTATAAAAAGCTTCCTGGGCTTTCCTCTGCCAGACCAGGATGTTTTCTGGGCATAAAGCTGTAAGCACAGCTTGTACAACGATCTGATCCAATTAGCAATTACTGTTTTTTCTCCCCCCCCCCCGTACCCTTCCCACTTCAATCCATCTCTTGTCCACTTCCTTTGGAAACAGATGTTATCTTCGACCATCAAAAATGTGAGGATGGAGAATCGTGTGGGAATCTCTCCTCGGAAAGACTGGCTGTGCCCGTGGCTCATCGAGAGAGACACACAGGACCCTTTTCTTTTCGGCGGTGAGGAGGGTGGCCCCCTTTTACCCCGCCTCGGCTTCTCACCCACATCCCAGAGGCCGCCATTCAGTCCGGGGCGAGGGTGAGGCGGCGGCTGGGGGGGCTCTTTTGTAGTGGGGGATTCTTTGGGGAGGCTGTCGAGGCTGCGACTGCACAGGCCTTTATTTCCCGGGAGAAGAGGAGGGAGAGAGATGATAGGAGAAGAGGGCAAGAGTGAGAAGAAGGGAGTCGAGAAGGAGAATCTGGACACAGACAGCCTTGTTAACGAGCTCCCCCCAAAGAAGGGGGGAGGTTGGGAAGCAGAAAGAAACATGAATAGAAGCAACAGTGAATCCCAAACCACAGTTACATCACTGCTAATATTATGCTCCTCCTTTGTATCACCCCCCACCCCCCATATCCGATTTAACCATCTGCACCTCTGTAAGCTCTCACTTTAGCTCAATAGCATGCTTTTGCCCTCTTCCTCACCCATCTCCAACCTCCTCTCACCCACCGTCATTACTTTACACACATTCCATTATCTGGGAGACCAGGCTAAGAGAGATGTCTGGGGTCAGAGCGATCATTATCATCACCTCTTTCCGCTCCGCCGTGAGTTATAGCCCGCCGTATAGGAAACAGACATTTAAATCATAATCAATAGAGCAATATTAATGGTGAGAGGCGCGGCTAGAGGAAATCACTGCGGCAGCTCAGACGGAAACTCAGACACTGGGTTTCGGATAGAGATAGCGTCACCGGATTATTGATTAAAGACTACTCACGCAAAGGCTCCATGTGGCCTTTTTTCCCCGTGGAAGATTAAAGATAAAAGACAGCAAACACACCTCATATGTAACTTAGCAGCCATTTGTAATGGGTAATTAAACTTAAAATATAAATGTCTGGCATCTTTTATGTCTCCCAACTAGGCTCCAACCATTACATTTTACTGCTACAAACAGCGTTGTAGATATTTATGCACGTAAAGGTTTTTATGACTCTGACAGCGGCAATATTGCATAAATAAAAACATCTAATTGGAGAAACTATAAGACGGTAAAAGTAAAATGCACCCAATAGGGCCAACCTGGGTATAGATTGACCTGGGGGCCCCTTTAAAGCGATTTGACTGTATTTATGAATGACAAGACTGGTTATTTCAATTTATATACATCCAATTTCTATATAAAAAAAACAAAAAAACTTTACCAAGTAAGCAGAACATCATGGTTCAAGAACTTTTTTTAACTGTCTAGTGTCCGGATCAAAATATTGTTTAGTATATTAAATTAAATGTTTTCAACGTTATTATTATAATACTATATTCTATATTATAGTATTAATTATATTTTAATATTTCGAAAATTGATGCCATTTTTATGGTAATGTATCTTTTTTCAATTAAATTTATTCTATTGTATTCTATATAATTAATTCAGATTTCATTTTTCAAATCATATACAGTATAAAAAGATATGGAGCAAAAAAAATTTATTTTTAAGCAAGTTTTTAATCTTAATACGTATAAATTGTGCACATTATGCTCACCGATAACATGGACAATTCCTAATATCGTACCTATCTTATTTTTACTTACATATTTTCCTTAATCTCTCTATATTTTCTTTTGCCTTGCACCACCTTGATACTTTGCTGTATTAAAATAAATCTATATTCAGTACAAAACATCTCACAATTTTACACACTCCCCTCACATCTTGAATATTCTGGCTATTTCAAAGACACTGTTTTATTACGTGAGAGACACTTGATTTATTTGCTCTATAGGTAGTCAGTAGTCAAGGGTTGATAAGGCTTCGTGAAACAGTTGATAAGGTATCATGATACAGTGTCTTAATTTTCAAAGTCCAGTAGATGGCACTCTCAGATTATAATGTAAGGGTGAATTAGTAGATTAGAGCCGAAGATGATTGTGCCATCTAGTGGCCTTTTAAAATTAAGACAGTGTTTCATGATACCTCCCCAGTTATTTCATGAGGCTTCATCAAGCTTTCCAAAAAGGAGCTTCAATAACAAAAATAGTAACCACAGTGCCACAATGCCACGGTATAATTGTGGCTTACTACCACCTTACATGTACCCATGTGATATTGTGCCACCCCGTGTAAAAATGACGAAAGTGATTCCAATTACCAAATAAAAAGCATCGTATTCATTATGTCTTAGAATAAGGAGACTTTTTTCATCAGGTGGTAAAAATTTCCGTCACAAAAATAGTTTATAAATATTGATTCATGATGTTTATTTTAAGGTCATGCATGAATGTCTTGAGAATAACGTGTCCTGGACTGAAATAAAGAATCTCTCATTGTTTTATTTTTTAATGACCCCAGTTGTCTTTCTTGTAGCCGTATAGATTTAAAATCTCTCACTGAGTTTGTTCGACTGTTCAAGTGTATAAATCCGCAGTTCATTTAGATAATGACAGGGTTACACTTTTACTGATTACTATCTATAATAAAAAGAATAATCATCTATTTAGCCATTACCATCATTCAGTTTCACGATCATTAAAATCCAATTGGAATATTAAACAGAATAACAGAAGCAAAACAACATTCTAAAAAAGGGAGTATTTACCTAAATGAATGGATTCTAATCAGACCGAGTTTGGCCCCCGAGTTAGATTAAAATCTCGGCAGTCTGTGCAGGTTTCCAATTAATCTGTCGCCTTCCTGAACTAATGGAGCAGAAATTAAAACAGAGGCTTCAAGAAACAAGTTGTTTCTTTGTAACCAAACAATGAAATATTCATATTACATCCACGTTGTTGGATAAATACTAGTGCAAATTCACCTTTGACACTCTTTGGAATTAGGTTTCATTATGTATACTGGCACACAGACAACAGGAAGTAGATTTATAAAGCTTGATAAGAATATTTATGAAGTGGTTTCTTCTTTTCTGTTAAGATTAGAGAGATGCAAGATAGTTAATAAAATACTTTAAATAAATACGAATTACCTTAATGCAATCATTTCCTCTTGAAACGCAAATCTATTTTTGTATATGTCGGTCAATCTATTGTTTTATTAAAGATCTTATAAATAAATGATTTAGTTGAACCTCTTTATTGAGTCATCAATAGCTAAAACTAAATCATCGAAGTCCCATGTGCAGCAATATTGTGTAAGGCTTTGAAGCGACAGATTGAATATTAAAAGCAATTAACTTTTGGCCAACACATGACACAGTTGTTGGACTTTTGTTGGAAATAAATCATTAAGCGAGTTTAAGTGGGGCGACGTGAAATAGTCTTTTCTTTCATTAAACACTTAGCATATGTGATATTTTTCTTCAGAGTCGCTTCTAAGCTCCGAATACAAAAAGTTAAAGAGAATCAAGCGTTTAATCCGGTTTCTTTGAACTTTCTTTCTTTGAACAGTCGCAATTTAAATTGTTACAAGGAAATTTTAATTAGTGAGAATTAATTTGTTTCTACTTCATTTCCAGTAGATCAGATCGGGAGTATTTGCTACATATGATTTCTTTTTGTTTAATTAACTTGACAAAAATAATGCTTTTTACCCCCGACAAATACAGTCGGCCATTTTTTAAGCATTAGCGTGTAAATGTAAATAAAAAAGAGCTTAAAAAGATGGACGCTAATTGATTGTAGAGTATAAACAAGCATTTGATCCGAAGGCTTGGTGTGTAACGTCGCAGCAGTGCCGCATAGAAACACGGTGCAGCTTGGCAAAAAAATGTCTGGAAGTTCTGAGCTGAAGCCCAGAATCCCAAGGTCCTGTGTAGGTGTGAGCTGTGAACACAACACATCACTGTACATGTTCAGCCAGAGCCCACGCAGAGATGATCAGACAGAGATCATCTGCTAGATTTGGAAAATTGTAACCTATTTCTCCGAGAAGCCTGAAGCTTCTACTGGCTTTTATTGAGCGCATAGAAATATTTTTCTTTTCTAACTTTGTTTTTTTTTTGTTTATCAATGACAAACGCACACAAGAACACGAACTGCAATACATCTTATTACTTTATAATGATGTTATAGCAAGTCTTTATTCAGGATAAACAAATAACAATATATTTATTAAAACCACTGCCTGATAAGGTTGACTGTTCAGCTGTTTGCTTTAGAGGTTGTTGTGCATCAAAGAACAATGAAAGGATGAATTAATTTCGTTGGTGTTACATGTTTTAAATGTTTAAATCTTCCTCTTCAAGATGCAGTAAGTCCCATGACCATGTTGTTACGTCATTACTCTATAAATTTCTCCCCCTTCTGAAATCCGTGGGCGGGGTATGAGAAGATTTTCTAATGTAAGTATTAAGTTTATATAAAGAGAGTTTTACCCAAAGACAACACAAGGGATACTGCAAAAAAATGTGTTTCATAGATAACATGAGGGGTTAAATAAATGATCTTTCTTGTAACTATGGTGACCGAATGTGTTGATTTTGAAATCAACTTTGTTTTAGGATTGCTACATCAGAGCGCAACAGGTTTTGAGTGTCATGAATATGCCATACTGAGGGTTGGTGTTGGAAGGTGTCGGTACATGATCTGGGAACAATATGACAACCCGATTTGGACAAAAAGCAAAGTATATAACAAGTGGTTGGCACACAATCTGGCCATTTGAATTTGAATTTCGAAAGAACATAGTTTAATTATTCTATTCTCTTCAAAGATGACAAGGAAAACAAATCTTTCTGTACATGAACTGGAAACATATGGAAGTTTTCGTCTCGTACTGTGTACGATTAGTTGAAACATGACACAATCATTCTATTTTCATTCTCCATTAAGTTAAGTTGTTGGTTAATGGTGCATAATAATTGTTCACGATGAGTGTGGCAACACAATTAATAATAACGTCTTTTGGCATTTGCACTGTGATATACTGGGAGCTTTCAAGAAGAACATGCTCGACAAAAAAAAGCAACGCTTTTCTCTGAATGGACAAAACCTTTCCCTGGAACGTCTTGATAGTTGGATTTTCACCACTAGATGGTATTAACTCGATGATTAGTTTCTCTATTTATCTTTCGTAAAATTAATTTTTTGAGACTAGAATATAACTTGAGACATGACATTATCGATAATATAAATAACATTGATTTCTCACACTATGTTAACACACGTTTGTTGTTTGGTTGATGTAAAAACATAGTGAAACGAGACAAGACAGATTTCTAAAGATTGTGTTCGGACAAGTTGTTAGGTATTGGTTGGTTCAACAATGATTTTTCTTTCTAACCAATTATGATTCATTTGGTTAAGAAAAAATGAATACTTTGGAAAATGTGTCCTAATTTTTGTGCCCCAATAATTGGTTTTAGCAAAATTCTGTACTTGATTGTCTGATTGAACTCTGACTTTGGGAGGAAATCAAGAGTTCCTTGGAAAAAAAATGATGCCTGACACTTTTATATCAGTTTAATGTGTGTCTCGGTTAATCTCTTACATCCAATTGATTATTAATCCCCAACTTACATTTACTGTGTGTGACAAGTGAACACACAATTTTGTTGTAGGGCTAAAATTGTTGTTTTACACATCTAAAAATGTTGACTATGTTGTATGTAGTGCACAATATATACTTATTCCCACCTGGGAAAATGGTATTATTTTACAGAGATTTATAAAAACAACTCTAATGATGGGTTGACCAGGTTTCATTGCAAACGTGTATATATATATATATATATATATATATATATATGTTTATATATGTTTATGTCTTCAATATATATAAAAACAATTTTCAAACGTGGATAAAATGTATTCTTTCATTCACGCAATGTCTCACTCTTGCACACTAGCTTTACACCTACATTTTATTTAGAACGTGTTACAAAAGGAAACAAGTTAAACCCAATTTACTCAGTGCAAATTCAAAGTTGTCTTATTTATCAGGCTTAGTAAAAAAAAAGAGCAAAACTCTCCTGAAATTTGACTCCAAGCACCACATTAATCATCTAGAATTTCCATCTCCCTCTGACATCTGGCAGCATTTTTATTTGCCTCAAACTAATGAAACAAAGAGATCTTTCTCTCTCTCTCTGTTTTTTTTTTACCATCCTACACAGTTTCACTAAAAGTACATTTTTAACAATTTGCCAAACTTCAGTCAGATCTGAGACTGACGGTGACTCTCTGAGACGCTGCCACTGGCGAGATTGATTTGCAAGCTAATAATGACATAGTGGGCTCTGTTGAGTTTTCAAATAAAGTTTCTCCTGAACTTTGAAGTTTTTTAACAAATTAAAAAAAAAAAGGTCTGACAGGATCTTGATGTAAAGGTTTTTATTGATAGAGCGGAGGACGGAGGTTAAAGTCAGGGACAATCTTGAGGTTTAAAGTAAAGGATGAAGTGATGTAACAAGTTGAAAAAGACTGATTTAAACAACCAAATAGAACTGTAGGTAAGCAGGGCTTTCGGCATCCCTGTAAATCAACGGAAAATGAAGACATGATGGGCATAAATTACATAAAACAAACACCTCCAGCGCCAAGACATAAAGATAATAGCCTGTCATAAAAATAGAAATAGCTTACCATTAAAAACAATTACTTTGCTATCTTAATTGCTTTCTGAAGAAAACACTTCCTGTCACCTTTCCAATTAAAACATAACCAGCAGCTATATTAGATGTATTTTTAAATGGCGCCTTCAGCTTGTCCTGTTGTCTGAGATATTGGTTTCCACCTCTACATTTTAATGACCACTTTCATTTAAGAGTTCAAACAAAAAAAGCCTGCACGAGTGAGTGAAACAATAGGTTGTTTTTTCGCTTCGATCTCATTCGTTGAGTTTTCTCTAAAGTGATGCATTATATATTGAAAAAAATCCCAGCGGATAATGTTGGATGTATTTTTCCAATTAGGCTAAGAGTAACAGCCAATCCCTTTTGCGTGTGACAGGTCACAACCTCGCCGACATGCACTTGTTGAAGTGGGAAGCATTTGGCAAATGAGGGTTTATTCTTGGAGATAAATGTCTCGTCTCCATTCTCAGGGTTGTGAAAAGCTGTTCGGCCTTAAGTTTTGACGGCGCACAGGGAGGAGCTGTGAGCGGAGAGAAAGGATGGGAATGGTTTTCAATTGTTTTTGGTGTGTGTGTGTGTGTGTGTGTGTGTGTGTGTGTGTGTGTGTGTGTGTGTGTGTGTGTGTGTGTGTGTGTGTGTGTGTGTGTGTGTGTGTGTGTGTGTGTGTGTGTGTGTGTGTGTGTGTGTGTGTGTGTGTGTGTGTGTGTGTGTGTGTGTGTGTGTGTGTGTGTGTGTGTGTGTGTGCCCCTGTCTCTATCACTCTCTCTCTACATGTGCCACGCTGCTCTGTCGTCCTTTGGGACGCATCTGAAGGAGACCATCTGTTGATCCATTTGTTTCCGACCATACTTCCTGTGCCAGATTCCCAGTCTGCCCTCTGCCCTGCCCCTTCTGTTTGTTGATGCCAACAGCCACTTGGTTCAGGGCAGGTGTAATGTTGGGGGTGGGAATACACTCCTGTTATTTGGGATTCAAATTGTTTACTCTCTCCGCAGAACAACAGGTCAAAGGGCAACAAAAAAAACGACTTTCCTTGAAAACTAATTGCATTGTTTGACCTTAAGGAATATATTTGTATTTTCTTGGATCAACAATATGCAGAATATCTGATAATGAGGAGGTTTTTCCCCGGATGACCATCATTTTGACCAGGATCCACAAATCTTTTGAAGGATTAACGAGAGAGATTTGGTAGCTTCTTCTTGGTTTCGAAATGCTTCTGCCACCTGCTGTTAACTTAACTTAATTCCTGTCAATGAATTACCTAAATGCAAAAAAAGATGCAACATAAAATTGATAAAGTAAATGGAGGAAATTATACTGGTTAAAAGTGTGGTTATCAAGTTAGTGCTGGCGCTTGGTGGTTATCCAGGAGTGCTGGAATTGTTCATGATGGTTCCATAAAATGTATTTTTTGTTTTTTCAAATAATAACTAAGAATAACCCTTTTAGAATTTGCTTGAAATTTGCTGATTTAAAGTATTTTTTAAGTAGTTTCCGATTGAATCCCTTTGGAGGTTTCGTAATTTTCTTTTCGAAAATAGAAAAACGCCACTTTGAAGGACACATCATACAACATAAAATCACTTTCAATAGTCCAGCCTGGAGGTAACAAAAGCATGAACGAGCTTCTCAGCAGTGGAAGGAAATGCATGATATTTTTAAATGTTAAAAAGGTGATAGTAGGCAGTCTGTGAGATTTATTTTACTTGTGAGTTAAAAAGTCCTTGTCAAAGCAAAGACCAAGACTCTTGCAGAGGCAAGTCCATTTTTGGATAGCTAGATCATTAGTTAGGGATTGTCTGAGATCTTATGGACCAAGTAGTAGAACCTCAGTTTTTTCAGTAAAAGGAAGTTTTGGGTCATTCAATAATTAATATCTGTAATATAGTACTGTATTTGTGATAGCTGATTTCTTTCATCTGGCTTCATTGACAAATACAGTTGACTGTCATCAGCATAACAGTGAAGTCTTCTTATCAAGTTCCCCAGTGGAAGAATGTAGATTGTGAATAGGATTGGACCAAGAGCAGAACCTTGTGGGACACCATAGCTGACCTTAGTGTGTGCCAATGAGAGGTGGTTGACGTGCAAATATTGCTTTCTGTCTGATGGATAAGATGAATAAGATAAATAAGATTTGTTCAGTACTATTTTTCTTTTACCAAAATATATCCAAACATAAGCTTTAAAAGCTGTTTGATTCTACTGTATCCACTTGTCCTCAGCCATTGCCCTGATTTCATTGTTTATTTAGCTCTGGCCGAAGTAAAGACTGATGCCATGTAGCGACGGGAAGTTTAATTACAACACAAAAATGAGAAACATCGTAAATATTTATGGGGTGATTGGAAAATATTTTATTTAAAACAAACTTTACTAAAATATTAACCTTAAAAAACTGATAAAATAAAGTTTCAATGCAACGTAAAAATGAACACAAATGTTAGTTATAAATTGTTAATAAAAAAACAAATTGTATTATTTTACAAACCCATTGTTCAACTATAAACCATATAAAGCTGTGTCACAGGAAGTTAGCTTCAATACAAATTTAAAATATTATGTTTCATTGCTTTGATTGTATGCGCCGTTTAATAAAGTCAAACTAAATTACCTTCTTGGCAGAGGTGTGTTTTGTCACCACACAACATTTTAGTTTGGTTGCCGACCAAAGAACATTTTACATTTCATTTTTTTGAGGCTCAATTAACCTTTATTATCTTCATGTTTTTTCTCTTTCATCAAAAGCTCTCATCATAATCCTTTACTCCAAAAATCGTTTCACTTTTTTATATATATTTTTTCTCTATTACTCTAATCTCTATAGTTCAACATGCACATTAGTCTATTCGGATTTTGGTAAATCGTGATACTCAAAACATTACACAATGATGATTTATTTTATTTTTGTAATGAGATAAAAAACAACTGCAGCAGTTGTTGTCAACTGTCTTGTGAACTGTTTAGTAACGTTGTTGCGGTGAACAGTGTCCACACTTATCCTCTCCCTGTCACCTCGGATGCTTGTTCATCGCTTTGATGGACACTCAGTCCACCAATGGGCCTTCCGGGATTTCTCGCCTTTGATCTTCTCCCCTGACTCTCGATTACCCATCATTCATCTGGGCTCAGACCTGCGATGCGGGTAGAGGGGGTTGTGTAATATGAGTTAGGATGCGCCCATGAGGGTGTTCAACTTGGACACGGTATCAGAGATTATAGAGACACTGAGAGGCTGTGATCTTCCAGGGAGGGTTTGTGTAGCTCAGACAGCAACGGTGTGTGATCTCTAATAACTCTCAGAAACATGCAGCATCCATAACAACAATACCTTCCTAAGATCACCTCTCTGTCTCTGAGTTTTCAATGATGCGAATGGCTTTCCTTCATCCGATGATGGGTGTTCAGCCGCAGAGTCATGCTATTGATTTTCCATAAGGTGCAGATGACATGTGGTCACACACACACACATACATTTTCCCAACAACCTTGTCGGATTGTAATTCTTGTTGTCACCTGCTGGAAAGGTCTTCCTCAATAAAATAAATCTGGTTGTATAGCTGACATTTTATTTAAGGCACTGGATCTTCTTTTTTTCCCCCAGGATTCCTCAGCACCGGCGATCAGGCAGCAAAAGGGAACTATGGGCTACTGGACCAGATCCAGGCTCTGAGGTGGATCAGCGAGAACATCGGCTTCTTTGGAGGAGACTCCAATCGTATAACGGTGTTTGGTTCTGGAATCGGAGCGTCCTGTGTCAGCCTGTTGACTCTCTCTCACCATTCTGAAGGTACAGCAAACATTTTTTTTTATCTATCTCTGCTGGTTAATGTTGGAAGTAAACATCAGAACTGTTGCAGTGCATTCTGGGAATTGTTGAAGCTGATCATTGTCTATTACATATAGGATACATCTGTTATTAACATGCTTCAATACACTTCAAAACATACAGTATTTATTTTGTATATACATTACACATAAAACCATTCGATTTTTTTATTAATCTTATTAGCGATTACAAATGAGCAGATATTTTTTTATTTTGTATTATTTATTTGATTTCTTTTTGATTTGTACAGAAAACTTATTTCCTATGTAAGTTATTATCATTGTTATATTATTGTTTATCTTATTTCATATAAAATAACAGCACTTATCTTATATATTCACTTAATATTCATTACTCTATATGAATAGAGTAGTGAATATTATTTAATGGTTGAATTAAAGATCACATCTGTGACATTCTTTTAAAATTGTAATGTTGTTTTCTTTTAAATACATTATAATTTTTGGAATAGTTCAATTATATAATGTGTATATAAAAAGGTAGAATGAGTTGTTTTTCTACATATTCAGTTATATATTCTAATTCCAATAATTTAAAAACTGTTCTAAATTCCAAATGTTTTAATTCATTGCCTCTTTAAATTAAATTAAAGACAATGTATTATAAGTGTTGTGTTATAACACTTGTGAAAAGAATAATTAAAGAAATGTGTAAAACACTTCTAGTAATACTACATAATAATTCAAACTTTTTTTTGTTACATATGGAGTCTTGTGTTTTCTGATCATAAAGACATGAAACATTATTTGCCGTGAGGTATTTTTAGAACAAGACACAGGCAGATTCTAGAATGTATTCATTGTATTTCAAACAAATACAACTGAAAAGCAAAACATCATGTAGCGCTCTGTCATAAAATATGTTAAATTAATGATAATAACACATTGTTTGGAGATCTATGTTAGAAGGAGAAAAAGGGTTTTAAAGAAAAGCAGTGGCACACCTTTCTCTCTCTGTCTGTGTTTTAGTCCTTAAATTCCTTTGAGATCCATATTCCATTTACACGACCGATAAGTCCGGCACACCTTAATCCCACATTTAATACCAGAAAATAATGTGTGTGACAAAATGGTGCTTGGGGGGGTGAAAAAAAAAACGGATTAAAGTTTGCCAGACATGAAGCAAAAAAATTGGCAAGTACCAGGAAGCTAATGCTAACCGGCATGCACATATTTCTCATTTAAAGGGTGTTGTTTATCTGGGGGCTTACTTAATGCTACTTCGCCGTGATTTACCGCTGTTGTCGCCCGTGTCTTTAATTCTAAATGCAGTATGTGCGCTAAACGTAGACACGCAATAAACATCGCTCACACTAATACCGCGACTCCTCCGATGCATCACTGAATTAAAGTGGAGCCCCGCTGCTTGTAGGTGTGTTCGTGCAGGAGCCGCTCCAGCTGAAATGAATGACTTGTAGCTTTAATCATCATCCATGAACGTCAACTTGTGACTGCACCCCGCAGTGGCCAGTAGACACTGCATCATCCTTTACATAGACGTATCATGGTCTCAAAGTGCGTCTTCTATTTCAGGAACCAGCTTAGCCATGTTTATATTTACATTATTATTATTATTTTAAAGCATTCAGTAAGCTTTACCTTGTTGTCATTACAAGTTGTATGTTTCCTCCTTTTATACTGTTGAAATGATTGATCTGCTCCAGTCTCAGTTTCCCAGCAAAGTATTCATAATATGCTTTCGTGTTCTCCAATTTTGCCCCAAAGTGTCACTAATTGCTTTGATTTCCTCCAATGAATGATGACTGCGTCTGAATTTTCGGTTAGCAGAGGAGCCTTTTTATTCATACTCCATAATGCTGTGCTCTGTGTACCATGTCATTATGCCGCCACTGAAACCATCTCCTCTTCCTCCTCGTAAATAGGATATTATCAAGTCTGTTTTCCCGTGAATGGAAATGTATGCCCCACTGGTGGGTTTCCAGGGAAAAAAAAAAGAAAAAGTGAGCCAGTCGGAACTTAAGGAAATTGAAAGTTAAGGCTTTCTGCCCTGCTGTGAATGTTAGCAATAGCAATCTGATTTCTCGCAGTCTCTCTCGGAGCTCAGCCCGCTGTAATTACATACAGTTGGGGACTGAAGTGGGCTGCAGGATGTGATAGGAAATGTAAGGGAGGATTTTTTGCACCTGTTTTCACCACCTCTGCTGTGACGTTCTTTCTCCTCTCCTTCCTGGTGGTCACGCTGAAGTGAAAACAGGTGTTGCTCAAGACTGTGGACACGATAAGAAACAAAAGCGCTTTGCATTTGCCTTCCTTTGTATTCAACCTGTATATTTAAATTACCATTTTATTTGTACTTATTACCATCACAACACAGACAACACTTGCTTGAAAGTCTGTGCGCTATTTAAGCTTTCATACCACGCAGATTAGAAATAAGAAGGAGATATAAAAACTGGTTGTATTGTTAAATTACTCCATAAATCAGATCTTGTGGATAATCAAGGTACAATTTGTTTACATTTTAAATGGACTTATATTTGTACTATCTTAGCTAGTATCAGTTTGTCCATTATTAGATCGATTTTATTAGTTTAATTTTAATACAAGGTGGAAACGACACTGCTAACATAGTTACCCAGTCAGGAAATCTAATTCTTGGAGGTTAAATTTCGTTAAATTAGCTCTGTTTTTGCAAGTAGGAAGTATTTTTTGATCAATTTATTAGTTTAACTACATTCTAACAAAATGAGTGTCCACAGGTAGTTTCCAGCAGATCGGCTGCCCTTAGGGTTTTTTAGGTAGAACTGCAAAATGGTGCTACTTCTAGTGTTAACACTGGTGATTCTTTTTAGATCATGATTTCATAAAATCACTTGGCAGGACATATTTCACCCCCAGGCCTTTGAGTTTCACAAATACGATCCTTTACAGATAAGAAAACATTAAAAAAAAAAAAAACTTTTGTTTATCCGTATTTTAAATAGAATTGTACATGTTTTTGATTGCATGATTATTTATAGAAAGGGTATCAAACTCAATCCCAAAAGGGGCCAAAAAGGTTCTTACATTTGAGTTTCGGTAACAGGAAAGATGATTTGGTCTCTCCGAATTTGCTTCATAATTGTTTCATAGATATAATTTGGTCGATATCTTATAGGTATAAAAACTGGCCCATTATAAGGCCGCAAAACAACTTTAACATGGATTTTGAATTAATTTATTATCAACAATCCATTGGGCCGAATAAATGACCTAACCGGCCAAATTTGGCCCTCGAGCCCTGAATTTCACAGATGAGGTTTATAGTATTTTTTTTTTCATTTCCTTCAACATCGTCAAGAGTTTCAACAGCCAAACGAACAATGGAAATGGACCCTTTTAGATTCTTTAAAAAACGTTTGATTTAATATTTGCCGAATGATTTGGATCATTGTGATGTGGTTTCAAGATGGTTTTAATCGGTGCTCACACGATAAATCGGTTTTATTGTTTCTGTTCGTGAAGAATCAAGCGCCGACACGCTCTTCAGCTCCCTGGTGTGTGGCGGTATTTAATGACAGTATTCCCACTCTAAGTGTACACACTGTTTTATCGCTGCCTTCAGAGCAAAGACTCAAACAGAGACTCTTTCATGCCTGTTGGTGGCGGAGTGACAACTTACTTCAAATGCTCGGTGCACCTCCTGAAGCCTATTTAATAAGCTGGATCCTCCTATATCATCCGGGGCCCGGAGGCCCTTCTTTTTGATTGCCTGCCCCGCCGGCCTGGCCTTGGTGGTTTCTCAGTGTAGGCGTGCCTAGGGATCCAGTCACCGGCCACATCCATCACAAGCCTCCCTCGTCTGGTTTGCGTGAAGGCTGACCAGGACGTTCCTCTCGTGAGGGCTGGATTTTCCAGCCTGGTCGATGCACTGCCTCCTCCATCTAATCTCCTCTTCACTGCACCCATCTGTCTCTCTGCCTCCGCAGTCCACACTCGCCGAGGGTGCGTCTCCCTTTCCTTGCGTTTAGCTCCGCTGTCGGCATTACGCTCTTTTATTAAGATGACGGCTTCGTCTGTTTTGTGGCGAGCCGCACATCAGAGACTCGGAAATGGTCATTAGAAGCACCATCTCTCCCAGCAGGAGAGTTATCTTGACCGCCTTATTAAATGCAGCCCAACATTTGTGTTCCCGGAGTGGGAAATATAGAAACCCATCTTCCTCTTTCCCAGGCATCAAACGGAAGCGAGTTGAAAAGGTTCAGAGTCAAGGACATTAGACAGTCCCTTGCATTAGCGAAATCTCACAGCCACTAATTGAACATGCAGATATGGCTTTCCCACTATCGCCTCATAATAATTATGATATGAAACGTAAGATGGCTTTTGCATGATCGGAATAGCAAGTGGCTCGTTTACGAGTCTCTTTTTTTTTCCTTTTTCAAAAGTTCCTGTTAATCTTAAACCACATCTTTGCATCATCATGGATTCGGGCTGAACGATTAATTGCATTTTCGATTTAATCGATTTCAATCTTTTTGACTTCCGGTCCCGTGACTTACGAGCAGTACAGCAGCAACTGTACGGCTAAAACGCTACCGGCTACCAGTGACTCAACAGCCTTCTGATATCACAACCAAACTTTTCGAAAGCTTTAATGAACACAATTCATCACAATTATCACTTTCACAATTACAAAGTAAAAACATGTGATATTGTTCATTTGATTAATCACAATATTGAGGAAAACATGGCAATTATTTTTCATAATTGTACAACCCGATCGCGGATACCTTAGTTCAAATATACAGGAGGGAAGGGGCCAGTTGAAAGGCACTGAAGGTCACTGGTTCCTCCCCCCCTTCTCTCTTCCTGTAAGCAATCAGGATAAAAGCTCCACTTGTGAGGAAGTGCTCCCGTTTTAATGGAACATTGTGGACATTAAAGACAGCTAGTGTGAGGATCCTTCATGCCAATGTCAGCTTTTATTTTTATGAAGACTTCTGGGTTATTGAGGACCATAAATGTGCATGCTAAATGCTTTAGCTGCCATCACACCCGGCGCAATACTAACCAGAGCTTTTTAACGCTCTGCAAACACTGAGAGCTCAGTGTGATCCCACTCAATTTTTAAGTTAACAAGTTCCCAAATCCATTATGAGTTTTAAAAAAAAAAAGTAGCATGGTAAGTGATTAAGTAAAGGATTGCGTTCTGTGAAATCAAAGAATGACTCCGAGGCTGGAAAGCCTGGTGGATATTCGCTTTCAAAAGAAGCTATTTATGTCGTGACTTATCACGTTATGAATATATTTGCTAAATTATTTTCTCAAACGACGAAAATGGAAACAGCTTGATATTCAGAGCCACGATTTCATGTTATATAGGTCATTCTAAGAAACTGGTGTCCATTTTATGCACTCTTTAATGTGTATGAATATATCAAAATAGATGTTGGAAGTGTTGTGAATGACATAAAAAACATGTTTCAATCTCGCTGTAGATCTGCGACTCCAGATTTTAACAACAGCATGAAATTACTTTGTGTCAAGAGAAAGTCCAGAGAAATATTTTCACCTAAATCAGGGGAGTCAAACTGAATCAGACAAGGGATAGTCGAGCCAAATGTTTATTTACCAAACTGTAACAAGTGTGAGTCTGAATGTCCTATTGTCTTTTCATTTTTGGAGGCTTGATCTATCTTAACTGTCTCTATCTACCTCTTAACTATCTCTGTGTTTTTATTTAATTATTTAATGCAATAATTCAGTTTAACTCTTATTTGAAGTCTCCGTATGATAGTTGACATCCATAATCAGTGTTCCTTATCTTATGTTAAACATCTTTACAGGTCAGTAATCAACATGAAACTGTATCATTGTCAGAAATATTGAAACTTAAAAATGTATCGATACTTAAAATGTTTTATCTCATTGTACTGATTTTCAAAAGTTACCACCCCGCCATCTGAAACTTGTTAGCATTCTTTCTTTATGGAGACCTTTTTTCATATTAATGAAATAATAATGTATAACTCTGTATAACTCGCGGTTCTCCTAGTTTGTCTGCAATTTATAACAGAGGTACATTTTTCCAGTGGGCCACATACAATGACTTTTAGGCCATATTTGGCCCACAGGCTTTAGGTTTGGCAACATTTTTATTATATTAATATTTTTAAATACTTTTTGTATTATTTAAATTTACCATTTCATAAGGGTTTCGACTATAAAAACTATATATTTGTCCTGCAAATAAAATCAATGAAACCCTTGCCGGAGCCTAGGTCACCAGAAGACTAAACCCAATTTTATGATTGACTTGCTATTATAATTTCATTGTAAAATTATCTAAACATGACATATAACCTATCATAAGGCCACAAAACACATCAGCCCTATATACAACTGTAAATACAATACTCAGCCAGCTGGTCCATTTAGAAATAAATTCGAAAAAAAAAGTTGGATTATTCCATTAGAAGAGCTTACCTTTTCAGCATTGTTATATTGTAAGGAATAAATAAAATTGTGGTCTGACACGCCTGGGTGATCTGGGACTGGAGCCCACATCAAGGGATAGTCACGGGACCCCATTTACAGGTCCCTTGTAATTATAAAAAAAACATGTTTTCCTCTTTGTTTAAATGTAGATTAAAGCAGTTTAAACCATGCATGTTCGCTCAGTTTGAAAATAGAATCAGTGAATATTAAACATCAATAAAACTTTCTTTCTTGCTGAGCTCATATTTCCTTAGACAGCGAGTCAGTGTGGTATAAAATAGGCCTAATGATGCTGATAGAGGCTGATGGCAAATAATTACACAGCACAATTACCACATTGAAATTACCATTGTAAGTATTAAACTCCTTTTGTAACATATTGCAATAAAAGGATTAATATTTAATGATACGGACATAAGCTCCCGTACCACAAACAGTAATCTCCTTCAGTGTGTGAATACGAAAGCCTTTGTCTGTAATGACCCGTGATGTTAGTCATCACATTTCCATACAAATAACGTCAGTTGTTCCATTAATCCAATTCTCTTTGCCCTATCGCATTCCCGAGGATTAACGCATTCATCTAAAACAATCATCGGTGTTGAAATACGGTCAAGTATGACAGGCTTAGTTTGAGCTTTAATCGAAAACAACGATGTCCTTTTTTTCAGCTTAAAGTGGTTTTGCAACAGATTTTTTCCAGGGAGATTTTGTCTTTCCCTTTTTTTTCCGGAGGTTCAACTTTGTCTGGTGATGTCATTAATCTGAACTGACTGGATATGGGGGGGGATATGAGAGCAGAAACAAAGTGAGATATATCATTACTCTATGTCTACTTTTGATACATAGTATAGTTAGGATTAATTGGAAGTTATTTCAAATCAAATAATTAAACCAAAGTTATGATCAGTTCACTATTTACAAGTCTAGTAGTCATGCTGGCCAATTATAAGATGTTGGTCCAAAATAGAAATATGATTGACAAGTATTTGACGAATGTCGTGGCACTTAGAAGTCAGGCAGATCATTTTGAAATGAAAAGTTGTTAATGAAGGGAAGACTTGATTCACTTTTGAAATGATGTGGCTAATTGGTTTGGAAAACTATTTTGGACATCATATGTTAAACTCTAGTGTGATGGGGCTTGCTAGATACATCATCGGTCCTTCATTTAAAAATTCAAATGGTCATATTGATATGGTCTCCTACATGATATTGTTTAAGATAAGATAAGGAAAAGTGATTATTGATTTTAATCGTTAAAGAGAGACTTTGAAAATACGAAACAAGATTGTTTCCAGTATTGTAATTGACAGTATAATATAAAATAAGATAAATATAAATATGTATGAAATAAAATCGGATTAATAAAACACAATAAGATACTATAACATAAAAGTGGACAGCTAAATAAAATTAAATACTTTAAGTGCAATTAATACGTTGATTTAAGTGCGTCTTAAATAGATCCTGGACCTCTATTGTACTCATTAGTATCTTAGTATAGTACAAAATTCTCTTATCCTTGAAATACAGTATTTACATTAGAAAACGTGCTTAAGCCCCGCCCACTGAAAAAAACAGTTTTTTCTTGTTAACCATAACCACACCCACTCTTTCATTATGGTGTTAGACATCAAGGTTTGTAACCGTGCGCCATCAATACCAGAAGTCTCGACCTCCAAGAGACTTAAAACAAAGCAGGGCGTGATTACAGTTGGCTGGAGGAGGAGTGAAGCCGTTGTTACATCACAATGGGCTTTCGTAACCTCTCGTTCGCTGATATTTCAGACGGGGGGAGCTTTATCAAGTAATAACTTCAAAACATGGTCATGATGAGGGACTTACTGCATCTTGAAGAGGAAGACCTCAACATTTGAAACATATGAGTGAGTCCTAAGAGTTGGGTTTTCACAATAGTTGTCCTTTAAATAATTAAAAATAATTGTCGGCTTCCTGTTTGATCCAGTTTGACGACCCTAATCCAGAAGTCGTTGTAAGAAAGTCTTGTTGGCTTACAACGATGTATTAAATCGGCTCATAACTCAAAGACCTTTTCATAGCATTTGGATCCGAGCGTAATGAAGAAATCTGCTGGAGAATAATCCTTACTAATGTTTCTCTGGTTATTTCATAATTAACGATGCATATTTATAGTATGTGCCTTCCCCGCAGAAAAGGGCATTGGCGTTCTGCAGAACAGCAACCTGCATGTATTTCAGCAACTGCTCTATGTATCAAACAATCCTTAGCAGATCTTCCTAAAACAAAATAGAATATGACTAAAATATAATAATATACTATTAGGTACAAGTCAGGTACAACCACACAACGTTTTTAAGGGGAAAAAGTCTCAGTTTTAGTCGTTTTAGTTCTTCTTCTTGAATGAGTATATATTTAATGACAAATTGTGAGTGCACCATGGTTTTAAATCATTAATGCCAGCATACCAATGAAGTGTGTTGCAGGATTCTAGAAGTACTTTGAGTCTCAGCCACAGACGAGGATATAAATATATAAATTAAATTTGCCTCTGAAACCAGTTTAGCACATTGAGTTGGGCAAATTAAAAAGTACCTGCTGGATTTTAGTGCACGGAAAGATAATAACGGTTCTATCGATGAACAAAATTTCAATTATCTTCGCATCATGAGAGCCCTTCCCCAAAGACAGATAATCTTATTTTTATGGCTGCTGCATATCGCTATAACAAATGATAATTAGCTTTTAGAATTATTTTTTTTCGTGTGAAGATCATGCAAGTTTTGTTAAGTGACTTGTCTAACGCACCAAAAACAAGAGACATTTTACTGAGCAGATTCCCAGTGGCAACAGAAATGTACATTGTTTCTACTTCTAAGGTCTCAGCAAATATGATCTTATATTCATGCCCTGAGCAAAATTTTGACAAATTCTTTGATAAAAATTGTACTTCATAGTTACTTCTATTGTAATTCACATACCTAAATTGTTCTGAAAACATTCACAATACAACAGACAAATGCTTCAATTAGGATCCTGTTCAAAAGGTCCATCTGGATCCAATAGGGTTTTGATAGATTCTTCATTGTACTGCTGCAGACGCACATTCAGAACGAGAAAAAAAGAAGAAATCAAACATTTATTAAAATAAAATTAAAATTAAAAAAAAATTCCACGTGACCATGGAACAGAGAGCTCTTTTCTTTTGTTCTATATATTTGCACTTTGTTCTTGTTTTTATGAAACTATCGTCCGCTGTGTACTGGAAACCCTATTTCCCAAAGGAGATCTCCAGAGGGATTATTAAATATATCTATCTATAATTGTTGTTAATTAGACAATGTTTTCGGTTTACTATATAACATTGCTAAAGCATAAACACATCATGAATGTGGTTTTGTGAAAGTACTTTGAAAATATGGATCTGGTTCTTATCTAAACACAAAATGAAAGATGGAGACATGACTATTTAAGTCCCTCAGAAGGTAAATTTGTCTCATTTGTTTGTCGAAAAACAACTTCTGGGAAACATTAGATTTAAAATTGATGAAATTGATTAAAAGGAAACACATTTAAGTAAAATTAAGTTGTTATTACTTGCTTTTTAAAAAAAATCCTATGTTATACTTTTCCTATGGGTTAAGAGATGACCGTACAATACTTAATTATCGTTGTAGGCGACATAAAATAAAAAGTTGTCTGTTAGGGCCGTGACGTTATGGTTATTGTCTTATAGATATACTCCGTGACATGAGTTACCTTGTGGGCTCCTTGCTTTTCTTTTTTCATTCTTCGACAGTACCAAGATATTCGGAACCTTCTCATATTCCTATGTACAGGAACGAAGTCAACGAGCAAGATGTGACTGTGTGTGAGAGTTCTGTTACATCATCGGTTGTAATGGTAATGTTCAATCTAGCTGTGACCTTTTGAGAGTAACATGTGTGGGTTTCCTATCTCGAACGAGACCCTCGGGATGTTCTCATCGTGGAACGGCCTCCAGGCCTATATAAGTCTCCGATGTCCCAGCGTTGCTCTTTTCTGGGGCCTCATCTGTAGGTATGAACCATCCACGCTCCTTTTTTTTGACTCCATTTCTGGGGTTGCAGAATAATGCCGCAGCGATCCATTGCCTGTGAAGTGTAAACGTCAAGAAAAAACACCTCTTCCAGACCCGGGATTTTAAATTGGAGTCGCGGGGAACAGAGAGTAGAATATCCATCTGCGGCGTTTCATGTGCAATACAGCTATCATTGTTGTGCAAATGCCTGGCGCTTCATTCTAAAGAGTTACGATGTCAAAGTTGAATACACTCAATTTCTCTGCTGTCAGCGGCTTTCACCAGCCACAGCAGCATGAAGCTAGCCCGGCGATCGCACCATTTCATGGAGAGATTCGCTTGTTCGCTGAAGAGCGTCTTTGAATCTCAGGGTGCGAGAAAAAAAAAAAGGGCCGACGTCAGATAAGAGAAAAGGGAGCATCTTGTCAGGTGCTGTATTCTTCCACCCCCAGTGACAAGTGATAATTAAACCAGAGTGGCAACCGCTCTGTGTAACAGGAACGCTTGAATTTACAAGTGCTTCTTTGTGCTTTACCAAACCATCTGAGCAACTCGGCTTTCAGGAGACGGCCAATCACAGACATATGTAAGAAATTACAATTTTTGATTTAACTTTTATTGATAGGGGGTTCACTGTAGCACTTCACTCTACCATTTACACACAGCCAAGAACTTTACAGATAGTAATGGTCTGATGAAGCTTTATGAAGCACAGTAATGTTGTTCAGAGGTCAGTAGGTGGCGCCGTCAGTTTAAAACGATGTGAGGTTTCATTCAAACAGTTGTTCAAAACAAAGGAAAATAGTGCAGAGGCCGCCATCTAGTGGACTCTGAGGATAATAACACTGCTTCATGAAGCTTCATCAGAACATCACTAGCTCAAAGTACATGAGCTTGTTTCCTCAATGGATCACAATCATAGTATTACTAAGAAACTTAGCCCTCGTCTTTTATCTGCATTGTCTAGGTCGTACACACTAGACGACGCAGGTAACGCACGACTCGATACCATGGCGATATTTGGCCCACAATATTCATTATATCAGGACACAGTAATTTAAATAAATATGGAATACTTTCTTTAGGCCACTTCAAATTATATAAACTTCTAATTACTTGGCTGGCTACGACTGGCTACGACTGGCCACGAAGCCATGAGTTTCATATACTTACTATTCATCATTACTACTCTGGTGTCTATTTAATGAGTGCAAATAATTTCACATATATAAAACCTTTTTTTAGTTGTTAATTTATTTTCATTCAGAAATAAATGTAATTAAAAAAACAATACTTATATAATATAATAAGTGATTTACAGAATGAAATGAAACACAGAACATCAACCAAAAGACACATTCTGATTACTTGTTGGTCCTTTTGCTCTTCAACTGTATATTTATTTCTGTATCACAACAAACTTTTGATGGCACTCTTTATTGTAAAGTATTATTAAGAAAATTCTTTCTTATTTACAAAATGATTTGGATTCTGAGTTCTAAGATAAGATATCATATACATTTATTCTTACCACGTTAAGATGTCACAAAAAAGATTAAATATACATATTATATTAACCCGTGAGTTATCCTAGGGTCAAGTTGACCCGATGGCCCAAAATAATTGTGTTTGTTTTATCCCTTGTGTTGTTTTGGGTCAAGATGAACTACCTTTATCACTGCACATGTACATCTGGAACCCAGAAATGGTTCACATTGACCAAAAGACAACACAAATTAAATTTGTTTTCCGGCCTTCGGGTCATATATAGAATGAAATAATGTTAATCTAGACAACAATGGATAAAATAATGATTAATTAATCAACATCACAATAAATTGAATTAAACCTTACTCTTTACGAATTGTTTTGTGCGCATCATGGTACAGATTGTAAAGGCAAAAAGAGGTGGAGGAAAAACAACAACAATACAGGTGGTTTGTCATTTATCACTCTCTGTTTTCAGCAGATGCTCGAGCCCATAAAGATTTATTTAGGTTAGAGGATGGAGTGGAGAACAGAGCCGAGGATAATCATGTAAACCCGTCCCTCCATCACACCGGGTACTTTACCTGTAGCGCTGGATCAACAATAACTGAAATGGAGCGTGGCAGCTTGAGCGACATGTGGCTCTGGTCGTCTGTCTCGTCGATATTCTCCAAGACGATATAATAAGTCCCATCTGGTGATGAATCTCGGAGATTGCTTTTGGAATCTAATCGTGGCTGATGAATGAGATGACTGCAGAGTATGTCGTTGTGGTGGTGACCTGCAGTTGTGAGTAGAGACAAAAGGCAAGTGGTTAGCTCAGGTGAACGCCGTCCTTCTAATGGATCACAAGATGTCGGACGGATATATCAAAATTTCAAATTTCACTGAATTTATACTTACCGTCATATCGACTAAGGGTCGGTTAATTTTTTTAGAGTAATCTGTTCTGTTTTAGAGTTAAAGACAAAAATGTATATTCATTTTAATGTAGCGACTGGAGCTCAACTGTCTTCGTCTTCATCTTCATCCAAAAAGGCACTTAAAAACATCCAAATACCTCAGTGGTCCTCGTCTGTAATGTCCATCTTGTATTGAAGCCATGACATAAGACATTTTTCCAAAATAAATTAAAGATCTATGTTTTAAGTTTCCGCTAAAAACACACTTAAAATATAGACTTGTTTTTTCAGAACACATTTTTATGTTGACGCTACAATAGAATGTTGTTAAGTTTATTGGACAAAGAAGAAGACAAAGATATAACTGTCATAAAGATGCTTAAGAAATATTAAAGAAAAACGTTTTAAAGCAACTAAACTATTCAGGAAAAGTGTGTTAAACTCAAGGGCAAATGCTTTCCTTTCAATCAATGTACTAAATTCAATTCAATTATATTTTAAGTGTCAAATCATAGTAAAGTCATCTCAAGACACTTTTCAGTTAAAGTACGATTATATTGGGTAGAAGAAAAACTGATCCAGGACAAAGAAAACGGAGCTCCAGTCGCTATGTTAAAATGAACTTGAGTTTTGGGTGAACTAACACTTTAAATATGTTTATTCATGTCGAGGCTTCAATACAAGATGGACGTAACAGACGAGCATTATGGAGGTATTTGGATGCTTTTAAATGTGTCTAAGTGTAGCTCCAGGCGCTACATTAAAATGAACTTGAGTTTTGGGTTGACTATCACTTTACATAAGTTTATTTATGTCGAGGCTTCAATACAAGATGGACGTTACTGACTAGCATTATGGAGGTATTTGGATGCTTTTAAATGTATATTTTTGGATGAACAACTGAGCTCCAGGCGCTACATTAAAATGAACAAAAATGTTTGTCTTAACTCTAAATAAGGAACTGATTACTCCAGTAATCCCAACCCTTAGTCAGCATGAGTGGTATGAAAGTTAAGTGAAGTTTAAATTTTGGCTGAACTAACCCTTTAACGTCAGTGTGGGTTTTATCGCCTCCATCTTCTCTTTAAGCTTTAGCTTAATTAGCCTGATGTTGCTTCTGGACTGTCTGGTCTGTTTCCTGTCTTGATTGGTTTTAATGACTCCAAGAGGGTTTTTTTTTTTGTCCATCCCGCGATGTTCCTGATTCACTTTCCAGCCGCCTTAATGCTCTGCCATTTTATTCAATTCCTTTCGCCTGTTTTCTCCTTTGACTCACTCGCCCTCCCCCACGTTTCCCGTTTGTCTTCTCACCATCTCTATTTCTCTCTTCTCGGCCTGAGTCTTTCTCTCCCTGGCACCGGTGTAAAGCATCCATTATAGAGAGATGCATGGGTGTCTGTGTGAGTGGGAGAAGAGCGACTTGGCATCCCTTCCTGCCCCACCTGCAGAGGAAGCACTGACAGCTGAGCACAGAGGGCTCAGGATCCCCCCTCCACACAGAAAACCCACCTCAACCCCCCTGTTCCTCTCCTCCGCTCGTCTCCACATCGCCGCTGACCTCCCTTCTTCCTCTCGCACCTTCTCTCTCTCCCGATCCTTCCATCTTCGTCTCTGTTGTTGCGCACAGATTGGCCCAATTTCTGCCACCTCTCGCTTGTTTTCCCACCTCACTCTATGTGAACATAATATGTCTATATTTAGACCGCACTTTTGCCTTTGGTCCTCATTCCATGTGCGGTGAATCATCGTAAAAAAAAAACAGCCGAGAGTGTCGTCGAGTGAAATCGTGTTTTCCTCGTTCGATCGCTGGGGTTGACCTTGTTTCGATGACCACGAGGAGTGTTCGCCGTTTCTGGTCGAGTCGGTAATCGGAGATGTGTTTGTGGCGATGGTTGAAAAGGAGGATCGCGTTTCACCGAGTTCAAACAATCTTTATTGGGAAGAGCGAGTGTCAAGATGCTTGGAAATTTGTAACACAACTTCAAAAAACATCACCATTCATTCACGAGTCTGTTAGTTATAAGCTCTGATTTTATTTAACATGTATTAAGGTAAGGTAAGGTAAAACTTTATTGATCCCTCAGGAGGTCTCCTTCAGGAAATTGTTTTTTTCTAATAGCCACAGAAAATACAGCAATTTTTTTCATGAAAAATAAATAAATAAATTAAAATAAAATAGGGAGACAAATCTTAACAAGACTTAAGAGACAAATCACTCTTACTGCCATTAGTTAAGATTGAAAAATACATGATCTAAAAATGAATCAAAAGTTGTAATCCTATCAGTAGAATCAAATATCTATAGTAAAAGTCACATAATATGCTTTGAACTCTAGGAAAAACCACCAGCGTGATTGTTTTGCTGTGACCGGAATGAGAGCCAGGAGTGACGCAGAAATACATTTACGACATTATGCTATTTCTTGTGTGGTTAAAGAGCACCAGATGAGCTTATAATTGTTATTTAAAGCTTCTCAGAGTTAATAAATCTTCAAGTGAAGGCTTTTGAGGACATTTTCTACCACTAAAACACAAGAGACTGCATCTCGTAGCTGGCATGGGAAAAGCTCGAGGTGCAGGTTAATGTAGGACGATGTAGCTGAGGATTGGAAAGTCTTGGTCTTTGCTGGAGGTGCTGCTACTGCGACCCTGCTCCGGGTAAGCAGAAGTAGTTTCAGTGACTTTAAAGTGAGAATTCCAAGAATTGTCTGATACCGTATTATTTTCTTTTTACACTCACCCTAATCCTCTTCCATAAATATACATATATTGAAAGCTTTTAAATGAGCTTCAAATGCTAAATTCAAGATTCAAGTTCTTCACTTATAAACTGACAAAAAGATGCTTAGGAAATATTAAAAAAAAAAAAACTTTTCAAGTGAATAAACTATTAAGGAAAAGTGTGTTAAACTCTGGCATGTCAATCAATGTACTAAATTCAATTCGATTATATTTAAAGTGTCATAGCAAAATGATCTCAAGACACGTTACAGTTAAAGTATGACTATATTGGGGAAAAGAAAAGAAAATCAACAATGAGTTTAGAGTAATAATAACGGAGAAACAGTGGCAAGGAAAAGTCCTTTTCAAACGGCAGAAACCTTGAGCAGAACTAGACTCTTTGTTGACAGCTATGACCTTCTGCATTAATTATTGGTTCTAAATTAAAGAATATTAATGTTAATTTCATTCATCTTATCTTTTGTTTACCTTTATTTGTAAACCAACTTAAATCCCCCTAAAGTGGGAAGAATAACTGTGTATCAATTAACAGCTATACAAAGTTATACACTACAATTCTACCAACAATCTCATTATTTTGTCTATGTTGGTAATAGATAGACGGATGGATGAACAGATTCCAGAAAACAAACACAATGGAAAATAGAAACATTAATTTATGCCAAATCTCTGAATCTAATCGTTCATGTGTCACCAGCATTTAAACCAACACCGCTGTTACTGTCAATCATCCGTCAAAGACGCTGCCACTACACAACCCCTGTCTATGTATGATTGATGATAATGTATCTCTCATCCACTGGTGATCAAGTTGTTGGTCACATCTCCTTCTCAAGCCTGAAGATACTGATTGAGGAGCCAAACGAGATAAACATTTATGAATTCCATCTTTCATTTGTATAAGATATTCACCCTTGCGCTGTCCCAAGGCCCAAAAATAAACATGTTTTTTTGTATTCCTTGTGTTTTCGTTGGGTAAGATGAATACCTACACCACTGCATATGTGTTTCTGGAAGCCAGGGAAGTCATTCACCTTGACCCAAGGACAACACAAGGGATACAAAAAACTATCTAAAAACTACTAAAAACTAAAAAATGTATCTTCGGGCCTATGGGTCACTTTGACCCTGAAGTAACACAAGGGTTATTCAGCTACGAGGATCTCAAATTTCCTAAATCATTTTGAAGTCTTGTACTACACATTTCAGATATTAGATAGTGTACGTAGCATTGTAAAAAAAAACATTTTTGATATGTATTCATAGCTTTGGGTCAGTGTCAGAATTTTTCCTTGAGATCAGGGATATAAAAGTTTTGAAGGTTTTTGACGGAGCGAGAGAAAAGCTCTTATCAAACTTCACCATCGGCTTCCAACAGTACCTTTGTGTGGAAAAAATATAAAAAAAATCATTTTGAAAAATCCATCTTTTCAATGAAGAGTCTGATTTGGGATTTTTCAGGTTATATGATAATTGAATTTGTATTTATTTCGTGATGAAGTACCTCACGAGGTCCTCGCTGTTGCAGTGAAACAATGTCTCCTGATAGTGATTGTGTATATTAAAAAAAAAACAATATTGTAGAAATCTTTTGATTTGGTCTCTAAACGTTTTCTCCAGTCTGCACTTTCCAACTCTTCATCTGCTGACTGGTGCAGGTTTACATCTCGCTTTCTGTCCAAATAGATATGAAACTCCCAGCTAACACACACAATAAATTATTCGCGGCAAAATAGATTTCCAAATTGTGAGAAGAATAGGTTCATGTGACAAAACATCAGTCCAATTACGCCGCTGTGCAGGACTAAGCTGGTGGGATTTGTTCCCTCTGTCTTCTTTCAGTTAGTGTGCGGATGTTAGGTATTCCTAATGTGGAGGAATAAATCTGTTCAGACAGTTACATTGTCGGGGGATTTGTCTTCCTTTTTTGGGGACAAATATAAAGTCTGCATGAGGTAAAACAAAGTATTCTAGAATGGAGATTTGCTTTAAGTGTCAGCTTAAGATTTTACTTATTAATAATAAAATGAAATACCGTCAAAGTGTGTGTGTGTGTGTGTGTGTGTGTTTGTGTCTCAGCACGCGACCACGGATTCGGAGCAGTGCAAATGTATTAGCCTTAGCTGTGAAATTTGCATAGTCTGAGCACAATGAAATCCCCAGTGAGAGGAACTTCAGCAAACATGCTGACAAGCAGGAACCTCTACTATAAAGGGCCAACATTGTGCAACCTGACAAAAAGACTAAATCTTTAGCTCTCAGGCCCGCCGGGCTGTAATAGATTTTAAGCTCAGAGAAGTAACATAAGCTATAGATCCCATTCAAGACTAAAAGAGTGTGACTCACCAAATCGAATCCCACTGTAAAATATTGCCAGTTTAGTTTTGTCTCACAACTCTTTTGTGAGAGTCTTCGTCCCGGATCCGCGGTTTAGAAGAGCCGCTTTGAAACAAGTTCAGATGATTCTGCACTAGAAAATCAATTGATTATTAGAGTTAGTGATGTACAACAGTGATCCCTAAACCCCCATTCCATTTGTTTCTGGGCGCACAGAAAGGGAAAAAAAAGGACAAGAGTAAAAGGTGTTTCATTTAAAAAAGGAAAATGGAATTTCTCTGAAGTAACATCAGCGTGTGACTCTTGACAAGTGAAAATGAGTAAACTTTAAAACTCTTGAAACAAAACCTCTGTTTAAAAGTCCTCATTGGCACTAAGTATCTAAAAGCTAGGAGACACACATATACAGAACACCATCAACTAGATCCAAAAAAAATATACATAAAAAATCATCTTGTTTTAACCAGTCTAGATCACTTGCTGATTCAGCATTTTGATGAGATGTTCAGATGGTCTTCATTCATTTAATTGTAGTTTTTTTGCAGGTTATGCTGTTGTACTTTTCCTCAACGTCAGTCTGTGAATATGCAGTTAACCGGTCCACGATACAACAAAGGTTGAGGACCCCTGAGCAGCGCAGAAACATAGTAAAAGCTTAAAAGAAGCATGTATTTAGTGCTTGTCAAAATATCTCATTTAGATTAAAATATCAGACTTAAGATGATGCATGTTGAATATCTTGAATTGGCAGATTCTTTTTTTTTTCACGTACTACAAACATACACTATTTGGTTTAGTTTGTTAGTAAAGTAGCTGTTTTTTCCAGTGTAGAAGACCAATAATGGAGGAAATGCTCTAGTTTACATGTTTTATTGTTTAAATAATCATTTAAAAGAAAAAGAGAAAATTGAAATTGAAATAACTTGGTAATTTCAATGACACTGTTTTATTTAATCAACATTACAGACTGCAGAAGACATCACTCAAACCCTTTCAGGGTCTTGGGCAGGGAATTTGCCTCTGAATTTCAAATATATATATATATATATATATATATATATATATTTTAAGTGGAAACTCTTGAGCTAAACCTGCCATACTATGAAACACATTTTATAAAATAGTATTTTTTTAATTGTTTGATTTAGTTAACTGTAGTATTAATAGATGGATGGTTGTGGTGAAATATAACATCATATAACTCGCTGTATCTCTGTATTTTCTGAAGATTAAAATCTGTTTTCTGTCAATCTCCATTAGATAAATAACTATAAAACCTAATTTAGGACGATAAAACATTGAGTATTTTTATTAAATTCACCCACTGTTTCTCAAATAGAGTAAATTAGGTCAATGGTAAAAATGAATCCAGTCTATCAAGAAGGTTACATGGGTCAAGATAATATGAATAGAGATTCATGCCTGAGGTGGGAAAATGTTTTTTGTTTCATCTTTCTTGCATAATGTGGATGTCTTTAAAAAAATTATATTGTTGACAATATGACGTAAGGCGTTTTATTTTTTTTGGAAGGAATGACATTTCATTCTGTCACTTTCCGATACACAGAAAAAGTTTAATTCCAAGTCATAAAAATGTATCCCAAGTGGCAAGCGTTTTTGTAAGAGTGAAAATAGAAAAGATTTCGGTTAAGTAAGAACATGGACCAGCTGTGGGGTTGTTTTGTGAGCCAGCTGTACCAACTTCTGTGTACTCGCCGACAAAGGGAAGTAATGAGGTGAATCTGGATACACTGACGCCACATAGGAAAGTGGGGAGAAAAAAATAAAGAACTCGCTCTTTGACTCCATGAGCATGGATGAGAGAACAAATTCAAACATTTTTCTTTATTTTTTTTAAAGTGCTTTATGCAGAGCAGTTCAGAATTCTTATCTCTCTCAGAGGTACTTATTTGGAAAGAAGAGGAACAAAAGTTTTCTCCTTCAATCACACCTGTAAACGTGTGAGTGAAGACTCTCCGAGTGGCAGCATCCTCCGCCAAGCTGCGTTGCTTCCCTCCATCAGAACAATCCTTCATTCAAACTGATTTGACAGGGAATTTGACTGCATGACAAAATACAAAAAGACAAAATGTCTGCAGCGCGAACGTGGAGGTCGAGCGGGGAGTTTGTCAGACATCAAGCATTTGACAGACTTCACGGTTAATTGAAAAATGTTGCTTTTTGATGACTGGAGATTGTGTTTTATAAAACGACAAATTGCCGCATCCATGGAAGGATCTCTCACATTTGAAATATCAACTGAGAGCACAAATCTTCTGCAGTAATTCCACCTTGTGGGATGTTACTCGTCCTGATTATGAAAGATCAGCATGAACTGATGAGGATTCTTAATGCTTCAAATGTTTACAAACACTTCATGTGATTGTGTTTTTATGGTAGAAGTGTTGACATTTAAAAAAATAATTGAGAGAAAAACAGGTTAACTGGATGCACTTAATCTTCAAAACTAAAAATATGTTTTAAGCTTTTTATTTGATTTCCATTTATCAGTCAATCCCCAATCTTTTTTTGCACCGCGGACTGGTTTAATGTGGTTTAAGAGTCACAGGCTAATGTTACTTGAGAGAAAATATCACCTGTTTTTCGAAACAAAACACATTTAAGACACTAAATCAATACAGAAACTATATATATATATTTTATTCTTTCTGTGCGGCCAGGTAACAAATGCTTCACGGCTTACACAATTAACCTACTGACTACGGCATCAAACTACTAGTAGCAGTAAAACTAGTTAGTGAGTAAAGGTGATATCAAGATAAATGTTTAATGAAATACATACATGTATATTAAAATATTTAGGTTTATATATAAAAGTGAATACAAGAGTTTTCACTGTCATGGCTACTTTGTTCTTTTTCAAATCCGTGTTTTAAGCAACACAGGGTTTATTTAGTCTCCAAAAGTCAGGGCTCATAAAAATGTCTTCCCTGGCACGATGTGCTATTCTTAGGGTTCCCCTTTGAGCCATTCTCTAATTGGACGCAATCTTGTCCTTTCACTGAAGCTCTCCTCCTCCATTTTTCTTTTCTCATCAGGCCTCTGAGTGACTGAGTTTTCCTTCTCTAGTTATCTGTGCCTGTTCTCCAGCGTGTCCCGAGACTCCTGCTCGTCGGTGAGGGCTTCATTAACTGAGGATGGGAGGTGGCAGTGGAGTGAAAACAGCTGTTTAGCAAACCGCTTGCATTGTTAGCCAGCCTTCGCCGTATGTCTAACAGCCTAAATCCATCCCCTCGCTGCTAATGGAACGCTCATTAGAAAAGACGAGGGAGACATGATGGGAAACAGCGCCGCAGTTCTACAGCCTCACCAGACTCTGTCAAGCCGCCTTTCCCTGCGGTCTCTATTAAAGAGCTGCGTGGAATAAATCCTATCTCTCCGGATCAGCCATCCATCCATTCTTGCCTGATCTCTGACCCGAGCTCCCGGGACAAACTGGGGAGTGGTTCGTTACCTGGTTTCCTCCTGGTAAACACTGATAGACACAAGGATGACATGATCCCACTGGACACGACCACAGCAAAAAGTCATCTTTGTTTTATGTTCGACAATGTTTATGAAGGCAATTTGCAGGAAAGAGAAGCCCAAGCTTGTCAAAATGTGATTCATGAATAAAGTAGGTGGGTTCAGGATCAAACCATTCCCAATGGTATGGCGTTTTATTTGTGCCTATTATTTGAGCGTGCGCAGAGTGAGATTTATTGAACGTTAGAGAGATTTTTGTTTGCTAAAACCACTTTATTTTTTGCTGGAGTAAAAATTACATGCAAACTGTCACTCGCACAGGTGCGAGCGAAACATATTCTCAGGTGCTCAAAATATTCTCAGGTGCTCAAAATTTCTATCTGCACGCTCAACAAATAGGCACAAATTAAACGCCATATTAGTGCTACTTCAAGCTAACAGAAAACTTCTATCTGCGTAAATATCCTGGTTTTACCTTTGATGTATATGATGTCTTTACTTGTAAAATAGCTTGGAGACTATTAAAACGACCCATTAAAATTCAAACATGTCCTATTACGATTAGATTAAAACCATATATATTACCGACTAAGTGATTTCAAGAATTTAGTCTCATAATGTTAATTCTACGGCTGCACAAAGGAGGGGAAAAGACCCCCATGAAAATCCAACTACATCCAATATCAATTCAAACCATCATTTATACATACTAAAGAAGGATTATTCGCATAATTTTAGATCTATTCGGCAATTTTAAACCCCATAAACTACCTGCCTCTAACTTTTTGGGGTAATTTTTTTTGTTTATTTTAAGCTATTGTATACATATTTTTGTCTTTACAGATTAAGGAGTTGCCTTAAATCAACTAATGTCTTGATTGAAGTGTTTCTTAAATAGATGTTGGAACTCTTAAGTACTCATCAATATTTATCTGTCTGTAAAAACTTTTAATTCAAATATTTAAGCATAACTACAACCACTCTGCTGTGTGAAGCATCAAGGTTTGTCACCGTGTGTCATCAATCCTGCAAGACTCCAACTCCAAGGGACTCGTTGTATAAACAAAGTGGGGCGAGATTACAGCTGGCTGGACAAGGAGTGAAGACAATTATTAAGTTATAATGGACTCTACTCTCGTAACCTCTCATTTGCCGAGATTTCATGGGGGGAAAAATTTATAAAGTAATAATTTCAAAACATGGTCATGATGAGAGACTTACTGCATCTTGGAGAGGAAGACTTCAACATTTGAAATGTGAGTGAGTCAGGAGAGTTGAGTTTTCCCATTATTTGTCCTTTAAAGTATTCTTTATTATCCTCCTAGTCACATCTTTTCCCCTCATCGAGGCGTTGTCTTGCCCTCTTATTACCATCCTCTGAGTTTGACCTTCCTAGATCTAAAAAGATGAGGCAACATCTTCAATTAATGAGCACAAATAAACCATTAAATCGTATTAGCAATTTTGAATACACGTTTAATTGCAAAAAAAAAAAGTATTTTGTCACTTTTGATGATGAGAATACATTCTTTGAATTAAAATCAATATGAGATATTTCTGATACTGCTCCGTTTTCCATCTGCTGTAAATAAAAGGAACTAGATTATAGAGTAATTGGAATTTTGGGGATACAATAGGCTCACAAATATTTATCTGCTCTCAATGGGAGTGAAATCTACATCCATATGAGTTTGCTTTCTTCTAAGAGCAAGTCCACTTATAGGTGTTGGTTCCCATCCCCGGCGTGAACAATCGACATTAAATTGATCAAAACAATGAAGTTATCAATCCACCCCAGAAGAAGTTAAATGGCGCTCGTGTTTATGGGAGCTGACGCAGTGGCTCAGGTTCCCAAGCTCACTTTCAGTGTGCGTAAAATATGTGTCAAGTGTTGTGACACCGCTTGCTGTTGAATATTTTGGAGGGTCTGAATCCAAGAGGAGCTCGCCAGCGTGCGACTCCCTGACAATTACTCCCAGCTATGCACTCTCCACACACGGAAGTCGTACCTTAACATCCTGATATTGCTTGGAATCAGGCACAAGCTTCGAGCGCACATGTCTACCACTGCCCCGGTTTGGTCACTCCCCGGGGATTAACCGTAGCGAAAGGTTGGCCTGTGTAAGTGTCCCCCATCCCCCAACTCCCCAAGCGTTCAGCTTTACCCACACGCTAACATTCACACACACATCCCAGTGTGCATGTAAGTGCACATACGCTCACACTCCTTGGGATTTCATGTGGCTACAGCTGTGTGCCCACTGGCATGTGCAACAAGAGAGGACAGAGAGAATATAGCGGAAGATACAGGAAAGGACAGACGGTAGTGATGGAATGTTACCTGGGAAAAAGGTCGAAACCGACAAATCTTCTCATGCTATCGTCCGGTTCTTTACTTCCTCCCGTCATCTTAAGATGTTATGAAATAGGTTGACAATTTGTTGTCAAAAGACAACTTAACCACGTCGAGCCAACTGTTCAGACTCTGAGTTCAGAGACAGAAACCAAAAGTTGTAGATTTATTACAAACAAAATGAAGAAAAATAGATCAAATTTCCCTTTAAACATAAATATGATGTCACACCAGGTTTCGTACACAAACGTAAGTAAGTCATTTATATTTATAGAGCGCTTTGCCAGACCAGGGTCACAAAGCGCTTAAACAATCCTCAATAAAATATATAATTAAAAAGTCATGATAACACAGAGAAGAACACAGGAGTTCCAGAAAATCAAGGAAAAGCCTGAACAAATAAAAATATCTTAAGATATTTCTTTAAGGAGTCAGTAGATCCATCAAGCACTAAGAGAGAGGAAGATCGTTCGAAAGATTAGGAGCAACAGCCTGGAAGGATTTCTCTCCTCTGGTCTGGAAGCGTGTTCAGGAACCATCAGTAGATTCTGATCCACGGACCGAGCTGGGGTTTAAGGCTGGATCAGATCACTGATGGAAGAATGAAAGTAAGAACCATAATTTTAAAATTGATCCTGAAAGAAACTGGAAGCCAGTTAAGAGTTTTAAGGATCAGAGAAATGTGAGTTCTTCTACTAGAGCGGGTCAGA
Organism: Callionymus lyra; assembly: GCF_982586985.1. Taxonomy (NCBI): domain Eukaryota; kingdom Metazoa; phylum Chordata; class Actinopteri; order Syngnathiformes; family Callionymidae; genus Callionymus; species Callionymus lyra. The sequence goes on from NC_141826.1 coordinate 12,523,482, forward strand.
ATTTTCGCTGGAGAGTTCTGAATCAACTGCAGGCGAGAGAGTTCCTACTTGTTTAGACACCAAATTAAACTGTTACAATAGTCTAAACGAGAAAACACAAACGCATGGATTACAAGCTCCAGATCATATTGTGACAACATTTTCCTAAGTTTAGAGATTTTTCTCAGTTCAAGGAAACAGTTTCTGGTCAGTTTTCTGCAGTGTTGAACTACTTTGTCAAATACAACGTCATGCCACGTGTAAAAAAGAAAATGATGCTAAATTATCAGACAACAAGGGGAAGAATTTTTCTGTTTTTTCAGCACTGTTTTTTACACAAGTTGGTCAGGAAACGAGTTATAAATAAAGTATATCCGGTGAATTTGTAGAATATAACACTATTGGCACTTGACAAGGACTGAAAGATGAACTTTACCTCACACGGGTTCTGTACATCAACCTATAACACCACAGGCGAGGAAAGATTAACTTGGGAAAATCATTACACTCCGTGTGGACTTGTGAAGAAACCTTTTTCGCGGAGCATTGTTAGCTTCAAATCCGTCAATGACCATGCCATGTTTCTATCTCTTGCAAATTGCTAATCAACTGTCAAGTGGCCACCTCCGGGTTTGGTGTGTGTCCGGGGGACAAAAGTTATGTTTTGCCTTTTGTGAGCTCTTTCAGCCGCCTCTGAGGAATGACTCAAGCAGTTCAACAACTTTTATGGACACCTGTGCTCACACAAAAGCAAGAAATGGGAAACAAGCGTGTGCATGTAGCGTAACACATGTACATCTGCAACAAGAAGCGAAGTAGGTATTGCGCAGGGCCTCTGATGCTCCTCATAGCTCAGCTCATAGATCTCTGCCCTCCTGGTAGAGCTGCCATCTTGTGATGCATCACCCGTGTTTTCAAAATATTGAGTGTGGTGAGAAAAAAAAGTGAGTCGCATCACATTTGGCCTTTTCTTGGCTTGACAGAAAAGAGCAAAGGTTGAAATAAATAAAGACACTGAATTCTCTGAAAATGTTAAGTGGGTGAAGTTGTACAAAACAGACACACACAGAGTCACTGTATTCCAGGATTAAAAATTGCAAGTGTTTTTTCTTTCTTCAGGGTCACAGCCCTCTGCAGAGATAGTAGTACATTTTCCCTAGAATAAGCTGACACGTTGTCATAACACTGGTAATGGGAATGTGACTATTCAGTGAACTACTTTGTTACACAATAGAAAGTTGACGTTTCTCTCAACCCAGTGCATTTTGTGATACATACAAACATAAAAACTACATTTTTGCTAAGGAAAAGAGTGGAGGTGTGAAGATCTGTACTGATAGTTATTTTTGGATGTATCTATCTTGAAGGAGTAAACTGTAAACATATGTTTTTACATAATCTTGCTAATTAAAATCAAATGCAATTTAAAACATGAGGTCATTATAAAGATAGATACATATATAAAAATACATTTGAAAACAAAACAAAACAAAAAAACATCACTAAAGTTGAACCTGTTTGATTAATAATGGGGGTCTTCTTTCCAATTTGTGGCCCCTTTCCCTTCACCTGATCTACTTGGCCGACCCCCTAAAACCTCCCTTGAGAGGTCAGTTTTCTAGATACTCATTTCCAGGATATTTTGTCCAGCAGTTTGGAGTCTATAAGACAATAGAATCAGGGGGACACAAGCGGACAGAAATAGACACCTTATATTTACTTATACATACTGTATACACATACAGTAAATAAGAGACAAACATAATAACAACTGGCAATACAACCCAGTGTGAACTGCAAAGACGCTACGTCCATGATTGAGATAAATCAAAATTAAACTGATATCACATCTGTTTATTCTCTTTTTAATTGCACGGCCAGTTACTGACAACGCAACAAGTGCACAGAACATTTTCTCCTTTTGCCCGTGACCCAGATTGTGATTGCGATTGATTTTGACACCCCTGGTCTAGAGTTAAAATTTTAGAGTGATAATGCTCCATTTTGCTAGTTTTTGCTGCTCAATTTTGATTCAATATTTACTAACCGTTGTTGTGGAATATTTGGGAAATAGAAAAGTATTGGTAGGAACATGATTAGAGGGTGAATCAATAAAATTGTGATTCATTTGATTGAATATCAGGTTAAATATATATCAACTATTTACAGCGTTATTTTTTGAAAAATGTCCTTTACTTTTCATCAAAACTCCTTGACATGTCTACTCCAGTAACCTGCTGATTTATTATGCCCATTATCCCTCATAATTCAACATATTTTTTTTAAACATTGATAGCATTGGATCATCTGCCACTCCACTTTTGTGTGACACAATATTTACAGGCATTATTTTTTTGAGATTACAGCAGTGCAACACATGTTAATTACTTGTCCGTTGTGGTTTGCGACATTATCAATCTGCTATCAGCCAGACTGTTGAATGAAATTAACTGTCACTTTTCAGTATCATCCCAGTCATCTTTCAGCCTAATGCCTCGGCTAGAATACTCACTTTCCAAATGGCGTCCGCAAGATTGGACAGTGACCGACGAGGCTCATGAATGCAAATATCAATGATGAACCAAATGCACTTTTCATTTGGTAAATATCAGAGTAAATGTCAATGTTTCTATCAAACTCCCGACGACGGAGCAAGAATGTGTGGCGGCGTCGGTGGAAATAATAGAAGTGCGGCAGTATCTCCATCTCCTGAGCTTCATGTATATTTGATGGGGCTTGCCAGATGTGGCTTTGGAGGTTGTGTATCAGCAAGCCATCTCTCTCATTGAGTTCACAGAAATCTGATTTCATCCCAGGCCCCAAATCTAATACACAAGCTTATATTTACTCACGGTTGCAGAGCATCATAAGCCAATATGACCCTTTAGACGGCTGGCAGAGCTGCACCAAATACAGTTAAATGAAAATGCTTTGAGCAAACTGTTCCGAAACCTATTACAGCTTCCGTGGTCAAGCTTAGAATGTTTCCTCCTGCCCTGTATTTGTGTAAACTGTCGGCAAATATAAAACTAAGGAATGCATAGTAAGTAGAGTGAAGTGAAAAAACGGTACAAATGTTTTGACCAAAATCAGAAAAATGAGAACCTAATTAGAGATATGTCTCGATCTTTCGCACCATGGAGCACTCTAATAATTTATGTGTAGGAGGAAACTGGAGATTAAACTTCTCTGTAATTTCCTTAATGCGTTTAGACTTCTGAGTCTTCTACACCATGAATGCAAAGTCACAAGTTAACACGCTGAGTGAAATGTTTCTATGCATAAACTAGTCGCTGCATTGAAATCTCCATATGGTTGAATCATTCTTTTCTATCTTTAATTCTTGTTCTTGCTACTGTGTCTTGTCTTCCAAATGTTTCCCATTAAGACCAAATGCCGAGACGACGAAGATCAAATTATTTATTATCTTAATTTTTACACATATTGAATGTTACATTTTTGGGATTGTCTCACAACATTTAAAGCATCAAGATGTATTAGGTGTTTATGAAGCTTAGCATCGGTATCTTAGGATTAATGTCCTCAAACACTGACATAAGCAGTAGAATTTAATCAAAGCTTGACTTCATGTTTTATAGGCTTTTACAGTCCACTCATAAAATGAAAGAGCGTTCAGTCCTCCTGGATGAAGATTAAACACATATAATGTATGCGACTATTTCGGTATGATGCAAACCTTTCTGACTCATCTATATGTTGTTTAACTTTTGCTACGCACCATGTGTATGTGCTTTGTCATGAAGTATCTCTTTCAGGTATTTTGGTTTATATAAAAATATCACCTGAATGAGGAGCTTTGGAAATGATACCAACGTGATGACTTTATGAGATTTCTTTGTCAAGTCACAAAAGAATGACATACCGACACTTGTACTTTTTCTTTATATACTTTTTGATTCCATGGTTAAAAAAAGTAGCATCTACTTCAAAAGTACACAACTATTAAATAGCAAAACCAATGATCAATCATTTCACAGCGATGGCAACAATTTAAATTCAAAAATAAACAAAATCAACCATAACACATTTAGTGTTGAGCAGCAAGTATAATAACAAACTTTATACAATGTCTTAAACATTTGCAAATAACTAATGAAATCAACAAATCTAAATTCTGAAAATGAGCAGAGACAAAACTTTCATTTATTCTACATTTAAACCGTGCTGATGAACACGGTTCAAGCAAAAAAATGACACACGTTTTCACAAAAAAATGTGATTCATGGCTGCAGTCTTTCTTGCTTCTGGTCAGTTTCACTGGACTTATTCTATAGAGGAAAAAGGAAAAATAAAGGAGTTCAAACGCAATGAGCTCAGCAACACTCGGGAGGCGTCTCATAATGTTTCATTGCATAACAGTATCGTCACATTGCGTTAACGTAATCTAAAACATAAGAAACGTTGACATCTTTAGTGAGCAAAGATGGGACCTGGAAATCTAAAACATTTTGGCCTTTACGTTTTTTCAAAGATACTTAATTATGAGTGAAGGGTTATAAAAACTTTCAAACTGACTGGGAACGTTTTATGTTAGACGCACACGCATAAAAACAATAACTGAACTGTATTACGCTGTGAGGCTCCGGTCATCATAGCCTCACGGTGCATTTTTTTTTACCAAAGTCATTCGTAAACATTTTGACAGATTTTTGGAGCGCCATGTATCGCATTAAATCTGTTCACAGTCAGTAAGCACAACCAGTATGAATACATAAGACTCATTGAGAGATTCTTGAGAGAATTTAAGTGTGCATTAAAGTACGGTAAAAATACGGTAACATAATATAAATAAACAGTGACTGTAAATGAACCAAAAAAGGAATAGAGACATTCAAATGTCCATGTCTAAGCAGCACAATATTTAATTTTGAGCTAATACGAAACGTATACTTTTTGCAGAAGATCAATGCTCTACAAACGGACGCTGAGTTGATGCACGCTGCACAAATAGCTCTTAATTGTTGAGATTTTGGCTCGACTTGATACGTCGGAGTCATTCTTCAAGGAGCATTTGCTTCCCATGGAACTTTTCCAAGTGCCCTTCTGCAGAAGTACATGTCATAACCCAATTGTCTCGACGTCCACTTACAGTAAGTGGCTGTGGTGGTTAAGAGTCTGCCAAGGTAATTGCCTCAATGGGAGTTTACAGTATGAAACATGGAGCAGTGGAGCAAGATAGTGCTCTCGCGGGATGGGCTGTTGTGACTGCGGAACCTTCGCCATGTTTCTCACTTACAGTTTAAAGTCACACATATAACAAAACAAACACCCGCGCGCTCTCAGGGTCGTATTTTGCAGCTGTGTGACATGATCATATTCAGAAACGCACTCTGATCTCAGGCATAAATTTGCTAATAGGTGAAGAAGAAAAACAGAGCAAGGCGAAGTCAATGTTTATCCCTCCTGCTGTGGTCCGCTGTTTGCATGTGTGCCGCCTTGAATTAGACGAAGCTTGTGCGGCGGCTGGCTGCAGGGCAGCTGGCACAATGGCAAAGCAGGGAACAGTAGTGTCAGATGCTGTGAAAGAGGAACACACAAAGTGGCATCGGCACAGCTAGAGAAATATGTTTACACTGTCGGGGCCCACGCCCGGTCTGGCACGTTCATGCCTGGGACAATAGTTAATCAAGTCGGAGGACGTGCTGGTGTGACCGCTGACCCTGAAAAGGTATGTGTAACCGCGCGGCGTTCGGGAAGGAAACGATTTCTTACTTTCAAGTGGAACGCCGGAATTACCGTGCATCCGGGGGAGTATTCCTCTTTTAATGTCTCCTCTGGTTCTGGTTCATTAATGGTGGTTTAAATTAAAAGAGTTGTTGATGTTCTCGGTCACTGGGAGAGCGAGGATGCTGCTTGCTATGTGCACTGCGTGTGGTGCCTAATGAGCTCCCTGAATTATCTCGACGTCTTAACGTGTGTGTACACAAGAAGCCTTCATGGTTGTGTTGCATTCATGCTTCATGTTTGGCCTGCAGTTGTTTTTCATGTAAGCTTGAGTAGGATTTGACTTCCCTGGGGGAAACAATTGGTATTTAGAGTGGAGTGCACGTGTGAAGCCGACATATTGAAGCTCTGTGTGAGCTCGGAATCACTCCCTTTGAATGAAAGCTACTGCCAAATCAGTAATCTAGAGAGCTTTTTTCTACAGAACCAGTGTGCATGTGTTCTTTTCTTTGTATGAGTGGAGAGGGCCATGCAATGCAATAAGCTCCCACCCACCACCTCCTTCTAGGCTGTATGCTAGTATCCATTCCAACCTCACCTCCGGTGCCCCCTACAGCTAACGGCTAATTTGTTTCTGCAAGGCGTATGCACTTAGGTCTCCCTCTTTCTCTTCCATCCTCTCACTGTCTGTCATTCTTCCCTACATTTGTACTGAATCTCTCTGATTCCTTCCCTCGGGGGTGTATGCCCCTGCAGTAATTTCTCTGTCACAAATGCAACTCTGCCCTCTCTGTGGCTTTCCTATGCCCCAAAATTGAGTTTCCGCCGTCCCATCTGGCTGTCACAGGCAAGATGTCGCCAGGAACAGAAGCTCCTCATCCTTCCACATTTTTATGGCTGAGTTGTCATATTTATGTCTGACATACATTTGACCCACTGGTGCTTCAAGTATTCATAATCTGATTTATACTAGTGCAAGCTTTAGTGTTTGTCAAATGTGAGTCAGGGACATGATGTTTGCTGGAATAGACTTAAACTATTAAACGTTCTATATATTTATATTATTTGCTTCCAAATCATCATGGGCAGCATGCCTGCTTAGTAATTAATCCTCACAGGGTCCTTTAGATTGAGTGTTTTTTGTTTCTCAGGGGTAGGGATGGTCTGATGAAGCTTCATGAAGCAGTGCCGTTATTTTCAGAGTCCACTAGGTGGTAGTATCTACAGTATTTTTCTTGGTTTTGAGCAATTGTTATAATGATATATCATATCATATCATCATTTTTAAACTGAAGGCGCCTCCTACTGACCTCTAAACAACATGACACCGCTTAATGAACACGGGTCCTTTCCTTCTACACTTAGACCTTGGTTAAGTAAGTTTCCTGCAGAAACGCCATTTTCCCAACAAATTGATGAGTTCAAGCAAATGGCCAGGGTTTTTCAGTTTCACCCACCTTTGTGTCACTTCGGCACTCCGGGTGTGATGGGTTTTTTTTACTCACATAAACTGTATTTTCAGGATCTTCCAGTAAGACAGCCCAGAAACATCCTTTAGCCACTGATATTATTTAATATAGTGTTTCACAAGTTTCCTGTATGTTGTGCCAAGATTCCTCGGGCAAAATATTACAATTATGCTACAATTCTGACACTAACCTGTTCCACAACCAAATCTATCTCTTTATACTGAATAAAGTACAAGGACAAATTATTGTCCATTTGTGTTTTAATCTTTGCTTATTGAGCAAAACGGCATTTGAACTGGGCTTGAGTCCATAATGAGATAGACCCTTGACTGTACTGGAATATAAACCATTATACAATATGTCATAAGTCAGTTTGAAATGTTTGGAGTAAAATATTCCATCTGTTACTTAACAGAATTCATAATTTTCTGTGTATCTAGTTTCTATGCTTGTGGACAATATCAAACTCAATCACACAAGGGGCCAAAACATTCAAGCAGTGTAGGTTAAGAGGCATAACAAAATGTACTATATTTAACAAAATGTCTTTAGTATGAATCACATCACTCACTGTCTTTTCAAATTCCTTCCTTCAACATCACTGTCACTCTTATCTATTGAGTCTGTTCAGTGTTTGACATGGATTATCTCAGGTCCTTATCTTCCTTGTCATATGAACATTAATCTACTTTGATTTTGAGCCGACCAAACGGTGGGCCACATTACATGAATTCCCGGACTTGGCCCCCTGGGTTTTAAGTTAGACAGAAGTGCAATACACAATGCTGGTATATGGAACTATTTTCTTTCGATAATCACAATTATCCTACCATTAGTTGTTTTCTATTTATTTCCACTGGCTACAAAAAAATTGGTAGCTGAGATTTTGTCAAAGAAACACTTCATGAATGTTAGCGGTTAGTTAACTAAATTGACTTTCAACGCACAAAACGGGGGAAGATTTTTTTTTTCTACCCAAGTCTATGTGGCAGCCTTGAAAACCAATTTTCGTGGAAATTCACTGACTTCCGTTTTGGTCTAAAATCTGTGGACACATCAGGAGCCGAGAGGAAATTCATCTTTAACAACCTGTCTCGTCTAATGAGATAAGCCGAGCTGCTTACACAGTCATGACACAAAGATACACAAACAACTCCATACTATCTCGTTATTCTTTCCATTTCCACGCTGACACACAGTCAAGGCTCACTGACAACATGTGTATACTGCTATCAAGCCAATCTAGAATCTGCCACAGAATGGGGAGTGTTTCGTGCACGGCTCTGAAAGCCACAGTATAAAGAGCGCCTGCGTTAGAAGGACACGAAGATAGCATTCTGTTCTATCCGGAGGCGGCTGCATTTGAAACACATGCATGAGTGCAAATGGAAAAAAAAACACTTTGTCATTGTGCTATTTCTCCTATTTGTATGGAACAATCAAGAGTTTGAAGGTTTCCTTTTTGGAGTGTACCGCTGTTTTGCAGTTTAAGTATTTGGTAAGAGACTTTCTATGAAGGTCTTATATATAATACATTATGTCCCTATTCTGAAGTCTTCATAATGCTTTTATGAGGCTTTATACTGGATTTATGACCACTTTAAATGATTTATGGCATCGTTTATAGGTGGACAACGCTTATGAGCTTTAACCCTGGTGTTTTTGCCTGAAAACAAATGTGTTTGAGGGATACTACAAACACAATTGTTTTCAGGCCATCGGGTTACCTTGACCTAAAGACAACACAGGGGTTGAGAAAAGTGTGTAAACTGTCTTATGCTATTCCAAAAACACAAGATTGTATCATAATCAACAGAATAAAGTGTTATCTGATATACAGTGATGACACTTCACTGAAAGCGCTTTGCTATACTGTAATATTATTTTATTTCTCAAACATGAATTATATGTCTGAGTCTTTGAGTCTTAAAACTGCATTAATAATTATAACGTCTAACTGGATTGATGCATTAAGTCAACCAATTATAATGTTTTATAAGCCTTGTAATTACTTGTCGAACATGATAATAAACTGTCATAATGTCTCCTATAAAGCTAATGAATGCATTTAAATTGTTATCAAATATTTATTTTGTAACTTGCACATTGAAGTATATAGAGTGAGACCTAACTCCAGCTGTTCTTATGAAATGACCCCTTTTTTTTTTACATCAACATCTATTACACATGATTTTTCTGACACCCAACACGGCTCTTAAAAGCTTGTCCTTTGTAAATGTCACTCTGCAATTATCCTCAGGTACTAAAATCCAACAAAAGGTGATGAAATAATTCTAACGGTTTAATTACTGTTTCTTTCCATAGTGTTGCTAGCTTCTGATGACATCACTGCTTTCTTTTGAGTGAATTTCTGAGTCCTCGGAATGTGTTTCTTCTAAAAAAAAAACCAGTCTGTTAGTACAGCTAATTTTGCGCTTGACTAGTTTGGAGTCACATTGACATAACAGTGTTGAAATGTATTACTGCAGAATCCATCACATTTTTCACAATCAGGATAGTTTTCCTCCGAGGCGTGCTGTGCTTGCCTGAGATTAGCACGAAAGATTGATGAGTTCAAGAAGCGTTGGTGGAACTGTTGTGCTGTGCGCGAGTCGGAATGCCAGCGTGCCACGATGAGGCCTAGTGTGTGTTGTATTGACCGATTGATGCCATTTCGTGATTTGTTGGATATTCCACACTCGCTAGGCTGATGCGCATCGATCGTGAAACCTGAATGGAGCCTGTCACCTGGGCTGTTTTTATTCTCTTCTCTCCATTTCTTGCCACCTGCCATTTCCTCTACTCCACTCGCCTGCTTTATTTTCCTCTTTGCCCCCTACTTGTCTCATTCCTCAGTGTTCTACTTTTCCACTTCTGCTTTGATTCACCATACACTCTTGAAAATGCGAATTTCTACCAGGCCCCAGCTGTCATCTGTGTGTGTGTGTGTTTTTCTAAGCCAGTGTGAGTCCTGGGCTGAGTGTTGGAGGGAATTTCTTTTAGGAATAGACAAATAATATTAGGGGAAAACTATTTCTAGGAGTGTGGACATGCATTAGGAGGTGGACTTATCCAGTTTAGGTTCATTCTGACACTCAAGCCATTACTAGGTTGGACTTTGAGTTTTGAAATGTTTCAAATATATGTTTATGAACCATCTTCTGTCGATTCTACTGGGCCATACATTTTCCATTTTTTTTTAATTTTCTTCCTGAATCTCTGCTTTCTTCCCACAGTTCTAAACAAGCAAGAGACTTATCATAACTTGAAACCTTTCCAGGGTGTCCCACTTAGTTTAAGAGATTAAAGTGGATCAGTAGACACTGAGAGTTTGTGTCATGCCACATAATGTCACCATTGATGCTGTTTGCATAAGATGATTTATTTGGAAAGTAATTAAAGTTAAGAATGGTTTTCAGTAGACGTTTTCAGTTATATATGTGAATGAGTAAACAAAATGTGGTTACAGTCATATAAAGTGACAAAATGGAGGCGAAGAAGAGAGTGCAGGCAATTTAAAAGGGAACTGTTAAGGGTGATCTGTGACAGAAAGGAAGCAGCAAGAATGAAAGCAAAGTTTCATAGGGCAGTAGTGAGCCATGAAGTATAGTTTGAAGAGAAAAAGACAATAAGATATTAGAAGAGTCAGAGTTGAAGATGCTCAGGTTTTTACTTGCAGTGAGGAGGTAGGTTAAAATGAGGTACATACACAAACAGGTGGAGGACAGTGATATTATGTGGTACAAATATCCTGTATGGGTCTTTTCTGTTTTCATAAGTTTACATAAAAATGTAACAACCTCGATGGGTAGAGATGAAAATACAGCACAGTTATATTTTTACTTTTATATTACATATTTTTAACTTATTCATGAACGCCTGGATTCTGTCTCTGTGTTCCTGTCTGAGTCAAGATTCAATTTCCACATATGAAAAGCATCATAGATCAAACATTTGCCATGATAAAGAACTCAGGTGATAAGAAAAAACATGAATTTCTGAGTCGGACAAACATAAACCCGGAAAAAAAATAAATGAAAGGAGAGAAGACAGACTTGCCAGAGTTACATCATGATTACAAAAAAAAACTACCTCTATAAACGTTACCACATCCGTGTTGAGAAGACATACACGGTTGAGGCATGTTTTTTTTTTTTTTTTTCTTCTTTTTCTTCTTCTCTAGATCACGCGTGAGATAAATTCAGCCTTTGGACATTCCCGCTAACGTGAAGCGATGCAGATCACAAAAACAAGCCAAGCAGGAGTAACTCATGTTGAAAGATATTTAGGTCATCCGATGTCAGATGTGGATCCTTTCCTCAGCAACAGGATACATGCAGTATATGGCGAACGAATGATCATGGGAACGACCTTTAAGTGGTCAGGATAGTGTTTGCGGTCTTAATATTTAGAGTCAAGAGGCTTTTCTTTTCGCTCAATTAGGCAAACAAGCATTTTTAACTTTGGATGGTTTTGATTTTGGTTAGAATTCTTAATGAAGCCGAGATTATTTGTAGGTGTTGTTTCAAAGCGGTGAAATCATCCAAGGACTGGTGCATTTGAGACCGGAGGCACTCGTGTGGATGTGGATGCAGCCTGTGGTTCTGGTGTAGCCATGGAGACGGCAGCTTTAACCCTGTGTTAAGGGTCTGCAACAAACCATGGATCCCAAATTAGGCAAATGTGTGTTTATTGCCAGAAGGATTTTGAATCAGAAGCGTAAAAGAGCAGCTTCATAAAAAAAAAAATGTTTTAATAAATGTTGGAGCAGAAACCATGAAAATGAGCAAACCAAATGAAGTAGGAAATAAATAAATTTTAAAAAAAATCCCTTAATGGAACGAAGTTTAAAAAATGAGTCATCTTCTGAAGACTTCCATTATCAAAAAGGTTAAAAAGATAGTAATGAATAAAGCAAGAACCAAGAAATAAATGGTGGCATAATAAACAGTAGTGAGTAGTATCTTAGCTGTATGAATAATTTCATTTTGTTTCATGTTTCCCGTGGACTTGTTTACCTAAGTTTCAAGGTCTAAGGTTGTTTTTTTTTCCTTTATATAGCAGTTAGTGGAAAAGCACATAATTTATGTCAAAGTACAGATTGTAATCCAGTAAGATCTGGAATTCTACTAGTAGAGATTGGAATTCCAACCTGTACTCTTGCTACTGAACTGGGATCTGAATATTTGAATTCCAATCTGTCCTAGGAGGAATCCAGATCTCTACTAGTTCAGTGAGTATAATTGATTATCTTTAAAAAAAATTGTATAAAATGGCAGGATCTTTGTTGGAATGTGTTTCAGTTGTTCTAGTGCTGTCCACCGTAGCTGCTGAAACAGGCTGGACGGAGCTCCTTGATGATTTATTGTGTGTTATTGTGCGGCCTCCTGGATATGTATTAGTGTGGTGGTTTGAATCCATGTTCTTGCATAATGTCCAACAGGGATGCAGCTCTTCTTTGTGTTTACTTTAGAATCAAGGAGTCATAAAATCGCTCGTTCAATTCTTACGGACAAATTGGCTTTGGCTGAAATTATTGATTTGTTGTGCGGTCGATTTTCCACATTTCAATCCCCATTTCTCTGGAAACTCAGGATTCTTCCTTTATTTTTATTCCATCGCACACCCATATAGGACAAGAAAAGCTTTTGAAGTACTTGCCTGAATGGTGGATCTTCATTCCGGGGAATCGTTTTTTTCTTTTTGTTTTATATGTTCATTGCCTTAATTTGTGCTCAGTATATTTTAATTGATTAATGATCATTCTCTGATAAATGATGAGTTAATGTTGAGTATATAAATGTCTGCTTTGTTGTGAATCTGACTTGGCAAATTATTATATTATTATATTTTTGCAAAACAAGTGGCCTTAAGCCTGGGGTACAGACGGCCATGAATAATTAAAAACTCTGAGATGTATCATAATTGAGCTTACAAAACATCTTAAATAATTCAGTCTGCAGTGACCCGACTTTGTAACTGGACGGTTTGTGTTGAATTTATATTCTGCATCTGCTTGAACGGAGATCAGATGTGGGCATATTAAAGCTATCATTTCACCAAGGTTTTTTGTGTGAACCACTAGAGACGTAAAAGCCCTTCACATGTTGGACGTTGTAACTCTGAATTCAACCAGTTATTTTGTGTACAGACCAAAATAAACACAAACCTAACCACCTTGGCGAGGGTCATAACACCTTGTTTTCATTAGTCCTCTAGTACTCTTCACCCACTTGTTCATTTTTCTTGGTCCACAGAAGGTCTCAAAGAGCCTGAGGTAAAAGATGGTTGAGTGGGATACACAACAGCGTGACAACATCCATTTTCTGTTTCGTTTTCCCAATTATCGGGCAAAACATAAAAAGTAAAGCACAAATAAAACATGTATATTGATATCACTGATCTAGTGATAGTTCAACCAAAATTCAAATTTCGAAAATGTTCTACTGAGCCTCATGCCAACTATTAAATGGGAGAATTGTAATACTTTTCTTTTAAGTATTTATAAGCTACTTATTAATATGTGAATGAACAGAAAGTGAGACACCTATTAACCATAGGAAAGTACTAGCTTACACCTTGTTCATTGTGACTATATTCTACCATTAATATCATGACATTTAGAAGTTTAGGCTGAAAAACACCTTAATTGGTGATTGAACAGGAAAAAAAAAGTACTTAGAGATTATCTTAGGTGAAAACTAAGTTATCTCTCTTTACAAGTACACCATCTTATTAAGATTTAAGATTAAAGATATCATTTTAAAAAGCGCGAAAATAGTCGAACTGACAGCTACCTAAATACACTAAATATATAAACGAATATATACAAATACAAGGCTGTTAATACTGGTAGTTTAGGGTTTTCCCAGTAGAATAAAACTAATATGTGTATATGTATACTAATATGCTGCCACTTGTAAGTACTTAATTAGAATTTCAGACATTTATTTTTGAATAGTTAAGTGCTATTAAAACTTTTACACTTTCCTGTCTGTGTAGCATGTTAGCATTTTAGCTTCTGCTACAAACAAGGTTAAAATAAAGACTTAAATTAATCCAATTTACATTTTTTTGGAACAATTTCTTATGTTGAGTCTGCATTAGAAGAGGGATATTACAGACGAGCAGTATGGAGATATTTGGATGTTTTTTAGTGTCTTTTTGGATGAGAAGGACGAAGAAAAATGGTTGACGTTTAGAACCGTCATATGGAAATACACTAAATAATAATTAATTCACTTTATTTATAAGGCGCCTGTCAAGACACACCAATACACCATACAAACAGATTATAAAACAGTGAAAAAGACAACAGTAAAACTGAAGACATTTCTGCCTTTAACTCCAAAAAAGGAACAGATTACTCTGAAAATAATCCCAACCCTTAGTCGACATGAGGGAGAGTAAAAAATGAATGAATCTTGGGTGAACTTTAACATTATTCGGAGCAAAGTATTGGTGGGGGTTCATACTAATCGATGCAAGTGGAGTTCAGAAGGTGGGGTAAATGCTTCTCGGAACGTTGTCAGTTAGTGGTCTTTACAGTACAGACTGATGGTTTATGCTTCTCCGATAAACTACTACTGGCATCTTTCCTCTAATTGACATGTGTGGGAATTCGAAGTGTAAATCGACAAATGTTAATCACATTAGTTTTCACTGTAGCAATAAATTGTAAAGTAGCGGGAGCTTTTACAAAAGGTGGTTATCCATCCAGTTCATCTTTTGTTGATCTCGATAGATTGACTCGGTGTGGATGTTCTCCCACTGCTTGAACGAGGTTTCCTTGACACCCTATAATCAGGGATATATTTCAACAAGCGACTGCCTCAAAAACCACACGCTGTGACGATTGTCGGGGAATAGTGCGAGACGGAAATAAAAGCAGTGGTAGCAGCTTGTGGAAACTAAAAGAAAAACAAAAGATGGTTTCGATTGAAATGCAGAGCAGGAGAAAGACTAGCACTGATTGAGCGAGTCCAACTGAGCGCTAGCCTAGTTCCACTGTAGACAAGGATGTTTTCAACACTCAGGCGGGGGGGCGTCGTCCGCGGCTCTGTGGAGATTCGCTTACAGTGAAGAGACGGTGGAGGTAAGATGGCTCAGAGGATTCAGGCTCCGTTGAACGCGGGCTTATGCCTAATAATCAGCAGGGAGGGACTCAGCGTGGTCCCTATATAAAAAAAAAGAACCAAGTGCATTAGAGAGAGACCGAAAAACAGTGCAGGAGAGATTGAAGGCGAGGAAAATCAAGAGCACCATCCAGTCTGAGCCGTGGGGGGAAGAAGGAGAGTGAGATGTCCCTCTGGTCCTGTTATTTCTCTGTCATGGCTACTTTCATGTCTGTGAGGAGAATTTTAATCAGATTAAGCTGTTTTGCATACTTTTGCCATCACAATATCTTTAAATAATGCGGATGCAAACCATGTCAGTTACCGAACACTGCCATTGATTTGTCACATTTTTGAACCGCAAAACATATCTTCTAAAGGTTGGTCTGAGGTTCTGGGTGTATCTGTGCCAGCAGTAGTGGATCACAGGGCGACCTCCTAGCACCGGCCTCATCGGCTTGACTCAACGAGGAAGCCGTGCCATGAAATGCATCAAGGGTGAACCTCGCTGTCACGTTACTTACCAGCGTAGCAGCGCTGAAGCCTTTAATCTCCATTTTGGTCATGAAAACACGGCTTAAATGTTTGTTTAAGCCTTTGGGTGTCAGATTTTGTCACTTTTGACTTATCCAGCCATCTTACTCTCAAGGCCGAACTTTTATTTTTTCACGTTCACCGTTGAATTATCTCCACAAGCTGCTTCGCCCGTCCTCGGTCGGCGGGACAGCTTGCCCATTTAAGTGGGGTCTTGCGAGGGAGCGTCGGGGTCGAGGTCAGCTAACTGTAGCGTGGCTTCGGCTGAAAAGCAATGCGGCGTCGGTTTTAGCCGAAGTCCAATGAGTGATTACCTCACGGCTTCAGTCATAATTCAGCGTGACCTTAATCTGCCAGCGACACGGTGGTTTGATGGATTTGCCCACAGTTTGGGTGTCGGGTTTCCACGTGTCATGAGCGGTCAGATCTGGTGATCTGTTACTTGAAACGTTGTTCATGTTGACATTTTATCATGATGCTGAATCTTTGAAACTGGTAAATAATTGTTGTAATTCTTTCTTTAACTATTGTTTTTTTTTCCTATTTGGTATATTGTCTGTTTAGTCGTTTTATTTATGGAATTTTCTATCATACAAGTCCTGATAAGCCTTTGGAAAATGTTTGTTAACAATGCATACCTCCTACAGGATGCGCAAATCATGAATAAAACAACTTTAACAAATTAACAATTGCATAAGTTTACTTCAAAAGCTTACTGTCAACCAGCAAAAATCATGATTTATTTTTTAAGGCTTCCTCATCTATATCAAATCGGCATGTTTTGGAAAATGTTCGTTTACATTACTGTGTTGATTAGGGGGTGTAATGTCTTGTTAATGTGGAGATACAATACGTTCACGATACAGGGTCAAGGATTCAATAGAATACATACAATATATTGCGATACTGTATGAACAAGGATATATTTATTGCCAGAATACTGCCAGAATTTACAGACCATGACTCTTGACAAAGTTGTAACTGCTTTTATTTGTTTTGAAACAAAAATATGTCCAAATAACAGCATTACAAGTTGATGGAGTCGAATGTATCCTCTCGTCCTCAGTCATCACCGGTTATCTCATGTATTTTGCTGCAGAGGATGTACTGACTGTGTCCATCTAGCATCTGGAAATGTATTGCAACACAAAATGTTGTCATATGAGAACAGAAGTCATATGAGTGAATAACAAATCCTTCAAAACCTTTAGAAATCCATATGGAACTACACAACACCAACAATATTGAACAGTTTGCCTCGTATCCCATGATCCCAACGTATCTTGTACGCAAAACAAAAACAACAAAATTGGGAAAGATATTGTTAACCGACAGTGACACATTCTTCAAAACATCTGTGGATCCAGATGGTAATCCAGAACACCTCACAGCTGGTCCCCATTGAGGAATCTGCACAGTAAAGCATGGCATTGGGAACTAATGTTTTTTTTAATTATATTTTTTACTAGTTTTCACAAGCAGCACAAGATTTTTTACTGAAATAGTAACATTCGTTATCATAAAAAGAACCATTTTTTACATTGTGTCCAACATACCTGTCGTCTAATGAATCACAAAATACATTTTACCATTCACACACTGAAAAACCTCCAGGCATGGATAATTAGTGTATTTTCTCTGGCTGATGAAGCCTGTTCTCTCTCTCGTGCCCTCGTTCTGACCTTGCCCAGCAAAGCTCCGTTACTCAACGTGGCTCAGAGTTTTCATACACGGTTTTGGCAACCACAACTGCGAGGCAGGGGTTAGTTTTTCTTGCTAATCGCAAATTAGAGGCAGGAAGGAGACCTGGATGCACAATATTTAACCCTTAATTGACAATCCTTTTCCTGCCACATAATTTGAAATGGCCATAACTCCCTAAAGGTTTGTTCTGTAGAAGAGCAGGGACTAATTTAACTGTCACTAGAGCCCCCAGCAGTCAGCGAGACTGGCAAGACCACCCAGGACGCTGTTTGAAATAGAAGTATATTCCACTTATTTCATTGCAGAAAAACAGAATATTTAAATGCAGTGAGTGAAGTATTTGTAACTGTTTGGATTTTTTCCATTTTTTTTTTTTTAATTTAGTAGCTCTTGCCAGTTGCATCTTTCTCCATTTAAATTGTTATTAAACAGTCAAAAACTATGTTCTCAAATATTTATATCTATAAAAGGAACTTGTGGCAGCTTAGTTACCCTCTGACAGGTGCTACAGGGATCATAGCGAGTTCTTCTTGAGCTCAAAATGACCACCATGAACGACTTTGTGTCTGCACTGAGCCTTTTCGTTTTTGCAAAATACCAAAACGGTCGCGTGCTAATTACTCTCATTTTCTTTTCTTATTCCAAGGACTGTTTTAAACTACTGTAGCGCTAGTATTATACAAGTTACACTCTTTTATAAGTCTCAATTCCTCCAACGTTTTTTGGCCTCCTTTTAGCCTTTAACAGTTACGCATCATTTTATTGAAATATTTCGCAATTGGCCTAAAGATTACACCTAACTTACATGGCCTTCACAATAATAATAATAATAAAAAACTGCTGTAAAATGAATACAATTTAATGACAATATAATAGTAGAAGAAAATAAAAATAATACAATAATAAATTAACTACATTAGAGAAGTACAGACATATTAAAAACGTAACATTTTTATATACGTATATATATATACATACATACAGGTATATGTTCTCTTCTGCCATTTGTATACAGTATATATATAAAAATATCTAAATATATAGATATGTATATATAGAGTGGCTTTTCTATGTGATTGAAATTCATTTTATATCAAAAACTTCTGTCAAACGGCTCCAGCAATCACCGTTCTGCTGGCAAAGGTTTTTCCTGCAGCAACTTGTGATCAAAGACATGGGTAGAGAGGCTGAGGCATGACTGGCAGCATTGGGATTCAGGAAAGACTCCCTGCACCATGACTGGCTCGGCCCGCACAGCCCCATCCGAGTTCAGATGTGAGGAAAGGCAATACCACTAAAGAGTTCAGGGAGGAGACGGAGGCGCCGCGAGAATAAGCCCTTGCTTCCCGTCCTACAAGCCATCTTTCATCCTATACGTCTGCCCCTCTGAAGCTCTCAAGTGGGTGAAACCATCAGCATCTGCTCGCGCTCGCTGAGACTCGGCATGGACCGCCGCCCTGCGGAGAGACGCCTCCACAGGACAAGTATACGAGCCGCCCCATGTGTCACATACACCCAAATGGTGACACATCAAAGGGATTATAGGAAAAAAAAAGGCTTTGCCCTGGTTGTCCTTCACTGGATAAGTTTCCATCATATTGTAAACACAATTAAGTATTTGATGCCCTTCTTACCAAAATGATGAGAAGCAAGACTTTATATATTTAAAATAAAGCTTTGCCAAACAGATTCTTGTTTTTTTTTTCCTAACACAGAATTTTATAAATATATGTTTCTCAAAGTCTTCCTGGAAAAGTAATGTCTGTTACAGACAATTTTTTCACCAATGTCAGGTCAAACAGGTTAAAGTGAAAAACCAGCCATAACTATCGCTAATGCTACATACTGCGTTATATTATTACATCTTAAATAAAATTGGTGCATGCCGCTGTATATTTATAAAACAACTTAACCCAGTGGATAGTCCACACCAGGCTAAAGGTCGAAAAATAAAATAAATAAAATCATCCACAGAGAGGAGTATAATCTATAAAATGACATTAAACTAAGACAACCACATAGTTTTCGTATTTTTTACATCTCTATTAACAAAAGAAAATACTTACATGTGCAACTCGGCATTTTCCTGGTTTAAGCCGCCATTGATTTCAGTCTTGATTTGCAAGGCATTCTGGGATACCACTTACTACCAAGGGAGGTCCTCAACTTTTGGGTATTAGGACATTCTTGCTCATCGCGGGAGCGCAGATTTTGAGTTTGAGGAATAATGAGATTAAAGGGTTAGTACCGGGTAAATAATGCGAGTGCTTCCAGAGCGCATACAGTTTACTGTCTACTCAGGAAGCGCTCCATATATTAACGCAGAGTACTTCCTGTCTGTATCGCTTGTTATTCTTTAAACTTCTATTACAAATTATCTTAAAATATAGGATTGTTTTTGTTTTAGGCTTCAATACAAGACGGACATTACATGGACAAACACTGAGAAGGTATATGGATGTTTTAAGTGTGTCTTTTTGGACGAAGTTGAAGATAAAGATAACTAAGCTTCGTTCCCCTAATTAAAACGGTTATACATTTTTGCCTATAACTCTAAAAAGGAATGTATTATTCTGAAAATAATCCCAACCCTTAGTCGACATGAGGGTGAGGAGAAAAGCTAGAATTTTGGACTATCTCTTAAATGGTACGGACCCAACTCCTCTGTGACTAGTTGTTGCAATGACTTGAACCAATAATTCCGAGGAATTTCGTATTTTTTCCTTTTTTCCCTTTAGTTATATTAATCGATTTTATGTCGGAGAAAAGTGATCATGAAAAGAATCATGACGCTGATGTCAGTTAACATCAAAATGTTTTTTTTATAGATTTTTATTCTTTACAAAATTGGTTTATTTCCGATGTTGCTTCTGAGACCAAACTATGCTTGGAAAAAATTCCCAAGGACAACCAGACACATCAATTCTACTTGCAACTGGCAAACAAATACATGTAAATAACTCTGTAAATAAACACTTTATCTTCGCCAAGAAAAATAAGCCTTGCGCTGCCTCCTATTAGTCTACCAAAGTGATATATCTCACAGTTCAAGTCTGCTATTTGCTTGATAAACACTTTAGCACGCTCGCCCACGCGCTAGAAGCTCCGGCATCTTACTTTGGATCAGCATGCATGAATCTGTGCACGTCCTTCTGCAAACACTCGAAACAATCTGCTCTGTTTTTGACACGAAACTTTCAAAATAAGTTTTAGTTTCACACCCTGATGTCATCAAACGTCTTTGATCAAGTGGTTCCGCCTCAGATTTGCTCACGGATCGCTAAACCAGAGTTTAAAAGCCGATCAAGGACAGATCGAGGTGCTGATGAGAGAAGCGCTTACCAGAGATGTCACGGCACCTTCCTCTTCTTTTTTTCCAACAGGATTCAATTATTGAGGAAATTGTTTTTGTTTGATCCGTCCCTTGTAGTTATGAGACATTTCACATTTCCTTTATCTGCCACCATGACAAGAGTATTATCTAATTTGTGACACCGCGAGATGAGGCTGTGGACAGTTTTATATAAAATGATATATTTTTCTGGAACTTTTTGTGTATTGGTATTTTTTCCATTAATGTTTCAGAAGTTAAAATGATATATCAAACAGTATACGGTTCTTATTTACAAACAAAAAAATGATTTACTCTTTTTTTTAACTTTTATATCATCCACAGTTTTAGCATTTTTCTTGAAATAAAAACTATATTATATATTTGACTGGTATTCCATGACATTCCAATTGGTAAATAAAAAATAATTAGCTGAACTCCCTGATACATGTTGTGTCTTTCAAAGGCTAAAGAATCTACTACTTAGAAACTTTGCTTGAATAAATATTTAACCCTTGTGTTATCTCAGGGTCAAGTTGATCCAGTGGCCTGAAAATGGGGTGATACACAAAAACAAATGTATTTGATGTATCCCTTGTGTTGTCTCTGGGTCAAGGTGACCAACCTCCAACACAGTGCATGTATTTCTGGAAGCCAGAAAGGTCATCCTTGATCCACAATATCAGAAATACATTTGGTTCAGGCCTCCGGGTCACCCTGACCCCGAGATAGGAGACAGGGGTTAAAGCAATATGGATTTTTCTGGGAGAAGGAAATTAAAATGTGGTTTTAAGCAAGCGCAATCTGATCTATCAAACCATAAAATCTATTCCACTGTCTAGTTTATAAAATTGTGTGTGTGTGTAGTTGTGTCTACATGAGGGCCATTGTTACCATCCTGTTTGTTAACCCTCGTGTTATCTCTGGGTCACCAATAGCAACAAAAGGGATACCACAAACACAATTGTTTTCGGGCCTTCAGATCACCTTGACCCTGAGATGACACACAACGGTTAAAAATGTTATCTTTGTGACATGAATTGTATTTTTTTTTTTTTTCCATTTTTGTAAAAGGGAAACAGATTAAATGTAGCATTTGTGCTAGAGATGGGTTGACGATACATCATGATAAAGCATCACAGAGCTAGTTATCATGGATCATGCATGGTTCTAATCAAATTACTTCTACTGAGAAAAAGGCATCACTAAAAAAAAGAGTGAGGCAAGAGGGAGCAAACAAAACGAAAAAAAAAAAGTTCTTATCAACAGTTTGTCATAATTATGTTGACACAAAACAGAGGCTCGATTGTCAGTCTCAGATGTATATTATAAAAGAAACTGTCTGTTTTTCCGCCATTGTTTTATTTATCTAAAGAAAGTTTTTCTGGTTACAAAATACCATATACCATTGTTGATATCCATCAACAAGCTTTGTTTTTTTATGACTGAAGCTAAGTCAGGGTCATTTGGTTGGCTACATGAACGTATATCTCTCCAAATCACAAACATTTATGTGACAATTACATTATCCGACAACTCTAATTTAAACAGGTGTGTTATTGACATTGCAACTGTTTCTAGTTCCAATAAAATTTCTAGACCGCTCAGTGGTGGAGGTGTTTTGACCAGAATTTTTCATGATGTAACTTAAACACAATTACAATAAAGATTTAAGCTTCAAGGCAGCACAGGTGTGCAAAGAAGGTATATAAACCTCCAAAGAAGAAGGTGACCTGGAATGAATATAAAAGAGAAAAAAATATTCAGAGGCCACTGTAGAAGGACGAAATGTTCCAAAAGCAAAGAGTGGCCAGTGAGGTTTACCAGGGCCATCTAGAATATAGATGTGCTCTTCTCTTTCTACTATTTACGCAAACTTGCCCAAGGTTTAGTGTCTTTATTCAGTGCCATCATTCGTTTTTTCCCAGGAGAGGATCTTTTGCTCCCTCAACTAATGAAAAGTTAGGAGTTATATTCATAGAAATCCTCCCAAAAATGTGATATAAAGAAAGAACTATTCCACCTTTCGTAGTGATGCATGTAAAGGAGAGCATCAACTTTAATACTGTTTCTGATTGAAGCTCAATGAATGTAATCTTCCCTGAAATGTTTTGAAATGTAAAATGTCATTTCTATTTAGGCTCCTCCAGGATTTATCCAACGTCAGGCCCCAAGGGTGCAAGGCATAACTCTGCTGATAAGGATTAGCAATAAAATAAATATATAAAAAGGTGGTAATCTTGTATATGTTCAGAATTATACAGCAGGCATTGGCTTCGTGATTATTTGCCGAATGTCGTAGAGCTCCTATTTCAATAGCAACAGTTGAAAAAAACCAATTAACCTGAAAAACTCCAAAGGGAGAGGTACAGTTGTTGACCTTGCACTTTCCAAAATGAGCTGAATTGATGGAATTCACACTCATTTTATATATATTAAATATGGTATACATCTTGGATGCAGATACATTTCCAGAAGGGGTCTTCTGCCCCCTTTTTGCCCCCTTACAATTAAGGAAATATTCCGCACTTAGTATGCAATACATATTGAATGTCGTCAAAATTCTATTTGAATTTTCATGGGGGTATGTTGCCCCCATTTTGCCCCCTTTCCTTCTACTTGATTCAGTTGCCCGCCTCCCTAAAATCTACAAGGTATTTAAAAAAAAGTTTATTGAAGCTTGTTCAGTGTTTTGCTTAAACACCCAGCAGCCAATATATTATAATGTGCTGCACAAGTACATTATTGAATTTCACAGGATACTTTTAATCCGTATGTAAGTAGATTTACTTTTGTAATTTAGGGTTTTAAATTTTACAGAAGGTTTCATGTGATATGTGTCTTCGTTTCCCATCAAGATTGTTTTCTTCATTTAAAGCAATATATTTCCCATAACGCTGGCGTCGGGTGTTTGTTTTATTATGTGTAACTTGTCTTGTAAAATCAATGTTTTTTTGTGGGATCAATTTGCTGACTTTTATGTTCATCCCGCCTCAGCTGACCCTGTTTTTAATCTTTTGGAGAAATGAATTTTTCCTCCTCCCGTGCTGCATGGCAATATTGTAAGCATCTACTCATGACACAGCAGTTGTGACCGTAGGGCTATTTGGGGATGGATGGGAGAAGGAAAGACGACAGGCTGCTGGGGCCGTTCTCCAGACCAGCTGCACAGTCATTATCACAGCCATGATTTCATTATTGTCCTGTGTGGCAACAAGGGCCACTTCCGTCTGGCCTCTGCTATTCTTATCAGCTCTGCGCCCGGCGGTCCCGCTTTTGATTGCAGAGGCACAAAATAAACAACTGTCGTGCCTGTAAATGTATTATCAGTGTAATAAACATCATTGTCGTTTCTTTCTCCAGGTCTGTTCCATCGAGCAATCATCCAGAGTGGGTCAGCGCTCTCCAGCTGGGCGGTCAACTACCAGCCAGTGAAGTACACGCGCCTGCTCGCGGAGAAGGTTGGTTGCAATGTTCTGGACACCCTGGACATGGTCGACTGTTTGAGGAAAAAGAGCTACAGGGAGCTAGTGGAGCAGGACATTCAACCTGCCAGGTACCACGTGGCCTTTGGACCAGTCATTGATGGTGACGTGATCCCGGATGACCCCGAGATTCTGATGGAGCAGGGGGAGTTCCTCAACTACGACATCATGTTGGGCGTCAACCAAGGAGAGGGCTTGCGTTTCGTGGAGAACGTGGTGGATTCGGAAGACGGCGTGTCTGGGAACGACTTTGATTTTTCGGTGTCAGATTTTGTGGACAGTCTCTACGGGTACCCGGAGGGCAAGGACACACTGAGGGAAACCATAAAGTTCATGTACACCGATTGGGCCGACAAGGAAAATCCAGAAACCAGGCGCAAGACTCTGGTGGCTCTGTTTACCGACCATCAGTGGGTCGAGCCGTCAGTAGTGACAGCAGATCTTCACGCCAGATACGGATCGCCCACTTATTTTTATGCCTTTTATCACCACTGCCAGAGTCTGATGAAGCCCGCCTGGTCAGACGCTGCCCACGGGGATGAAGTGCCCTATGTGTTTGGAATCCCCATGATTGGTCCCACAGACCTTTTCCCATGCAACTTCTCAAAGAACGATGTCATGCTCAGCGCTGTGGTCATGACCTACTGGACCAACTTTGCCAAAACTGGGTGAGTGAAGTTTTTTTTTTCATTTGACCACATGTGGTTTTAGTTATAATACGGTGGTTGCAATGACTGACACGTTGCAATGTATTTACCCAACATTATTTCCTACATTTATTTAATCTATACAATCAAATACTTATTTAGGCATTAAAAATGTATTTCATTGCAAGTAGCATTCCTGGACAGGAAGTCAAAAAGAAAGCAGTTCTCTCTACAGTGACAAAACCTTGAAAAGTTGGTACTTCAGAACAAGACCAAAATGTAATCTTGTGTTACTTGACATTACACATTTTTACCACCAATAACACTTGTCATCATGCTTAACCCAGTGTTGCCAGATTCATACCCATTGCACTTCTTTTGTTGAGGAGGTTGATACAGTTTTGGCAGCTTCTTACTTTTTTCACGTTTTAAGAAAATAGTTTTTGATAAATGAGACAAATGTAAAATACCAATTGAAGAAACATTTTGGAAGCAAGTTACACTTTCCTTGAAAATGTCATAACATTTATAGAGTACATTTAAATGCTAAATATGTTTACTGCTAATATGACAGTGAAAGGGGTGGGAGATACTTTACCTTTTTGCAAAATATTTCAAAATTTCAACTACCATCAACTATTTCCTACAAGGGAGGTCGTGGTTTGGTCTATTTCTTAAATTAGCTAAATGAATTTGATGAATTTAACAATGTGTTTTACCACAATGTGATGTTGATAAAATACAAACAAATACTATTTAAGCCACAAAGCTTTCGCAAAAACGGGGCATCGCTTGGCGCAAGTTGTTTGGTCGTTTTTTATTTTCCAGACGGCAAAAATAAGAAGGCGCCGTCGTGCAGTGACTGCCTTTGCTGTGAGTTTGGAGTCAGAGGGGTCATACTTCACATACCTTTATTTCATTACATCTCCAGCGGTGACGGAATCAAATTAAGAGTAGAACCTTACACAGTTTTTAGCATCAATTCATTCGAGTTGAATTCTCCTGAAGCAGCTTTTCTTCACAATTATCTGTCAGAAGTGTTTTATATTTCATGCGGAACAAACAGATGACAAGACCGTAACTGAGAGAATTGATGCGGACAGTTGACTGAAAGTTACCATAAATAACCAGGCGACTACAATTGATTGGTGTTTAAAACCGGGAGGACATTACGACCGCATGCAGGGATTCATTATGTCGCTGATTAAATAAATAGACGAGTACAAAACACACATTTATTTATGCATTCATCCAGATGTAGCAGAGGGTGTGTGTATAGTTGCATCACGGTTGTTTCAATCATCTTCATCTCCACCTTGGTAATTACACATGATTATGCAAATGTTTTGTTTTCATACTCCTTCAAAACACTTTGAATCGTGCACACAAGTAATAATACCACTTCAAGCTTGCTTATATAACATCTATTTTGTATGTTCATGCATATATTTTCATTATTTATGCTCATATTATAAGGTCCTGTGTGGGAGGAGGCCCCTCTGCTAACCTGGATTGGAGGCAGGAAACATACACATGAGTTTGAATAGAATTAAAATCAGCAGCAGCACAGGTTCTTTCCACAAATTTGGAGGATGTGCGGTAAAAGAAAAAGGGAAAGACACGAACACCGTGCCGCATCTCTGCAGGGGCATGTTGAATTGTCTCATTGGGCTTTATGCTTATTTCAGGTATTTTCTCTCAGGTGTGTGTGTAAAAAGAAGCCCCCCACTGAGTCACAATACCCGCTAGCCCCGCAAATAGCACTCCAGCATTGAGCCTGCACACGTCAATGTCTCCTTATAGCCTGCCTCCAGCTGGGACTGCTTATTATTGGTCTTTGTCGCGAGCCGAGCTTGAAGCAGAAAAACACATAAGAAGAAAGTCACAGAAATACACCTTTAAGTAAGCATGTTTAATTTGTGGGTTTATATTCTAATCCAAAGTAAAACATTTACTTTTAGAGTTTTTTTCTACTGATTTCACCAAACTTTAAACACACCGTGACTGATCTGACTGAATGTACTTTTTAAATCATGTGCATTATTTTCTTCATTTCTTTTTATAATTTAAATGAATTACAATACATTGCTTCCTCAAAGTTTTCTCATGTATATAATGTATTATTGTATAACCACTTAGTGTTTATATTTTGCTAGTTAGCCACAAAAAAAATGCAATTTTCAAAAATACGGTTAATCGTGATGAAGCTTCATGAAGCGTTGACCTTGTTTTCATTGATCTGTAGGTGGCGCTGTCAGTTCAAAACACGTTGTGAGGTTTCATTAAAGTAGTTCCTCAAAAAATGGCTTGTAGTTAATTAATTCATAAATCATTTAATCGTAGATCGCGCTTCATATGATGATAAGAAAAAGATAGATATACAGTAAATATAAAAATACAAAATTGTAAAAAATTTAATTTGTGACATGACTATAACTTAAATATAATTTTTCAATAGAGTATAGAGTTTCAAATTCATATTTACAATTATTTAATCTCATTTTATATATTTGTTTTCATTGATTATTAAACCTATTCAATTCACATTTATTTGTTTAAATTCCAATCAAATCTGATCCGTAAAAATCAAGTTTTGATAGCTTACTAACATTTCATTATCACATGTCTAGAATTAGAATTTAATTAATATTGAGTCTTATCGTTGAAGTGTAGCATGAACCAGAATTAGGATTATTCTACTCAGAAACACAAATTTGGATTATAATTGTTGATTTATTTTATGTGTTATCTGTTTTCATGATTTTATTCTTCAAAAAAAACAAACATGTTGTGTTTACCACACTGGTGATGTCAATAATCTAGAAAACAAAAAAAACACTCTAAAAGGGAATGTTTTTTAAACATTTTATCAACAACACATTGAGTCTTTGTGCGTCAAGTACAAACATGTAAATACGCCGAGTGATGAAGTGACGAAGACGGATTGACATAGTCTGCACAAAAACTGTGACGCAATCTTCAGGTCACAGAACCGCAAACTGGGTCTTGTGCTTTTAATTGTCAGAGAAATCTAATCTCAGCTCAGCTTGTGCCACATAAAAGGGGCAGCATGAAAAGGTGAGGCCTTTCAAGATGGAAAGTGAAGAAAGAGAGAGAGAGAGAGAGAAGATAAAAAAAACAAACATCTTTCGACCCATTCCTTTCAGACTTGTTTTTTGCCTGAACTTCGTGATTTCATTCTGCAGCCCTGAGAGTTAAGGGAGATGAAAAGTGGCCGATGCTTTTCCTCTGTTTGGGAAAAGTTTGAGTCTCCTATTTTGATATTCATCGTAGATGTGTGCTGCACGACTGTCGATGTTCCACCTCGCCAAAGAGCCTCATTGCGTTTCAAGGGAGCATGTTAAACACTTGAAATTGAATATTAAACTTCCCCTAAAAAAAAATTCTGTTTACAGTTTTCTCGTCTATTAAAAACAGTAATACTCTTTATATTAACTAGATGAAAGTCTATAAACAAGGCTTTCTTATTTTTTAAACAAAACTACCTTAACATTCAAGAAGAAATATCTTAAACCCCTGATTCTTTTTGACTCACACAGAGATGACATTTGCATCCAGTTGTTTATTGAGCAGCTCTGCTGGATCTCTGAGCTGCTGCAGGCAGAAAAACTGCAGATGTTTGTTCCAGGAGATTTTTTACATCTACCTACAGCTGTCTGTGCTATCACGCAGCCTTTGACAAAATAAATTCATGAATTTATTTTGTCAAGTTCAAAAATTGGTTAATTTTTGCATGAGGATTTCTATCTGTCTGTCCATCTATCTATCAGTCAACCTGTCTATCTGTCTGTCCGTCTATCTGTCTGTCCATCTATCAATCAATCTGTCTGTCCACCCGTCAGTCCGTCCATCCATCCGTCCCGCCGTCCATCTGTAAGTAAGTGCCTTTCTAGACCAGGGTCACAAAGCGCTTTAACAATCAATCTGCTGGTCCATCCATCCATCCCACCGTCCATCTATCTCTCCGTCCGTCTGTCTCTCTGTCCTTCTGTTTGTCCGTCCGTCTCTCTGTCTGTCTGTCTGTTTGTCTTCTGTTTCTATAAGTTTCTGTGTTCGTCTGTATCTATCCATTTTTCTATTAGTCAGTTGGTGTTGTATTTCTGTCTATCTATTCCTCTGCTGTATCTATAAGTTCGTCTTTCTATACATCCATCTATCTATTCGTCTGTTCGTCTGTTTGTCCGTCTTGTTCGACAGTTGTCTGTCCCTCTGTCTGGCCTCCAACTAGTCTCATTACTAGAAGACCAGCTGTTAAGAAATGTTAACAATCCACATTTTCATTCTTTATTTAATTGGTCATCACTGGTTCCTTTTTAAATATAACAAATGTCAGTTATACGGTTTTTATTTCCACCCTTTTGTTCTTTCTCGCTTATGAATGATTGACAAATCTCATTCCTTTGTTCTACTTCTCTTTAAGAGATTTGTGTTATATATGCGTTTTCCCACAAACAGAATACACCTTTGCTATTTAGGCTTAAAAAGAATATCTGTTAACATATCCTTAAAATAAATGTTGTGGAAATGAAGACGAAAAAAGCTCCACCATGTATGTCTATTTCTATTAAAAAGTTAGAAATGAAAAATGTAACACTCAATGAATGTGTCATTTATTGAAGCACCGTCATCGAATGTATCTGCTCGCCCAGCACCTTGAATCGATGTGTCGGTGAATGTGCAACACAAGCTTAAGCGTGACTATTGATTGATCTATTTTTCTACATAAATTACACTTGAACAAGCCTCTTGAATACAGTCAATATTAATGTCCTGCTTGTTTATTGTGAACCGACGGTTTCTCATTGAGGCTCCGAACCTTTGAACGCGCCTTTATTTTTTAAGATAGTTTCGACATGTGATTACATTTATAAAGAATTGGTTGTTAATTACATTTTCTTCAGGGAGCACGTTTTATACAGTGGCTGTAGTGAGGGGCCCTCAAGCAAAAATTAAGGAGTTAAAACTGAAAATCGAGTTTATTAAATCAAGCTAAATGTGCTAAAATTACAATCATTTATATAAAATTAAAACTAAAATAAATGTTGATTTTTTAATGTTTTATTTAGAATCAACATGCAAACATTTCAAACGTTCCTGCAAGATCTCAGTGATAACTGAGGACGAGAGGATACAATTGCCAAAATATTATGTTTAAAGCTGATGTTTGAAGATACAAAACAAATACATTGTGGTTCCTAGTATAGCAACATATGTTTCGCCCTGTATTGTAATACATATTGACAGACTCTTGCCAATTCGCACTCCTCGATTTGTTGATCATGTGTTGCACCCTATGTAGCTGGGACAAGTAGGAACAGAGAAATAACGATTTAACAATACAGCAAGTAAAGTATGTAGTGATAAATATTACAGCCTTAAGCTATGATAAGGGTTCTTCTGTGTAGCTGGGATAGGCTTTTTTAAAGGGAAAATAAATAATCACAAAAATGACAAAAGCGTCAGACAGAAGTTCTTAAACAACAATTGTACACTTTATGCACTGGTAATGGATAGAAGAAATTGCCAGGTAAGGAATCTGACTTAACGCTTTTACTTAAACAAAGACAAGGAATTAGAATTGGTTTAAATTCACTCATTTTTACTTGCAAGGAGAAAGAAAACAATGAGTTAAAATATCTTTCTTAATCCTTTCTGAAGCGCAGAGCTGTTAGTTCGCTGTTATATCGTGGTCAATTTTTACTAAATATCTCATTATAAAGGCTTCGGCCAAACACAAAATTCTACAACTTATTATCGCTCAAGGTCAGGGTTAAAGGTGTTTACCCCTTTTAAGCAGTACCACCAAATTCCTTTCTCACACAATCACTGATAAAAAAAATGGGGATGATAAATATAAGGGCCACGTTAATACAGTCGAGGGGCCGAACTTTGGCCGGATCTGTTCTATAGTGACAACTTACTTTTGTCTTTGAGGCTTTGCTTAAATGAAGTGGCTACAAATCCCAGACCCTGCCTCGACTCTAACCTGGCCTTCGCCCAAACAAACAGCAGACATCAAAACAATGAATTGCTCTTAACTCTTGACCCTCTGGCGTATCTGCCGCTGATCGATTGGGTTTTTACAAAGCAAAATGGAGCCTGGTTATAGATATACGTGCTCAGCCTCCCGCCACTGTCCACCCAAAGTCCTGCTGCACTGGCGGGATTCCAAACCCAGGGATTACAGTTGCAATTAGGCACTCAGATAGTAAAGAAACCGGGATTAAATGCCAGGAAAACACACGATGTGGAGGGTAATTTAATTCCAAGCCAAGCCGCAGAACCTACCATCAACTCTTTAGGGGGGATTGAGGATGTAAGATAATTTACATATCTTTCCAGCATCTCGTTTTTAGGATTATTCTCCCTCATTTAGCCCTCACTTGGGAATAAAGAAGTTTCTTACCACACCAGCCCGACCCAATCTGGCTCAGGAGGACATGCTTTTAATTAAGACCCAGTTGGATTCCCTTTGACTTTGCGGGCCTGCCATCTTCCCTCTCTCTGTAAAGCAGCTCTAGCTCCCCTTCCAGATGTTCATAATGAGCTGACCCAGATTGCACTTCCTGTCCTCCTCGCTAAACCGGCTGTAGGAACATGTGTGACACGATGTTGAGACACTTCGGCTGCATGTCAACAATGTGTATCACGTAGCAGGATTCTCCCCCGAAAGCTCTTTCTGCCCGTGGCTCTCTCTCTCTCTCTCTCTCTGGTGTGTCGTCTTTGCAGGACAAATCCCTGCTCGTGCGAGTGTCAGTGAGGCATAAAAGCAGTGAGAAGGCAACACGCTGTCAATCTTCTTAAAGCGTGTGAGCACATTTTCGTGTTGCCGTGATTAATGGCGAGAGTACTTACATGATTAGGCTGTTTGCTCCACACGAGAACTAGAACTTGTTTCAACTAAATCCAGCCTCTTCCCCCACCTGTCCTTCAGTACATCCATTCATTAAGTGATTGATCGTCACCATGGCAGGGTCACTGGACCTGTTTGCGATCTGAATAATGTAATCACTTGTTTGTTTTAGATTTTAATTTATTGGTGTTGTCATTAAAAAAAGAAACACTGAGACAGTGCATACCTCTGCCTGGGGTATAATTTCACATCACTTATATAAAAGTAAATCTGAATTCCTACGGGAGAAAATGAAATCCAATCAAGAAATCACGAGAAGAAGTCTGCATATGACAGGAAAAAAAGAATAAAATGAAATCCATTTATTCTCTTGTATTGAGTTTTTTTTTCCAACAGACAAGCATGACGATCACATAAAACTCCTTTTCGACTTTACAATTGTAATCCATGCAAATACATCTGGTCAGTCAAATACAAATCAAATCACAAACTTTAGATATAAAACTGTCAAGGAAACTCACAAATACATTAAATAAACTGTATTTACTTTTTGTCTTATATTATTGCATCACTCATATTTACTTTGTCACAATAGTTTGATGATTTCTTTATTTGGAAATCTTGAATTATATAATTATATATATATATATATATATATATATATATATATATATATATATATATATATATATATATATATATAGAAATAGTATAAAATTGTATATATTAAATGTATATATTATATATATTGAATTGAAATATACTTACTTGTCTGACTATAACACTTTTAAGTTACTACTTTTAAGGCTACTTCAATTGCATTACCTCCATAAAAGTATTTATGTATAATCAGAAAAATAATCAAAGCCTTGAACTCCTCATTGATTTACCTTAAAAAATACAGTTGGGATTTTTCAAATCAAGAATAACATGCTTCCAGCATCTTTTCTAAATTGTAACACTATTTTGTAACTCAGTTAGAAGTACAGCCATCAACAGTTTTTTAGAAGAAGTACCCTGAGACTAAGAAATGTGCAAAGAATGCTAATTACTGCTAATTGTATCTATTCGCGCTGAAGAGTTTTTTTTGTTGCGATTATGTTCAGTGTTTGAATGTCTCATTATTTTTTCTCTTTTTAAGTTTTTAAGCGAAATGCATTATTGAAGGAGGGCCACTTGGATGTCGACCTGATTAACATTCAAGGAGCCATTATCATTTTTTACAGACCAGGTCAGGGGCCAAACGAAAATGTGCATTTTCCAATCTTTCTGTAATATAAAAATCCTTAGCTTTCATTTTTAATCTTTGTATATCCAAAGCTCCACGTTTTTTCTCTTCCTTTACCAAATGTCAAATTCCTGTTCTTTAAGTTTTACTCTTATTGTGAGTCTTGATATAAATCTTGTAATCCATAATCTCTGTTCCTTATCTTAAATACTGGCAGCTTTATAGGTCAAAATATCAAGATACACATGAATCTACTTTGATTTTGAGACAACCTTTTGGCGAGCCACATAAAAACACTTTTTCACAATTCGTGATGTTTTTTTTATTCCTTTATATGTGCAGAAATTGTAATAAATATGTATACATTTTTCCCCAAAATACTGTAATGATCAAACACAATAATAATAAGATTGATTGATAACATTGATACACAGATTCTATGTTAATCATTGTATACTTTGCTTTGCCATCCATCCATCCATCCATCCATCCATCCATCCATCCATCCATCCATCCATCCATCCATCCATCCATCCATCCATCCATCCATCCATCCATCCATCCATCCATCCATCCATCCATCCATCCATCCATCCATCCATCCATCCATCCATCCATCCATCCATCCATCCATCCATCCATCCATCCATCCATCCATCCATCCATCCATCCATCCATCCATCCATCCATCCATCCATCCATCCATCCATCCATCCATCCATCCATCCATCCATCCATCCATCCATCCATCCATCCATCCATCCATCCATCCATCCATCCATCCATCCATCCATCCATCCATCCATCCATCCATCCATCCATCCATCCATCCATCCATCCATCCATCCACCTTCTCTCTCTCTCTCTCTCTCTCTCTCTTTCTCACTTCACAAACCCCTCTGTGTATTTTACATCCCAAATAAGAGCTAAAATATGCAGCATTGATTGCTTTGTCTTAAGTGACAGAAGCTGCCAATGAAACAAATGTAGATAAAGGAGAATACATGCTGCAGTTTAGCAGACAGCAGATTTACAACCTCACTGCTTGTCAATTTCTCACGAGGTCGCCTGTTTCTGACTTCATACAAGTCTTGTGCTGTTCACTGTCAGGGGTAGTAGAACCAGCAAACCCTGCATTTATAACAGATTTGTTACCAGTATCCTGGTCTGCATTAGCAGAGTTAGAGAGGAGATGTTTGCTTGTTAAGGAGACGAAATTCTATTGATCGGTGTCTGTGGGCTGAATTCACAAAGAGAAGCGGTCGGAAACACAAGATGGACATTTACCTGAGATCAACCTTAAATTTAAACATAAGGAATGAGTTTCAGTAGCCGTTGTATCTTATCAACTGCGACATAAAGCACATTTATTATGACACTGATAATGAATCAGTTGGGAAAAAACAAACTTGATTACAAAAATGTGCACATCTGTTATGTTACAACGGGGATGTTAAACTCAACCACAAAAAGTAAGTAATAAGTATGTCTGATTGTGGTAATATATTTACATTTTAGAGGGTTCAATCTCAGGGCAACTAAGTGTTGATTTAAGTGTGTCTTAAATAAATATTGGACCACTGTTTTACTCATCTGTATGAGTACAAAACTCTCTTTACATTGAAATATTTACATTAGAAAATGATCTTAACTGAAAACACAGTTTTTCTGAAATTGAAATCATGTTTACAATAACCACGCCCACTTTGCTGTGATAAGTTGAGCATCAATGTTTGTCACCATGCGCCATCAATCCAGCTAGTCTCCACCTCCAAGTGACTCGTTGTATAAACAAAGCGGTGATTATAGCTTTTCATTATTATATCATAATGAACTTCGCTCTCGTAACCTCTCGTTCGTTCAGATTTCAGACAGGGGAGAACTTTATAAAGAAGTAACTTTAAAACATCATGATGAGGAACTTACTGCATCTTGAAGAGGAAGACTTCAGCATTGAAACATCAGGAGAGTTGGAATTTCACATTAGTTGCCCTTTGAATATCTCTATGTGTGTCCTCCTTCACCAAACACTCAAACAATCATTTTCAACAACCGTTATGCTTTTATTGTACATCTCGGAATAGTTGTTGACATCTACAATCTATGTTTATTATCTTATCTTTAATACTGGCATCCTTATAGCTCACCATATTAACATAAACATAAAATTAACTTTGATTTTAAATCAACCACCCTGCTGGCTACACAAATATTTGTCCGACCATGTTTTTGACACATGTGTTAGGGTGTGCTAAGGTAGATAAATTACCAATTGAGAAGACACATACTTGTTTTAAGACCTTGGCTCCCAAGCTGCCAGAAACTAACTAAACATTGAATTATTCATGTGGTTTATTAATGTTAATTCTAACTGAGGGAATCATGCATGTGAGATTTGTAGAGATGTGTGGATTTATATTCACAACATTAAACAAAACACAATTTAAATAAACAGTTTTAATTCCTGCAAGTACAATTTTAAATATGTTTTAAAATATGGTCCTTCATGAGGGATTATTATGATACTTTTCACACGCTTATATTTTCATAATTCATACTATTTCACACACTTGGTCGATGAGGAATGTTGTGTTCATGCTAACCTTGCTGCTCTACGGACAGTCAATTGATTTATTCGCGCATAAAATAAGACATTATGGATTTTATCCTTGAGTTGTGTTCACGTATTCATCATACAGCAACTTCGGTTTCAAACTCTTACATCATTAGCTTCCTCTGGAATGAATGTTTGCTCAAGGGTTTTCTCAGGTGATGTTATCTTCAGTGTGAAAAATATTATGAAGTATGTGTATAGATGCCAAAGAAAAGGCTGTGGGGGAGGAGTGTTTTCTTTCTTTCATCCTGCTGTCACTCATTTAATCATAGGAATCAATAGGATCCATAATAAGGAGTGGTCCAAGTGTTGTGTCCTCCAACACTTCTGCACGCCCCAAAGTCACAGCGTCTCGCCCTGCATCACTTAGCCTGCTGAACTGTCGGCTGCCATTAAATATGAACCACACATCACTCAGGCGCCACACCAGCGTGCAACCACTAGAAGGTTAAAAGACCAACGCCTGATCATTTCCTCGCCCTTAGCTGGAGTTTCCCTCCGAGCAACAGTATCTTTATGACAAGACGGCCAATTTTCTTTTTAAACTGGGAAAATAAACTAGTGTTTTTGTGGAAGACAGGATAAAAGAAAACAAATACAATGAAGGATCCAGGAGGAGGTTTCACATCCGGATGAATATCCCCCCAGAAACTGAGGCACAATGTTTTCACGATTCGGCAACAATTATGTTGGTATTCAGAAAATAGTTGCTCGTTTGCTTCTTCATTTGGGACAAAAGTTTTGATTGAAAAAAAATTACAATTTGAAGATAAACATTGAGTGTCTTTTTTTTATTAAAGATAAACATTGAGTGTCTTTTTTTTATTAAAGATAAACATTCAGTCAATGTTGAAAAAAGGCTTTTCTTTTTTTTTGGGCAATTTGATGATTGTTAGGTAGAAGGGGCTCAAGATAATTTTTGATTTTCCTTTGAATTCCTATTTTTCAAACATTTCTGTTTCACTCTGATTTGTTTTCCAAACAAAGACAAACTGTTTTGCTCTGTCTCATGAGATGACACCTTCTTTTTTGCAGTCAAATAAAAGCCAACAATTTCTTTAGAGTACAAAGCTGTTAGTTTGAATCCCTGTGAAGTTGTCAATATGAACATGCTAAACATTTGTACGTCACTGTGGGCAAAAATGTATGTTTTTATGGTGGGCATGAACAGCCCCTACTTTTCTTCTTCCTTCTCGTCCAAAAATACACACTTAAAAACCTCCAAAAACCTCCATACTGCTCGTCTGTAACGTCCTTCTTGTATTGAAGCCTCAGCAAGAAGAAATGTTTGGGAAAAAATTAAACAAGACTATATTTTACATTTATTTTTCACACCAGATTTACTCATGTTCCTGACTGTCTAACATGTCAGTCTGTTAGCTTCTGCTACAAACAAGCTTAAAAAACTGTCTTAAATTAACATTTTTAGTCTTAAGTCTAGGCTTCAATACCAGAGGGGCATTACAGACGAGCAGTAGGGAAGTATAAGATGTTTTATTGTCTTTTTGGACGAGGAAACTTTCTTTCAGAAAAATCCTGATGGTGAAGATGTTACAAGCTAAAAGAAATCTTGAGGAATTTTAAGTAGTGATGTGTTGTTTCATGAAGCAGTGTTGTCATGCTCAGAGCTCTGTAGTTTGTCCTCACTTTTTATAAGAATGGTTGCTTAAAAGCCAAGATTATAGTGCCATCTAGTGGGCTCTGAAAAAGAGGACACCGCTTCGTGATGCTTCATCGGATCATTTCCCATTAAAACAATAGTAATTGCTCTACAGTATAACTAGAAGCACAACTATATATATACAGTAAATATATTTGCAATGTCTATAAATGTAAAAATCAAGGTCTGTTTGCTAAACCCGGCTGGCAAATCAATAAGGGCAAGGTAAAGGGGGCACAAAGGGGGCAAATATATGATATTCTAAGTAATGGAGAATTATAACTTATTTTGTTACTTGTAAGGGGGGCGAATGGGGGGTAGAAGACCCCCATATACATTCAATTTTGATTAAATGTAAACCATATTTATGAAAAACAATATTGTGATTTCAATAATGTGAGCTCCTTTCTGCGATTGTAAGACCCATAATCCACCTGAATTTACTCTTCTCTCCCACTCTCTCTCTTCATAGTTTTCGGGTTATTAGATTCCCGATTGTATTTTTTATGTCATCCTTTGTCATTTTTATGTCTTTCCATTTAAGTAATTTCATTTTTTTTTCTTTTTTCTTCAGACCCTCCCTAAAGCAAACCTGACTTTTTATTTTCATTTCAAATACAATGTGCTATTGCAATATGCAAGAACAGAGCCATTAAATACAACAAGCCTGGCACCAGGAACATAACCGCCCTGAGGGAATATGTTCCTCAACGGTGACAGCAGCTAAAATAAACAGCGCTCAACTTTGCACATTTTTAGCAGCCGGGCAAAATTACGACTGGTGTCACTGATTTAATGCATGTCCCTTGTTTTATGCTGAGGAGCCTCGATTAAAAAAAAAAATCCCGATTCCTTGAGCGGAGTGAAAATAGATTCTTGTCGTCCGCCTCGGGCCATCTAAACGTGTCCTCTCAGATTTGGTGATGGCTAGGTCTATGATCACTCAAGCGCTTCAAATTACATCAGGATGAAAAGGGAAGGAGGTACATGGGAAATGAAAAAAGAAAGACAACGATATTCATTCTCTCCTCTATCTACCTTTTACATCAGTGCTCGCAGTTATGGCTTTGAATAGGTAATAAGCTCCGGTTTTGTTCCGCCTCATCTGCAGGTAGGGCTGGAAGTTGTTTCTGTCACCCGGGTGGGAAAACTCTTACATAAAGCTTTTTTTCTAATATCATCCAAGAGTCCTGTCATCGTCGCCCTGTGTTCTCGCGTGGCCTCTGGGGTCATTATATCAGGATGAATTACAAACACAAACAGGCCAAAAGAGAAGGTGTACGATCACAGATAAGAACGTACAGGGACACTTAAACACGCTCGGTTGGCTAAGGTTAGCGAGGGTCATCAGGTCGTGGAGGGGTGTTGTAGAGGGGGTGGACAGAGAAGAAGATGAAGGTGGCGCTAATAGAACCACAGCCCTATGAAAACATCAGAGGGAATCAGAAAAGGGGCCATTAAAATGCCTGCTTTTATGAGGTTTATAATCCCTCTCTGCCTGGAGTCCAGCCACTGCTCCAATGACCGTTCTGATTAAGTGGGAGGCTTGACAGGCGGACGCCTATCAGCCAATGCAGCGGAGCTCCGACAGCACCACAAACATCACGCCAGGACCGTCGCCCAAGTCTTCGCCCGGTATCCAGAACACCTACAGCAGGAGAGTGTTCGGTTTAATGGGCCGGCTGTTGGTATATTTACATGCGGAACGATAGATTGACCACGAGGTCTGAGTGCCCACTCTGTTTTAATCTCGGGCTATTCAAGCTGTCAGCAGAGATTGCCAAAAGTCTAATTGGCTTAAATAGTGTTTAGTTATTGTGGGTAATTAGTCTTTACTATTGCAACATGTCTGCTAAAAGCCCATCAAGTTCATGAAGAGTCATTAATCTCTTTTGTTTATTCTAGTGAATCTATTTTTGTCAGACAGACCAACAAGACGAGGCTTTTTTTTTTAACCTAAAGATCCAATCAATGAGTCGGTTCTGGCTTTAAAAATGAGTCTTCTGATGCAAAACCGATTTGTACGACCACACAACCTGAGCGACAACATTGATGTCGGATGTGGCCACACATCTGAGCAGCACATCCTGTCTCCGGGAATATAACTGAAGAATGTTTAATATTCTGCCATCACAGAGACATCAGTTGACTGCTTTTTGTGTAAACATTTGATCACAGTCTTTTTTTCAGGCTTACCAGTTGTCAAATTTTCAAAAATCTAGACAGTTAGCACAGCATTGGTCTTTTGTTGCCATAATATTCACAAACATCAAAACCTAAGATACCAAACTAACAGCAATGTTGGCCAAAACACTCAAGAGCGAAGATATTTTTTAGTCTCTCCCCTTTTTTTTTAAACTGAGCTTGTTGCTGTTGTTTTTTGATGACTGATATTTTGTTCACTCTAAGAAATGATGTCAAACATCTATTCCACCATATTGTAAACAGTATTTCTACTGTACATCCTGTAGTAGACATTAAAGGAAAAAACAATGCTCAATGCTTCTAAGTGAACATTACATGTGGACTTACAGTTCTTACTAAGGCTTAAGCATTAAGTTAATACAATTATTTTATGTAAAATTTTCTTTTCTTTATGAATATCTGACACTTACTTCAGAGACAAATCCTTCAAATATTTGTGAATCCAGATGCATAAAGAATGTAGTTTGAAAGCAAAATAGAAAAGAATAAATAAAGAGCAAAGGGGGCGTGCCTTGCTGAATCTCCCTAGCCCAGAAATATTAAACGTTAAGTATTTATCCTATGTATCGTCATCATGATACTGAATATTGGTACGATTGGTATGTTTGCATTCATCCGATCACAACAACAACACACACCTTAAGTGAGAATTGCCATGACTAGACTAGATAGATCTTCAAATTATTTGTGGATCCAGATGGTATTCAGAACACCCCTTAAAAAAAAATAAAAACATTAGTTTCTGGCTCATCAACAAGAATACCAGAAAATTCTCAATAATAATTATCTCAATAATCACAGGGTGTTTGTGTGTTAAAAATAATTCCAAAACTAAAATATTGAATAAGAATCTCTTTGTTTGATGCCGCAGCGTCTCCGACTCTCCCTCCTACTGTTCCATGCCTCAGTGGCAGTTTTATTTTAGATTAAGATGCTTTTGAGTCTCCATTTACACAACAAACACATGCGACCTGAGAGTCCAATCCTGACAACCTTCCCTTGTACCTTCCTAGGCTCGATTGCACTGTGTATCTTCAATATGTTTGGGATGCATGTATGCCTTGTTTAAAATAGACACACAATAGCGTAAAGGACATGATGTGCCATGATCCAGAATTGTAGAAAATTAACGCTTGTCCACCGGACTGAGGGTAAAACGAGGGCCAGTTGTGTCTATTTTTCCCCTGTAAGCTACATTGTTATAGTCATTTAGGACAGTGATTTTAAACTTGTAGGTCAAAAGTATCAGTCATTTTAGTAGGTCAGTGGCCAATGAAAATAATTTAATTTCAAAATGGAGAAGATTAAAAACTACTCATATTCTTGTACTATATTGGAAAAAAAACATTAGCTTAACATGGTTTGGATCAAACATTGCAGAACAGGAATGATGGTATGAGTCTATGTTTAATTTTTAAAGATGTCATTTTTACTGTAAGAAATAATTACCTTGAAGCCTTTTTGACCCCAATTCTGTCAGTTCATAGTTTCTTGTAATAACTTCTTATAACATCATTGCGGTTTATCTCTCGCTTCTGTGCATAGTATATTTGTTCTATCCATAATTTGATAAACTAAGAAAAAATAAAAACAATAAGATTTTTTAACCCGTTTAAAAAGCTGCTACAATATTACAATCAGATCATGATTATCTTGTGCACTGTGAACATCATCAAAATTCCATATTATTCTTCTTATTATACTTTTATTAAACAGGAATTTGACTTTTAAGATGTTTTATCAAGTTGACGAATAAACAGAGTGGATTAGGTTTTGCTTTCCTAACATTGAAGCCCACAAGAGTTTGACCAGCCACTGAACCTGCACATCTAACAAAATTGCAAGAGCTGTCAAAGAGAAGGAAGTTGGAAGTTCTAGCACCTCTGGGTGCTACTCTTGTTCATATAAAAGGATCATATTCATCAAATTGAAAAAACCAAGTCTACTTCAAATGTGTTTAACTCAAGTCCCTGGGTCCAAATCTTTCTTTCAAAGTCATATTTTTTCATAACATTTTGGAAGTCCATCCACCTCTGTGTGCTACTCATGTTTATATAATTGGATAATATTCATAAAGTTAATAAGAACAGTCTAGTTCACGTGTGTTAAACTTAAGACACAGGGTCCAAATCCGGCCTCGCTTTTTTACGGCCCGCACAAACTTTAGGTATGAATAGTTTAAAAATAAATAAAGTATCTTAAAGTTAGTTTTTTTTTCAATGTTCATGTTATGAACTACATAGATTAAAAGCTGTCTGTCTGTTTTGTGTTTAGCATAAGAGTTGCAAATTAATCTGTAAATTCTTTAATCTTTTAGATTGATGATGATCAAAATTATTTTTTTTACCACCAGGAAGAATCTACTTGAGAGAGGAGACAAAACGTATTTTTGCTTTTTATGCTAAATTGGCTTTCGATAATTGGATGACAACCTGTCAATTCTGTTAAGAATCTAATCATTTTGTATTGAGATTGTGGATGTTGACTTAGCAAGCTATCTTAGAGTTCCATCCCCTTGTGTTTTGGAGCTAGTTTAAATGAAGTGATTGAGTTCTTGTTCACAGCTGTTCACCTGCTCCTTGGATCACTCGCTTTCCCTACACCGAGGTAACCACCTGCAGCTACGATCCCAGCGGTTTCAAATAGAAAAACTGGGGCAGCATTATTGAATCCAACGGTACGACAACACATATCAAAACTTCTACCCTCCCAGTGCTGATTGAGAGGGTTAACCAGGAGACGGTTCACATCAAATACGAGACACTGAGCGCAGCTCTTTGACTGCAGGTCAGGTTCTGACTTCAAAGCATGTACTTAGACCAAAATTGAGGAGTAGTGCTAGAAATTGTTCAAAGGAATCAAGTGTGTTTACTTTCAGCTTACTCTAAAATACTCAGTAAAAGACATGCCGGTGGTAAAAGATCATTTTTTCTTTGTAACTTCTACGTCAGCTGAATTCATTCTTTCTAATTTTATGAACAAAAGTGTTCGACATTTCCATCACATTCAGACAGTCTGGTGCTGGAGGAGGACGAGATACCTGGAAATAGGATTGTGAGAAATAACCAAAAAGAAAAAAAGTTCCAGGATGCTCCAGAGTTGGCTATAATGCAAAGAATTCTTAATCTAGGTCAAATGTAGAAGAGCTGCTGTAGATTTTAATGGAATTAAAAGCCACAAAAGGTCCCCCGCTGGGAAGAAAGTGAGACTGAGGATGGAGTGGAACCACATATAGCTGTTGCAAAGTATTTGTCAGAAGGTTCTGAGAGAGAATCCACATTTTGGTTTTGCATATTGCTGGTGTGCGGTTCCAGACAAAGTCTGGTTTTAATGTTTTAGAGTCTCATTTTGAGGAAAAACTGCAAACGTTTTCCAACAAAAGGTTTTGTCATAAAATACACTCACTTTTCTCTGTTTATTTTTTTTGAAGCGGTATATAGTATAATCTTTTTGAGACCTAATGAAACAGATGATGCTGTATCATGATACAGTTTGAAAGGCCACTAGATGGCACTCTCAGTGACAACAAATCTAGAGATGTATATATATATATAGTGGCCTTTCAAAATGTTTCAGGTATAATGATACAGTGTTTACTGCAAAGCTGTTTCACTATGCCATATAAACCCATCGCTTTGATATACTGACATTTTAATTTTGCCAAGGAAGTTATGTTACTGAAGCCTCATGAAAGAACTTTGTAGTGAAGGCACGAGTATCATGATACAGTGCCTTCATTTTGAAAGGCCGCTAGATGGTACTATACAGTAGGTTTTAAAATGATGCTGAGGTGTCATGGAATTGGTACAGTAGAGGCAAAGATTATAATGCCGAGAGTGCCATCTAGTGTATCAAATTGTATCATGATACTCTGTTTCACTTTGCCATATAAACCCATTGGATATACTTGGATATACTGACATTGTAATTCCGCCAAGGAGGTTATGTGATCATCTTTGTTTATGTTACTGAGGCTTCATGAAACACTTCATCATGATATACAGTCGATTCTTAATTTTAAAGGCCACTATATGGTACTCTGGTGTCATTGAATTGGTAGATCAGAGCCAAATATTATAAAGCAGATAGTATCATTATACAGTGTCGTCATTACACACCTGCTTCATGAAGCCCTAACAACCCATCATTATGATGTACTGTCATTTTAATTCTACCGAGTTGGTTTTGTTTTCGGTTAATCTATTGGTAGTGATGGATTAATAAGGCCCGATGAACAAGCTGTGTAATAAAGACACTATATCATGATACAGTGATTTTGAAAGATCACTAGGAGGCGGACTAGTTTGAAAATTATGCCAGGTGTCGTTTAATTAGTAGATTAGAGCCAAACACAACTGTTTCATGAGGCCTCATCAACCCATTTCATGGATATTCTGACATTTTGAATTCTGCCAAAGAGGTTATGTCGACGTCTTTGTTCATCTGTTACACAGTGGATGACTATCTGGGTTTACAACTATTTTGAAGGATTTGTCACTGCTGCGAGTGTCAGAAGACTACTGCCAACAAGATTGCAAATGTTTCAAATGGATCTCAATCCATTAGGCAGAGACAATATTACAAATACAATTTCAAACTCTGTCTCTTAATGTGTGAGCGCGTGTTCAAGAAAGAAAAAAGATGAAAGAATTCACCTGTTTGACAAACCCACTGTTCCCGGAATCACGCAGGCAGCAGACAAGCACGTCCCAGGCTGTTTCATTGACGTCTTGTTCTCTGGCATGTTGTGCATGGGGGAGATCAATATGACCTTACCTCCCGCACCCCCTCCTTTGAAACGTAATTACAGATATTCCGCTACAAAGTCATCATAGCCTGCCTGTCAATATTCATTGGGGATCATTAAGGGACTAATAAAAGAGGTTATTTACAGGCCGCTGTGCTGACACCAGCTCAGGTCCAGGGATTCAGCTTTATCTCAATTTGCTTTGCCCCCCTTTTTTCCTTTTTTTTTCCTTTCCCTCTTGCACGCAAACACACACACACATACACACACATACACACACCTCTCCCTGAAGCACTGACCTGAAAAAGAAAAATTGACAGCAG
Organism: Callionymus lyra; assembly: GCF_982586985.1. Taxonomy (NCBI): domain Eukaryota; kingdom Metazoa; phylum Chordata; class Actinopteri; order Syngnathiformes; family Callionymidae; genus Callionymus; species Callionymus lyra. The sequence continues at coordinate 12,568,081 of NC_141826.1, forward strand.
AGAAACGAAAAGCGTAGAGGATGGAGGTTGAATTCTTTTGGCAGGGTTTTTAATTCTCTTGGCCTTGTTCGACGCTTGTAAGCTCGACCTATAAGGACAACAACTGTGTGTGTGTGTGCGTGCATGAGTTTGTTTGTGTGTGTCAGTGTTTGTCTGTGTATGTGTGTCTGATTGTGCTTGTTGTGTGTCTGTATGTGATTATTGTGTGTGTGTGTTGGTGTTTGTCAGAATGTGTGTGTGTTTGTGCATTTGTTTATCTTTATTCAAAGATAGATCGATAAATAAATAGATTAAATTTGTGTGTGTCGGTGCTTTTGTCATCGCCTGGGTTTGTTTTCGTGTGCGTTTGTCTGGGTGCGTATTTGTCTATTTGTGTGCATGTATGTGTGTTGTTTTTGTGTATTTGTGTTTGTGTGAGTGTATTTGTGTATTATTCTTTGTGTGTGTATGTTTTATTTCAGTGTGTGTTCTTGTGTGTGAGTATTTTTGTGTGTGACTGTTTGCGTTTGTATTTGTGTATGTTTGTGTGGGTGTCAGTTTGTCTGGGACATATACTATACATTTCTTGCTGATGACATTTGCAGAAGCATGTTGTGCAAAGAATTAAAAATTGGTTTGATGTTACACAAGTGAGTATGAACAGCCACAATAAGTCTCATCGCGGTGGAAGGATTGACATGTGTTGATATAAACCATAGATCAATATGTTGACTGTAATTGAAACGGTGGTCAAGCAGCATTGACGCATGACGACTCAAAGGTGAAACAGAGACATCTGTAGGTCAGGCGAGAAACTGCCGGTTCAGAAAAACATTTCTCTCATATTCAATTCCTTCAGTCGGGGTCGACACCAGCAGAACTCTGCTGTTGCATCGTGTATCTCGATGAATATGTCCACTCCTGTTCACCGCCACACACTGTGCTGCCCTCACCGCACAATTAACGGAGGAGCTTCAGCAAGAAGATGATTTCTGACGCGAGCCCTGAAGCCTGCTGACTAATTCATATGTATTTACTTTAAATGAGTGTGTCCTCGTTTTGCACGTCGTCTGAATAAGACCAGCAGAGGAGTTCTTGTAGGGAGGAATGAACAATCCGAAGGGATTTATATTTCAAGAATTTTTCATGAAATATATAGGCGCAACTATTCTAAAAGATATTTTGAATCATCACATAATTTAATGACTCATATATTTCAATGTTTCATAGCAATGTTTGAATTTACAGATGATGTTAATGTATATTTTATAGTTTAATGTCATTTCTTTATCTCTAATATATAGAAATATCCTTCCCTTATGCTCTTCTATGAGATAAACCGACTCACAAGGATCCTAAAAAGTCTGAACCCTTGTGTTATCTCCGGGTCAAGGAGACCCGACGGCCCCAAAACAAATGTGTTTGCTGTATCGACTACCACTGCATATGTATTTTTGGAAGCCATGGAGGTTGTTCACATAGATCCAGAGACAGCACAAGGGATACCTCAAACACGTTTGTTTTTGTGCCTCTGGGTCATCTTGACCCTGAGATAAAATAAAGGTAAAAAACAATTAAATTAATAAATTGAAAAAACAAGGCCTTGGTTCCCATTAAAATTAAGAAGTTTGTTTTTTAACCAATTTGAAACCAACATGAAATCTTACTCATCATTTGTGCAAACATTTATTTCCTTTTAAAAAACTTGTGGCAACATTTACTTTTCATAATAGTGTACCTAACAAAACAGTGGTTGAGAATGGGCTCTCCACCAATATGTTTCAACCTGTCTGAAAGTGGTTGCCAGGCAACATGGACGACAGACCATGTTTTTAGTGAAATATAATGTTCAAAATCATGTTTTATGGATAAAGAAAATGTCCCTAATCCTATTCATTGATGTGGGGGTTTTTATGTCATTTACAACTTTTGGTTTATTGTAGAGTCGATCTTAAATTCAATTTTAAATTGGCATTAAAACATGCAATATACATTTTAACCACTGTGTTATGTCTGGGGTCAATGTGACCCAGAGGTAACACAAGGGTTAAGTATGATCTTTATAAGATCATGATGAAAAGAGGATCCTGTTATAATCAGGTTCTCAGGGTAATTTATATTTTCTCTGTGTGCAGGGATCCCAACAAACCGGTTCCTCAAGACACAAAGTTCATCCACACCAAGGCGAATCGCTTTGAAGAGGTCGCGTGGTCCAAGTACAACCCCCAGGACCAGCTGTACCTGCACATCGGCCTGAAGCCCCGTGTGAGGGACCACTACCGTGCCACCAAAGTGGCCTTCTGGAAACACCTCGTGCCCCACTTGTACAACCTTCACGACATGTTTCACTACACCTCCACCACCACCAAGGTGCCCCCTCCGGAGACCACTCAGAACACCCTGTCCACCAAAAGGCCCAACAGCAAAACGTCCTGGCCCCTAAACACCAAGCGACCTCCCATGTCCCCGGCCTATAACAGCGAAGACAAAGACACCTGGAGCGACGAGGAAGAGACGGGTCCTCTGGTGGTGGAGAACCCACGGGACTATTCCACAGAGCTCAGCGTCACCATCGCCGTCGGAGCATCGCTGTTGTTCCTCAACGTTCTGGCTTTCGCGGCTCTCTACTACCGCAAGGATAAGCGCCGGCAGGACTCCGGCCACGGGCAGCCGAGTCCGCAACGCCAGACCACCTCCAATGACATTGGTCACCACGCGCCCGAGGAGGAGATCATGTCCCTGCAGATGAACCAGACGCACCACGAGTGCGAGGCCGGGAACAGCAACGAGGGGGCCCTTCGTTTAGCGTCCCTCCCAGACTACACACTCACCCTACGTCGATCCCCCGACGACATCCCCCTCATGACGCCGAACACTATAACCATGATCCCAAATTCTTTGGTGGGCATGCCCAACCTGCACCCTTACAACACCTTCACTACCGGCTTCAACTCCACCGGCCTGCCGCACTCCCACTCCACCACCCGCGTATAGCTTTAAGGAGGCCGGGGGCTGCAGGATGAGACGAACGAGGGAGGAAGGGAGGGAGGCAGCGGCTGGAGGAGGAAGAGCAGAGGGATGAACGAGCGGAGAAGAGGATTGTGTTTTATAAATATCACAGCGTGGGGGAGGGGAAGGGAAGGGCAGGAGTTGGATTAAAACGTGACGAGATTTATCAAGACTTTTACTATGAGAAGAGTTGCTGAGTGCTCTCTTTGGATGTCATGTTGTGCAGAGCTGCCAAAATCAAAACTGCTTCCCGTCTCCTCATCTGAGACGGACTCTTTTTGCTGTCTTTTTTTCTAAAGTAATCATTTTAAAAGCCTTTTTAAGCAGATTTAGGAGATACTGAAAATGTTTTTTTTTTCTTGAATTCATCAAAAAAAAACTATCAGAAGTGCTTTTCATTTCCCCCTCCCTTCCTCCAACAGGAGACAATGGCCTGTTCATCAACATTTGCTTCTTTAGTTTATTTTGAGTTTCAATGCCTTATAAAGTCTTTTTTTTTTCTACTCCCTGAAACTATTCCATGCCAAGTGTGTTACAAGCTGAAGAGACTCAGAGAAGAGAGACTGATCCAGGATAGGAAGCCGGAAGATGTGCAGAGATTTGAAGCCCATTTTGGGGATTTTTTTTTTTTTCTTGTTGTGGAACAACAGCTGAACAATAAATGGTTTATGAGTTCTTTGTTTTTGGCCTTGGACAACTCCTGTCAGGAGATGAAGTGTGGAGATAAATACATTGTTACTGTGATTGTTTTGTTATGAAAAAAAGTGCATATTTTACATTCAGTTTCTTTGCTATCTGATATTATCTCCACAAACGTGCGCACACGCTGCCGTGTGCATGAGAACTCGACACTGGTGGAACGTTTCAAAAAGGGTAAAAAAACGAGTGAATACGTATGGATGAATGTGTTTGTGCACCATTTTTGTTTGTTTTCTGGGTTTGATTTTTTTATTTTTTAATTGTAGATTGTATAATGTGATTCTGGAGCTGAAGATTCTACTCATGATGATTTTTTGGTTCATCACATGTAGTGTTTCCTGCCGTGTGTCTGTCTTTGCAAAATAGCACTTTTGTTATTTTTCAAAAGTTCTATATGTCTAATTTTGCTTAAAGATTATAAATAAATATATTATTTTACGTGTAAGAGAAGAAAAAAATAGCTTAAAGACTCAACTGAACTAACTGACATGATTTCCCTCGACAAAGAGCTGAATAAATCCGTCAATTTGACTCCATTTCCTGAATATATATATATATAAATATGGGCGTACATACATATATGTATAGGGCTTCTATAGAGATATCACTTTCAAACAGAACCGAAGGAATCACTGTTTACATCGACTGACCAACACCAACTGTTTCTCAAATTGTGTTGTCATAAAGAAACATGCCAAGAATGCTCTCGGTGTCTTTGTAAGAGCTCTATATGTATATTTATGTATAGAATATTTAATATTTATTTATGTATACCAGATGCATACATGCTGATTGTGCCATGTACCAAAATTAAAACTGTAAAAAAAAAAAAAAAAGATGAATATATGGTTTCACTAAACTTTCTTTTAAGTCCGACTTTTATTTTGTTAAAGTTATAAACAAAATATTCACAAAGGTCTCTCTCCTTTCTTTCTACAGCTTACTTCCTTCTTCTTTCTACTGTTTTGTTCCCTGTCAAACCTTTAAAGAATCCGACCAACAGCTTGGGTTCATATCTCTAAATTCTACACTATTTCAAGCTTCTGCAAAAGGAAGATTGTGAAACGGTTGCTTTCATGTACTCACAATTCATCCTTTTGTGTACGAGTCTTGGGGAAAAAAAATACACTGTTGTAAAAGGGGAAACTCGAAAACATTTTTTCACCTTTTGGTGAATGAGGTGATACAACATGACAGCTGATCCTTTGGTGCCAAACAGAGAATAAATAACTTAACAGTTTGTTCGCTGTCATGTCTGATTAATGATCATACAATTCTTCCTCGATTTAAACCAATTTAACTTTAATTGAAAGTTTTATTTATTCACATCCTACAAAAATGTGTTCAATCTATACAACATGGTGAGGCATTTCAAAATTTAGATCATCGAATACAAAAGTTTTGTTTCAAGTTTTTTTGTTATTGTTGAAAAAACTGAACTAAATACATGAATAAATATTAAAGGGTTATTATTATTATTATTATTATCCTCAGCCTTTGACACAGTTGATTACCAGATCCTGCTGAGAAGACTGAGAGATGAAGTGGAACTGTCTGGGTCTGTGTTACAGTGGTGACCTGCTGTATTAGGAGAACTTACATTTCCCTGGTCCTTAAAAATCTGACTACTAAATCCTTCAAGAAACATATTTTTTAGACATTTTTATTTGTGCAGGTTTTTCTCTGATTTTCGGGGACTCCTGTGTTTGTCTTATGTGTCTTGGCCTTTTTAAGTATATATTTTAACTGTGTATTGTTTTCGATTGTTATAGCGCTTTATGACCTTGGTCAAGAAAAACGCTTTAATAATAACCTTTACTTACTTACGTACCATTTTATTATTCTCTTCCATATTCCAATGCCTATAGTAATTCTCATTAAAAAAAATGTGTCCACTTTGCTATTTAACAGAAGAGGATTAGGACCAGTAAAGAAATTAAACGCATAATTCTCTATTAATCGCACATTATTCTCAGAATTATGACTTTAGAGTGATGATTGACTCAGTCTGAGAATATGAATTCTGTTATTTAATGTCACTTTCAAGTCAAAATTCTGAGAATCAAGAAATCAATATTTGGAAAGTGATTTTAAGATGCTTTTTTGGACAAAATTATCACTTTAAAGTCAGAATTGAGAAACTGCTTTTCACCCTTTTTTTTCTTCTATTAATTTTGATTTTAAAATGAGAAACAAGAGCTAAGTTTTAAGGTGCAAAGAGCTCTCCACAATTTAACAGTGTATGATTAAACGTCACGAGCTGTTTCATCAACCCTTGACTGCGAGACACATATGAATAGAAAACTAGTTTTCTAATGATATAGATGATTAAATTGTAAATACTATAATTTAAAAAGATGATAGCCAGTATTTTATGAAAATGAGTTTTTTTGATGGAGGTCACAGAAGCCAACGAAGTCTGGTCACAGCTCCTGCCGGGAGCCAACGAGGGTTATTTCAGGAAAAATGCTAGGAGACCGATCCATGTGAGTCAACATGTTTTTTTTTCTTAATCATCGTGTTTACGTTATTTTTGCTTGATTTTATCCCAATTTGTTTGTTTCATAACTTAAAGAGCCTTTTCGCCACATGTCTGAGAATCTCTCTCCTCCGTTTATGTTATCTTTTAACAGGTTTGTGCAGAGAAGAAACCGATTCAGTAACTGCATTCCTTCCATTTCAGTTCCTTTTACATAGCTGGTAAAGCTCCTCGATCTCCAGTCTCAGATATTATTTCTCGAATATTATATATACACTGACGTAATTAATGAACCATCACCTGTAATAGCAAAAGAAAGAAAATTAATTTCTCACCTGAAAGCACAGAGAACTACCTTCAAGTTGCGATGACAATATTTACCAGCAGGGGAGGAAAAAGATCACGGATAAGATTGACACTCTCGACTGGGGGTTCCAGCAATGACTGGATACTCCCTGCAGGGTTTGTGACGGCCACAGCAGCTCTGAAGAATAACCCGATCTTTAGAAAGGAGTGTTCCTCGCTACACACTTGGTGCTGAAATCGGCAGGTGTGAGATATAAATGGGCTTTTTTATCAGAAGAAAATGCTTGTTATTTTTTCACCAGTCAGTTTTATTCAACTTCCATTTATTATAATGTCAAGTTTTATACAAGTTCCCTGGCTATCATTCAAGTACACTTTGAATGATAGAGTATTTTTGTTTTATATGCACCGTACCAGTGAGGTTCATGGTTGGTGAGTCAGTGCCTCCTGGTTATTTCATATCTCATCAGCATTCTTCACACACGCATGTAAGCTACAGACAGAAATGAAAATGAGGGGATTTGCTCTGCAACCTCGATGTTGGCCAATGCAATTCCACAGTTCGTAAGAGTATAGAGAGGTGTGCAAAAACAGAGATTTCAGTGAAATATTAAGTTATTTTTTAAAGGCTTTTAATTCTGATACTTTGATTCCTTTATTACAGATAAAATAAAAATCCAAGAAACATCATTTGATTAATAGAAATATTTATAATAAGTCATACATCTTTTTTTTCTCACTTTTACTTATCATGAGGACGATTGTCTCACCCAACCACAATCAGTTATAATATATAATCATAACTATAATCAAACCATTTTCAACTGAAATCAAACAAAGTTCAACGGTAATAAAACATTTCTCAACAATAATCAAACTATTTTTAACTGAAATTAAACTATTTTCAACTGTATTTAAACAATTTTAACTATAATAAAACATTTTCAACCGAAATTTAAATTATTTTAAACTGTAATCAAAACATTTTTTTCAACTTTAATAAGTAAAATCCAGGTGTAATCCGACTATTTCCAACTACAATCCAAAAATGTTCAACTGTAATCATTTTTTTTGTTATGAACTATAATCCAACAAATTTAAAGTATAATCCAACAATTTTCAACTATTATCAAACAATTTTCGACTGAAATCAAACAATTTCTATAGTCAAACTATATTTCTGATCATATTTTTGAATCTCTTTATCTCACTGCAAATATCAGATGATTTTTTTATGAATTCAAATATGTACTGCTTTCTTCCAAAGAATTGCAGTTATTTCCTGTGAAACCATGATTCCTGTTGTCAAAACTGCTCATCATTTCCATCTACACTGTCCACTAAACCTCTAGTTAATCATTAACCATGACATTTCTCTAAGAAAATGTCATTCATCAGCCATCATTATTTCATCAATTGTCCTACGGTGAGGTTGGAATTCACCCGTACCTTCGGATATCATCCTGCAGTCTCACATTTGAGCAGGTTTTCACCACTAGATTTATTGTCATCCCTGAAGAACGAGCTTCACAAAACAGTAAAAAAAAAGTTGCTTGATCATGTTGAGTATTTCCAACTACAAAGTCGACAACAAATGTAGTTAGCAGCTCATCAAAATTGCAAATGCGTGAGCCACATTCTCAGCGTGCACGCCGGCGTCTGCCAGGCACGACTTGAGACTTCAGTGGGATTTTTCACTGAGGACTTTTTTTGTGTGTGTGTGGTTGGTGAAACATTTCCTTTTGGGATGGCTGTGAAGTTTGGGGAATTAGAAATAGAAGTGGACTAAAATAGATTGCCAAACTGTTTTTTAAGTGTCCTTGAAGAATACTTGGACACTGTTGGAGTGAGAGAACAGCAAAAAAAACTGTTAACTTTATCTTTGTTGAGGGAGGTTGACTTCACATCTTCATAGTTGTCACAGAATGCCAGACCCCCCCCCCTTCTTCCCAGCCAGGCCTAGCTTTATTGCTGAACCACTATTAAGCATTTTGTTGCCAAGACGTTTATAGTGCTTCTCAGCACCACGATTTTTTCAATTATGGTATTGAAGATTGGATTATTTTGTTGTTTGAAATGAACAACATAAAGCACTTTTCAGATTGGATTAGCTTCACTTCAGGTAGCATGACGTTACCGGGGCATGTGGGAAACCGAACTGCATTAGAGAGGTAAGTAAAACTACCACAACCAAGAGGGGTCATGATCAATCCCCTCTAGCACAACTTTATTCATCACAACAGATGTTGTTTTCAAATAATAAAGTATTTTTGTAAACAATAGAAAATAATGAGAAAATTAAGCACTGTGCCCAATTCTGTATCTCCTTGAAAACCCTCCTAGACTCTTGCGTTACAATGTTTATTCAAATTATTATTTCAACTTTGGTCAATTGGTCAAATTTTTTTTTTTTACTTCAGAAAACAACATTTTCAACATTTAGGCAACATTTTTTTGAGTTCATATGATCTGCCTGATATTAAACTATGGTTTAAAGACATTATTTCCCGATTTCGGTTACGTAGACTTTTCCCCCTTTTCTCAACTTTCTGTAGTCAAAATATGTGGAATTTTCACCTTTTTTTGAGGCTTCAGAAAACAACATTTTCAACATTTAGGCAACATTTATTTGCCTTCACATGATCCACATGATATTAAACTATGGTTTAAAGAGATTATTGCCCGATTTAGGAGACGTTGACTTTTCAACCGTTTTTCTACCATCTGTAATCAAAATGTGTGGAATATTCAACTTTTTTGAGGCTTCAGAAACCAAAAATTTCAACGTAAAGTCAACATTTATTTGTGTTCACATGGTTCGTCATCATACTTACGTTTTCTGACATTATTTTCCTTTTTTGGAGATGTTGTTTTTTGGCCTTATTTCTTAAGTTTGAGTGGTTAAAATAGATCGAATTCTACCTTTTTTGAGCCTTCAAAAAACAACATTTTACACATTTGGGCCACAATATTTTGCGCTCACATGGTGCGTCGGATATCATACTTAAGTTTACCGACATTATTATTAATTTTTGGAGATGTTGATTTTTGGCCTTTTTTTTTACAAGTTTGAGTGGTTAAAATAGGTCGAATTCTATCTTTTTTTTTTTGCCTTCAAAAAACAACAATTTAAAATATAGGCAACAATTTTTTGCGCTCACATGGTCCGTGTTATATCATACTTAAGTTTTCCGACATTATTTTACATACTCGGAGATGTTTTTTTGAGCCTTCAAAAAACAATAATTTAGACATTTGGGAAAAAAATGTTTTCACTTACATGGTCCGTCTGATATTGTTCATGTTGGACTCTATGTCGATCTCAAACTAGGGTAAACAGAGACCTTTTTACGACTTCTAAATCACCAATAGTCATTTTCACAACACATTACCTGCACTGAGGATGAATACTATGGGAGAATTATTCAAAATGACATCAAATTTTGTTTTATTACAGGTTTCATATCAAACAATTGTTCACAGATCTTCACAAATGTCACAAGTAACCGTCAGAGTGAATCTGCACGATGTGATGATTTCATCCTCGGCGAAGACTTGCGTGTAGTAGTGTCTGGTTCAAGTCATGGTTCGGGTGACGTCATGCTGACTTGCTGCTGCTCCTCAAATGCTCTGAAGATCCTTCAAAGCCTCACCAGTCAAGCCCATGTATCTTAAAAGAATAAGACAATAAGAATGAGGAACTGTACATGGACTACTTCTGTTCTTCACTTGCTAAATAAACTCTTACCTTGCTGTGATGCTGCTATGTGAGAAAACTCTTTCAGGGAATCACAACGACTTGACAGAGACCAGAGGTGGTTCATCTCCTTCTCAAGAATCTTTTCACTTCCTGCCGTCTCCTTACTGCCAAAACAACGTTGAATCCTCTTTGTCCCAAAGTCAAGAGAACCTGGAAAACATTGTATTAATTAAGTCGTATGATTCCGATCATTTGAACTGTAAAATCTATTGAAAAAGACTCTTCAGTCTGGTACCTACCAGCTTGACGGCACGACCAAGTGTTTCCAACAACAGAACCCAGAAAACTTTGGCCATAGGCGTCAGCGTCAGCATGTCAGTGCGTCCTGCCACAGAAATGTATTTATCATTATTACCAAACATGACTATTTTAATGACCAAAGTGTGTATGATGTAACCATCTCACCTGCTTTTGACATGCGTTTGGTGGTCACTGCTATTCCAGAGAGGGAGGAATTTACCTCTTCCACCTCCAATGGTTAGTCCAGAACCTATCTGATATGCAGCACTCCATCTCACCTAGAAAAGAACATTGAATAGCATTTTAGATTATTTACATGATGGGATGTTCTGTAGGTTTACAAGTTTGTGTTCACTATGCTTACAAATATTACTTACTCACTTACTTCTCATTTGAAATCATTTGGCAGGAACCACAGAGAGAAAGGTTTCATGTCAAGCAGGTCTGGAGTTCTAGGCAGTTCTTGCAGGTTACTTCCATGTAAAAACAAAACAAAAAGATACTAGTGCTCCTTTTAAATATAAATTAAGATTTTCATTACATGTTTAATTTTGCTGTGGATGTAGTTCACGGAACCTGTGATGTCATCATCCTTTGCCATGAAGACACCGTCAGAAATGGATTGTTCCTCGTTTGCTCCAGTTTGAAGAAGCCCGATCAGAAGGTCCCGGAGTTTCTACCACGCAGTCAATTTTCATCGTTCAAAGTTTGCCGGAGTTCTTGTAGAAACGCCTCTATTAAATCAGGAGTGAAGAAAGTTTGTAACATCACTGTGCTAGAACTTGCAAATTCAGACAAAGTATACAAGTACGACAGCCTCAAGAGCAAAGACTACCTCTGTCTGGTCATGTTCTGCGACCGGTGGATTTGTGTAGTAGAACTGTAATAGACTGTAGTAGAACCAAATGAAGGGTCACAAAGCGCTTAATCTTGAATATTAATCAAATAAATCGCCTACCATGACCTACCAATATAGCAAACTTTTTATTGGAATATCAATATATTTTCGTCCCTTCAAAATAACAAACAAAATAGCGAACTAGCTCTCGCGTTAACACACCTCAGAAAGTTACATTACAGGTAATGAAAGATTTTTCTGAGTCGACTTAAAGAAATAATTATATCTTACCTCAATAGACGAGTGACGCGCACCTTGTTCCGTCAAGTTACTGCAGAAGCGTGAGCACAAAATCTGACTCAATTTGACTTGACTTGACGAAACGCTTATCCGTGTGTCAACAAATGGGACGTCATATCCCGGGGTTTTGGAGGAAGTTGCGTGTATTATTAGCGTGTGTGACGTCACCTCTGCTGGATCTCGATTACTGTTGACAAACGTCACGTAGATCGCTCATAATCGCAGCTAAATAAAAAGAAAACATATGTCCATAAACGCAATCTCAATGAAAGGGTCTATTTTCATACAAAAGCGCACCACCTGATTATAAAGAGTATGAAGCAAAATAGCACATCCAGACTTTATTTTACTCTGTCATTAAACAATCTCAACATTGTGGATTGTAACACCTAAAAATATACAATATAGTCACTTTAACAGGACCTTTTAAGCATGTATTACTCCGCGAGAGCCTCTTGACTTGAACGGTCCAAGCTTCAAAATATACAATTGAAGCATTTTTTACCAATTTATGGTCGCCGTGTACCACCTCAAAGTGGTTAGAGGTCGGTAAGCACAATCGGGGGTAGAATCGAACTGTGGCAACAAAGAGTTGGGCGACGAAAATGTTACCCGGGCCATCTGAATCCGATGTTGGGGAGTTCTCTGTATATTAATGATTGACTTGTGATGGCTAAAACCGATGTTTCTGTCCCCCTATACCGTCACCCTAGTGACGGCTGGGGGCATTGCACGGCGTTGGACGGTATGACGCCTCAGGTGTGAGGACGTATTGGTGTACCTTCCGTTCATTCTATTTTAAATTTTGAAACGCAAATTTAAAAAAACAATTTCGGGCCTTCATTTTTGGAAACAAAAATTGAAAATCCAATTTAATGGCACCTTTTCAAAAAAGCAATACGTTTTCTGGGAAAGCTCTTGAATTTATTTTTATAAAAATGATGAGAAAAAAATATATAATTATATATCGCTAGAAATAACTTGGTTAACAACTTGTGGTGAGAAAGAGTACTTCAGTTCTACATCTGTTTTCTCTGCACTTTGTCGATCGATCAGCAGCGACGATTCTCACTGAAACATTTGAGACGTTGACTGGAAGGATTGATCGTGTGTAAGAAATATTTATCTAAAGTTTATGTTGGTGATATGCTGAGGAGCAACAACTCTTTGTATTGGAACCGTCAGATATGATTGACAGTGCTTCGATCGCGAGTCCTCTAATCAACACACATTTATAACAACCGTGAAATGATGTGCACGTGAAGGTAATCCCTGTTCTTGTCAAGTTGTTAACAATGAACCGCAGCAGGTATAGAGCTGAGAGTGAGTATAAATACTATATGATTCTGGAGACGTACATGTGTATAGTGGTCTTTAAGAGACAATGAGAACAAACGGCTCATCTTTTGGCAGATTTTAAAAAGTTTCCCCTTTTTTTTTTAATGTGGGATCAATATACATTGTGTTGAACATTTAGGCAACATTTTTTTGCATGCACATCATCCACCTGATCTTAAACTATGGTTTAAACACATTATTGCCCGATTTCAGAGACGTTGACTTTCCAGCCTTTTTTCACCCCCGGGGTCAAGAGAAATGTCGAATTTTCAACTTTTTTTTAAGGCTTCAGAAAACAACATTTTCAACATTTAGGCAACATTTATTTGCCTTCACATGATCCGCCTGATGATAAACTATGGTTTAAAGACATTATTGCCCGATTTCAGAGACGGTGATTTTCCAGCCTTTTTTCACCCCCGGGGTCAAGAGAAATGTCGAATTTTCAACTTTTTTTGAGGCTTCAGAAAATAACATTTTCAACATTTAGGCAACATTTATTTGCCTTCACATGATCCGCCTGATGATAAACTATGGTTTAAAGACATTGTTGCCCGATTTCAGAGACGTTGATTTTCAATCCTTTTTTCACCCCCGGGGTCAAGAGAAATGTTGAATTTTCAACTTTTTTTGAGGCTTCAGAAAACAACATTTTCAACATTTAGGCAACATTTATTTGCCTTCACATGATCCGCCTGATGATAAACTATGGTTTAAAGACATTATTGCCCGATTTCAGAGACGGTGATTTTCCAGCCTTTTTTCACCCCCGGGGTCAAGAGAAATGTCGAATTTTCAACTTTTTTTGAGGCTTCAGAAAACAACATTTTCAACATTTAGGCAACATTTATTTGCCTTCACATGATCCGCCTGATGATAAACTATGGTTTAAAGACATTGTTGCCCGATTTCAGAGACGTTGATTTTCAATCCTTTTTTCACCCCCGGGGTCAAGAGAAATGTTGAATTTTCAACTTTTTTTGAGGCTTCAGAAAACAACATTTTCAACATTTAGGCAACATTTATTTGCCTTCACATGATCCGCCTGATGATAAACTATGGTTTAAAGACATTATTGCCCGATTTCAGAGACATTGATTTTCCAGCCTTTTTTCACCCCCGGGGTCAAGAGAAATGTCGAATTTTCAACTTTTTTTGAGGCTTCAGAAAACAACATTTTCAACATTTAGGCAACATTTATTTGCCTTCACATGATCCGCCTGATGATAAACTATGGTTTAAAGACATTATTGCCCGATTTCAGAGACGTTGATTTTCCAGCCATTTTTTCACCCCAGGGGTCAACAAATGTCAAATTGTCAACTTTCTTTGAAACTTCAGAAAACAACATTTTCGACATTTAGGCAACATTTATTTGCCTTCACATGATCCGCCTGATGATAAACTATGGTTTAAAGACATTATTGCCCGATTTCAGAGACGTTGATTTTCCAGCCATTTTTTCACCCCAGGGGTCAACAAATGTCAAATTGTCAACTTTCTTTGAAACTTCAGAAAACAACATTTTCGACATTTAGGCAACATTTATTTGCCTTCACATGATTCGCCTGATGATAAACTATGGTTTAAAGACATTATTGCCCAATTTCAGAGACGTTGATTTTCCAACTTTTTTTCACCCCCGGGGTCAAGAGAAATGTCGAATTTTCAACTTTTTTCGAGGCTTCAGAAAACAACATTTTCGACATTTAGGCAACATTTATTTGCCTTCACATGATCCGCCTGATGATAAACTATGGTTTAAAGACATTATTACCCGATTTCAGAGACGTTGATTTTCCAGCCTTTTTTCACCCCCGTTGATTTTCCAGCCTTTTTTCACCTCCGGGGTCAACAAATGTCGAATTTTCAACTTTTTTTGAGGCTTCAGAAAACAACATTTTCAACATTTAGGCAACATTTATTTGCCTTCACATGATCCGCCTGATGATAAACTATGGTTTAAAGACATTATTGCCCGATTTCAGAGACGTTCATTTTCCAGCCTTTTTTCCACCCCCGGGGTCAACAAATGTCGAATTTTCAACTTTTTTTGAGGCTTCAGAAAACAACATTTTCAACATTTAGGCAACATTTATTTGCCTTCACATGATCCGCCTGATGATAAACTATGGTTTAAAGACATTATTGCCCGATTTCAGAGACGTTCATTTTCCAGCCTTTTTTCCACCCCCGGGGTCAAGAGAAATGTCGAATTTTCAACTTTTTTTGAGGCTTCAGAAAACAACATTTTCGACATTTAGGCAACATTTATTTGCCTTCACATGATCCGCCTGATGATAAACTATGGTTTAAAGACATTATTGCCCGATTTCAGAGACGTTGATTTTCCAGACTTTTTTCATCCCCGGGGTCAAGAGAAATGTCGAATTTTCAACTTTTTTTGAGGCTTAGGAAACAACATTTTCGACATTTAGGCAACATTTATTTGCCTTCACATGATCCACCTGATGATAAACTATGGATTAAAGACATTATTGCCCGATTTCAGAGACGTAGATTTTCCAACTTTTTTTCACCCCCGGGGTCAAGAGAAATGTCGAATTTTCAACTTTTTTTGAGGCTTCAGAAAACAACATTTTCGACATTTAGGCAACATTTATTTGCCTTCACATGATCCACCTGATGATAAACTATGGTTTAAAGACATTATTGCCCGATTTCAGAGACGTTGATTTTCCAACCTTTTTTCACCCCCGGGGTCAAGAGAAATGTCGAATTTTCAACTTTTTTTGAGGCTTAGGAAACAACATTTTCGACATTTAGGCAACATTTATTTGCCTTCACATAATCCGCCTGATGATAAACTATGGTTCAAAGACATTATTGCCCGATTTCAGAGACGTTGATATTCCAACTTTTTTTCACCCCCGGGGTCAAGAGAAATGTCGAATTTTCAACTTTTTTTGAGGCTTCAGAAAACATCATTTTCGACATTTAGGCAACATTTATTTGCCATCACATGATCCGCCTGATGATAAACTATGGTTTAAAGACATTATTGCCCGATTTCAGAGACGTAGATTTTCCAACTTTTTTTCACCCCCGGGGTCAAGAGAAATGTCAAATTTTCAACTTTTTTTGAGGCTTCAGAAAACAACATTTTCGACATTTAGGCAACATTTATTTGCCTTCACATGATCCGCCTGATGATAAACTATGGTTTAAAGACATTATTGCCCGATTTCAGAGACGTTGATTTTCCAACTTTTTTTCACCCCCGGGGTCAAGAGAAATGTCGAATTTTCAACTTTTTTTGAGGCTTCAGAAAACAACATTTTCGACATTTAGGCAACATTTATTTGCCTTCACATGATCCGCCTGATGATAAACTATGGTTTAAAGACATTATTGCCTGATTTCAGAGACATTGATTTTCCAGCCTTTTTTCACCCCCGGGGTCAAGAGAAATGTCGAATTTTCAACTTTTTTTGAGGCTTCAGAAAACAAAATTTTCGACATTTAGGCAACATTTATTTGCCTTCACATGATCCGCCTGATGATAAACTATGGTTTAAAGACATTATTGCCCGATTTCAGAGACGTTGATTTTCCAACCTTTTTTCACCCCCGGGGTCAAGAGAAATGTCGAATTTTCAACTTTTTTTGAGGCTTCAGAAAACAACATTTTCAACATTTAGGCAACATTTATTTGCCTTCACATGATCCGCCTGATGATAAACTATAGTTAAAAGACATTATTGCCCGACTTCAGAGACGTTGATTTTCCAGCCTTTTTTCACCCCCGGGGTCAAGAGAAATGTCGAATTTTCAACTTTTTTTGAGGCTTCAGAAAACAACATTTTCGACATTTAGGCAACATTTATTTGCCTTCACATGATCCGCCTGATGATAAACTATGGTTTAAAGACATTATTGCCCGATTTCAGAGACGTTGATTTTCCAGCCTTTTTTCCACCCCCGGGGTCAACAAATGTCGAATTTTCAACTTTTTTTGAGGCTTCAGAAAACAACATTTTCGACATTTAGGCAACATTTATTTGCCTTCACATGATCCGCCTGATGATAAACTATGGTTTAAATACATTATTGCCCGATTTCAGAGACGTTGATTTTCCAACCTTTTTTCACCCCCGGGGTCAAGAGAAATGTCGAATTTTCAACTTTTTTTGAGGCTTCAGAAAACAACATTTTCGACATTTAGGCAACATTTATTTGCCTTCACATGATCCGCCTGATGATAAACTATGGTTTAAAGACATTATTGCCCGATTTCAGAGACGTTGATTTTCCAACCTTTTTTCCACCCAACAAATGTCGAATTTTCAACTTTTTTTGAGGCTTCAGAAAACAACATTTTCGACATTTAGGCAACATTTATTTGCCTTCACATGATCCGCCTGATGATGAACTATGGTTTAAAGACATTATTGCCCGATTTCAGAGACGTTCATTTTCCAGCCTTTTTTCCACCCCCGGGGTCAACAAATGTGGAATTTTCAACTTTTTTTGAGGCTTCAGAAAACAACATTTTCGACATTTAGGCAACATTTATTTGCCTTCACATGATCCGCCTGATGATAAACTATGGTTTAAATACATTATTGCCCGATTTCAGAGACGTTGATTTTCCAACCTTTTTTCACCCCCGGGGTCAAGAGAAATGTCGAATTTTCAACTTTTTTTGAGGCTTCAGAAAACAAAATTTTCGACATTTAGGCAACATTTATTTGCCTTCATATGATCCGCCTGATGATAAACTATGGTTTAAAGACATTATTGCCCGAATTCAGAGACGTTCATTTTCCAGCCTTTTTTCACCCCCGGGGTCAACAAATGTCGAATTTTCAACTTTTTTTGAGGCTTCAGAAAACAACATTTTCGACATTTAGGCAACATTTATTTGCCTTCACATGATCCGCCTGATGATAAACTATGGTTTAAAGACATTATTGCCCGATTTCAGAGACGTTGATTTTCCAACCTTTTTTCACCCCCGGGGTCAAGAGAAATGTCGGATTTTCAACTTTTTTTGAGGCTTCAGAAAACAACATTTTCGACATTTAGGCAACATTTATTTGCCTTCATATGATCCACCTGATGATAAACTATGGTTTAAAGACATTATTGCCCGATTTCAGAGATGTTCATTTTCCAGCCTTTTTTCCACCCCCGGGGTCAACAAATGTCGAATTTTCAACTTTTTTTGAGGCTTCAGAAAACAACATTTTCGACATTTAGGCAACATTTATTTGCCTTCATATGATCCGCCTGATGATAAACTATGGTTTAAAGACATTATTGCCCGATTTCAGAGACGTTCATTTTCCAGCCTTTTTTCCACCCCCGGGGTCAACAAATGTCGAATTTTCAACTTTTTTTGAGGCTTCAGAAAACAACATTTTCGACATTTAGGCAACATTTATTTGCCTTCATATGATCCGCCTGATGATAAACTATGGTTTAAAGACATTATTGCCCGATTTCAGAGACGTTGATTTTCCAACCTTTTTCCGCCCCCGGGGTCAACAAATGTCGAATTTTCAACTTTTTTTGAGGCTTCAGAAAACAACATTTTCGACATTTAGGCAACATTTATTTGCCTTCATATGATCCGCCTGATGATAAACTATGGTTTAAAGACATTATTGCCCGATTTCAGAGACGTTCATTTTCCAGCCTTTTTTCCACCCCCGGGGTCAACAAATGTCGAATTTTCAACTTTTTTTGAGGCTTCAGAAAACAACATTTTCGACATTTAGGCAACATTTATTTGCCTTCACATGATCCGCCTGATGATAAACTATGGTTTAAAGACATTATTGCCCGATTTCAGAGACGTTGATTTTCCAACCTTTTTCCGCCCCCGGGGTCAACAAATGTCGAATTTTCAACTTTTTTTGAGGCTTCAGAAAACATCATTTTCGACATTTAGGCAACATTTATTTGCCATCACATGATCCGCCTGATGATAAACTATGGTTTAAAGACATTATTGCCCGATTTCAGAGACGTAGATTTTCCAACTTTTTTTCACCCCCGGGGTCAAGAGAAATGTCAAATTTTCAACTTTTTTTGAGGCTTCAGAAAACAACATTTTCGACATTTAGGCAACATTTATTTGCCTTCACATGATCCGCCTGATGATAAACTATGGTTTAAAGACATTATTGCCCGATTTCAGAGACGTTGATTTTCCAACTTTTTTTCACCCCCGGGGTCAAGAGAAATGTCGAATTTTCAACTTTTTTTGAGGCTTCAGAAAACAACATTTTCGACATTTAGGCAACATTTATTTGCCTTCACATGATCCGCCTGATGATAAACTATGGTTTAAAGACATTATTGCCTGATTTCAGAGACATTGATTTTCCAGCCTTTTTTCACCCCCGGGGTCAAGAGAAATGTCGAATTTTCAACTTTTTTTGAGGCTTCAGAAAACAAAATTTTCGACATTTAGGCAACATTTATTTGCCTTCACATGATCCGCCTGATGATAAACTATGGTTTAAAGACATTATTGCCCGATTTCAGAGACGTTGATTTTCCAACCTTTTTTCACCCCCGGGGTCAAGAGAAATGTCGAATTTTCAACTTTTTTTGAGGCTTCAGAAAACAACATTTTCAACATTTAGGCAACATTTATTTGCCTTCACATGATCCGCCTGATGATAAACTATAGTTAAAAGACATTATTGCCCGACTTCAGAGACGTTGATTTTCCAGCCTTTTTTCACCCCCGGGGTCAAGAGAAATGTCGAATTTTCAACTTTTTTTGAGGCTTCAGAAAACAACATTTTCGACATTTAGGCAACATTTATTTGCCTTCACATGATCCGCCTGATGATAAACTATGGTTTAAAGACATTATTGCCCGATTTCAGAGACGTTGATTTTCCAGCCTTTTTTCCACCCCCGGGGTCAACAAATGTCGAATTTTCAACTTTTTTTGAGGCTTCAGAAAACAACATTTTCGACATTTAGGCAACATTTATTTGCCTTCACATGATCCGCCTGATGATAAACTATGGTTTAAATACATTATTGCCCGATTTCAGAGACGTTGATTTTCCAACCTTTTTTCACCCCCGGGGTCAAGAGAAATGTCGAATTTTCAACTTTTTTTGAGGCTTCAGAAAACAACATTTTCGACATTTAGGCAACATTTATTTGCCTTCACATGATCCGCCTGATGATAAACTATGGTTTAAAGACATTATTGCCCGATTTCAGAGACGTTGATTTTCCAACCTTTTTTCCACCCAACAAATGTCGAATTTTCAACTTTTTTTGAGGCTTCAGAAAACAACATTTTCGACATTTAGGCAACATTTATTTGCCTTCACATGATCCGCCTGATGATGAACTATGGTTTAAAGACATTATTGCCCGATTTCAGAGACGTTCATTTTCCAGCCTTTTTTCCACCCCCGGGGTCAACAAATGTGGAATTTTCAACTTTTTTTGAGGCTTCAGAAAACAACATTTTCGACATTTAGGCAACATTTATTTGCCTTCACATGATCCGCCTGATGATAAACTATGGTTTAAATACATTATTGCCCGATTTCAGAGACGTTGATTTTCCAACCTTTTTTCACCCCCGGGGTCAAGAGAAATGTCGAATTTTCAACTTTTTTTGAGGCTTCAGAAAACAAAATTTTCGACATTTAGGCAACATTTATTTGCCTTCATATGATCCGCCTGATGATAAACTATGGTTTAAAGACATTATTGCCCGAATTCAGAGACGTTCATTTTCCAGCCTTTTTTCACCCCCGGGGTCAACAAATGTCGAATTTTCAACTTTTTTTGAGGCTTCAGAAAACAACATTTTCGACATTTAGGCAACATTTATTTGCCTTCACATGATCCGCCTGATGATAAACTATGGTTTAAAGACATTATTGCCCGATTTCAGAGACGTTGATTTTCCAACCTTTTTTCACCCCCGGGGTCAAGAGAAATGTCGGATTTTCAACTTTTTTTGAGGCTTCAGAAAACAACATTTTCGACATTTAGGCAACATTTATTTGCCTTCATATGATCCACCTGATGATAAACTATGGTTTAAAGACATTATTGCCCGATTTCAGAGATGTTCATTTTCCAGCCTTTTTTCCACCCCCGGGGTCAACAAATGTCGAATTTTCAACTTTTTTTGAGGCTTCAGAAAACAACATTTTCGACATTTAGGCAACATTTATTTGCCTTCATATGATCCGCCTGATGATAAACTATGGTTTAAAGACATTATTGCCCGATTTCAGAGACGTTCATTTTCCAGCCTTTTTTCCACCCCCGGGGTCAACAAATGTCGAATTTTCAACTTTTTTTGAGGCTTCAGAAAACAACATTTTCGACATTTAGGCAACATTTATTTGCCTTCATATGATCCGCCTGATGATAAACTATGGTTTAAAGACATTATTGCCCGATTTCAGAGACGTTGATTTTCCAACCTTTTTCCGCCCCCGGGGTCAACAAATGTCGAATTTTCAACTTTTTTTGAGGCTTCAGAAAACAACATTTTCGACATTTAGGCAACATTTATTTGCCTTCATATGATCCGCCTGATGATAAACTATGGTTTAAAGACATTATTGCCCGATTTCAGAGACGTTCATTTTCCAGCCTTTTTTCCACCCCCGGGGTCAACAAATGTCGAATTTTCAACTTTTTTTGAGGCTTCAGAAAACAACATTTTCGACATTTAGGCAACATTTATTTGCCTTCACATGATCCGCCTGATGATAAACTATGGTTTAAAGACATTATTGCCCGATTTCAGAGACGTTGATTTTCCAACCTTTTTCCGCCCCCGGGGTCAACAAATGTCGAATTTTCAACTTTTTTTGAGGCTTCAGAAAACATCATTTTCGACATTTAGGCAACATTTATTTGCCATCACATGATCCGCCTGATGATAAACTATGGTTTAAAGACATTATTGCCCGATTTCAGAGACGTAGATTTTCCAACTTTTTTTCACCCCCGGGGTCAAGAGAAATGTCAAATTTTCAACTTTTTTTGAGGCTTCAGAAAACAACATTTTCGACATTTAGGCAACATTTATTTGCCTTCACATGATCCGCCTGATGATAAACTATGGTTTAAAGACATTATTGCCCGATTTCAGAGACGTTGATTTTCCAACTTTTTTTCACCCCCGGGGTCAAGAGAAATGTCGAATTTTCAACTTTTTTTGAGGCTTCAGAAAACAACATTTTCGACATTTAGGCAACATTTATTTGCCTTCACATGATCCGCCTGATGATAAACTATGGTTTAAAGACATTATTGCCTGATTTCAGAGACATTGATTTTCCAGCCTTTTTTCACCCCCGGGGTCAAGAGAAATGTCGAATTTTCAACTTTTTTTGAGGCTTCAGAAAACAAAATTTTCGACATTTAGGCAACATTTATTTGCCTTCACATGATCCGCCTGATGATAAACTATGGTTTAAAGACATTATTGCCCGATTTCAGAGACGTTGATTTTCCAACCTTTTTTCACCCCCGGGGTCAAGAGAAATGTCGAATTTTCAACTTTTTTTGAGGCTTCAGAAAACAACATTTTCAACATTTAGGCAACATTTATTTGCCTTCACATGATCCGCCTGATGATAAACTATAGTTAAAAGACATTATTGCCCGACTTCAGAGACGTTGATTTTCCAGCCTTTTTTCACCCCCGGGGTCAAGAGAAATGTCGAATTTTCAACTTTTTTTGAGGCTTCAGAAAACAACATTTTCGACATTTAGGCAACATTTATTTGCCTTCACATGATCCGCCTGATGATAAACTATGGTTTAAAGACATTATTGCCCGATTTCAGAGACGTTGATTTTCCAGCCTTTTTTCCACCCCCGGGGTCAACAAATGTCGAATTTTCAACTTTTTTTGAGGCTTCAGAAAACAACATTTTCGACATTTAGGCAACATTTATTTGCCTTCACATGATCCGCCTGATGATAAACTATGGTTTAAATACATTATTGCCCGATTTCAGAGACGTTGATTTTCCAACCTTTTTTCACCCCCGGGGTCAAGAGAAATGTCGAATTTTCAACTTTTTTTGAGGCTTCAGAAAACAACATTTTCGACATTTAGGCAACATTTATTTGCCTTCACATGATCCGCCTGATGATAAACTATGGTTTAAAGACATTATTGCCCGATTTCAGAGACGTTGATTTTCCAACCTTTTTTCCACCCAACAAATGTCGAATTTTCAACTTTTTTTGAGGCTTCAGAAAACAACATTTTCGACATTTAGGCAACATTTATTTGCCTTCACATGATCCGCCTGATGATGAACTATGGTTTAAAGACATTATTGCCCGATTTCAGAGACGTTCATTTTCCAGCCTTTTTTCCACCCCCGGGGTCAACAAATGTGGAATTTTCAACTTTTTTTGAGGCTTCAGAAAACAACATTTTCGACATTTAGGCAACATTTATTTGCCTTCACATGATCCGCCTGATGATAAACTATGGTTTAAATACATTATTGCCCGATTTCAGAGACGTTGATTTTCCAACCTTTTTTCACCCCCGGGGTCAAGAGAAATGTCGAATTTTCAACTTTTTTTGAGGCTTCAGAAAACAAAATTTTCGACATTTAGGCAACATTTATTTGCCTTCATATGATCCGCCTGATGATAAACTATGGTTTAAAGACATTATTGCCCGAATTCAGAGACGTTCATTTTCCAGCCTTTTTTCACCCCCGGGGTCAACAAATGTCGAATTTTCAACTTTTTTTGAGGCTTCAGAAAACAACATTTTCGACATTTAGGCAACATTTATTTGCCTTCACATGATCCGCCTGATGATAAACTATGGTTTAAAGACATTATTGCCCGATTTCAGAGACGTTGATTTTCCAACCTTTTTTCACCCCCGGGGTCAAGAGAAATGTCGGATTTTCAACTTTTTTTGAGGCTTCAGAAAACAACATTTTCGACATTTAGGCAACATTTATTTGCCTTCATATGATCCACCTGATGATAAACTATGGTTTAAAGACATTATTGCCCGATTTCAGAGATGTTCATTTTCCAGCCTTTTTTCCACCCCCGGGGTCAACAAATGTCGAATTTTCAACTTTTTTTGAGGCTTCAGAAAACAACATTTTCGACATTTAGGCAACATTTATTTGCCTTCATATGATCCGCCTGATGATAAACTATGGTTTAAAGACATTATTGCCCGATTTCAGAGACGTTCATTTTCCAGCCTTTTTTCCACCCCCGGGGTCAACAAATGTCGAATTTTCAACTTTTTTTGAGGCTTCAGAAAACAACATTTTCGACATTTAGGCAACATTTATTTGCCTTCATATGATCCGCCTGATGATAAACTATGGTTTCAAGACATTATTGCCCGATTTCAGAGACGTTGATTTTCCAACCTTTTTCCGCCCCCGGGGTCAACAAATGTCGAATTTTCAACTTTTTTTGAGGCTTCAGAAAACAACATTTTCGACATTTAGGCAACATTTATTTGCCTTCATATGATCCGCCTGATGATAAACTATGGTTTAAAGACATTATTGCCCGATTTCAGAGACGTTCATTTTCCAGCCTTTTTTCCACCCCCGGGGTCAACAAATGTCGAATTTTCAACTTTTTTTGAGGCTTCAGAAAACAACATTTTCGACATTTAGGCAACATTTATTTGCCTTCACATGATCCGCCTGATGATAAACTATGGTTTAAAGACATTATTGCCCGATTTCAGAGACGTTGATTTTCCAACCTTTTTCCGCCCCCGGGGTCAACAAATGTCGAATTTTCAACTTTTTTTGAGGCTTCAGAAAACAACATTTTCGACATTTAGGCAACATTGATTTGCCTTCACATGATCCGCCTGATGATAAACTATGGTTTAAAGACATTATTGCCCGATTTCAGAGACGTTGATTTTCCAACCTTTTTTCCACCCCCGGGGTCAACAAATGTCGAATTTTCAACTTTTTTTGAGGCTTCAGAAAACAACATTTTCGACATTTAGGCAACATTTATTTGCCTTCACATGATCCGCCTGATGATGAACTATGGTTTAAAGACATTATTGCCCGATTTCAGAGACGTTGATTTTCCAACCTTTTTTCACCCCCGGGGTCAAGAGAAATGTCGAATTTTCAACTTTTTTTGAGGCTTCAGAAAACAACATTTTCGACATTTAGGCAACATTTATTTGCCTTCACATGATCCGCCTGATGATAAACTATTGTTTAAAGACATTATTGCCCGATTTCAGAGACGTTCATTTTCCAGCCTTTTTTCCACCCCCGGGGTCAACAAATGTCGAATTTTCAACTTTTTTTGAGGCTTCAGAAAACAACATTTTCGACATTTAGGCAACATTTATTTGCCTTCACATGATCCGCCTGATGATAAACTATGGTTTAAAGACATTATTGCCCGATTTCAGAGACGTTCATTTTCCAGCCTTTTTTCCACCCCCGGGGTCAACAAATGTGGAATTTTCAACTTTTTTTGAGGCTTCAGAAAACAACATTTTCGACATTTAGGCAACATTTATTTGCCTTCACATGATCCGCCTGATGATAAACTATGGTTTAAATACATTATTGCCCGATTTCAGAGACGTTGATTTTCCAACCTTTTTTCACCCCCGGGGTCAAGAGAAATGTGGAATTTTCAACTTTTTTTGAGGCTTCAGAAAACAAAATTTTCGACATTTAGGCAACATTTATTTGCCTTCATATGATCCGCCTGATGATAAACTATGGTTTAAAGACATTATTGCCCGAATTCAGAGACGTTCATTTTCCAGCCTTTTTTCCACCCCCGGGGTCAACAAATGTCGAATTTTCAACTTTTTTTGAGGCTTCAGAAAACAACATTTTCGACATTTAGGCAACATTTATTTGCCTTCATATGATCCGCCTGATGATAAACTATGGTTTAAAGACATTATTGCCCGATTTCAGAGACGTAGATTTTCCAACTTTTTTTCACCCCCGGGGTCAAGAGAAATGTCAAATTTTCAACTTTTTTTGAGGCTTCAGAAAACAACATTTTCGACATTTAGGCAACATTTATTTGCCTTCACATGATCCGCCTGATGATAAACTATGGTTTAAAGACATTATTGCCCGATTTCAGAGACGTTGATTTTCCAACTTTTTTTCACCCCCGGGGTCAAGAGAAATGTTGAATTTTCAACTTTTTTTGAGGCTTCAGAAAACAACATTTTCAACATTTAGGCAACATTTATTTGCCTTCACATGATCCGCCTGATGATAAACTATGGTTTAAAGACATTATTGCCCGATTTCAGAGACGGTGATTTTCCAGCCTTTTTTCACCCCCGGGGTCAAGAGAAATGTCGAATTTTCAACTTTTTTTGAGGCTTCAGAAAACAACATTTTCAACATTTAGGCAACATTTATTTGCCTTCACATGATCCGCCTGATGATAAACTATGGTTTAAAGACATTGTTGCCCGATTTCAGAGACGTTGATTTTCAATCCTTTTTTCACCCCCGGGGTCAAGAGAAATGTTGAATTTTCAACTTTTTTTGAGGCTTCAGAAAACAACATTTTCAACATTTAGGCAACATTTATTTGCCTTCACATGATCCGCCTGATGATAAACTATGGTTTAAAGACATTATTGCCCGATTTCAGAGACATTGATTTTCCAGCCTTTTTTCACCCCCGGGGTCAAGAGAAATGTCGAATTTTCAACTTTTTTTGAGGCTTCAGAAAACAACATTTTCAACATTTAGGCAACATTTATTTGCCTTCACATGATCCGCCTGATGATAAACTATGGTTTAAAGACATTATTGCCCGATTTCAGAGACGTTGATTTTCCAGCCATTTTTTCACCCCAGGGGTCAACAAATGTCAAATTGTCAACTTTCTTTGAAACTTCAGAAAACAACATTTTCGACATTTAGGCAACATTTATTTGCCTTCACATGATCGGCCTGATGATAAACTATGGTTTAAAGACATTATTGCCCAATTTTAGAGACGTTGATTTTCCAACTTTTTTTCACCCCCGGGGTCAAGAGAAATGTCGAATTTTCAACTTTTTTCGAGGCTTCAGAAAACAACATTTTCGACATTTAGGCAACATTTATTTGCCTTCACATGATCCGCCTGATGATAAACTATGGTTTAAAGACATTATTACCCGATTTCAGAGACGTTGATTTTCCAGCCTTTTTTCACCCCCGTTGATTTTCCAGCCTTTTTTCACCTCCGGGGTCAACAAATGTCGAATTTTCAACTTTTTTTGAGGCTTCAGAAAACAACATTTTCAACATTTAGGCAACATTTATTTGCCTTCACATGATCCGCCTGATGATAAACTATGGTTTAAAGACATTATTGCCCGATTTCAGAGACGTTCATTTTCCAGCCTTTTTTCCACCCCCGGGGTCAACAAATGTCGAATTTTCAACTTTTTTTGAGGCTTCAGAAAACAACATTTTCAACATTTAGGCAACATTTATTTGCCTTCACATGATCCGCCTGATGATAAACTATGGTTTAAAGACATTATTGCCCGATTTCAGAGACGTTCATTTTCCAGCCTTTTTTCCACCCCCGGGGTCAAGAGAAATGTCGAATTTTCAACTTTTTTTGAGGCTTCAGAAAACAACATTTTCGACATTTAGGCAACATTTATTTGCCTTCACATGATCCGCCTGATGATAAACTATGGTTTAAAGACATTATTGCCCGATTTCAGAGACGTTGATTTTCCAGACTTTTTTCATCCCCGGGGTCAAGAGAAATGTCGAATTTTCAACTTTTTTTGAGGCTTAGGAAACAACATTTTCGACATTTAGGCAACATTTATTTGCCTTCACATGATCCACCTGATGATAAACTATGGATTAAAGACATTATTGCCCGATTTCAGAGACGTAGATTTTCCAACTTTTTTTCACCCCCGGGGTCAAGAGAAATGTCGAATTTTCAACTTTTTTTGAGGCTTCAGAAAACAACATTTTCGACATTTAGGCAACATTTATTTGCCTTCACATGATCCACCTGATGATAAACTATGGTTTAAAGACATTATTGCCCGATTTCAGAGACGTTGATTTTCCAACCTTTTTTCACCCCCGGGGTCAAGAGAAATGTCGAATTTTCAACTTTTTTTGAGGCTTAGGAAACAACATTTTCGACATTTAGGCAACATTTATTTGCCTTCACATGATCCGCCTGATGATAAACTATGGTTCAAAGACATTATTGCCCGATTTCAGAGACGTTGATATTCCAACTTTTTTTCACCCCCGGGGTCAAGAGAAATGTCGAATTTTCAACTTTTTTTGAGGCTTCAGAAAACATCATTTTCGACATTTAGGCAACATTTATTTGCCATCACATGATCCGCCTGATGATAAACTATGGTTTAAAGACATTATTGCCCGATTTCAGAGACGTAGACTTTCCAACTTTTTTTCACCCCCGGGGTCAAGAGAAATGTCAAATTTTCAACTTTTTTTGAGGCTTCAGAAAACAACATTTTCGACATTTAGGCAACATTTATGTGCCTTCACATGATCCGCCTGATGATAAACTATGGTTTAAAGACATTATTGCCCGATTTCAGAGACGTTGATTTTCCAACTTTTTTTCACCCCCGGGGTCAAGAGAAATGTCGAATTTTCAACTTTTTTTGAGGCTTCAGAAAACAACATTTTCGACATTTAGGCAACATTTATTTGCCTTCACATGATCCGCCTGATGATAAACTATGGTTTAAAGACATTATTGCCTGATTTCAGAGACATTGATTTTCCAGCCTTTTTTCACCCCCGGGGTCAAGAGAAATGTCGAATTTTCAACTTTTTTTGAGGCTTCAGAAAACAAAATTTTCGACATTTAGGCAACATTTATTTGCCTTCACATGATCCGCCTGATGATAAACTATGGTTTAAAGACATTATTGCCCGATTTCAGAGACGTTGATTTTCCAACCTTTTTTCACCCCCGGGGTCAAGAGAAATGTCGAATTTTCAACTTTTTTTGAGGCTTCAGAAAACAACATTTTCAACATTTAGGCAACATTTATTTGCCTTCACATGATCCGCCTGATGATAAACTATAGTTAAAAGACATTATTGCCCGACTTCAGAGACGTTGATTTTCCAGCCTTTTTTCACCCCCGGGGTCAAGAGAAATGTCGAATTTTCAACTTTTTTTGAGGCTTCAGAAAACAACATTTTCGACATTTAGGCAACATTTATTTGCCTTCACATGATCCGCCTGATGATAAACTATGGTTTAAAGACATTATTGCCCGATTTCAGAGACGTTGATTTTCCAGCCTTTTTTCCACCCCCGGGGTCAACAAATGTCGAATTTTCAACTTTTTTTGAGGCTTCAGAAAACAACATTTTCGACATTTAGGCAACATTTATTTGCCTTCACATGATCCGCCTGATGATAAACTATGGTTTAAATACATTATTGCCCGATTTCAGAGACGTTGATTTTCAAACCTTTTTTCACCCCCGGGGTCAAGAGAAATGTCGAATTTTCAACTTTTTTTGAGGCTTCAGAAAACAACATTTTCGACATTTAGGCAACATTTATTTGCCTTCACATGATCCGCCTGATGATAAACTATGGTTTAAAGACATTATTGCCCGATTTCAGAGACGTTAATTTTCCAGCCTTTTTTCCACCCCCGGGGTCAACAAATGTCGAATTTTCAACTTTTTTTGAGGCTTCAGAAAACAACATTTTCGACATTTAGGCAACATTTATTTGCCTTCACATGATCCGCCTGATGATAAACTATGGTTTAAAGACATTAATGCCCGATTTCAGAGACGTTGATTTTCCAACTTTTTTTCACCCCCGGGGTCAAGAGAAATGTCGAATTTTCAACTTTTTTTGAGGCTTCAGAAAACAACATTTTCAACATTTAGGCAACATTTATTTGCCTTCACATGATCCGCCTGATGATAAACTATGGTTTAAAGACATTATTGCCCGATTTCAGAGTCGTTGATTTTCCAACTTTTTTTCACCCCCGGGGTCAAGAGAAATGTCGAATTTTCAACTTTTTTTGAGACTTCAGAAAACAACATTTTCAACATTTAGGCAACATTTATTTGCCTTCACATGATCCGCCTGATGATAAACTATGGTTTAAAGACATTATTGCCCGATTTCAGAGACGTTGATTTTCCAACCTTTTTTCCACCCAACAAATGTCGAATTTTCAACTTTTTTTGAGGCTTCAGAAAACAACATTTTCGACATTTAGGCAACATTTATTTGCCTTCACATGATCCGCCTGATGATAAACTATGGTTTAAAGACATTATTGCCCGATTTCAGAGACGTTGATTTTTCAGCCCTTTTTCACCCCCGGGGTCAACAAATGTCGAATTTTCAACTTTTTTTGAGGCTTCAGAAAACAACATTTTCGACATTTAGGCAACATTTATTTGCCTTCACATGATCCGCCTGATGATAAACTATGGTTTAAAGACATTATTGCCCGATTTCAGAGACGTTGATTTTCCAACTTTTTTTCACCCCCGGGGTCAAGAGAAATGTCGAATTTTCAACTTTTTTTGAGGCTTCAGAAAACAACATTTTCGACATTTAGGCAACATTTATTTGCCTTCACATGATCCGCCTGATGATAAACTATGGTTTAAAGACATTATTGCCCGATTTCAGAGACGTTCATTTTCCAGCCTTTTTTCCACCCCCGGGGTCAACAAATGTGGAATTTTCAACTTTTTTTGAGGCTTCAGAAAACAACATTTTCGACATTTAGGCAACATTTATTTGCCTTCACATGATCCGCCTGATGATAAACTATGGTTTAAATACATTATTGCCCGATTTCAGAGACGTTGATTTTCCAACCTTTTTTCACCCCCGGGGTCAAGAGAAATGTCGAATTTTCAACTTTTTTTGAGGCTTCAGAAAACAAAATTTTCGACATTTAGGCAACATTTATTTGCCTTCATATGATCCGCCTGATGATAAACTATGGTTTAAAGACATTATTGCCCGAATTCAGAGACGTTCATTTTCCAGCCTTTTTTCACCCCCGGGGTCAACAAATGTCGAATTTTCAACTTTTTTTGAGGCTTCAGAAAACAACATTTTCGACATTTAGGCAACATTTATTTGCCTTCACATGATCCGCCTGATGATAAACTATGGTTTAAAGACATTATTGCCCGATTTCAGAGATGTTCATTTTCCAGCCTTTTTTCCACCCCCGGGGTCAACAAATGTCGAATTTTCAACTTTTTTTGAGGCTTCAGAAAACAACATTTTCGACATTTAGGCAACATTTATTTGCCTTCATATGATCCGCCTGATGATAAACTATGGTTTAAAGACATTATTGCCCGATTTCAGAGACGTTCATTTTCCAGCCTTTTTTCCACCCCCGGGGTCAACAAATGTCGAATTTTCAACTTTTTTTGAGGCTTCAGAAAACAACATTTTCGACATTTAGGCAACATTTATTTGCCTTCATATGATCCGCCTGATGATAAACTATGGTTTAAAGACATTATTGCCCGATTTCAGAGACGTTGATTTTCCAACCTTTTTCCGCCCCCGGGGTCAACAAATGTCGAATTTTCAACTTTTTTTGAGGCTTCAGAAAACAACATTTTCGACATTTAGGCAACATTTATTTGCCTTCATATGATCCGCCTGATGATAAACTATGGTTTAAAGACATTATTGCCCGATTTCAGAGACGTTCATTTTCCAGCCTTTTTTCCACCCCCGGGGTCAACAAATGTCGAATTTTCAACTTTTTTTGAGGCTTCAGAAAACAACATTTTCGACATTTAGGCAACATTTATTTGCCTTCACATGATCCGCCTGATGATAAACTATGGTTTAAAGACATTATTGCCCGATTTCAGAGACGTTGATTTTCCAACCTTTTTCCGCCCCCGGGGTCAACAAATGTCGAATTTTCAACTTTTTTTGAGGCTTCAGAAAACAACATTTTCGACATTTAGGCAACATTGATTTGCCTTCACATGATCCGCCTGATGATAAACTATGGTTTAAAGACATTATTGCCCGATTTCAGAGACGTTGATTTTCCAACCTTTTTTCCACCCCCGGGGTCAACAAATGTCGAATTTTCAACTTTTTTTGAGGCTTCAGAAAACAACATTTTCGACATTTAGGCAACATTTATTTGCCTTCACATGATCCGCCTGATGATGAACTATGGTTTAAAGACATTATTGCCCGATTTCAGAGACGTTGATTTTCCAACCTTTTTTCACCCCCGGGGTCTAGAGAAATGTCGAATTTTCAACTTTTTTTGAGGCTTCAGAAAACAACATTTTCGACATTTAGGCAACATTTATTTGCCTTCACATGATCCGCCTGATGATAAACTATTGTTTAAAGACATTATTGCCCGATTTCAGAGACGTTCATTTTCCAGCCTTTTTTCCACCCCCGGGGTCAACAAATGTCGAATTTTCAACTTTTTTTGAGGCTTCAGAAAACAACATTTTCGACATTTAGGCAACATTTATTTGCCTTCACATGATCCGCCTGATGATAAACTATGGTTTAAAGACATTATTGCCCGATTTCAGAGACGTTCATTTTCCAGCCTTTTTTCCACCCCCGGGGTCAACAAATGTGGAATTTTCAACTTTTTTTGAGGCTTCAGAAAACAACATTTTCGACATTTAGGCAACATTTATTTGCCTTCACATGATCCGCCTGATGATAAACTATGGTTTAAATACATTATTGCCCGATTTCAGAGACGTTGATTTTCCAACCTTTTTTCACCCCCGGGGTCAAGAGAAATGTCGAATTTTCAACTTTTTTTGAGGCTTCAGAAAACAAAATTTTCGACATTTAGGCAACATTTATTTGCCTTCATATGATCCGCCTGATGATAAACTATGGTTTAAAGACATTATTGCCCGAATTCAGAGACGTTCATTTTCCAGCCTTTTTTCACCCCCGGGGTCAACAAATGTCGAATTTTCAACTTTTTTTGAGGCTTCAGAAAACAACATTTTCGACATTTAGGCAACATTTATTTGCCTTCACATGATCCGCCTGATGATAAACTATGGTTTAAAGACATTATTGCCCGATTTCAGAGACGTTGATTTTCCAACCTTTTTTCACCCCCGGGGTCAAGAGAAATGTCGGATTTTCAACTTTTTTTGAGGCTTCAGAAAACAACATTTTCGACATTTAGGCAACATTTATTTGCCTTCATATGATCCGCCTGATGATAAACTATGGTTTAAAGACATTATTGCCCGATTTCAGAGACGTTCATTTTCCAGCCTTTTTTCCACCCCCGGGGTCAACAAATGTCGAATTTTCAACTTTTTTTGAGGCTTCAGAAAACAACATTTTCGACATTTAGGCAACATTTATTTGCCTTCATATGATCCGCCTGATGATAAACTATGGTTTAAAGACATTATTGCCCGATTTCAGAGACGTAGATTTTCCAACTTTTTTTCACCCCCGGGGTCAAGAGAAATGTCAAATTTTCAACTTTTTTTGAGGATTCAGAAAACAACATTTTCGACATTTAGGCAACATTTATTTGCCTTCACATGATCCGCCTGATGATAAACTATGGTTTAAAGACATTATTGCCCGATTTCAGAGACGTTGATTTTCCAACTTTTTTTCACCCCCGGGGTCAAGAGAAATGTTGAATTTTCAACTTTTTTTGAGGCTTCAGAAAACAACATTTTCAACATTTAGGCAACATTTATTTGCCTTCACATGATCCGCCTGATGATAAACTATGGTTTAAAGACATTATTGCCCGATTTCAGAGACGGTGATTTTCCAGCCTTTTTTCACCCCCGGGGTCAAGAGAAATGTCGAATTTTCAACTTTTTTTGAGGCTTCAGAAAACAACATTTTCAACATTTAGGCAACATTTATTTGCCTTCACATGATCCGCCTGATGATAAACTATGGTTTAAAGACATTATTGCCCGATTTCAGAGACATTGATTTTCCAGCCTTTTTTCACCCCCGGGGTCAAGAGAAATGTCGAATTTTCAACTTTTTTTGAGGCTTCAGAAAACAACATTTTCAACATTTAGGCAACATTTATTTGCCTTCACATGATCCGCCTGATGATAAACTATGGTTTAAAGACATTATTGCCCGATTTCAGAGACGTTGATTTTCCAGCCATTTTTTCACCCCAGGGGTCAACAAATGTCAAATTGTCAACTTTCTTTGAAACTTCAGAAAACAACATTTTCGACATTTAGGCAACATTTATTTGCCTTCACATGATCCGCCTGATGATAAACTATGGTTTAAAGACATTATTGCCCGATTTCAGAGACGTTGATTTTCCAGCCATTTTTTCACCCCAGGGGTCAACAAATGTCAAATTGTCAACTTTCTTTTAAACTTCAGAAAACAACATTTTCGACATTTAGGCAACATTTATTTGCCTTCACATGATCCGCCTGATGATAAACTATGGTTTAAAGACATTATTGCCCAATTTCAGAGACGTTGATTTTCCAACTTTTTTTCACCCCCGGGGTCAAGAGAAATGTCGAATTTTCAACTTTTTTCGAGGCTTCAGAAAACAACATTTTCGACATTTAGGCAACATTTATTTGCCTTCACATGATCCGCCTGATGATAAACTATGGTTTAAAGACATTATTGCCCGATTTCAGAGACGTTCATTTTCCAGCCTTTTTTCCACCCCCGGGGTCAACAAATGTCGAATTTTCAACTTTTTTTGAGGCTTCAGAAAACAACATTTTCAACATTTAGGCAACATTTATTTGCCTTCACATGATCCGCCTGATGATAAACTATGGTTTAAAGACATTATTGCCCGATTTCAGAGACGTTCATTTTCCAGCCTTTTTTCCACCCCCGGGGTCAAGAGAAATGTCGAATTTTCAACTTTTTTTGAGGCTTCAGAAAACAACATTTTCGACATTTAGGCAACATTTATTTGCCTTCACATGATCCGCCTGATGATAAACTATGTTTTAAAGACATTATTGCCCGATTTCAGAGACGTTGATTTTCCAGACTTTTTTCATCCCCGGGGTCAAGAGAAATGTCGAATTTTCAACTTTTTTTGAGGCTTAGGAAACAACATTTTCGACATTTAGGCAACATTTATTTGCCTTCACATGATCCACCTGATGATAAACTATGGATTAAAGACATTATTGCCCGATTTCAGAGACGTAGATTTTCCAACTTTTTTTCACCCCCGGGGTCAAGAGAAATGTCGAATTTTCAACTTTTTTTGAGGCTTCAGAAAACAACATTTTCGACATTTAGGCAACATTTATTTGCCTTCACATGATCCACCTGATGATAAACTATGGTTTAAAGACATTATTGCCCGATTTCAGAGACGTTGATTTTCCAACCTTTTTTCACCCCCGGGGTCAAGAGAAATGTCGAATTTTCAACTTTTTTTGAGGCTTAGGAAACAACATTTTCGACATTTAGGCAACATTTATTTGCCTTCATATGATCCGCCTGATGATAAACTATGGTTCAAAGACATTATTGCCCGATTTCAGAGACGTTGATATTCCAACTTTTTTTCACCCCCGGGGTCAAGAGAAATGTCGAATTTTCAACTTTTTTTGAGGCTTCAGAAAACATCATTTTCGACATTTAGGCAACATTTATTTGCCATCACATGATCCGCCTGATGATAAACTATGGTTTAAAGACATTATTGCCCGATTTCAGAGACGTAGATTTTCCAACTTTTTTTCACCCCCGGGGTCAAGAGAAATGTCAAATTTTCAACTTTTTTTGAGGCTTCAGAAAACAACATTTTCGACATTTAGGCAACATTTATTTGCCTTCACATGATCCGCCTGATGATAAACTATGGTTTAAAGACATTATTGCCCGATTTCAGAGACGTTGATTTTCCAACTTTTTTTCACCCCCGGGGTCAAGAGAAATGTCGAATTTTCAACTTTTTTTGAGGCTTCAGAAAACAACATTTTCGACATTTAGGCAACATTTATTTGCCTTCACATGATCCGCCTGATGATAAACTATGGTTTAAAGACATTATTGCCTGATTTCAGAGACATTGATTTTCCAGCCTTTTTTCACCCCCGGGGTCAAGAGAAATGTCGAATTTTCAACTTTTTTTGAGGCTTCAGAAAACAACATTTTCGACATTTAGGCAACATTTATTTGCCTTCACATGATCCGCCTGATGATAAACTATGGTTTAAAGACATTATTGCCCGATTTCAGAGACGTTGATTTTCCAGCCTTTTTTCACCCCCGGGGTCAAGAGAAATGTCGAATTTTCAACTTTTTTTGAGGCTTCAGAAAACAACATTTTCGACATTTAGGCAACATTTATTTGCCTTCACATGATCCGCCTGATGATAAACTATGGTTTAAAGACATTATTGCCCGATTTCAGAGACGTTCATTTTCCAGCCTTTTTTCCACCCCCGGGGTCAACAAATGTCGAATTTTCAACTTTTTTTGAGGCTTCAGAAAACAACATTTTCGACATTTA
Source organism: Callionymus lyra (assembly GCF_982586985.1). NCBI lineage: Eukaryota > Metazoa > Chordata > Actinopteri > Syngnathiformes > Callionymidae > Callionymus > Callionymus lyra. The sequence continues at coordinate 12,604,565 of NC_141826.1, forward strand.
GGCAACATTTATTTGCCTTCACATGATCCGCCTGATGATAAACTATGGTTTAAAGACATTATTGCCCGATTTCAGAGACGTTGATTTTCCAGCCTTTTTTCACCCCCGGGGTCAACAAATGTCGAATTTTCAACTTTTTTTGAGGCTTCAGAAAACAACATTTTCGACATTTAGGCAACATTTATTTGCCTTCACATGATCCGCCTGATGATAAACTATGGTTTAAAGACATTATTGCCCGATTTCAGAGACGTTGATTTTCCAGCCTTTTTTCCACCCCCGGGGTCAACAAATGTCGAATTTTCAACTTTTTTTGAGGCTTCAGAAAACAACATTTTCGACATTTAGGCAACATTTATTTGCCTTCACATGATCCGCCTGATGATAAACTATGGTTTAAAGACATTATTGCCCGATTTCAGAAACGTTGATTTTCCAACCTTTTTTCACCCCCGGGGTCAAGAGAAATTTCGAATTTTCAACTTTTTTTGAGGCTTCAGAAAACAACATTTTCGACATTTAGGCAACATTTATTTGCCTTCACATGATCCGCCTGATGATAAACTATGGTTTAAAGACATTATTGCCCGATTTCAGAGACGTTGATTTTCCAACCTTTTTTCACCCCCGGGGTCAAGAGAAATGTCGAATTTTCAACTTTTTTTGAGGCTTCAGAAAACAACATTTTCTACATTTAGGCAACATTTATTTGCCTTCACATGATCCGCCTGATGATAAACTATGGTTTAAAGACATTATTGCCCGATTTCAGAAACGTTGATTTTCCAACCTTTTTTCACCCCCGGGGTCAAGAGAAATTTCGAATTTTCAACTTTTTTTGAGGCTTCAGAAAACAACATTTTCGACATTTAGGCAACATTTATTTGCCTTCACATGATCCGCCTGATGATAAACTATGGTTTAAAGACATTATTGCCAGATTTCAGAGACGTTGATTTTCCAACTTTTTTTCACCCCCGGGGTCAAGAGAAATGTCGAATTTTCAACTTTTTTTGAGGCTTCAGAAAACAACATTTTCGACATTTAGGCAACATTTATTTGCCTTCACATGATCCGCCTGATGATAAACTATGGTTTAAAGACATTATTGCCCGATTTCAGAGACGTTGATTTTCCAACTTTTTTTCACCCCCGGGGTCAAGAGAAATGTCGAATTTTCAACTTTTTTTGAGGCTTCAGAAAACAACATTTTCGACATTTAGGCAACATTTATTTGCCTTCACATGATCCGCCTGATGATAAACTATGGTTTAAAGACATTATTGCCCGATTTCAGAGACGTTGATTTTCCAGCCTTTTTTCACCCCCGGGGTCAAGAGAAATGTCGAATTCTCAACTTTTTTTGAGGCTTCAGAAAACAACATTTTCGACATTAAGGCAACATTTATTTGCCTTCACATGATCCGCTTGATGATAAACTATGGTTTAAAGACATTATTGCCCGATTTCAGAGACGTTGATTTTCCAGCCTTTTTTCACCCCCGGGGTCAAGAGAAATGTCGAATTTTCAACTTTTTTTGAGGCTTCAGAAAACAACATTTTCGACATTTAGGCAACATTTATTTGCCTTCACATGATCCGCCTGATGATAAACTATGGTTTAAAGACATTATTGCCCGATTTCAGAGACGTTGATTTTCCAGCCTTTTTTCCACCCCCGGGGTCAACAAATGTCGAATTTTCAACTTTTTTTGAGGCTTCAGAAAACAACATTTTCGACATTTAGGCAACATTTATTTGCCTTCACATGATCCGCCTGATGATAAACTATGGTTTAAAGACATTATTGCCCGATTTCAGAGACTTTCATTTTCCAACTTTTTTTCACCCCCGGGGTCAAGAGAAATGTCGAATTTTCAACTTTTTTTGAGGCTTAGGAAAACAACATTTTCGACATTTAGGCAACATTTATTTGCCTTCACATGATCCGCCTGATGATAAACTATGGTTTAAAGACATTATTGCCAGATTTCAGAGACGTTGATTTTCCAGCCTTTTTTCACCCCCGGGGTCAAGAGAAATGTCGAATTTTCAACTTTTTTTGAGGCTTCAGAAAACAACATTTTCGACATTTAGGCAACATTTATTTGCCTTCACATGATCCGCCTGATGATAAACTATGGTTTAAAGACATTATTGCCCAATTTCAGAGACGTTGATTTTCCAACCTTTTTTCCACCCCCGGGGTCAACAAATGTCGAATTTTCAACTTTTTTTGAGGCTTCAGAAAACAACATTTTCGACATTTAGGCAACATTTATTTGCCTTCACATGACCCGCCTGATGATAAACTATGGTTTAAAGACATTATTGCCCGATTTCAGAGACATTGATTTTCCAACCTTTTTTCCACCCCCGGGGTCAACAAATGTCGAATTTTCAACTTTTTTTGAGGCTTCAGAAAACAACATTTTCGACATTTAGGCAACATTTATTTGCCTTCACATGATCTGCCTGATGATAAACTATGGTTTAAAGACATTATTGCCCGATTTTAGAGACGTTCATTTTCCAACCTTTTTTCACCCCCGGGGTCAAGAGAAATGTCGAATTTTCAACTTTTTTTGAGGCTTCAGAAAACAACATTTTCGACATTTAGGCAACATTTATTTGCCTTCACATGATCCGCCTGATGATAAACTATGGTTTAAAGACATTATTGCCCGATTTCAGAAACGTTGATTTTCCAACCTTTTTTCACCCCCGGGGTCAAGAGAAATTTCGAATTTTCAACTTTTTTTGAGGCTTCAGAAAACAACATTTTCGACATTTAGGCAACATTTATTTGCCTTCACATGATCCGCCTGATGATAAACTATGGTTTAAAGACATTATTGCCAGATTTCAGAGACGTTGATTTTCCAACTTTTTTTCACCCCCGGGGTCAAGAGAAATGTCGAATTTTCAACTTTTTTTGAGGCTTCAGAAAACAACATTTTCGACATTTAGGCAACATTTATTTGCCTTCACATGATCCGCCTGATGATAAACTATGGTTTAAAGACATTATTGCCCGATTTCAGAGACGTTGATTTTCCAACTTTTTTTCACCCCCGGGGTCAAGAGAAATGTCGAATTTTCAACTTTTTTTGAGGCTTCAGAAAACAACATTTTCGACATTTAGGCAACATTTATTTGCCTTCACATGATCCGCCTGATGATAAACTATGGTTTAAAGACATTATTGCCCGATTTCAGAGACGTTGATTTTCCAGCCTTTTTTCACCCCCGGGGTCAAGAGAAATGTCGAATTCTCAACTTTTTTTGAGGCTTCAGAAAACAACATTTTCGACATTAAGGCAACATTTATTTGCCTTCACATGATCCGCTTGATGATAAACTATGGTTTAAAGACATTATTGCCCGATTTCAGAGACGTTGATTTTCCAGCCTTTTTTCACCCCCGGGGTCAAGAGAAATGTCGAATTTTCAACTTTTTTTGAGGCTTCAGAAAACAACATTTTCGACATTTAGGCAACATTTATTTGCCTTCACATGATCCGCCTGATGATAAACTATGGTTTAAAGACATTATTGCCCGATTTCAGAGACGTTGATTTTCCAGCCTTTTTTCCACCCCCGGGGTCAACAAATGTCGAATTTTCAACTTTTTTTGAGGCTTCAGAAAACAACATTTTCGACATTTAGGCAACATTTATTTGCCTTCACATGATCCGCCTGATGATAAACTATGGTTTAAAGACATTATTGCCCGATTTCAGAGACTTTCATTTTCCAACTTTTTTTCACCCCCGGGGTCAAGAGAAATGTCGAATTTTCAACTTTTTTTGAGGCTTAGGAAAACAACATTTTCGACATTTAGGCAACATTTATTTGCCTTCACATGATCCGCCTGATGATAAACTATGGTTTAAAGACATTATTGCCTGATTTCAGAGACGTTCATTTTCCAGCCTTTTTTCCACCCCCGGGGTCAACAAATGTCGAATTTTCAACTTTTTTTGAGGCTTCAGAAAACAACATTTTCGACATTTAGGCAACATTTATTTGCCTTCACATGATCCGCCTGATGATAAACTATGGTTTAAAGACATTATTGCCAGATTTCAGAGACGTTGATTTTCCAGCCTTTTTTCACCCCCGGGGTCAAGAGAAATGTCGAATTTTCAACTTTTTTTGAGGCTTCAGAAAACAACATTTTCGACATTTAGGCAACATTTATTTGCCTTCACATGATCCGCCTGATGATAAACTATGGTTTAAAGACATTATTGCCCAATTTCAGAGACGTTGATTTTCCAACCTTTTTTCCACCCCCGGGGTCAACAAATGTCGAATTTTCAACTTTTTTTGAGGCTTCAGAAAACAACATTTTCGACATTTAGGCAACATTTATTTGCCTTCACATGACCCGCCTGATGATAAACTATGGTTTAAAGACATTATTGCCCGATTTCAGAGACATTGATTTTCCAACCTTTTTTCCACCCCCGGGGTCAACAAATGTCGAATTTTCAACTTTTTTTGAGGCTTCAGAAAACAACATTTTCGACATTTAGGCAACATTTATTTGCCTTCACATGATCTGCCTGATGATAAACTATGGTTTAAAGACATTATTGCCCGATTTTAGAGACGTTCATTTTCCAACCTTTTTTCACCCCCGGGGTCAAGAGAAATGTCGAATTTTCAACTTTTTTTGAGGCTTCAGAAAACAACATTTTCGACATTTAGGCAACATTTATTTGCCTTCACATGATCCGCCTGATGATAAACTATGGTTTAAAGACATTATTGCCCGATTTCAGAGACGTTGATTTTCCAGCCTTTTTTCCACCCCCGGGGTCAACAAATGTCGAATTTTCAACTTTTTTTGAGGCTTCAGAAAACAACATTTTCGACATTTAGGCAACATTTATTTGCCTTCACATGATCCGCCTGATGATAAACTATGGTTTAAAGACATTATTGCCCGATTTCAGAGACTTTCATTTTCCAACTTTTTTTCACCCCCGGGGTCAAGAGAAATGTCGAATTTTCAACTTTTTTTGAGGCTTAGGAAAACAACATTTTCGACATTTAGGCAACATTTATTTGCCTTCACATGATCCGCCTGATGATAAACTATGGTTTAAAGACATTATTGCCTGATTTCAGAGACGTTCATTTTCCAGCCTTTTTTCCACCCCCGGGGTCAACAAATGTCGAATTTTCAACTTTTTTTGAGGCTTCAGAAAACAACATTTTCGACATTTAGGCAACATTTATTTGCCTTCACATGATCCGCCTGATGATAAACTATGGTTTAAAGACATTATTGCCAGATTTCAGAGACGTTGATTTTCCAGCCTTTTTTCACCCCCGGGGTCAAGAGAAATGTCGAATTTTCAACTTTTTTTGAGGCTTCAGAAAACAACATTTTCGACATTTAGGCAACATTTATTTGCCTTCACATGATCCGCCTGATGATAAACTATGGTTTAAAGACATTATTGCCCAATTTCAGAGACGTTGATTTTCCAACCTTTTTTCCACCCCCGGGGTCAACAAATGTCGAATTTTCAACTTTTTTTGAGGCTTCAGAAAACAACATTTTCGACATTTAGGCAACATTTATTTGCCTTCACATGACCCGCCTGATGATAAACTATGGTTTAAAGACATTATTGCCCGATTTCAGAGACATTGATTTTCCAACCTTTTTTCCACCCCCGGGGTCAACAAATGTCGAATTTTCAACTTTTTTTGAGGCTTCAGAAAACAACATTTTCGACATTTAGGCAACATTTATTTGCCTTCACATGATCTGCCTGATGATAAACTATGGTTTAAAGACATTATTGCCCGATTTTAGAGACGTTCATTTTCCAACCTTTTTTCACCCCCGGGGTCAAGAGAAATGTCGAATTTTCAACTTTTTTTGAGGCTTCAGAAAACAACATTTTCGACATTTAGGCAACATTTATTTGCCTTCACATGATCCGCCTGATGATAAACTATGGTTTAAAGACATTATTGCCCGATTTCAGAAACGTTGATTTTCCAACCTTTTTTCACCCCCGGGGTCAAGAGAAATTTCGAATTTTCAACTTTTTTTGAGGCTTCAGAAAACAACATTTTCGACATTTAGGCAACATTTATTTGCCTTCACATGATCCGCCTGATGATAAACTATGGTTTAAAGACATTATTGCCAGATTTCAGAGACGTTGATTTTCCAACTTTTTTTCACCCCCGGGGTCAAGAGAAATGTCGAATTTTCAACTTTTTTTGAGGCTTCAGAAAACAACATTTTCGACATTTAGGCAACATTTATTTGCCTTCACATGATCCGCCTGATGATAAACTATGGTTTAAAGACATTATTGCCCGATTTCAGAGACGTTGATTTTCCAACTTTTTTTCACCCCCGGGGTCAAGAGAAATGTCGAATTTTCAACTTTTTTTGAGGCTTCAGAAAACAACATTTTCGACATTTAGGCAACATTTATTTGCCTTCACATGATCCGCCTGATGATAAACTATGGTTTAAAGACATTATTGCCCGATTTCAGAGACGTTGATTTTCCAGCCTTTTTTCACCCCCGGGGTCAAGAGAAATGTCGAATTCTCAACTTTTTTTGAGGCTTCAGAAAACAACATTTTCGACATTAAGGCAACATTTATTTGCCTTCACATGATCCGCTTGATGATAAACTATGGTTTAAAGACATTATTGCCCGATTTCAGAGACGTTGATTTTCCAGCCTTTTTTCACCCCCGGGGTCAAGAGAAATGTCGAATTTTCAACTTTTTTTGAGGCTTCAGAAAACAACATTTTCGACATTTAGGCAACATTTATTTGCCTTCACATGATCCGCCTGATGATAAACTATGGTTTAAAGACATTATTGCCCGATTTCAGAGACGTTGATTTTCCAGCCTTTTTTCCACCCCCGGGGTCAACAAATGTCGAATTTTCAACTTTTTTTGAGGCTTCAGAAAACAACATTTTCGACATTTAGGCAACATTTATTTGCCTTCACATGATCCGCCTGATGATAAACTATGGTTTAAAGACATTATTGCCCGATTTCAGAGACTTTCATTTTCCAACTTTTTTTCACCCCCGGGGTCAAGAGAAATGTCGAATTTTCAACTTTTTTTGAGGCTTAGGAAAACAACATTTTCGACATTTAGGCAACATTTATTTGCCTTCACATGATCCGCCTGATGATAAACTATGGTTTAAAGACATTATTGCCTGATTTCAGAGACGTTCATTTTCCAGCCTTTTTTCCACCCCCGGGGTCAACAAATGTCGAATTTTCAACTTTTTTTGAGGCTTCAGAAAACAACATTTTCGACATTTAGGCAACATTTATTTGCCTTCACATGATCCGCCTGATGATAAACTATGGTTTAAAGACATTATTGCCAGATTTCAGAGACGTTGATTTTCCAGCCTTTTTTCACCCCCGGGGTCAAGAGAAATGTCGAATTTTCAACTTTTTTTGAGGCTTCAGAAAACAACATTTTCGACATTTAGGCAACATTTATTTGCCTTCACATGATCCGCCTGATGATAAACTATGGTTTAAAGACATTATTGCCCAATTTCAGAGACGTTGATTTTCCAACCTTTTTTCCACCCCCGGGGTCAACAAATGTCGAATTTTCAACTTTTTTTGAGGCTTCAGAAAACAACATTTTCGACATTTAGGCAACATTTATTTGCCTTCACATGACCCGCCTGATGATAAACTATGGTTTAAAGACATTATTGCCCGATTTCAGAGACATTGATTTTCCAACCTTTTTTCCACCCCCGGGGTCAACAAATGTCGAATTTTCAACTTTTTTTGAGGCTTCAGAAAACAACATTTTCGACATTTAGGCAACATTTATTTGCCTTCACATGATCTGCCTGATGATAAACTATGGTTTAAAGACATTATTGCCCGATTTTAGAGACGTTCATTTTCCAACCTTTTTTCACCCCCGGGGTCAAGAGAAATGTCGAATTTTCAACTTTTTTTGAGGCTTCAGAAAACAACATTTTCGACATTTAGGCAACATTTATTTGCCTTCACATGATCCGCCTGATGATAAACTATGGTTTAAAGACATTATTGCCCGATTTCAGAGACGTTGATTTTCCAGCCTTTTTTCCACCCCCGGGGTCAACAAATGTCGAATTTTCAACCTTTTTTTGAGGCTTCAGAAAACAACATTTTCGACATTTAGGCAACATTTATTTGACTTCACATGATACGCCTGATGATAAACTATGGTTTAAAGACATTATTGCCCAATTTCAGAGACGTTGATTTTCCAACCTTTTTTCCACCCCCGGGGTCAACAAATGTCGAATTTTCAACTTTTTTTGAGGCTTCAGAATCAACATTTTCGACATTTAGGCAACATTTATTTGCCTTCACATGATCCGCCTGATGATAAACTATGGTTTAAAGACATTATTGCCCGATTTCAGAGACGTTGATTTTCCAGCCTTTTTTCACCCCCGGGGTCAACAAATGTCGAATTTTCAACTTTTTTTGAGGCTTCAGAAAACAACATTTTCGACATTTAGGCAACATTTATTTGCCTTCACATGATCCACCTGATGATAAACTATGGTTTAAAGACATTATTGCCCGATTTCAGAGACGTTCATTTTCCAGCCTTTTTTCCACCCCCGGGGTCAACAAATGTCGAATTTTCAACTTTTTTTGAGGCTTCAGAAAACAACATTTTCGACATTTAGGCAACATTTATTTGCCTTCACATGATCCGCCTGATGATAAACTATGGTTTAAAGACATTATTGCCCGATTTCAGAAACGTTGATTTTCCAACCTTTTTTCACCCCCGGGGTCAAGAGAAATTTCGAATTTTCAACTTTTTTTGAGGCTTCAGAAAACAACATTTTCGACATTTAGGCAACATTTATTTGCCTTCACATGATCCGCCTGATGATAAACTATGGTTTAAAGACATTATTGCCCGATTTCAGAGACGTTGATTTTCCAACCTTTTTTCACCCCCGGGGTCAACAAATGTCGAATTTTCAACTTTTTTTGAGGCTTCAGAAAACAACATTTTCGACATTTAGGCAACATTTATTTGCCTTCACATGATCCGCCTGATGATAAACTATGGTTTAAAGACATTATTGCCCAATTTCAGAGACGTTGATTTTCCAACCTTTTTTCCACCCCCGGGGTCAACAAATGTCGAATTTTCAACTTTTTTTGAGGCTTCAGAAAACAACATTTTCGACATTTAGGCAACATTTATTTGCCTTCACATGACCCGCCTGATGATAAACTATGGTTTAAAGACATTATTGCCCGATTTCAGAGACATTGATTTTCCAACCTTTTTTCCACCCCCGGGGTCAACAAATGTCGAATTTTCAACTTTTTTTGAGGCTTCAGAAAACAACATTTTCGACATTTAGGCAACATTTATTTGCCTTCACATGATCTGCCTGATGATAAACTATGGTTTAAAGACATTATTGCCCGATTTTAGAGACGTTCATTTTCCAACCTTTTTTCACCCCCGGGGTCAAGAGAAATGTCGAATTTTCAACTTTTTTTGAGGCTTCAGAAAACAACATTTTCGACATTTAGGCAACATTTATTTGCCTTCACATGATCCGCCTGATGATAAACTATGGTTTAAAGACATTATTGCCCGATTTCAGAGACGTTGATTTTCCAGCCTTTTTTCCACCCCCGGGGTCAACAAATGTCGAATTTTCAACCTTTTTTTGAGGCTTCAGAAAACAACATTTTCGACATTTAGGCAACATTTATTTGACTTCACATGATACGCCTGATGATAAACTATGGTTTAAAGACATTATTGCCCAATTTCAGAGACGTTGATTTTCCAACCTTTTTTCCACCCCCGGGGTCAACAAATGTCGAATTTTCAACTTTTTTTGAGGCTTCAGAATCAACATTTTCGACATTTAGGCAACATTTATTTGCCTTCACATGATCCGCCTGATGATAAACTATGGTTTAAAGACATTATTGCCCGATTTCAGAGACGTTGATTTTCCAACCTTTTTTCACCCCCGGGGTCAAGAGAAATGTCGAATTTTCAACTTTTTTTGAGGCTTCAGAAAACAACATTTTCTACATTTAGGCGACATTTATTTGCCTTTACATGATCCGCCTGATGATAAACTATGGTTTAAAGACATTATTGCCCGATTTCAGAAACGTTGATTTTCCAACCTTTTTTCACCCCCGGGGTCAAGAGAAATGTCGAATTTTCAACTTTTTTTGAGGCTTCAGAAAACAACATTTTCGACATTTAGGCAACATTTATTTTCCTTCACATGATCCGCCTGATGATAAACTATGGTTTAAAGACATTATTGCCCGATTTCAGAGACGTTGATTTTCCAGCCTTTTTTCACCCCCGGGGTCAAGAGAAATGTCGAATTTTCAACTTTTTTTGAGGCTTCAGAAAACAACATTTTCGACATTTAGGCAACATTTATTTGCCTTCACATGATCCGCCTGATGATAAACTATGGTTTAAAGACATTATTGCCCGATTTCAGAGACGTTCATTTTCCAGCCTTTTTTCACCCCCGGGGTCAACAAATGTCGAATTTTCAACTTTTTTTGAGGCTTCAGAAAACAACATTTTCGACATTTAGGCAACATTTATTTGCCTTCACATGATCCGCCTGATGATAAACTATGGTTTAAAGACATTATTGCCCGATTTCAGAGACGTTCATTTTCCAGCCTTTTTTCACCCCCGGGGTCAACAAATGTCGAATTTTCAACTTTTTTTGAGGCTTCAGAAAACAACATTTTCGACATTTAGGCAACATTTATTTGCCTTCACATGATCCGCCTGATGATAAACTATGGTTTAAAGACATTATTGCCCGATTTCAGAGACGTTCATTTTCCAGCCTTTTTTCCACCCCCGGGGTCAACAAATGTCGAATTTTCAACTTTTTTTGAGGCTTCAGAAAACAACATTTTCGACATTTAGGCAACATTTATTTGCCTTCACATGATCCGCCTGATGATAAACTATGGTTTAAAGACATTATTGCCCGATTTCAGAAACGTTGATTTTCCAACCTTTTTTCACCCCCGGGGTCAAGAGAAATTTCGAATTTTCAACTTTTTTTGAGGCTTCAGAAAACAACATTTTCGACATTTAGGCAACATTTATTTGCCTTCACATGATCCGCCTGATGATAAACTATGGTTTAAAGACATTATTGCCAGATTTCAGAGACGTTGATTTTCCAACTTTTTTTCACCCCCGGGGTCAAGAGAAATGTCGAATTTTCAACTTTTTTTGAGGCTTCAGAAAACAACATTTTCGACATTTAGGCAACATTTATTTTCCTTCACATGATCCGCCTGATGATAAACTATGGTTTAAAGACATTATTGCCCGATTTCAGAGACGTTGATTTTCCAGCCTTTTTTCACCCCCGGGGTCAAGAGAAATGTCGAATTTTCAACTTTTTTTGAGGCTTCAGAAAACAACATTTTCGACATTTAGGCAACATTTATTTGCCTTCACATGATCCGCCTGATGATAAACTATGGTTTAAAGACATTATTGCCCGATTTCAGAGACATTGATTTTCCAACCTTTTTTCCACCCCCGGGGTCAACAAATGTCGAATTTTCAACTTTTTTTGAGGCTTCAGAAAACAACATTTTCGACATTTAGGCAACATTTATTTGCCTTCACATGATCCGCCTGATGATAAACTATGGTTTAAAGACATTATTGCCCGATTTCAGAGACATTGATTTTCCAACCTTTTTTCCACCCCCGGGGTCAACAAATGTCGAATTTTCAACTTTTTTTGAGGCTTCAGAAAACAACATTTTCGACATTTAGGCAACATTTATTTGCCTTCACATGATCCGCCTGATGATAAACTATGGTTTAAAGACATTATTGCCCGATTTCAGAAACGTTGATTTTCCAACCTTTTTTCACCCCCGGGGTCAAGAGAAATTTCGAATTTTCAACTTTTTTTGAGGCTTCAGAAAACAACATTTTCGACATTTAGGCAACATTTATTTGCCTTCACATGATCCGCCTGATGATAAACTATGGTTTAAAGACATTATTGCCAGATTTCAGAGACGTTGATTTTCCAACTTTTTTTCACCCCCGGGGTCAAGAGAAATGTCGAATTTTCAACTTTTTTTGAGGCTTCAGAAAACAACATTTTCGACATTTAGGCAACATTTATTTTCCTTCACATGATCCGCCTGATGATAAACTATGGTTTAAAGACATTATTGCCCGATTTCAGAGACGTTGATTTTCCAGCCTTTTTTCACCCCCGGGGTCAAGAGAAATGTCGAATTTTCAACTTTTTTTGAGGCTTCAGAAAACAACATTTTCGACATTTAGGCAACATTTATTTGCCTTCACATGATCCGCCTGATGATAAACTATGGTTTAAAGACATTATTGCCCGATTTCAGAGACATTGATTTTCCAACCTTTTTTCCACCCCCGGGGTCAACAAATGTCGAATTTTCAACTTTTTTTGAGGCTTCAGAAAACAACATTTTCGACATTTAGGCAACATTTATTTGCCTTCACATGATCCGCCTGATGATAAACTATGGTTTAAAGACATTATTGCCAGATTTCAGAGACGTTGATTTTCCAACTTTTTTTCACCCCCGGGGTCAAGAGAAATGTCGAATTTTCAACTTTTTTTGAGGCTTCAGAAAACAACATTTTCGACATTTAGGCAACATTTATTTGCCTTCACATGATCCGCCTGATGATAAACTATGGTTTAAAGACATTATTGCCCGATTTCAGAGACGTTGATTTTCCAACTTTTTTTCACCCCCGGGGTCAAGAGAAATGTCGAATTTTCAACTTTTTTTGAGGCTTCAGAAAACAACATTTTCGACATTTAGGCAACATTTATTTGCCTTCACATGATCCGCCTGATGATAAACTATGGTTTAAAGACATTATTGCCCGATTTCAGAGACGTTGATTTTCCAACTTTTTTTCACCCCCGGGGTCAAGAGAAATGTCGAATTTTCAACTTTTTTTGAGGCTTCAGAAAACAACATTTTCGACATTTAGGCAACATTTATTTGCCTTCACATGATCCGCCTGATGATAAACTATGGTTTAAAGACATTATTGCCCGATTTCAGAGACGTTGATTTTCCAGCCTTTTTTCACCCCCGGGGTCAAGAGAAATGTCGAATTCTCAACTTTTTTTGAGGCTTCAGAAAACAACATTTTCGACATTAAGGGAACATTTATTTGCCTTCACATGATCCGCTTGATGATAAACTATGGTTTAAAGACATTATTGCCCGATTTCAGAGACGTTGATTTTCCAGCCTTTTTTCACCCCCGGGGTCAAGAGAAATGTCGAATTTTCAACTTTTTTTGAGGCTTCAGAAAACAACATTTTCGACATTTAGGCAACATTTATTTGCCTTCACATGATCCGCCTGATGATAAACTATGGTTTAAAGACATTATTGCCCGATTTCAGAGCCGTTGATTTTCCAACTTTTTTTCACCCCCGGGGTCAAGAGAAATGTCGAATTTTCAACTTTTTTTGAGGCTTCAGAAAACAACATTTTCGACATTTAGGCAACATTTATTTGCCTTCACATGATCCGCCTGATGATAAACTATGGTTTAAAGACATTATTGCCCGATTTCAGAGACGTTCATTTTCCAGCCTTTTTTCACCCCCGGGGTCAACAAATGTCGAATTTTCAACTTTTTTTGAGGCTTCAGAAAACAACATTTTCGACATTTAGGCAACATTTATTTGCCTTCACATGATCCGCCTGATGATAAACTATGGTTTAAAGACATTATTGCCCGATTTCAGAGACGTTCATTTTCCAGCCTTTTTTCCACCCCCGGGGTCAACAAATGTCGAATTTTCAACTTTTTTTGAGGCTTCAGAAAACAACATTTTCGACATTTAGGCAACATTTATTTGCCTTCACATGATCCGCCTGATGATAAACTATGGTTTAAAGACATTATTGCCCGATTTCAGAAACGTTGATTTTCCAACCTTTTTTCACCCCCGGGGTCAAGAGAAATTTCGAATTTTCAACTTTTTTTGAGGCTTCAGAAAACAACATTTTCGACATTTAGGCAACATTTATTTGCCTTCACATGATCCGCCTGATGATAAACTATGGTTTAAAGACATTATTGCCCGATTTCAGAGACGTTGATTTTCCAACCTTTTTTCACCCCCGGGGTCAAGAGAAATGTCGAATTTTCAACTTTTTTTGAGGCTTCAGAAAACAACATTTTCTACATTTAGGCAACATTTATTTGCCTTCACATGATCCGCCTGATGATAAACTATGGTTTAAAGACATTATTGCCCGATTTCAGAAACGTTGATTTTCCAACCTTTTTTCACCCCCGGGGTCAAGAGAAATTTCGAATTTTCAACTTTTTTTGAGGCTTCAGAAAACAACATTTTCGACATTTAGGCAACATTTATTTGCCTTCACATGATCCGCCTGATGATAAACTATGGTTTAAAGACATTATTGCCAGATTTCAGAGACGTTGATTTTCCAACTTTTTTTCACCCCCGGGGTCAAGAGAAATGTCGAATTTTCAACTTTTTTTGAGGCTTCAGAAAACAACATTTTCGACATTTAGGCAACATTTATTTTCCTTCACATGATCCGCCTGATGATAAACTATGGTTTAAAGACATTATTGCCCGATTTCAGAGACGTTGATTTTCCAGCCTTTTTTCACCCCCGGGGTCAAGAGAAATGTCGAATTTTCAACTTTTTTTGAGGCTTCAGAAAACAACATTTTCGACATTTAGGCAACATTTATTTGCCTTCACATGATCCGCCTGATGATAAACTATGGTTTAAAGACATTATTGCCCGATTTCAGAGACATTGATTTTCCAACCTTTTTTCCACCCCCGGGGTCAACAAATGTCGAATTTTCAACTTTTTTTGAGGCTTCAGAAAACAACATTTTCGACATTTAGGCAACATTTATTTGCCTTCACATGATCCGCCTGATGATAAACTATGGTTTAAAGACATTATTGCCCGATTTCAGAGACGTTCATTTTCCAGCCTTTTTTCCACCCCCGGGGTCAACAAATGTCGAATTTTCAACCTTTTTTTGAGGCTTCAGAAAACAACATTTTCGACATTTAGGCAACATTTATTTGCCTTCACATGATCCGCCTGATGATAAACTATGGTTTAAAGACATTATTGCCAGATTTCAGAGACGTTGATTTTCCAACTTTTTTTCACCCCCGGGGTCAAGAGAAATGTCGAATTTTCAACTTTTTTTGAGGCTTCAGAAAACAACATTTTCGACATTTAGGCAACATTTATTTGCCTTCACATGATCCGCCTGATGATAAACTATGGTTTAAAGACATTATTGCCCGATTTCAGAGACGTTGATTTTCCAACTTTTTTTCACCCCCGGGGTCAAGAGAAATGTCGAATTTTCAACTTTTTTTGAGGCTTCAGAAAACAACATTTTCGACATTTAGGCAACATTTATTTGCCTTCACATGATCCGCCTGATGATAAACTATGGTTTAAAGACATTATTGCCCGATTTCAGAGACGTTGATTTTCCAACTTTTTTTCACCCCCGGGGTCAAGAGAAATGTCGAATTTTCAACTTTTTTTGAGGCTTCAGAAAACAACATTTTCGACATTTAGGCAACATTTATTTGCCTTCACATGATCCGCCTGATGATAAACTATGGTTTAAAGACATTATTGCCCGATTTCAGAGACGTTGATTTTCCAGCCTTTTTTCACCCCCGGGGTCAAGAGAAATGTCGAATTCTCAACTTTTTTTGAGGCTTCAGAAAACAACATTTTCGACATTAAGGCAACATTTATTTGCCTTCACATGATCCGCTTGATGATAAACTATGGTTTAAAGACATTATTGCCCGATTTCAGAGACGTTGATTTTCCAGCCTTTTTTCACCCCCGGGGTCAAGAGAAATGTCGAATTTTCAACTTTTTTTGAGGCTTCAGAAAACAACATTTTCGACATTTAGGCAACATTTATTTGCCTTCACATGATCCGCCTGATGATAAACTATGGTTTAAAGACATTATTGCCCGATTTCAGAGACGTTGATTTTCCAGCCTTTTTTCACCCCCGGGGTCAAGAGAAATGTCGAATTTTCAACTTTTTTTGAGGCTTCAGAAAACAACATTTTCGACATTTAGGCAACATTTATTTGCCTTCACATGATCCGCCTGATGATAAACTATGGTTTAAAGACATTATTGCCCGATTTCAGAGACGTTGATTTTCCAGCCTTTTTTCCACCCCCGGGGTCAACAAATGTCGAATTTTCAACTTTTTTTGAGGCTTCAGAAAACAACATTTTCGACATTTAGGCAACATTTATTTGCCTTCACATGATCCGCCTGATGATAAACTATGGTTTAAAGACATTATTGCCCGATTTCAGAGACGTTGATTTTCCAGCCTTTTTTCACCCCCGGGGTCAAGAGAAATGTCGAATTTTCAACTTTTTTTGAGGCTTCAGAAAACAACATTTTCGACATTTAGGCAACATTTATTTGCCTTCACATGATCCGCCTGATGATAAACTATGGTTTAAAGACATTATTGCCCGATTTCAGAGACGTTCATTTTCCAGCCTTTTTTCCACCCCCGGGGTCAACAAATGTCGAATTTTCAACTTTTTTTGAGGCTTCAGAAAACAACATTTTCGACATTTAGGCAACATTTATTTGCCTTCACATGATCCGCCTGATGATAAACTATGGTTTAAAGACATTATTGCCCGATTTCAGAAACGTTGATTTTCCAACCTTTTTTCACCCCCGGGGTCAAGAGAAATTTCGAATTTTCAACTTTTTTTGAGGCTTCAGAAAACAACATTTTCGACATTTAGGCAACATTTATTTGCCTTCACATGATCCGCCTGATGATAAACTATGGTTTAAAGACATTATTGCCCGATTTCAGAGACGTTGATTTTCCAACCTTTTTTCACCCCCGGGGTCAAGAGAAATGTCGAATTTTCAACTTTTTTTGAGGCTTCAGAAAACAACATTTTCTACATTTAGGCAACATTTATTTGCCTTCACATGATCCGCCTGATGATAAACTATGGTTTAAAGACATTATTGCCCGATTTCAGAAACGTTGATTTTTCAACCTTTTTTCACCCCCGGGGTCAAGAGAAATTTCGAATTTTCAACTTTTTTTGAGGCTTCAGAAAACAACATTTTCGACATTTAGGCAACATTTATTTGCCTTCACATGATCCGCCTGATGATAAACTATGGTTTAAAGACATTATTGCCAGATTTCAGAGACGTTGATTTTCCAACTTTTTTTCACCCCCGGGGTCAAGAGAAATGTCGAATTTTCAACTTTTTTTGAGGCTTCAGAAAACAACATTTTCGACATTTAGGCAACATTTATTTTCCTTCACATGATCCGCCTGATGATAAACTATGGTTTAAAGACATTATTGCCCGATTTCAGAGACGTTGATTTTCCAGCCTTTTTTCACCCCCGGGGTCAAGAGAAATGTCGAATTTTCAACTTTTTTTGAGGCTTCAGAAAACAACATTTTCGACATTTAGGCAACATTTATTTGCCTTCACATGATCCGCCTGATGATAAACTATGGTTTAAAGACATTATTGCCCGATTTCAGAGACGTTCATTTTCCAGCCTTTTTTCACCCCCGGGGTCAACAAATGTCGAATTTTCAACTTTTTTTGAGGCTTCAGAAAACAACATTTTCGACATTTAGGCAACATTTATTTGCCTTCACATGATCCGCCTGATGATAAACTATGGTTTAAAGACATTATTGCCCGATTTCAGAAACGTTGATTTTCCAACCTTTTTTCACCCCCGGGGTCAAGAGAAATTTCGAATTTTCAACTTTTTTTGAGGCTTCAGAAAACAACATTTTCGACATTTAGGCAACATTTATTTGCCTTCACATGATCCGCCTGATGATAAACTATGGTTTAAAGACATTATTGCCAGATTTCAGAGACGTTGATTTTCCAACTTTTTTTCACCCCCGGGGTCAAGAGAAATGTCGAATTTTCAACTTTTTTTGAGGCTTCAGAAAACAACATTTTCGACATTTAGGCAACATTTATTTTCCTTCACATGATCCGCCTGATGATAAACTATGGTTTAAAGACATTATTGCCCGATTTCAGAGACGTTGATTTTCCAGCCTTTTTTCACCCCCGGGGTCAAGAGAAATGTCGAATTTTCAACTTTTTTTGAGGCTTCAGAAAACAACATTTTCGACATTTAGGCAACATTTATTTGCCTTCACATGATCCGCCTGATGATAAACTATGGTTTAAAGACATTATTGCCCGATTTCAGAGACGTTCATTTTCCAGCCTTTTTTCACCCCCGGGGTCAACAAATGTCGAATTTTCAACTTTTTTTGAGGCTTCAGAAAACAACATTTTCGACATTTAGGCAACATTTATTTGCCTTCACATGATCCGCCTGATGATAAACTATGGTTTAAAGACATTATTGCCCGATTTCAGAGACGTTCATTTTCCAGCCTTTTTTCCACCCCCGGGGTCAACAAATGTCGAATTTTCAACTTTTTTTGAGGCTTCAGAAAACAACATTTTCGACATTTAGGCAACATTTATTTGCCTTCACATGATCCGCCTGATGATAAACTATGGTTTAAAGACATTATTGCCCGATTTCAGAAACGTTGATTTTCCAACCTTTTTTCACCCCCGGGGTCAAGAGAAATTTCGAATTTTCAACTTTTTTTGAGGCTTCAGAAAACAACATTTTCGACATTTAGGCAACATTTATTTGCCTTCACATGATCCGCCTGATGATAAACTATGGTTTAAAGACATTATTGCCCGATTTCAGAGACGTTGATTTTCCAACCTTTTTTCACCCCCGGGGTCAAGAGAAATGTCGAATTTTCAACTTTTTTTGAGGCTTCAGAAAACAACATTTTCTACATTTAGGCAACATTTATTTGCCTTCATATGATCCGCCTGATGATAAACTATGGTTTAAAGACATTATTGCCCGATTTCAGAAACGTTGATTTTCCAACCTTTTTTCACCCCCGGGGTCAAGAGAAATTTCGAATTTTCAACTTTTTTTGAGGCTTCAGAAAACAACATTTTCGACATTTAGGCAACATTTATTTGCCTTCACATGATCCGCCTGATGATAAACTATGGTTTAAAGACATTATTGCCAGATTTCAGAGACGTTGATTTTCCAACTTTTTTTCACCCCCGGGGTCAAGAGAAATGTCGAATTTTCAACTTTTTTTGAGGCTTCAGAAAACAACATTTTCGACATTTAGGCAACATTTATTTTCCTTCACATGATCCGCCTGATGATAAACTATGGTTTAAAGACATTATTGCCCGATTTCAGAGACGTTGATTTTCCAGCCTTTTTTCACCCCCGGGGTCAAGAGAAATGTCGAATTTTCAACTTTTTTTGAGGCTTCAGAAAACAACATTTTCGACATTTAGGCAACATTTATTTGCCTTCACATGATCCGCCTGATGATAAACTATGGTTTAAAGACATTATTGCCCGATTTCAGAGACATTGATTTTCCAACCTTTTTTCCACCCCCGGGGTCAACAAATGTCGAATTTTCAACTTTTTTTGAGGCTTCAGAAAACAACATTTTCGACATTTAGGCAACATTTATTTGCCTTCACATGATCCGCCTGATGATAAACTATGGTTTAAAGACATTATTGCCCGATTTCAGAGACGTTCATTTTCCAGCCTTTTTTCCACCCCCGGGGTCAACAAATGTCGAATTTTCAACCTTTTTTTGAGGCTTCAGAAAACAACATTTTCGACATTTAGGCAACATTTATTTGCCTTCACATGATCCGCCTGATGATAAACTATGGTTTAAAGACATTATTGCCCGATTTCAGAGACGTTGATTTTCCAACTTTTTTTCACCCCCGGGGTCAAGAGAAATGTCGAATTTTCAACTTTTTTTGAGGCTTCAGAAAACAACATTTTCGACATTTAGGCAACATTTATTTGCCTTCACATGATCCGCCTGATGATAAACTATGGTTTAAAGACATTATTGCCCGATTTCAGAGACGTTGATTTTCCAACTTTTTTTCACCCCCGGGGTCAAGAGAAATGTCGAATTTTCAACTTTTTTTGAGGCTTCAGAAAACAACATTTTCGACATTTAGGCAACATTTATTTGCCTTCACATGATCCGCCTGATGATAAACTATGGTTTAAAGACATTATTGCCCGATTTCAGAGACGTTGATTTTCCAGCCTTTTTTCACCCCCGGGGTCAAGAGAAATGTCGAATTCTCAACTTTTTTTGAGGCTTCAGAAAACAACATTTTCGACATTAAGGCAACATTTATTTGCCTTCACATGATCCGCTTGATGATAAACTATGGTTTAAAGACATTATTGCCCGATTTCAGAGACGTTGATTTTCCAGCCTTTTTTCACCCCCGGGGTCAAGAGAAATGTCGAATTTTCAACTTTTTTTGAGGCTTCAGAAAACAACATTTTCGACATTTAGGCAACATTTATTTGCCTTCACATGATCCGCCTGATGATAAACTATGGTTTAAAGACATTATTGCCCGATTTCAGAGACGTTGATTTTCCAGCCTTTTTTCACCCCCGGGGTCAAGAGAAATGTCGAATTTTCAACTTTTTTTGAGGCTTCAGAAAACAACATTTTCGACATTTAGGCAACATTTATTTGCCTTCACATGATCCGCCTGATGATAAACTATGGTTTAAAGACATTATTGCCCGATTTCAGAGACGTTGATTTTCCAGCCTTTTTTCCACCCCCGGGGTCAACAAATGTCGAATTTTCAACTTTTTTTGAGGCTTCAGAAAACAACATTTTCGACATTTAGGCAACATTTATTTGCCTTCACATGATCCGCCTGATGATAAACTATGGTTTAAAGACATTATTGCCCGATTTCAGAGACTTTCATTTTCCAACTTTTTTTCACCCCCGGGGTCAAGAGAAATGTCGAATTTTCAACTTTTTTTGAGGCTTAGGAAAACAACATTTTCGACATTTAGGCAATATTTATTTGCCTTCACATGATCCGCCTGATGATAAACTATGGTTTAAAGACATTATTGCCTGATTTCAGAGACGTTCATTTTCCAGCCTTTTTTCCACCCCCGGGGTCAACAAATGTCGAATTTTCAACTTTTTTTGAGGCTTCAGAAAACAACATTTTCGACATTTAGGCAACATTTATTTGCCTTCACATGATCCGCCTGATGATAAACTATGGTTTAAAGACATTATTGCCCGATTTCAGAGACGTTGATTTTCCAGCCTTTTTTCACCCCCGGGGTCAAGAGAAATGTCGAATTTTCAACTTTTTTTGAGGCTTCAGAAAACAACATTTTCGACATTTAGGCAACATTTATTTGCCTTCACATGATCCGCCTGATGATAAACTATGGTTTAAAGACATTATTGCCCGATTTCAGAGACGTTGATTTTCCAGCCTTTTTCCACCCCCGGGGTCAACAAATGTCGAATTTTCAACTTTTTTTGAGGCTTCAGAAAACAACATTTTCGACATTTAGGCAATATTTATTTGCCTTCACATGATCCGCCTGATGATAAACTATGGTTTAAAGACATTATTGCCCGATTTCAGAGACGTTGATTTTCCAACTTTTTTTCACCCCCGGGGTCAAGAGAAATGTCGAATTTTCAACTTTTTTTGAGGCTTCAGAAAACAACATTTTCGACATTTAGGCAACATTTATTTGCCTTCACATGATCCGCCTGATGATAAACTATGGTTTAAAGACATTATTGCCCGATTTCAGAGACGTTGATTTTCCAGCCTTTTTTCACCCCCGGGGTCAAGAGAAATGTCGAATTTTCAACTTTTTTTGAGGCTTCAGAAAACAACATTTTCGACATTTAGGCAACATTTATTTGCCTTCACATGATCCGCCTGATGATAAACTATGGTTTAAAGACATTATTGCCCGATTTCAGAGACGTTGATTTTCCAGCCTTTTTTCACCCCCGGGGTCAAGAGAAATGTCGAATTTTCAACTTTTTTTGAGGCTTCAGAAAACAACATTTTCGACATTTAGGCAACATTTATTTGCCTTCACATGATCCGCCTGATGATAAACTATGGTTTAAAGACATTATTGCCCGATTTCAGAAACGTTGATTTTCCAGCCTTTTTTCACCCCCGGGGTCAAGAGAAATTTCGAATTTTCAACTTTTTTTGAGGCTTCAGAAAACAACATTTTCGAAATTTAGGCAACATTTATTTGCCTTCACATGATCCGCCTGATGATAAACTATGGTTTAAAGACATTATTGCCCGATTTCAGAAACGTTGATTTTCCAACCTTTTTTCACCCCCGGGGTCAAGAGAAATTTCGAATTTTCAACTTTTTTTGAGGCTTCAGAAAACAACATTTTCGACATTTAGGCAACATTTATTTGCCTTCACATGATCCGCCTGATGATAAACTATGGTTTAAAGACATTATTGCCCGATTTCAGAGACGTTCATTTTCCAGCCTTTTTTCCACCCCCGGGGTCAACAAATGTCGAATTTTCAACCTTTTTTTGAGGCTTCAGAAAACAACATTTTCGACATTTAGGCAACATTTATTTGCCTTCACATGATCCGCCTGATGATAAACTATGGTTTAAAGACATTATTGCCAGATTTCAGAGACGTTGATTTTCCAACTTTTTTTCACCCCCGGGGTCAAGAGAAATGTCGAATTTTCAACTTTTTTTGAGGCTTCAGAAAACAACATTTTCGACATTTAGGCAACATTTATTTGCCTTCACATGATCCGCCTGATGATAAACTATGGTTTAAAGACATTATTGCCCGATTTCAGAGACGTTGATATTCCAGCCTTTTTTCACCCCCGGGGTCAAGAGAAATGTCGAATTTTCAACTTTTTTTGAGGCTTCAGAAAACAACATTTTCGACATTTAGGCAACATTTATTTGCCTTCACATGATCCGCCTGATGATAAACTATGGTTTAAAGACATTATTGCCTGATTTCAGAGACGTTCATTTTCCAGCCTTTTTTCCACCCCCGGGGTCAACAAATGTCGAATTTTCAACTTTTTTTGAGGCTTCAGAAAACAACATTTTCGACATTTAGGCAACATTTATTTGCCTTCACATGATCCGCCTGATGATAAACTATGGTTTAAAGACATTATTGCCCGATTTCAGAGACGTTGATTTTCCAGCCTTTTTTCCACCCCCGGGGTCAACAAATGTCGAATTTTCAACTTTTTTTGAGGCTTCAGAAAACAACATTTTCGACATTTAGGCAACATTTATTTGCCTTCACATGATCCGCCTGATGATAAACTATGGTTTAAAGACATTATTGCCCGATTTCAGAGACGTTGATTTTCCAACTTTTTTTCACCCCCGGGGTCAAGAGAAATGTCGAATTTTCAACTTTTTTTGAGGCTTCAGAAAACAACATTTTCGACATTTAGGCAACATTTATTTGCCTTCACATGATCCGCCTGATGATAAACTATGGTTTAAAGACATTATTGCCCGATTTCAGAGACGTTGATATTCCAGCCTTTTTTCACCCCCGGGGTCAAGAGAAATGTCGAATTTTCAACTTTTTTTGAGGCTTCAGAAAACAACATTTTCGACATTTAGGCAACATTTATTTGCCTTCACATGATCCGCCTGATGATAAACTATGGTTTAAAGACATTATTGCCTGATTTCAGAGACGTTCATTTTCCAGCCTTTTTTCCACCCCCGGGGTCAACAAATGTCGAATTTTCAACTTTTTTTGAGGCTTCAGAAAACAACATTTTCGACATTAAGGCAACATTTATTTGCCTTCACATGATCCGCCTGATGATAAACTATGGTTTAAAGACATTATTGCCCGATTTCAGAGACGTTGATTTTCCAGCCTTTTTTCACCCCCGGGGTCAAGAGAAATGTCGAATTTTCAACTTTTTTTGAGGCTTCAGAAAACAACATTTTCGACATTTAGGCAACATTTATTTGCCTTCACATGATCCGCCTGATGATAAACTATGGTTTAAAGACATTATTGCCCGATTTCAGAGACGTTGATTTTCCAGCCTTTTTTCACCCCCGGGGTCAAGAGAAATGTCGAATTTTCAACTTTTTTTGAGGCTTCAGAAAACAACATTTTCGACATTTAGGCAACATTTATTTGCCTTCACATGATCCGCCTGATGATAAACTATGGTTTAAAGACATTATTGCCCGATTTCAGAGACGTTGATTTTCCAGCCTTTTTTCACCCCCGGGGTCAAGAGAAATGTCGAATTTTCAACTTTTTTTGTGGCTTCAGAAAACAACATTTTCGACATTTAGGCAACATTTATTTGCCTTCACATGATCCGCCTGATGATAAACTATGGTTTAAAGACATTATTGCCCGATTTCAGAGACGTTGATTTTCCAGCCTTTTTTCCACCCCCGGGGTCAACAAATGTCGAATTTTCAACTTTTTTTGAGGCTTCAGAAAACAACATTTTCGACATTTAGGCAACATTTATTTGCCTTCACATGATCCGCCTGATGATAAACTATGGTTTAAAGACATTATTGCCCGATTTCAGAGACGTTGATATTCCAGCCTTTTTTCACCCCCGGGGTCAAGAGAAATGTCGAATTTTCAACTTTTTTTGAGGCTTCAGAAAACAACATTTTCGACATTAAGGCAACATTTATTTGCCTTCACATGATCCGCCTGATGATAAACTATGGTTTAAAGACATTATTGCCCGATTTCAGAGACGTTGATTTTCCAGCCTTTTTTCACCCCCGGGGTCAAGAGAAATGTCGAATTTTCAACTTTTTTTGAGGCTTCAGAAAACAACATTTTCGACATTTAGGCAACATTTATTTGCCTTCACATGATCCGCCTGATGATAAACTATGGTTTAAAGACATTATTGCCTGATTTCAGAGACGTTGATTTTCCAGCCTTTTTTCCACCCCCGGGGTCAACAAATGTCGAATTTTCAACTTTTTTTGAGGCTTCAGAAAACAACATTTTCGACATTTAGGCAACATTTATTTGCCTTCACATGATCCGCCTGATGATAAACTATGGTTTAAAGATATTATTGCCCGATTTCAGAGACGTTGATTTTCCAGCCTTTTTTCACCCCCGGGGTCAAGAGAAATGTCGAATTTTCAACTTTTTTTGAGGCTTCAGAAAACAACATTTTCGACATTTAGGCAACATTTATTTGCCTTCACATGATCCGCCTGATGATAAACTATGGTTTAAAGACATTATTGCCCGATTTCAGAGACGTTGATTTTCCAGCCTTTTTTCACCCCCGGGGTCAAGAGAAATGTCGAATTTTCAACTTTTTTTGAGGCTTCAGAAAACAACATTTTCGACATTTAGGCAACATTTATTTGCCTTCACATGATCCGCCTGATGATAAACTATGGTTTAAAGACATTATTGCCCGATTTCAGAGACGTTGATTTTCCAGCCTTTTTTCACCCCCGGGGTCAAGAGAAATGTCGAATTTTCAACTTTTTTTGAGGCTTCAGAAAACAACATTTTCGACATTTAGGCAACATTTATTTGCCTTCACATGATCCGCCTGATGATAAACTATGGTTTAAAGACATTATTGCCCGATTTCAGAGACGTTGATTTTCCAACTTTTTTTCACCCCCGGGGTCAAGAGAAATGTCGAATTTTCAACTTTTTTTGAGGCTTCAGAAAACAACATTTTCGACATTTAGGCAACATTTATTTGCCTTCACATGATCCGCCTGATGATAAACTATGGTTTAAAGACATTATTGCCCGATTTCAGAGACGTTGATTTTCCAGCCTTTTTTCACCCCCGGGGTCAAGAGAAATGTCGAATTTTCAACTTTTTTTTGAGGCTTCAGAAAACAACATTTTCGACATTTAGGCAACATTTATTTGCCTTCACATGATCCGCCTGATGATAAACTATGGTTTAAAGACATTATTGCCCGATTTCAGAAACGTTGATTTTCCAACCTTTTTTCACCCCCGGGGTCAAGAGAAATTTCGAATTTTCAACTTTTTTTGAGGCTTCAGAAAACAACATTTTCGACATTTAGGCAACATTTATTTGCCTTCACATGATCCGCCTGATGATAAACTATGGTTTAAAGACATTATTGCCCGATTTCAGAGACGTTGATTTTCCAACCTTTTTTCACCCCCGGGGTCAAGAGAAATGTCGAATTTTCAACTTTTTTTGAGGCTTCAGAAAACAACATTTTCGACATTTAGGCAACATTTATTTGCCTTCACATGATCCGCCTGATGATAAACTATGGTTTAAAGACATTATTGCCCGATTTCAGAAACGTTGATTTTCCAACCTTTTTTCACCCCCGGGGTCAAGAGAAATTTCGAATTTTCAACTTTTTTTGAGGCTTCAGAAAACAACATTTTCGACATTTAGGCAACATTTATTTGCCTTCACATGATCCGCCTGATGATAAACTATGGTTTAAAGACATTATTGCCAGATTTCAGAGACGTTGATTTTCCAACTTTTTTTCACCCCCGGGGTCAAGAGAAATGTCGAATTTTCAACTTTTTTTGAGGCTTCAGAAAACAACATTTTCGACATTTAGGCAACATTTATTTTCCTTCACATGATCCGCCTGATGATAAACTATGGTTTAAAGACATTATTGCCCGATTTCAGAGACGTTGATTTTCCAGCCTTTTTTCACCCCCGGGGTCAAGAGAAATGTCGAATTTTCAACTTTTTTTGAGGCTTCAGAAAACAACATTTTCGACATTTAGGCAACATTTATTTGCCTTCACATGATCCGCCTGATGATAAACTATGGTTTAAAGACATTATTGCCCGATTTCAGAGACGTTGATTTTCCAGCCTTTTTTCACCCCCGGGGTCAAGAGAAATGTCGAATTTTCAACTTTTTTTGAGGCTTCAGAAAACAACATTTTCGACATTTAGGCAACATTTATTTGCCTTCACATGATCCGCCTGATGATAAACTATGGTTTAAAGACATTATTGCCCGATTTCAGAGACGTTGATTTTCCAACTTTTTTTCACCCCCGGGGTCAAGAGAAATGTCGAATTTTCAACTTTTTTTGAGGCTTCAGAAAACAACATTTTCGACATTTAGGCAACATTTATTTGCCTTCACATGATCCGCCTGATGATAAACTATGGTTTAAAGACATTATTGCCCGATTTCAGAGACGTTGATTTTCCAGCCTTTTTTCACCCCCGGGGTCAAGAGAAATGTCGAATTTTCAACTTTTTTTGAGGCTTCAGAAAACAACATTTTCGACATTTAGGCAACATTTATTTGCCTTCACATGATCCGCCTGATGATAAACTATGGTTTAAAGACATTATTGCCCGATTTCAGAGACGTTGATTTTCCAGCCTTTTTTCACCCCCGGGGTCAAGAGAAATGTCGAATTTTCAACTTTTTTTGAGGCTTCAGAAAACAACATTTTCGACATTTAGGCAACATTTATTTGCCTTCACATGATCCGCCTGATGATAAACTATGGTTTAAAGACATTATTGCCCGATTTCAGAGACGTTGATTTTCCAGCCTTTTTTCCACCCCCGGGGTCAACAAATGTCGAATTTTCAACTTTTTTTGAGGCTTCAGAAAACAACATTTTCGACATTTAGGCAACATTTATTTGCCTTCACATGATCTGCCTGATGATAAACTATGGTTTAAAGACATTATTGTCCGATTTCAGAGACGTTGATTTTCCAACCTTTTTTCACCCCCGGGGTCAAGAGAAATGTCGAATTTTCAACTTTTTGTGAGGCTTCAGAAAACAACATTTTCGACATTTAGGCAACATTTATTTGCCTTCACATGATCCGCCTGATGATAAACTATGGTTTAAAGACATTATTGCCCGATTTCAGAGACGTTGATTTTCCAGCCTTTTTTCACCCCCGGGGTCAAGAGAAATGTCGAATTTTCAACTTTTTTTGAGGCTTCAGAAAACAACATTTTCGACATTTAGGCAACATTTATTTGCCTTCACATGATCCGCCTGATGATAAACTATGGTTTAAAGACATTATTGCCTGATTTCAGAGACGTTGATTTTCCAGCCTTTTTTCACCCCCGGGGTCAAGAGAAATGTCGAATTTTCAACTTTTTTTGAGGCTTCAGAAAACAACATTTTCGACATTTAGGCAACATTTATTTGCCTTCACATGATCCGCCTGATGATAAACTATGGTTTAAAGACATTATTGCCCGATTTCAGAGACGTTGATTTTCCAGCCTTTTTTCCACCCCCGGGGTCAACAAATGTCGAATTTTCAACTTTTTTTGAGGCTTCAGAAAACAACATTTTCGACATTTAGGCAACATTTATTTGCCTTCACATGATCCGCCTGATGATAAACTATGGTTTAAAGACATTATTGCCCGATTTCAGAGACGTTGATTTTCCAGCCTTTTTTCCACCCCCGGGGTCAACAAATGTCGAATTTTCAACTTTTTTTGAGGCTTCAGAAAACAACATTTTCGACATTTAGGCAACATTTATTTGCCTTCACATGATCCGCCTGATGATAAACTATGGTTTAAAGACATTATTGCCCGATTTCAGAGACGTTGATTTTCCAGCCTTTTTTCCACCCCCGGGGTCAACAAATGTCGAATTTTCAACTTTTTTTGAGGCTTCAGAAAACAACATTTTCGACATTTAGGCAACATTTATTTGCCTTCACATGATCCGCCTGATGATAAACTATGGTTTAAAGACATTATTGCCCGATTTCAGAGACGTTGATTTTCCAACTTTTTTTCACCCCCGGGGTCAAGAGAAATGTCGAATTTTCAACTTTTTTTGAGGCTTCAGAAAACAACATTTTCGACATTTAGGCAACATTTATTTGCCTTCACGTGATCCGCCTGATGATAAACTATGGTTTAAAGACATTATTGCCCGATTTCAGAGACGTTGATTTTCCAACTTTTTTTCACCCCCGGGGTCAAGAGAAATGTCGAATTTTCAACTTTTTTTGAGGCTTCAGAAAACAACATTTTCGACATTTAGGCAACATTTATTTGCCTTCACATGATCCGCCTGATGATAAACTATGGTTTAAAGACATTATTGCCCGATTTCAGAGACGTTGATATTCCAGCCTTTTTTCACCCCCGGGGTCAAGAGAAATGTCGAATTTTCAACTTTTTTTGAGGCTTCAGAAAACAACATTTTCGACATTTAGGCAACATTTATTTGCCTTCACATGATCCGCCTGATGATAAACTATGGTTTAAAGACATTATTGCCCGATTTCAGAGACGTTGATTTTCCAGCCTTTTTTCCACCCCCGGGGTCAACAAATGTCGAATTTTCAACTTTTTTTGAGGCTTCAGAAAACAACATTTTCGACATTTAGGCAACATTTATTTGCCTTCACATGATCTGCCTGATGATAAACTATGGTTTAAAGACATTATTGTCCGATTTCAGAGACGTTGATTTTCCAACCTTTTTTCACCCCCGGGGTCAAGAGAAATGTCGAATTTTCAACTTTTTGTGAGGCTTCAGAAAACAACATTTTCGACATTTAGGCAACATTTATTTGCCTTCACATGATCCGCCTGATGATAAACTATGGTTTAAAGACATTATTGCCCGATTTCAGAGACGTTGATTTTCCAGCCTTTTTTCACCCCCGGGGTCAAGAGAAATGTCGAATTTTCAACTTTTTTTGAGGCTTCAGAAAACAACATTTTCGACATTTAGGCAACATTTATTTGCCTTCACATGATCCGCCTGATGATAAACTATGGTTTAAAGACATTATTGCCCGATTTCAGAGACGTTGATTTTCCAACTTTTTTTCACCCCCGGGGTCAAGAGAAATGTCGAATTTTCAACTTTTTTTGAGGCTTCAGAAAACAACATTTTCGACATTTAGGCAACATTTATTTGCCTTCACATGATCCGCCTGATGATAAACTATGGTTTAAAGACATTATTGCCCGATTTCAGAGACGTTGATTTTCCAGCCTTTTTTCCACCCCCGGGGTCAACAAATGTCGAATTTTCAACTTTTTTTGAGGCTTCAGAAAACAACATTTTCGACATTTAGGCAACATTTATTTGCCTTCACATGATCCGCCTGATGATAAACTATGGTTTAAAGACATTATTGCCCGATTTCAGAGACGTTGATTTTCCAACTTTTTTTCACCCCCGGGGTCAAGAGAAATGTCGAATTTTCAACTTTTTTTGAGGCTTCAGAAAACAACATTTTCGACATTTAGGCAACATTTATTTGCCTTCACATGATCCGCCTGATGATAAACTATGGTTTAAAGACATTATTGCCCGATTTCAGAGACGTTGATATTCCAGCCTTTTTTCACCCCCGGGGTCAAGAGAAATGTCGAATTTTCAACTTTTTTTGAGGCTTCAGAAAACAACATTTTCGACATTTAGGCAACATTTATTTGCCTTCACATGATCCGCCTGATGATAAACTATGGTTTAAGGACATTATTGCCCGATTTCAGAGACGTTCATTTTCCAACCTTTTTTCACCCCCGGGGTCAAGGGAAATGTCGAATTTTCAACTTTTTTTGAGGCTTCAGAAAACAACATTTTCGACATTTAGGCAACATTTATTTGCCTTCACATGATCCGCCTGATGATAAACTATGGTTTAAAGACATTATTGCCCGATTTCAGAGACGTTGATTTTCCAGCCTTTTTTCACCCCCGGGGTCAACAAATGTCGAATTTTCAACTTTTTTTGAGGCTTCAGAAAACAACATTTTCGACATTTAGGCAACATTTATTTGTCTTCACATGATCCGCCTGATGATAAACTATGGTTTAAAGACATTATTGCCCGATTTCAGAGACGTTCATTTTCCAGCCTTTTTTCCACCCCCGGGGTCAACAAATGTCGAATTTTCAACTTTTTTTGAGGCTTCAGAAAACAACATTTTCGACATTTAGGCAACATTTATTTGCCTTCACATGATCCGCCTGATGATAAACTATGGTTTAAAGACATTATTGCCCGATTTCAGAAACGTTGATTTTCCAACCTTTTTTCACCCCCGGGGTCAAGAGAAATTTCGAATTTTCAACTTTTTTTGAGGCTTCAGAAAACAACATTTTCGACATTTAGGCAACATTTATTTGCCTTCACATGATCCGCCTGATGATAAACTATGGTTTAAAGACATTATTGCCCGATTTCAGAGACGTTGATTTTCCAACCTTTTTTCACCCCCGGGGTCAAGAGAAATGTCGAATTTTCAACTTTTTTTGAGGCTTCAGAAAACAACATTTTCGACATTTAGGCAACATTTATTTGCCTTCACATGATCCGCCTGATGATAAACTATGGTTTAAAGACATTATTGCCCGATTTCAGAAACGTTGATTTTCCAACTTTTTTTCACCCCCGGGGTCAAGAGAAATTTCGAATTTTCAACTTTTTTTGAGGCTTCAGAAAACAACATTTTCGACATTTAGGCAACATTTATTTGCCTTCACATGATCCGCCTGATGATAAACTATGGTTTAAAGACATTATTGCCAGATTTCAGAGACGTTGATTTTCCAACTTTTTTTCACCCCCGGGGTCAAGAGAAATGTCGAATTTTCAACTTTTTTTGAGGCTTCAGAAAACAACATTTTCGACATTTAGGCAACATTTATTTGCCTTCACATGATCCGCCTGATGATAAACTATGGTTTAAAGACATTATTGCCCGATTTCAGAGACGTTGATTTTCCAGCCTTTTTTCACCCCCGGGGTCAACAAATGTCGAATTTTCAACTTTTTTTGAGGCTTCAGAAAACAACATTTTCGACATTTAGGCAACATTTATTTGCCTTCACATGATCCGCCTGATGATAAACTATGGTTTAAAGACATTATTGCCCGATTTCAGAGACGTTGATTTTCCAACCTTTTTTCACCCCCGGGGTCAAGAGAAATGTCGAATTTTCAACTTTTTTTGAGGCTTCAGAAAACAACATTTTCGACATTTAGGCAACATTTATTTGCCTTCACATGATCCGCCTGATGATAAACTATGGTTTAAAGACATTATTGCCCGATTTCAGAAACGTTGATTTTCCAACCTTTTTTCACCCCCGGGGTCAAGAGAAATTTCGAATTTTCAACTTTTTTTGAGGCTTCAGAAAACAACATTTTCGACATTTAGGCAACATTTATTTGCCTTCACATGATCCGCCTGATGATAAACTATGGTTTAAAGACATTATTGCCAGATTTCAGAGACGTTGATTTTCCAACTTTTTTTCACCCCCGGGGTCAAGAGAAATGTCGAATTTTCAACTTTTTTTGAGGCTTCAGAAAACAACATTTTCGACATTTAGGCAACATTTATTTGCCTTCACATGATCCGCCTGATGATAAACTATGGTTTAAAGACATTATTGCCCGATTTCAGAGACGTTGATTTTCCTGACTTTTTTCACCCCCGGGGTCAACAAATTTCGAATTTTCAACTTTTTTTGAGGCTTCAGAAAACAACATTTTCGACATTTAGGCAACATTTATTTGCCTTCACATGATCCGCCTGATGATAAACTATGGTTTAAAGACATTATTGCCCGATTTCAGAGACATTGATTTTCCAACCTTTTTTCCACCCCCGGGGTCAACAAATGTCGAATTTTCAACTTTTTTTGAGGCTTCAGAAAACAACATTTTCGACATTTAGGCAACATTTATTTGCCTTCACATGATCCGCCTGATGATAAACTATGGTTTAAAGACATTATTGCCCGATTTCAGAGACATTGATTTTCCAACCTTTTTTCCACCCCCGGGGTCAACAAATGTCGAATTTTCAACCTTTTTTTGAGGCTTCAGAAAACAACATTTTCGACATTTAGGCAACATTTATTTGCCTTCACATGATCCGCCTGATGATAAACTATGGTTTAAAGACATTATTGCCCGATTTCAGAGACGTTCATTTTCCAACCTTTTTTCACCCCCGGGGTCAAGAGAAATGTCGAATTTTCAACTTTTTTTGAGGCTTCAGAAAACAACATTTTCGACATTTAGGCAACATTTATTTGCCTTCACATGATCCGCCTGATGATAAACTATGGTTAAAAAACATTATTGCCCGATTTCAGAGACGTTGATTTTCCAACCTTTTTTCCACCCCCGGGGTCAACAAATGTCGAATTTTCAACCTTTTTTTGAGGCTTCAGAAAACAACATTTTCAACATTTAGGCAACATTTATTTGCCTTCACATGATCCGCCTGATGATAAACTATGGTTTAAAGACATTATTGCCCGATTTCAGAGACGTTGATTTTCCAACTTTTTTTCACCCCCGGGGTCAAGAGAAATGTCGAATTTTCAACTTTTTTTTGAGGCTTCAGAAAACAACATTTTCGACATTCAGGCAACATTTATTTGCCTTCACATGATCCGCCTGATGATAAACTATGGTTTAAAGACATTATTGCCCGATTTCAGAGACGTTCATTTTCCAACTTTTTTTCACCCCCGGGGTCAACAAATGTCGAATTTTCAAATTTTTTTGAGGCTTCAGAAAACAACATTTTCGACATTTAGGCAACATTTATTTGCCTTCACATGATCCGCCTGATGATAAACTATGGTTTAAAGACATTATTGCCCGATTTCAGAGACGTTGATTTTCCAACCTTTTTTCACCCCTGGGGTCAAGAGAAATGTCGAATTTTCAACTTTTTTTGAGGCTTCAGAAAACAACATTTTCGACATTTAGGCAACATTTATTTGCCTTCACATGATCCGCCTGATGATAAACTATGGTTTAAAGACATTATTGCCCGATTTCAGAGACATTGATTTTCCAACCTTTTTTCCACCCCCGGGGTCAACAAATGTCGAATTTTCAACTTTTTTTGAGGCTTCAGAAAACAACATTTTCGACATTTAGGCAACATTTATTTGCCTTCACATGATCCGCCTGATGATAAACTATGGTTTAAAGACATTATTGCCCGATTTCAGAGACGTTGATTTTCCAACCTTTTTTCACCCCCGGGGTCAAGAGAAATGTCGAATTTTCAACTTTTTTTGAGGCTTCAGAAAACAACATTTTCGACATTTAGGCAACATTTATTTGCCTTCACATGATCCGCCTGATGATAAACTATGGTTTAAAGACATTATTGCCCGATTTCAGAGACATTGATTTTCCAACCTTTTTTCCACCCCCGGGGTCAACAAATGTCGAATTTTCAACCTTTTTTTGAGGCTTCAGAAAACAACATTTTCGACATTTAGGCAACATTTATTTGCCTTCACATGATCCGCCTGATGATAAACTATGGTTAAAAAACATTATTGCCAGATTTCAGAGACGTTGATTTTCCAACCTTTTTTCCACCCCCGGGGTCAACAAATGTCGAATTTTCAACTTTATTTGAGGCTTCAGAAAACAACATTTTCGACATTTAGGCAACATTTATTTGCCTTCACATGATCCGCCTGATGATAAACTATGGTTAAAAAACATTATTGCCCGATTTCAGAGACGTTGATTTTCCTGACTTTTTTCACCCCCGGGGTCAACAAATTTCGAATTTTCAACTTTTTTTGAGGCTTCAGATAACAACATTTTCGACATTTAGGCAACATTTATTTGCCTTCACATGATCCGCCTGATGATAAACTATGGTTTAAAGACATTATTGCCCGATTTCAGAGACGTTCATTTTCCAGCCTTTTTTCCACCCCCGGGGTCAACAAATGTCGAATTTTCAACTTTTTTTGAGGCTTCAGAAAACAACATTTTCGACATTTAGGCAACATTTATTTTCCTTCACATGATCCGCCTGATGATAAACTATGGTTTAAAGACATTATTGCCCGATTTCAGAGACGTTGATTTTCCAGCCTTTTTTCACCCCCGGGGTCAAGAGAAATGTCGAATTTTCAACTTTTTTTGAGGCTTCAGAAAACAACATTTTCGACATTTAGGCAACATTTATTTGCCTTCACATGATCCGCCTGATGATAAACTATGGTTTAAAGACATTATAGCCCGATTTCAGAGACGTTGATTTTCCAGCCTTTTTTCACCCCCGGGGTCAAGAGAAATGTCGAATTTTCAACTTTTTTTGAGGCTTCAGAAAACAACATTTTCGACATTTAGGCAACATTTATTTGCCTTCACATGATCCGCCTGATGATAAACTATGGTTTAAAGACATTATTGCCCGATTTCAGAGACATTGATTTTCCAACCTTTTTTCCACCCCCGGGGTCAACAAATGTCGAATTTTCAACTTTTTTTGAGGCTTCAGAAAACAACATTTTCGACATTTAGGCAACATTTATTTGCCTTCACATGATCCGCCTGATGATAAACTATGGTTTAAAGACATTATTGCCTGATTTCAGAGACGTTGATTTTCCAACCTTTTTTCACCCCCGGGGTCAAGAGAAATGTCGAATTTTCAACTTTTTTTGAGGCTTCAGAAAACAACATTTTCGACATTTAGGCAACATTTATTTGCCTTCACATGATCCGCCTGATGATAAACTATGGTTTAAAGACATTATTGCCCGATTTCAGAGACATTGATTTTCCAACCTTTTTTCCACCCCCGGGGTCAACAAATGTCGAATTTTCAACCTTTTTTTGAGGCTTCAGAAAACAACATTTTCGACATTTAGGCAACATTTATTTGCCTTCACATGATCCGCCTGATGATAAACTATGGTTTAAAGACATTATTGCCCGATTTCAGAGACGTTCATTTTCCAAACTTTTTTCACCCCCGGGGTCAAGAGAAATGTCGAATTTTCAACTTTTTTTGAGGCTTCAGAAAACAACATTTTCGACATTTAGGCAACATTTATTTGCCTTCACATGATCCGCTTGATGATAAACTATGGTTTAAAGACATTATTGCCCGATTTCAGAGACGTTGATTTTCCAGCCTTTTTTCACCCCCGGGGTCAAGAGAAATGTCGAATTTTCAACTTTTTTTGAGGCTTCAGAAAACAACATTTTCGACATTTAGGCAACATTTATTTGCCTTCACATGATCCGCCTGATGATAAACTATGGTTTAAAGACATTATTGCCCGATTTCAGAGACGTTGATTTTCCAGCCTTTTTTCACCCCCGGGGTCAAGAGAAATGTCGAATTTTCAACTTTTTTTGAGGCTTCAGAAAACAACATTTTCGACATTTAGGCAACATTTATTTGCCTTCACATGATCCGCCTGATGATAAACTATGGTTTAAAGACATTATTGCCCGATTTCAGAGACGTTGATTTTCCAGCCTTTTTTCCACCCCCGGGGTCAACAAATGTCGAATTTTCAACTTTTTTTGAGGCTTCAGAAAACAACATTTTCGACATTTAGGCAACATTTATTTGCCTTCACATGATCCGCCTGATGATAAACTATGGTTTAAAGACATTATTGCCCGATTTCAGAGACGTTGATTTTCCAGCCTTTTTTCACCCCCGGGGTCAAGAGAAATGTCGAATTTTCAACTTTTTTTGAGGCTTCAGAAAACAACATTTTCGACATTTAGGCAACATTTATTTGCCTTCACATGATCCGCCTGATGATAAACTATGGTTTAAAGACATTATTGCCCGATTTCAGAGACATTGATTTTCCAACCTTTTTTCCACCCCCGGGGTCAACAAATGTCGAATTTTCAACTTTTTTTGAGGCTTCAGAAAACAACATTTTCGACATTTAGGCAACATTTATTTGCCTTCACATGATCCGCCTGATGATAAACTATGGTTTAAAGACATTATTGCCCGATTTCAGAGACGTTGATTTTCCAACCTTTTTTCACCCCCGGGGTCAAGAGAAATGTCGAATTTTCAACTTTTTTTGAGGCTTCAGAAAACAACATTTTCGACATTTAGGCAACATTTATTTGCCTTCACATGATCCGCCTGATGATAAACTATGGTTTAAAGACATTATTGCCCGATTTCAGAGACATTGATTTTCCAACCTTTTTTCCACCCCCGGGGTCAACAAATGTCGAATTTTCATCCTTTTTTTGAGGCTTCAGAAAACAACATTTTCGACATTTAGGCAACATTTATTTGCCTTCACATGATCCGCCTGATGATAAACTATGGTTAAAAAACATTATTGCCCGATTTCAGAGACGTTGATTTTCCAACCTTTTTTCCACCCCCGGGGTCAACAAATGTCGAATTTTCAACCTTTTTTTGAGGCTTCAGAAAACAACATTTTCGACATTTAGGCAACATTTATTTGCCTTCATATGATCCGCCTGATGATAAACTATGGTTTAAAGACATTATTGCCCGATTTCAGAGACGTTTATTTTCCAACCTTTTTTCACCCCCGGGGTCAAGAGAAATGTCGAATTTTCAACTTTTTTTGAGGCTTCAGAAAACAACATTTTCGACATTTAGGCAACATTTATTTGCCTTCTCATGATCCGCCTGATGATAAACTATGGTTTAAAGACATTATTGCCCGATTTCAGAGACGTTCATTTTCCAGCCTTTTTTCCACCCCCGGGGTCAACAAATGTCGAATTTTCAACTTTTTTTGAGGCTTCAGAAAACAACATTTTCGACATTTAGGCAACATTTATTTGCCTTCACATGATCCGCCTGATGATAAACTATGGTTTAAAGACATTATTGCCCGATTTCAGAGACGTTGATTTTCCAACCTTTTTTCACCCCCGGGGTCAAGAGAAATGTCGAATTTTCAACTTTTTTTGAGGCTTCAGAAAACAACATTTTCGACATTTAGGCAACATTTATTTGCCTTCACATGATCCGCCTGATGATAAACTATGGTTAAAAAACATTATTGCCCGATTTCAGAGACGTTGATTTTCCAACCTTTTTTCCACCCCCGGGGTCAACAAATGTCGAATTTTCAACCTTTTTTTGAGGCTTCAGAAAACAACATTTTCGACATTTAGGCAACATTTATTTGCCTTCATATGATCCGCCTGATGATAAACTATGGTTTAAAGACATTATTGCCCGATTTCAGAGACGTTTATTTTCCAACCTTTTTTCACCCCCGGGGTCAAGAGAAATGTCGAATTTTCAACTTTTTTTGAGGCTTCAGAAAACAACATTTTCGACATTTAGGCAACATTTATTTGCCTTCACATGATCCGCCTGATGATAAACTATGGTTTAAAGACATTATTGCCCGATTTCAGAGACGTTCATTTTCCAGCCTTTTTTCCACCCCCGGGGTCAACAAATGTCGAATTTTCAACTTTTTTTGAGGCTTCAGAAAACAACATTTTCGACATTTAGGCAACATTTATTTGCCTTCACATGATCCGCCTGATGATAAACTATGGTTTAAAGACATTATTGCCCGATTTCAGAGACGTTGATTTTCCAACCTTTTTTCACCCCCGGGGTCAAGAGAAATGTCGAATTTTCAACTTTTTTTGAGGCTTCAGAAAACAACATTTTCGACATTTAGGCAACATTTATTTGCCTTCACATGATCCGCCTGATGATAAACTATGGTTTAAAGACATTATTGCCCGATTTCAGAGACGTTCATTTTCCAGCCTTTTTTCCACCCCCGGGGTCAACAAATGTCGAATTTTCAACTTTTTTTGAGGCTTCAGAAAACAACATTTTCGACATTTAGGCAACATTTATTTGCCTTCACATGATCCGCCTGATGATAAACTATGGTTTAAAGACATTATTGCCCGATTTCAGAGACGTTGATTTTCCAGCCTTTTTTCACCCCCGGGGTCAAGAGAAATGTCGAATTTTCAACTTTTTTTGAGGCTTCAGAAAACAACATTTTCGACATTTAGGCAACATTTATTTGCCTTCACATGATCCGCCTGATGATAAACTATGGTTTAAAGACATTATTGCCCGATTTCAGAGACGTTGATTTTCCAGCCTTTTTTCACCCCCGGGGTCAAGAGAAATGTCGAATTTTCAACTTTTTTTGAGGCTTCAGAAAACAACATTTTCGACATTTAGGCAACATTTATTTGCCTTCACATGATCCGCCTGATGATAAACTATGGTTTAAAGACATTATTGCCCGATTTCAGAGACGTTGATTTTCCAGCCTTTTTTCACCCCCGGGGTCAACAAATGTCGAATTTTCAACTTTTTTTGAGGCTTCAGAAAACAACATTTTCGACATTTAGGCAACATTTATTTGCCTTCACATGATCCGCCTGATGATAAACTATGGTTTAAAGACATTATTGCCCGATTTGAGAGACATTGATTTTCCAACCTTTTTTCACCCCCGGGGTCAAGAGAAATGTCGAATTTTCAACTTTTTTTGAGGCTTCAGAAAACAACATTTTCGACATTTAGGCAACATTTATTTGCCTTCACATGATCCGCCTGATGATAAACTATGGTTTAAAGACATTATTGCCCGATTTCAGAGACGTTGATTTTCCAACCTTTTTTCACCCCCGGGGTCAAAAGAAATGTCGAATTTTCAACTTTTTTTGATGCTTCGGAAAACAACATTTTTAACATTTAGGCAACATTTATTTGCCTTCACATGATCCGCCTGATGATAAACTATGGTTTAAAGACATTATTGCCCGATTTCAGAGACGTTGATTTTCCAACCTTTTTTCCACCCCCGGGGTCAACAAATGTCGAATTTTCAACTTTTTTCGAGGCTTCAGAAAACAACATTTTCGACATTTAGGCAACATTTATTTGCCTTCACATGATCCGCCTGATGATAAACTATGGTTTAAAGACATTATTGCCCGATTTCAGAGACGTTGATTTTCCAACTTTTTTTCACCCCCGGGGTCAAGAGAAATGTCGAATTTTCAACTCTTTTTGAGGCTTCAGAAAACAACATTTTCGACATTTAGGCAACATTTATTTGCCTTCACATGATCCGCCTGATGATAAACTATGGTTTAAAGACATTATTGCCCGATTTCAGAGACGTTGATTTTCCAACTTTCTTTCACCCCCGGGGTCAAGAGAAATCTCGAATTTTCAACTTTTTTTGAGGCTTCAGAAAACAACATTTTCAACATTTAGGCAACATTTATTTGCCTTCACATGATCCGCCTGATGATAAACTATGGTTTAAAGACATTATTGCCCGATTTCAGAGACGTTGATTTTCCAACTTTTTTTCACCCCCGGGGTCAAGAGAAATGTCGAATTTTCAACTCTTTTTGAGGCTTCAGAAAACAACATTTTCGACATTTAGGCAACATTTATTTGCCTTCACATGATCCGCCTGATGATAAACTATGGTTTAAAGACATTATTGCCCGATTTCAGAGACGTTGATTTTCCAGCCTTTTTTCCACCCACGGGGTCAACAAATGTCGAATTTTCAACTTTTTTCGAGGCTTCAGAAAACAACATTTTCGACATTTAGGCAACATTTATTTGCCTTCACATGATCCGCCTGATGATAAACTATGGTTTAAAGACATTATTGCCCGATTTCAGAGACGTTGATTTTCCAACCTTTTTTCACCCCCGGGGTCAAGAGAAATGTTGAATTTTCAACTCTTTTTGAGGCTTCAGAAAACAACATTTTCGACATTTAGGCAACATTTATTTGCCTTCACATGATCCGCCTGATGATAA
The DNA here is from genome assembly GCF_982586985.1 of Callionymus lyra. Classification (NCBI taxonomy): domain Eukaryota; kingdom Metazoa; phylum Chordata; class Actinopteri; order Syngnathiformes; family Callionymidae; genus Callionymus; species Callionymus lyra. The sequence continues at coordinate 12,645,294 of NC_141826.1, forward strand.
ACTATGGTTTAAAGACATTATTGCCCGATTTCAGAGACGTTGATTTTCCAGCCTTTTTTCCACCCACGGGGTCAACAAATGTCGAATTTTCAACTTTTTTCGAGGCTTCAGAAAACAACATTTTCGACATTTAGGCAACATTTATTTGCCTTCACATGATCCGCCTGATGATAAACTATGGTTTAAAGACATTATTGCCCGATTTCAGAGACGTTGATTTTCCAACCTTTTTTCACCCCCGGGGTCAAGAGAAATGTTGAATTTTCAACTTTTTTTGAGGCTTCAGAAAACAACATTTTCCACATTTAGGCAACATTTATTTGCCTTCACATGATCCGCCTGATGATAAACTATGGTTTAAAGACATTATTGCCCGATTTCAGAGATGTTGATTTTCCAGCCTTTTTTCCACCCCCGGGGTCAACAAATGTCGAATTTTCAACTTTTTTCGAGGCTTCAGAAAACAACATTTTCGACATTTAGGCAACATTTATTTGTCTTCACATGATCCGCCTGATGATAAACTATGGTTTAAAGACATTATTGCCCGATTTCAGAGACGTTGATTTTCCAGCCTTTTTTCACCCCCGGGGTCAAGAGAAATGTCGAATTTTCAACTTTTTTTGAGGCTTCAGAAAACAACATTTTCGACATTAAGGCAACATTTATTTGCCTTCACATGATCCGCCTGATGATAAACTATGGTTTAAAGACATTATTGCCCGATTTCAGAGACGTTGATTTTCCAACCTTTTTTCACTCCCGGGGTCAAGAGAAATGTCGAATTTTCAACTTTTTTTGAGGCTTCAGAAAACAACATTTTCGACATTTAGGCAACATTTATTTGCCTTCACATGATCCGCCTGATGATAAACTATGGTTTAAAGACATTATTGCCCGATTTCAGAGATGTTGATTTTCCAGCCTTTTTTCCACCCCCGGGGTCAACAAATGTCGAATTTTCAACTTTTTTCGAGGCTTCAGAAAACAACATTTTCGACATTTAGGCAACATTTATTTGTCTTCACATGATCCGCCTGATGATAAACTATGGTTTAAAGACATTATTGCCCGATTTCAGAGACGTTGATTTTCCAACCTTTTTTCACTCCCGGGGTCAAGAGAAATGTCGAATTTTCAACTTTTTTTGAGGCTTCAGAAAACAACATTTTCGACATTAAGGCAACATTTATTTGCCTTCACATGATCCGCCTGATGATAAACTATGGTTTAAAGACATTATTGCCCGATTTCAGAGACGTTGATTTTCCAACCTTTTTTCACTCCCGGGGTCAAGAGAAATGTCGAATTTTCAACTTTTTTTGAGGCTTCAGAAAACAACATTTTCGACATTTAGGCAACATTTATTTGCCTTCACATGATCCGCCTGATGATAAACTATGGTTTAAAGACATTATTGCCCGATTTCAGAGACGTTGATTTTCCAACTTTTTTTCACCCCCGGGGTCAAGAGAAATGTCGAATTTTCAACTTTTTTTGAGGCTTCAGAAAACAACATTTTCCACATTTAGGCAACATTTATTTGCCTTCACATGATCCGCCTGATGATAAACTATGGTTTAAAGACATTATTGCCCGATTTCAGAGACGTTGATTTTCCAGCCTTTTTTCCACCCCCGGGGTCAACAAATGTCGAATTTTCAACTTTTTTTGAGGCTTCAGAAAACAACATTTTCGACATTTAGGCAACATTTATTTGCCTTCACATGATCCGCCTGATGATAAACTATGGTTTAAAGACATTATTGCCCGATTTCAGAGATGTTGATTTTCCAACCTTTTTTCCACACCCGGGGTCAACAAATGTCGAATTTTCAACTTTTTTTGAGGCTTCAGAAAACAACATTTTCGACATTTAGGCAACATTTATTTGTCTTCACATGATCCGCCTGATGATAAACTATGGTTTAAAGACATTATTGCCCGATTTCAGAGACGTTGATTTTCCAACCTTTTTTCACTCCCGGGGTCAAGAGAAATGTCGAATTTTCAACTTTTTTTGAGGCTTCAGAAAACAACATTTTCGACATTAAGGCAACATTTATTTGCCTTCACATGATCCGCCTGATGATAAACTATGGTTTAAAGACATTATTGCCCGATTTCAGAGACGTTGATTTTCCAACCTTTTTTCACTCCCGGGGTCAAGAGAAATGTCGAATTTTCAACTTTTTTTGAGGCTTCAGAAAACAACATTTTCGACATTTAGGCAACATTTATTTGCCTTCACATGATCCGCCTGATGATAAACTATGGTTTAAAGACATTATTGCCCGATTTCAGAGACGTTGATTTTCCAACTTTTTTTCACCCCCGGGGTCAAGAGAAATGTCGAATTTTCAACTTTTTTTGAGGCTTCAGAAAACAACATTTTCCACATTTAGGCAACATTTATTTGCCTTCACATGATCCGCCTGATGATAAACTATGGTTTAAAGACATTATTGCCCGATTTCAGAGACGTTGATTTTCCAGCCTTTTTTCCACCCCCGGGGTCAACAAATGTCGAATTTTCAACTTTTTTTGAGGCTTCAGAAAACAACATTTTCGACATTTAGGCAACATTTATTTGCCTTCACATGATCCGCCTGATGATAAACTATGGTTTAAAGACATTATTGCCCGATTTCTGAGATGTTGATTTTCCAACCTTTTTTCCACACCCGGGGTCAACAAATGTCGAATTTTCAACTTTTTTTGAGGCTTCAGAAAACAACATTTTCGACATTTAGGCAACATTTATTTGCCTTCACATGATCCGCCTGATGATAAACTATGGTTTAAAGACATTATTGCCCGATTTCAGAGACGTTGATTTTCCAGCCTTTTTTCACCCCCGGGGTCAACAAATGTCGAATTTTAAACTTTTTTTGAGGCTTCAGAAAACAACATTTTCCACATTTAGGCAACATTTATTTGCCTTCATATGATCCGCCTGATGATAAACTATGGTTTAAAGACATTATTGCCCGATTTCAGAGATGTTGATTTTCCAACCTTTTTTCCACCCCCGGGGTCAACAAATGTCGAATTTTCAACTTTTTTTGAGGCTTCAGAAAACAACATTTTCGACATTTAGGCAACATTTATTTGTCTTCACATGATCCGCCTGATGATAAACTATGGTTTAATTATTGCCCGATTTCAGAGACGTTGATTTTCCAGCCTTTTTTCACCCCCGGGGTCAAGAGAAATGTCGAATTTTCAACTTTTTTTGAGGCTTCAGAAAACAACATTTTCGACATTAAGGCAACATTTATTTGCCTTCACATGATCCGCCTGATGATAAACTATGGTTTAAAGACATTATTGACCGATTTCAGAGACGTTGATTTTCCAACCTTTTTTCACTCCCGGGGTCAAGAGAAATGTCGAATTTTCAACTTTTTTTGAGGCTTCAGAAAACAACATTTTCGACATTTAGGCAACATTTATTTGCCTTCACATGATCCGCCTGATGATAAACTATGGTTTAAAGACATTATTGCCCGATTTCAGAGATGTTGATTTTCCAGCCTTTTTTTCACCCCCGGGGTCAACAAATGTCGAATTTTCAACTTTTTTCGAGGCTTCAGAAAACAACATTTTCGACATTTAGGCAACATTTATTTGTCTTCACATGATCCGCCTGATGATAAACTATGGTTTAAAGACATTATTGCCCGATTTCAGAGACGTTGATTTTCCAGCCTTTTTTCACCCCCGGGGTCAAGAGAAATGTCGAATTTTCAACTTTTTTTGAGGCTTCAGAAAACAACATTTTTAACATTTAGGCAACATTTATTTGCCTTCACATGATCCGCCTGATGATAAACTATGGTTTAAAGACATTATTGCCCGATTTCAGAGACGTTGATTTTCCAACCTTTTTTCACTCCCGGGGTCAAGAGAAATGTCGAATTTTCAACTTTTTTTGAGGCTTCAGAAAACAACATTTTCGACATTTAGGCAACATTTATTTGCCTTCACATGATCCGCCTGATGATAAACTATGGTTTAAAGACATTATTGCCCGATTTCAGAGATGTTGATTTTCCAGCCTTTTTTCCACCCCCGGGGTCAACAAATGTCGAATTTTCAACTTTTTTCGAGGCTTCAGAAAACAACATTTTCGACATTTAGGCAACATTTATTTGTCTTCACATGATCCGCCTGATGATAAACTATGGTTTAAAGACATTATTGCCCGATTTCAGAGACGTTGATTTTCCAGCCTTTTTTCACCCCCGGGGTCAAGAGAAATGTCGAATTTTCAACTTTTTTTGAGGCTTCAGAAAACAACATTTTTAACATTTAGGCAACATTTATTTGCCTTCACATGATCCGCCTGATGATAAACTATGGTTTAAAGACATTATTGCCCGATTTCAGAGACGTTGATTTTCCAACTTTTTTTCACCCCCGGGGTCAAGAGAAATGTCGAATTTTCAACTTTTTTTGAGGCTTCAGAAAACAACATTTTCCACATTTAGGCAACATTTATTTGCCTTCACATGATCCGCCTGATGATAAACTATGGTTTAAAGACATTATTGCCCGATTTCAGAGATGTAAATTTTCCAACCTTTTTTCCACCCCCGGGGTCAACAAATGTCGAATTTTCAACTTTTTTTGAGGCTTCAGAAAACAACATTTTCTACATTTAGCCAACATTTATTTGCCTTCACATGATCCGCCTGATGATAAACTATGGTTTAAAGACATTATTGCCCGATTTCAGAGACGTTGATTTTCCAGCCTTTTTTCCACCCCCGGGGTCAACAAATGTCGAATTTTCAACTTTTTTTGAGGCTTCAGAAAACAACATTTTCGACATTTAGGCAACATTTATTTGCCTTCACATGATCCGCCTGATGATAAACTATGGTTTAAAGATATTATTGCCCGATTTCAGAGACGTTGATTTTCCAACTTTTTTTCACTCCCGGGGTCAAGAGAAATGTCGAATTTTCAACTTTTTTTGAGGCTTCAGAAAACAACATTTTCGACATTTAGGCAACATTTATTTGCCTTCACATGATCCGCCTGATGATAAACTATGGTTCAAAGACATTATTGCCCGATTTCAGAGACGTTGATTTTCCACCCTTTTTTCCACCCCCGTGGTCAACAAATGTCGAATTTTCAACTTTTTTTGAGGCTTCAGAAAACAACATTTTCGACATTTAGGCAACATTTATTTGCCTTCACATGATCCGCCTGATGATAAACTATGGTTTAAAGACATTATTGCCCGATTTCAGAGACGTTGATTTTCCAACTTTTTTTCACCACCGGGGTCAACAAATGTCGAATTTTCAACTTTTTTTGAGGCTTCAGAAAACAACATTTTCGACATTTAGGCAACATTTATTTGCCTTCACATGATCCGCCTGATGATAAACTATGGTTTAAAGACATTATTGCCCGATTTCAGAGACGTTGATTTTCCAGCCTTTTTTCACCCCCGGGGTCAAGAGAAATGTCGAATTTTCAACTTTTTTTGAGGCTTCAGAAAACAACATTTTCAACATTTAGGCAACATTTATTTGCCTTCACATGATCCGCCTGATGATAAACTATGGTTTAAAGACATTATTGCCCGATTTCAGAGACGTTGATTTTCCAGCCTTTTTTCCACCCCCGGGGTCAACAAATGTCGAATTTTCAACTTTTTTCGAGGCTTCAGAAAACAACATTTTCGACATTTAGGCAACATTTATTTGCCTTCACATGATCCGCCTGATGATAAACTATGGTTTAAAGACATTATTGCCCGATTTCAGAGACGTTGATTTTCCAGCCTTTTTTCACCCCCGGGGTCAAGAGAAATGTCGAATTTTCAACTTTTTTCGAGGCTTCAGAAAACAACATTTTCGACATTTAGGCTACATTTATTTGCCTTCACATGATCCGCCTGATGATAAACTATGGTTTAAAGACATTATTGCCCGATTTCAGAGACGTTGATTTTCCAACCTTTTTTCACTCCCGGGGTCAAGAGAAATGTTGAATTTTCAACTTTTTTTGAGGCTTCAGAAAACAACATTTTCCACATTTAGGCAACATTTATTTGCCTTCACATGATCCGCCTGATGATAAACTATGGTTTAAAGACATTATTGCCCGATTTCAGAGACGTTGATTTTCCAACCTTTTTTCACTCCCGGGGTCAAGAGAAATGTTGAATTTTCAACTTTTTTTGAGGCTTCAGAAAACAACATTTTCCACATTTAGGCAACATTTATTTGCCTTCACATGATCCGCCTGATGATAAACTATGGTTTAAAGACATTATTGCCCGATTTCAGAGATGTTGATTTTCCAGCCTTTTTTCCACCCCCGGGGTCAACAAATGTCGAATTTTCAACTTTTTTCGAGGCTTCAGAAAACAACATTTTCGACATTTAGGCAACATTTATTTGCCTTCACATGATCCGCCTGATGATAAACTATGGTTTAAAGACATTATTGCCCGATTTCAGAGATGTTGATTTTCCAGCCTTTTTTCCACCCCCGGGGTCAACAAATGTCGAATTTTCAACTTTTTTCGAGGCTTCAGAAAACAACATTTTCGACATTTAGGCAACATTTATTTGTCTTCACATGATCCGCCTGATGATAAACTATGGTTTAATTATTGCCCGATTTCAGAGACGTTGATTTTCCAGCCTTTTTTCACCCCCGGGGTCAAGAGAAATGTCGAATTTTCAACTTTTTTTGAGGCTTCAGAAAACAACATTTTCGACATTAAGGCAACATTTATTTGCCTTCACATGATCCGCCTGATGATAAACTATGGTTTAAAAACATTATTTCCCGATTTCAGAGACGTTGATTTTCCAACCTTTTTTCACTCCCGGGGTCAAGAGAAATGTCGAATTTTCAACTTTTTTTGAGGCTTCAGAAAACAACATTTTCGACATTTAGGCAACATTTATTTGCCTTCACATGATCCGCCTGATGATAAACTATGGTTTAAAGACATTATTGCCCGATTTCAGAGATGTTGATTTTCCAGCCTTTTTTCCACCCCCGGGGTCAACAAATGTCGAATTTTCAACTTTTTTCGAGGCTTCAGAAAACAACATTTTCGACATTTAGGCAACATTTATTTGTCTTCACATGATCCGCCTGATGATAAACTATGGTTTAAAGACATTATTGCCCGATTTCAGAGACGTTCATTTTCCAGCCTTTTTTCACCCCCGGGGTCAACAAATGTCGAATTTTCAACTTTTTTCGAGGCTTCAGAAAACAACATTTTCGACATTTAGGCAACATTTATTTGCCTTCACATGATCCGCCTGATGATAAACTATGGTTTAAAGACATTATTGCCCGATTTCAGAGATGTTGATTTTCCAGCCTTTTTTCCACCCCCGGGGTCAACAAATGTCGAATTTTCAACTTTTTTCGAGGCTTCAGAAAACAACATTTTCGACATTTAGGCAACATTTATTTGTCTTCACATGATCCGCCTGATGATAAACTATGGTTTAATTATTGCCCGATTTCAGAGACGTTGATTTTCCAGCCTTTTTTCACCCCCGGGGTCAAGAGAAATGTCGAATTTTCAACTTTTTTTGAGGCTTCAGAAAACAACATTTTCGACATTAAGGCAACATTTATTTGCCTTCACATGATCCGCCTGATGATAAACTATGGTTTAAAAACATTATTGCCCGATTTCAGAGACGTTGATTTTCCAACCTTTTTTCACTCCCGGGGTCAAGAGAAATGTCGAATTTTCAACTTTTTTTGAGGCTTCAGAAAACAACATTTTCGACATTTAGGCAACATTTATTTGCCTTCACATGATCCGCCTGATGATAAACTATGGTTTAAAGACATTATTGCCCGATTTCAGAGATGTTGATTTTCCAGCCTTTTTTCCACCCCCGGGGTCAACAAATGTCGAATTTTCAACTTTTTTCGAGGCTTCAGAAAACAACATTTTCGACATTTAGGCAACATTTATTTGTCTTCACATGATCCGCCTGATGATAAACTATGGTTTAAAGACATTATTGCCCGATTTCAGAGACGTTGATTTTCCAGCCTTTTTTCACCCCCGGGGTCAAGAGAAATGTCGAATTTTCAACTTTTTTTGAGGCTTCAGAAAACAACATTTTCGACATTTAGGCAACATTTATTTGCCTTCACATGATCCGCCTGATGATAAACTATGGTTTAAAGACATTATTGCCCGATTTCAGAGATGTTGATTTTCCAGCCTTTTTTCCACCCCCGGGGTCAACAAATGTCGAATTTTCAACTTTTTTCGAGGCTTCAGAAAACAACATTTTCGACATTTAGGCAACATTTATTTGTCTTCACATGATCCGCCTGATGATAAACTATGGTTTAATTATTGCCCGATTTCAGAGACGTTGATTTTCCAGCCTTTTTTCACCCCCGGGGTCAAGAGAAATGTCGAATTTTCAACTTTTTTTGAGGCTTCAGAAAACAACATTTTCGACATTAAGGCAACATTTATTTGCCTTCACATGATCCGCCTGATGATAAACTATGGTTTAAAAACATTATTGCCCGATTTCAGAGACGTTGATTTTCCAACCTTTTTTCACTCCCGGGGTCAAGAGAAATGTCGAATTTTCAACTTTTTTTGAGGCTTCAGAAAACAACATTTTCGACATTTAGGCAACATTTATTTGCCTTCACATGATCCGCCTGATGATAAACTATGGTTTAAAGACATTATTGCCCGATTTCAGAGATGTTGATTTTCCAGCCTTTTTTCCACCCCCGGGGTCAACAAATGTCGAATTTTCAACTTTTTTCGAGGCTTCAGAAAACAACATTTTCGACATTTAGGCAACATTTATTTGTCTTCACATGATCCGCCTGATGATAAACTATGGTTTAAAGACATTATTGCCCGATTTCAGAGACGTTGATTTTCCAGCCTTTTTTCACCCCCGGGGTCAAGAGAAATGTCGAATTTTCAACTTTTTTTGAGGCTTCAGAAAACAACATTTTCGACATTAAGGCAACATTTATTTGCCTTCACATGATCCGCCTGATGATGAACTATGGTTTAAAGACATTATTGCCCGATTTCAGAGACGTTGATTTTCCAACTTTTTTTCACCCCCGGGGTCAAGAGAAATGTTGAATTTTCAACTTTTTTTGAGGCTTCAGAAAACAACATTTTCCACATTTAGGCAACATTTATTTGCCTTCACATGATCCGCCTGATGATAAACTATGGTTTAAAGACATTATTGCCCGATTTCAGAGACGTTGATTTTCCAGCCTTTTTTCCACACCCGGGGTCAACAAATGTCGAATTTTCAACTTTTTTTGAGGCTTCAGAAAACAACATTTTCGACATTTAGGCAACATTTATTTGCCTTCATATGATCCGCCTGATGATAAACTATGGTTTAAAGACATTATTGCCCGATTTCAGAGATGTTGATTTTCCAACCTTTTTTCCACACCCGGGGTCAACAAATGTCGAATTTTCAACTTTTTTTGAGGCTTCAGAAAACAACATTTTCGACATTTAGGCAACATTTATTTGCCTTAACATGATCCGCCTGATGATAAACTATGGTTTAAAGACATTATTGCCCGATTTCAGAGACGTTGATTTTCCAGCCTTTTTTCACCCCCGGGGTCAACAAATGTCGAATTTTAAACTTTTTTTGAGGCTTCAGAAAACAACATTTTCCACATTTAGGCAACATTTATTTGCCTTCATATGATCCGCCTGATGATAAACTATGGTTTAAAGACATTATTGCCCGATTTCAGAGATGTTGATTTTCCAACCTTTTTTCCACCCCCGGGGTCAACAAATGTCGAATTTTCAACTTTTTTTGAGGCTTCAGAAAACAACATTTTCGACATTTAGGCAACATTTATTTGCCTTCACATGATCCGCCTGATGATAAACTATGGTTTAAAGACATTATTGCCCGATTTCAGAGATGTAAATTTTCCAACCTTTTTTCCACCCCCGGGGTCAACAAATGTCGAATTTTCAACTTTTTTTGAGGCTTCAGAAAACAACATTTTCGACATTTAGCCAACATTTATTTGCCTTCACATGATCCGCCTGATGATAAACTATGGTTTAAAGACATTATTGCCCGATTTCAGAGACGTTGATTTTCCAACTTTTTTTCACCACCGGGGTCAACAAATGTCGAATTTTCAACTTTTTTTGAGGCTTCAGAAAACAACATTTTCGACATTTAGGCAACATTTATTTGCCTTCACATGATCCGCCTGATGATAAACTATGGTTTAAAGACATTATTGCCCGATTTCAGAGACGTTGATTTTCCAACTTTTTTTCACCCCCGGGGTCAAGAGAAATGTCGAATTTTCAACTTTTTTTGTGGCTTCAGAAAACAACATTTTCAACATTTAGGCAACATTTATTTGCCTTCACATGATCCGCCTGATGATAAACTATGGTTTAAAGACATTATTGCCCGATTTCAGAGACGTTGATTTTCCAGCCTTTTTTCACCCCCGGGGTCAAGAGAAATGTCGAATTTTCAACTTTTTTCGAGGCTTCAGAAAACAACATTTTCGACATTTAGGCAACATTTATTTGCCTTAACATGATCCGCCTGATGATAAACTATGGTTTAAAGACATTATTGCCCGATTTCAGAGACGTTGATTTTCCAGCCTTTTTTCACCCCCGGGGTCAACAAATGTCGAATTTTAAACTTTTTTTGAGGCTTCAGAAAACAACATTTTCCACATTTAGGCAACATTTATTTGCCTTCATATGATCCGCCTGATGATAAACTATGGTTTAAAGACATTATTGCCCGATTTCAGAGATGTTGATTTTCCAACCTTTTTTCCACCCCCGGGGTCAACAAATGTCGAATTTTCAACTTTTTTTGAGGCTTCAGAAAACAACATTTTCGACATTTAGGCAACATTTATTTGCCTTCACATGATCCGCCTGATGATAAACTATGGTTTAAAGACATTATTGCCCGATTTCAGAGATGTAAATTTTCCAACCTTTTTTCCACCCCCGGGGTCAACAAATGTCGAATTTTCAACTTTTTTTGAGGCTTCAGAAAACAAGATTTTCGACATTTAGCCAACATTTATTTGCCTTCACATGATCCGCCTGATGATAAACTATGGTTTAAAGACATTATTGCCCGATTTCAGAGACGTTGATTTTCCAACTTTTTTTCACCACCGGGGTCAACAAATGTCGAATTTTCAACTTTTTTTGAGGCTTCAGAAAACAACATTTTCGACATTTAGGCAACATTTATTTGCCTTCACATGATCCGCCTGATGATAAACTATGGTTTAAAGACATTATTGCCCGATTTCAGAGACGTTGATTTTCCAACTTTTTTTCACCCCCGGGGTCAAGAGAAATGTCGAATTTTCAACTTTTTTTGAGGCTTCAGAAAACAACATTTTCAACATTTAGGCAACATTTATTTGCCTTCACATGATCCGCCTGATGATAAACTATGGTTTAAAGACATTATTGCCCGATTTCAGAGACGTTGATTTTCCAGCCTTTTTTCACCCCCGGGGTCAAGAGAAATGTCGAATTTTCAACTTTTTTCGAGGCTTCAGAAAACAACATTTTCCACATTTAGGCAACATTTATTTGCCTTCACATGATCCGCCTGATGATAAACTATGGTTTAAAGACATTATTGCCCGATTTCAGAGACGTTGATTTTCCAACCTTTTTTCACTCCCGGGGTCAAGAGAAATGTTGAATTTTCAACTTTTTTTGAGGCTTCAGAAAACAACATTTTCCACATTTAGGCAACATTTATTTGCCTTCACATGATCCGCCTGATGATAAACTATGGTTTAATTATTGCCCGATTTCAGAGACGTTGATTTTCCAGCCTTTTTTCACCCCCGGGGTCAAGAGAAATGTCGAATTTTCAACTTTTTTTGAGGCTTCAGAAAACAACATTTTCGACATTAAGGCAACATTTATTTGCCTTCACATGATCCGCCTGATGATAAACTATGGTTTAAAGACATTATTGCCCGATTTCAGAGACGTTGATTTTCCAACCTTTTTTCACTCCCGGGGTCAAGAGAAATGTCGAATTTTCAACTTTTTTTGAGGCTTCAGAAAACAACATTTTCGACATTTAGGCAACATTTATTTGCCTTCACATGATCCGCCTGATGATAAACTATGGTTTAAAGACATTATTGCCCGATTTCAGAGATGTTGATTTTCCAGCCTTTTTTCCACCCCCGGGGTCAACAAATGTCGAATTTTCAACTTTTTTCGAGGCTTCAGAAAACAACATTTTCGACATTTAGGCAACATTTATTTGTCTTCACATGATCCGCCTGATGATGAACTATGGTTTAAAGACATTATTGCCCGATTTCAGAGACGTTGATTTTCCAACCTTTTTTCACTCCCGGGGTCAAGAGAAATGTTGAATTTTCAACTTTTTTTGAGGCTTCAGAAAACAACATTTTCCACATTTAGGCAACATTTATTTGCCTTCATATGATCCGCCTGATGATAAACTATGGTTTAAAGACATTATTGCCCGATTTCAGAGATGTTGATTTTCCAACCTTTTTTCCACCCCCGGGGTCAACAAATGTCGAATTTTCAACTTTTTTTGAGGCTTCAGAAAACAACATTTTCGACATTTAGGCAACATTTATTTGCCTTCACATGATCCGCCTGATGATAAACTATGGTTTAAAGACATTATTGCCCGATTTCAGAGATGTAAATTTTCCAACCTTTTTTCCACCCCCGGGGTCAACAAATGTCGAATTTTCAACTTTTTTTGAGGCTTCAGAAAACAACATTTTCTACATTTAGCCAACATTTATTTGCCTTCACATGATCCGCCTGATGATAAACTATGGTTTAAAGACATTATTGCCCGATTTCAGAGACGTTCATTTTCCAGCCTTTTTTCCACCCCCGGGGTCAACAAATGTCGAATTTTCAACTTTTTTTGAGGCTTCAGAAAACAACATTTTCGACATTTAGGCAACATTTATTTGCCTTCACATGATCCGCCTGATGATAAACTATGGTTTAAAGACATTATTGCCCGATTTCAGAGACGTTGATTTTCCAACTTTTTTTCACTCCCGGGGTCAAGAGAAATGTCGAATTTTCAACTTTTTTTGAGGCTTCAGAAAACAACATTTTCGACATTTAGGCAACATTTATTTGCCTTCACATGATCCGCCTGATGATAAACTATGGTTCAAAGACATTATTGCCCGATTTCAGAGACGTTGATTTTCCACCCTTTTTTCACCCCCGGGGTCAAGAGAAATGTCGAATTTTCAACTTTTTTTGAGGCTTCAGAAAACAACATTTTCGACATTAAGGCAACATTTATTTGCCTTCACATGATCCGCCTGATGATAAACTATGGTTTAAAAACATTATTGCCCGATTTCAGAGACGTTGATTTTCCAACCTTTTTTCACTCCCGGGGTCAAGAGAAATGTCGAATTTTCAACTTTTTTTGAGGCTTCAGAAAACAACATTTTCGACATTTAGGCAACATTTATTTGCCTTCACATGATCCGCCTGATGATAAACTATGGTTTAAAGACATTATTGCCCGATTTCAGAGATGTTGATTTTCCAGCCTTTTTTCCACCCCCGGGGTCAACAAATGTCGAATTTTCAACTTTTTTCGAGGCTTCAGAAAACAACATTTTCGACATTTAGGCAACATTTATTTGTCTTCACATGATCCGCCTGATGATAAACTATGGTTTAAAGACATTATTGCCCGATTTCAGAGACGTTGATTTTCCAGCCTTTTTTCACCCCCGGGGTCAAGAGAAATGTCGAATTTTCAACTTTTTTTGAGGCTTCAGAAAACAACATTTTCGACATTAAGGCAACATTTATTTGCCTTCACATGATCCGCCTGATGATGAACTATGGTTTAAAGACATTATTGCCCGATTTCAGAGACGTTGATTTTCCAACTTTTTTTCACCCCCGGGGTCAAGAGAAATGTTGAATTTTCAACTTTTTTTGAGGCTTCAGAAAACAACATTTTCCACATTTAGGCAACATTTATTTGCCTTCACATGATCCGCCTGATGATAAACTATGGTTTAAAGACATTATTGCCCGATTTCAGAGACGTTGATTTTCCAGCCTTTTTTCCACACCCGGGGTCAACAAATGTCGAATTTTCAACTTTTTTTGAGGCTTCAGAAAACAACATTTTCGACATTTAGGCAACATTTATTTGCCTTCATATGATCCGCCTGATGATAAACTATGGTTTAAAGACATTATTGCCCGATTTCAGAGATGTTGATTTTCCAACCTTTTTTCCACACCCGGGGTCAACAAATGTCGAATTTTCAACTTTTTTTGAGGCTTCAGAAAACAACATTTTCGACATTTAGGCAACATTTATTTGCCTTAACATGATCCGCCTGATGATAAACTATGGTTTAAAGACATTATTGCCCGATTTCAGAGACGTTGATTTTCCAGCCTTTTTTCACCCCCGGGGTCAACAAATGTCGAATTTTAAACTTTTTTTGAGGCTTCAGAAAACAACATTTTCCACATTTAGGCAACATTTATTTGCCTTCATATGATCCGCCTGATGATAAACTATGGTTTAAAGACATTATTGCCCGATTTCAGAGATGTTGATTTTCCAACCTTTTTTCCACCCCCGGGGTCAACAAATGTCGAATTTTCAACTTTTTTTGAGGCTTCAGAAAACAACATTTTCGACATTTAGGCAACATTTATTTGCCTTCACATGATCCGCCTGATGATAAACTATGGTTTAAAGACATTATTGCCCGATTTCAGAGATGTAAATTTTCCAACCTTTTTTCCACCCCCGGGGTCAACAAATGTCGAATTTTCAACTTTTTTTGAGGCTTCAGAAAACAACATTTTCTACATTTAGCCAACATTTATTTGCCTTCACATGATCCGCCTGATGATAAACTATGGTTTAAAGACATTATTGCCCGATTTCAGAGACGTTCATTTTCCAGCCTTTTTTCCACCCCCGGGGTCAACAAATGTCGAATTTTCAACTTTTTTTGAGGCTTCAGAAAACAACATTTTCGACATTTAGGCAACATTTATTTGCCTTCACATGATCCGCCTGATGATAAACTATGGTTTAAAGACATTATTGCCCGATTTCAGAGACGTTGATTTTCCAACTTTTTTTCACTCCCGGGGTCAAGAGAAATGTCGAATTTTCAACTTTTTTTGAGGCTTCAGAAAACAACATTTTCGACATTTAGGCAACATTTATTTGCCTTCACATGATCCGCCTGATGATAAACTATGGTTCAAAGACATTATTGCCCGATTTCAGAGACGTTGATTTTCCACCCTTTTTTCCACCCCCGTGGTCAACAAATGTCGAATTTTCAACTTTTTTTGAGGCTTCAGAAAACAACATTTTCGACATTTAGGCAACATTTATTTGCCTTCACATGATCCGCCTGATGATAAACTATGGTTTAAAGACATTATTGCCCGATTTCAGAGACGTTGATTTTCCAACTTTTTTTCACCACCGGGGTCAACAAATGTCGAATTTTCAACTTTTTTTGAGGCTTCAGAAAACAACATTTTCGACATTTAGGCAACATTTATTTGCCTTCACATGATCCGCCTGATGATAAACTATGGTTTAAAGACATTATTGCCCGATTTCAGAGACGTTGATTTTCCAACTTTTTTTCACCCCCGGGGTCAAGAGAAATGTCGAATTTTCAACTTTTTTTGAGGCTTCAGAAAACAACATTTTCAACATTTAGGCAACATTTATTTGCCTTCACATGATCCGCCTGATGATAAACTATGGTTTAAAGACATTATTGCCCGATTTCAGAGACGTTGATTTTCCAGCCTTTTTTCACCCCCGGGGTCAAGAGAAATGTCGAATTTTCAACTTTTTTTGAGGCTTCAGAAAACAACATTTTCAACATTTAGGCAACATTTATTTGCCTTCACATGATCCGCCTGATGATAAACTATGGTTTAAAGACATTATTGCCCGATTTCAGAGACGTTGATTTTCCAGCCTTTTTTCCACCCCCGGGGTCAACAAATGTCGAATTTTCAACTTTTTTCGAGGCTTCAGAAAACAACATTTTCGACATTTAGGCAACATTTATTTGCCTTCACATGATCCGCCTGATGATAAACTATGGTTTAAAGACATTATTGCCCGATTTCAGAGACGTTGATTTTCCAGCCTTTTTTCACCCCCGGGGTCAAGAGAAATGTCGAATTTTCAACTTTTTTCGAGGCTTCAGAAAACAACATTTTCGACATTTAGGCTACATTTATTTGCCTTCACATGATCCGCCTGATGATAAACTATGGTTTAAAGACATTATTGCCCGATTTCAGAGACGTTGATTTTCCAACCTTTTTTCACTCCCGGGGTCAAGAGAAATGTTGAATTTTCAACTTTTTTTGAGGCTTCAGAAAACAACATTTTCCACATTTAGGCAACATTTATTTGCCTTCACATGATCCGCCTGATGATAAACTATGGTTTAAAGACATTATTGCCCGATTTCAGAGACGTTGATTTTCCAACCTTTTTTCACTCCCGGGGTCAAGAGAAATGTTGAATTTTCAACTTTTTTTGAGGCTTCAGAAAACAACATTTTCCACATTTAGGCAACATTTATTTGCCTTCACATGATCCGCCTGATGATAAACTATGGTTTAAAGACATTATTGCCCGATTTCAGAGATGTTGATTTTCCAGCCTTTTTTCCACCCCCGGGGTCAACAAATGTCGAATTTTCAACTTTTTTCGAGGCTTCAGAAAACAACATTTTCGACATTTAGGCAACATTTATTTGCCTTCACATGATCCGCCTGATGATAAACTATGGTTTAAAGACATTATTGCCCGATTTCAGAGATGTTGATTTTCCAGCCTTTTTTCCACCCCCGGGGTCAACAAATGTCGAATTTTCAACTTTTTTCGAGGCTTCAGAAAACAACATTTTCGACATTTAGGCAACATTTATTTGTCTTCACATGATCCGCCTGATGATAAACTATGGTTTAATTATTGCCCGATTTCAGAGACGTTGATTTTCCAGCCTTTTTTCACCCCCGGGGTCAAGAGAAATGTCGAATTTTCAACTTTTTTTGAGGCTTCAGAAAACAACATTTTCGACATTAAGGCAACATTTATTTGCCTTCACATGATCCGCCTGATGATAAACTATGGTTTAAAAACATTATTGCCCGATTTCAGAGACGTTGATTTTCCAACCTTTTTTCACTCCCGGGGTCAAGAGAAATGTCGAATTTTCAACTTTTTTTGAGGCTTCAGAAAACAACATTTTCGACATTAAGGCAACATTTATTTGCCTTCACATGATCCGCCTGATGATAAACTATGGTTTAAAGACATTATTGCCCGATTTCAGAGATGTTGATTTTCCAGCCTTTTTTCCACCCCCGGGGTCAACAAATGTCGAATTTTCAACTTTTTTCGAGGCTTCAGAAAACAACATTTTCGACATTTAGGCAACATTTATTTGTCTTCACATGATCCGCCTGATGATAAACTATGGTTTAATTATTGCCCGATTTCAGAGACGTTGATTTTCCAGCCTTTTTTCACCCCCGGGGTCAAGAGAAATGTCGAATTTTCAACTTTTTTTGAGGCTTCAGAAAACAACATTTTCGACATTAAGGCAACATTTATTTGCCTTCCCATGATCCGCCTGATGATAAACTATGGTTTAAAAACATTATTGCCCGATTTCAGAGACGTTGATTTTCCAACCTTTTTTCACTCCCGGGGTCAAGAGAAATGTCGAATTTTCAACTTTTTTTGAGGCTTCAGAAAACAACATTTTCGACATTTAGGCAACATTTATTTGCCTTCACATGATCCGCCTGATGATAAACTATGGTTTAAAGACATTATTGCCCGATTTCAGAGATGTTGATTTTCCAGCCTTTTTTCCACCCCCGGGGTCAACAAATGTCGAATTTTCAACTTTTTTCGAGGCTTCAGAAAACAACATTTTCGACATTTAGGCAACATTTATTTGTCTTCACATGATCCGCCTGATGATAAACTATGGTTTAAAGACATTATTGCCCGATTTCAGAGACGTTGATTTTCCAGCCTTTTTTCACCCCCGGGGTCAAGAGAAATGTCGAATTTTCAACTTTTTTTGAGGCTTCAGAAAACAACATTTTCGACATTAAGGCAACATTTATTTGCCTTCACATGATCCGCCTGATGATGAACTATGGTTTAAAGACATTATTGCCCGATTTCAGAGACGTTGATTTTCCAACCTTTTTTCACTCCCGGGGTCAACAAATGTCGAATTTTCAACTTTTTTTGAGGCTTCAGAAAACAACATTTTCGACATTTAGGCAACATTTATTTGCCTTCATATGATCCGCCTGATGATAAACTATGGTTTAAAGACATTATTGCCCGATTTCAGAGATGTTGATTTTCCAACCTTTTTTCCACACCCGGGGTCAACAAATGTCGAATTTTCAACTTTTTTTGAGGCTTCAGAAAACAACATTTTCGACATTTAGGCAACATTTATTTGCCTTAACATGATCCGCCTGATGATAAACTATGGTTTAAAGACATTATTGCCCGATTTCAGAGACGTTGATTTTCCAGCCTTTTTTCACCCCCGGGGTCAACAAATGTCGAATTTTAAACTTTTTTTGAGGCTTCAGAAAACAACATTTTCCACATTTAGGCAACATTTATTTGCCTTCATATGATCCGCCTGATGATAAACTATGGTTTAAAGACATTATTGCCCGATTTCAGAGATGTTGATTTTCCAACCTTTTTTCCACCCCCGGGGTCAACAAATGTCGAATTTTCAACTTTTTTTGAGGCTTCAGAAAACAACATTTTCGACATTTAGGCAACATTTATTTGCCTTCACATGATCCGCCTGATGATAAACTATGGTTTAAAGACATTATTGCCCGATTTCAGAGATGTAAATTTTCCAACCTTTTTTCCACCCCCGGGGTCAACAAATGTCGAATTTTCAACTTTTTTTGAGGCTTCAGAAAACAACATTTTCGACATTTAGCCAACATTTATTTGCCTTCACATGATCCGCCTGATGATAAACTATGGTTTAAAGACATTATTGCCCGATTTCAGAGACGTTGATTTTCCAACTTTTTTTCACCACCGGGGTCAACAAATGTCGAATTTTCAACTTTTTTTGAGGCTTCAGAAAACAACATTTTCGACATTTAGGCAACATTTATTTGCCTTCACATGATCCGCCTGATGATAAACTATGGTTTAAAGACATTATTGCCCGATTTCAGAGACGTTGATTTTCCAACTTTTTTTCACCCCCGGGGTCAAGAGAAATGTCGAATTTTCAAATTTTTTTGAGGCTTCAGAAAACAACATTTTCAACATTTAGGCAACATTTATTTGCCTTCACATGATCCGCCTGATGATAAACTATGGTTTAAAGACATTATTGCCCGATTTCAGAGACGTTGATTTTCCAGCCTTTTTTCACCCCCGGGGTCAAGAGAAATGTCGAATTTTAAACTTTTTTTGAGGCTTCAGAAAACAACATTTTCCACATTTAGGCAACATTTATTTGCCTTCATATGATCCGCCTGATGATAAACTATGGTTTAAAGACATTATTGCCCGATTTCAGAGATGTTGATTTTCCAACCTTTTTTCCACCCCCGGGGTCAACAAATGTCGAATTTTCAACTTTTTTTGAGGCTTCAGAAAACAACATTTTCGACATTTAGGCAACATTTATTTGCCTTCACATGATCCGCCTGATGATAAACTATGGTTTAAAGACATTATTGCCCGATTTCAGAGATGTAAATTTTCCAACCTTTTTTCCACCCCCGGGGTCAACAAATGTCGAATTTTCAACTTTTTTTGAGGCTTCAGAAAACAACATTTTCGACATTTAGCCAACATTTATTTGCCTTCACATGATCCGCCTGATGATAAACTATGGTTTAAAGACATTATTGCCCGATTTCAGAGACGTTGATTTTCCAACTTTTTTTCACCACCGGGGTCAACAAATGTCGAATTTTCAACTTTTTTTGAGGCTTCAGAAAACAACATTTTCGACATTTAGGCAACATTTATTTGCCTTCACATGATCCGCCTGATGATAAACTATGGTTTAAAGACATTATTGCCCGATTTCAGAGACGTTGATTTTCCAACTTTTTTTCACCCCCGGGGTCAAGAGAAATGTCGAATTTTCAACTTTTTTTGAGGCTTCAGAAAACAACATTTTCAACATTTAGGCAACATTTATTTGCCTTCACATGATCCGCCTGATGATAAACTATGGTTTAAAGACATTATTGCCCGATTTCAGAGACGTTGAT
Source organism: Callionymus lyra (assembly GCF_982586985.1). NCBI lineage: Eukaryota > Metazoa > Chordata > Actinopteri > Syngnathiformes > Callionymidae > Callionymus > Callionymus lyra. The sequence continues at coordinate 12,665,704 of NC_141826.1, forward strand.
TTTCCAGCCTTTTTTCACCCCCGGGGTCAAGAGAAATGTCGAATTTTCAACTTTTTTCGAGGCTTCAGAAAACAACATTTTCGACATTTAGGCAACATTTATTTGCCTTCACATGATCCGCCTGATGATAAACTATGGTTTAAAGACATTATTGCCCGATTTCAGAGACGTTGATTTTCCAACCTTTTTTCACTCCCGGGGTCAAGAGAAATGTTGAATTTTCAACTTTTTTTGAGGCTTCAGAAAACAACATTTTCCACATTTAGGCAACATTTATTTGCCTTCACATGATCCGCCTGATGATAAACTATGGTTTAATTATTGCCCGATTTCAGAGACGTTGATTTTCCAGCCTTTTTTCACCCCCGGGGTCAAGAGAAATGTCGAATTTTCAACTTTTTTTGAGGCTTCAGAAAACAACATTTTCGACATTAAGGCAACATTTATTTGCCTTCACATGATCCGCCTGATGATAAACTATGGTTTAAAGACATTATTGCCCGATTTCAGAGACGTTGATTTTCCAACCTTTTTTCACTCCCGGGGTCAAGAGAAATGTCGAATTTTCAACTTTTTTTGAGGCTTCAGAAAACAACATTTTCGACATTTAGGCAACATTTATTTGCCTTCACATGATCCGCCTGATGATAAACTATGGTTTAAAGACATTATTGCCCGATTTCAGAGATGTTGATTTTCCAGCCTTTTTTCCACCCCCGGGGTCAACAAATGTCGAATTTTCAACTTTTTTCGAGGCTTCAGAAAACAACATTTTCGACATTTAGGCAACATTTATTTGTCTTCACATGATCCGCCTGATGATAAACTATGGTTTAAAGACATTATTGCCCGATTTCAGAGACGTTGATTTTCCAGCCTTTTTTCACCCCCGGGGTCAAGAGAAATGTCGAATTTTCAACTTTTTTTGAGGCTACAGAAAACAACATTTTCGACATTAAGGCAACATTTATTTGCCTTCACATGATCCGCCTGATGATAAACTATGGTTTAAAGACATTATTGCCCGATTTCAGAGACGTTGATTTTCCAACCTTTTTTCACTCCCGGGGTCAAGAGAAATGTCGAATTTTCAACTTTTTTTGAGGCTTCAGAAAACAACATTTTCGACATTTAGGCAACATTTATTTGCCTTCACATGATCCGCCTGATGATAAACTATGGTTTAAAGACATTATTGCCCGATTTCAGAGACGTTGATTTTCCAACTTTTTTTCACCCCCGGGGTCAAGAGAAATGTCGAATTTTCACCTTTTTTTGAGGCTTCAGAAAACAACATTTTCGACATTTAGGCAACATTTATTTGCCTTCACATGATCCGCCTGATGATAAACTATGGTTTAAAGACATTATTGCCCGATTTCAGAGATGTTGATTTTCCAGCCTTTTTTCCACCCCCGGGGTCAACAAATGTCGAATTTTCAACTTTTTTCGAGGCTTCAGAAAACAACATTTTCGACATTTAGGCAACATTTATTTGTCTTCACATGATCCGCCTGATGATAAACTATGGTTTAAAGACATTATTGCCCGATTTCAGAGACGTTGATTTTCCAGCCTTTTTTCACCCCCGGGGTCAAGAGAAATGTCGAATTTTCAACTTTTTTTGAGGCTTCAGAAAACAACATTTTTAACATTTAGGCAACATTTATTTGCCTTCACATGATCCGCCTGATGATAAACTATGGTTTAAAGACATTATTGCCCGATTTCAGAGACGTTGATTTTCCAACTTTTTTTCACCCCCGGGGTCAAGAGAAATGTCGAATTTTCACCTTTTTTTGAGGCTTCAGAAAACAACATTTTCGACATTTAGGCAACATTTATTTGCCTTCACATGATCCGCCTGATGATAAACTATGGTTTAAAGACATTATAGCCCGATTTCAGAGACGTTGATTTTCCAACTTTTTTTCACCCCCGGGGTCAAGAGAAATGTCGAATTTTCACCTTTTTTTGAGGCTTCAGAAAACAACATTTTCGACATTCAGGCAACATTTATTTGCCTTCACATGATCCGCCTGATGATAAACTATGGTTTAAAGACATTATAGCCCGATTTCAGAGACGTTGATTTTCCAACTTTTTTTCACCCCGGGGTCAAGAGAAATGTCGAATTTTCACCTTTTTTTGAGGCTTCAGAAAACAACATTTTCGACATTTAGGCAACATTTATTTGCCTTCACATGATCCGCCTGATGATAAACTATGGTTTAAAGACATTATTGCCCGATTTCAGAGACGTTGATTTTCCAGCCTTTTTTTCACCCCCGGGGTCAAGAGAAATGTCGAATTTTCAACTTTTTTTGAGGCTTCAGAAAACAACATTTTCGACATTTAGGCAACATTTATTTGCCTTCATATGATCCGCCTGATGATAAACTATGGTTTAAAGACATTATTGCCCGATTTCAGAGATGTTGATTTTCCAACCTTTTTTCCACCCCCGGGGTCAACAAATGTCGAATTTTCAACTTTTTTTGAGGCTTCAGAAAACAACATTTTCGACATTTAGGCAACATTTATTTGCCTTCACATGATCCGCCTGATGATAAACTATGGTTTAAAGACATTATTGCCCGATTTCAGAGACGTTGATTTTCCAACTTTTTTCACTCCCGGGGTCAAGAGAAATGTCGAATTTTCAACTTTTTTTGAGGCTTCAGAAAACAACATTTTCGACATTTAGGCAACATTTATTTGCCTTCACATGATCCGCCTGATGATAAACTATGGTTTAAAGACATTATTGCCCGATTTCAGAGACGTTGATTTTCCAACTTTTTTTCACCCCCGGGGTCAAGAGAAATGTCGAATTTTCACCTTTTTTTGAGGCTTCAGAAAACAACATTTTCGACATTTAGGCAACATTTATTTGCCTTCACATGATCCGCCTGATGATAAACTATGGTTTAAAGACATTATTGCCCGATTTCAGAGATGTTGATTTTCCAGCCTTTTTTCCACCCCCGGGGTCAACAAATGTCGAATTTTCAACTTTTTTCGAGGCTTCAGAAAACAACATTTTCGACATTTAGGCAACATTTATTTGTCTTCACATGATCCGCCTGATGATAAACTATGGTTTAAAGACATTATTGCCCGATTTCAGAGACGTTGATTTTCCAGCCTTTTTTCACCCCCGGGGTCAAGAGAAATGTCGAATTTTCAACTTTTTTTGAGGCTTCAGAAAACAACATTTTTAACATTTAGGCAACATTTATTTGCCTTCACATGATCCGCCTGATGATAAACTATGGTTTAAAGACATTATTGCCCGATTTCAGAGACGTTGATTTTCCAACTTTTTTTCACCCCCGGGGTCAAGAGAAATGTCGAATTTTCACCTTTTTTTGAGGCTTCAGAAAACAACATTTTCGACATTTAGGCAACATTTATTTGCCTTCACATGATCCGCCTGATGATAAACTATGGTTTAAAGACATTATAGCCCGATTTCAGAGACGTTGATTTTCCAACTTTTTTTCACCCCCGGGGTCAAGAGAAATGTCGAATTTTCACCTTTTTTTGAGGCTTCAGAAAACAACATTTTCGACATTCAGGCAACATTTATTTGCCTTCACATGATCCGCCTGATGATAAACTATGGTTTAAAGACATTATAGCCCGATTTCAGAGACGTTGATTTTCCAACTTTTTTTCACCCCGGGGTCAAGAGAAATGTCGAATTTTCACCTTTTTTTGAGGCTTCAGAAAACAACATTTTCGACATTTAGGCAACATTTATTTGCCTTCACATGATCCGCCTGATGATAAACTATGGTTTAAAGACATTATTGCCCGATTTCAGAGACGTTGATTTTCCAGCCTTTTTTTCACCCCCGGGGTCAAGAGAAATGTCGAATTTTCAACTTTTTTTGAGGCTTCAGAAAACAACATTTTCGACATTTAGGCAACATTTATTTGCCTTCATATGATCCGCCTGATGATAAACTATGGTTTAAAGACATTATTGCCCGATTTCAGAGATGTTGATTTTCCAACCTTTTTTCCACCCCCGGGGTCAACAAATGTCGAATTTTCAACTTTTTTTGAGGCTTCAGAAAACAACATTTTCGACATTTAGGCAACATTTATTTGCCTTCACATGATCCGCCTGATGATAAACTATGGTTTAAAGACATTATTGCCCGATTTCAGAGACGTTGATTTTCCAACTTTTTTCACCCCCGGGGTCAAGAGAAATGTCGAATTTTCAACTTTTTTTGAGGCTTCAGAAAACAACATTTTCCACATTTAGGCAACATTTATTTGCCTTCACATGATCGGCCTGATGATAAACTATGGTTTAAAGACATTATTGCCCGATTTCAGAGACGTTGATTTTCCAGCCTTTTTTCCACCCCCGGGGTCAACAAATGTCGAATTTTCAACTTTTTTTGAGGCTTCAGAAAACAACATTTTCGACATTTAGGCAACATTTATTTGCCTTCACATGATCCGCCTGATGATAAACTAAGGTTTAAAGACATTATTGCCCGATATCAGAGACGTTGATTTTCCAACCTTTTTTCCACCCCCGGGGTCAACAAATGTCGAATTTTCAACTTTTTTCGAGGCTTCAGAAAACAACATTTTCGACATTTAGGCAACATTTATTTGTCTTCACATGATCCGCCTGATGATAAACTATGGTTTAAAGACATTATTGCCCGATTTCAGAGACGTTGATTTTCCAGCCTTTTTTCACCCCCGGGGTCAAGAGAAATGTCGAATTTTCAAATTTTTTCGAAGCTTCAGAAAACAACATTTTCGACATTAAGGCAACATTTATTTGCCTTCACATGATCCGCCTGATGATAAACTATGGTTTAAAGACATTATTGCCCGATTTCAGAGACGTTGATTTTCCAACTTTTTTTCACCCCCGGGGTCAAGAGAAATGTCGAATTTTCAACTTTTTTTGAGGCTTCAGAAAACAACATTTTCGACATTTAGGCAACATTTATTTGCCTTCACATGATCCGCCTGATGATAAACTATGGTTTAAAGACATTATTGCCCGATTTCAGAGACGTTGATTTTCCAGCCTTTTTTCCACACCCGGGGTCAACAAATGTCGAATTTTCAACTTTTTTTGAGGCTTCAGAAAACAACATTTTCGACATTTAGGCAACATTTATTTGCCTTCATATGATCCGCCTGATGATAAACTATGGTTTAAAGACATTATTGCCCGATTTCAGAGATGTTGATTTTCCAACCTTTTTTCCACACCCGGGGTCAACAAATGTCGAATTTTCAACTTTTTTTGAGGCTTCAGAAAACAACATTTTCGACATTTAGGCAACATTTATTTGCCTTCACATGATCCGCCTGATGATAAACTATGGTTTAAAGACATTATTGCCCGATTTCAGAGACGTTGATTTTCCAGCCTTTTTTCACCCCCGGGGTCAACAAATGTCGAATTTTCAACTTTTTTTGAGGCTTCAGAAAACAACATTTTCCACATTTAGGCAACATTTATTTGCCTTCATATGATCCGCCTGATGATAAACTATGGTTTAAAGACATTATTGCCCGATTTCAGAGATGTTGATTTTCCAACCTTTTTTCCACCCCCGGGGTCAACAAATGTCGAATTTTCAACTTTTTTTGAGGCTTCAGAAAACAACATTTTCGACATTTAGGCAACATTTATTTGCCTTCACATGATCCGCCTGATGATAAACTATGGTTTAAAGACATTATTGCCCGATTTCAGAGACGTTCATTTTCCAGCCTTTTTTCCACCCCCGGGGTCAACAAATGTCGAATTTTCAACTTTTTTTGAGGCTTCAGAAAACAACATTTTCGACATTTAGGCAACATTTATTTGCCTTCACATGATCCGCCTGATGATAAACTATGGTTTAAAGACATTATTGCCCGATTTCAGAGACGTTGATTTTCCAACTTTTTTTCACTCCCGGGGTCAAGAGAAATGTCGAATTTTCAACTTTTTTTGAGGCTTCAGAAAACAACATTTTCGACATTTAGGCAACATTTATTTGCCTTCACATGATCCGCCTGATGATAAACTATGGTTCAAAGACATTATTGCCCGATTTCAGAGACGTTGATTTTCCACCCTTTTTTCCACCCCCGTGGTCAACAAATGTCGAATTTTCAACTTTTTTTGAGGCTTCAGAAAACAACATTTTCGACATTTAGGCAACATTTATTTGCCTTCACATGATCCGCCTGATGATAAACTATGGTTTAAAGACATTATTGCCCGATTTCAGAGACGTTGATTTTCCAGCCTTTTTTCCACCCCCGGGGTCAACAAATGTCGAATTTTCAACTTTTTTCGAGGCTTCAGAAAACAACATTTTCGACATTTAGGCAACATTTATTTGCCTTCACATGATCCGCCTGATGATAAACTATGGTTTAAAGACATTATTGCCCGATTTCAGAGACGTTGATTTTCCAGCCTTTTTTCACCCCCGGGGTCAAGAGAAATGTCAAATTTTCAACTTTTTTTGAGGCTTCAGAAAACAACATTTTCGACATTTGGGCAACATTTATTTGCCTTCACATGATCCGCCTGATGATAAACTATGGTTTAAAGACATTATTGTCCGATTTCAGAGACGTTGATTTTCCAGCCTTTTTTCACCCCCGGGGTCAAGAGAAATGTGAATTTTCAACTTTTTTTGAGGCTTCAGAAAACAACATTTTCGACATTTGGGCAACATTTATTTGCCTTCACATGATCCGCCTGATGATAAACTATGGTTTAAAGACATTATTGCCCGATTTCAGAGACGTTGATTTTCCAACTTTTTTTCACCCCCGGGGTCAAGAGAAATGTTGAATTTTCAACTTTTTTTGAGGCTTCAGAAAACAACATTTTCCACATTTAGGCAACATTTATTTGCCTTCACATGATCCGCCTGATGATAAACTATGGTTTAAAGACATTATTGCCCGATTTCAGAGATGTTGATTTTCCAGCCTTTTTTCCACCCCCGGGGTCAACAAATGTCGAATTTTAAACTTTTTTCGAGGCTTCAGAAAACAACATTTTCGACATTTAGGCAACATTTATTTGTCTTCACATGATCCGCCTGATGATAAACTATGGTTTAAAGACATTATTGCCCGATTTCAGAGACGTTGATTTTCCAGCCTTTTTTCACCCCCGGGGTCAAGAGAAATGTCGAATTTTCAACTTTTTTTGAGGCTTCAGAAAACAACATTTTCGACATTAAGGCAACATTTATTTGCCTTCACATGATCCGCCTGATGATAAACTATGGTTTAAAGACATTATTGCCCGATTTCAGAGACGTTGATTTTCCAACCTTTTTTCACTCCCGGGGTCAAGAGAAATGTCGAATTTTCAACTTTTTTTGAGGCTTCAGAAAACAACATTTTCGACATTTAGGCAACATTTATTTGCCTTCACATGATCCGCCTGATGATAAACTATGGTTTAAAGACATTATTGCCCGATTTCAGAGATGTTGATTTTCCAGCCTTTTTTCCACCCCCGGGGTCAACAAATGTCGAATTTTCAACTTTTTTCGAGGCTTCAGAAAACAACATTTTCGACATTTAGGCAACATTTATTTGTCTTCACATGATCCGCCTGATGATAAACTATGGTTTAAAGACATTATTGCCCGATTTCAGAGACGTTGATTTTCCAGCCTTTTTTCACCCTCAGAGAAATGTCGAATTTTCAACTTTTTTTGAGGCTTCAGAAAACAACATTTTTAACATTTAGGCAACATTTATTTGCCTTCACATGATCCGCCTGATGATAAACTATGGTTTAAAGACATTATTGCCCGATTTCAGAGACGTTGATTTTCCAACTTTTTTTCACCCCCGGGGTCAAGAGAAATGTCGAATTTTCACCTTTTTTTGAGGCTTCAGAAAACAACATTTTCGACATTTAGGCAACATTTATTTGCCTTCACATGATCCGCCTGATGATAAACTATGGTTTAAGACATTATAGCCCGATTTCAGAGACGTTGATTTTCCAACTTTTTTTCACCCCGGGGTCAAGAGAAATGTCGAATTTTCACCTTTTTTTGAGGCTTCAGAAAACAACATTTTCGACATTTAGGCAACATTTATTTGCCTTCACATGATCCGCCTGATGATAAACTATGGTTTAAAGACATTATTGCCCGATTTCAGAGACGTTGATTTTCCAGCCTTTTTTTCAACCCCGGGGTCAAGAGAAATGTCGAATTTTCAACTTTTTTTGAGGCTTCAGAAAACAACATTTTCGACATTTAGGCAACATTTATTTGCCTTCACATGATCCGCCTGATGATAAACTATGGTTTAAAGACATTATTGCCCGATTTCAGAGACGTTGATTTTCCAACTTTTTTTCACCCCCGGGGTCAAGAGAAATGTCGAATTTTCAACTTTTTTTGAGGCTTCAGAAAACAACATTTTCCACATTTAGGCAACATTTATTTGCCTTCACATGATCCGCCTGATGATAAACTATGGTTTAAAGACATTATTGCCCGATTTCAGAGACGTTGATTTTCCAGCCTTTTTTCCACCCCCGGGGTCAACAAATGTCGAATTTTCAACTTTTTTTGAGGCTTCAGAAAACAACATTTTCGACATTTAGGCAACATTTATTTGCCTTCACATGATCCGCCTGATGACAAACTATGGTTTAAAGACATTATTGCCCGATTTCAGAGACGTTGATTTTCCAGCCTTTTTTCACCCCCGGGGTCAAGAGAAATGTCGAATTTTCAACTTTTTTCGAGGCTTCAGAAAACAACATTTTCGACATTTAGGCAACATTTATTTGCCTTCACATGATCCGCCTGATGATAAACTATGGTTTAAAGACATTATTGCCCGATTTCAGAGACGTTGATTTTCCAACCTTTTTTCACTCCCGGGGTCAAGAGAAATGTCGAATTTTCAACTTTTTTCGAGGCTTCAGAAAACAACATTTTCGACATTTAGGCAACATTTATTTGCCTTCACATGATCCGCCTGATGATAAACTATGGTTTAAAGACATTATTGCCCGATTTCAGAGATGTTGATTTTCCAGCCTTTTTTCCATCCCCGGGGTCAACAAATGTCGAATTTTCAACTTTTTTCGAGGCTTCAGAAAACAACATTTTCGACATTTAGGCAACATTTATTTGTCTTCACATGATCCGCCTAATGATAAACTATGGTTTAAAGACATTATTGCCCGATTTCAGAGACGTTGATTTTCCAACTTTTTTTCACCCCCGGGGTCAAGAGAAATGTCGAATTTTCAACTTTTTTCGAAGCTTCAGAAAACAACATTTTCGACATTAAGGCAACATTTATTTGCCTTCACATGATCCGCCTGATGATAAACTATGGTTTAAAGACATTATTGCCCGATTTCAGAGACGTTGATTTTCCAACTTTTTTTCACCCCCGGGGTCAAGAGAAATGTCGAATTTTCAACTTTTTTTGAGGCTTCAGAAAACAACATTTTCGACATTTAGGCAACATTTATTTGCCTTCACATGATCCGCCTGATGATAAACTATGGTTTAAAGACATTATTGCCCGATTTCAGAGACGTTGATTTTCCAGCCTTTTTTCCACACCCGGGGTCAACAAATGTCGAATTTTCAACTTTTTTTGAGGCTTCAGAAAACAACATTTTCGACATTTAGGCAACATTTATTTGCCTTCATATGATCCGCCTGATGATAAACTATGGTTTAAAGACATTATTGCCCGATTTCAGAGATGTTGATTTTCCAGCCTTTTTTCCACACCCGGGGTCAACAAATGTCGAATTTTCAACTTTTTTTGAGGCTTCAGAAAACAACATTTTCGACATTTAGGCAACATTTATTTGCCTTCACATGATCCGCCTGATGATAAACTATGGTTTAAAGACATTATTGCCCGATTTCAGAGACGTTGATTTTCCAGCCTTTTTTCACCCCCGGGGTCAACAAATGTTGAATTTTAAACTTTTTTTGAGGCTTCAGAAAACAACATTTTCGACATTTAGGCAACATTTATTTGCCTTCATATGATCCGCCTGATGATAAACTATGGTTTAAAGACATTATTGCCCGATTTCAGAGATGTTGATTTTCCAACCTTTTTTCCACACCCGGGGTCAACAAATGTCGAATTTTCAACTTTTTTTGAGGCTTCAGAAAACAACATTTTCGACATTTAGGCAACATTTATTTGCCTTCACATGATCCGCCTGATGATAAACTATGGTTTAAAGACATTATTGCCCGATTTCAGAGATGTTGATTTTCCAACCTTTTTTCCACCCCCGGGGTCAACAAATGTCGAATTTTCAACTTTTTTTGAGGCTTCAGAAAACAACATTTTCGACATTTAGGCAACATTTATTTGCCTTCACATGATCCGCCTGATGATAAACTATGGTTTAAAGACATTATTGCCCGATTTCAGAGACGTTCATTTTCCAGCCTTTTTTCACTCCCGGGGTCAAGAGAAATGTCGAATTTTCAACTTTTTTTGAGGCTTCAGAAAACAACATTTTCGACATTTAGGCAACATTTATTTGCCTTCACATGATCCGCCTGATGATAAACTATGGTTCAAAGACATTATTGCCCGATTTCAGAGACGTTGATTTTCCACCCTTTTTTCCACCCCCGTGGTCAACAAATGTCGAATTTTCAACTTTTTTTGAGGCTTCAGAAAACAACATTTTCGACATTTAGGCAACATTTATTTGCCTTCACATGATCCGCCTGATGATAAACTATGGTTTAAAGACATTATTGCCCGATTTCAGAGACGTTGATTTTCCAACTTTTTTTCACCCCCGGGGTCAAGAGAAATGTCGAATTTTCCCCTTTTTTTGAGGCTTCAGAAAACAACATTTTCGACATTTAGGCAACATTTATTTGCCTTCACATGATCCGCCTGATGATAAACTATGGTTTAAAGACATTATTGCCCGATTTCAGAGATGTTGATTTTCCAGGCTTTTTTCCACCCCCGGGGTCAACAAATGTCGAATTTTCAACTTTTTTTGAGGCTTCAGAAAACAACATTTTCAACATTTAGGCAACATTTATTTGCCTTCACATGATCCGCCTGATGATAAACTATTGTTTAAAGACATTATTGCCCGATTTCAGAGACGTTGATTTTCCAGCCTTTTTTCACCCCCGGGGTCAAGAGAAATGTCGAATTTTCAACTTTTTTTGAGGCTTCAGAAAACAACATTTTCGACATTTAGGCAACATTTATTTGCCTTCACATGATCCGCCTGATGATAAACTATGGTTTAAAGACATTATTGCCCGATTTCAGAGACGTTCATTTTCCAGCCTTTTTTCCACCCCCGGGGTCAACAAATGTCGAATTTTCAACTTTTTTTGAGGCTTCAGAAAACAACATTTTCGACATTTAGGCAACATTTATTTGCCTTCACATGATCCGCCTGATGATAAACTATGGTTTAAAGACATTATTGCCCGATTTCAGAGACGTTGATTTTCCAACTTTTTTTCACTCCCGGGGTCAAGAGAAATGTCGAATTTTCAACTTTTTTTGAGGCTTCAGAAAACAACATTTTCGACATTTAGGCAACATTTATTTGCCTTCACATGATCCGCCTGATGATAAACTATGGTTCAAAGACATTATTGCCCGATTTCAGAGACGTTGATTTTCCACCCTTTTTTCCACCCCCGTGGTCAACAAATGTCGAATTTTCAACTTTTTTTGAGGCTTCAGAAAACAACATTTTCGACATTTAGGCAACATTTATTTGCCTTCACATGATCCGCCTGATGATAAACTATGGTTTAAAGACATTATTGCCCGATTTCAGAGACGTTGATTTTCCAACTTTTTTTCACCACCGGGGTCAACAAATGTCGAATTTTCAACTTTTTTTGAGGCTTCAGAAAACAACATTTTCGACATTTAGGCAACATTTATTTGCCTTCACATGATCCGCCTGATGATAAACTATGGTTTAAAGACATTATTGCCCGATTTCAGAGACGTTGATTTTCCAACTTTTTTTCACCCCCGGGGTCAAGAGAAATGTCGAATTTTCAACTTTTTTTGAGGCTTCAGAAAACAACATTTTCAACATTTAGGCAACATTTATTTGCCTTCACATGATCCGCCTGATGATAAACTATGGTTTAAAGACATTATTGCCCGATTTCAGAGACGTTGATTTTCCAACTTTTTTTCACCCCCGGGGTCAAGAGAAATGTCGAATTTTCAACTTTTTTTGAGGCTTCAGAAAACAACATTTTCGACATTTAGGCAACATTTATTTGCCTTCACATGATCCGCCTGATGATAAACTATGGTTTAAAGACATTATTGCCCGATTTCAGAGACGTTGATTTTCCAACTTTTTTTCACCCCCGGGGTCAAGAGAAATGTCGAATTTTCAACTTTTTTTGAGGCTTCAGAAAACAACATTTTCGACATTTAGGCAACATTTATTTGCCTTCACATGATCCGCCTGATGATAAACTATGGTTTAAAGACATTATTGCCCGATTTCAGAGATGTTGATTTTCCAGCCTTTTTTCCACCCCCGGGGTCAACAAATGTCGAATTTTCAACTTTTTTCGAGGCTTCAGAAAACAACATTTTCGACATTTAGGCAACATTTATTTGCCTTCACATGATCCGCCTGATGATAAAGTATGGTTTAAAGACATTATTGCCCGATTTCAGAGATGTTGATTTTCCAACCTTTTTTCCACCCCCGGGGTCAACAAATGTCGAATTTTCAACTTTTTTTGAGGCTTCAGAAAACAACATTTTCGACATTTAGGCAACATTTATTTGCCTTCACATGATCCGCCTGATGATAAACTATGGTTTAAAGACATTATTGCCCGATTTCAGAGACGTTGATTTTCCAGCCTTTTTTCCACCCCCGGGGTCAACAAATGTCGAATTTTCAACTTTTTTCGAGGCTTCAGAAAACAACATTTTCGACATTTAGGCAACATTTATTTGCCTTCACATGATCCGCCTGATGATATTGTATGGTTTAAAGACATTATTGCCCGATTTCAGAGATGTTGATTTTCCAACCTTTTTTCCACCCCCGGGGTCAACAAATGTCGAATTTTCAACTTTTTTTGAGGCTTCAGAAAACAACATTTTCGACATTTAGGCAACATTTATTTGCCTTCACATGATCCGCCTGATGATAAACTATGGTTTAAAGACATTATTGCCCGATTTCAGAGACGTTGATTTTCCAACTTTTTTTCACCCCCGGGGTCAAGAGAAATGTCGAATTTTCAACTTTTTGTGAGGCTTCAGAAAACAACATTTTCGACATTTAGGCAACATTTATTTGCCTTCACATGATCCGCCTGATGATAAACTATGGTTTAAAGACATTATTGCCCGATTTCAGAGACGTTGATTTTCCAGCCTTTTTTCCACCCCCGGGGTCAACAAATGTCGAATTTTCAACTTTTTTCGAGGTTTCAGAAAACAACATTTTCAACATTTAGGCAACATTTATTTGCCTTCACATGATCCGCCTGATGATAAACTATGGTTTAAAGACATTATTGCCCGATTTCAGAGACGTTGATTTTCCAACTTTTTTTCACCCCCGGGGTCAAGAGAAATGTCGAATTTTCAACTTTTTTTGAGGCTTCAGAAAACAACATTTTCGACATTTAGGCAACATTTATTTGCCTTCACATGATCCGCCTGATGATAAACTATGGTTTAAAGACATTATTGCCCGATTTCAGAGACGTTGATTTTCCAACTTTTTTTCACCCCCGGGGTCAAGAGAAATGTCGAATTTTCACCTTTTTTTGAGGCTTCAGAAAACAACATTTTCGACATTTAGGCAACATTTATTTGCCTTCACATGATCCGCCTGATGATAAACTATGGTTTAAAGACATTATTGCCCGATTTCAGAGATGTTGATGTTCCAGCCTTTTTTCCACCCCCGGGGTCAACAAATGTCGAATTTTCAACTTTTTTCGAGGCTTCAGAAAACAACATTTTCGACATTTAGGCAACATTTATTTGCCTTCACATGATCCGCCTGATGATAAACTATGGTTTAAAGACATTATTGCCCGATTTCAGAGACGTTGATTTTCCAACTTTTTTTCACCCCCGGGGTCAAGAGAAATGTCGAATTTTCAACTTTTTTCGAGGCTTCAGAAAACAACATTTTCCACATTTAGGCAACATTTATTTGCCTTCACATGATCCGCCTGATGATAAACTATGGTTTAAAGACATTATTGCCCGATTTCAGAGACGTTGATTTTCCAACCTTTTTTCACTCCCGGGGTCAAGAGAAATGTTGAATTTTCAACTTTTTTTGAGGCTTCAGAAAACAACATTTTCCACATTTAGGCAACATTTATTTGCCTTCACATGATCCGCCTGATGATAAACTATGGTTTAATTATTGCCAGATTTCAGAGACGTTGATTTTCCAGCCTTTTTTCACCCCCGGGGTCAAGAGAAATGTCGAATTTTCAACTTTTTTTGAGGCTTCAGAAAACAACATTTTCGACATTAAGGCAACATTTATTTGCCTTCACATGATCCGCCTGATGATAAACTATGGTTTAAAGACATTATTGCCCGATTTCAGAGACGTTGATTTTCCAACCTTTTTTCACTCCCGGGGTCAAGAGAAATGTCGAATTTTCAACTTTTTTTGAGGCTTCAGAAAACAACATTTTCGACATTTAGGCAACATTTATTTGCCTTCACATGATCCGCCTGATGATAAACTATGGTTTAAAGACATTATTGCCCGATTTCAGAGATGTTGATTTTCCAGCCTTTTTTCCACCCCCGGGGTCAACAAATGTCGAATTTTCAACTTTTTTCGAGGCTTCAGAAAACAACATTTTCGACATTTAGGCAACATTTATTTGTCTTCACATGATCCGCCTGATGATAAACTATGGTTTAAAGACATTATTGCCCGATTTCAGAGACGTTGATTTTCCAGCCTTTTTTCACCCCCGGGGTCAAGAGAAATGTCGAATTTTCAACTTTTTTTGAGGCTTCAGAAAACAACATTTTCGACATTAAGGCAACATTTATTTGCCTTCACATGATCCGCCTGATGATAAACTATGGTTTAAAGACATTATTGCCCGATTTCAGAGACGTTGATTTTCCAACCTTTTTTCACTCCCGGGGTCAAGAGAAATGTCGAATTTTCAACTTTTTTTGAGGCTTCAGAAAACAACATTTTCGACATTTAGGCAACATTTATTTGCCTTCACATGATCCGCCTGATGATAAACTATGGTTTAAAGACATTATTGCCCGATTTCAGAGATGTTGATTTTCCAGCCTTTTTTCCACCCCCGGGGTCAACAAATGTCGAATTTTCAACTTTTTTCGAGGCTTCAGAAAACAACATTTTCGACATTTAGGCAACATTTATTTGTCTTCACATGATCCGCCTGATGATAAACTATGGTTTAAAGACATTATTGCCCGATTTCAGAGACGTTGATTTTCCAGCCTTTTTTCACCCCCGGGGTCAAGAGAAATGTCGAATTTTCAACTTTTTTTGAGGCTTCAGAAAACAACATTTTTAACATTTAGGCAACATTTATTTGCCTTCACATGATCCGCCTGATGATAAACTATGGTTTAAAGACATTATTGCCCGATTTCAGAGACGTTGATTTTCCAACTTTTTTTCACCCCCGGGGTCAAGAGAAATGTCGAATTTTCACCTTTTTTTGAGGCTTCAGAAAACAACATTTTCGACATTTAGGCAACATTTATTTGCCTTCACATGATCCGCCTGATGATAAACTATGGTTTAAAGACATTATAGCCCGATTTCAGAGACGTTGATTTTCCAACTTTTTTTCACCCCCGGGGTCAAGAGAAATGTCGAATTTTCACCTTTTTTTGAGGCTTCAGAAAACAACATTTTCGACATTCAGGCAACATTTATTTGCCTTCACATGATCCGCCTGATGATAAACTATGGTTTAAAGACATTATAGCCCGATTTCAGAGACGTTGATTTTCCAACTTTTTTTCACCCCGGGGTCAAGAGAAATGTCGAATTTTCACCTTTTTTTGAGGCTTCAGAAAACAACATTTTCGACATTTAGGCAACATTTATTTGCCTTCACATGATCCGCCTGATGATAAACTATGGTTTAAAGACATTATTGCCCGATTTCAGAGACGTTGATTTTCCAGCCTTTTTTTCACCCCCGGGGTCAAGAGAAATGTCGAATTTTCAACTTTTTTTGAGGCTTCAGAAAACAACATTTTCGACATTTAGGCAACATTTATTTGCCTTCATATGATCCGCCTGATGATAAACTATGGTTTAAAGACATTATTGCCCGATTTCAGAGATGTTGATTTTCCAACCTTTTTTCCACCCCCGGGGTCAACAAATGTCGAATTTTCAACTTTTTTTGAGGCTTCAGAAAACAACATTTTCGACATTTAGGCAACATTTATTTGCCTTCACATGATCCGCCTGATGATAAACTATGGTTTAAAGACATTATTGCCCGATTTCAGAGACGTTGATTTTCCAACTTTTTTCACCCCCGGGGTCAAGAGAAATGTCGAATTTTCAACTTTTTTTGAGGCTTCAGAAAACAACATTTTCCACATTTAGGCAACATTTATTTGCCTTCACATGATCGGCCTGATGATAAACTATGGTTTAAAGACATTATTGCCCGATTTCAGAGACGTTGATTTTCCAGCCTTTTTTCCACCCCCGGGGTCAACAAATGTCGAATTTTCAACTTTTTTTGAGGCTTCAGAAAACAACATTTTCGACATTTAGGCAACATTTATTTGCCTTCACATGATCCGCCTGATGATAAACTATGGTTTAAAGACATTATTGCCCGATATCAGAGACGTTGATTTTCCAACCTTTTTTCACTCCCGGGGTCAAGAGAAATGTCGAATTTTCAACTTTTTTCGAGGCTTCAGAAAACAACATTTTCGACATTTAGGCAACATTTATTTGCCTTCACATGATCCGCCTGATGATAAACTATGGTTTAAAGACATTATTGCCCGATTTCAGAGATGTTGATTTTCCAGCCTTTTTTCCACCCCCGGGGTCAACAAATGTCGAATTTTCAACTTTTTTCGAGGCTTCAGAAAACAACATTTTCGACATTTAGGCAACATTTATTTGTCTTCACATGATCCGCCTGATGATAAACTATGGTTTAAAGACATTATTGCCCGATTTCAGAGACGTTGATTTTCCAGCCTTTTTTCACCCCCGGGGTCAAGAGAAATGTCGAATTTTCAACTTTTTTCGAAGCTTCAGAAAACAACATTTTCGACATTAAGGCAACATTTATTTGCCTTCACATGATCCGCCTGATGATAAACTATGGTTTAAAGACATTATTGCCCGATATCAGAGACGTTGATTTTCCAACCTTTTTTCACTCCCGGGGTCAAGAGAAATGTCGAATTTTCAACTTTTTTCGAGGCTTCAGAAAACAACATTTTCGACATTTAGGCAACATTTATTTGCCTTCACATCATCCGCCTGATGATAAACTATGGTTTAAAGACATTATTGCCCGATTTCAGAGATGTTGATTTTCCAGCCTTTTTTCCACCCCCGGGGTCAACAAATGTCGAATTTTCAACTTTTTTCGAGGCTTCAGAAAACAACATTTTCGACATTTAGGCAACATTTATTTGTCTTCACATGATCCGCCTGATGATAAACTATGGTTTAAAGACATTATTGCCCGATTTCAGAGACGTTGATTTTCCAGCCTTTTTTCACCCCCGGGGTCAAGAGAAATGTCGAATTTTCAACTTTTTTCGAAGCTTCAGAAAACAACATTTTCGACATTAAGGCAACATTTATTTGCCTTCACATGATCCGCCTGATGATAAACTATGGTTTAAAGACATTATTGCCCGATTTCAGAGACGTTGATTTTCCAACTTTTTTTCACCCCCGGGGTCAAGAGAAATGTCGAATTTTCAACTTTTTTTGAGGCTTCAGAAAACAACATTTTCGACATTTAGGCAACATTTATTTGCCTTCACATGATCCGCCTGATGATAAACTATGGTTTAAAGACATTATTGCCCGATTTCAGAGACGTTGATTTTCCAGCCTTTTTTCCACACCCGGGGTCAACAAATGTCGAATTTTCAACTTTTTTTGAGGCTTCAGAAAACAACATTTTCGACATTTAGGCAACATTTATTTGCCTTCATATGATCCGCCTGATGATAAACTATGGTTTAAAGACATTATTGCCCGATTTCAGAGATGTTGATTTTCCAACCTTTTTTCCACACCCGGGGTCAACAAATGTCGAATTTTCAACTTTTTTTGAGGCTTCAGAAAACAACATTTTCGACATTTAGGCAACATTTATTTGCCTTCACATGATCCGCCTGATGATAAACTATGGTTTAAAGACATTATTGCCCGATTTCAGAGACGTTGATTTTCCAGCCTTTTTTCACCCCCGGGGTCAACAAATGTCGAATTTTAAACTTTTTTTGAGGCTTCAGAAAACAACATTTTCCACATTTAGGCAACATTTATTTGCCTTCATATGATCCGCCTGATGATAAACTATGGTTTAAAGACATTATTGCCCGATTTCAGAGATGTTGATTTTCCAACCTTTTTTCCACACCCGGGGTCAACAAATGTCGAATTTTCAACTTTTTTTGAGGCTTCAGAAAACAACATTTTCGACATTTAGGCAACATTTATTTGCCTTCACATGATCCGCCTGATGATAAACTATGGTTTAAAGACATTATTGCCCGATTTCAGAGATGTTGATTTTCCAACCTTTTTTCCACCCCCGGGGTCAACAAATGTCGAATTTTCAACTTTTTTTGAGGCTTCAGAAAACAACATTTTCGACATTTAGGCAACATTTATTTGCCTTCACATGATCCGCCTGATGATAAACTATGGTTTAAAGACATTATTGCCCGATTTCAGAGACGTTCATTTTCCAGCCTTTTTTCCACCCCCGGGGTCAACAAATGTCGAATTTTCAACTTTTTTTGAGGCTTCAGAAAACAACATTTTCGACATTTAGGCAACATTTATTTGCCTTCACATGATCCGCCTGATGATAAACTATGGTTTAAAGACATTATTGCCCGATTTCAGAGACGTTGATTTTCCAACTTTTTTTCACTCCCGGGGTCAAGAGAAATGTCGAATTTTCAACTTTTTTTGAGGCTTCAGAAAACAACATTTTCGACATTTAGGCAACATTTATTTGCCTTCACATGATCCGCCTGATGATAAACTATGGTTCAAAGACATTATTGCCCGATTTCAGAGACGTTGATTTTCCACCCTTTTTTCCACCCCCGTGGTCAACAAATGTCGAATTTTCAACTTTTTTTGAGGCTTCAGAAAACAACATTTTCGACATTTAGGCAACATTTATTTGCCTTCACATGATCCGCCTGATGATAAACTATGGTTTAAAGACATTATTGCCCGATTTCAGAGACGTTGATTTTCCAACTTTTTTTCACCACCGGGGTCAACAAATGTCGAATTTTCAACTTTTTTTGAGGCTTCAGAAAACAACATTTTCGACATTTAGGCAACATTTATTTGCCTTCACATGATCCGCCTGATGATAAACTATGGTTTAAAGACATTATTGCCCGATTTCAGAGACGTTGATTTTCCAACTTTTTTTCACCCCCGGGGTCAAGAGAAATGTCAAATTTTCAACTTTTTTCGAGGCTTCAGAAAACAACATTTTCGACATTTAGGCAACATTTATTTGCCTTCACATGATCCGCCTGATGATAAACTATGGTTTAAAGACATTATTGCCCGATTTCAGAGATGTTGATTTTCCAGCCTTTTTTCACCCCCGGGGTCAAGAGAAATGTTGAATTTTCAACTTTTTTTGAGGCTTCAGAAAACAACATTTTCCACATTTAGGCAACATTTATTTGCCTTCACATGATCCGCCTGATGATAAACTATGGTTTAAAGACATTATTGCCCGATTTCAGAGATGTTGATTTTCCAGCCTTTTTTCCACCCCCGGGGTCAACAAATGTCGAATTTTAAACTTTTTTCGAGGCTTCAGAAAACAACATTTTCGACATTTAGGCAACATTTATTTGTCTTCACATGATCCGCCTGATGATAAACTATGGTTTAAAGACATTATTGCCCGATTTCAGAGACGTTGATTTTCCAGCCTTTTTTCACCCCCGGGGTCAAGAGAAATGTCGAATTTTCAACTTTTTTTGAGGCTTCAGAAAACAACATTTTCGACATTAAGGCAACATTTATTTGCCTTCACATGATCCGCCTGATGATAAACTATGGTTTAAAGACATTATTGCCCGATTTCAGAGACGTTGATTTTCCAACCTTTTTTCACTCCCGGGGTCAAGAGAAATGTCGAATTTTCAACTTTTTTTGAGGCTTCAGAAAACAACATTTTCGACATTTAGGCAACATTTATTTGCCTTCACATGATCCGCCTGATGATAAACTATGGTTTAAAGACATTATTGCCCGATTTCAGAGATGTTGATTTTCCAGCCTTTTTTCCACCCCCGGGGTCAACAAATGTCGAATTTTCAACTTTTTTCGAGGCTTCAGAAAACAACATTTTCGACATTTAGGCAACATTTATTTGTCTTCACATGATCCGCCTGATGATAAACTATGGTTTAAAGACATTATTGCCCGATTTCAGAGACGTTGATTTTCCAGCCTTTTTTCACCCTCAGAGAAATGTCGAATTTTCAACTTTTTTTGAGGCTTCAGAAAACAACATTTTTAACATTTAGGCAACATTTATTTGCCTTCACATGATCCGCCTGATGATAAACTATGGTTTAAAGACATTATTGCCCGATTTCAGAGACGTTGATTTTCCAACTTTTTTTCACCCCCGGGGTCAAGAGAAATGTCGAATTTTCACCTTTTTTTGAGGCTTCAGAAAACAACATTTTCCACATTTAGGCAACATTTATTTGCCTTCACATGATCCGCCTGATGATAAACTATGGTTTAAGACATTATAGCCCGATTTCAGAGACGTTGATTTTCCAACTTTTTTTCACCCCGGGGTAAAGAGAAATGTCGAATTTTCACCTTTTTTTGAGGCTTCAGAAAACAACATTTTCGACATTTAGGCAACATTTATTTGCCTTCACATGATCCGCCTGATGATAAACTATGGTTTAAAGACATTATTGCCCGATTTCAGAGACGTTGATTTTCCAGCCTTTTTTTCAACCCCGGGGTCAAGAGAAATGTCGAATTTTCAACTTTTTTTGAGGCTTCAGAAAACAACATTTTCGACATTTAGGCAACATTTATTTGCCTTCACATGATCCGCCTGATGATAAACTATGGTTTAAAGACATTATTGCCCGATTTCAGAGACGTTGATTTTCCAACTTTTTTTCACCCCCGGGGTCAAGAGAAATGTCGAATTTTCAACTTTTTTTGAGGCTTCAGAAAACAACATTTTCCACATTTAGGCAACATTTATTTGCCTTCACATGATCCGCCTGATGATAAACTATGGTTTAAAGACATTATTGCCCGATTTCAGAGACGTTGATTTTCCAGCCTTTTTTCCACCCCCGGGGTCAACAAATGTCGAATTTTCAACTTTTTTTGAGGCTTCAGAAAACAACATTTTCGACATTTAGGCAACATTTATTTGCCTTCACATGATCCGCCTGATGACAAACTATGGTTTAAAGACATTATTGCCCGATTTCAGAGACGTTGATTTTCCAGCCTTTTTTCACCCCCGGGGTCAAGAGAAATGTCGAATTTTCAACTTTTTTCGAGGCTTCAGAAAACAACATTTTCGACATTTAGGCAACATTTATTTGCCTTCACATGATCCGCCTGATGATAAACTATGGTTTAAAGACATTATTGCCCGATTTCAGAGACGTTGATTTTCCAGCCTTTTTTCACCCCCGGGGTCAAGAGAAATGTCGAATTTTCAACTTTTTTCGAAGCTTCAGAAAACAACATTTTCGACATTAAGGCAACATTTATTTGCCTTCACATGATCCGCCTGATGATAAACTATGGTTTAAAGACATTATTGCCCGATTTCAGAGACGTTGATTTTCCAACTTTTTTTCACCCCCGGGGTCAAGAGAAATGTCGAATTTTCAACTTTTTTTGAGGCTTCAGAAAACAACATTTTCGACATTTAGGCAACATTTATTTGCCTTCACATGATCCGCCTGATGATAAACTATGGTTTAAAGACATTATTGCCCGATTTCAGAGACGTTGATTTTCCAGCCTTTTTTCCACACCCGGGGTCAACAAATGTCGAATTTTCAACTTTTTTTGAGGCTTCAGAAAACAACATTTTCGACATTTAGGCAACATTTATTTGCCTTCATATGATCCGCCTGATGATAAACTATGGTTTAAAGACATTATTGCCCGATTTCAGAGATGTTGATTTTCCAACCTTTTTTCCACACCCGGGGTCAACAAATGTCGAATTTTCAACTTTTTTTGAGGCTTCAGAAAACAACATTTTCGACATTTAGGCAACATTTATTTGCCTTCACATGATCCGCCTGATGATAAACTATGGTTTAAAGACATTATTGCCCGATTTCAGAGACGTTGATTTTCCAGCCTTTTTTCACCCCCGGGGTCAACAAATGTTGAATTTTAAACTTTTTTTGAGGCTTCAGAAAACAACATTTTCGACATTTAGGCAACATTTATTTGCCTTCATATGATCCGCCTGATGATAAACTATGGTTTAAAGACATTATTGCCCGATTTCAGAGATGTTGATTTTCCAACCTTTTTTCCACACCCGGGGTCAACAAATGTCGAATTTTCAACTTTTTTTGAGGCTTCAGAAAACAACATTTTCGACATTTAGGCAACATTTATTTGCCTTCACATGATCCGCCTGATGATAAACTATGGTTTAAAGACATTATTGCCCGATTTCAGAGATGTTGATTTTCCAACCTTTTTTCCACCCCCGGGGTCAACAAATGTCGAATTTTCAACTTTTTTCGAGGCTTCAGAAAACAACATTTTCGACATTTAGGCAACATTTATTTGCCTTCACATGATCCGCCTGATGATAAACTATGGTTTAAAGACATTATTGCCCGATTTCAGAGACGTTCATTTTCCAGCCTTTTTTCACTCCCGGGGTCAAGAGAAATGTCGAATTTTCAACTTTTTTTGAGGCTTCAGAAAACAACATTTTCGACATTTAGGCAACATTTATTTGCCTTCACATGATCCGCCTGATGATAAACTATGGTTCAAAGACATTATTGCCCGATTTCAGAGACGTTGATTTTCCACCCTTTTTTCCACCCCCGGGGTCAACAAATGTCGAATTTTCAACTTTTTTTGAGGCTTCAGAAAACAACATTTTCGACATTTAGGCAACATTTATTTGCCTTCACATGATCCGCCTGATGATAAACTATGGTTTAAAGACATTATTGCCCGATTTCAGAGACGTTGATTTTCCAACTTTTTTTCACCCCCGGGGTCAAGAGAAATGTCGAATTTTCACCTTTTTTTGAGGCTTCAGAAAACAACATTTTCGACATTTAGGCAACATTTATTTGCCTTCACATGATCCGCCTGATGATAAACTATGGTTTAAAGACATTATTGCCCGATTTCAGAGATGTTGATTTTCCAGCCTTTTTTCCACCCCCGGGGTCAACAAATGTCGAATTTTCAACTTTTTTTGAGGCTTCAGAAAACAACATTTTCAACATTTAGGCAACATTTATTTGCCTTCACATGATCCGCCTGATGATAAACTATTGTTTAAAGACATTATTGCCCGATTTCAGAGACGTTGATTTTCCAGCCTTTTTTCACCCCCGGGGTCAAGAGAAATGTCGAATTTTCAACTTTTTTTGAGGCTTCAGAAAACAACATTTTCGACATTTAGGCAACATTTATTTGCCTTCACATGATCCGCCTGATGATAAACTATGGTTTAAAGACATTATTGCCCGATTTCAGAGACGTTCATTTTCCAGCCTTTTTTCCACCCCCGGGGTCAACAAATGTCGAATTTTCAACTTTTTTTGAGGCTTCAGAAAACAACATTTTCGACATTTAGGCAACATTTATTTGCCTTCACATGATCCGCCTGATGATAAACTATGGTTTAAAGACATTATTGCCCGATTTCAGAGACGTTGATTTTCCAACTTTTTTTCACTCCCGGGGTCAAGAGAAATGTCGAATTTTCAACTTTTTTTGAGGCTTCAGAAAACAACATTTTCGACATTTAGGCAACATTTATTTGCCTTCACATGATCCGCCTGATGATAAACTATGGTTCAAAGACATTATTGCCCGATTTCAGAGACGTTGATTTTCCACCCTTTTTTCCACCCCCGTGGTCAACAAATGTCGAATTTTCAACTTTTTTTGAGGCTTCAGAAAACAACATTTTCGACATTTAGGCAACATTTATTTGCCTTCACATGATCCGCCTGATGATAAACTATGGTTTAAAGACATTATTGCCCGATTTCAGAGACGTTGATTTTCCAACTTTTTTTCACCACCGGGGTCAACAAATGTCGAATTTTCAACTTTTTTTGAGGCTTCAGAAAACAACATTTTCGACATTTAGGCAACATTTATTTGCCTTCACATGATCCGCCTGATGATAAACTATGGTTTAAAGACATTATTGCCCGATTTCAGAGACGTTGATTTTCCAACTTTTTTTCACCCCCGGGGTCAAGAGAAATGTCGAATTTTCAACTTTTTTTGAGGCTTCAGAAAACAACATTTTCAACATTTAGGCAACATTTATTTGCCTTCACATGATCCGCCTGATGATAAACTATGGTTTAAAGACATTATTGCCCGATTTCAGAGACGTTGATTTTCCAACTTTTTTTCACCCCCGGGGTCAAGAGAAATGTCGAATTTTCAACTTTTTTTGAGGCTTCAGAAAACAACATTTTCGACATTTAGGCAACATTTATTTGCCTTCACATGATCCGCCTGATGATAAACTATGGTTTAAAGACATTATTGCCCGATTTCAGAGACGTTGATTTTCCAACTTTTTTTCACCCCCGGGGTCAAGAGAAATGTCGAATTTTCACCTTTTTTTGAGGCTTCAGAAAACAACATTTTCGACATTTAGGCAACATTTATTTGCCTTCACATGATCCGCCTGATGATAAACTATGGTTTAAAGACATTATTGCCCGATTTCAGAGATGTTGATTTTCCAGCCTTTTTTCCACCCCCGGGGTCAACAAATGTCGAATTTTCAACTTTTTTCGAGGCTTCAGAAAACAACATTTTCGACATTTAGGCAACATTTATTTGCCTTCACATGATCCGCCTGATGATAAAGTATGGTTTAAAGACATTATTGCCCGATTTCAGAGATGTTGATTTTCCAACCTTTTTTCCACCCCCGGGGTCAACAAATGTCGAATTTTCAACTTTTTTTGAGGCTTCAGAAAACAACATTTTCGACATTTAGGCAACATTTATTTGCCTTCACATGATCCGCCTGATGATAAACTATGGTTTAAAGACATTATTGCCCGATTTCAGAGACGTTGATTTTCCAACTTTTTTTCACCCCCGGGGTCAAGAGAAATGTCGAATTTTCAACTTTTTGTGAGGCTTCAGAAAACAACATTTTCGACATTTAGGCAACATTTATTTGCCTTCACATGATCCGCCTGATGATAAACTATGGTTTAAAGACATTATTGCCCGATTTCAGAGACGTTGATTTTCCAACTTTTTTTCACTCCCGGGGTCAAGAGAAATGTCGAATTTTCAACTTTTTTTGAGGCTTCAGAAAACAACATTTTCGACATTTAGGCAACATTTATTTGCCTTCACATGATCCGCCTGATGATAAACTATGGTTCAAAGACATTATTGCCCGATTTCAGAGACGTTGATTTTCCACCCTTTTTTCCACCCCCGTGGTCAACAAAT
This sequence comes from Callionymus lyra, assembly GCF_982586985.1. NCBI lineage: Eukaryota > Metazoa > Chordata > Actinopteri > Syngnathiformes > Callionymidae > Callionymus > Callionymus lyra. Next base: position 12,691,715 of record NC_141826.1, read on the forward strand.
GTCGAATTTTCAACTTTTTTTGAGGCTTCAGAAAACAACATTTTCGACATTTAGGCAACATTTATTTGCCTTCACATGATCCGCCTGATGATAAACTATGGTTTAAAGACATTATTGCCCGATTTCAGAGACGTTGATTTTCCAACTTTTTTTCACCACCGGGGTCAACAAATGTCGAATTTTCAACTTTTTTTGAGGCTTCAGAAAACAACATTTTCGACATTTAGGCAACATTTATTTGCCTTCACATGATCCGCCTGATGATAAACTATGGTTTAAAGACATTATTGCCCGATTTCAGAGACGTTGATTTTCCAACTTTTTTTCACCCCCGGGGTCAAGAGAAATGTCGAATTTTCAACTTTTTTTGAGGCTTCAGAAAACAACATTTTCAACATTTAGGCAACATTTATTTGCCTTCACATGATCCGCCTGATGATAAACTATGGTTTAAAGACATTATTGCCCGATTTCAGAGACGTTGATTTTCCAACTTTTTTTCACCCCCGGGGTCAAGAGAAATGTCGAATTTTCAACTTTTTTTGAGGCTTCAGAAAACAACATTTTCGACATTTAGGCAACATTTATTTGCCTTCACATGATCCGCCTGATGATAAACTATGGTTTAAAGACATTATTGCCCGATTTCAGAGACGTTGATTTTCCAACTTTTTTTCACCCCCGGGGTCAAGAGAAATGTCGAATTTTCACCTTTTTTTGAGGCTTCAGAAAACAACATTTTCGACATTTAGGCAACATTTATTTGCCTTCACATGATCCGCCTGATGATAAACTATGGTTTAAAGACATTATTGCCCGATTTCAGAGATGTTGATTTTCCAGCCTTTTTTCCACCCCCGGGGTCAACAAATGTCGAATTTTCAACTTTTTTCGAGGCTTCAGAAAACAACATTTTCGACATTTAGGCAACATTTATTTGCCTTCACATGATCCGCCTGATGATAAAGTATGGTTTAAAGACATTATTGCCCGATTTCAGAGATGTTGATTTTCCAACCTTTTTTCCACCCCCGGGGTCAACAAATGTCGAATTTTCAACTTTTTTTGAGGCTTCAGAAAACAACATTTTCGACATTTAGGCAACATTTATTTGCCTTCACATGATCCGCCTGATGATAAACTATGGTTTAAAGACATTATTGCCCGATTTCAGAGACGTTGATTTTCCAACTTTTTTTCACCCCCGGGGTCAAGAGAAATGTCGAATTTTCAACTTTTTGTGAGGCTTCAGAAAACAACATTTTCGACATTTAGGCAACATTTATTTGCCTTCACATGATCCGCCTGATGATAAACTATGGTTTAAAGACATTATTGCCCGATTTCAGAGACGTTGATTTTCCAGCCTTTTTTCCACCCCCGGGGTCAACAAATGTCGAATTTTCAACTTTTTTCGAGGTTTCAGAAAACAACATTTTCAACATTTAGGCAACATTTATTTGCGTTCACATGATCCGCCTGATGATAAACTATGGTTTAAAGACATTATTGCCCGATTTCAGAGACGTTGATTTTCCAACTTTTTTTCACCCCCGGGGTCAAGAGAAATGTCGAATTTTCAACTTTTTTTGAGGCTTCAGAAAACAACATTTTCGACATTTAGGCAACATTTATTTGCCTTCACATGATCCGCCTGATGATAAACTATGGTTTAAAGACATTATTGCCCGATTTCAGAGACGTTGATTTTCCAACTTTTTTTCACCCCCGGGGTCAAGAGAAATGTCGAATTTTCACCTTTTTTTGAGGCTTCAGAAAACAACATTTTCGACATTTAGGCAACATTTATTTGCCTTCACATGATCCGCCTGATGATAAACTATGGTTTAAAGACATTATTGCCCGATTTCAGAGATGTTGATTTTCCAGCCTTTTTTCCACCCCCGGGGTCAACAAATGTCGAATTTTCAACTTTTTTTGAGGCTTCAGAAAACAACATTTTCAACATTTAGGCAACATTTATTTGCCTTCACATGATCCGCCTGATGATAAACTATGGTTTAAAGACATTATTGCCCGATTTCAGAGACGTTGATTTTCCAACTTTTTTTCACCCCCGGGGTCAAGAGAAATGTCGAATTTTCAACTTTTTTTGAGGCTTCAGAAAACAACATTTTCGACATTTAGGCAACATTTATTTGCCTTCACATGATCCGCCTGATGATAAACTATTGTTTAAAGACATTATTGCCCGATTTCAGAGACGTTGATTTTCCAACTTTTTTTCACCCCCGGGGTCAAGAGAAATGTCGAATTTTCACCTTTTTTTGAGGCTTCAGAAAACAACATTTTCGACATTTAGGCAACATTTATTTGCCTTCACATGATCCGCCTGATGATAAACTATGGTTTAAAGACATTATTGCCCGATTTCAGAGATGTTGATTTTCCAGCCTTTTTTCCACCCCCGGGGTCAACAAATGTCGAATTTTCAACTTTTTTCGAGGCTTCAGAAAACAACATTTTCGACATTTAGGCAACATTTATTTGCCTTCACATGATCCGCCTGATGATAAAGTATGGTTTAAAGACATTATTGCCCGATTTCAGAGATGTTGATTTTCCAACCTTTTTTCCACCCCCGGGGTCAACAAATGTCGAATTTTCAACTTTTTTTGAGGCTTCAGAAAACAACATTTTCGACATTTAGGCAACATTTATTTGCCTTCACATGATCCGCCTGATGATAAACTATGGTTTAAAGACATTATTGCCCGATTTCAGAGACGTTGATTTTCCAACTTTTTTTCACCCCCGGGGTCAAGAGAAATGTCGAATTTTCACCTTTTTTTGAGGCTTCAGAAAACAACATTTTCGACATTTAGGCAACATTTATTTGCCTTCACATGATCCGCCTGATGATAAACTATGGTTTAAAGACATTATTGCCCGATTTCAGAGACGTTGATTTTCCAACTTTTTTTCACCCCCGGGGTCAAGAGAAATGTCGAATTTTCACCTTTTTTTGAGGCTTCAGAAAACAACATTTTCGACATTTAGGCAACATTTATTTGCCTTCACATGATCCGCCTGATGATAAACTATGGTTTAAAGACATTATTGCCCGATTTCAGAGATGTTGATTTTCCAACCTTTTTTCCACCCCCGGGGTCAACAAATGTCGAATTTTCAACTTTTTTTGAGGCTTCAGAAAACAACATTTTCGACATTTAGGCAACATTTATTTGCCTTCACATGATCCGCCTGATGATAAACTATGGTTTAAAGACATTATTGCCCGATTTCAGAGACGTTGATTTTCCAACTTTTTTTCACCCCCGGGGTCAAGAGAAATGTCGAATTTTCAACTTTTTGTGAGGCTTCAGAAAACAACATTTTCGACATTTAGGCAACATTTATTTGCCTTCACATGATCCGCCTGATGATAAACTATGGTTTAAAGACATTATTGCCCGATTTCAGAGACGTTGATTTTCCAGCCTTTTTTCCACCCCCGGGGTCAACAAATGTCGAATTTTCAACTTTTTTCGAGGTTTCAGAAAACAACATTTTCAACATTTAGGCAACATTTATTTGCCTTCACATGATCCGCCTGATGATAAACTATGGTTTAAAGACATTATTGCCCGATTTCAGAGACGTTGATTTTCCAACTTTTTTTCACCCCCGGGGTCAAGAGAAATGTCGAATTTTCAACTTTTTTTGAGGCTTCAGAAAACAACATTTTCGACATTTAGGCAACATTTATTTGCCTTCACATGATCCGCCTGATGATAAACTATGGTTTAAAGACATTATTGCCCGATTTCAGAGACGTTGATTTTCCAACTTTTTTTCACCCCCGGGGTCAAGAGAAATGTCGAATTTTCACCTTTTTTTGAGGCTTCAGAAAACAACATTTTCGACATTTAGGCAACATTTATTTGCCTTCACATGATCCGCCTGATGATAAACTATGGTTTAAAGACATTATTGCCCGATTTCAGAGATGTTGATTTTCCAGCCTTTTTTCCACCCCCGGGGTCAACAAATGTCGAATTTTCAACTTTTTTCGAGGCTTCAGAAAACAACATTTTCGACATTTAGGCAACATTTATTTGCCTTCACATGATCCGCCTGATGATAAAGTATGGTTTAAAGACATTATTGCCCGATTTCAGAGATGTTGATTTTCCAACCTTTTTTCCACCCCAGGGGTCAACAAATGTCGAATTTTCAACTTTTTTCGAGGCTTCAGAAAACAACATTTTCGACATTTAGGCAACATTTATTTGCCTTCATATGATCCGCCTGATGATAAACTATGGTTTAAAGACATTATTGCCCGATTTCAGAGACGTTGATTTTCCAACTTTTTTTCACCCCCGGGGTCAAGAGAAATGTCGAATTTTCAACTTTTTTTGAGGCTTCAGAAAACAACATTTTCGACATTTAGGCAACATTTATTTGCCTTCACATGATCCGCCTGATGATAAACTATGGTTCAAAGACATTATTGCCCGATTTCAGAGACGTTCATTTTCCAACTTTTTTTCACCCCCGGGGTCAACAAATGTCGAATTTTCAACTTTTTTTGAGGCTTCAGAAAACAACATTTTCGACATTTAGGCAACATTTATTTGCCTTCACATGATCCGCCTGATGATAAACTATGGTTTAAAGACATTATTGCCCGATTTCAGAGACGTTGATTTTCCAACTTTTTTTCACCCCCGGGGTCAAGAGAAATGTCGAATTTTCACCTTTTTTTGAGGCTTCAGAAAACAACATTTTCGACATTTAGGCAACATTTATTTGCCTTCACATGATCCGCCTGATGATAAACTATGGTTTAAAGACATTATTGCCCGATTTCAGAGACGTTGATTTTCCAACTTTTTTTCACCCCCGGGGTCAAGAGAAATGTCGAATTTTCACCTTTTTTTGAGGCTTCAGAAAACAACATTTTCGACATTTAGGCAACATTTATTTGCCTTCACATGATCCGCCTGATGATAAACTATGGTTTAAAGACATTATTGCCCGATTTCAGAGATGTTGATTTTCCAACCTTTTTTCCACCCCCGGGGTCAACAAATGTCGAATTTTCAACTTTTTTTGAGGCTTCAGAAAACAACATTTTCGACATTTAGGCAACATTTATTTGCCTTCACATGATCCGCCTGATGATAAACTATGGTTTAAAGACATTATTGCCCGATTTCAGAGACGTTGATTTTCCAACTTTTTTTCACCCCCGGGGTCAAGAGAAATGTCGAATTTTCAACTTTTTGTGAGGCTTCAGAAAACAACATTTTCGACATTTAGGCAACATTTATTTGCCTTCACATGATCCGCCTGATGATAAACTATGGTTTAAAGACATTATTGCCCGATTTCAGAGACGTTGATTTTCCAGCCTTTTTTCCACCCCCGGGGTCAACAAATGTCGAATTTTCAACTTTTTTCGAGGTTTCAGAAAACAACATTTTCAACATTTAGGCAACATTTATTTGCCTTCACATGATCCGCCTGATGATAAACTATGGTTTAAAGACATTATTGCCCGATTTCAGAGACGTTGATTTTCCAACTTTTTTTCACCCCCGGGGTCAAGAGAAATGTCGAATTTTCAACTTTTTTTGAGGCTTCAGAAAACAACATTTTCGACATTTAGGCAACATTTATTTGCCTTCACATGATCCGCCTGATGATAAACTATGGTTTAAAGACATTATTGCCCGATTTCAGAGACGTTGATTTTCCAACTTTTTTTCACCCCCGGGGTCAAGAGAAATGTCGAATTTTCACCTTTTTTTGAGGCTTCAGAAAACAACATTTTCGACATTTAGGCAACATTTATTTGCCTTCACATGATCCGCCTGATGATAAACTATGGTTTAAAGACATTATTGCCCGATTTCAGAGATGTTGATTTTCCAGCCTTTTTTCCACCCCCGGGGTCAACAAATGTCGAATTTTCAACTTTTTTCGAGGCTTCAGAAAACAACATTTTCGACATTTAGGCAACATTTATTTGCCTTCACATGATCCGCCTGATGATAAAGTATGGTTTAAAGAAACATTATTGCCCGATTTCAGAGATGTTGATTTTCCAACCTTTTTTCCACCCCAGGGGTCAACAAATGTCGAATTTTCAACTTTTTTCGAGGCTTCAGAAAACAACATTTTCGACATTTAGGCAACATTTATTTGCCTTCATATGATCCGCCTGATGATAAACTATGGTTTAAAGACATTATTGCCCGATTTCAGAGACGTTGATTTTCCAACTTTTTTTCACCCCCGGGGTCAAGAGAAATGTCGAATTTTCAACTTTTTTTGAGGCTTCAGAAAACAACATTTTCGACATTTAGGCAACATTTATTTGCCTTCACATGATCCGCCTGATGATAAACTATGGTTCAAAGACATTATTGCCCGATTTCAGAGACGTTCATTTTCCAACTTTTTTTCACCCCCGGGGTCAACAAATGTCGAATTTTCAACTTTTTTTGAGGCTTCAGAAAACAACATTTTCGACATTTAGGCAACATTTATTTGCCTTCACATGATCCGCCTGATGATAAACTATGGTTTAAAGACATTATTGCCCGATTTCAGAGACGTTGATTTTCCAACTTTTTTTCACCCCCGGGGTCAAGAGAAATGTCGAATTTTCAACTTTTTTTGAGGCTTCAGAAAACAACATTTTCAACATTTAGGCAACATTTATTTTCCTTCACATGATCCGCCTGATGATAAACTATGGTTTAAAGACATTATTGCCCGATTTCAGAGACGTTGATTTTCCAACTTTTTATCACCCCCGGGGTCAAGAGAAATGTCGAATTTTCAACTTTTTTTGAGGCTTCAGAAAACAACATTTTCAACATTTAGGCAACATTTATTTTCCTTCACATGATCCGCCTGATGATAAACTATGGTTTAAAGACATTATTGCCCGATTTCAGAGACGTTGATTTTCCAACTTTTTATCACCCCCGGGGTCAAGAGAAATGTCGAATTTTCAACTTTTTTTTAGGCTTCAGAAAACAACATTTTCGACATTTAGGCAACATTTATTTGCCTTCACATGATCCGCCTGATGATAAACTATGGTTTAAAGACATTATTGCCCGATTTCAGAGACGTTGATTTTCCAACTTTTTTTCACCCCCGGGGTCAAGAGAAATGTCGAATTTTCACCTTTTTTTGAGGCTTCAGAAAACAACATTTTCGACATTTAGGCAACATTTATTTGCCTTCACATGATCCGCCTGATGATAAACTATGGTTTAAAGACATTATTGCCCGATTTCAGAGATGTTGATTTTCCAGCCTTTTTTCCACCCCCGGGGTCAACAAATGTCGAATTTTCAACTTTTTTCGAGGCTTCAGAAAACAACATTTTCGACATTTAGGCAACATTTATTTGCCTTCACATGATCCGCCTGATGATAAAGTATGGTTTAAAGACATTATTGCCCGATTTCAGAGATGTTGATTTTCCAACCTTTTTTCCGGTCAACAAATGTCGAATTTTCAACTTTTTTTGAGGCTTCAGAAAACAACATTTTCGACATTTAGGCAACATTTATTTGCCTTCACATGATCCGCCTGATGATAAACTATGGTTTAAAGACATTATTGCCCGATTTCAGAGACGTTGATTTTCCAACTTTTTTTCACCCCCGGGGTCAAGAGAAATGTCGAATTTTCAACTTTTTGTGAGGCTTCAGAAAACAACATTTTCGACATTTAGGCAACATTTATTTGCCTTCACATGATCCGCCTGATGATAAACTATGGTTTAAAGACATTATTTTGCCCGATTTCAGAGACGTTGATTTTCCAGCCTTTTTTCCACCCCCGGGGTCAACAAATGTCGAATTTTCAACTTTTTTCGAGGTTTCAGAAAACAACATTTTCAACATTTAGGCAACATTTATTTGCCTTCACATGATCCGCCTGATGATAAACTATGGTTTAAAGACATTATTGCCCGATTTCAGAGACGTTGATTTTCCAACTTTTTTTCACCCCCGGGGTCAAGAGAAATGTCGAATTTTCAACTTTTTTTGAGGCTTCAGAAAACAACATTTTCGACATTTAGGCAACATTTATTTGCCTTCACATGATCCGCCTGATGATAAACTATGGTTTAAAGACATTATTGCCCGATTTCAGAGACGTTGATTTTCCAACTTTTTTTCACCCCCGGGGTCAAGAGAAATGTCGAATTTTCACCTTTTTTTGAGGCTTCAGAAAACAACATTTTCGACATTTAGGCAACATTTATTTGCCTTCACATGATCCGCCTGATGATAAACTATGGTTTAAAGACATTATTGCCCGATTTCAGAGATGTTGATTTTCCAGCCTTTTTTCCACCCCCGGGGTCAACAAATGTCGAATTTTCAACTTTTTTCGAGGCTTCAGAAAACAACATTTTCGACATTTAGGCAACATTTATTTGCCTTCACATGATCCGCCTGATGATAAAGTATGGTTTAAAGACATTATTGCCCGATTTCAGAGATGTTGATTTTCCAACCTTTTTTCCACCCCCGGGGTCAACAAATGTCGAATTTTCAACTTTTTTTGAGGCTTCAGAAAACAACATTTTCGACATTTAGGCAACATTTATTTGCCTTCACATGATCCGCCTGATGATAAACTATGGTTTAAAGACATTATTGCCCGATTTCAGAGACGTTGATTTTCCAACTTTTTTTCACCCCCGGGGTCAAGAGAAATGTCGAATTTTCAACTTTTTGTGAGGCTTCAGAAAACAACATTTTCGACATTTAGGCAACATTTATTTGCCTTCACATGATCCGCCTGATGATAAACTATGGTTTAAAGACATTATTGCCCGATTTCAGAGACGTTGATTTTCCAGCCTTTTTTCCACCCCCGGGGTCAACAAATGTCGAATTTTCAACTTTTTTCGAGGTTTCAGAAAACAACATTTTCAACATTTAGGCAACATTTATTTGCCTTCACATGATCCGCCTGATGATAAACTATGGTTTAAAGACATTATTGCCCGATTTCAGAGACGTTGATTTTCCAACTTTTTTTCACCCCCGGGGTCAAGAGAAATGTCGAATTTTCAACTTTTTTTGAGGCTTCAGAAAACAACATTTTCGACATTTAGGCAACATTTATTTGCCTTCACATGATCCGCCTGATGATAAACTATGGTTTAAAGACATTATTGCCCGATTTCAGAGACGTTGATTTTCCAACTTTTTTTCACCCCCGGGGTCAAGAGAAATGTCGAATTTTCACCTTTTTTTGAGGCTTCAGAAAACAACATTTTCGACATTTAGGCAACATTTATTTGCCTTCACATGATCCGCCTGATGATAAACTATGGTTTAAAGACATTATTGCCCGATTTCAGAGATGTTGATTTTCCAGCCTTTTTTCCACCCCCGGGGTCAACAAATGTCGAATTTTCAACTTTTTTTGAGGCTTCAGAAAACAACATTTTCGACATTTAGGCAACATTTATTTGCCTTCACATGATCCGCCTGATGATAAACTATGGTTTAAAGACATTATTGCCCGATTTCAGAGACGTTGATTTTCCAACTTTTTTTCACCCCCGGGGTCAAGAGAAATGTCGAATTTTCAACTTTTTGTGAGGCTTCAGAAAACAACATTTTCGACATTTAGGCAACATTTATTTGCCTTCACATGATCCGCCTGATGATAAACTATGGTTTAAAGACATTATTGCCCGATTTCAGAGACGTTGATTTTCCAGCCTTTTTTCCACCCCCGGGGTCAACAAATGTCGAATTTTCAACTTTTTTCGAGGTTTCAGAAAACAACATTTTCAACATTTAGGCAACATTTATTTGCCTTCACATGATCCGCCTGATGATAAACTATGGTTTAAAGACATTATTGCCCGATTTCAGAGACGTTGATTTTCCAACTTTTTTTCACCCCCGGGGTCAAGAGAAATGTCGAATTTTCAACTTTTTTTGAGGCTTCAGAAAACAACATTTTCGACATTTAGGCAACATTTATTTGCCTTCACATGATCCGCCTGATGATAAACTATGGTTTAAAGACATTATTGCCCGATTTCAGAGACGTTGATTTTCCAACTTTTTTTCACCCCCGGGGTCAAGAGAAATGTCGAATTTTCACCTTTTTTTGAGGCTTCAGAAAACAACATTTTCGACATTTAGGCAACATTTATTTGCCTTCACATGATCCGCCTGATGATAAACTATGGTTTAAAGACATTATTGCCCGATTTCAGAGATGTTGATTTTCCAGCCTTTTTTCCACCCCCGGGGTCAACAAATGTCGAATTTTCAACTTTTTTCGAGGCTTCAGAAAACAACATTTTCGACATTTAGGCAACATTTATTTGCCTTCACATGATCCGCCTGATGATAAAGTATGGTTTAAAGACATTATTGCCCGATTTCAGAGATGTTGATTTTCCAACCTTTTTTCCACCCCCGGGGTCAACAAATGTCGAATTTTCAACTTTTTTTGAGGCTTCAGAAAACAACATTTTCGACATTTAGGCAACATTTATTTGCCTTCACATGATCCGCCTGATGATAAACTATGGTTTAAAGACATTATTGCCCGATTTCAGAGACGTTGATTTTCCAACTTTTTTTCACCCCCGGGGTCAAGAGAAATGTCGAATTTTCAACTTTTTGTGAGGCTTCAGAAAACAACATTTTCGACATTTAGGCAACATTTATTTGCCTTCACATGATCCGCCTGATGATAAACTATGGTTTAAAGACATTATTGCCCGATTTCAGAGACGTTGATTTTCCAGCCTTTTTTCCACCCCCGGGGTCAACAAATGTCGAATTTTCAACTTTTTTCGAGGTTTCAGAAAACAACATTTTCAACATTTAGGCAACATTTATTTGCCTTCACATGATCCGCCTGATGATAAACTATGGTTTAAAGACATTATTGCCCGATTTCAGAGACGTTGATTTTCCAACTTTTTTTCACCCCCGGGGTCAAGAGAAATGTCGAATTTTCAACTTTTTTTGAGGCTTCAGAAAACAACATTTTCGACATTTAGGCAACATTTATTTGCCTTCACATGATCCGCCTGATGATAAACTATGGTTTAAAGACATTATTGCCCGATTTCAGAGACGTTGATTTTCCAACTTTTTTTCACCCCCGGGGTCAAGAGAAATGTCGAATTTTCACCTTTTTTTGAGGCTTCAGAAAACAACATTTTCGACATTTAGGCAACATTTATTTGCCTTCACATGATCCGCCTGATGATAAACTATGGTTTAAAGACATTATTGCCCGATTTCAGAGATGTTGATTTTCCAGCCTTTTTTCCACCCCCGGGGTCAACAAATGTCGAATTTTCAACTTTTTTCGAGGCTTCAGAAAACAACATTTTCGACATTTAGGCAACATTTATTTGCCTTCACATGATCCGCCTGATGATAAAGTATGGTTTAAAGACATTATTGCCCGATTTCAGAGATGTTGATTTTCCAACCTTTTTTCCACCCCCGGGGTCAACAAATGTCGAATTTTCAACTTTTTTCGAGGCTTCAGAAAACAACATTTTCGACATTTAGGCAACATTTATTTGCCTTCATATGATCCGCCTGATGATAAACTATGGTTTAAAGACATTATTGCCCGATTTCAGAGACGTTGATTTTCCAACTTTTTTTCACCCCCGGGGTCAAGAGAAATGTCGAATTTTCAACTTTTTTTGAGGCTTCAGAAAACAACATTTTCGACATTTAGGCAACATTTATTTGCCTTCACATGATCCGCCTGATGATAAACTATGGTTCAAAGACATTATTGCCCGATTTCAGAGACGTTCATTTTCCAACTTTTTTTCACCCCCGGGGTCAACAAATGTCGAATTTTCAACTTTTTTTGAGGCTTCAGAAAACAACATTTTCGACATTTAGGCAACATTTATTTGCCTTCACATGATCCGCCTGATGATAAACTATGGTTTAAAGACATTATTGCCCGATTTCAGAGACGTTGATTTTCCAACTTTTTTTCACCCCCGGGGTCAAGAGAAATGTCGAATTTTCAACTTTTTTTGAGGCTTCAGAAAACAACATTTTCAACATTTAGGCAACATTTATTTGCCTTCACATGATCCGCCTGATGATAAACTATGGTTTAAAGACATTATTGCCCGATTTCAGAGACGTTGATTTTCCAACTTTTTATCACCCCCGGGGTCAAGAGAAATGTCGAATTTTCAACTTTTTTTGAGGCTTCAGAAAACAACATTTTCGACATTTAGGCAACATTTATTTGCCTTCACATGATCCGCCTGATGATAAACTATGGTTTAAAGACATTATTGCCCGATTTCAGAGACGTTGATTTTCCAACTTTTTTTCACCCCCGGGGTCAACAAATGTCGAATTTTCAACTTTTTTCGAGGCTTCAGAAAACAACATTTTCGACATTTAGGCAACATTTATTTGCCTTCACATGATCCGCCTGATGATAAAGTATGGTTTAAAGACATTATTGCCCGATTTCAGAGATGTTGATTTTCCAACCTTTTTTCCACCCCCGGGGTCAACAAATGTCGAATTTTCAACTTTTTTTGAGGCTTCAGAAAACAACATTTTCGACATTTAGGCAACATTTATTTGCCTTCACATGATCCGCCTGATGATAAACTATGGTTTAAAGACATTATTGCCCGATTTCAGAGACGTTGATTTTCCAACTTTTTTTCACCCCCGGGGTCAAGAGAAATGTCGAATTTTCAACTTTTTGTGAGGCTTCAGAAAACAACATTTTCGACATTTAGGCAACATTTATTTGCCTTCACATGATCCGCCTGATGATAAACTATGGTTTAAAGACATTATTTTGCCCGATTTCAGAGACGTTGATTTTCCAGCCTTTTTTCCACCCCCGGGGTCAACAAATGTCGAATTTTCAACTTTTTTCGAGGTTTCAGAAAACAACATTTTCAACATTTAGGCAACATTTATTTGCCTTCACATGATCCGCCTGATGATAAACTATGGTTTAAAGACATTATTGCCCGATTTCAGAGACGTTGATTTTCCAACTTTTTTTCACCCCCGGGGTCAAGAGAAATGTCGAATTTTCAACTTTTTTTGAGGCTTCAGAAAACAACATTTTCGACATTTAGGCAACATTTATTTGCCTTCACATGATCCGCCTGATGATAAACTATGGTTTAAAGACATTATTGCCCGATTTCAGAGACGTTGATTTTCCAACTTTTTTTCACCCCCGGGGTCAAGAGAAATGTCGAATTTTCACCTTTTTTTGAGGCTTCAGAAAACAACATTTTCGACATTTAGGCAACATTTATTTGCCTTCACATGATCCGCCTGATGATAAACTATGGTTTAAAGACATTATTGCCCGATTTCAGAGATGTTGATTTTCCAGCCTTTTTTCCACCCCCGGGGTCAACAAATGTCGAATTTTCAACTTTTTTTGAGGCTTCAGAAAACAACATTTTCGACATTTAGGCAACATTTATTTGCCTTCACATGATCCGCCTGATGATAAAGTATGGTTTAAAGACATTATTGCCCGATTTCAGAGATGTTGATTTTCCAACCTTTTTTCCACCCCCGGGGTCAACAAATGTCGAATTTTCAACTTTTTTCGAGGCTTCAGAAAACAACATTTTCGACATTTAGGCAACATTTATTTGCCTTCATATGATCCGCCTGATGATAAACTATGGTTTAAAGACATTATTGCCCGATTTCAGAGACGTTGATTTTCCAACTTTTTTTCACCCCCGGGGTCAAGAGAAATGTCGAATTTTCAACTTTTTTTGAGGCTTCAGAAAACAACATTTTCGACATTTAGGCAACATTTATTTGCCTTCACATGATCCGCCTGATGATAAACTATGGTTCAAAGACATTATTGCCCGATTTCAGAGACGTTCATTTTCCAACTTTTTTTCACCCCCGGGGTCAACAAATGTCGAATTTTCAACTTTTTTTGAGGCTTCAGAAAACAACATTTTCGACATTTAGGCAACATTTATTTGCCTTCACATGATCCGCCTGATGATAAACTATGGTTTAAAGACATTATTGCCCGATTTCAGAGACGTTGATTTTCCAACTTTTTTTCACCCCCGGGGTCAAGAGAAATGTCGAATTTTCAACTTTTTTTGAGGCTTCAGAAAACAACATTTTCAACATTTAGGCAACATTTATTTGCCTTCACATGATCCGCCTGATGATAAACTATGGTTTAAAGACATTATTGCCCGATTTCAGAGACGTTGATTTTCCAACTTTTTATCACCCCCGGGGTCAAGAGAAATGTCGAATTTTCAACTTTTTTTGAGGCTTCAGAAAACAACATTTTCGACATTTAGGCAACATTTATTTGCCTTCACATGATCCGCCTGATGATAAACTATGGTTTAAAGACATTATTGCCCGATTTCAGAGACGTTGATTTTCCAACTTTTTTTCACCCCCGGGGTCAACAAATGTCGAATTTTCAACTTTTTTCGAGGCTTCAGAAAACAACATTTTCGACATTTAGGCAACATTTATTTGCCTTCACATGATCCGCCTGATGATAAAGTATGGTTTAAAGACATTATTGCCCGATTTCAGAGATGTTGATTTTCCAACCTTTTTTCCACCCCCGGGGTCAACAAATGTCGAATTTTCAACTTTTTTTGAGGCTTCAGAAAACAACATTTTCGACATTTAGGCAACATTTATTTGCCTTCACATGATCCGCCTGATGATAAACTATGGTTTAAAGACATTATTGCCCGATTTCAGAGACGTTGATTTTCCAACTTTTTTTCACCCCCGGGGTCAAGAGAAATGTCGAATTTTCAACTTTTTGTGAGGCTTCAGAAAACAACATTTTCGACATTTAGGCAACATTTATTTGCCTTCACATGATCCGCCTGATGATAAACTATGGTTTAAAGACATTATTTTGCCCGATTTCAGAGACGTTGATTTTCCAGCCTTTTTTCCACCCCCGGGGTCAACAAATGTCGAATTTTCAACTTTTTTCGAGGTTTCAGAAAACAACATTTTCAACATTTAGGCAACATTTATTTGCCTTCACATGATCCGCCTGATGATAAACTATGGTTTAAAGACATTATTGCCCGATTTCAGAGACGTTGATTTTCCAACTTTTTTTCACCCCCGGGGTCAAGAGAAATGTCGAATTTTCAACTTTTTTTGAGGCTTCAGAAAACAACATTTTCGACATTTAGGCAACATTTATTTGCCTTCACATGATCCGCCTGATGATAAACTATGGTTTAAAGACATTATTGCCCGATTTCAGAGACGTTGATTTTCCAACTTTTTTTCACCCCCGGGGTCAAGAGAAATGTCGAATTTTCACCTTTTTTTGAGGCTTCAGAAAACAACATTTTCGACATTTAGGCAACATTTATTTGCCTTCACATGATCCGCCTGATGATAAACTATGGTTTAAAGACATTATTGCCCGATTTCAGAGATGTTGATTTTCCAGCCTTTTTTCCACCCCCGGGGTCAACAAATGTCGAATTTTCAACTTTTTTCGAGGCTTCAGAAAACAACATTTTCGACATTTAGGCAACATTTATTTGCCTTCACATGATCCGCCTGATGATAAAGTATGGTTTAAAGACATTATTGCCCGATTTCAGAGATGTTGATTTTCCAACCTTTTTTCCACCCCCGGGGTCAACAAATGTCGAATTTTCAACTTTTTTTGAGGCTTCAGAAAACAACATTTTCGACATTTAGGCAACATTTATTTGCCTTCACATGATCCGCCTGATGATAAACTATGGTTTAAAGACATTATTGCCCGATTTCAGAGACGTTGATTTTCCAACTTTTTTTCACCCCCGGGGTCAAGAGAAATGTCGAATTTTCAACTTTTTGTGAGGCTTCAGAAAACAACATTTTCGACATTTAGGCAACATTTATTTGCCTTCACATGATCCGCCTGATGATAAACTATGGTTTAAAGACATTATTGCCCGATTTCAGAGACGTTGATTTTCCAGCCTTTTTTCCACCCCCGGGGTCAACAAATGTCGAATTTTCAACTTTTTTCGAGGTTTCAGAAAACAACATTTTCAACATTTAGGCAACATTTATTTGCCTTCACATGATCCGCCTGATGATAAACTATGGTTTAAAGACATTATTGCCCGATTTCAGAGACGTTGATTTTCCAACTTTTTTTCACCCCCGGGGTCAAGAGAAATGTCGAATTTTCAACTTTTTTTGAGGCTTCAGAAAACAACATTTTCGACATTTAGGCAACATTTATTTGCCTTCACATGATCCGCCTGATGATAAACTATGGTTTAAAGACATTATTGCCCGATTTCAGAGACGTTGATTTTCCAACTTTTTTTCACCCCCGGGGTCAAGAGAAATGTCGAATTTTCACCTTTTTTTGAGGCTTCAGAAAACAACATTTTCGACATTTAGGCAACATTTATTTGCCTTCACATGATCCGCCTGATGATAAACTATGGTTTAAAGACATTATTGCCCGATTTCAGAGATGTTGATTTTCCAGCCTTTTTTCCACCCCCGGGGTCAACAAATGTCGAATTTTCAACTTTTTTCGAGGCTTCAGAAAACAACATTTTCGACATTTAGGCAACATTTATTTGCCTTCACATGATCCGCCTGATGATAAAGTATGGTTTAAAGACATTATTGCCCGATTTCAGAGATGTTGATTTTCCAACCTTTTTTCCACCCCCGGGGTCAACAAATGTCGAATTTTCAACTTTTTTTGAGGCTTCAGAAAACAACATTTTCGACATTTAGGCAACATTTATTTGCCTTCACATGATCCGCCTGATGATAAACTATGGTTTAAAGACATTATTGCCCGATTTCAGAGACGTTGATTTTCCAACTTTTTTTCACCCCCGGGGTCAAGAGAAATGTCGAATTTTCAACTTTTTGTGAGGCTTCAGAAAACAACATTTTCGACATTTAGGCAACATTTATTTGCCTTCACATGATCCGCCTGATGATAAACTATGGTTTAAAGACATTATTGCCCGATTTCAGAGACGTTGATTTTCCAGCCTTTTTTCCACCCCCGGGGTCAACAAATGTCGAATTTTCAACTTTTTTCGAGGTTTCAGAAAACAACATTTTCAACATTTAGGCAACATTTATTTGCCTTCACATGATCCGCCTGATGATAAACTATGGTTTAAAGACATTATTGCCCGATTTCAGAGACGTTGATTTTCCAACTTTTTTTCACCCCCGGGGTCAAGAGAAATGTCGAATTTTCAACTTTTTGTGAGGCTTCAGAAAACAACATTTTCGACATTTAGGCAACATTTATTTGCCTTCACATGATCCGCCTGATGATAAACTATGGTTTAAAGACATTATTGCCCGATTTCAGAGACGTTGATTTTCCAGCCTTTTTTCCACCCCCGGGGTCAACAAATGTCGAATTTTCAACTTTTTTCGAGGTTTCAGAAAACAACATTTTCAACATTTAGGCAACATTTATTTGCCTTCACATGATCCGCCTGATGATAAACTATGGTTTAAAGACATTATTGCCCGATTTCAGAGACGTTGATTTTCCAACTTTTTTTCACCCCCGGGGTCAAGAGAAATGTCGAATTTTCAACTTTTTTTGAGGCTTCAGAAAACAACATTTTCGACATTTAGGCAACATTTATTTGCCTTCACATGATCCGCCTGATGATAAACTATGGTTTAAAGACATTATTGCCCGATTTCAGAGACGTTCATTTTCCAGCCTTTTTTCACCCCCGGGGTCAACAAATGTCGAATTTTCAACTTTTTTTGAGGCTTCAGAAAACAACATTTTCGACATTTAGGCAACATTTATTTGCCTTCACATGATCCGCCTGATGATAAACTATGGTTTAAAGACATTATTGCCCGATTTCAGAGACGTTGATTTTCCAGCATTTTTTCACCCCCGGGGTCAAGAGAAATGTCGAATTTTCAACTTTTTTTGAGGCTTCAGAAAACAACATTTTCGACATTTAGGCAACATTTATTTGCCTTCACATGATCCGCCTGATGATAAACTATGGTTTAAAGACATTATTGCCCGATTTCAGAGACGTTGATTTTCCAGCCTTTTTTCAAGAGAAATGTCGAATTTTCAACTTTTTTTGAGGCTTCAGAAAACAACATTTTCGACATTTAGGCAACATTTATTTGCCTTCACATGATCCGCCTGATGATAAACTATGGTTTAAAGACATTATTGCCCGATTTCAGAGACGTTGATTTTCCAGCCTTTTTTCACCCCCGGGGTCAAGAGAAATGTCGAATTTTCAACTTTTTTCGAAGCTTCAGAAAACAACATTTTCGACATTAAGGCAACATTTATTTGCCTTCACATGATCCGCCTGATGATAAACTATGGTTTAAAGACATTATTGCCCGATTTCAGAGACGTTGATTTTCCAACTTTTTTTCACCCCCGGGGTCAAGAGAAATGTCGAATTTTCAACTTTTTTTGAGGCTTCAGAAAACAACATTTTCGACATTTAGGCAACATTTATTTGCCTTCACATGATCCGCCTGATGATAAACTATGGTTTAAAGACATTATTGCCCGATTTCAGAGACGTTGATTTTCCAGCCTTTTTTCCACACCCGGGGTCAACAAATGTCGAATTTTCAACTTTTTTTGAGGCTTCAGAAAACAACATTTTCGACATTTAGGCAACATTTATTTGCCTTCATATGATCCGCCTGATGATAAACTATGGTTTAAAGACATTATTGCCCGATTTCAGAGATGTTGATTTTCCAACCTTTTTTCCACCCCCGGGGTCAACAAATGTCGAATTTTCAACTTTTTTTGAGGCTTCAGAAAACAACATTTTCGACATTTAGGCAACATTTATTTGCCTTCACATGATCCGCCTGATGATAAACTATGGTTTAAAGACATTATTGCCCGATTTCAGAAACGTTGATTTTCCAACTTTTTTTCACCCCCGGGGTCAAGAGAAATGTCGAATTTTCCCCTTTTTTTGAGGCTTCAGAAAACAACATTTTCGACATTTAGGCAACATTTATTTGCCTTCACATGATCCGCCTGATGATAAACTATGGTTTAAAGACATTATTGCCCGATTTCAGAGATGTTGATTTTCCAGCCTTTTTTCCACCCCCGGGGTCAACAAATGTCGAATTTTCAACTTTTTTTGAGGCTTCAGAAAACAACATTTTCAACATTTAGGCAACATTTATTTGCCTTCACATGATCCGCCTGATGATAAACTATTGTTTAAAGACATTATTGCCCGATTTCAGAGACGTTGATTTTCCAGCCTTTTTTCACCCCCGGGGTCAAGAGAAATGTCGAATTTTCAACTTTTTTTGAGGCTTCAGAAAACAACATTTTCGACATTTAGGCAACATTTATTTGCCTTCACATGATCCGCCTGATGATAAACTATGGTTTAAAGACATTATTGCCCGATTTCAGAGACGTTCATTTTCCAGCCTTTTTTCCACCCCCGGGGTCAACAAATGTCGAATTTTCAACTTTTTTTGAGGCTTCAGAAAACAACATTTTCGACATTTAGGCAACATTTATTTGCCTTCACATGATCCGCCTGATGATAAACTATGGTTTAAAGACATTATTGCCCGATTTCAGAGACGTTGATTTTCCAACTTTTTTTCACTCCCGGGGTCAAGAGAAATGTCGAATTTTCAACTTTTTTTGAGGCTTCAGAAAACAACATTTTCGACATTTAGGCAACATTTATTTGCCTTCACATGATCCGCCTGATGATAAACTATGGTTCAAAGACATTATTGCCCGATTTCAGAGACGTTGATTTTCCACCCTTTTTTCCACCCCCGTGGTCAACAAATGTCGAATTTTCAACTTTTTTTGAGGCTTCAGAAAACAACATTTTCGACATTTAGGCAACATTTATTTGCCTTCACATGATCCGCCTGATGATAAACTATGGTTTAAAGACATTATTGCCCGATTTCAGAGACGTTGATTTTCCAACTTTTTTTCACCACCGGGGTCAACAAATGTCGAATTTTCAACATTTTTTGAGGCTTCAGAAAACAACATTTTCGACATTTAGGCAACATTTATTTGCCTTCACATGATCCGCCTGATGATAAACTATGGTTTAAAGACATTATTGCCCGATTTCAGAGACGTTGATTTTCCAACTTTTTTTCACCCCCGGGGTCAAGAGAAATGTCGAATTTTCAACTTTTTTTGAGGCTTCAGAAAACAACATTTTCAACATTTAGGCAACATTTATTTGCCTTCACATGATCCGCCTGATGATAAACTATGGTTTAAAGACATTATTGCCCGATTTCAGAGACGTTGATTTTCCAACTTTTTTTCACCCCCGGGGTCAAGAGAAATGTCGAATTTTCAACTTTTTTTGAGGCTTCAGAAAACAACATTTTCGACATTTAGGCAACATTTATTTGCCTTCACATGATCCGCCTGATGATAAACTATGGTTTAAAGACATTATTGCCCGATTTCAGAGACGTTGATTTTCCAACTTTTTTTCACCCCCGGGGTCAAGAGAAATGTCGAATTTTCACCTTTTTTTGAGGCTTCAGAAAACAACATTTTCGACATTTAGGCAACATTTATTTGCCTTCACATGATCCGCCTGATGATAAACTATGGTTTAAAGACATTATTGCCCGATTTCAGAGATGTTGATTTTCCAGCCTTTTTTCCACCCCCGGGGTCAACAAATGTCGAATTTTCAACTTTTTTCGAGGCTTCAGAAAACAACATTTTCGACATTTAGGCAACATTTATTTACCTTCACATGATCCGCCTGATGATATTGTATGGTTTAAAGACATTATTGCCCGATTTCAGAGATGTTGATTTTCCAACCTTTTTTCCACCCCCGGGGTCAACAAATGTCGAATTTTCAACTTTTTTTGAGGCTTCAGAAAACAACATTTTCGACATTTAGGCAACATTTATTTGCCTTCACATGATCCGCCTGATGATAAACTATGGTTTAAAGACATTATTGCCCGATTTCAGAGACGTTGATTTTCCAACTTTTTTTCACCCCCGGGGTCAAGAGAAATGTCGAATTTTCAACTTTTTGTGAGGCTTCAGAAAACAACATTTTCGACATTTAGGCAACATTTATTTGCCTTCACATGATCCGCCTGATGATAAACTATGGTTTAAAGACATTATTGCCCGATTTCAGAGACGTTGATTTTCCAGCCTTTTTTCCACCCCCGGGGTCAACAAATGTCGAATTTTCAACTTTTTTCGAGGTTTCAGAAAACAACATTTTCAACATTTAGGCAACATTTATTTGCCTTCACATGATCCGCCTGATGATAAACTATGGTTTAAAGACATTATTGCCCGATTTCAGAGACGTTGATTTTCCAACTTTTTTTCACCCCCGGGGTCAAGAGAAATGTCGAATTTTCAACTTTTTTTGAGGCTTCAGAAAACAACATTTTCGACATTTAGGCAACATTTATTTGCCTTCACATGATCCGCCTGATGATAAACTATGGTTTAAAGACATTATTGCCCGATTTCAGAGACGTTGATTTTCCAACTTTTTTTCACCCCCGGGGTCAAGAGAAATGTCGAATTTTCACCTTTTTTTGAGGCTTCAGAAAACAACATTTTCGACATTTAGGCAACATTTATTTGCCTTCACATGATCCGCCTGATGATAAACTATGGTTTAAAGACATTATTGCCCGATTTCAGAGATGTTGATTTTCCAGCCTTTTTTCCACCCCCGGGGTCAACAAATGTCGAATTTTCAACTTTTTTCGAGGCTTCAGAAAACAACATTTTCGACATTTAGGCAACATTTATTTGCCTTCACATGATCCGCCTGATGATAAAGTATGGTTTAAAGACATTATTGCCCGATTTCAGAGATGTTGATTTTCCAACCTTTTTTCCACCCCCGGGGTCAACAAATGTCGAATTTTCAACTTTTTTCGAGGCTTCAGAAAACAACATTTTCGACATTTAGGCAACATTTATTTGCCTTCACATGATCCGCCTGATGATAAACTATGGTTTAAAGACATTATTGCCCGATTTCAGAGACGTTGATTTTCCAACTTTTTTTCACCCCCGGGGTCAAGAGAAATGTCGAATTTTCAACTTTTTTTGAGGCTTCAGAAAACAACATTTTCGACATTTAGGCAACATTTATTTGCCTTCACATGATCCGCCTGATGATAAACTATGGTTCAAAGACATTATTGCCCGATTTCAGAGACGTTCATTTTCCAACTTTTTTTCACCCCCGGGGTCAACAAATGTCGAATTTTCAACTTTTTTTGAGGCTTCAGAAAACAACATTTTCGACATTTAGGCAACATTTATTTGCCTTCACATGATCCGCCTGATGATAAACTATGGTTTAAAGACATTATTGCCCGATTTCAGAGACGTTGATTTTCCAACTTTTTTTCACCCCCGGGGTCAAGAGAAATGTCGAATTTTCAACTTTTTTTGAGGCTTCAGAAAACAACATTTTCAACATTTAGGCAACATTTATTTGCCTTCACATGATCCGCCTGATGATAAACTATGGTTTAAAGACATTATTGCCCGATTTCAGAGACGTTGATTTTCCAACTTTTTATCACCCCCGGGGTCAAGAGAAATGTCGAATTTTCAACTTTTTTTGAGGCTTCAGAAAACAACATTTTCGACATTTAGGCAACATTTATTTGCCTTCACATGATCCGCCTGATGATAAACTATGGTTTAAAGACATTATTGCCCGATTTCAGAGACGTTGATTTTCCAACTTTTTTTCACCCCCGGGGTCAAGAGAAATGTCGAATTTTCACCTTTTTTTGAGGCTTCAGAAAACAACATTTTCGACATTTAGGCAACATTTATTTGCCTTCACATGATCCGCCTGATGATAAACTATGGTTTAAAGACATTATTGCCCGATTTCAGAGATGTTGATTTTCCAGCCTTTTTTCCACCCCCGGGGTCAACAAATGTCGAATTTTCAACTTTTTTCGAGGCTTCAGAAAACAACATTTTCGACATTTAGGCAACATTTATTTGCCTTCACATGATCCGCCTGATGATAAAGTATGGTTTAAAGACATTATTGCCCGATTTCAGAGATGTTGATTTTCCAACCTTTTTTCCACCCCCGGGGTCAACAAATGTCGAATTTTCAACTTTTTTTGAGGCTTCAGAAAACAACATTTTCGACATTTAGGCAACATTTATTTGCCTTCACATGATCCGCCTGATGATAAACTATGGTTTAAAGACATTATTGCCCGATTTCAGAGACGTTGATTTTCCAACTTTTTTTCACCCCCGGGGTCAAGAGAAATGTCGAATTTTCAACTTTTTGTGAGGCTTCAGAAAACAACATTTTCGACATTTAGGCAACATTTATTTGCCTTCACATGATCCGCCTGATGATAAACTATGGTTTAAAGACATTATTGCCCGATTTCAGAGACGTTGATTTTCCAGCCTTTTTTCCACCCCCGGGGTCAACAAATGTCGAATTTTCAACTTTTTTCGAGGTTTCAGAAAACAACATTTTCAACATTTAGGCAACATTTATTTGCCTTCACATGATCCGCCTGATGATAAACTATGGTTTAAAGACATTATTGCCCGATTTCAGAGACGTTGATTTTCCAACTTTTTTTCACCCCCGGGGTCAAGAGAAATGTCGAATTTTCAACTTTTTTTGAGGCTTCAGAAAACAACATTTTCGACATTTAGGCAACATTTATTTGCCTTCACATGATCCGCCTGATGATAAACTATGGTTTAAAGACATTATTGCCCGATTTCAGAGACGTTGATTTTCCAACTTTTTTTCACCCCCGGGGTCAAGAGAAATGTCGAATTTTCACCTTTTTTTGAGGCTTCAGAAAACAACATTTTCGACATTTAGGCAACATTTATTTGCCTTCACATGATCCGCCTGATGATAAACTATGGTTTAAAGACATTATTGCCCGATTTCAGAGATGTTGATTTTCCAGCCTTTTTTCCACCCCCGGGGTCAACAAATGTCGAATTTTCAACTTTTTTCGAGGCTTCAGAAAACAACATTTTCGACATTTAGGCAACATTTATTTGCCTTCACATGATCCGCCTGATGATAAAGTATGGTTTAAAGACATTATTGCCCGATTTCAGAGATGTTGATTTTCCAACCTTTTTTCCACCCCCGGGGTCAACAAATGTCGAATTTTCAACTTTTTTTGAGGCTTCAGAAAACAACATTTTCGACATTTAGGCAACATTTATTTGCCTTCACATGATCCGCCTGATGATAAACTATGGTTTAAAGACATTATTGCCCGATTTCAGAGACGTTGATTTTCCAACTTTTTTTCACCCCCGGGGTCAAGAGAAATGTCGAATTTTCAACTTTTTGTGAGGCTTCAGAAAACAACATTTTCGACATTTAGGCAACATTTATTTGCCTTCACATGATCCGCCTGATGATAAACTATGGTTTAAAGACATTATTGCCCGATTTCAGAGACGTTGATTTTCCAGCCTTTTTTCCACCCCCGGGGTCAACAAATGTCGAATTTTCAACTTTTTTCGAGGTTTCAGAAAACAACATTTTCAACATTTAGGCAACATTTATTTGCCTTCACATGATCCGCCTGATGATAAACTATGGTTTAAAGACATTATTGCCCGATTTCAGAGACGTTGATTTTCCAACTTTTTTTCACCCCCGGGGTCAAGAGAAATGTCGAATTTTCAACTTTTTGTGAGGCTTCAGAAAACAACATTTTCGACATTTAGGCAACATTTATTTGCCTTCACATGATCCGCCTGATGATAAACTATGGTTTAAAGACATTATTGCCCGATTTCAGAGACGTTGATTTTCCAGCCTTTTTTCCACCCCCGGGGTCAACAAATGTCGAATTTTCAACTTTTTTCGAGGTTTCAGAAAACAACATTTTCAACATTTAGGCAACATTTATTTGCCTTCACATGATCCGCCTGATGATAAACTATGGTTTAAAGACATTATTGCCCGATTTCAGAGACGTTGATTTTCCAACTTTTTTTCACCCCCGGGGTCAAGAGAAATGTCGAATTTTCAACTTTTTGTGAGGCTTCAGAAAACAACATTTTCGACATTTAGGCGACATTTATTTGCCTTCACATGATCTGCCTGATGATAAACTATGGTTTAAAGACATTATTGCCCGATTTCAGAGACGTTGATTTTCCAGCCTTTTTTCCACCCCCGGGGTCAACAAATGTCGAATTTTCAACTTTTTTCGAGGTTTCAGAAAACAACATTTTCAACATTTAGGCAACATTTATTTGCCTTCACATGATCCGCCTGATGATAAACTATGGTTTAAAGACATTATTGCCCGATTTCAGAGACGTTGATTTTCCAACTTTTTTTCACCCCCGGGGTCAAGAGAAATGTCGAATTTTCAACTTTTTTTGAGGCTTCAGAAAACAACATTTTCGACATTTAGGCAACATTTATTTGCCTTCACATGATCCGCCTGATGATAAACTATGGTTTAAAGACATTATTGCCCGATTTCAGAGACGTTCATTTTCCAGCCTTTTTTCACCCCCGGGGTCAACAAATGTCGAATTTTCAACTTTTTTTGAGGCTTCAGAAAACAACATTTTCGACATTTAGGCAACATTTATTTGCCTTCACATGATCCGCCTGATGATAAACTATGGTTTAAAGACATTATTGCCCGATTTCAGAGACGTTGATTTTCCAGCATTTTTTCACCCCCGGGGTCAAGAGAAATGTCGAATTTTCAACTTTTTTTGAGGCTTCAGAAAACAACATTTTCGACATTTAGGCAACATTTATTTGCCTTCACATGATCCGCCTGATGATAAACTATGGTTTAAAGACATTATTGCCCGATTTCAGAGACGTTGATTTTCCAGCCTTTTTTCAAGAGAAATGTCGAATTTTCAACTTTTTTTGAGGCTTCAGAAAACAACATTTTCGACATTTAGGCAACATTTATTTGCCTTCACATGATCCGCCTGATGATAAACTATGGTTTAAAGACATTATTGCCCGATTTCAGAGACGTTGATTTTCCAGCCTTCTTTCACCCCCGGGGTCAACAAATGTCGAATTTTCAACTTTTTTTGAGGCTTCAGAAAACAACATTTTCGACATTTAGGCAACATTTATTTGCCTTCACATAATCCGCCTGATGATAAACTATGGTTTAAAGACATTATTGCCCGATTTCAGAGACGTTGATTTTCCAACTTTTTTTCACCCCCGGGGTCAAGAGAAATGTCGAATTTTCAACTTTTTGTGAGGCTTCAGAAAACAACATTTTCGACATTTAGGCAACATTTATTTGCCTTCACATGATCCGCCTGATGATAAACTATGGTTTAAAGACATTATTGCCCGATTTCAGAGACGTTGATTTTCCAGCCTTTTTTCCACCCCCGGGGTCAACAAATGTCGAATTTTCAACTTTTTTCGAGGTTTCAGAAAACAACATTTTCAACATTTAGGCAACATTTATTTGCCTTCACATGATCCGCCTGATGATAAACTATGGTTTAAAGACATTATTGCCCGATTTCAGAGACGTTGATTTTCCAACTTTTTTTCACCCCCGGGGTCAAGAGAAATGTCGAATTTTCAACTTTTTGTGAGGCTTCAGAAAACAACATTTTCGACATTTAGGCAACATTTATTTGCCTTCACATGATCCGCCTGATGATAAACTATGGTTTAAAGACATTATTGCCCGATTTCAGAGACGTTGATTTTCCAGCCTTTTTTCCACCCCCGGGGTCAACAAATGTCGAATTTTCAACTTTTTTCGAGGTTTCAGAAAACAACATTTTCAACATTTAGGCAACATTTATTTGCCTTCACATGATCCGCCTGATGATAAACTATGGTTTAAAGACATTATTGCCCGATTTCAGAGACGTTGATTTTCCAACTTTTTTTCACCCCCGGGGTCAAGAGAAATGTCGAATTTTCAACTTTTTGTGAGGCTTCAGAAAACAACATTTTCGACATTTAGGCAACATTTATTTGCCTTCACATGATCTGCCTGATGATAAACTATGGTTTAAAGACATTATTGCCCGATTTCAGAGACGTTGATTTTCCAGCCTTTTTTCCACCCCCGGGGTCAACAAATGTCGAATTTTCAACTTTTTTCGAGGTTTCAGAAAACAACATTTTCAACATTTAGGCAACATTTATTTGCCTTCACATGATCCGCCTGATGATAAACTATGGTTTAAAGACATTATTGCCCGATTTCAGAGACGTTGATTTTCCAACTTTTTTTCACCCCCGGGGTCAAGAGAAATGTCGAATTTTCAACTTTTTTTGAGGCTTCAGAAAACAACATTTTCGACATTTAGGCAACATTTATTTGCCTTCACATGATCCGCCTGATGATAAACTATGGTTTAAAGACATTATTGCCCGATTTCAGAGACGTTCATTTTCCAGCCTTTTTTCACCCCCGGGGTCAACAAATGTCGAATTTTCAACTTTTTTTGAGGCTTCAGAAAACAACATTTTCGACATTTAGGCAACATTTATTTGCCTTCACATGATCCGCCTGATGATAAACTATGGTTTAAAGACATTATTGCCCGATTTCAGAGACGTTGATTTTCCAGCATTTTTTCACCCCCGGGGTCAAGAGAAATGTCGAATTTTCAACTTTTTTTGAGGCTTCAGAAAACAACATTTTCGACATTTAGGCAACATTTATTTGCCTTCACATGATCCGCCTGATGATAAACTATGGTTTAAAGACATTATTGCCCGATTTCAGAGACGTTGATTTTCCAGCCTTTTTTCAAGAGAAATGTCGAATTTTCAACTTTTTTTGAGGCTTCAGAAAACAACATTTTCGACATTTAGGCAACATTTATTTGCCTTCACATGATCCGCCTGATGATAAACTATGGTTTAAAGACATTATTGCCCGATTTCAGAGACGTTGATTTTCCAGCCTTCTTTCACCCCCGGGGTCAACAAATGTCGAATTTTCAACTTTTTTTGAGGCTTCAGAAAACAACATTTTCGACATTTAGGCAACATTTATTTGCCTTCACATAATCCGCCTGATGATAAACTATGGTTTAAAGACATTATTGCCCGATTTCAGAGACGTTGATTTTCCAACTTTTTTTCACCCCCGGGGTCAAGAGAAATGTCGAATTTTCAACTTTTTTTGAGGCTTCAGAAAACAACATTTTCGACATTTAGGCAACATTTATTTGCCTTCACATGATCCGCCTGATGATAAACTATGGTTTAAAGACATTATTGCCCGATTTCAGAGACGTTGATTTTCCAACTTTTTTTCACCCCCGGGGTCAAGAGAAATGTCGAATTTTCACCTTTTTTTGAGGCTTCAGAAAACAACATTTTCGACATTTAGGCAACATTTATTTGCCTTCACATGATCCGCCTGATGATAAACTATGGTTTAAAGACATTATTGCCCGATTTCAGAGATGTTGATTTTCCAGCCTTTTTTCCACCCCCGGGGTCAACAAATGTCGAATTTTCAACTTTTTTCGAGGCTTCAGAAAACAACATTTTCGACATTTAGGCAACATTTATTTGCCTTCACATGATCCGCCTGATGATAAAGTATGGTTTAAAGACATTATTGCCCGATTTCAGAGATGTTGATTTTCCAACCTTTTTTCCACCCCCGGGGTCAACAAATGTCGAATTTTCAACTTTTTTTGAGGCTTCAGAAAACAACATTTTCGACATTTAGGCAACATTTATTTGCCTTCACATGATCCGCCTGATGATAAACTATGGTTTAAAGACATTATTGCCCGATTTCAGAGACGTTGATTTTCCAACTTTTTTTCACCCCCGGGGTCAAGAGAAATGTCGAATTTTCAACTTTTTTTGAGGCTTCAGAAAACAACATTTTCGACATTTAGGCAACATTTATTTGCCTTCACATGATCCGCCTGATGATAAACTATGGTTTAAAGACATTATTGCCCGATTTCAGAGACGTTGATTTTCCAACTTTTTTTCACCCCCGGGGTCAAGAGAAATGTCGAATTTTCACCTTTTTTTGAGGCTTCAGAAAACAACATTTTCGACATTTAGGCAACATTTATTTGCCTTCACATGATCCGCCTGATGATAAACTATGGTTTAAAGACATTATTGCCCGATTTCAGAGATGTTGATTTTCCAGCCTTTTTTCCACCCCCGGGGTCAACAAATGTCGAATTTTCAACTTTTTTCGAGGCTTCAGAAAACAACATTTTCGACATTTAGGCAACATTTATTTGCCTTCACATGATCCGCCTGATGATAAAGTATGGTTTAAAGACATTATTGCCCGATTTCAGAGATGTTGATTTTCCAACCTTTTTTCCACCCCCGGGGTCAACAAATGTCGAATTTTCAACTTTTTTTGAGGCTTCAGAAAACAACATTTTCGACATTTAGGCAACATTTATTTGCCTTCACATGATCCGCCTGATGATAAACTATGGTTTAAAGACATTATTGCCCGATTTCAGAGACGTTGATTTTCCAACTTTTTTTCACCCCCGGGGTCAAGAGAAATGTCGAATTTTCACCTTTTTTTGAGGCTTCAGAAAACAACATTTTCGACATTTAGGCAACATTTATTTGCCTTCACATGATCCGCCTGATGATAAACTATGGTTTAAAGACATTATTGCCCGATTTCAGAGACGTTGATTTTCCAACTTTTTTTCACCCCCGGGGTCAAGAGAAATGTCGAATTTTCAACTTTTTGTGAGGCTTCAGAAAACAACATTTTCGACATTTAGGCAACATTTATTTGCCTTCACATGATCCGCCTGATGATAAACTATGGTTTAAAGACATTATTGCCCGATTTCAGAGACGTTGATTTTCCAGCCTTTTTTCCACCCCCGGGGTCAACAAATGTCGAATTTTCAACTTTTTTCGAGGTTTCAGAAAACAACATTTTCAACATTTAGGCAACATTTATTTGCCTTCACATGATCCGCCTGATGATAAACTATGGTTTAAAGACATTATTGCCCGATTTCAGAGACGTTGATTTTCCAACTTTTTTTCACCCCCGGGGTCAAGAGAAATGTCGAATTTTCAACTTTTTTTGAGGCTTCAGAAAACAACATTTTCGACATTTAGGCAACATTTATTTGCCTTCACATGATCCGCCTGATGATAAACTATGGTTTAAAGACATTATTGCCCGATTTCAGAGACGTTGATTTTCCAACTTTTTTTCACCCCCGGGGTCAAGAGAAATGTCGAATTTTCACCTTTTTTTGAGGCTTCAGAAAACAACATTTTCGACATTTAGGCAACATTTATTTGCCTTCACATGATCCGCCTGATGATAAACTATGGTTTAAAGACATTATTGCCCGATTTCAGAGATGTTGATTTTCCAGCCTTTTTTCCACCCCCGGGGTCAACAAATGTCGAATTTTCAACTTTTTTCGAGGCTTCAGAAAACAACATTTTCGACATTTAGGCAACATTTATTTGCCTTCACATGATCCGCCTGATGATAAAGTATGGTTTAAAGACATTATTGCCCGATTTCAGAGATGTTGATTTTCCAACCTTTTTTCCACCCCCGGGGTCAACAAATGTCGAATTTTCAACTTTTTTTGAGGCTTCAGAAAACAACATTTTCGACATTTAGGCAACATTTATTTGCCTTCACATGATCCGCCTGATGATAAACTATGGTTTAAAGACATTATTGCCCGATTTCAGAGACGTTGATTTTCCAACTTTTTTTCACCCCCGGGGTCAAGAGAAATGTCGAATTTTCAACTTTTTGTGAGGCTTCAGAAAACAACATTTTCGACATTTAGGCAACATTTATTTGCCTTCACATGATCCGCCTGATGATAAACTATGGTTTAAAGACATTATTGCCCGATTTCAGAGACGTTGATTTTCCAGCCTTTTTTCCACCCCCGGGGTCAACAAATGTCGAATTTTCAACTTTTTTCGAGGTTTCAGAAAACAACATTTTCAACATTTAGGCAACATTTATTTGCCTTCACATGATCCGCCTGATGATAAACTATGGTTTAAAGACATTATTGCCCGATTTCAGAGACGTTGATTTTCCAACTTTTTTTCACCCCCGGGGTCAAGAGAAATGTCGAATTTTCAACTTTTTGTGAGGCTTCAGAAAACAACATTTTCGACATTTAGGCAACATTTATTTGCCTTCACATGATCCGCCTGATGATAAACTATGGTTTAAAGACATTATTGCCCGATTTCAGAGACGTTGATTTTCCAGCCTTTTTTCCACCCCCGGGGTCAACAAATGTCGAATTTTCAACTTTTTTCGAGGTTTCAGAAAACAACATTTTCAACATTTAGGCAACATTTATTTGCCTTCACATGATCCGCCTGATGATAAACTATGGTTTAAAGACATTATTGCCCGATTTCAGAGACGTTGATTTTCCAACTTTTTTTCAACCCCGGGGTCAAGAGAAATGTCGAATTTTCAACTTTTTGTGAGGCTTCAGAAAACAACATTTTCGACATTTAGGCAACATTTATTTGCCTTCACATGATCTGCCTGATGATAAACTATGGTTTAAAGACATTATTGCCCGATTTCAGAGACGTTGATTTTCCAGCCTTTTTTCCACCCCCGGGGTCAACAAATGTCGAATTTTCAACTTTTTTCGAGGTTTCAGAAAACAACATTTTCAACATTTAGGCAACATTTATTTGCCTTCACATGATCCGCCTGATGATAAACTATGGTTTAAAGACATTATTGCCCGATTTCAGAGACGTTGATTTTCCAACTTTTTTTCACCCCCGGGGTCAAGAGAAATGTCGAATTTTCAACTTTTTTTGAGGCTTCAGAAAACAACATTTTCGACATTTAGGCAACATTTATTTGCCTTCACATGATCCGCCTGATGATAAACTATGGTTTAAAGACATTATTGCCCGATTTCAGAGACGTTCATTTTCCAGCCTTTTTTCACCCCCGGGGTCAACAAATGTCGAATTTTCAACTTTTTTTGAGGCTTCAGAAAACAACATTTTCGACATTTAGGCAACATTTATTTGCCTTCACATGATCCGCCTGATGATAAACTATGGTTTAAAGACATTATTGCCCGATTTCAGAGACGTTGATTTTCCAGCATTTTTTCACCCCCGGGGTCAAGAGAAATGTCGAATTTTCAACTTTTTTTGAGGCTTCAGAAAACAACATTTTCGACATTTAGGCAACATTTATTTGCCTTCACATGATCCGCCTGATGATAAACTATGGTTTAAAGACATTATTGCCCGATTTCAGAGACGTTGATTTTCCAGCCTTTTTTCAAGAGAAATGTCGAATTTTCAACTTTTTTTGAGGCTTCAGAAAACAACATTTTCGACATTTAGGCAACATTTATTTGCCTTCACATAATCCGCCTGATGATAAACTATGGTTTAAAGACATTATTGCCCGATTTCAGAGACGTTGATTTTCCAACTTTTTTTCACCCCCGGGGTCAAGAGAAATGTCGAATTTTCAACTTTTTTTGAGGCTTCAGAAAACAACATTTTCGACATTTAGGCAACATTTATTTGCCTTCACATGATCCGCCTGATGATAAACTATGGTTTAAAGACATTATTGCCCGATTTCAGAGACGTTGATTTTCCAACTTTTTTTCACCCCCGGGGTCAAGAGAAATGTCGAATTTTCACCTTTTTTTGAGGCTTCAGAAAACAACATTTTCGACATTTAGGCAACATTTATTTGCCTTCACATGATCCGCCTGATGATAAACTATGGTTTAAAGACATTATTGCCCGATTTCAGAGATGTTGATTTTCCAGCCTTTTTTCCACCCCCGGGGTCAACAAATGTCGAATTTTCAACTTTTTTCGAGGCTTCAGAAAACAACATTTTCGACATTTAGGCAACATTTATTTGCCTTCACATGATCCGCCTGATGATAAAGTATGGTTTAAAGACATTATTGCCCGATTTCAGAGATGTTGATTTTCCAACCTTTTTTCCACCCCCGGGGTCAACAAATGTCGAATTTTCAACTTTTTTTGAGGCTTCAGAAAACAACATTTTCGACATTTAGGCAACATTTATTTGCCTTCACATGATCCGCCTGATGATAAACTATGGTTTAAAGACATTATTGCCCGATTTCAGAGACGTTGATTTTCCAACTTTTTTTCACCCCCGGGGTCAAGAGAAATGTCGAATTTTCAACTTTTTTTGAGGCTTCAGAAAACAACATTTTCGACATTTAGGCAACATTTATTTGCCTTCACATGATCCGCCTGATGATAAACTATGGTTTAAAGACATTATTGCCCGATTTCAGAGACGTTGATTTTCCAACTTTTTTTCACCCCCGGGGTCAAGAGAAATGTCGAATTTTCACCTTTTTTTGAGGCTTCAGAAAACAACATTTTCGACATTTAGGCAACATTTATTTGCCTTCACATGATCCGCCTGATGATAAACTATGGTTTAAAGACATTATTGCCCGATTTCAGAGATGTTGATTTTCCAGCCTTTTTTCCACCCCCGGGGTCAACAAATGTCGAATTTTCAACTTTTTTCGAGGCTTCAGAAAACAACATTTTCGACATTTAGGCAACATTTATTTGCCTTCACATGATCCGCCTGATGATAAAGTATGGTTTAAAGACATTATTGCCCGATTTCAGAGATGTTGATTTTCCAACCTTTTTTCCACCCCCGGGGTCAACAAATGTCGAATTTTCAACTTTTTTTGAGGCTTCAGAAAACAACATTTTCGACATTTAGGCAACATTTATTTGCCTTCACATGATCCGCCTGATGATAAACTATGGTTTAAAGACATTATTGCCCGATTTCAGAGACGTTGATTTTCCAACTTTTTTTCACCCCCGGGGTCAAGAGAAATGTCGAATTTTCAACTTTTTGTGAGGCTTCAGAAAACAACATTTTCGACATTTAGGCAACATTTATTTGCCTTCACATGATCCGCCTGATGATAAACTATGGTTTAAAGACATTATTGCCCGATTTCAGAGACGTTGATTTTCCAGCCTTTTTTCCACCCCCGGGGTCAACAAATGTCGAATTTTCAACTTTTTTCGAGGTTTCAGAAAACAACATTTTCAACATTTAGGCAACATTTATTTGCCTTCACATGATCCGCCTGATGATAAACTATGGTTTAAAGACATTATTGCCCGATTTCAGAGACGTTGATTTTCCAACTTTTTTTCACCCCCGGGGTCAAGAGAAATGTCGAATTTTCAACTTTTTGTGAGGCTTCAGAAAACAACATTTTCGACATTTAGGCAACATTTATTTGCCTTCACATGATCCGCCTGATGATAAACTATGGTTTAAAGACATTATTGCCCGATTTCAGAGACGTTGATTTTCCAGCCTTTTTTCCACCCCCGGGGTCAACAAATGTCGAATTTTCAACTTTTTTCGAGGTTTCAGAAAACAACATTTTCAACATTTAGGCAACATTTATTTGCCTTCACATGATCCGCCTGATGATAAACTATGGTTTAAAGACATTATTGCCCGATTTCAGAGACGTTGATTTTCCAACTTTTTTTCACCCCCGGGGTCAAGAGAAATGTCGAATTTTCAACTTTTTGTGAGGCTTCAGAAAACAACATTTTCGACATTTAGGCAACATTTATTTGCCTTCACATGATCTGCCTGATGATAAACTATGGTTTAAAGACATTATTGCCCGATTTCAGAGACGTTGATTTTCCAGCCTTTTTTCCACCCCCGGGGTCAACAAATGTCGAATTTTCAACTTTTTTCGAGGTTTCAGAAAACAACATTTTCAACATTTAGGCAACATTTATTTGCCTTCACATGATCCGCCTGATGATAAACTATGGTTTAAAGACATTATTGCCCGATTTCAGAGACGTTGATTTTCCAACTTTTTTTCACCCCCGGGGTCAAGAGAAATGTCGAATTTTCAACTTTTTTTGAGGCTTCAGAAAACAACATTTTCGACATTTAGGCAACATTTATTTGCCTTCACATGATCCGCCTGATGATAAACTATGGTTTAAAGACATTATTGCCCGATTTCAGAGACGTTCATTTTCCAGCCTTTTTTCACCACCGGGGTCAACAAATGTCGAATTTTCAACTTTTTTTGAGGCTTCAGAAAACAACATTTTCGACATTTAGGCAACATTTATTTGCCTTCACATGATCCGCCTGATAATAAACTATGGTTTAAAGACATTATTGCCCGATTTCAGAGACGTTGATTTTCCAGCATTTTTTCAACCCCGGGGTCAAGAGAAATGTCGAATTTTCAACTTTTTTTGAGGCTTCAGAAAACAACATTTTCGACATTTAGGCAACATTTATTTGCCTTCACATGATCCGCCTGATGATAAACTATGGTTTAAAGACATTATTGCCCGATTTCAGAGACGTTGATTTTCCAGCCTTTTTTCAAGAGAAATGTCGAATTTTCAACTTTTTTTGAGGCTTCAGAAAACAACATTTTCGACATTTAGGCAACATTTATTTGCCTTCACATGATCCGCCTGATGATAAACTATGGTTTAAAGACATTATTGCCCGATTTCAGAGACGTTGATTTTCCAGCCTTCTTTCACCCCCGGGGTCAACAAATGTCGAATTTTCAACTTTTTTTGAGGCTTCAGAAAACAACATTTTCGACATTTAGGCAACATTTATTTGCCTTCACATAATCCGCCTGATGATAAACTATGGTTTAAAGACATTATTGCCCGATTTCAGAGACGTTGATTTTCCAACTTTTTTTCACCCCCGGGGTCAAGAGAAATGTCGAATTTTCCCCTTTTTTTGAGGCTTCAGAAAACAACATTTTCGACATTTAGGCAACATTTATTTGCCTTCACATGATCCGCCTGATGATAAACTATGGTTTAAAGACATTATTGCCCGATTTCAGAGATGTTGATTTTCCAGCCTTTTTTCCACCCCCGGGGTCAACAAATGTCGAATTTTCAACTTTTTTTGAGGCTTCAGAAAACAACATTTTCAACATTTAGGCAACATTTATTTGCCTTCACATGATCCGCCTGATGATAAACTATTGTTTAAAGACATTATTGCCCGATTTCAGAGACGTTGATTTTCCAGCCTTTTTTCACCCCCGGGGTCAAGAGAAATGTCGAATTTTCAACTTTTTTTGAGGCTTCAGAAAACAACATTTTCAACATTTAGGCAACATTTATTTGCCTTCATATGATCCGCCTGATGATAAACTATGGTTTAAAGACATTATTGTCCGATTTCAGAGACGTTGACTTTTAGCCCTTTTTTTAACCCCCGGGGTCAACAAATATCAAATTGTCAACTTTTTTTGAGGCTTCAGAAAACAACATTTAGGCAACATTTATTTGCCTTCACATGATCCGCCTGATGATAAACTATGGTTTAAAGACATTATTGCCCGATTTCAGAGACATTCATTTTCCAGCCTTTTTTTCACCCCCGGGGTCAACAAATGTCGAATTTTCAACTTTTTTTGAGGCTTCAGAAAACAACATTTTCGACATTTAGGCAACATTTATTTGCCTTCACATGATCCGCCTGATGATAAACTATGGTTTAAAGACATTATTGCCCGATTTCAGAGACGTTGATTTTCCAACCTTTTTTCACCCCCGGGGTCAAGAGAAATTTCGAATTTTCAACTTTTTTTGAGGCTTCAGAAAACAACATTTTCAACATTTAGGCAACATTTATTTGCCTTCACATGATCCGCCTGATGATAAACTATGGTTTAAAGACATTATTGCCCGATTTCAGAGACGTTGATTTTCCAACCTTTTTTCACCCCCGGGGTCAAGAGAAATGTCGAATTTTCAACTTTTTTTGAGGCTTCAGAAAACAACATTTTCGACATTTAGGCAACATTTATTTGCGTTCATATGATCCGCCTGATGATAAACTATGGTTTAAAGACATTATTGCCCGATTTCAGAGACGTTCATTTTCCAGCCTTTTTTCCACCCCCGGGGTCAACAAATGTCGAATTTTCAACTTTTTTTGAGGCTTCAGAAAACAACATTTTCAACATTTAGGCAACATTTATTTGCCTTCAAATGATCCGCCTGATGATAAACTATGGTCTAAAGACATTTTTGCCCGATTTCAGAGACGTTGATTTTCCAACTTTTTTTCACCCCCGGGGTCAAGAGAAATGTCGAATTTTCAACTTTTTTTGAGGCTTCAGAAAACAACATTTTCGACATTTAGGCAACATTTATTTGCCTTCACATGATCCGCCTGATGATAAACTATGGTTTAAAGACATTATTGCCCGATTTCAGAGACGTTGATTTTCCAACTTTTTTTCACCCCCGGGGTCAAGAGAAATGTCGAATTTTCAACTTTTTTTGAGGCTTCAGAAAACAACATTTTCGACATTTAGGCAACATTTATTTGCGTTCATATGATCCGCCTGATGATAAACTATGGTTTAAAGACATTATTGCCCGATTTCAGAGACGTTCATTTTCCAGCCTTTTTTCCACCCCCGGGGTCAACAAATGTCGAATTTTCAACTTTTTTTGAGGCTTCAGAAAACAACATTTTCAACATTTAGGCAACATTTATTTGCCTTCAAATGATCCGCCTGATGATAAACTATGGTCTAAAGACATTTTTGCCCGATTTCAGAGACGTTGATTTTCCAACTTTTTTTCACCCCCGGGGTCAAGAGAAATGTCGAATTTTCAACTTTTTTTGAGGCTTCAGAAAACAACATTTTCGACATTTAGGCAACATTTATTTGCCTTCACATGATCCGCCTGATGATAAACTATGGTTTAAAGACATTATTGCCCGATTTCAGAGACGTTGATTTTCCAACTTTTTTTCACCCCCGGGGTCAAGAGAAATGTCGAATTTTCAACTTTTTTTGAGGCTTCAGAAAACAACATTTTCGACATTTAGGCAACATTTATTTGCCTTCACATGATCCGCCTGATGATAAACTATGGTTTAAAGACATTATTGCCCGATTTCAGAGACGTTGATTTTCCAGCCTTTTTTCCACCCCCGGGGTCAACAAATGTCGAATTTTCAACTTTTTTCGAGGTTTCAGAAAACAACATTTTCAACATTTAGGCAACATTTATTTGCCTTCACATGATCCGCCTGATGATAAACTATGGTTTAAAGACATTATTGCCCGATTTCAGAGACGTTGATTTTCCAACTTTTTTTCACCCCCGGGGTCAAGAGAAATGTCGAATTTTCAACTTTTTGTGAGGCTTCAGAAAACAACATTTTCGACATTTAGGCAACATTTATTTGCCTTCACATGATCCGCCTGATGATAAACTATGGTTTAAAGACATTATTGCCCGATTTCAGAGACGTTGATTTTCCAGCCTTTTTTCCACCCCCGGGGTCAACAAATGTCGAATTTTCAACTTTTTTCGAGGTTTCAGAAAACAACATTTTCAACATTTAGGCAACATTTATTTGCCTTCACATGATCCGCCTGATGATAAACTATGGTTTAAAGACATTATTGCCCGATTTCAGAGACGTTGATTTTCCAACTTTTTTTCAACCCCGGGGTCAAGAGAAATGTCGAATTTTCAACTTTTTGTGAGGCTTCAGAAAACAACATTTTCGACATTTAGGCAACATTTATTTGCCTTCACATGATCTGCCTGATGATAAACTATGGTTTAAAGACATTATTGCCCGATTTCAGAGACGTTGATTTTCCAGCCTTTTTTCCACCCCCGGGGTCAACAAATGTCGAATTTTCAACTTTTTTCGAGGTTTCAGAAAACAACATTTTCAACATTTAGGCAACATTTATTTGCCTTCACATGATCCGCCTGATGATAAACTATGGTTTAAAGACATTATTGCCCGATTTCAGAGACGTTGATTTTCCAACTTTTTTTCACCCCCGGGGTCAAGAGAAATGTCGAATTTTCAACTTTTTTTGAGGCTTCAGAAAACAACATTTTCGACATTTAGGCAACATTTATTTGCCTTCACATGATCCGCCTGATGATAAACTATGGTTTAAAGACATTATTGCCCGATTTCAGAGACGTTCATTTTCCAGCCTTTTTTCACCCCCGGGGTCAACAAATGTCGAATTTTCAACTTTTTTTGAGGCTTCAGAAAACAACATTTTCGACATTTAGGCAACATTTATTTGCCTTCACATGATCCGCCTGATGATAAACTATGGTTTAAAGACATTATTGCCCGATTTCAGAGACGTTGATTTTCCAGCATTTTTTCACCCCCGGGGTCAAGAGAAATGTCGAATTTTCAACTTTTTTTGAGGCTTCAGAAAACAACATTTTCGACATTTAGGCAACATTTATTTGCCTTCACATGATCCGCCTGATGATAAACTATGGTTTAAAGACATTATTGCCCGATTTCAGAGACGTTGATTTTCCAGCCTTTTTTCAAGAGAAATGTCGAATTTTCAACTTTTTTTGAGGCTTCAGAAAACAACATTTTCGACATTTAGGCAACATTTATTTGCCTTCACATAATCCGCCTGATGATAAACTATGGTTTAAAGACATTATTGCCCGATTTCAGAGACGTTGATTTTCCAACTTTTTTTCACCCCCGGGGTCAAGAGAAATGTCGAATTTTCAACTTTTTTTGAGGCTTCAGAAAACAACATTTTCGACATTTAGGCAACATTTATTTGCCTTCACATGATCCGCCTGATGATAAACTATGGTTTAAAGACATTATTGCCCGATTTCAGAGACGTTGATTTTCCAACTTTTTTTCACCCCCGGGGTCAAGAGAAATGTCGAATTTTCACCTTTTTTTGAGGCTTCAGAAAACAACATTTTCGACATTTAGGCAACATTTATTTGCCTTCACATGATCCGCCTGATGATAAACTATGGTTTAAAGACATTATTGCCCGATTTCAGAGATGTTGATTTTCCAGCCTTTTTTCCACCCCCGGGGTCAACAAATGTCGAATTTTCAACTTTTTTCGAGGCTTCAGAAAACAACATTTTCGACATTTAGGCAACATTTATTTGCCTTCACATGATCCGCCTGATGATAAAGTATGGTTTAAAGACATTATTGCCCGATTTCAGAGATGTTGATTTTCCAACCTTTTTTCCACCCCCGGGGTCAACAAATGTCGAATTTTCAACTTTTTTTGAGGCTTCAGAAAACAACATTTTCGACATTTAGGCAACATTTATTTGCCTTCACATGATCCGCCTGATGATAAACTATGGTTTAAAGACATTATTGCCCGATTTCAGAGACGTTGATTTTCCAACTTTTTTTCACCCCCGGGGTCAAGAGAAATGTCGAATTTTCAACTTTTTTTGAGGCTTCAGAAAACAACATTTTCGACATTTAGGCAACATTTATTTGCCTTCACATGATCCGCCTGATGATAAACTATGGTTTAAAGACATTATTGCCCGATTTCAGAGACGTTGATTTTCCAACTTTTTTTCACCCCCGGGGTCAAGAGAAATGTCGAATTTTCACCTTTTTTTGAGGCTTCAGAAAACAACATTTTCGACATTTAGGCAACATTTATTTGCCTTCACATGATCCGCCTGATGATAAACTATGGTTTAAAGACATTATTGCCCGATTTCAGAGATGTTGATTTTCCAGCCTTTTTTCCACCCCCGGGGTCAACAAATGTCGAATTTTCAACTTTTTTCGAGGCTTCAGAAAACAACATTTTCGACATTTAGGCAACATTTATTTGCCTTCACATGATCCGCCTGATGATAAAGTATGGTTTAAAGACATTATTGCCCGATTTCAGAGATGTTGATTTTCCAACCTTTTTTCCACCCCCGGGGTCAACAAATGTCGAATTTTCAACTTTTTTTGAGGCTTCAGAAAACAACATTTTCGACATTTAGGCAACATTTATTTGCCTTCACATGATCCGCCTGATGATAAACTATGGTTTAAAGACATTATTGCCCGATTTCAGAGACGTTGATTTTCCAACTTTTTTTCACCCCCGGGGTCAAGAGAAATGTCGAATTTTCAACTTTTTGTGAGGCTTCAGAAAACAACATTTTCGACATTTAGGCAACATTTATTTGCCTTCACATGATCCGCCTGATGATAAACTATGGTTTAAAGACATTATTGCCCGATTTCAGAGACGTTGATTTTCCAGCCTTTTTTCCACCCCCGGGGTCAACAAATGTCGAATTTTCAACTTTTTTCGAGGTTTCAGAAAACAACATTTTCAACATTTAGGCAACATTTATTTGCCTTCACATGATCCGCCTGATGATAAACTATGGTTTAAAGACATTATTGCCCGATTTCAGAGACGTTGATTTTCCAACTTTTTTTCACCCCCGGGGTCAAGAGAAATGTCGAATTTTCAACTTTTTGTGAGGCTTCAGAAAACAACATTTTCGACATTTAGGCAACATTTATTTGCCTTCACATGATCCGCCTGATGATAAACTATGGTTTAAAGACATTATTGCCCGATTTCAGAGACGTTGATTTTCCAGCCTTTTTTCCACCCCCGGGGTCAACAAATGTCGAATTTTCAACTTTTTTCGAGGTTTCAGAAAACAACATTTTCAACATTTAGGCAACATTTATTTGCCTTCACATGATCCGCCTGATGATAAACTATGGTTTAAAGACATTATTGCCCGATTTCAGAGACGTTGATTTTCCAACTTTTTTTCACCCCCGGGGTCAAGAGAAATGTCGAATTTTCAACTTTTTGTGAGGCTTCAGAAAACAACATTTTCGACATTTAGGCAACATTTATTTGCCTTCACATGATCTGCCTGATGATAAACTATGGTTTAAAGACATTATTGCCCGATTTCAGAGACGTTGATTTTCCAGCCTTTTTTCCACCCCCGGGGTCAACAAATGTCGAATTTTCAACTTTTTTCGAGGTTTCAGAAAACAACATTTTCAACATTTAGGCAACATTTATTTGCCTTCACATGATCCGCCTGATGATAAACTATGGTTTAAAGACATTATTGCCCGATTTCAGAGACGTTGATTTTCCAACTTTTTTTCACCCCCGGGGTCAAGAGAAATGTCGAATTTTCAACTTTTTTTGAGGCTTCAGAAAACAACATTTTCGACATTTAGGCAACATTTATTTGCCTTCACATGATCCGCCTGATGATAAACTATGGTTTAAAGACATTATTGCCCGATTTCAGAGACGTTCATTTTCCAGCCTTTTTTCACCACCGGGGTCAACAAATGTCGAATTTTCAACTTTTTTTGAGGCTTCAGAAAACAACATTTTCGACATTTAGGCAACATTTATTTGCCTTCACATGATCCGCCTGATAATAAACTATGGTTTAAAGACATTATTGCCCGATTTCAGAGACGTTGATTTTCCAGCATTTTTTCAACCCCGGGGTCAAGAGAAATGTCGAATTTTCAACTTTTTTTGAGGCTTCAGAAAACAACATTTTCGACATTTAGGCAACATTTATTTGCCTTCACATGATCCGCCTGATGATAAACTATGGTTTAAAGACATTATTGCCCGATTTCAGAGACGTTGATTTTCCAGCCTTTTTTCAAGAGAAATGTCGAATTTTCAACTTTTTTTGAGGCTTCAGAAAACAACATTTTCGACATTTAGGCAACATTTATTTGCCTTCACATGATCCGCCTGATGATAAACTATGGTTTAAAGACATTATTGCCCGATTTCAGAGACGTTGATTTTCCAGCCTTCTTTCACCCCCGGGGTCAACAAATGTCGAATTTTCAACTTTTTTTGAGGCTTCAGAAAACAACATTTTCGACATTTAGGCAACATTTATTTGCCTTCACATAATCCGCCTGATGATAAACTATGGTTTAAAGACATTATTGCCCGATTTCAGAGACGTTGATTTTCCAACTTTTTTTCACCCCCGGGGTCAAGAGAAATGTCGAATTTTCCCCTTTTTTTGAGGCTTCAGAAAACAACATTTTCGACATTTAGGCAACATTTATTTGCCTTCACATGATCCGCCTGATGATAAACTATGGTTTAAAGACATTATTGCCCGATTTCAGAGATGTTGATTTTCCAGCCTTTTTTCCACCCCCGGGGTCAACAAATGTCGAATTTTCAACTTTTTTTGAGGCTTCAGAAAACAACATTTTCAACATTTAGGCAACATTTATTTGTCTTCACATGATCCGCCTGATGATAAACTATTGTTTAAAGACATTATTGCCCGATTTCAGAGACGTTGATTTTCCAGCCTTTTTTCACCCCCGGGGTCAAGAGAAATGTCGAATTTTCAACTTTTTTTGAGGCTTCAGAAAACAACATTTTCAACATTTAGGCAACATTTATTTGCCTTCATATGATCCGCCTGATGATAAACTATGGTTTAAAGACATTATTGTCCGATTTCAGAGACGTTGACTTTTAGCCCTTTTTTTAACCCCCGGGGTCAACAAATATCAAATTGTCAACTTTTTTTGAGGCTTCAGAAAACAACATTTAGGCAACATTTATTTGCCTTCACATGATCCGCCTGATGATAAACTATGGTTTAAAGACATTATTGCCCGATTTCAGAGACATTCATTTTCCAGCCTTTTTTTCACCCCCGGGGTCAACAAATGTCGAATTTTCAACTTTTTTTGAGGCTTCAGAAAACAACATTTTCGACATTTAGGCAACATTTATTTGCCTTCACATGATCCGCCTGATGATAAACTATGGTTTAAAGACATTATTGCCCGATTTCAGAGACGTTGATTTTCCAACCTTTTTTCACCCCCGGGGTCAAGAGAAATTTCGAATTTTCAACTTTTTTTGAGGCTTCAGAAAACAACATTTTCAACATTTAGGCAACATTTATTTGCCTTCACATGATCCGCCTGATGATAAACTATGGTTTAAAGACATTATTGCCCGATTTCAGAGACGTTGATTTTCCAACCTTTTTTCACCCCCGGGGTCAAGAGAAATGTCGAATTTTCAACTTTTTTTGAGGCTTCAGAAAACAACATTTTCGACATTTAGGCAACATTTATTTGCGTTCATATGATCCGCCTGATGATAAACTATGGTTTAAAGACATTATTGCCCGATTTCAGAGACGTTCATTTTCCAGCCTTTTTTCCACCCCCGGGGTCAACAAATGTCGAATTTTCAACTTTTTTTGAGGCTTCAGAAAACAACATTTTCAACATTTAGGCAACATTTATTTGCCTTCAAATGATCCGCCTGATGATAAACTATGGTCTAAAGACATTTTTGCCCGATTTCAGAGACGTTGATTTTCCAACTTTTTTTCACCCCCGGGGTCAAGAGAAATGTCGAATTTTCAACTTTTTTTGAGGCTTCAGAAAACAACATTTTCG
This sequence comes from Callionymus lyra, assembly GCF_982586985.1. Classification (NCBI taxonomy): domain Eukaryota; kingdom Metazoa; phylum Chordata; class Actinopteri; order Syngnathiformes; family Callionymidae; genus Callionymus; species Callionymus lyra. The sequence continues at coordinate 12,736,147 of NC_141826.1, forward strand.
ACATTTAGGCAACATTTATTTGCCTTCACATGATCCGCCTGATGATAAACTATGGTTTAAAGACATTATTGCCCGATTTCAGAGACGTTGATTTTCCAACTTTTTTTCACCCCCGGGGTCAAGAGAAATGTCGAATTTTCAACTTTTTTTGAGGCTTCAGAAAACAACATTTTCGACATTTAGGCAACATTTATTTGCGTTCATATGATCCGCCTGATGATAAACTATGGTTTAAAGACATTATTGCCCGATTTCAGAGACGTTCATTTTCCAGCCTTTTTTCCACCCCCGGGGTCAACAAATGTCGAATTTTCAACTTTTTTTGAGGCTTCAGAAAACAACATTTTCAACATTTAGGCAACATTTATTTGCCTTCAAATGATCCGCCTGATGATAAACTATGGTCTAAAGACATTTTTGCCCGATTTCAGAGACGTTGATTTTCCAACTTTTTTTCACCCCCGGGGTCAAGAGAAATGTCGAATTTTCAACTTTTTTTGAGGCTTCAGAAAACAACATTTTCGACATTTAGGCAACATTTATTTGCCTTCACATGATCCGCCTGATGATAAACTATGGTTTAAAGACATTATTGCCCGATTTCAGAGACGTTGATTTTCCAACTTTTTTTCACCCCCGGGGTCAAGAGAAATGTCGAATTTTCAACTTTTTTTGAGGCTTCAGAAAACAACATTTTCGACATTTAGGCAACATTTATTTGCCTTCACATGATCCGCCTGATGATAAACTATGGTTTAAAGACATTATTGCCCGATTTCAGAGACGTTGATTTTCCAGCCTTTTTTCACCCCCGGGTTCAAGAGAAATGTCGAATTTTCAACTTTGCTCTTTCCTCTACAGGCAGGACAATTGGAACTGCCGCAAAAAAATAAAAGCCCACCCTCCGTTGGCTCTTAAAATGCAGGAAGCGACCATGATCCCAGCTCCAGTGTAATGTCCTTCCTCACAGCAAATGGGCATCATCTTGTCTTTATGGACACCCGGTAAAGAAACAGGGAACTACCTATGGTTCAAATAGTACAAGTAGTCCCAGCTGCCCCCGGGGCCCCGAAGCCGCCTGTCGAATGTATAACGATCAGCCCTCCGTAAGATGGATGAAGGGAAGATAGCGCTGAGGCTGCTGAGACTAAAGCCTTCGGGCTCCGAGTGTGTGTGTGTGTGTGTGTGTGTGAAGGAAGTAAAAACAGCAGGACACATTTTAAAACCCCTACACACTATCCATCCTGTACTCTGTCCTGTAGAACCGGGGTGCCACGAGACCCCGGCCTGACAGCTAATTTCTCCCACCGTTAGTTCCGACCACTGATAGCCGAGTAGAAGTTTGGCAACTTTCGGGGTATTTAATTTGGGCTTGTAACAGCTCTCATTAGTCAAAAAAAAAATGATCCCGCGGATTCGGTTATTTTTTTTCCAAAAGCATCGGCTTCGCCCAGCGCTTATCCGTCGGTTGCATCAGCTGGAGTTCACCATCAGATGGCGGTCCATTAATGCGTCTCTCTGATGTAGATTGCTGGTGGCGGGGGGAAGGTTGCGTCAGCGGAGACTTGGGGTGTGTGTGTGAACCCCGGGCCCTGTTGAGGCTCTGACACAGACGAGTCCCAGAGGGTCTCCACGCCGAAGCATCTTATCGGTTAGTTCGCATTACAATGACTCCTGTGGCCACAGTTGGCTCTTCAGTAAAGCCTCTCTGAATTTCAAGAGCTTTGAAGTCCCTTTTTTTTTTGATGAACGTTTCGTTTGTATTGCATTATAAACTTGTTTATAAGGCTTTATAGAAGACCGTTTATAATCATGGGCTCTAATATTGGACTTTTTGAGCATCTTTTTTACAGTATAATATTATGTTATTCACAATTAGATTGTAATTACCTTTTTTCTACTATACTTGAAGCGGTTAATGTCCAACTTGTATTTATTCATAGAAATGACCATGAGTTTTAATTGACCTTATTGTAAAATGTTATAAATATTAATATTATTTCTTCTTTATTACTATTCTGAGTTCGGGGGCAGGAGTGGAGTGAAAGTATCTGGATGTTCTGTTCTATGTTAGTCTTAGTATCCTTTGTCTTTGTTGTTTTTCTTTGATCTTTGTCTTTATCTTTAGACTTAGATTGTAAGTAAGTAAGTAAGTAAGTAATAATTATTTATATAGCGCTTTTCGAGACCAGGGTCACAAAGCGCTTAGACAATCAAAACAATACTCAAAAAAGTGCATACTTTAAAGATCAAGATAATACTGAGAACAACACAGGAGTTTGAGAAATTCAAGGAAAAGCCTGAACAAATAGAAACGTCTTAAGATGTTTCTTAAAGGAGTCAGTAGATCCATTAAGCGCAAAGAGAGAGGAAGATCGTTCCAAAGCTTAGGAGCAACAGCCTGAAAAGATTTCTCTCCTCTGGTCCTGAGCCGTGTGCATGGAACCATAAGTAGATTCTGATCCACAGACCTCAGAGCCCGAGCTGGGGTGTAAGGCTGGATCAGATCAGTGATGTAAGGAGGAGTCTGACCACGAATAGCTCTGAAAGTAAGAACCAGAATTTTAAAGTTGATCCTGAAAGAAACTGGAAGCCAGTGAAGAGTTTTAAGGATCGGAGAAATGTGAGTTCTTCTACTAGAGCGGGTCAGAATTCTCGCTGCAGAGTTTTTTATCAACTGCAGGCGAGACAACTCCTTCTTGTTAAGACATGAAAACAAACTGTTACAATAGTCCAGACGAGAAGAAACAAACGCATGGATTACAAGCTCCAGATCATGTTCCGACAACATTTTCCTAAGTTTAGAGATTTTTCTCAGTTGAAGGAAACAGTTTCTGGTCAGTTTTCTACAGTGTCGAACAAGAGACATGTCTTTATCAAATACAACACCCAGGTTTCTCAGGCTCAGTTTGACAGACTGACCTAAGTCACCCAAGTACTGACTCAACCCTGGAATCTTATCATCAGGAGCAATCACCAGAGTTTCATCATTTCACCATTGTGTCATCTTGTTCTTTCTCTTTATGTTCTTGTTCTTATTTTATTTTGATTTATTTTTTATTTTTTATTTAAAAAAAAATTGCTGTATGTATTGGCTATTGGAAAAAAAACATTTCCCGAAGGAGACCTCCTGAGGAATCAATAAAGTTTTTACCTTCCCTTACCTTTTATTTAAACTGTGCTGCCCCTTTTTTTACAGGCGCAACTTGTGACATTTTTGTGTGGAGTCTCTCTTTCCTCCAGTCACTCTGGTTTCCTCCCACAGTCCAAAACCGTACATAAGTTAAGTGAGTCTGTTTCTGATTGGTTGTCTGTCTTTGTGTGCCCTAGACTGGCATCCTGTTCAGGGTGTCCCCCGTCTCCACCCCTGAAGACAAACCCTGCTATTGGAATAAGCAGCAGAAAATGTATTTTTACATTTGACTCGCCTTTTTTAGATTTTTTCGATGGATGCTGCGATAATTGGGATTTTCATTTTCTCTGTGAGATCAACAACGTTTATATCTTATCTTACATAATGTAATCTCTATCCCACATTTATCCCAAACTCAAGGCCCCGGAGCCAAATATGGCAGCAAAGTAATGCAAAGACTGCTTGAAGTTTGGCCAAAACCAAATGTAGATTAATATTCATGTTGATTATGAAAGTGAATAAATAAAATACAGATGCAGGGAAAGGATTTTGATTTGAGGGTAATAAAGGTCAATTACCAAATGAATAAACATAAAAATAAACCTGTGACTTAGACGGCTATAAGAGTTTGGCCCCTTGCCTGAATAAGTATATCTACTCTACATGATATACAGGGTTTATGTCTTCTTTAAAGCCTTTAAAATGCATGATTACAACTTAAAAAAGACTTTTATAGAAAGTGTTGCCAAATGTTGCCCTAAAGTAAAATGTGATTCAAAACTATTAATAAATAGAGTTCATTAATTGAGGAAATATACTTTCAAACATTTTAAAACATCATAAATCATTTATTCTACTTTACTATTCAGTAAAATGCCTTTCGTTTACTCAATTCTTCATTGTCATTCAAGTGCTGTTTTTTAACCCAATGAAAAATGTATTGTTTTTTTAAACAAGTGTTCAGCAGGGGGTTTTGTCTCGTGACTCAATGTTCGTATTTGTCCAGGGATGGACCTACAGTACAATGATCCACATTCTTCATAAACGACACGGCAGGAATGTTCTGGCTTCCTGTCCAAAACAATACAGTCCCGGGAATGGAAAAACAGGATATGACATAAGAGAAGGCTTTTCTTTTTTTTTTTTGTAAAGAATGCCAGAAATCCAAAACACATCGTTCAAGTGTTTCCACTGCACCGGTCCAAGAATTAACTGGGGAGACACAGGTCTGTTCTGAGTGGAGTCTTGAAGTTCTCTCTGAGCTGTTCTCTCTGGTTTTTCTCCCTCACTCCAGGACCAGGTGGATTTGATGATTCTAAATTCTGTGAGAGGTCGGTTGTCTTAATGTGCCCTGTCCGAGGCCAACTCTGAGAAATAGCCGAAAGGGACCAGAGATGCCAAAGACAAAATAAAACAACTTTCACTACTCCAGAAAAGAAAATTCGCACACCACCTTTTTGGGGGAGAGGTGGTCACCCCATTTGGACTTCACAGATCCAATGCGGTAGATCAACAATGATGTTAGCTTGACTTTGAATTGTCAGACTTGAAGTGATCTTAGCTAGTCAATTGAAGTCAATTGTTTTTTGTTGATTCATATGAGTTTTCAAGAAAGTTTAGTGTTTTCCACTGGTTTTAAACAGAGCTGCAAAGGTGGAAGCAAATAAAGATAGTGAGGAATCCTTCAAAGGTTTCCCTGGATCCAGATGGAACTCCAGAACACCTCCAGAATTCATTGAAATACGCTCAAAACTTTTAAAGTTATTTTGCTAACTGTTATAATCATTCTAGTAAGTAAACTTGTAATCCCAGGGTCAAGGTGACCCAAAGGCCTAAAAACAAATATGTGTTAGTTGTATCCCTTGTGTTGCCCTCTGGGTCAAGGTACACATTCTATATGCAGTGGTGGAGGTCGTTAACTTTCACCCAGAGGTAACACAAGGGATACCACAAACATATTGGTTTTCTCATCCAGGTGAGTAAGTAAGTAAGTAAGTAAGTCATTTTTATTTATATAGCGCTTTTCCAGACCAGTGTCACAAAGCGCTTAAACAATCAAAACAATATTCAATAAAGTATATACTTTAAAGGTCAAGATAAAACTGAAAACACAACAGGAGTTCCAGAAAATCAAGGAAAAGCCTGAACAAATAGAAACGTCTTAAGATGTTTCTTAAAGGAGTCAGTAGATCCATCAAGCGCAAAGAGAGAGGAAGAGGTAGCTTAAAGAAGTTCTATCAGTACTGACTCCTTTAAGAAACATCTTAAGACGTTTCTATTTGTTCAGTCTTTTCCTTGAATTTCTCGAACTCCTGTGTTGTTCTCAGTATTATCTTGATCTTTAAAGTATGTACTTTTTTGAGTATTGTTTTGATTGTTTAAGCGCTTTGTGACCCTGGTCTCGAAAAGCGCTATATAAATAAATATTACTTACTTACTTACTTACTTCAGCAATTATTAAATGAATAAAACCGCCGTCTCCGACTGGCTGCCACAAGGTAGTTTAAGTAAAGTGTGAAATAATTTTTAAAGATTACATGGAGCTGCTTTGATATAAATCATATCAATTTCCCCGAGTAACTTCTTAAAGTTAAAAGTTCAAGAAAATCTGATTATGTTGATGAAATATTTACAAATAATTGTTTGAAAAAGTGGATTCCTGAAATCTGCCCCGACCAAGCTGTTATTATTCCTGAAACATCCAGACTGTCGTGGATAATCAGTCATGCCGCCGCGGCTCATATCCGAGTTTATTGCCGTGTCATAATATCAAATTATCTCCGAGATGATGAATATCTCCTCCAACTTTGAAGTGAAGCCACACAAGGGATTATTTTCTCAACCGAGTCATTTTATGGTTCAGATGTTCAGCCCGTGGAGTGAGCCTCGGCTCCCCCGGGGACGAGGGGCTCCCCCCTTTTTTTACGTAAGAGTCAGAGTCTGCGTTAGCGTCGGGCGGTACGTGTGGTTGAGCCGGTTAATTCCTCAGGCGAGCGCCGTTACCCCTCGGCCATTTGCGGAGCTCTCAGGGGAGAGTCGTCACTCCGGTCTCTCATCAGGCAGATGACAGAGCTCTGCGTGCTCGGCATGCTGCTCTCCGTCGAGGCCATGATAGCCTTCGCCGCGCAAGGCAATATCTCTGCTTCATTTAGCCATTGTGCCCGCGATAACCAGCGTCTCCTTTCTGTTCTACTCAATTACTCCTTCATTAGCGCGCTAACTTGCATAAAACAAACTGGCGTTACGCGAGCCCCGGATCGGAAACATATGTGACGTTTATTAGCCTCGCAGGTGAGGGACTTATCGCGGGATATTTATTACGTCTTCATCTCTCATCGCTATTCCCCGTCTCGCTTCTTTTTAATTCGTCGTCTAATGGACTCCCAGCGTTCGTCCGCGATTATCCAAACAAGCGCCGGACACGTCGCTCCGTTGATTTTTTTTCCAGAGCTGCCAATCAAAATGTGGTTTCGGCGCAATTAGCAAGCGAATCTCGGCGAGGTGTTCCCATAAGATCGACTGGAGTATTGTGTCGGAGAGCAATCTCGCAAAAAAATTGGACGTCGTAATTAGCTGCTGGTGACTTTTCCATGCTGGGGGAATGACGGTCATGTCAATCCTGGCAACAGAGTCGGGTCTGAAATTGAAATAATAAGAATTTCAAACCGTAGATTTTCTCCAGTAGGGGAGGGATGATACGTGTAGGTCTATTACTTTTATACTGTAATGGTATTCAGCCCACGATAACAATAGTATCACGATACTCAATGTCACCAGCAGTAAGTGGCGATATATTTGGCTGAGAGAGAAAAAAATACCTCTAAATGCACTTACTCCAAAACTTCGTACAATATACAAATTAATAGTTTTTTAAAAAACACAATTAAAGTTACACATTAAAGTGCATAAACATTGTTATGTAAAGCAGGACAGAGATTTCTGAGGCTGAAAAAGTCAACTCGTTTTATGTAAACTTGGACCCGTTATCTGACTCGTAAAAGCCAAAGTGGTTCCACAATTTACAGTGGAAACTTGCAGATAAGAATTCAATTTGTTTTTAGTTGTTGATAGTTTCCTGTTTGTTCTATTACATGTTTCTGTGTTAGTACTGAAGGAGACAAAGGGATAAATACTAGAGGTGTTAAAAAATATTGATATGGTGATGTATTGCAATATTATTATTAATGGCACTGTATCGATATCTGAAAAGACTGTATCGAACTTAAAAAAAACAGCAAATATTTACGCTGTTTGTTGTTTTGTTGTTTCTGTTGCAATTAAACTCCTGGCCGCTAGATGGCAGCAGTCCTTACATACTCCACAACTAATTGAAGATTGAAATCCCTTGAGATCCTGAAGATGACTGAGAACAAGAGGATACAGTTAAATCCAGCAGCGGACTTTGTCAAGAGTCATGTGGTCTGTAAATTCTACAACACCAGAGGAAAGTACTCAGGCAATACTACAAATATATTGTTGTTACTACAGTATCCCAATATATCGCATTGTTGCCCCTGTAACATTATATGTATCGTATCACCAGATTCTGGCCAATATAAAGCCCTAGTACTGTAAATATCTCATGTGTGTTGTAATAAAATATTGACATTTGTTGTCAGTATTTCGATCATTTGTTGTATCAGAGAGCAAAACAATACAGTATATTGCAATCGATTTATTTTTTTGGAAAAAAAATATTGTTACGATGCAGAATACACCACCCTGGATCTTAAAGGGTTTTTTTCCCACACTCAGCTTTAGTCATTTTTATGTAGTTTAAGCAATAGTTCTTTGTAAAGTGCCATGTGGTTATTAAAGAGATCTTATTGTGTTGTGGGTTCAGTCGCAGACTGGGCTTCTTTATTTATTTAGTGAAGGCATTTATTACCAATGATGTAACTGCTTTTTATAGCCATGCAAGGTCATATCAACACTTAAAAGCACGACACAAATACTCATCTCCTCAACAACATTATAGTCCATAATAGTTCCGTTAAAAAATGTTATTTTTACAAAATACACTGAAATATCTCTAGTCAAAACAATCTTAGAAATGCTGACATTCTATCTGATGTCAAAGATATAAGAATGTAACGAAATATCAACAAAAAGACAAACAAGACGTTACCTATTTTTTAAATGCTTAGTTAGACCATTCCTCAAAATAATAACTGATGCAAAAAATACATGCATAATGCCCGAACATTGGATAAAAAGAATTAGAGAGGTGTGTATTGTTCAGAAGAGTACTTGAATTGACATTGTTTTGAAAAATAAATGAGTAGGAAAAAGAAAGGTCATGTTGTTCAACTAAAAAAATCAAAGTGTAAAATGAATGCACCACATGAGTCATCATGAGGTTAAAAGGCAGAAACGTTATGTAAAGAGGAGCTGGACATGTGAGAAATATTACAAATGTCAACTGGAACAGATCAAAGGGGGGATGGATGACCTCAAAGCAGCTGCACGAAGGGCTCATTTGTCACATCTGCTGGACATCTGGCTTGAAGCACACGGACACAGCGAAGTCAGGGGAAAAAAAAAAAAAGCACCGTCATGTTGGAAAGTGCAACCTTGAGATGAGACTGTAAATGAAAGTCCATTAAGAAAATGTGCAGCATGTTTACGAGCAACTTAAATCCTGTGACCTCAATCAGGCCGTGCATGTCTCCACGGGAACTTAAAAAGTACATTTATCTTCCTCCTTTACCTTAAAGTCTGTCACTTGCAGGGTTAAGTAGCTAGACTGAGCTGACCCCCCCTCCCAATAAAGTCTTAAAGAGGACTAAAAGGACAGGGAACAGTAGCTTAAAAACCCCGGCCTTCCTTCCTCCGGCCACAGTTGCTGTCAAGAATCGGGTCCACCCTTGCAGTCCATCCGCGATACATCAGCAGATGGAGGCGGACGGCTGACGGGCCGCTCCGGCAATCTGTCCAGCGACTTTTAAGGAGAAAACAACGACAGTTCGATAAGCTGCTGGGCCACGACGTCACTCTCTTTCTTCCAGGAGGGTAAACTCACTCCAGTGTTTCTATGAGTCAGCTGGAACGGTAACTACAGGGGCAACAAAAAAAAGGCATCTAAAAGTCTAATATCCCAGTGAGATGGAAACTCAAATTATATTTTGGACTTTTTTTCTAACAGTCGTAAGCTTCTAAAGGACAAAACTGCAGCGAAAACTGCTGACAATAGATTCATAAATAACACCAAACAAGGCCTAAATAGTTGAAGCCTTTACAGGGGCTGGTTTTTTTTTTAGCAGACCCAGTAAATCAATCTAAAGTGTTTGTCATTGATCAAATCATTGATTTGTATATTCATTTTTCTACAGTTGATTCACGTATTGATTTCAGGGAGGGGATTGGGGGGGATTAAGGGTGTAAGAAAATATAGTGATATCACATAATTTTATTAGGATACTGTTTAATATTCAACATCAATGTATCAATGTATTTATTTGTTTTTTGCCTTCAAAATCATAGTTATTTTAGTGTTTGCATTTCAATAGTTGGTAATAAGGTATATAATGGGTTTCAAATAAAATAATTTAATATATTTACAATAAGCGTGCAAATATTTACAGTGTTTGTTCATTTTTGTGTAGTAATTAAACTCCTGGTCGATAGATGGCTGCAGTCATTACATTCTCCACAGCGAGGATGTAATGACTGAGGACGAGAGGATACCAGCCATAAAAGCTGTTGTTTGGACATATTTTGGTTTAAAACATACAATGTTACAACTTCCTCAAGAGTCAAGTGGTCTGTAAATTCTGAAACACCAGAGTCAAGTACTAGGACAATACTACAAATATATACTTGTTGCTACAGTATCACAATATATATCATTGGTTGTCCATGTATCATGATATGCATCTCCATTCAGAAATCCACTAATAAAGACATTTTAGAGTTTTTTAATCTTAATTTAAATCAATTATCACTGACTTTAAAGTGATAATTCACCCAAACTTCATTTTTTATCAACCCTTGTGTCAACTAAGGGTTATTATTTTCAGACTAAAGTGTATCTTGAAAAGAAAAAAGAAAATAAAAGAAATATGAAGAGAGAAAAAACAACCCTGAATAAAGTACAGTCTAATAGATTTTTTTTTTGAAATGAAAAAAATGTTTCAAGTTGAGAATAGCAAATAAAAAGCGAAGAAAAGCTCAGGAACCCTCAGAGGGAAGCAGCTGAAAGAGAAGGTCAGTCGGGGACTGGTGGCACATTTTTAAACAGGCTGTGGCTCAGAGATCAATTTAAAAGTCGGCGGAGACTCTTCAGAATTAAGAGTTCACTTCTCGATTACTTAATGGTTAGAAAATCGAGTTATCGCAGTTCAGTGCTGCAAACTTGACCCAACAGAAGTTTCAAGCGACTGAATAGTCAGAGCCAGAGGTGGGAAATCGATCGCCCACAAACCTGAGAATTTTATTAGGAGACATGCACTCAGAAAGTGCAGACCTCCACCAAGCGGCTCATATTACTTCATATTTCACCCGATGCTACATTTATTTTGAAGATGCTAATACAATTTGAAATATAATTAACATCATAGAAAAGTCGATGGAAACAGGATCTAGATAGTACTCCAAAAACACTGCCAACATTTTATAAACCGATTCTCGTCCCATTATTATTGTTTCCCTAAAACTTTATAAGGATTCTTTTAATATTTTTCTCTGACAGAAACCTCACTAATGAAAATAAAAATGGGCTTTGGAGATATAAAAAATATGGCATGTATCTTATTACACATGTTAATAAATATGATTTAAAAAAAAAAGAAATCAAGTGAATGAAATACAAATATTTTTCCTATAAGAAACAATTATTTGACAAATTAAAAGTATGGAAATAATGCTAATATAAAAAGGTTATTGAAAATGAAAAATAATAATGGATTTTTTTAAAAGGTTAATTAAAGGGAAAGTCCTGAGGTATATCTACTTGCAAGTAATGTTGCAATTTTTTTAAGCTTCAAAAATATAGATATAATCTCTGCAACTGGTCCTGGGTCAGCCCCTAGGTCCGCTCCCAGCTGGAAACTCCTGGAACACCTTCAAAGGGAGGCGCCCAGGGGGAATCCTCAAGAGGTGCCCCAACCACCTCATTTGACTCCTTTCCACACGGAGAAGCAGTGGCTCTACTACGAGTCTCTCCCGAGTGACAGAACTTCTCACCCTATCTCTAAGGCAGACGCCCGCCACCTGTCAAAGGAAACTCAATTCAGCCGCTTGTGTACGAAATCTCGCAAGGGTGGGGACAAAGATTGCTCGGTAAATAGAGAGCTTTGCCCTTTGGGTCAGCTCTCTCTTACGCACAACAGTGCAGTAGAGCGAATGCAATACCGCCCCTGTTGCACCAATTCGCCTACCAATCTCCAATTCCCGAACACCCTCACACGAGAACAAGACCCCCAAGATACTTAAACTTCTCCACTTGAGGCAAGGACTCAATCCCAACCCCAGAGAGAACAATCCATCTTTATCCTGCTACCATGGCCTCAGATTTCGAGCTGCTGATCCTCATCCCAGCCGCTTCACATTCAGATGCAAACCGATCCATTGAGAGTTGAAGGTCGCAGCGTGATGAAGCCATGAGAACCAAATCATCCGCAAAAAGCAGCGATCGGATCTTCAGGCTAGCAAACCGTAAACCTTCCCCTGCCAGAGCTGCGCCTCGAAATCCTGTCCATGAAAACCAGAAACACGATTGGAGACAAAGCACATCCCTGACGGACACCAATTCTCACCGAGAAAACATCCGATCCGCATCCAAGGATCCGCCCACAACTCCCGCTGCAGGAATACAGTGATTGGAGGGTCCTCAGTAGAGAGCCTATCACTCCATACTCCCGAAGCACCTCCCACAACTTCGCCTTGGGCACTCGGTCGTACGCCTTTTCCAAGGCCACAAAGCACATGTAGACTGGCAGGTCATACTCCCAGGCACCCTCGAGAACCCTCAAGAGAGTGAAGAGTTGGTCGATAGTTCCACAGCCAGGACTAAACCCAAATTGTTCCTCTTGGATCTGAGGTTGAACCATCGATCTGAACCTCCTTTCCAGGACCCTAGAGTAGACCTTACCAGGAAGGCTGAGGAGTGTGATGCCTCTGTAGTTGCCACACAACCTCTGGTCCCCCTTTTTTTCAATAGGGGGACAACCACCCAGGTCTGCCACTCGTCAGATAGACGCCAACATAATGTTGAAGAGACGAGTCAAGCCAAGACAACCCTTCAACACTCAGAGCCTTCAGCATTTCTGGGTGAATCTCATCAATTCCCGCAGCTTTGCCACTGTGGAGATTTTCTGACCACCACAGCGACTTCAACACGAGATCAATGAAGCCCACCCATCAGCCTCCAGCTCCATCTCCACTAGAGAGGGTGGGAAATGATATGAATGTAAATTGTTAGTTTTATCCTTTGTTTAAAAATAACACAGCGATTTATTTTCCTGGATGAAACTGCACTGTTAGCCAAAAATGGTCTTGAAGGCTCTGCAACAAAATGAGAATCATGGAAAACATATGTAGATATTTAAAAAACAATTGCTTGTGAATCGTTTTGGCGCAGAAACCACCGTCAGTGATGGAGCTTGTTGGACGGTTTTGTTGGTTTATCCTCGTCCTGGTCCAGTGAATCACAACGAGCAGAACTAAAAATAGACGGCTGTAAACTCACTAACAGAAATGAAGCGCGGAACATCAATCTAACTCACTGCAAATGAATGTCACGATTTAGAGTGTCCAGAGCCAGAGTTCTTTTAAAGGATAAAGTGTTTCTGCTGAATGATGCCAATGATGAAATGGGGAAAATCATACTGTTAAAATTGTGTTGTTTTGACACTTGTTTTACCTCAAACTATGAATTCTACCTGTGATATTTTGACACCAACTCAAAAATAGTGCATTTCTACCCAATTTTAAAATAAAAAAATAAAAAAAATAAAAGCAGAATTACAGCACAAACCATTGTTTGTCTGACGCACTTCCCTCTTTCAGTCGTGTCGGAGCCACATCCGTGGACTTCCTGTGTTTGCAGAAACTCAAAAGAAGTCCAGGAAGCTCAGGTTGCAGGTGAAAGAGGCTTGAAGAGATGTGCTCTGACACCAGCAGTCTTTTAAGAGGATACATGAAAACTTTCGAGACTGAAGCATCGGCAGCCTGTCAGGAGTGTTTTTGACAGATATCAGGAGTAACAGGAAACTTCCTGCAGCTACATCAGTGTATTTGAATATTGGCTCGAAAAGAATATGGCAGAGAAACACTCAGCTTTATTAATAAAATCCATTTTACATTCAAATATTTACACAAACTTTACAGTGAGTCGCTCCACTCTCACTCGTCCTGCCGGGGGGGTTTTCCGTCTAAGCATGCATTTCTAAAAATGAAATGCCCTTTGTTAACATCTGACATTAACCTTTTTTTTTTTTCCTCCCCAGAGCTGCCAGACCTTTCAGATGGTTCTGGTGGAGATCTGCCTGGCAGCAGCTGGACGCCGCGGCTCGCTGCTCTCTTCTCGTCACATTTCTGCAGGGGAGAAACAGGAATAAGTCGGTGCTTTACTGCCTGATTTGGGGCCCATTAGAGTCTGGCACAATGTGGGAATGGACGGTTTTCCAATTGGCCAGCTGTTACAAGACGAGGACGGCGTGTGTCTCCGGCACCGGCTGAGGGTCTGTTTGGGTTTGATATTTGAGACCATAAGGGTCGGTTACAGTTGATGTCTCAGCTTTGACTTGGGAAGTTTTAGCAGAAAATCATTTTTACAAATACATTCTTGTGTAAAAGTAAGTAAGTAAGAAATGGTTATTTCTAAAGCGCCTTTAGATACATCCCGATCAGGGGTCTCAAACCCAGGTGGGGGTGTTGATTTAAGTGTGTCTTAAGTAAGTAAGTAATTTTTATTTGTATAGCGCTTTTCCAGACCAGGGTCACAAAGCGCTTAAACAATCAAATCTTAAATAGATGTTGGACCTCTGTTGTATCATCAGTATGTGTCTGTTTGTACAAATCTCTTTTTATTTAAATATTTACATTACAAAATGTGCTTTAAAACCACTTTTTTTTCCAGACATAACCACACCCACTCTGTTTTGATTGGTCAAGCATCAAGGTTTGTCACCGCAAGTCATCAATCCCGGAAGTCTCCACCTCCAAAGGACTCATAGTATAAACAAAGTGAGGCGTGTTAACAGCTGGCTGTAGAAGGGGTGAAGCCATTATTACGTCATTATGGACTCTGCTCTCGTAACCTCTTGTTCGCCAAGATTTCCGACGGGAAAGAACTTTATAAAGTAATAACTTTAGAACATTGTCATGATGATGGACTTACTGCATCTTGGATAGGAAGAGTTCAACATTTAAAAAATGTGAGTGAGTCAGGAGAGTTAGGTTTTCACACGCTCTTTAAGCATTTGATTCAAATTTAATTAATATTTAGTTTTTTAATGTTTTCATTGAAATTGAACTGATTTTAGCTTTCAGACGGGCGGTTGTGTCCCCCCTTTCATCCCCTTTACAATGAACATAAGGAGCTAAAATTCAGGATTAGTACGTTTAACATTTAATCAACATTTTTGGACATATTTGAATTTTCACCTCCCTTCCCTTAACCCGATGGAGTGGCCCTTCCCCCCAAAACCATTCACAGAGTAGTCAACGTGATGATTTTCAAGTCGTTTTGTCGAGTGGTTCGGGGGGTTTACAATCAGGTGGACACACATGCACACTCCTCAGTCTAAGCTTTCAAAGGTGGTTGTTGATTTCCTGAACCGGAATCATTTAATTAATCAGCCGTCGTCATCTTTCTCAGCCTTGGATCTACGAGGGCCCCTCGCCGCCACTATCTGCACATCCAGAGACTCCCCCCTTTTGATTGCACGCTCACAAACGCATCCTTGGAAAGATACCGCAGAGATTAACGTGCAACGTTATTTATGTCGGGCGTGCTGATAGCAGTGGATGCATCTGTTGTTCTCTGCGGTTTGCGTTGCTGCCGGAGAGCGAGAACATGCGGTCGCTGTAACATCTGTGTGTTACCATGATAACAGGATCATAACGTTCATGTAGTGAAGTCAAGCTATTATCATTAAAGGCCACGAAGATAGTCCAACCTGAGTCCCCTGACAAGTTATTCACACACAAGAGGCTCTCAGAGATAAACAAGAGACGGAGAGAGAGTAGAATGAACGACTGTAGCAACATCTTTAACACCCTTGGAACCTCAACATACGAGGGAAAGACTGAAAGAGTATCTTCTCACCGGCGAGTTCCCGGTCCAACATGTCGATGAAACGCTCCAGCTCTCTGGTGTCTCCCAGCTTGGCTGCACCAATGGACAGAAAGTGTGTTAATAGAGACAATTGTGCAGCTACAGTCGGAAGTTCTGCATCTCATGAGTGGCCCTGGGGGAAATTATTTTCTCTCAATTAGATGCTGACGCAGCATTTTAGCTGATCAATATGGGATTCATTAGGACAATATTCTGGCTAAATATTCACAAGCCATTGGAATGTTACGATATTAAAACCATTTTAAAAAGATTGAATTAAGTCATAGAGGAACTAGAAAATACTTAAATTCTTATTTTTAAATATATACAACTTTAATTGCATTCATAAACTTGAAGAGTCCTTTTAAGAAACGTACTGATCCAATAAATGTATTTATCGAGCAGAAATTAGTCAATTTTCTAAAGTTAGATATAAAAATAAGATAATAAATAACGAAATGACGTTTTTTTTATGGATGCACAGTATTATATTTGAGAAAGACAGATTAAGTAAAAATAAAGTTACAGGAGAATAAGAAAATACTAAATTGGAAAAAAATATATATTTATATAATTCTATAATTATAATAGGTTAAATAAATGAATATTCAAAAATTACATTCCGCAACTTGATGAATGAATTTTAGACACGTAAGGTAAGGTAAGGTAAGGTAAAACTTTATTGATCCCTCAGGAGGTCTCCTTTGGGAAATTGTTTACGTAATTACGTAATGATATAATAAATGTATTTATTGAGTAGAAACTGTGATATTCGTCTTTTTTTAAAAGTAATTTAATTTACAATTAGTATTAGCTAAAATATTAAATAATATCATTATATGTAGTAAACAAGCAGTAATATGACCAAAGTTTAATTTGGAAATTATCAAATTATTTATTAATAAATGTTTTGTTTTTTTAAGACTTTGGTGATACATGTTTAATATTCGAGAGGGACAGAATTATGAAGTAATAGAGAGAGAGTTGGGAAATACTAATGTTAAAGATAATATATATTGTATATATAAAGATTATATTTTGCTTAATATTTAATATAGACAAAATTGTGCATCATTCTACAGTCGGAAGTTCTACAGCTCATAAGTGGCCCCCTGGGAAATTATTTATCTCTTATAGATTCTGGTGCGGCATCTTTGCTGATCAATAGACAATATTCTTGGAAAGCCTCCACAACCACTTATTTTTGCTGTTCTGATTTCAAAACCATTTATACAAATAAATGTTTTATTTGTATTTTACAAAAATGTCATATCCTTCAGCAATATCGATAGGTCTAATAAATGTATTTAGTGAGCAGACACGGTTACATTTTTTCTAAAAAACTAAAATATAAATACAATTTTTCGTAAATCATTAAATGTAAAATATATTTAAAATATATGGATGTAGGTCCCAGGACAACATGGTCTTAAATAAATACATTTTAATAAATTAAGTAACGTCTTGATGTGTTTCGTGCGACTACTGGTTCCCATATAGAGGTTAACAACAGAAAACCTGAAACACAACATTTTCAATGTGATTACAAACTTAAATAACCACTGATCAAGTATCTGAAATAAAATAAATTTGTTTTAATCTACCAACTTTATAATACACTTTAAATTCCATGAACACCCTGTAGACCTTCCCATTCTTTTAATAATGGTCAGTGGAAAAATATTCCCTTAAATATATGTATTTTTATTTTTAAAAGATAGTAAAAAATTGATTCTAATTTTGGATAAATTATTTTAATTACATTTCTGTTGTGACTTGGAGGTGAAAGGGTGCTGTCAAAGGGCAATAGGAATAAGAAAAAATAAAAGGTTTTTGCTTGGAAGTGATTAAGAAGTGTATTTTGACTACACAACAGCTAATAAACCTAAATAAGCCATGTCATTTTTTGGGGGCCTCACAAGATTGGTTCACACAATTTAAAGTAGATTAATGTTCACGCAGATATTGAAAAAAATAAACAGATATCAGTGTTTACGATAAGATAAAAAACAGATATAATGAATGCCAAATTATAAAGAGAAATCCTAAAACGGTAAAATTACTGGGATTTCTTGGTGAAATACCAGCAAATTAGACCTCGCCTGGTGATACAATTTTAATTTGACCCTCTAATAAGAACTCAAGTTCCGTAGACACTCAAGTCAATGATGGGAGTCGCTTCCAATAAATTGCCATTACAGTCACAGCGGCTGGCTTTTGTTGTGCGAGAAACAAAAGAACCCCCCGCTCGTGGTGTGCCGTGATAGTGATCAGAGCCAGAGTGATAGTGATCAGTGGAACACGGCGGGGCTATCTGAAGGATGTACCTCTGGACGACTGCGTTAATCCGGCGGTGTGAAGCTCCTCCTCGCTGGCATTCAGACTGTTTCCCATGGAAGCCTCGCTGCCTGGGAGGAGGGGGAGGGAAAATCAACATGAGACTAGAGCGATGCAAATGAACGATAATAATGACAATCCGGGCGCCACGTTCAGACCCGACGCTTTTCATTAAAGCATTCAAATGGAGCTTAAATGTCTATGCGACTCCCAGGCGAGGCGCTTTCAAAGCAAGTCGTCGGCTTGAACACTAGGGGGCCAAACACTATTTCAATAATGATGCCACGTGGGAGAAGAAAAACACACTTCCTGCTTTAATGTTTTCACAATCTTGAATGTAAAACACGAAAAATAAAGTCAAATAAGGTCTCAGACTTTGCGGCGGTAAACAAACAAAAGAGAAGGTTTCGTAGAGATGAGCTTCTTTAATGAGCTGTTGGTGTTTAAGTCGACAAAAGCGGAGGGTTTTGGGGAATTCAGGGTCAGAGACGAACAATTAACAGACAATATTGTTTAATAATTACTGATTTTAGAAGTTTAATTTCATCTATTTTTCATAATTAGACCGTGTTTTTGCCAGTGTTTCAATTCATTTATTATTAAGTGCCGCAATAGAAGCAGTTATCATCGTTATCATGTTCATATACATTTATGCAGGTTAATGTTACAACAAAAATACTTTATTGTATTGTTTTCACTTCCTATGGTTTTCAGTTTAGCTTCATTGTTTTATAATGTTTTTATTTAATATGTTGTAAACAAAAAATGCATTTCCTGTTTTAAAAAGGTCTTGTTTCCCTCATTTAAGTTGACAAGTTCCTCTCTTAAATGTTGGGTTGTCTTCTTAAACAAAAAATGTAATTTAAATTAAGTAAAATCCTACTTGTTAGCGTTATAAAGTTGAGCAACTACTTTTTTACATTTTGAAACTATTGTCTTAGTCACAAACTTGAGGCGTGGGGGCCATATTTGGGCCAGTCAACATGTCCTGAAAACTGTAGTGTTTGTGAATCAAAAGGAATTTGTTACTTTGAGGATGGACTTCATTTTCCTTTTGCTATTGATGCTTAAATAGCTGTTAATAATCGAATAAGAGACTCATTCCGGGTTTTTTTCTTTTGTTACCGTACAGAATAAAATAAATGAGAAGAAAAAAAAGAAAATATAAAATAAATTTAAATTAAATCCAATGATGATCAAGAGTTCTTAGAGTATATGATAGACCTGCTACAAATGAATGTTAATATATTTAATGTTAGTTAAGGAGACTACTTTTATTTAACAAATACACTTAATGGCATGATTTCACTTCATATAATTTTCATTGTTGTTTCATTTTTTGTTTTCATTTCAATATATGTTGTAAAAAAAGTGCATTTCCTTTTTTAAAAGTTCAAAGCGAGCTCTAGTCTCGCCTTCAAAGCCACACGGCATTTCCGTAAAGAAACAGAAAGATCTCGTTTCCCGCATTTAAAGTCACAAGTTCCTTTTCAAATACTTTATATACTTTAAGACATGTATAGAAAACTGTCAAATGTTTGTGAATCCATGTTACTATGAGAAAATATCATTTATTTCTGCTAGTGACGCTAAATCCGCCGTTAATAATCTAATGAGGGACTCATTCTGTCTGGATTCTCTTTAACATTTTGGCCCCTCGTGTGGTCTGAACCCGGTGGTCTGAATACACATCGTTTCTCATAGAAGATGGTTAATATTCTCACAGTAGTCAGAATCCTCCACTCCGCTGTCGTCCCCCAGCGAAGCGCGGCTCTTGGCCTCCTTCAGCACGTGCTGGTACGCATGTGGTTTGCTTCGCGTGGGGACCTTCAGCTCCTCCACCACATCCTGGAACTCTTGCAGCAGCTTGCTCAGCTCCAGCTCGACGTCTGTGGAAAAAGTGACTTCAGCCCGCAGAGAAAAAAATGTTTCACACTAACTGCAATAAAACACTGATGCGAGCACCAGTGGAAAGAACGAGTCAGTGTCCAGAACTCGCCACGAAGTCAAATCCTTTACTTATGACCTGTGAATGTCAGCGACATTTTGACTAAAAGTAAATTGAAATACTTTAAGAAATGCTGTGAAATATTGGTATGAGTTGACTAGATAGATGTACTACTTTTTTTCAATAAAACAAAAGAAAACTCTGAAAATAATTCATTTGGACTTTACAGTTGCATAAGAGCTGAAATTAATACGTATTAAATATGATTAAATTGTTTCGAAACTGGACCCATTACATATTTTTAAAGGGGGGAGGTAATCTGCCTCCTTACTATTATAAGTACTGAAATTCTGGATATATTGCTTATGTATTATATATGGTTTAAAAATCATTGAAATCTGATGTATTTTTTTTATTTCCCTAGTATTTAAAATGTACTTGCACTCCCCCTTAAACTGCTCACTGATGGATCCATAGTCTCACTGAACTCATTTTTAGAAAATTACAATACCAAACTTATACTCGGTTTAAATTCTACAAGAGAATTACATTTTTAACTTCACCCGCAGAAACGTGTGTACATGTGTTACCTGTATATTGTAATAACATATCAAAGAATAATGATTTTCTAAAGAATTAATAAATAATTACAATTTAAAAATGACCAAAAATAAAAAGGTTTTTTAACAACAAATAAAATAATTCAAAATACAAACATTTCTGAAAAACAAATACAATAATTATAGCTTTACAATTTACAATATAAATGACACAGCTTTAAAAGAAATGTATTTTTAATGACATCTATAAAGTTTATCATTTTTTTTCTTTTTTTTTTAAATATTTTAACCTGAATGCAGTCAGAGGTTGTTAAACATTCCTCTACACGAAAATAATCTTTTATTAATTAGTCAGAAAAAGATATGCTCCAAGTCCATTTATTCAGACTTAAAACGGTTCAGATACTCAAGAACTGTTATGTATCACCCAAAAAGCAAGATTATAGTAACATAACTTTAAGAACTTGTATAAGATTTAATGAAAATAGTCAAAGCACAGAAAGAGCAGCATATATTACAATTTTTTTTACATTTCAAGTTAGAATTATTTATGTTAAATGGTTTTTAAATACAGATGTTATTTTTCTCAGGATGAATTTAAACCTACTCACCTGTTTTGACAATTGAAGACATGGTGAAATTCTTTCCGACTTCTTTCTCTCGACTCTTGAGGAGTTTTCAGTCTCACGGCAGAGGAAAGTTTGTTGTGAATTCTCTTCAGCTGAAGCCTGTGGCTGGAACCGACCAATCGCGTCGCAGCAGGACCCCACGTTCACTGTAGATGGAAAGAAAGGGAGGCGGAAATACGAGTGAGTCATTATGTAACCCAGACTTTTCCCATCATCGCAAGAAATAGGAAAATGGGACTGAGTTTTGACTCCATCCATATTTATTACATAATAATAAAACTACTTTGCGAGGAAATGAATAAATAAAACTTAGCAAACTTTTCAGCGGATTCAGGTCTTAAGGGTTATTCTTTCTCACACACATGAGATATATTTATATATTGTTGCGCAACATAAGCAGTTTTAAGTACTTTTAATTATTTTAATTTCTCTGGGACTAAACTAAACGAAGCTAAAACAGAATGTTCACCATGTTATAGGAATAAATCATTATGAAAAACAGAAAGATTACTCCAACATTAAATGAATTAACAACACACAAACATTTAAAAACAAACATTCTGTTAGCCAAGCGGGTTTTTTTGTTGGTTTGGATTTGTAAATAAGATCACAGAATGTAATGTTGCGATTTTGTCATCTATTTAAAACGCTGCATTTTTTATGATTTTAAATACGGTTGGTGTCAATGAGCTCGGCAGACAGCAGGGGGCAGTAGTAAGTAAGTTAGTAAGTAATTTGTATTAATATAGCACTTTTCCAGACCAGGGTCACAAAGCGCTTAAAAAATCAAAACAATATTCAATAAAGTATATACTTTAAAAGGTCAAGATAACACTGACCTATGATAACACAGGAGTTCCAGAAAATCAAGGAAAAGCCTGCACAAATAAAACGTCTTAAGAGGAAGTGTCATTCATGTTGCACCTCGATCTCAAGAGAGAAAGAACGAAAAATACTTCAAAAGCATTGAGGGTCCAGGTGGCATTTAGGAAAAAACAACATCTTATCCTGAAAATTCCTCGAAACCCGTTTATGATCCAAACAATCATTGGCCGAGTTAATAAATATCTGGTTGTCATAAATATAAATAAATGTCCAATTAATTCTCTTTTAGAAGTTTGTTTTGCCGAAATCAGTGGAGCTCATGTTTCTCCACTGATCACAAACATCAATAAAACTCTAACTGCAAGAAACTTGCTCAACATTCCTTTCAGACAAATTGAGATCATTAATAGTTCAAGTCGAATTAAATTCATGCAGAAAAACATCCGAGAGTTTCGCCTGCAACATTGATGACACGAGAGATTTCTGCCTTCAAATGTCTTTCCACATTTTAGTTCAATTTCATTTATTTGTAATTATTTAGCAAAAGGTCAGCATGAAAAATGCGATGCCCCCAAGCTATAGACACGTCGTCAGCTACACTAGCTCAAACTAGATGGATCAGGAAGTATGTGGGTTCCAGAACCAGTTTTAGAACCAAACTTTGATTTGTCAATTTACTCTCTAAACCAAATGCCATAATTGACATTTGACTGAGACTTGATCGAGACAAATGATTCTGATTGGTCTACACTCTGAAATTATTCAATCGGATTCATCAGTCAGGATTATTGACAGCTTCACTTCAGAACACAGATGAGCAAAATCTTCTTATTTTAACTTCAACCCTCCCCATCAACAACATTTCCTGAAATATTAGTTAAAATATGTTCAGGTCAGGTAAATAAAATAGGGGTACACAGAGTGACCAAGTTTAAAATATACATTTTTTATTTATTTTTATTTGCCAGAACACAATCATCGATACAAAACCAACAGCACAAAAAACTAGCAAATCAGCTAACGTCATGCTTTAACTCAGGGGTCCCCCCAAGTTTTTTGTACCACAGACCTGTATTATAGTCATAGACCAAACCTTCACATAAAAACAGCCAAAAATAAATCACATAAAGTTTGTGTTTCACTTATTCTTCCTTATGTTCTTGATTTTTTAAATAAACTTGACATAAATAAGCGTCTTGATGAGTCAAGAGCCACATGCTAATTTCACTTAATAATCAATAATACACATTTAATAATTTCCTGTTCGGCCTGGTAAAAAAAAAAAATCATTATAAAAACCAGAAAGATTACTACAACATTAAATGAAGTAACAACACACAAACATTTAAAAACAAACATTCTGTTACTCAAGCGTTTGTTTTTGTAGGTTTGGATTTATAAATAAATAAGATCACAGAATGTAATGTTGCGATTTTGTCATCTATTTAAAGCACTGCATTTTTTTATGATTTTAAATACGGTTGGTATCAATGAGCTCGGCAGACAGCAGGGGGCAGTAGCATTCAAGTAGTAAGTAAGTAATTTGTACTTGTATAGCGCTTTTACCAGCCCCCGAACCAGGGGTTGGGGACCACTGCTCGAAAGCTAGTTTTCAAAAAGCAAGAAAACACAAACACTACACACCAGATCAACGGAACAAACACATTTTCCTCCATCAGAGACCTTCAATCAGTCAAACAACTCAGTCATGAAAAACATTAGCACCATGTGGATTAACAGCAACCGCAGGTATTGTTTTTCTATTCACTTGTAATGTCATTTCTTTCAACCTCTCACAGGCATGTCAGGGTTTGTTTTTTTGTTGCATTGGAACATTGTTTCATCTTATACAAGTCTTATAATAAGCTAAATCATTTTAGAAATGTATCCACTGTATGAGGTTTTGTGTCAAACCGACACGAAATGTTTCAATTGTTTTAGTCCAAACAGGCTGAGCAGGCAAACTGTGCCTTTGATGTGAAGAGTTTTGAAAATATGGCAGCAAAGTGTTGAAATTGGTTTTAGAAAGGTTGTGCGGAAACAAACTGTAAACAAGGATCATTCCAGCTTCTTTCGTCAATTGTAAGGTTCTCCCTCTGGTGTATGGGATAATACTAATACTTCTTCAGGTGTACATGCGTTACCTGTATAGTGTAATAACATATCAAAGAATGATTATTTTCTAAAGAATTAATAAATAATTACGATTTAAAAATGACAAAATACATAGGCTTTTGTAACAACAAATGAAATAATTAAAAATACATACACTTTTGAAAAACAAATACAATAATTATAGCTTTAAAATGTACATTATAAATTACAAAGCTTTCAAAAACTGTATTTTTAATGACATCTATAAAGTTTTCAATTTTTTTTTTTTTAGATATATATTAACCTGAATGCAGGCAGAGGTTGTTAAACATTCCTCTACACGAAAATAATCTTTTATTAATTAGTCAGAAAAAGATCTGATCCAAGTCCGTTTATTCAGACTTTAAACGGTTCAGATACTCAAGAACTGTTAGTTAACTAAAGTATCATCCAAAAAGCAAGATTATAGTAACATAACTTTAAGAACTTGTATAAGATTTAATGAAAATAGTCAAAGCACAGAAAGAGCAGCATATATATATATATATATATATATATATATATATATATATTTCGTCAATTGTAAGGTTCTCCCTCTTGTGTATGGGATAATACTGATACTTCTTTACACCCCATGAATAATATATACCTTTAAAATGTTAAAGATTCAAATTATATACCGAAAACGTGTAAAAATTATTAAAAGTTAAAGACCTCTTGTAAACTAAAGGATTGGACAGAGATGGGGTTTTAAAATTTTTTTTTTTAAAAAACCCTGAGACGCAAGTTCATCCAGCAAACATGGGAACAGCACAGCTTACAGTTTACTCAAAGAATTCTCTCTGCGGGAGCCATTCGGATCCGGCTCCACTTCTGAGAGGTTGTTTTATTTGCAAATGAAACCGTCATGGTTCCGTGTAAGGCAGGGCCAAGTCATAGTTGACTTACTGGCAGCGAAGGCGTCGTGTCACGGACATGGAACTGCTCCTTAATCCCGCGTCGATTCTCGAGCAGCGTTCGGACGATCAGAAGAATTTCGTTTACCACGGTCGTTTTTCTCGAGACCGCGGTTGCTTTCTGAAGAGATGGACTGTGATAGGAGATGAATTGAGAGGCTGTTATCCCATTAATCATTAAAGTAAAACAGCTTACAGGTGTAGAAACAAATTAACGTTGTAAGCACTTTTGACATTGACGCATTAATCCTGTCCCGGATCGTTTAGAGGCAAATGTGTACAAAACACGGACCATATGCTTAGTCATTCTTTAATCATGCAGGTCCACCTGTTATTCCGACAACTCCTCCTGTGTCGGGGCGAGACAGGCAGGTGGGAGGATCATGTGATGAATTATGCCTTCAGCGGTGTGGATTTAGGTTGCCGGCTTCGGTCCTCGGACCTCATTTGCTGCAGGGAAGGTGTGCAAGGAGGTGTGTGTGTGTGTGTGGGGAGCACAGGCCATGGGACGCCGGAGAATATGAACAGAGCTCGAGCACTCCAGGTCAGTAAGTCAAGAGAAATACAAAGAAACGCTTTATCCATCTGACACCAAAAGTATATTTCTTCAGCTGGGTGTCTGTACTTTGTAGCGCCTTCGAAGGCAATTTCATGTGTGACCCGATGACTTTCCCCGATTGTGTTCTAGTCAACTCGTCTCTCAGTTATGAAGTCTGTTGTTTTTTTTTTTGGTCTCCTTGTTGAACGTTTGACAACTTAAGGAAAATTGCTGAACGTACAATAAATACATTCGTTTCATAGTGACAGGTTTTTTACATCCGAGCTAAGCATAACAAATCTCCTCCAGATTAAAGACATCAAAGTATGTTCTAAGCTGAACATCGGAAAATTCCCCAGTGGTCCGTGTTCAGGTAGATGAGAATAATTGATTGCAGATAAATGGAAGCATCATATTTCCTTTCATCCACAATCTTCTTTCAAAGGCGCTCGTTCAGGCGTGATGATTAATCCTACTTGCTACCTGGGAAAAAAATTCCACTACAAAGTGTATCAAAAGACAATATGAGTTTACCGTGTTACCTCTGGTGTTTTCTTCCATTCCCTCCTTCAGAACCTGCTGCTTGTGGTCCAACTGAGGCTGGCGGTTTACGGATCTCTGTGGTTCTCCGTCAAAGAGGAGCAGGAACCTGGCACTTTGGCCGGATCGTTGGGTCGACACTTCCCACCTCCGTACCAACTGCTGAACCAGGACTACCTGTGGATGGACAAAAACACGGGGAATTTCTACACGACCGAGCGAAACATGGATCGGGAGTCGCTCTGCCCGGAGGACACAAAAGCCGAAGAATGCATTCTTCTGCACAATGCCATCGTGGGGCCCTCTAAGGACCTCATACAGTTCCCTGTGATCATCGAAGACATAAACGACAATAGACCTCATTTTGAAAACAATCAAATCCACCTGAATGTGTCTGAAGATGTTGCATTAGGGACCAGTTTGTTTCTAGATGTTCAGGCTCATGACAGAGATTCCGGTCGTAACGGCGAGCTGCACTACCGCCTGGAATCTACCGGCGACGTTTTCAGCTTAACGATGGACGAAGAGTATTTTATTACAGTCGTTGTTCGAGCGGCTCTGGACAGGGAGACGCGGGATGAGTATCGAATGGCACTCGTGGTCAGCGACGGCGGCTCGGAAGCATTAAGCGCTACAGCGACTCTAATAGTCGCCGTGATGGATGCTAACGACAACTGTCCCAGCTTTACCTCAGACAGCCCTCGCGGAGTTAATGTATCAAGAGACTCGTCGAGGAACGCAGTGGTCGCTCAGGTCGAAGCTACCGATCCAGATTCGGGCCCGAATGCCGCCATCGTTTACTCCTTTCAAAGTCCAATGTCAGAACCAGCGAAAAGACTCTTCAGCATCGACAGGCAAACTGGACAAATCAGACTGAAGGGAAACTTTGACGACTCCGATGGGGAGATTGTGTTAAAAGTGTTGGCCAGTGGTCCCCTGTGCCCCCCAGATGACACCCAAGTCGTCGTCCACGTGCTCCCTAAAGCGAAGAATGAGGAAGAGCCGAGGTTAAAAATCGGGTTCATCGCAGAGCATCGAGGCCAAACCCTAGTTATACCGGAAAACCAAGCCCCGACTGTCGTCGCCGTTTTGGAACTGGAGGGCGACGGCAGGTTGAAAGGCTCGTCACTTGCCATCCGAGGCCGTGTACCCTTCAGTCTGAGCCTGCAGAACGGCAAATATCTGCTTTCCACATCAAAGCCGCTCGACTTCGAGAGGGAACGCAAACATCATATCTCGGTGGTGGCAAAAGGATCCAACACCGAGTCTGCGCTCCATGTGATCAATGTGCTGGTGTCGGATGTCAATGATAATGTTCCGCGCTTCCTACAGTCTCACTACCAGCTGGAGGTGGAAGAAAACAACCAGCCGGCGACGGAGCTGATAAAAGTCTCCGCTTCGGATGCAGATAGCGGAAACAATGGCAGAGTTTCCTACAGACTGCAAGAAACGACCGTATTTAGTGTCGACCCGACCACCGGCGTCCTGACTGCGTCGACCTCGCTGGACCGGGAGCGGCAGGACTCGTACGAGCTCATCGTGTACGCCACGGATGGTGGGACCCCTAAACTGGAGTCGTCCGCCACAATATCCGTCCACGTTCTGGACCTAAATGACAACCCGCCGGTTTTTCTAAGCCAACATTTTATCTTCTTCATCTCGGAGAACGTACCCCAGTTTGCGCAGGTGGGGAAAGTCGGGGTGACGGATCCGGACGAAGGGTTGAACGGGGACATTGAGATTCATGTGGCTAACCAGAGTGGCCCGTTTGTTGTGGATAACCTCCAGAGGACGCTGCGCACCACAACGTCTTTAGACAGGGAAGCCAGCGACCACTATGAGCTCCATCTGCTGGCCAGAGATTACGGTCGCCCCATTTCTTTGACTTCTACTGCTAAGGTAACTATTTTTGTGGAGGACATCAATGATAACAGACCCAAAGTGGTGTTTCCGGACAGTAATTTCACCTGCCTGGCGGTCTCTCCAGCGACCCCCAAAGGCACCACGCTGACAAAGATACACGCCACCGATGAAGATTCAGGTCTTAATTCAGAGATCACATATACACTTTTAACTTACGATCCTGTTCAGAGAAGGAACCCATTCCACGTTGACCCAAAATCAGGGAATATCACTTTAGCCCAGCCGTTGTTGGTGAAGGACTTCGGGATGCACCACTTGTTGGTCATCGTCAGCGATCGGGGTAAACCGGCACCTCTTCACGCCACTGTGTGGGTCAATCTGTTGGTCAACGAGAGTGCAGGACCCTGCCAGCTGGACCGCGCACCCACATGGACCGGACCACCTGACCTGGTGTATCAAAAGCCGTCACGGTCCCAGATCTGCGAGGGCGTCACCGGCAGGACTGCGGAGCAGACTCTTAAAGTTGCCGTCGGCATGATGGTGGTTTCCATTTTCCTGCTGCTGTTGACCACAGTCGTTTATCTGAAGCACAGAAGAAACCAGAACAAGAGTTGTAACGTTGAGGAGAATAAGATTCCACTGAGGATCAAAGACAAATGTAACGGTGACTGAAGAGGCAGAAATAAAGTGCAGTTTCAGAACCACCGATAGGAAACGTGTAGCAACAAATCTGTGGAACGAATAATAAAACCTTCACATGAAAGTTGATCTTCTTACATGTACTAGTTTAATGTACTCTGTATTTTATAAAGTCAACTTATGTTTTTTGCTAGTTCTCGAAAGAAGCACCGGTTAGAAGCCATACAAGTGAGTGACGATTCCCTCAAAATATTCCTAAATCCAGACAGAACAACAGAATACAACAAACATCTTTTAAATACGTTTTTTCGATAACTCACACACAGGCAAACAGAACAGAACATACATATCTCCTTGGCAGAGGTAAATAAAACATTTATGGAGGATAATTAAAATCCTGTTTTTCTATTACATTCCCATGTATCAGTTGAACATTCCCTTGTGTCATATGCCTCAATGCTCCATGTCGTTTTTTTCCTTTTTCGATTCGTTATTTATAGAAAAACATACATTTGCATTATATGTCGACTCGTGATGTTTAACTATTGACATTTTATGCGTTTAAATACCTGCAATTTCTGAAAATGCATTCTATTATTAAAACTAAAAAGGTACACCTCATTCAAGATGGGTTTTTTGTAAAACTCTCAGCTTTTGTTTCGAACGGATTTAATAAAAACAATTGTATTAATCCCTCTTTTGTTAATAATTAAAATTATTCTTGTTTTATTAAATTTTTCATTCAAGGTAGTTTCAAAAGCTGTTAAGATTTGCAAAGAATGGAGGCGTTCAACATGGAAAATTGGCAGCATCTATAAACGCTCAAGATTATAATAACATTTATTTTAAAGTCAACAGCAGATAAATGTGCCCCCGAAGGGAAAAGTGTGGCTTGAAAGATGAAGACAACGGCATTTAGGGACACAATACGGGCCGGACCCTGCAGCAAGGAGAGGTAATGGCCTACTTAGTTGATTGCTCCTTTCTCAGATTTCCAACTTTGAATGAAAGGCAGTATTTGGAGCTTCAAAAGAAGGGCTTGATGTTTCTTTGGTCGAGAGGGCGATGAGAGTACCTGAATAGGCGTTCAGCGATGAAGAAGGGAGAGGCACGCCATTCTCTCGAGTCGCTTGCCTCACACCTGTCACCTGATACTCCACTCCTCACCCACGGTGCAGGATCACAGCCGTCGACAGGCCTACTGTACTTCATTTGGAGAAAAAAAACAACAAAAAAAAATTCACAAAAACTCAAGCATGTTATTTTTTCATGTCAGCATGAAGTGTTTCAATTCTTTAAAAGGAAATTGGCTCTTTTGGAGTCGCTCTGACATTGAAGCTGGTATCAAATGTTGCAGAGTGACGCGTCAAGAATCAAACATCAAAAATCTGTACAATCGTACAGTTTTAATGTCGACGCCGAACAGAGGAATCACCTGTTGTTGCCGAGTGTCAACATATGGGCCAGTAAATGAATGTACAACAGCCTGAATATAAGAGAGCAAAAGCCTGTGCAACAGCAGCCGAGTCTCTCTGGGGGTTTCTGAACCAGCAGCTCAAAAATAAATAATAAGCCTTAGAGCAAGTAGTTATGAAAATATGGAGGATTAAAAGACTCAGCAAGTAGAAAATTATAATCTTTTTTAAAGAGGCAACCAGTAACAGAAGGTGTTTATAATCCTCTTGAACAACTTGGTTATACATTTATTAAGCATTTTATAGCAATTTTTTATGCCATTAAGAATTAACTGAGCCGTTTGATAAACAATATTTATGTCAACTGCACTGTCAATGTTAATTGAGATAGCGACTACGTTAATAAATAAGCATCACCAATTCAAACAAATGTTAAAGTACAGTTGGAAAAAGATTTATGTATTTTCTAATATTTTCTTTCGTTTTAACATGTATATTTATATAAAGTATAATTCTAAATTATATCTAAAAGATTTACTTCAGATTATCAATATGGCTTTTAAAAATAATTAAATATCCACAATATTGTACGTATATTAAATTATACTTCTATAATTGTAGATTAAAAATACCTGTTGAATAATTTTAAAATGTGTTTTTTATTGTTTTAGGTAGATTGGAGGTCAAATCTTCCAACAATTAAAATATGAAATGTTCAACCATTAAATACAATATATATATATATTATTCATTAAGTGCATTGTTAACATCTGTCCAATATAGGAAATTAAAAGCTAAGGAAATATCTGCTGCTGCATGTTTAATTAATATGTGATTTTTAATGAACCAGTTTGATGATTTTTATAAGCAACACTTTACCAGACGCTGCAGCAGGTAAAAGCTGCCACCTACTGGACACTTACGGAGCCACATGGGAAATAAACCTATGGAAGAAGAAGACAT
Organism: Callionymus lyra; assembly: GCF_982586985.1. NCBI lineage: Eukaryota > Metazoa > Chordata > Actinopteri > Syngnathiformes > Callionymidae > Callionymus > Callionymus lyra. Next base: position 12,766,867 of record NC_141826.1, read on the forward strand.
TATGCGCCACCAGAGTCATAGAAAACATTCCAAAAAAATACAAAATAGACTCCATCATTTCATCACCATAAAGAAATGTATTAAACATATTTTGGTTTCCAAGAAAAAAAAAGCTTGATATTGGACACTTCTGATTATTCACCTTCTAGTGATCTTTGGAACCTGTAACTTGCTGGATTCCTAAAATAGTCTGGACTTAAATTATTCAACTGCCTCTGCAAGTCAGATATGAATCACTAAATGCAAGTCAATACACACAGAAATACACACACATTAGAATACTCATGCCAACAAACATGTATGAAATTATATGATGATCAAAAAAAAAGAACAATATCGATCTTGAACGACACGATTTGTGTTTTTATAAAAATTGTTGAAGTCCCTTTGAAGCTCCTTACAATAAACAAAAGAAGCTGAAATTCTGAAATATTGTGTATGGTTCCAATTTAATAAAAAGACATAATTGAATTGTCAAGTCAATTACTAACACTCATTTATATTGTGTTTTAGATAACATTTCTAACGTTATAAGTAACTATTGTCCCTCCCCATTAACACCTTTCTCTCCCGAGTCTGGTTCTGCTCGAGGGTTTCTGCCTGTTAAAAAGATGTTCTTCTAAAGGACTATCGCTCTTCTCTTCGCTCATATACTGTTATTTAAACTGTGGGTTTCATTCCAGGGAAGTCCCTTTCAGGTTAAAAAATATTTGTATAATGTTCATTTATATTGGGCTGAAACGATGCCATGATTGGAATGCTTTGCCTGGTCTACCTTCATGCAAGGCTTCTGAATAAATAGAATATGATTTAACTTTTAAGCTCACAAGAGCAATGTTTCCTACTTTTTTAGGATTTGGACGCCGTCGTCTCAATCCTGTTCTTCATTTGTTTTATACTTCAAATCTAAACCAGGGTTTGTCCAATCAAAAAGGGCTTCATTGGAAGAGTGGCCAAATGTTAAAAGTCACATCTCATACCAGAAGTTCAAAATACAAAACAAATATACCTTGATCACAGTACAACACAAAATTGAAACCTTGAAAACTTTTCAGTATTGAGAAATAGCATCAACAACAAGTGGCTTCGATTTTTAACTCTAAGAGCTTCTCATAAAAAAGCTTGTTCGGTTGTGATCTTTAAAAAAAAGTTTCATTTTAGAACATTGTGTATTTGTGTGTAATCGGGTTCAATACAGTTTATAACGAAGGCTGTGGGCCGCATGGAAACTTACCATCTAGATTTAACACACATTTCAAATAGTCACTTGATTTACTGATAATCTTTCATATTTAATTCATGTTTAATAATCCTTGCCTTGCATTAAAATCGATTCATTGCAACAACTCAAATTCACAGGCCTCAGGTCAGATAAAGCAACAGCCCAGCAAGTCGCTTGGGAACAGATTCTCTGTAGAAGACAACAAACTTTGGTGAATTTTAGGGACCCTCACGTGCGACGGCCATCTTAGAAGACAAGTGTTAAGAATCACTGACCAATCCTACATGCATTCTGGCATTCATGGAAGTTTGTCTCTGACTTTTGCATATTTCACTAACCGAGCAATCTTCTCTTAAACTCATCCATTGCTGTGTCTCAAATCGCATACTTCTCTTAGTATACTAGAAGTTAGTATGCATCAGGATAGTGTACGTACTAACTAGTGCGCAAATTCTCAACAGATAGTATGTCTCAAATCAAACACTGCTGCTACACACTAACAGGAAATGACGTGACAGCTTCTTCTTCTTTTTAACGATGGTTGCAACCAGCTGTTTGAACGCTATCGCCACCTGCTGGCAGCACGTTTTGAAACTTTGGAAAAAGAAATTAAGAAAAAAATATGAGAATCGAAATATTCGCAAGATATTTAAGCTGGTATCAGCACCGAAGACGTGTCATCCTTCTACTTCTGCGGAAAATGCACCTGTAAGTAAGTAACTTATGTAACTTCCGTTTAAAACGTCACTAAGATGGCGGCCGTTTAGGGTGGTTAGTGTCCATCGAACCATACTCAGTTTTGTGGGCGTTTTAGTACGCCAATTAAGTGTGCATGGCGCACTAAATTTCTCATACTAAGAATTGAGACGCACTTACACACTAAAATACTAACTTTGATTACGCTAGTATGCGATTTGAGACACAGCACATGTGTCTGTCCTTCATTGTCCACCCCGACGTACAAGACTGGGGAGGGGGTCGGTTCACCGGAACAGAAAACCCCCCACAACTCTTTAGAAATTGTTTTTTTCAAGTGGATCCCTTTTCACTTCTTGTCAAATATTTTTATTCTTTATATTCTTGTGCTAATGCTTGTTCAAAGTCCAAACGTTTATTCCCATGTCTTCAAAGTTCAATTGAGTTTTAACAAAATAACTGGCCCGGACCTCAAGTTTGACCAAATTATTAATTATAATATTTTTTTTATAATGGTTTGACAACATTTAGTGTTACTTGTATAAGAACAATGAAAACTTTTGTCCCTGAAATGTTATTTACTAGAGTTAATATTGACTTTTAGTAAGAACAACGTTCAGCCAATTCAGACTAAATATTGTTGAGATCTAGTTATAAAAAAATAATAAAATAACACAAATAAATTCCGTTTGAGGCTTTTTTTTTTTTTAGATCTCGGTCGTTGCTGGCTCAAGAGAGGAGAACATTATTCCCGAGGTGAACAAACACATTTTAAAACAAACAGTCGTGCTGTGCCACGATCCGTGACGTCTCAGAAGAATCTCGCTCTCTTCATTATCCTCCGCCTAGAAGTCCATTGAAAGCGTCATTGTTTTCCTCGAAGATCTCTTGTGAGCCGCGGATTCTGTTCTTTGTTTGGGGGCCTCGAGAAAAGTGCGAGGAGCCTTTTCCATCCGCGTCATCTCGTCATCGCAGCGTCTGGCAGAAACAACTCCGCTTCCCTCCAGACATGGGTAAGAAACTCCGTCATGTAATCTGATTTTTTTTGTTGTTGTTGTTGGTATTTAATGCGAGTGGATTATGAGAAGTTTTGAAGTGTTTTGTGGGAGCAGAGGTCGCCACTCACCGGCTGATGCTTCTGCGGATATCATGAGATTTATTTCACGCTCCAGAAGCCACTGCAGCACTTGTCGCTTTTGGTTTCTCTCGCCATCGTTCTCACTTTTGGAAATAAAAGTGGCCTTGGTTTGCATTTTGTATATAAAAAATAAAATAAATGGTCCCCAACTTTTCTTTTTTTTTTCTTTCTCACCAGTCGCGGCAACTGGTTCGTTACGCGAGAGTGACGTCACGATTAGAAGCAGGTGCGACTGTAGTTTCTAAAGGAGAAAAAATATATATATTTTTAACACATTAAATAATCGCTACGAAATGTTTTAATATAACTTTGATTAGGAATAGTTTGACTGAATCAAGTATTATTCAGTTAGTAACGGAAATAAAATTTTAAAAAAAGTAGAGGACACGATATTATAGTATCAAGAAGTGAATATAAATACATTTATACGACACTTGTCTACTATATATGGAATCTCTACTACACAAAGATATACTTAATAAAGGAATATAAGGTGAAATAAAAATGTTAATTTTACATTATTATTATTAACATTATTGTGGTCCGAACTTTAAATAAACCATTGAAACCACAAATAATTTCACCAAGTACCGCTGATAGTTTTGTACAAATTCTAAGTCTGTTTAAGAAAGGAATGGAATGTTTTATTTCTCATCACATCAAGCTTATATGGGAAAATATGCTTAATATGAGAAAATTACCGTTCTAAGTTTTTTTGAGAGCACATTTTAATTTAGATATAAGTTGAAATATTAGCTGTTGGTCGTTCACCTTTTCAGGGTTTATAACTAACTAACTAACTAACTAACTAACTAACTAACTAACTAACTAACTAACTAACTAACTAACTAACTAACTATATATATATATATATATATATATATATATATATATAGTTAAAGTGATCAAACAAATGGCTTCACATGTTATATACTGTCTATAGTTACTGTCTTATAAAAAAGTACAGAATAAGATTATATAACGACATAAACAGGGTCTTGTACTAAGAGATATTTCTGCATGATTTGTATATTTTCACTCTGACTGATAAATTCGGGTTGAAAGGCTCCATGTGGCCCCAAGGGACATTATCCTGCACTCTAACTTCCTCCCTCTAAGAACAAGTGTACACACCATAACCTCACCCTTATTTTAATACCATTATTCTAGTACAGTTTCTTGAGCGTCTTGAGCATCCCATAAACTGCTGGCCTGCCACACAAGACAAACACAAATCTCAGTCATATCCCAACTGTAGGACACAGAGGGTTTAAGGTAGATAAAAGATGTTTGAATGAAAAAGGAGGCTCCTAAACCAGAACACTTAAACAGTATGGCTGTTTCTTGAGTAAAGAGTCCAGAAAATGACATTGTTTAGACTTTTATTTTAAATGCAATTTAAACACAGTAACAGAAGTTACTTTTGTGTTGTTATCGTTGCCTTAAAAACAGGCTAATATTACATTACATAAATAGGCGGGAAATTGCGCTAGCTCTGAACCAAATGAAAGTGTTTTGACCAACTGCTATAATAACGCCCATAGATTTTAAATAGTGTTATATTCTTGTTATTATCATATTTGCACTGTTCCCATCTTTTTGTAAACTACTTTATATTGCATTCAGTCTTAAACTACCGCAAAGTTGGACGAGCGATATTTATATATCCATCAATTTTGTTTCTTAAATTCATATCCATATATTTTCTGTGTTGTTTTCACGTTTTTTTTCTCACTTGGATCTTCAATAAAAATGTGCATTCTCTCTCTCTAAAAAAAAAAAGGATATTTCCTATATGAGCTAAAACACTCACAAGATAAACCAGTCTCAGACTTTCCCTCTTGTACAAAACAAATACTTAGTCAAAAAAGTTGATAGTTTAAATGGTTTATTTACAGTTTGAACAAGGGTAATGTTGTGAAATAGTAAATGAAATGTATTAAATCAGTGTAATCATTTGTATTTGGTGTATTCTGTGACTGAAGAAGTTATCAACGATATATATATATATATATATATATATATATATATAAAAATTAGGATTTTTCTCAATATTTCCTGTATATGTATTGTCTCCTTTTTTTTACAATAACAATAAACACTGTAGAATCTTGAACAAAAGTTAAACAAACAGCATCGCTGGCTGTTAATTCATGACAATAATTCCATCAGTCGGGTACTTTCACCATCTGTGTCTACTGTACTGGCACAAACACAGTCTGTCTGCCGCCACTGTGCAGATCTGTGTGTCCTAACACATCCAGTGAGTTCACACTGTCACATTGTGCGCTCGTCCATCCCCACCACTGTCACTGTCTCGTCCCACTGTCTCGGCTCAGAAGGCAAGTCTATGAGTGTGCGCACGGGTCGTGGCAAAGAGGTGCCTCTGGCCTTTGTCCGGGCTGACATTGGCGGCTCTTGTACCCCCATGATGCAGCGGGACAAAGACCGTTGTCTCTGCAAGTCACAATAGCACCGACCTCGCTCGCCCTCCTTCCACATCTTTACGCTGCTCCCTCATTTCTTTCTCACACCCTTCCCGCGGAGCTCTGTGAGACTGGAGTCAGGGGTCATGGCGGGCGACACCTCCTTATGGTCGTGACCTTTGGCTTCTATTCAGCCACGACTCACAGCAAGAAATTGTTTAATTCATCTGATAAAAATCTCCCGTTTTCCATCGCTCATATTTAATCGAGTCACAGCTAATATTATTCATTCATTTTCAATTCCATATTTAGCAAGAAAATTCTTCTGGCTCGAGAAAGACTGTCCAAAAGGAACTTTGTCTCCCTGAATATGCGCCATTAAATATTTATATATTTTGATTATTTTATCAAGAAGAACATCATGTTGTGGTCTTGTATGAATAGTTGACTTCTCTGGGAGATCACAATCATTTGCAAGGAATGTAATTGAAAAAACATTTAGAGAGTTGAATAATGCAGTGTATTGTGGGTAATATGAGTGACCACCAACAGCTAAGGTCACAAAAAAACAAGTTGAAAGTTCAGATTTCTTAGTCTGACTGGGAGAAATTTGTATTTCTGTAGACTTGGCAATCAAGTCAAGAGCTAGTTATTTAGCATCTACTACACTTATTAAAGTAAACACTCGAGTGAAAGAGTATCTCATAACGGTAATAAATAAGTGCTTTTATCGTTGGAAGTGTTTGTCCGTATTTTCATTGAACGAACAAACATGTTACAAGACTGTTTTAACAAGTGTTAGCTGTGTTGCTAACTAGCATAGCATCAGATATTTTAGCAAAAACACTATAGTAATTACAAGTGACGAAGTATTCTTCCCTGAATTATTGGTTAACAGTTCATAGGTGAATCTTCCAGACGCATCCGAAATAACTCAAATAAACTTTTAACCGCGAAGCCTACCATGTAGTTTGAATACTGTATGAACTGGTTTACCCCCCCCACAAAAAATCAACGTCTCTGAAAATGAGAAATAATGTCGAAAAACCAAAGTGGCGGACCATGTGGACCCCAAAAAATGTTGCCCAAACGTTGATAATGTTGTTTTCTGAAGTCTAAAAAAAAACCCAGGAAAATAAAAACAATTTTCATTACGAAAAGTTAAAATTGTGTCCAAAAACCAACTTCTCTGAAAATGAGAAATGTCAAAGAAAACAAATTTCAATATCTGGCGAACCATGTGAACCCAAATAAATGTTGCCCAAATGTTGAAAATGTTGTTTTCTGAAGCCTCAAAAATGGAAATAGAAAATGTATCTTATTTTTTTTTTTTTTTTTTTTAAAGCAGCTCTGGGTAGTTTGTGTACCTAAATATTTTTGTACACAAATACTTTCATAAAACTTTTGATGACACATCAACTTAAAACTAGTTGAATGACTCATATACCGTGATTTGAGGTGTTTTGTGCGATTCACGAATTACGATACAAAAAAAAAGTTATGTTCTTTACAAAGCCGTCATAAGGTATATCATATTTCATTATCCACAATCTGATTCATTACCTCATTGATATCCATCCTTCATTCAGCCAATGGAAGTCTGGAAACATAAATTTCGTCCAACTGCTGCCAATCGGGACATGGCAAACTTTTGCGACGTTTAGCAAGTGCTCGTGGGAAATGTGGTCTCCCGTCGCTTGACTTCAAATCGCAAAGAATCGCTTTGAGTCTTATTTTTTTAGTCAAGTTTTATCATTTTGATTGAAGTCACTTTTTTAATTGAATAATGAAGAAACAAATCTACCTTCCTAATAATCAATAGAACAAAGATTAAATAATTATTCTGGCTTAAACGACTGATGTTCTCCTTCATATCAAAAACATTGATGAATTCTCTGACCGACAGGTTGCCACGACTGCTGCAAGCGTTGTCTGGGTCGAGTCCCGTACTGCTCCCTCATCGCCACCTTGCTCTGCTTCACCGGCATCGCCCTGTTCTGCGGTTGTGGACACCAGGCCCTGACCGAGACGGAGAGGCTCATCGAGCTGTATTTCGCGCGTAACCTGCAGGACTACACCCACCTGGCTTACATGTGAGTTATCGGTTTAGTTAAATGCTATGGTTCCATCCGGGTGTAATAACCGAATGTCATTTTTCCATCCAGCATACTATACTTCCAGTATTTCATCTACGGCTTGGCGTCGTTTTTCTTCCTCTACTGCATCATGCTGCTGGCTGAGGGGTTCTACACCTCCAGTGCCGTCAAACAGACCTTCGGAGAGTTCAGGAGCACCATGTGTGGCCGTTGTCTCAGCTCCGCGGTAAATATGCCAGACAAAGATCTACATTTCAGGCATTAAAGGGGATAGGAATCACCACACTGAGGAGCATAATTTCAAACAACAGCACGTAGATGAAGTGGCTGTAATTGCTTAAGGACTCGCTGCACATAAAACCCCACTTAAGATTCCTAAAGTGTGATGGCTTACTGTTATGATGCTGATTCTCGCGCGTCCCTCTCGGCACAGTTTATCGTCATGACATACGTGCTGGCGACGCTGTGGCTGCTGATGTTCGCCCTGTCCGCGCTGCCCGTCTACTTTTTCTACAACATGGACGCCACGTGTCACACCATCGACATTCTGACGGAGACGCCGGCGAGCATCAACCAGCTGTGTGTGGACGCCAGACAATACGGTGATACGTCTCTCTGTTTGTTTTACATCTGATAAAAGTATGGTCTACGTATGTCCAAACCTGGGAAAGTGCTACCTGGTCATTTTGTGTGGCCTGCCAAATGAATGGCTCAAAATCAAAGTTAACTTAACATTGTGACCTTTAACCCTCGTGTTGACAACACAAGGGATACCACAAACGTGTGTGTTTACGGCCTTTGGGTCACCGTGACCCGGAGACAACACAAGTGATAAAGTCAAAACTCAATTTGATGTTGGAGGAAAATAATTAGTAGGGAGTTTTTTGGAAAAGGAAGAATAAAATGGGAATGACTAAGATAGATGGAGACTCAAAGAACCAAAAGACAGTATTGAGTCAGACTCCAGTTTTGGAAGTATATTATATATATATTATATATATATTTTCTCTTTGGGATTGACTTGTACATTCCTGGCATAATTAAACTTAATTTACATCTTAACCTTTACTCAATAGTATAATATCAAATTTTGGCAATAATATACCAAATGTAATTTTTTTTATTGAATTTAAAAAACTATGAATTTAAAAATATTGAATTTTTTGATAATATTATGTCAATAAATGTTCGTCATCCATTTATAACATTATAATTTTTGTTTTTCATTCCATCATTAATAAAAAACAAAAACCTTTCAATATAGAAATTATTCAATGAAATGATTCAATATAAATATATTCAACCTTAAAATTGAATATTATAATAACACTTATTATTATTATTATTATTTGCAATTTGTCCGTGCTATTAAAGTGTCCTATCATACTAACCCAAATAGTATTTAAAATCTAATTTAGACTGGAAAATTGACTATTCCCCCCAAAAATGTGCAAAATTCTATTTGGAAAAATGAATTATCTGGAAACGCCCTGAATTAAAATCCAATATCACAATGAATTATCTTATCCTTTCATGCTGATTTTTTTTAATACATTTCCTAGTTGACATATTTTCACCATATTTTCATTCCACCCTTCCTCGCCCTCAACTTCTAATAGCCACGAGTGCCCAAAACAACACCCGGCAGACAACACAAATAACGACCAGTCAGGGGACACGTTGACCGCCACTGTTTATTTAGACCACTAAAGCTGATGCAGGCAGACACCCGCTCCCGCTTGCATATAAACTCGCCGTCCAAACCCCTTCATGCACACAATAATATCCCAAAATAATTCTGACGGAACATGATGCAGGCAGAAGTCGGATATTTTTTGATACAAATTTTATTTTTCCAAGAAAAAAATGTAATAAAAACCCATGTAAAGCTTAGATTAGTAAGTAAGTAATTTTTATTTGTATAGCGCTTTTCCAGACCAGGGTCACAAAGCGCTAAAAAAATCAAAACAATATTCAATAAAGTATATACTTTAATGGTCAAGATAAAACTGATAACACAATAAGAGTTCCAGAAAATCAAGGAAAAGCCTGCACAAATAAAAATGTCTTAAGATGTTTCTTAAAGGAGTCAGTAGATCCATCAAGCGCAAAGAGAGAGGAAGATCGTTCCAAAGCTTAGGAGCAACAGCCTGGAAGGATTTCTCTCCTCTGGTCCTGAAGTGTGTTCAGGAACCATCAGTAGATTCTGATCCACAGACCTCAGAGCCCGAGCTGGGGTGTAAGGTTGGATCAGATCACTGATGTAAGGAGGAGTCTGACCATGAATAGATCCAGAATTTTAAAGTTGATCCTGAAAGAAACTGGAAGCCAGTGAAGAGTTTTAAGGATCGGAGAAATGTGAGTTCTTCTACTAGAGCGGGTTATAATTATTGCTGCAGAGTTTTGAATCAACTGCAGGCGAGACAGTCCTTCTTGTTAAGACATGAAAATAAACTGTTGCAATAGTCCAGGAAAGATAAAGATCGATAAGAAATATAAGGGAGAATGCATGTGGGTAAAAGAAGAAGAGGTTCGTGGAGGGGATGGAAAAGATGGCCGACGTTTTGAGCAAAATGTACTCTTCTGACCTTTACGCTTTTTTTGAACCAGGTCTACTTCCATGGAATGCAGTACCCGGGAAAGCCTGCGGTATAACATTGTCTACCATCTGCAAGACCAGAGAGGTAACTCCCAGCTACATCAGAAAAATTACTTCATCTAAAGCAAAATCCTTTCCTCTCCACGCAGTATCAAATGACCTACGACCTCTACATCGCAGCTTTTGTGGGAGCTGGCGTAACTCTCTTGGCTCTGGTGAGTGATCATCCGTCGGCTTGGGGGGGGGGGGCACCACGATTGGCTGCACGGGCACGCCCGGGGAGTAACAATAGTCGCTCGTGTGACACGGCGAGTGTAGGTGGCGAGGCATCTCTGGGCCTCTGAGACTGATGACTTTTGTTCCGTCGCCCTCGGTTCCCCGCGCTCAGCTGACACAAACATTACGATGCTGTAATTTCTGGGGCCATGAGAAAAATGCCGCGATTACACAAACGTGTAATGTGTGTGTGTGTGTGTGTGTGTGTGTGTGTGTGTGTGTGTGTGTGTGTGTGTGTGTGTGTGTGTGTGTGTGTGTGTGTGTGTGTGTGTGTGTGTGTGTGTGTGTGTGTGTGTGTGTGTGTGTGTGTGTGTGTGTGTGTGTGTGTGTGTGTGTGTGTGTGTGTGTTTCGAAAGACTTCCCAGAAGAAGAAACTGGAATTCCCGTCGTTGTATTCTTTATTTATATCATTTTGAAAAGCCCCGTGCTGTGTCTCAAATCGCATACTAGCGTACTCAAAGTTAGTATTTTTAGTGCGTCTCAATTCTTAGTATGCGAAATTTAGTGCGCCATGCACACTAAATTGGCGTACTAACACACCCACAGAACTAAGCATGGTTCGATGGACACTAACCACCCGGTTAGTGTGTAGCAGCAGTGTTCGATTTGAGACATACTATCTGTGGAGAATTTGCGTACTAGTTAGTACGTACACTAAACTGATGCATACTAACTTCTAGTATACTAAGAGTAGTATGCAATTTGAGAATCAGCACCGGAATGTTACTTAAACCGGGTTTTCGTGATCAAGTCAAAACCTTCCTTCTATGAACATGAGGCGTACCTTGAAAACAGGATTTTAAAGCTTGCGAAAAAAGCATCGATTTTTAGCTGAAGAGAAAAATCTTTGTGTGCGGTTAATTGCTTGAGATTTGAATGAATTGCATCAGACTGCATCATCCCCCCCCCAACAAGCTTGTTCTCATCACTGGGAAAAAAAAAAAAAACGTCTTTTTTGGCACAATACAGCACAATTGGCAGAAAATCAAACGCCCCAAAAGTCCAAAGAGGTCAAACGGTAGCTCGGCAACAGAACGGAGTGACAGAATGTGCAATCGGAAAATTTGACGCCCACGGTGCTGCATGTCATCTAGTTCGTACTCTAATGTGAAAGACGATCCACGGGAGACGGCGTTAATGATTTAACTGGATTTGACTCGTGTTTAGCCAAATAATTCCTAAAAGGCTGCGCGACAGACATGACCTGCTGTCTTTCTAGCAAATTACTGGAATAGAAAGTGGGGGGGGGGGGGAAGTCATGTGGTTAATGAATCATGAAGGACAAGACGGTAAAAATATTTTTAGGAAGTTAACAGTTGATCAAATATATTCGTGGCAAAATCGTACACTGGGTCGGAAATTACCCTCTTCTGTCTTTTGTTTTTCTGTCCATCCATCAATTGTCCTCGTGTCTGTATGTCCATGTTTCTATCTAGCTCTCCGCTAGTCATTTTGCCTGTTAATCTCTTCCTATTTTATCCATTTCTTTTTTTTGCATTTTTGGTCCATCCATCAGATTTTAAATTCTAATCATTCGTCCTTCTCTCCGTCTCTACATTTCCATTTTATATTCTCCTATTCACCTCATCCCTCAGTTCATCAATATCTTTTCATCCATTTATTATCTTGTCCATCCTTACGTTTGATTTCCCAATTTAAATTTACTCGACTTTTTTTACGACTCTTCTCCTCCCATAAGCCCACCTGTCCTTCCATCTGACCATTTTTCCTTTACATACATCCATTTGTCCACCAATTCGCCCACTTGTCCCTCCATACGATGGTTTTTCCGTCCAAATGACTAAATCCATCTGTGGACCCGTTTGTCCGTCCATACTCCCCTTTGTCATTCCTTGAATTTTTTTTTCTGTCCATTCCAACTTGTCCTTCCATATGACCTTCATCCATCCATGCGCACACTAGTTCTCTATCAATCTATCAATGCGCCTGTTGTCCTATTTAAAAAATGTTTGTCTGTCCATTCGATCTATTGTACATGAGACTGCATGTCCAGCCAAAGGCCGGGTTGTCCATTCATACGACCGTTTGTACGTTCAAATGACTGTCCATTGGCATGTCTGTCTGTCCAAATGACCGTTTGTCCGTCCACTTTTCCTACCATATGACTAATTGTCCGTCTATACGACTTTCTGTCCCACCATGCATCAGTATGTGCATCCATACACCCGCTTGTCCGCCAACAGTTTCTCATTCCTTTCGCTGCCGGCCTCAAATATGTGAAACCCAATATGGAAACTTTGATTCAATTTGAAAGCAATAGACAAAATGCTTTTGAATTGTCTAAACATCCAGAGGAATCTCTTCTCATTTATGTTTCTGTTGTCTTCCTTCCAGCTGACCTACACGGTGTCGACCACCTATAACTTTGCAGCACTGCGGTATCTGGGGAGAAAGGGCCTGGGTGCACGGTGTTAAGATCCTCCTCGCTCTGCTATCAACTGGGACCACAATTATTCTCTTCACTATCAGACACTGTTGGGGTTGTTTTGGGTTTTTTTCTCCAAATCTTCATGTTCTTCTGCTGTACTTGTCTTTCTTGTTTTACCCAATTTACAAATCTAACACGCTACTAATAAGTCATAACCCATGTGTGGCCACAGACTAGGATAGTTTAGAACTTTCCCCCCACATCTGGTTGCCACAGTGACAAACTCACAGTTGTTCATTGACCTTAGGACTTTTCTCACGGGCAGCAGAAAAGCCCGAACAATACCCACTAGGCCACTTTTCCAAACTGACCAATCAGGGCCAGCTGCTCCAGAAGTCACAGCTCATTGAAGGGGGGGGGACAAAAGGAGAGAAACTTCTGTCCATCGTCACCCTTGCCGCATAATGGTGACACCAATCTGGAGAACCTTTTTTTTTATAAAAACATTTGCATAGATAACATTCCTACAAAGATTGGATCTAGAACGGTCTGAAGTAATGGGTCACAAAATTAATTTTTTGTTGTAGTTATTATATAACACATTGAACTGACGATGTCAACTTATGAACTACCTGTTAATAATTAACAAAATATTCTCCGAGTTCATTGAGCTTTTAAAGTATTCTTTCTTAAACAACACAGGCTTTCGATTATTTTTGTGTGAAAACGGTATGATTGTTGTACAGTTGTCGCTTTTTTACAAACCAATTTAGTTTTTGGTTTGTTTTGTGTTACATTTTAAGTAGAATAAGTACTACATATCCTAGTGGTGCATTCATGCGCTACTTGGATTTTGCCTTTTTTTATTTTTATTTGGACAAAAGTTTAATTTGATGAAAGTAAATGGTTAAAACAATGCAAGCTAAAACAGGGGTGTCGAAGTAAATTACAAACAGGGCCAACATCTTTTTTGCAGAATAAGTTGCAGGCCAAAAAAATGTATACGCATTTTGCAGGAAGTCTGAATTTGATATTGCGTTTTTAAAAGATTTGAGGTTCAAAATATCTTAATTATCCGTTTGTCCTCCTTCATTCAACAGATTTCTTCATTTTTACTTCTTCACATCCATAATATGTCTCTTATCTTATCTTGAATACTAAAAAAAATCTTTATAGGTCAACATGAACATTAATCTATGTTGATTTTGAGCCAAGGCTAAGAGTTTTGAAACAGTTTAAAAAGGGGGATCTTACCTGAATTGTAGTCACTCAATGCTTTTTTTCAAGGCACCTAGACGAAGAAATAAGCTGTTATAACATCTGATATTGGTCAGTTGTGTGTATGTTTCTTACCTTGTCATTGTGTTTAGTTATTTTTGGAGAGCAAAGTTAGCTGCGCAACTTGATCCTCGCCTTCTCTGTTCAAATTGGGGATACTTGTTTGACAAGGAGACATGTCCCCGCTGGGTTGAAGTCAAAATGAGTCGGTTCAATATCCTGGTGAGACTGAAATTGCGTTAAATTGATTTTCAATAAAAGCAAGTAACACTTCCTGATTCATCCAAGTCAAACATCTGGAATGTTCAACCTCAATTAGAATTTGAAGGCGTGAAAACAACCTTAGGGAGGCAAAATCTTAACATTTTCATCAAGATAAAAATGACTGATAATTGTGCCCTTTTCCTGTGACCTGCCCCAGGAACCCATCTGTGCAATAATCATGCTGTTAAGATATCATCTTTGGATGTATAACACCTGTCAGGTTGATTAATTATCTCCACAAAGTTTTTTTTATGCTCACCCAAGCATATTGGAACATTTTGCGGCAAACCTCGGAGGAAATTACACACCTTAATACTCAACAATTTATATGGAAAAAAAAATGTTTGTACGTTGTTTTTTTTAAAAGCTTTAAATGGCATCTGGCTGTTTGGAGATTCTCTGGGTTCAATTTGATAATAAAAATCAATATTCTGGATTCGTTGCAGTGGCTGGAGCATTTCTTTAGCGTGCACAAGTGGGATCAGGTGTGTTTTGTGCGATGTTTTTTTTTTGTGTAGCTTTTCTTTTGTCTGCAGGTGCACTGCGCCCTTGTGCTGGCTGTGAGCCTGGCCTACCACAGCTGGGCCGAGGACGACAGAAGCTACGAGCAACAGTGTCGTCCACAGAGCGATGGAGGAGGAACCCTGCGCTCGCCGTACTCGCCCGACATCTGGGACACCCCTTGAGCTGCGAATTCTTCAGAGAGCCTGGCTGTTACAGCTCAATATTTTTTTGAGTGTTTAATTTAAACCAGCATTATTTAGCTGAGGGCAGGCAAATAAATTCTTTATTCTTGAATATATTTTTTTAATATAACCCGCTTAAAAAAAACCAAGAAAAAAAACGGTACCATTAATATTTTCCTACAAATTAAAACCAAAAAAAGGTTACTGACATTTAAACTCCATAAAAGACCGACATCAGCACATAAAGAAATTCAAAAACACCATTTTTATTTTGGTATGTGGCATATTTATTTGTAGCCAAGCGTTGGACAGTGATGACTGCTGTGCCAGCATAAAAAAGGCACAACTATTCACCTGTAGTGCAAAAAGAGAGCAGAGTTTGACAATGCATCAGCAAAAAAATAAGGAATTTGACTCACTAACTTATGAACAGAAATAAACAGTGTTGCTTGTACATCATTAGCAAATAAATGCCCTTGTTTTAAAATCAGCATGAGATGAAACAGCCCAGACTTTAGCGAGTACATCCATGAGTATTACAGGATTGTTGCGATATACATATAGAGCACAGTTTGGTACCTACTAAGCAATGAAAGCCAGGTAAACAGTACATCAGGTTTTACTTTTAATCAGCCTCAGATTTAACCCTTATGTGGCTTTAAGATGAGTGTATTAAACAAACCGGCTTTAACTTTATTATTATCCTGATTCTGGAATGAATAGGAGTTGATAATTAAACTTGTCTTTTGTCTTTGTGCATAGAATAGTTCTGGGAAGTTGGCTGCAACCATCAGCTATAACCACTAAACTCTGTGTGTATCATATACAACTGGATAATTATTGTATATCCAAGTATTCTTCTGCCATAGAGTTTTCACTGATATGGGTATAACTCAATGATTAGACTACAAAATAGTCTCCTTAAATTTGAAAGAATAACTTATTCGTACCAGAATGCCACACAAGGGTTAAATTAAAGTACAAACAAATAAGATTCAACCGTAGCTCTCACTTGAGATCCGTGCGAATGTTGGCTTGATCCTTGTTTTATGTATGCACTCTTTTCAACACCGCCTGCCTATACTTCAATGGAAGTTTTAAAACATTAAAAAGCAATTATACAAAGTGCATTCATAATTAATGAACCTACATTAACAAAGAACAATGTCGGCTCAACGTCACAGTGAAGTATTCATGTCACATGTGTGAACGCAACTTTAGACCCAAACGGAAAAAAAAAAAAATGCCCTGATCTCAGCCTGAGATGATAAGAGGATAAACAAAAATATCGACACAACCTGAAGCAAAAGAATCAAAACATTTAATAAACACCATAAATAGTACCCAGGTAGCAGTAGAATACTGAAATATATGAAACAGCCTGAACAATTGAACGGAGTAGTGAGATAAATAAAGGAGAAAACGGTATAAAATAATAGTCCAGAAACTATCTCTTAATGCTCTCAATGTTAGCACTGCGGCACAGTAGCAGTCGCTTCATCCGTGTGCTCATTTCACATTCAGCCGAGACCTCCATCGACCAGACTGGCAGCACCAGACATCTGTCAAACACTATCAGTGAAGCTCACGCAGCCCTTTTTTTTCCCCCAAGGTTAAACAATACTAAACCGGACCGGAATGTTAAAAACTTTCCCTCGCAATCAAACAAAAAGTAGACGGAAAAACTGTAAACATGCCATAATCACCACAATTACGGGTAATGGTCATAATTATGAGGCATCGGGAAAACAGTCTAATCAGTCCCTGATCCAACACTGGAAGCTTATTTGAATATCAGACGAATGGATAGTTACGTTTCTGTTACGACGAACCGAACTTCTCTTTTCGCGATAACAGATTGAAGAAAAACCCTTTGGTAATGCCCCGACCAACACCACCTGTAACAAATGTTTGCATTGTAATGCTGTACGAAAACTCATTGCTATGACAGAAAATTAATAGATTCCCTTAAATAAAAAAAAAACAGCGATTATCCTTTAACCATTATCTTGAATTGCATTTTAACAGTTGGAACACAACAAAAAAACAGGGTAAATATGTCAATTTTTACATATTGTGCGTTCTAGAGATCTAGAGAGAAGAAATTGCCAAACATTTTGACAGCCCGCAGCAGGACTCCTCCACAGAATGTCATTGGAACCGTAAATATTATGAGACAGTGTTAAATCAAACATTGAGATCTGTGATGTAAACATCTCATCTTATTGACGACTCCCATGTAAACAAGCTGAACTTAATCCGTACCTTAAATAATCATTCAAAGCACTTTTTTTTTGTATCATCTTGATCAATCAAACGTACTATTTCTGAGACAGTACCTTGGTCACATTTACTAAAACATTATTATTATTGGACTTGGAAATATTAATGGGTTTGATCTCAAATGGCTGCAAATAAAAATCTTACGCGTGACCACTTAGCAGCAAAATGCACGGGATGCTTTGCGGTTGCCGTGGAGATCAATCGTACCGCTAAGTAGTGAGTGGTCTACATGGTCCTCGGCAGCAAGGACCTCCCTGACAGCAGCTTCAAACGCAGCCGTGACATTAGTGTCATCTTTGGCGCTGGTTTCAAAGTAAGGACAGCAGCCGTTCTCCTCGCACCAGGCTCTCGCTTCCCCCTCCCCGACTTCCCTCTGCTCCATGTCCACTTTATTCCCAAGTACCACGAAAGGGAACCTCTCCGGGTCCTTCACATCAGAGTAGTACATGAACTCTTTCTTCCAACCGCAGAGGTTCTGGAAGCTCTGCAGCTCGTTCACGGCGAACGTGAGCAGGCAACAGTCGGCGCCTCTGTAGAAAGGCGTGCGCAGCGACTTGAATCGCTCCTGGCCTGCCGTGTCCCAGATCTGGAGCGTCACGAGGCGCCCGTCCACCTCCAGGTCCCGGTTGAGGAACTCCACGCCGATGGTGTGGAAGGACTGCGAGTCGAAGCGGTCTGTGACGTAGCGGTTCATCAGGGAGGACTTTCCCACCCCGCCGTCCCCTAGCAGGATCACCTTAAGTAAAAGGCTCTTCCCGCTCATGATTCCGCCCACCACGGACCTCCACAACAACTTGTGGAACAGGGTCTACTTGACCTGGAGAGAAAAAAGGTAAAACATTGTATTGGATATTTATAAATAAGTATTGATGTTTTGAAGAGGTATATAAAGTGAATATCCTGCCGGTTAACAGCAGAGTTTCCACAGCTTAAAGGGACATTTCACCAAAAATAAAAAGAAGAAAAGTATTGAGTAGTTTACATGTCTTTTTGGAGTTAAACAGGGATACATATTTTTATATACAACAGTTGCAAATGGTGCTTACTTTTCTTCCACTAAAAACCAGCTTGAACTATAAATTTAGGTATAATATAATATATTTTTTATAGAAGAGGGACATTAAAGACGAGAAGGTATTAGGAGGTTTTTAAGTGCGTCTTTATGGTCAAAAAAGTGAACCCTGTTTGGGACTGTTATATTGATATATTGACACCTTCCTTTAACCTTAAAAACACAAGAATTACTCGTAAAATTCTGTCAACCATTAGTCAACATGATATAAATAAATCCATTTAATAAAAGTCAAATTAAAGACGTTTTTTAAATACCAATACAATTTACGTGCCTTGTACCAATTTCAGCCATGAAGAAAATGTTGGTTTGACATATAATTTAATTTGACATGTTGCCCAAAGAAACTGCTTCACCATTTTCTTAGTTCCAATATTATGATTGTGACACTGAAATCTGTTTTTAAAAAAAGTTTTTAGATTTAAAACTAACTTACTTGCCACGTGTTCACATATTTACATTTGATTTCAGACATTTTTAATGCCCATTTGGGGCTTATATATTTTAGACGTCTGAATTGAAATTATGCCTTTTTAACACTTGTAAAGGATTCACAGAAACACTCTCAAAACATTGACATTCACTGATAATAGTTGAAAAACACGTGGCATATGTCAGTGACCGGGGATGGGGTCATCTCTGTGCAAAGGGGAAATATTATCTGCTGTAAATGATAAATGGAGTCAACCTACAAACTTTTGTTAGTAAGTAAGTAAGTAAGTATGTATGTATATATGTATGTAAGTAAGTAAGTAAGTAATTTGTATTTATATGGCGCTTTTCCAGACCAGGGTAAGTAAGTGGTTATTTCTAAAGCGTCTTTCTAGACCAGGGTCACAAAGCGCTTTAACAATCAAAAACAATACACAGTTAAAATAATTAATCAATTTAAAAGATCAAGACACATAAGTGAAACACAGGAAAAGCCTGCACAAAAAAAAAGATGTTTCTTGAGAGAGTCAATAGATTTCATCAAACGCAGAGGGAGAAGAAGATCGTTTCAAAGCTTAGGAGCAACAGCCTGGAAGGATTTCTCTCCTCTGGTCCGAAAGTATGTGCAGGACCATCAGTAGATTCTGATCCACAGACCTCAGAGCCCGAGCTGGGGTGTAAGGCTGGATCAGATCACTGATGTAAGGAGTAGCCTGACCATGAATAGATCTTAAAGTAAGAACCAGAATTTTTAAATTCATCCTGAAATAAACTGGCAGCCAATGTAGAGTTTTAGGGATCGGGGAAATGTGAGTTCTTCTACTAGAGAGGGTCAGAATTCTTGCTGCAGAATTGTTGTATTAACTTCAAGCGAGACAGCTCTTTCTTGTTTAGACACGAAAGTGTTTAAGGGTTTGTTGACATACGATCTTTAATAACTCCTCATACGTGTCAAAGTAGTTTGCCATGTGGAAATCTTGGACAAAAACCTATAAAAACAAGCAAGTATTGACAACGTATTAGATGCGTCAACAACAATAACAAGGGCGAGTCAGGGTGAGATGACCCAAGATAACCTCTGCTGCACCTGCGCGAACTTGTTTCCGGTCTGCTAATGGGGATTTGCTGCTGTGGCGATTATCTCCACGAAAGTATACGAAAAGAAAAACGTCAACAAGAGCTCTATAAATAATGTATATACAACGGTTTTGAACAGGAAAGCGTTGACTTAGCTGTGGTTAAACGACTAAAAAGATGAGTAGTGTTGGGCTGTTCAAGCTAGCCGGCTACTGTTGACACACTGATGATGCTAGCGTTAGCATGGCACCCACTCCAGATACTTTTTAAATTGATATTAAAAAACACCTTAAGAAGTAAAGCTGTTTAAAAGTGATGACATTTAACTGATATACAATAAACCAAAGATTTTGTTTGTTTTTTTTAACTTACCCTGTCCAATGCTGTGGGTGTCGCTTCCGACATCTCACTGAGATGGGATGTTGTGACGTGTACAGTGCGTCTGGGATGAGCCTCCTCCGTGTCCTAAAGCCCGTCATGTTTTGTCCCATTAACTGCGTCACTTTAAAATACACTTTTCTACGAGTTGAAATATGAAAAATGTCGTGAATATGTGATAATAAATGTATAACAGTGTATATGTTCTTAAAAAATTGTATTCACCTTTGTTTGAAACGTGTTATTCTTCGTATTGCACCTTGTCTTAACAAGAAGGAGCTGTCTCGCCTGCAGTTGATTCAGAACTCTGCAGCGAGAATTCTGACCTGCTCTAGTAGAAGAACTCACATTTCTCCGGTCCTTAAAACTCTTCACTGGCTTCCAGTTTCTTTCAGGATCAACTTTAAAATTCTGGTTCTTACTTTCAGATCTATTCATGGTCAGGCTCCTCCTTACATCACTGATCTGATCCAGCCTTACACCCCAGCTCGGGCTCTGAGGTCTGTGGATCAGAATCTACTGATGGTTCCACCCACACGGTTCAGTTTTATCTTGCCCTTTAAAGTATATACTTTATTGAATATTGTTTTGATTGTTTAAGCGCTTTGTGACCCTGGTCTGGAAAAGTGCTATACAAATAAAAATTACTTACTTACTTACTTACCTTAAAGCTACCTAATTATAACGAAGAGTTAATTGTGCATAACTATATATATATTTTTAATTAAGTCAAGAAAAGAAGGAAAACGATATAATTGTATTTGTCATAAAAGTTATATAAATAATTTCATGAGGGTTATCTCTTGAGTGGAGGACACGACTGTACAAAAGACCAAAATTATTTGCATTATTTTATTTCTATTTTATTTTATTTTTATTCTATTTTATTTTGTTAATAGTGTCAATTTCTAATTTTGTAAATAATTTGTATATTTTTAAGATCGTTTTTATTTTATTTTGTATTATCTCTTTTATTATTTCTTTTTCCTTGCACTTTATTTTCTTCCAACTGCGCTGTTGTGAAAGTGTGTTTCCCCTCTGGGGATGAATAAAGCTTTTCTATTCTATTTTCTATTCTATTCTATTAAAACAATGCTGTGTATTAAATAAATAAGTACAAACAATAAGCACAGGTAAATAATATTATTGTATTTTTATATGAAGCAATATACGCACATGGTGATTTTAGTTACAATATCTATTTATTAAAATAATTTTCTCTTTCATGTGTAGAAAGGTTTGTGGAGTGGTACAGTTGGAGTCTTTCTTCTTCTCTATTGTAGACGTTTGCGAATTATAATCATAGCACAGGTGAAAACAACTATTTTTTGTAACCAATATATGTTATATTAATGTTATTATTACATTTTTTAAATAATAATGATGGATACAGGACAAGGTGTATTCGTCTTATATAAATATAAATAAAAAATATAAATATAAATTAATTTATAAGTAATCTATAAATATAAATTACCTATTTACTTACTTACTCAATACGAAAGTATCCTGTGTGAATTGTTCCAGCTCTTTCTATAACTGACTCAACTCATTTCTCATAGTCTCTCACATACAAAATCCCATTTACAGCAATTTTCTCTCCTCGTTAATCTTCTTCGTCACTTTATTGAATTTTAAGTAAGATTCTGGAGGTTTTAACAAACATGCTATACCACCTCCCGGGGTTTGGGTGGCGCTGTGGGGTCCCGTATGACGCGGCAGTAGTTCAGAAGAAGAGATGCCACATAGTAGTAGACGGGATGTTTGTTTACGTTACATTTCCCCTGTTTAACGCGTAAACAGATCCTTTAAAATGCGGGTTTGAATGACAATAAACGGACGACTGGATGCTTTTGCTGCAGTGACAAAGGTAGTGTGTGACGATATGGTTAAATTCCGTTGCTCAGATACGAAGTGTAAACAACACTTAACAGCAAAAAAAACAATGGTGCTCAGATGTTGCGTTTCTTTTCCAGATGGCGGGCAGAGGCAGGTTCGTGCCCTGCATGTGCCTGGTGGTGTTTGGCGTGCTGTGCTGGGTGTGGGTCTCCTTTGCGTCCTTCCCTGACGGTCACCTGCCCCGGGAGGCTCTGGACGCAGCAGACCGAGGAGCCTTCCAGCCCCAGAGCGTCTTGGCGGAGATGGATTTCGCCTCCATCAGCTCCTACAGAGGTCCAGGGAACAACGACCGCCGAAGCAATAAAGAGCTGCCCATTCTGCTGTGGTGGAGCGGAGGATTGTTCCCACATTTTCCCGGTGACACGGAACGAATCGACTGCGCCACGTCCTCCTGTTTGGCCACCAGTAATCGAAAGGTAGAAAATAGTGTGTATTGAACAAGGACATTTATCTTCCTCATGTCTTCTCAAAATATCTCCCATATCTATTTAAAGGTCCAACGATACAAACGGACCGCGTCCATCGTCTTCTATGGCACGGACTTCAGGGCGTACGAGGCGCCGCTGCCTCGTCTGCGTCACCAGACGTGGGCGTTGTTCCATGAAGAGTCTCCCATGAACAACTTCGTCCTCTCTCACGGGCCGGGCATCAGGCTCTTTAACTACACGGCTACGTTTCGCAGGGAGTCCGATTACCCCCTGACCCTTCAGTGGCTGCCGTCTCTCAACTACCTCCTCCAGCCCGTGGCCTTGTCCTTGGAGCGGAAGAACCAGCTGAGGCGCGAAGGCCTGGCTCCGGTGCTCTACATGCAGTCTCACTGCGATGTCCCTTCGGATCGAGACAGATACGTTCAAGAGCTTATGAAGTACATTCAGGTACACACAAGCAACCCTGACTTTATTTACAACTTAAAGTGGTCCCTGGTTTATTGCAAGGCTTTTGCGTTTAAGCCCCCCTAACAATAACCGTTCAAATTTCCCCTTGAATTAAAGGGCAACTAATGTAAAAACCCAACTTTCTCTAACTTACATGTTTCAAATGTTGAAGTCTTCCTCTCCAAGATGCAGTAAGTCCCTCATCATGATGATGTTTTGAACTTATTACTTTATAAAGTTCTCCCCGTCGGAAATCTAAGAGAACACGAGGTTATGAGAATCCATTATGACGTAATAATGGCTTCACTCGTCCTTCAGCCAGCTGTAATCACGCCACGCTTTGTTTATACAATGAGTTATTTGAAGGGGAAGACTTTCGGGATTAATGACGCGCGTTGACAAACCTCAATGTTTGACCAATCACAGAAGAGTGCGCAGGGCTTAATCACATTTTCTAATGTAAATATCTAAATGAAAAGAGAGTTTTGTACAAACAGACACATACTGATGATACAATATAGTCCAAGAATTATTTAAGACGCACTTAAATCAACACATTAGTTGACTTTTAACAAGATTTTTTGGAACTTGCAAACTACTACTAAAAGTACCATTTATTTCCACCCTACTAGTTAGTTCCCCCCATCTTTTAACACAATTTCAGCTTTTAAAAAGAAGTTTGCGTTTTCATCGTGTGACATAGTCACATAGAAAGTGCCTGGACCAAAAAACGACCCTCTTAGTAACAGTCACCTGAACAGCTCTCATAATGCTTTGCCGCCCAGCCAACCAATCATAGCTGTGGATTACTTTTAAGATAGCAACATAATTGATTTATTAAATAAAGTAATGTAGCAACCAATCAACTGAACACTAAATAAAGCAGTGTGTTAAAGGCATCATGGGAGTTCACCGTGTAGTTGGCACCATAAGTATGTTGGGTATGGTAATTAGTGCCTTTTTGTGGAGTACAAAAAAATAATGATAGTACTATAGCACTATATGCACTGCATAACAAATGTATAACAAATTAATTCTTACAATTTACTGTAATCAACTGTATAAACATTTTGCCAATAATAATGTAATTGTAAAATTGTATCATTGAGGAACTATCTGTTTTTTTAAAGGTGGATTCTTATGGAAAATGCTTGAACAACAAACCTCTCCCTGCACATCTGGAGGACACGTCCACAGCCACCGGAGAGGAACAGAACTTCATGAATTTCGTCTCCCGATACAAGTTCCACCTGGCGCTGGAGAACGGCCTCTGTCGGGACTACATGACGGAGAAGCTGTGGCGGCCGCTCCACCAGGGCTGCGTGCCCGTGTACAGGGGCTCGGCGGCGGCGGCGGACTGGATGCCCAACGACCACTCGCTCGTCCTGATCGACGACTTTCCGTCGCCGAAAGCCCTCGCCGACTTCCTGACGTTCCTGGACGAGAACGATGCGGAATATTCGAGATACCTGGAGTTTAAAAAGCCAGAGTCGGTCACCAACACTCGTCTGCTGGAGGCTCTGCACGGCCGTGAGTGGGGGGTCAATGACATGAGCAAACCCAACTACTTGAACGGGTTCGAGTGTTTCGTTTGTGACCAGGAGAATGCACGACTGGCTAAAGAGCGTGCGTATAAGAAAGGCTCGAAGAGTAATCCTCCTCCACAGGCGAAAATGGCCAACAATTCTCATATGGGATGTCCTTTGCCAAGACCAGGTTTTGGAGACGTCCAGGATTTGCCAGAAGATGACGGGTGAGTCTGTCCAGAAAGTGAAATATTTATCGTGTCTACATGCTCTGTAACATGGTGATGTTTTATTAATCTTATTTCTCTCTAATCTGTGGCTGTATCGCTGTGCAGATGGCTCCAAGTGTGGCCGCAGGATTACTGGCAGAGCCTGGACCAAGCAGAGGGCCTGGATTCTCTGATAAGACACAACGAATCAGACCCTTCGCTCTTGTGGAAACACATGCAAAACATGTCTGCGAGCAGAGCCAGAAGAAAGCACTGACGCAGGAAACAGACAGCGCCACACGCTCCAGGATTATGGACGCTTTAAGGATTCTGCCTTCTCTCCACGAGTGCTGCTTTGATTGGGATTCAGGAGAGAAGTGCTCACTTGAACGTCTTTTGAGTTGGTGAGCGGAAGTAATGGCTGTCATTTTAAAAGTCAGGGACATAAAAGACTGAATCTTTTCTTTTTAAAAGACTCAACTTAATTTCTTTGCTAGATTCTGAGCTGCTCTAGAGCAAAAGGTCGACTGTGGTGACCTGAAGCCTTGAAAGTATTATTCATTATATTTTTTTAACTCCACTTAATATTTTCTTTACATTTACATTACAAAACACAAGGGCAGAGAGAAATCATTAGATTCATTAATAATGTTTTTTTAATAGGATGTAATTGGCTTTCTAATAGAAGCTATGGCAGTATATCATATGTGTGTGTATATGTGTCATAAAATTGAATAGTTGAATTTAACATTTCAAATGTTGAAACTTTGATTTTACTTAAACATTTAATTTTTTTTACATATACATGTATTTATATAATGTGTATTAGAAGGTGGATTTATTTTTCTATTTTTATTTTAGAAGTAGAAAAAAATCTGAACATTGTCAAAGTAAAACATAACAAATACACATATAGTTTGATATTAAAATTCTAATAAATCAAAAAATATATATTTTAACTGGAATTTTGTTGTTGCTTTTTAATCAATTTGTTAAATTAGTCTTTTATTAATACAATTAAATATTTTTTTATTGGAAGATTTTGAAATAAAAAATAAAATAAAATAGATATTTGATTTATTGGAATTTGATCATGCAATATACACAACTTGTGTATACTCTTTTTTTTTAACACATTTTGGAAAGAAACAAATTATTTCAAAATAAATTCAATAAGGTAAAATTTGGAAATAAAAGAAAAATTACATTAATCTTTCAATATAAATGTTTTTTAATTCAATGATTAAAGTCTAGAAGTTAACAAATTGAATTAAGCCAAGTTTCAACATTTGAAATGTTAAATCCAACCATTCAATATTCTTTATACACTTAAATACTTCCATAGAAGCCAAATGACATAGAAAAAACGCTAAATTATTAAAAGTCTTTTTTTTTTGCACAGTCGCAACAAAAGCTAATGATAATTTCAAAAGATTATTTTCAGAAAATGCTTAAGTGTGAACTTGTTTTTTCAAGCAAAGTTAAAAAATGCCTGCAGTCTTTTCACACCTGAGCCAGAGCTCCCCTCAGTTGCACTCTAATAGATATTAATATGTGGTTCAGCTGACGAGAGACTTCTCTCCCGGTGCAGTAATGGGGTAAAATGTTATATGCTAATATGTTCGGCTCCTTTTATTACCGAATTCCGCTGTGCAGCGTTAGCATTATGCATGTGGCGGCGGCGGCGGCTCCGCCGAGGCTCGGTCTCTCCGGAGGCAGACTCCCGTCGGGGGGCTGGGGCTCAGCCAAGAAGTCGTCCTCTTTACTAATCTGCCTAACTATGTGTGAAAGACCACCAAGACGGGAGCCAGGAATGAAATTAGCTTTTGTTGCTGTTGCTCTGCACGGAGCTGATGATAATAGCTCGAGACAACCTTCGGTTGATGACTGATTGACACTTTCTTAGAACCTGACCTGAATTTTAATTGTTGTTTTTTTTTTGTCAGACTTTTTTACTTTGAAACTTGAAACTACAATCGACGACTCATTGTAGACAATCTCTGTCGTGATCTGAACTCCAAAGATGTATTGATGCGTTTTATTTAAAATGTTGTACTCTGTTACATGTTTACCAATTTGTGCAATATTTGAAGTTGTTATACTGCAAACTGTTTTTTTATTTGTATCACACTTTATACACACTTTGTATACATGTATTTTGTCAAAAGTCATACTTTTTTCCTGAAGAACAGTTTTTGTAAATGTCATTTTTATAGCCAAAGTATTAAAAGCTGTTGATCCCATTCTTTAGTCATCCCTCCTTCGGAATCGTCGGAAAAAAAATAAGGAAAAGTTGTTGTATTGTAACATGTTAAAATGAACGTTGCAGTGCGATGAGTTAACCCGAAAACACACAAACATTGACGATGGAAGAGAACGTGTGAGGAGCACGACGCCTCCTTCAGTCCAGCGCGGCAGAGTAGCAGTCCTCGCAGTGGACCTTCCCTCCGTGCAGGTACATGCTGAACATCAGATCTCCCATCGGCTTCCCACACACGCCACACTAGAGATGGAAGACATGATCAACATCTCCCAAAAACTCACTCGGGCCAGGGGCTGAATTTTGCCCACAAAGTCGTTTTAATGTGGCCCGCCGGATAGTAGTGGTGTAAGAAAATATTAATATAACGATATATCGCAATATTTTTATTCCCCGATACTGTATCAATATTTAATAGCACTGTATCGCTATTTATTTATTTTTTACCTTTGAAACAAAATTTAATTCTAATTCAAGTTATTATGTGGTTTATATTTCAATAGTGTGTGTATAGAACACAATCATTCAATGTTTTATTTTACAATTAACACTCAAAAATTCACGTTTATTCATTTTTCGTGGTGCAATTAAACCTCCGACCACTAGTTGGCCACATTTGTCATTTCCTCCGTGCCAAAGTAACAACAAAATCAGCTAAATGACTGAAAAAGCATACACCAGGCTCCAGCAGCTTTTAAAGCTGATGTTTGGACCCATTTTGGCTTTAAAACAAAGTTTAGTAAAGTTTATGTTCAAAAATTAAACACTTACAGATACTGGATATTGCAATTTGCTCCAGGTTGTTTGAGACTGTTAATGCACTTATATTAATAATTTGAGAACAACTTTCCCGTAAACACTTTCACATTTGATTAGAGAAAGTATTTGCTTATTTCTTGTTGTAAAAGCCAGAAATAAGTGTGTGTGTTTTTTTTGCAATATATGTTATCGTCACACATTAACCATGATACATATTGTATCGCCAGATTCACACAGCACTAACAGATAGTTGAAATCAAAGTAGAGTTTTGTTCATATTGATATTTTGACCGAAAAAGATGCCAGTTAAGATAAGAGACTTCCAAAAGTAGAGGCTGTTTGGTAAAATTATTTGTTTGACCCCCAACCTCACCCAGTGAAAGATTTTGGGCCCTTGTGTGATTGAACACCTATGATGGAAGAGACTAAACAGTGATTGCCATCAATACAGGGCCAAACTGAATCTTTTATAATGTTTTGTGATCTTTTCTTACTCTTTAAGATCTTTTTTAAGTCCTCAAGATCTTTCTTAACTTCTAGATCTTATAACTTCTTGTTGTCTTTACTAACGTCTCAAAATCTTTTTTTAGCATCTCAAGATCTTTTTCCAATGTCTCAAGGTCTTCTCCAACGTTTCAAGGTATTTTTTCCAACGTCTCAACATCTTTTTTTTTTTAACGTCTCAAGGTCTTTTCTAATTTCTCAAGGTTTTTTCTTTTAATGTCTCAAGGTCTTTTCTACTTCTCATTATCTCTTTTAACTTGGCGCTATCTTTTTTAACTTGTCAAAAACTTTTTTAAAAATCAAGTGTTCCTTGCAGGGGTGTCAAACTGGTCCAGAAAGGGGCCGAGACGGTGCAGGTTTTTGTTCCAACCACTCAAGCGCACATGAGTTAACCAATCAGGTGTCGGCTTAAACAAGCAACACCTGACTGACAATCAATTGATTACTGTATCCAGACGCCTGATTGGTTCAACTATATGTGCCTGAATGGTTGGATCCAAAACCTGCACCGTCTCGGCCCTTTTCTGGACCAGTTTGACACCTGTGGGGGTTATGTATGTTAGTGATATGTATGTGGTATAATTTTATAATTTAATTTTTTATATGGCATGTTTTAATTTTTTATATTAATAGTGTTTATATATCATTTATGTATATGGATAAATGTATAGCAATATTTTTGCTGCTAACAACAAAGAAAACTTGGTGTTTTATTTCTTCCCACTCCTGTGTTAAATTAGATTCTTTTGGTTCATTTTTAAGGTTCTTTTTACGTTCTTTCTTTCCTTATTTGTACAAATTGTGACATATTTTGTTTTAAATAAAATGCATTCATTCTCAGGTTAAATATCAACATGAACTTATATCTACTTTAATTTTTAGCCATCAAAATTGAGCCACATAACATGGTCGTCGGGCCTGGAGTTTTAGGAACGTTGTCGCTGAAAAATACACACTCGACTGTGACTCCTGACACCCGACGGGCGAGAAAGTTACCTTGAAGCAGGACGGATGGCAGTTGATGTTGAGGTGCTCGATGGTGATCTTGGCATCGTTGCCCACCAGCTGTCCACAGTACGTGCAGGTGGATGAAAGAGAGCTGCTGGCACAGGAGAGCGTCAGTGTTTGGGGGGGAAGGGAAGGGAAAGAACCTCGCTTGTTTAAGATGCTGCATTAATCCTGTCATGTCGCTGCTCGGCCTCCTCCTGAGCTGGAAGATTCTGTCTTCAAACGCGTTTGGTTCTCATCAGAGCCTCTAGCAAGAGGACAAGAGGCTCTGATTTAAGTCGATTTAATGTTCAACATTAATGGATCATGTTAAAGAGTGAAAGGTGGGAGATGATGGATGAAAAATGTACCTCTTTATCTGCTTTTATTGTTGATTATTTCTCATTTGTGTTACTCGACCACATAGATAGATCAGGTGAACTCAGGATAAGGGGTGACGTTTTAGTTTCATTAATGTAAACCTAACACGATCCTACAGTTGTTGAGAGACGAGCAAAAATGTAACAACAGCAGGTTCAAGATAGTCGTTGGTGTAAACTGTTAATATTCACGTTAATTTTAACCCCTGAAATTATTTTCCTCAACTCACTTAATGTGGACTCGAGATTAAACAATATTAATGTTCATGTTAAAAATATGTTTGTATTAAATAAACAAGACACTTGTATTGACATTTTATTACAACACAGATTATCTGTTGTCAGTGTCAGTACTTAATCTGTCCTGTTTTGTTTGTGGGGGCGCTAATCCCGTAATCTATAACCCACTCACAACTTTCGATCTGAATTGTTGACCCACTTCAGGTTTTTACTAGAGAACGCTGGATAAATAATAAGTAACGCTGACCGTTTTGTGAAGCCATCTCATCCGCTGTCATGGTGAACGCATACCGTCTAATACAGACATGATTTAACTTGTATTTTCTTGAGAAATAAGTGAAATGGATTTTACGTTTACATAAAAAGTGTTAAAAAAAATGGTTTACTTTTTACATAAGAGCGTTGAGTAATGTCAGGCGCGTCAATGTCATTGGTTATACAACGAGTCCCTTGAAGGTGGAGACTTCTGGGATTGACAAACCGCATGCTTCGCCCACAGCAGAGTGGGTGTGGTTATAGCAAACAAGATTTAATCTACAGAAAAAACTGTTTTCAGTGGGCGGGGCTTAAAATCATTTTTCTAATGTAAATATTTCAATGAAAGGAGAGTTTTGTACAAACAGACACATACTGAAGATACAATAAAGGCCTGGGATCTATTTAAGACACACTTAAATCAACACATTAGTTGATCTTTAGTTTCCGTTAACTTAAATGTGATTTTTAAGTATTTATTAATTTGTAAATGGCACGAAGATTTGGAATAAATATGTAATATATTTCCCTTTTTAGGGGTATTTCTATGTTTTCAGTCACATCGTGGGTCAAAAATCGCCTCAGTATCTAAACGTAAGATAGTGATGATATCATGCAAATATAAAAAATGTCAGTTTTTATGATAAGTAACAAAAAGAGTATATCACAATCAGACAAAACTTGCTTTAAGAACAATTCCCATTTTCTGTTCTCGGCGCGAGCTAGCCTGCTAAAAGACATAATTGAGTTTGACATCCCCGGCTCTCGTGCTTCCACACAGCTTGACAAGCGATCATTTGAAGTGTGTCGAGATTCATCTGCGATCTTTCAGACTGGTTAACATGTTCTCATTTGAAAGGAAAAGACAGTTTGGAACCACCCGCTTCAATGTGTGCGTTACAACGAATTCCACACATTGACTGTTGACAAGGCTGTTTTTTTTTTTTTCCCGCACTCAACCCGTCATCCGAGATGAGAAGAGTTTCCATTTCCATTTTACAAGTGAGGAGTCGGTGGAAGCGTGTGGAAGGAAAAGAGGGGTCGTGTGTTTACCTGGAGGTCGTGGAGGGCATTCTGTAGGAGAGGTTTTCGTATCGAACCCCTTGATCTGAGCCACTGTGGAGCGAGAAAATCATCTCAAAGTTAATACACTCTATGGGTTTTTGTATCAAATATATTTGAATGAATGAATACATTTGAGTATAAAATATGCAATTATTTGTACATGTGTGATAAATAAATCCAAATAAATCCAAATAAAAACAAAAGTTAACCCACGTGTTATCTCACGGTTAAAACTTGTTTTAAAAAAACATTTTTATTCCTTAAAAACTCAGCATGAGACTCTGCAGCCGTTCTATTACACTTGACTTGTTTATTTATATTATATATAAGCTTTTTTGTTCTTTATTTTGCACTTTGCGCCACCTGCTGTTGATTTAAAGTAACTTTTCAAATAAAGCTAAATTGAATTGCGAAATGTATTTCCTTCCCATTTTTTGTTATTTTTTAGCAAATAACCACGTAGTTCCACAAATATATAAATAAAATACATAATATATAAGAACTCATAACATATAACCTTTATTTATATTAAGTAAGTAAGTAAGTCATTGTTTTTGTATAGCGCTTTTCCAGACCAGGGTCACAAAGCGCTTAAACAATCAAAACAATATTCAATAAAGTATAAACTTTAAAGATCAAGATAAAACTGATAACACAACAGGAGTTCCAGAAAATCAAGGAAAAGCCTGAAAAAATATAATTGCACAATATAATGATATTTAGGGTCATCTATGCTTAGCAGATAACAAAATAATAAGTCCACATACATTAACTGGTGTTGATGCCTCATGATACAGTAGCAGCTCCTTGATGCTGATATAGTGTCTTATTTAAAAAATTAAAAAAGGCCACTAGATGGCACTCTCATTTGAAAATGATGCCAGGTTTCATTGAGTTGGTAGGTCAGAGAGAAATAGTATAATGCAGAGAGTGCCATCTAGAGGTCTTTCAAAATAAACACACCGCTACATGATACAGTATCACAGGGTTGATACTGTATCGTGAAGCCTCGTCAACCATCACTAACTTTCTAGATTCATCATCTTCAGCTGCTCCACATGTTTCACATTTCAAATGGATTTAGTTTATGTTTCAAAGACAGTGATTTCGCTCCTACCTGTCGTAGAGATCTCTGGGGTTGTGCAAAGACAGGTCCGTCGCGTTGACGTACTCCTTCACGTACACGAACCCCCTGAACAAGAAAAAAAAAAGAGGTTGATACATCATTTTAATTCAGATTGTTTTCATCTGCGGCGACTGACTTCTTGCTCTCCGGATCCGGCGTGTGGACCGGACGCTCTTCTTCTTCCATCACCGTCGTCCGGGCTTCGTAGCTGTGGGAAGAAAAAAAAACCCCGAGAGCGTTATATTCTCATCTTTCTCTGTCGGCCCTGGAGATAATCATTTCCCCGCCATCACTTGTTAATGACACAGCGTTTAACGTCCTGTGATCTGACAAAAGGACATTTCTAATGCACATCATTAATCTGACATCTGGAAAGAAGGGGGGGGAGGATTCTGGGGGCAAATTAAATGACAAAGGGAGAGAAGATGTTGTCGTTTCACTTGGTAATTGAGTCGGGAAGCTCCGAAGCCACCGGCGCTGGACCGGGCCGAGGTTACACACTCGGGCT
Source organism: Callionymus lyra (assembly GCF_982586985.1). Lineage (NCBI taxonomy): Eukaryota > Metazoa > Chordata > Actinopteri > Syngnathiformes > Callionymidae > Callionymus > Callionymus lyra. Next base: position 12,799,772 of record NC_141826.1, read on the forward strand.
CTTTTACCTTCCCTGCGATGATAAACCGCAGAAGAAGAGCTGGCAAATGGGCTTTTAATATTTAAGATGGGGCGGATGTTTTATTTAGAGCCGTCTCCATTATTCATCGCTCTCATAAGAACAACAAATATAGTCAATTTCTTTGCCCCCTTCATAACCACATCAGCATTTTTACTCATGGATGACAAAGCGAGATACTGTTTGAATATTTTTTAAAAAAACTAATCAAGCAACAGAGTTACAAATGCGAGTTTGATGAATTTCTAAATATTTGATCTGAGAAACTTTGCTTTGAGTTTTTATTTATACTTGTTTTATTACTAATAGTTTTTTTCAATTTACTGCTTGTTTACTTTTGACTGAATTAAAGAAATGTTGGAGCTTTAACTTCAAGTTATTTCTACAAATCAGTGTCTACAACAGACTTGGGCAAAATTCTATCTGGTATTTATTTCTATTATTAATTTCCATTCTGCATTTAACACTATAGGGTTTTTGTTTCAGGTCTTTTGTCCTCATTTTTTAATGAGTAATTTGCCCCTTAAAAAGATTTAGGTGATCATAAAAATGTTTATATAAAGATATATTTAGCATATTTAACTTTAATTAACTTAATTTAATTTTGTTACTTGATTATATGCTTTTCACTCTTTAATCTTTGCTTGATGGCCCCTCATAATAGCCATTGGTTAAAATGTGGCCCCTAAGGAAATGTAATGATCTGCAAATGGTTTAAAATTGAAAATTGAATTTAAATTAAATGTATGTGTGTTTGATTATCTTTCATTTAATTATTAATATTATATTGTTATAAAGAGGTAAGGGCTCCATTTGTAAAAATAAATAAATAATAATAATAAAACAATAATAATATTATCAATAATATATATACATACATACTTACATACATATATATAAATTAATTAAAAAAAATATATATATATATTGTAAATGTTATTGTTTCTGATTTAAAAAGGAGAGAATGGCAGTTAAATATTTGAGGTAAGAATGTAACACAGGCGAAATACGATTTTAAAATAATAAAAGATTTGCAATAAAAAAACATTCAAATAAAAAATAAATTAGGCAAAAAAAAAAAAATAGCAGAAGCAGAGAAATGTAGTTGATGTAAAATAAAACGTAATGTAAATCAAATTTTAAATATGTATAAAGAATAAACGAGAAGTGTAACTTGTACCTCTTCAAATAAAGAAATATTAAAAACAATTCTTATCAACTATTTATCGAAAAGTTGTTGTTGTTTTGAGTGACATTCTCCACTTCACGAACAAACAAAGCTGAAACACAGCTTGACATGATGCTGAAACACAGACTGTAACCTTGAGAAACCAGACAAATACATCTGCATACATTCCAACAGAACATTGTGTGATAACTACAAAAAAAAACTCTCGCGGCTCCTTCAGAAGTCAGAAAGAGCAGCGGAGCAAATAGCAGAAAATAACGCTCTGGAGAAAGTATTCCTGGATTATGCTGTGTCTGACATTCACAAGATCATGAACTTACCGATCCATAGCCAGCTCTGCTTCACTGTGAGTCTCCCTGGACAGTAAAGAAAGCTGTATTAGACTTTTACTGGAGGCTGCAGAAGTCAATAAGCTCGCCACAATCCGGAGAACAAGAATCCTGCACTTTGAAGAAGTGTATGACGCTGATCTTTCTGACTTGAAGCTCCAGACTGGATGGGTTTATTGAACAGGAGTGAAAAGTTTCTAAAAATACTGAGCACCCTAGAGTCATGTTACCTTTTTTTTATCATATTGACTCATATTTATTTTACGAACCTGATGGTGGTGATGGTGGTGATGGTCTCCGTCTGCGAGTATCCAGTTCTACTAAACACACAAATTATGATTACAATCATCAGTCAGTCATATTTTAATTTATTATTTTTCTACTCTTAGATTTAATTCAGTCACTTTAACCTGACAAGTCCAGAAAAATGTCTTATTATAAGATATCGATAGATAAAAAGCATATTTGTTCAGTTTCCTGTATTAACACATTATTCTGGTTATTGGAAGTTTTAAGTAAAAGTTTATAACCACATTGGCAGAATTTTTTCACTATAAAACCTTGAAAATTATACCCCTTTAAGGGTCAAATTAGAGAAAATCTTAATATAAGGCATGAACGCTTAGATTGCTAAAACCAATATCTAAGTGTTTATGTTTTAGTTTAAGTAAAAATTGAATTATTTGACTTGATGATGAGACTTGTGGCCCTTTTATAATATTTATGTGGCCCTCATGGGGTCGGAGTCAAACGATTTAACAGATTGCGAGTTGATATTTCTGATAAAACATTTAAAAAGTCGAAATTGTTAGTTATTACTATTAATTATTACTCTTTTTCTTTATTAATATCTTAATAATAAAAAAATGACATGTCTATTTCTACAGTTATTTTATTATTTATATTTTGAATAAATGTATCTTAAACAAAATAATATACCCCTCGCAGGACTAATAAGGGATTCTAAAAAAAAAAAAGAATAATAATAATATACAGTCAAATTACAGTTTAAGCTTATTAATACTGTATAATAATAAAAAAATCCATATTCAATATTGTTGTTGTCTTCACGCTTCACTTTATATAAGACCCCTTTTTTCCTCATCTCTTCTTTATTTTAGCTTGACGGCCCCTAACATGAGAATGTGGCCCCTTTGGGATACTTAATTGCCCAGCCCTAAATTATACTTATCTGAAACATCAAGAAAATGGTCTTATTTCAAGATATTAAGACTAAATTAAAGCCTGGATAATTTGTCTATAGCTAATTTTTGCAAAAAAGGGTAAACATAATCCAATTAAAATGTCTTAATGGAATCAGCCCATTGACAGATTGTTTTTAGAAATTCAGGTTTTATTTTTTGTCTTAAATTGTGTTTAAATAAATAATCTTTATAAACTTTTCTGGTGAATGTGACTAAAATGAAGTCTAGAGTGGTTTTACTCGAAACCATGTAGTGCATCTAAATCAGTGTTTTTGAACTGTGGGAGGAAACCAGAGTGCGCGGAGTAAACCCATGCAGGCAAAGGGAGAACATAGAACAAAGTGAACCTAGAACCCACACTGTGCTACAATACGCCGATGACGTCTTGTTGTATTTTTCCATTTACACACATCAATACAAATCTTAAATTCATATTTTTATAATAATTAATATTAATATTTCAGATAAAAGTTGATTTTTTTCAACCTTGCATTGTAACATCTTAATTGTATAACTTTTATATAACATGATATATTATTTTTTCATAAGCTGGTTCAGGTCAATGGAAAAAAAAAAGTAAATGTGTACTTCAGGTCCTCCTCCTCTTCATCATCGTCAGGTACATTATACACCGTCGGGGACGTCCATCTGTCCCACGGAGAGTCAACGTCTTTAACCCTTTGAGAAAAATCAAAAATCATCAGCAAAGCAACACCAAGAAATGTATAGAAAACAAAACAAGCATTTGGATCTTTTTTACAATGTCCCGAGAAGGGAATATGTTACAAATATGTATCTGACCCAATTGTATCAGCACCAATGCACGATGTCTTCTGGCTCAATACCCAGAGTGCTCTTGTGACTGGTGTGCAGATACGCAGCCCTGAATAAAAAATAAAGACTTACTTTCTCTCAAACATGATCACGGTCTGCTGATCTTCTGCTTCTGGACACTCGCGGCTGTGAGAGGGTCGTACATTGAAAGGCTTTTAGTGCTTTGATGGCCATCGATGGATGGATGAAACATATATTGGAGGACAATTGCATGGAGAGAGAGAGAGAGAGAGAGAGAGAGAGAGAGTGTCATCACCTCTCTTGTGTGTCGCTGGTTTCCCTCACGCTGGTCCATGACGGGCTGCTGAGTCTGAAAAAACCCGAAGCAAAAGAAAGAAGAGAAACTTAGCGTGGATCGTTTTTGGGTTTTTTTTCATTCATCCATTCATTCAACTCTCCAAGAAGTGGGGGAACACCCTGTACTCGACCATTCATACACACTCTGACACAGCAACCTCTCTATGTATTTTGGAATATGGGAGGAAACAAGAGTTTTCTCCTTTTTTTTTGTACATACAAATGATTTCAATACCTGTGAGTACCACTGTCTTTTGAGAAGACGTCATCTGTCAGTAGGTCTGAAGTATTTCTGCCAAACACACGCAAAAAAACTTTATTAATACAGTGAAATTCGACAATTAGACAATTGCATTGTGTTGCAAATAAATAAGAATAATTTGGAGAATTCTAAGATAAATTATTAAGGCGTATTAGTCCGAATTTGATATACGTTTGTCCCTTTAATAATTAAGTTTTACTGTCATTGTTGACATATACATGTTCTGTAAGATAGCTTGTGATAAACACTGACATTTTTTTTTTGGTCACCACATCATCAACATGAACATTTATCTACTTTTATTTTTGAGCCAACCATCCGGCGGGCCACATTAAATGAGTCGGCGGACCGGATTTGGCCCCTAGGCCATGCACTTGAAGCATGTCTAAATTGGAGCCCAGAGGGAAAAATAAAATACTTAACAATAATCTTCAAATGAATTCACTATTAAACAAATAAAAAACAGAATACAAAGGATTGTTTTAACAGTATAAACAGTGTTGTGTAATTACACTTCAATTGTGCCATAATAAAGAAGGTCGTGTAAAGTGTCATCACCTCTCCTGCTGAGTCGGGGTGGTTTCCCACGAGCGAGTCCATGACCGAGTGCTGATTCTAAAAGAGAAAAACAAATTTGGCAAAGTAGATCAGTCGCTGATTTGTACCGCTTGTTATTATTGAACGAAACCTTTTTAAATCGTCTTGTTTTCGTACCTGGTGGCATCGGTGTCGATCGGGATGATGTCGTCCGCCAGCGACTCCATCGCTTTGCTGCTCATTGAAAATCATTGACGTTTTTATTCTCTTTCAATGACAAAGAAGTGGATCCAGAGTGTCATTACCTCTCCTGTGTGTCGTCCTGCTGATTCTCGCCGGTGTCCCACGAGCGAGACCATGACCGCCCGCTGCTGATTCTAAGACGAAAACAAACTCAGCATGAGTGAGTTTTCTTTTTCTTCACCTAAGAGCTTTCATCTTGTCCCGTCGGTACCTGGTGGCGTCAGTGTTGATTGGGATGACGTCGTCCGCGAGCGACTCCAGCGCGTTACTGCTCATCCTACACGCACAAAAAAAGCTTTATTAGACAGTTTCTGTTGACAAAAAACAGAAAATGAAGAATCCTTCAAAATGTTCTTGGATCCAGGTGGTTTTTATTTATTTTTAAGGAAAGGACAACCGGTGTTCCGGAATAGTTCACAAATAAATTTACACGACATAGAAAATGTATATATATGAACTTGAATTTGAGTTGAGCTAAACCAACTCTAGTTGCATAAAACATACAAGAATATAAATCTAAACATTGATGTGATTAGAGACTTTAGACTTTCTTTTATTGTCATCGCACAGAAGAACACTGCAGTGAAACTGGCAATGACATTTCGTTGCTTGGCAACAGATTAAAAACACAGCATAGAGTGAATGTATATAAATATATAATAATGTTTATAATGTTATCAAGGTTGAAGAAAATATTTTTACAACTTCATCAACAGCACTGTATTGATGTTTAGTTTAGCTTTTGGCTTTGAAATCACATTTTCCTTCATGGTAAAATAAAATTATTTTTATTTTTATATACATTTGACAGGCATTTATTCGCAGTGTTAGCTCATTTTTGTGTTGCAATTAAACTTCTGCTCTGTACGAACAATGCAATTCTGCAAGATCCTGGAAATGACTGAGGACAAGAGGATACAGTCTAATCCAGCAGCTTTTAAAGCTGATGTTTTGGACATATTTTAAAACAGATGAATGCAAGTCTGTAAATTGTGCAACGCCAGATTCAAGTAATTGACAATACTAGAAATATATCCTTGTTCCTACAGTATCACAATACATCGTATTGTATCGCCAGATTCTTGCCAATACAATCCCCTCGTGAATATATGCAGCAGATAAGCAAAAGTTTCTCACTGGTTGTCAGGACTGGAGCTTCTCTCCTCCACAGAGGCAGGTGGATCCTGCTGAGTCTCACTGGTGTCCCACGAGCGAGACCATGATCGTCTGCTGCTGATTCTAAATGAAGAAAACAAACTTAGCAAAAGCACTGACTTGTGTTATGCTTTTTTTTTTTCTTGACCCTAAAAAGGTTTTCCTGGTCAGTACCTGGTGGCATCAGTGTTGATCGGGATGACGTCGTCTGCGAGCGATTCCAGCGCGTTACTGCTCATCCTACACATTGAAAAAGCTTTATTAATACAGTGAAATTCGACAATGTCTTCGTACAATTCGTAAAAAAATAAATGTTGAGAAAAATAAAGGGAATAGACAATTGCATTGTATTGCAAATAAATAAGAATAATTTGGAGAATTGTAAGATAAATTATTAAGGCGTATTAGTCCGAATTGTTATACGTTTGTCCCTAATAAGTTTTACTGTCATTGTTGACCTATACACACACAAAAAAAGCTTTATTTATACAGTGAAATTCGACAATGTCTTAGTATTAGACAATTGAATTAAACAAATATTATAGTCCTACTAGAGGAAATAGAGAGAGGTAGATATAAATAAACTGCATGTTCAAATATATCATAGCTAAGCACTTTCTATACTTTTGTGTGCTCGACAGCTGTGATTGGCTGACTGGGCGGCAAAGCATTACAGTAGCTGTTCAGGTCACCGTTACTAAGAGGTTTATCGAATGGGAGGGCACCTCAAATGCAATGTTGAGTTTGCAATTCAGATAAATGTATTTATAAAAACAACTCAAAAATGTAATAGTCATTTATTCCCGGAATTTTTTCAATGCAGAGGGGATTCACTATGTTACGCACACAATAAACAAGGGGTCACTGTATAAATAAAAACAAAGAGGTCGAAAAATGAATGTAGAAGACTTTATTTTAGTCTTCATTTGCTATTATTTCTATTTAATGTAATGTATTTCTAAAGTGTGTTTCTTTCCTTTCAAATAATACAAGAATAAAATAAAACGTAAAGTATATTCATTATATATATATATATATATATATATATATACTATGTATATGTACTCTATTTCATATGTGTCAATATATATATATATATATAATATGTCAGAACATTGATGTAAAAAACCCACAAAATGACACACTCATGATGGCAGGTTAAAAAAAAAAAAATGTCTCACTTGATCTCTGAATCAGAGCTTTTCTCCTCCTCGAGAGGTGCGGGGCTGGAAGACATGGCACACATTGTCATCGTCATCATGATCATTGTGTAAAGATAAAGAAAAGAGGTGGCAGACGCCCGGCGCTCTACCTGTTGATGGAAACATCGGCGAGGGGCTGCAGCAGGTCAGAGGGGCTGCGGGAGAGAAATGTGGCTGATAATCAGAAAGTGCTGCATTATGCATCGCAAGATGTGATGCGGGCTGCCTCGCGGAGAGAGAGTCACAGCTCACAACCAATATGATTACCTGTTCTGGGATGTGGTTTCGATCGGATATGGATCAAACAGATCAGCCGAGCTGAAAAAACAATTTCACACTGATTTCACTCTCAATTGTGTCAGCATGTGTCGGAGGAATTCTGATCACATTCGCTCATAATGGAAAGAATTAATGCAGTTTGAATGGAGGAGAGGAACAAAGACGGACGTGGGAACTCAATCATAACAAGAATATGAAAAAAAAAGGGAAAGGAATCTTGTTTTTCTTGAGATAATCAACTCGGATTGAGGTTCGAGTTTTCAACATTGCAAAACTGCGATAAATAAAGGGAAAGATTGCTTCAGGATGTAAAGACCTCGGTCTTCTTCTCGTGAGCCAGAAAAGGTCGGACATGATGAAGGTTTTGTTGTTCCAACATCAAGATAAATTCACGTTCATGTTGATATCGGTGTTTGAGATAAGATAAGGAACAGAGGGGGTGGATGTCGATGACTGAACAGAGACTTAATATAAGAGTAAAAGTGTAAAAAAAAGGGTGGAACTAAATTTGATGGAGGACGACACTGAGATCATTACAACAGTCCAAGGTACAAAAATATTATCACAACCTTACACATCTTTGGTGAATGAATATTTTGCCCTTGAGCTTAGTCTGCTTAGAATATTTTTTGGCCCTTGTGTAATTGAGTTTGACGCCCCCGGGTTAAAATGTGGAAGGAAAAAAAAAGTGCACCCACTCACACCTTTCCTGGGTCACTTGAAGTCTCCTGGTAGGGGGTGTAGTTATGGAGGAGGATGAAGGGATAAAGTGAAGGATAACCCTCAGAGGAGGGGAGACGAGGAGATGTGAAGGACGTGTGGGACATTTGACAAGGTGGACGCCTCACTCCGAAGCTCCTAGAAAAATTGCTGATGATGTGTCTCTGCTCCTTTGGTAGAGAATGGTTGATCTGAATTGTTTTTATTCATAAAACTGTCTTTGTTTTGCGTGATTTTTCAGATTTTTTCACCAACATTAGAATTAAAAACAAATGGAAAATATCTGATGTTTGTTCACTTTGTTTTTACAACCATTCGTGACATCTGCACACTCCAGCAGCCAATGAGGAAGCAACTGTTGAGATTTGGGAGAGTTTATGATATAGACTTGTGTCGTACTCTGGTTTGTGTGAAATGTCTTCTGCAGAAGTGGATTTGGGTAGAACTGCTACTGTGCCGTTTGTCAGAAACACAAATCACGTTTTTTTTTCCGTGTTTTTAATTACAGACTTGAGTAACAAATATAATAAAGCAATATATTCAGCTTGATATCTACGTTGGATGGTGCTTAAGATGAATGTTGGGCAGGGATGGTTGTGTCAAACTCAATTACACAAGGGACCAAAAAAGTCAAGGTCTAAGGGTCAAACTTATGTCAATGTTTACCATCTGTAACTTTGGGCCTCGTGTGCAAAGAAGTTTGTGGATCTTCTACTAAAAACAGTCGAACACTCAAATCCAGAAAATCTGGCACGTGCAAAAAAGAATCTGCGCATACACACAAATAAAAGTACGTTTCCCTCAATCAACGTAGAATTAATCGCCTTGTTTGTTCTTTCCCTAATTTACATATTTAAATCATATTCAAATGAACCAGAGTCCGTGATTTTTCTCTCCGCCATCAGAAAAAAGAAATGAAAACATGAATTTAAACTGGTTTGTATTCGTCCATTTAAACATTTCTGACATGGATCACATACTCAAATGTCAATATTGATCGTTAATGTAACTCTGATGTGAACATCTCGACGTGACCAGTGAGGCTGACATGCATCCGAGCAGGAAATAAGGACGTACGCCAACTACAAACGTGTCGGGAAGTCCGACCTTTTGAACGCCCTTTTCCTTATTGATACATATGAACTTTGACGTGGAAAAGCATGTCCGCACGTTTTTTGCGCGTCCGGCCCCTTAGTACATGAGGCCCCTGAACTCCTTTGATGGCAACTAATGTGAAAACCCAACTCTCCTGACTCACTCACATGTTTCAAATATATAAGTCTTCCTCCCCAAGATGCAGTAAGTCCCTCATCATGACCATGTTTTAAAGTTATCCCTTTATAAAGTTCTCCCCCGTCTAAAATCTAGGCGAACGAGAGGTTACGAGAGCAGATTCCACTTAAAAGACACTTAACACATTAGATGCCATATAAGAGTATATATATACATATAATTGGGATTTTACATTTGAATTCTTGGATGCTAAATCTAGCGAAACCATCTGTGATTTTGGGAAGTTTATGTATAGTTGCTGACATCAGCGATCTCTGTTTTTTTAGCTCATCTCAAACACCAGCATTTTTATAGGTCATTTTGACTCAAATTTGACCACTCAACATGTGCAACATAAAATGACTTTTACGTTTGACGTGTCTTGAACTCTCAGCCACTGATATGACTCTAGTTTTAACTCAGATCAATAAGAAAATAAATACCTCGATTGAGTGACTTTGGTCGTCACTTGTGAGCGCCAGGGTTCCGTGCTGTCGTCTTCACTGCGAGGTCAAAATGCCCGAGTTGACATGAAGCGTGGACAGAGAGCGGAGGTCAAGTTAAGGTGAGCGTCGTCTAAAGCTCTTCGACGAGCCTCAGATCGGAAGCGCATCTGTGATCCTGCTCGTACCTTTTGTCGGTGATGATCAGAGTTTCTGTGGTGACGGTGACTGTCTTTGTGGAGCTGTCAGACACAAACACACGATTTTTGTAAATAAAAAAAGTGTGTGTGTGTGAGGGGGGGGGGGGATACAAGGCACATTTGAACGCATTTCCTGAGCAGGCGCTGCTTTGCATAGATAGATAATTGTTTAAGAGCAGCCTGTCATCTCAGGCTACCTTTGTGTTTCCTTGGCTGTCTCGTCTGTCTGCCGCGGCGTGCTGAGGCTGCCGGAGACAAAACAAAGCAGCAATACTAATCAGTACAGAACATTCTCTTCCACTTCCAGTCGCGCATATAAGACTTGACGCTCGGAATCAAAGTGTTTGCTTCAGGAATCAGGAATGAATTTGTTTTTTTCGGGGCAGGAAGTGAGGGGAAAGTGAGGAAATTGGAAAAAAAAAAAAACAGCGACACGTTGAGTTGCTCAGAACTTCCAGGTGAGATAAAGACCAGCCAGAAGTCTCACCTTCTGGTCTCCGTGTGGACCGGGATGAGATCATCGGCCAGCAGATCCAGGCTTCCGTTGGTCTTCACGGGTGCGGGTTCACTATGACACCACAAGGAAAGTGAGGTTGGTAGGGATGAAGGTTTGACCTCTAATAGATTTCAAACGGAGAAGGGAATTTTTCTGTGTGTTTCAGTTGTACCTATCAAGGCTGCCAAGCAAATCCTGACTCCAGCGGCCCGGACTCGGGGGAACAGGGTCAACTGGACTGTGGAGAAGATGAAGAAAAAAAAGAAAAAAAAAAAAAAGAAAGAAAGGACTCTGATAAGGATTTTAGATTGATGGGATGAGTCACATGGAGGAAACGTTGGAAGCACAGCAGCGCCTCCACGTGGCGGATTTTCTGAATTGTGGTTATTTCTAGTTTTTTACAACTCAGGCCCATTTTTAGATCTCAGAGCAGTTTTTTTTTTGTTTTTTTTAAATCGAAGATTAAACATGATTTAAATAAAGGATAAATGCACCGCGGGCTTGTGAAAAAATATTCTAGGTGAGGCTCTTTTTCCAGTACATGATGAATAATAAAACAGGATTATTAAACACATTTTAATTATGCAGAATAAACCAAATTATTAAGAAACTAAAGGAAAACTATTAACAACCTTCGCATTCTCGAAACTTGAGGAAAAAAATGACATCACTTATTATAGTCTATCAGTGTAAAGAGTTCTACACGCGTACGAAACCATCAGTGTCGATGACTATTTTCAAACTAAACTTTTATGAAAAATAAACATATTTTTAAAACCCATCAAGGTCGGCGGAAGGTCGCCACCAAAACACTCAATGACGACTTTAATTGGCATGTAAATGTTATACAGCGCATCTGTCTCACAACAAAAGCGGTTTGACTCATAAAATAAATAGAGTTCATGCAAATCCTGCAGATGAAACCGGTTTCCTCAAGATTTAGCTTTTTAAATTGATCAAAAACCTTTGAAAAATGGTTACTGTTCTAAATGAATCTAGAAATGAATCCTGTTTATGTTTTAATTTTATTTAAAATGTGATTTTGTATATGAGCAATATAAAGCTATATATTAAGTTTTGGCTGTTTCATGTTTTCTTGTTAATTTATCTTTTTACTCTCAATACATTTTTTAACAAATATGTATATGGTATCCCCTGTGTTGTCTCTGTGTCAAGGTGAACGACCTCCTCGGCTTCCACAAATACATATGCAGTGGTGGAGGTCGTTCACCTTGACCCAGAGACAACAAGAGCGTTAAATTAATTGGAAGGTCCACTTGCAATACCTGCGTCGCCCACCAGGGAGTAAAAAAAACCCACTGTATTAGACCATTAAGAAGTTTAAAAATATTTCAACGAACCCATTATCCAGAGCCAGGAGGTCGTCTGTAAAAGGATCGGCGTTGGTCAGTGCAGGAGTTGGATCCTTGTCAAAACTGCCGGAAGAAAATATACATCACATTCTCTCTTTTGGACCAAGAACATCCGCAATTACAGCTCCAAGTACCACTTTAGAAAGTGCAGTGATGTATTGTTATTACTAAGAAGTGGCTTCTGTGGTGGTTGGAATCATGATTTTTACTATGTTTAATATGTGTTTTGTTTTGTGTTTTGTTTTTTTGTTTACCTGTATCCTTCAGGCTCAGCCCTCAAACGGCTGGAAAAAAAAGAAAATACTCATTATCCAGCCACATGACCTCAGCTGCTTTCATCCCTTTCTTTTTCTATGTACCTCGTTGAACTGGTGCTGAAAGAAACCAGAGAGTCGGACAAGTCGGCGAGCGGTTCAACGGTGGAGCTGTGGGGAAAAAAAAAAGATGGAAAACAAACACATGAGATTCCAGGTCGACCCTCGATCGCGATCGTGTGAGGAGATGGGGTGCAAACAAAGAGAAATGTATTTTTCAGTATCCAACACAGAGAAATACAAGAGAACCACTGGATTCATTCGTTCTTGTTTGCTTACTTTTGTTGCCGCAGGATGAGAATGATCAATAATAAAAATAGATTTTTTTTTTTATAATGTTTTGAACCTCCAACGTCTTCAATTACGTGTTTCCTATCATCGTTTCTCATTAAGAAAGAGTAACTTGGGTGATAACTAACCAGTTGATTATAGGATGGGTAGGTGTTCTGTTTCCTCAACTCATTCAGAGAACGAGATATCAGAGAGGGGAAAATATTAGCATCCAATCATTTGAAAGGGTTGATTAAAATGATTGATATTTTTTTCCGTATTAAACATTGCACCGGTGGGTTTATTTTGTTATGTTTTTGGAGCATTTAACCGATCGTTCGTGATCAGAGAGTAAAAAAGGGATTTTAAAATATGAAGTATAGCTTTCTTGACCAACCCTGGATCTTTGTTTTCTTTTGGACTGTCACCAGTTTACATCATGCTATGGTATTCAAAAACTTTTTTATAACATGACAACATTGTGGTTGCTATGGTTTCTACTCTAGCATTAGACTTAAAACTTGTTTATTATCCATTTTTATTGACAGATGAGTCAGTTTATGTGGGGTGTTGCAGCATTCTTTCATTCAATCATTCATTCATTCATTCATTTTCTCTCGATTATTCCCTTATTGAGGTTGTTGGGGGGTCGGGGGGGGCTGGTGTCTGTCCCAGCTACTTTGGGCGAGAGGCTGTGGACATCCTGAAAAGGAGGCCAGACTCAGCCAGGACCCAAAACGAAATCCAACCATTGACACACACTCTTCAAGTTCCCAATCAACCTCTGTGTGTTTTTGGACTGTGGGAGGAATCCGGAGTGCAAGTTTGGTAAAAAAAAAAAAATGTTTTGATGTGATAAAGAATGTAAAAAGAAAGTAACCAATTGAAAGAAGAGCTGGGAACAAATAGGTTTAAGGAAGTTATGAAGCAAACATTATAAATGATCTTCTAGTGTCGGGACGTGAGAAGTAAGAGCTCCGACGACATGTCGCTACACGAGCTCCAGCGGCCCACATGTGAGACGGTCAAACAGGTTTCAAGGTTAAGTCGGCGCTGCCAAGTGGAGCACTCTCATGCGTGTGTGGGAGAAGATAGTGGAGGAGTTTATTTCAGGTTGTGTTTTTTTGGCTTAAATGATTGAATAGCCCGTGGCTGCAGAGGTTTTTCAGAACGTTAAAAATAAAGACGAAGTGCTCGGAGAAAGCAGGAGAGTACGACGGAGATGTCTTGTGAAGGTCAGTGGAGATGGGCTACTTTCATGGACTTACTGTGGTTTAGGCGTCGGTTCCGGACGTGGTTGTAGTTTCGGTGTTGGCTCTGGTTCTGGCTCTGGTTCTGGCTCTGGTTCTGGCTCTGGTTCTGGTTCTGGCTCTGGCTCTGGTTCTGGCTCTGGTTCTGGTTCTGGTTCTAGCTTTGGTTCTGGTTCTGGCTCTGGCTTTGTCACTGGCTCTGGCACTGGCACCAGCACTGGCACTGGTTCTGGCTCTGGTTCTGGCTGTGGCTCTGGCTCTCGTACTGGTTCTAGCTTTGGTTCTGTCACTGTCACTGGCACTGGCACTCGCACTGGCACTCGCACTGGTTCTGGCTCTGGTTCTGGCTCCGGACTTAGATCAACTAGTTGCTCAAATCTGGCTATTTTCTCATTCACGGTCACAGTGGGAGCTGGGGGGGGAGAAACTGGACCCGGGGACGCGGCAGGAGAAGCCTCAGGTGTGGTAGAAGCTGCTGCGAACTGAGCCCTGAAGGTCCCTGAAACGTTGGAGTCCAGGAGAACCGGGAGAGGAGTCGCCACAAACGGGTCTTTCTCCGGTGCTGGAACCTCGGCCACTTTCACCGGGGTCGTCTCCACCACCTTGACGGGAGAACTGACGGGGACATTCGTCTCCGTTAAGTCAGGCCTGTTGACGCACACATACGGAAGAAAGGAGGTATTAAAAAATAAAAAATCAATTTCCTGCCATATTTCAAAACAGCATAAATCATCCAACTTGCATTTTCAGGGGTCTGGCCTGTGGTACTGGGGTAACAGCAGGAGGAGGAGACGGGGTTTTGACAGCAGGCGGAGTCGTCTCGCCTTCATCTCCGATCTCAACTCTACGAAACATTGTTTGTTTTGATATTAGCGGAAAGTAATTTTGACTGAAAACATCTGTTAATCATTTTACCTTTTGGCCACAAATGCAGTGTTGTTTGGAGAAGTGACAGGTTGTGGCTCTTGAGACCTGAACACAGTCAGAGAATTATGAATAAAACCTTGTTGTAGCCAGGAAACATACATTATTAATTTGAGGGATTACTAAAATATTACTAGTGCACAATATTCAGTTAGGTTTAGTTTCCCTGCTTTTATTTTGAAACAAAAACACATAGAATCATAACAACCTAATACAGCTAACTTGATTCATATTTTTACTTAACATTCTTTATTTATATTGCATTTTAAAAGGTCTATATTTTGTTGTGCCAGAAGTAATTTAAACTAAACCCTTTTTTTAAATGCACTTGCAGCAATTTTATCTATTAAAGAAAGTATTAGTTATATATATTAAATTAATTTATTACCCTTTCAAATCATCATATGGGGAATAACATCTATTAACTAAAATGTTTTTCAAGCACATATTTTTATTTTCTTAAATTCTGCGATTGAATTACAGTCATTAAAAAAAAATTCTATTCACATTAATCTAATTTTAATGTCTGACCATATATTTTAAAGCAGGAGCCCCTGAACATATTTGCACAGCAGACCATTAATGTCGCCCCTTTATCAAGGACCCAGAGAAAAATAGTTATAATAAATAATATAGAGTTTATGTTTAGCTAATTTTCACTAGTTTACAGGTTTCTTTTTTGAGTAAATTTGACCAAAACAAATGACTTTATGTGTAAAGACTCACAGGCTAATGTTACTTCAGAGAAAATACCATATTATTTTCAGAACAAAGTAAATTTCAGACAGTAATAACCAATAAAATGGAAATTTTAAGAATCATTTTTGCTGCATTAAAGGCCATAAAAAAATAAATAACTTTTTCCTTTGTGTATTAAAACTTACAAAATAATGAACTTAAAAATAAAATAAATTATTGATTAATTAGTAATATATTAAGAGTACATTTTGTAATCTCTTGAAAGCCACTAGTTACTAGGAATACTCCCCGGATTCAAATTATAGTTCTTAAAAGTTACCCAATATCTCCAAAACTTCCCGTATTTCATTCACGTAAATATATACTTTTAAACAGCAATTCTATCTGTGAGTGTCAATTTATTTCTCGCTGCACCTCAGAACAGTTTCACACAGAGTGAGTCTGCTCTATGTAGTAATTAACTGACTCAAGTCGTGCATACTCGTATTTCTTAGCGGCAGACAGCACGTAGGAGCGTTGCCTGGCGGAGGATTTCTTCAGAACGCTGCTGGCTGCTTCCGTTCTGCAGATGAAGAAGAAAAAAAAGAAGCCATTATGATGTTAATGCAATCGCTTCCCTGGGTTACGCAGGTTCAATTCTGATGGTGTGCGTTGGGGGGTGGAAATCTCACCGTTTATCCGTCTCCTCGTTGCTCAGCTTGGCCTCTGCAGTGGCCTCTGGGGAGGGTCTCACGGTGTGGGGGGCTCTGAGGAGGACCAGCACACACATGCACACACCAGTCAAGAGGAGGTCACACTTAACTGCAGGGGGGTCAGGGTTGGCTGCTTACATTCGCTTGTAGGTCTCTGAAGGTTTCTTGGTGAAGTGCGTGGCTGTGGTGCTAGAATTGAAACGACACAAAAAAGTCAGATCGAAGGTCAATTAAGGGTCTCGTGCTCCGACTCTCACCTGACGCCGTTGGTTGTTGAAGTTGTTTCAGGTTTGTCTGTCTTTGTGAAGACGCCGCTGGATCGGAAAAAATAAGAGATTTTCAAATCAATTGCAAAGAAACGTATTTGATTTTGTGTATTTATGTGCGTAAGAAAAAACGTAACAATTATTGGATAAAGGTTGATGGATTTTAACTCGTTATTTTGAAGTTTTTTACGTAAACAATGGAGCAAACTAACCAAAAATCTCGTATTTTGTCCATTTGTTTTCACATATACTGTTATTAAATAAATCTAAGAGCACATCTGATTATTATTGAGACCATTTTTGACTAAAAACAATGTTTTAAAGTTCAACTCAGTTGTCAACAGGTCATTTTCAAACATGCCTCATATATGTCTATTACTTTTAATGTAAATAATAATATGTTCTGAGTGGGCGTGTTAGAAAATATCGATATGGTGATAAACCCCGATATTATTTTCCACGATACTGTATTGATATTTGAGAACAGTGTATCTTTCTTTCAATTTTCCCCAAAAAAAGCAAATCAAATCATATTTTATGTGTTACCAAAGTTATGGTTTATATATATTTTTTTAAGTGTGTGTAAAATAATATAATTCGATTTTTTATTTTATTTACAATTAACATGCAAATATTAATGCAGTATTCATTTTTGTGTTGCAATTATACTATTTGCCGCTAGATGGCATCATTCATTAAGTTCCTTCGCAGCTAAAGCGAGAATGAAATACTACCAGATCCCGGCCATGACTGAGGACTAGAGGATACAGTCGACTAACAGCTTTTAAAGCTGATGTTCAGACATATTTTGTTTTCGAAAGCAGTTACGAAGTCAGTTAGTCTTTTGTTTTGGGTTTTTGCTCAATTGTTAGATTTTCACTGTTTTGTGTAAACAATGTGCAAAAAAAAGGAAAACGGGTATAAAAGAAAACACTTACTCATTCGGTTTAGCTAGTTAGCAAACTTATATTCTGGGTTCTGACTATTTTCTCAGTTTTAGTCACAGTAGAAACTGGGATTATCTATTATTTCCTACTTTTCCCCTCATTTGTTGTGTTTGCAATGACAGGAAACCTTTTTTTATTTATATATTTTTTGGCTTCATGACTCTGCTAATGACGGGGCTGTCGACACAACACACTGCAACACACTAATGGTGTGTTGACCTGTGAGCCATTTAGAACACGTCAAATAAAAAGGGATTCATTTATGATTATTAAGAACTATTATATTAAATGCACAATAACTTACCGGATCATATACCCTGATGTTGCTGGTCTATGATTTTAAAAAAAAAAGCAAAAATATATACATTAAACATTTGTTTTTGACACTAAAGTGCAACAGGTTTACTTTTCAGGCTCAGAGTTCAACTTGGGTTTAGGGGCGATGGTGGGCGGTGGCGACACAGGACTGGTCGGCGCTCCGTTCAATCGCCTGGCCCTCACTTCTGCGAGCCTGAGAGAAAACAAAACAAGATATTACGACACGAGTCACGTGACACATTGGTCGGTTTCAGGGTGATCTTGGTACCATGGTTTCTCCTCCTCGGTCTTGATGTTCTCCTCAGAGTCGCGGCGTTGCTGGAGCCAGCTGCTGTCTCCCTTCAGCTTGGTGCGCACCTTAGTGGCGCGTAACACGTTCTTTTTGTCTCCCTCTGGAAAGAAAAACAAACGTTTGTTCATCATCTCCTTGACGATACCAAACGTTGTATTTTTCATTCGGATCACAAAGTGTCAACGTCAAGACCAGAGGGGCCATTTTTCCATAAATGCAATATTATCACAGATGTATCTGGTGCTCAGGTTTTGTTCTGCGTAATAAATCTGTACCAAAGCAGCTAACTGGCTCCCACCACTGTAAGTAAGTAAGTAAGTAATATTTATTTATATAGCGCTTTTTGAGACCAGGGTCACAAAGCGCTTGAACAATCAAAACAATATTCAAAAAAGTACATACTTTAAAGATCAAGATAATACTGAGAACAACACAGGAGTTGCAGAAAATCAAGGAAAAGCCTGAACAAATAGAAACGTCTTAAGATGTTTCTTAAAGGAGTCAGTAGATCCATCAAGCGCAAAGAAAGAGGAAGATCGTTCCAAAGCTTAGGAGCAACAGCCTGAAAAGATTTCTCTCCTCTGGTCCTGAACCGTGTGCGAGGAACCATAAGTAGATTCTGATCCACAGACCTCAGAGCCCGAGCTGGGGTGTAAGGCTGGATCAGATCAGTGATGTAAGGAGGAGTCTGACCACGAATAGCTCTGAAAGTAAGAACCAGAATTTTAAAGTTGATCCTGAAAGAAACTGGAAGCCAGTGAAGAGTTTTAAGGATCGGAGAAATGTGAGTTCTTCTACTTGAGCGGGTCAGTCCGATTAATGCGTGTAAATGCATTGTCGTGAATACGGAAGTGTCTCCAGCCCTACTGTCCACATGTGTATCGTTGAAAGATTCTTGTTTAGACAGTATGGAAATGATGCAACCACCGTCTCTGCCTTGAGCGAAGCTAGAGAATTTTACAGTGTTGAGTCACGACCGTTTAAAATAAAAGTAACATCACATAAAATATGAATATGAATCATAATTGCAAAATATTACTTAGTGTTGCTTTAATAACGTGGGTTTTATTAATATCACTAATGGATGAAAAAAGGAAATTAAATTTTTGTTAACACATTGTAGGCTTGTAGACGATTCCTAGACTAGACTAGTGTTTTTAGCTGCTATTTAATTAAATATGAGTCTCCGTTATGTCTTTATCGTTAATGTCAAAGTATACGCTCAGCATTTAACATAACTCATGGGTAGTTATGATATAACATTTTGGTCTTTAAATTCTGTGACATCAAAAAGTTAATAAATGAATCAATAATTTAGTATCTTAATCTTTTCCTATACAATTGTACACTTCAAATCATGCACGATTTCAGTTTGGTAAACAATTTGCACATATAATTATAGAAAAAAAAAGTTCAACTGTAATACATTTTCAACTGCAATCAAACTCATTTTGACTGTTTTCATACAATTTTCTAAAGCAATCCATCAAATGTCAAATGTAATCCAACACATTTTAACTGTAATCAAACCATTTTAAACTGTAATCAAACCATTTTCAACCATAATAAAACAATTTTCAGCTATAATAAAACAATTTTCAGCTATAATCAAACAATTTTCAACTATAATCAAACAATTTGCAACTATAATAAAACAATTTTCAACCTTAAACAAACAATTTTCAACTGCAAACAAATGATTTTCAACTATAATCAAACAATTTTCAACCTTAAACAAACCATTTTCAACTATAATAAAACAATTTTCAACTTTAATCAAACAATTTTCATCTGCAAACAAATGATTTTCAACTATAATAAAACAATTTGCAACTATAATCAAACAATTTTCAACTTTAATCAAACAATTTTCAACCTTAAACAAACCATTTTCAACTATAATAAAACAATTTTCAACTTTAATCAAACAATTTTCATCTGCAAACAAACCATTTTCAACTATAATCAAACAATTTTCAACCTTAAACAAACCATTTTCAACTATAATAAAACAATTTGCAACTATAATATAACAATTTTCAACTTTAATCAAACAATTTTCATCTGCAAACAAACCATTTTCAACTATAATCAAACAATTTTCAACCTTAAACAAACCATTTTCAACTATAATAAAACAATTTTCAACCTTAAACAAACCATTTTCAACCTTAAACAAACCATTTTCAACTATAATAAAAACAATTTTCAACCTTAAACAAACCATTTTCAACCTTAAACAAACCATTTTCAACTATAATAAAAACAATTTTCAACCTTAAACAAACCATTTTCAACTATAATAAAACAATTTGCAACAATAATAAAACCATTTTCAACTAAAATCAAACAATGTTCAACTATAATCAAACTATTTTCAACTTTAATCAAACAATTTTCAACTATAATCAAACCATTTTCAACCATAATCAAAAGATATTCCACCTTAAACAAACAATTTTCAACTGTAATTAAACCATTTTCAACTGTAATCCATCAAACTTCAGCATTAGTCAAACTATTTTAAACCACACTTCAAAAGAAGTCAAACAAATTCCCATTGTTATCAATGTAGTTTTCAAGAAATAAAAAATGTGCCGTACACAAACTCTAGTCAGATATTTAGCGATGCCAGATGAAGCTAAACCTTGGGTTGTTCAATAAATATCCAATAAGTCTTGTGACTCAGACGTTTTTCTTTCCAATGTACTGAGAGTTCAAACTACACCTCGGCTTTCATCGTGGATTGAAATCAGAACAAAGCGAGGCTTAGGAATCGCATTCGTGCGTCTGGCGACACACCTACGAACACACTCCATCTTTAAAGTTCGGGGGAACACGTCGTTCCACATTCACATCGGATCAGTCACTGGTGCTCACCGCTTGCCATTGGTAGTTCAGTAGGTCTCCTTCCGAATCAAACGCTCCACCTGAGAAGAGAAAAAAATCAAAGTTTAATGGTAATACATGTTGTGTCGGCCTCATCTCTCAGGTATGTGGGTCGTCCTGTTCGGCCACTTTCCAGAACATTCCATGATGAGGTAAAAAAAAACGCACACAAAGCGATCGCCGGTACCAGGACAAGACATTAATGTGGCGGCTAAGATACTTTAACTCTGAGATATATTTTAAGAAACCCCTTTTAAAAGACTGAGAGTTCTTTCTTTTGAAATAAGACACTCGCTTATGCAAAATTCAAGAGTTAGAGCCGAAATTCAGAATGCAAATCTCCTGCGGCTTGAAATTGCTTTCGCTATCTCCTCAGAAAAAACTTTCAACATAAGCACACTTTGAAAAAAAACACACACACAACAAAAAAAAAAGCATATTTGTTCAGGGTTTAAGTCCTCGGACGGCACGAGGTCAATGATTAATCGAGGGCGTTCAAAGCCCTGGAACTGGATAGACGACTATGACAATCTTTATCGGGGAAACACCCATAAAATGAAAAGACAAACAAGGACAACCATTAGTTGTTATCTCAAGATTTACACACTTCCAAATGGATGAATGATCGATCGGAATTCCACCTGTTAGAGGTTAGTTAAAAAAAATTAAATTAAAAATGGGTTTCATCCTACCTGTTGGCTTTATATCCGAGCGGCTCAGAGGAGTTTGAGAAAGTGGTTGATTCCCCGACAGGTGTCCCGCAGCCGAGTGAACAGGTACGGGCGTGAGCAACAACAAGACCAGCCAGTCGAGGAGGGCGAGTGTGAGGGTGGAGCACAGCTTGTTGATGTCACCGTCGGGCTCGGAAATGACAGACACTTTTTTCCGTTGTCAAGAAATTGTGATACCTGGAGCACATGTTGCCTCTGTGGAGGATGACGCTCCCAGCAGGGGGGGCAACACCGGAGGAAAAACAAGAGACGGTACCAGAGGTAGCAGTGGATCCTTTGGGAAGAATGTGAGGCTCAGTGAGTCGGAAGAAGCTCACACTGAAGAGAGTGTTTTCAACTGTTATCTAACACTTTTTGGAGTCAAATCGAACAATTTTCAACTGTAATACAACAAATTTCAAACCTTAATCCAACACATTTCAACTATAATCAAAGTATTTTCTACTATAATCAAATCATTTTCAACTGTAACTCAACAAATTTCAACTGTAATCCAACAATTTTCAACTGTAATCCAACAAATTTCAACTGTAATCCAACAAATTTCAACTGTAATCCAACAATTTTCAACTGTAACTCAACATATTTCAACTTTAATCCAACAATTTAACTATAATCAAAGTATTTTCTACTATAATCAAATAATTTTCAATTGTAACTCAACAAATTTCAATCCAACGAATTTCAACTGTTATCAAACAATTTTCAACTGTTATCAAACAATTTTCAACTGTAATCCAACAATTTTCAACGGTAATCAAACCATTTTCTACCATAATCCAAACATTTTCAACTGTAATCCAACCGATTTTAACTGTAACAAACTATTTTCAATTGAAATCAAACAATTTTAAACTATAATCCAACAATTTAACTGTAATCAAACAATTTAATACTATAATCAAACTATTTTCAACTATAATCAAACACATTTTAACTGTAATAAAATCATTTTCAACTGTAATCCAACCATTATCAAATGCAATCCAACCATTTTCAACTGTAATAAAACAATTCCACCTGTAATCAAACAATTTTCAACTTTAATCAAACACATTTTAACTGTAATCAAACATTTTTCAACTATAATCAAACAATTTTCAATTGTAATCAAATTATTTTCAAATGTAATCCAACAAATGTCAACTATAATTCAAAAATGTTAAACTATAATCAATTTTCAACTATCATCAAACAATTTTAAACTGTAATAAAAAAAACATTTTTTAACTAAAATACAACTATTTTCAACTGTAATCCAACTATTTTCAACTGTAATCCATGTATTTTCAACTGTATTCCATGTATTTTCAACTGTATTCCATGTATTTTCAACTGTATTCCAACTATTTTCAACTGTATTCCATGTATTTTCAACTGTATTCCAACTATTTTCAACTGTATTCCATGTATTTTCAACTGTATTCCAACTATTTTCAACTGTATTCCATGTATTTTCAACTGTAATCCAACTATTTTCAACTGTATTCCATGTATTTTCAACTGTAATCCATCAAAGTCAAGTGTAATTTTCAAGAAACGCCAAACAATGAGTGTACGTGCAGGAACCGTACACTTTCATCTCTAACCAGTTTGTGGTTGACGGTCATGACAACAGAAAACAATCAAACTAAAATGGCTTTCTCAACAAACCAATGGAAGGTTTTAAAAACGGTCCGGCATGACTTGCTGGAACAAAGATAAGTGGAAGATAAACAGATGGAGGCTTATGATAACTTCAGTGTTGGAAAAAAACAACAAATCACAGACAGACGCTGCAGTGATTGAACGGTTGACAAGTGAGAAGAGAGGAAGAGAGGAAGAGGAAATAAAATCGTAGATACCCTCGTCTCTCCCCCAGAAACCAGTCTGACGAGCTTCCCCTGTGTTTTGGGCTCCAGCTGTGAATCACTAGGGTGCTGCTGGCGTTGCATTAAAACGGGAATGTGAAGTATCTGAGCGTCGCCACGCCAACATTTGGAATGGAAAGTATGCTTCCTTAAAAATGAAAGAAATAAAAAAGCAGATGATCACAGATTCATATCTGTAGAGGAAGAAATTCCAAATGTGACCATTCGTTCCAAAAGAATGACGGAAATGGGACATTTATTTGAAACCGAAATTCAACTTTATTCTACGCAGACTACAACCTGTTTTTGTGGTTCAAAACTCATAAAAAACATATGAATGTGTTAAAATATCTTCAATGTCATTTTCAACTATAATCAAACAATTTCAATATAGTCAAACAATTTTCAACTGTTCTCAAACAATTTTAGTGGTTCAAAACTCATAAAAAAAACATATGAATGTGTTAGAATACCTTCAAAGGAATTAGTTGTAAATAACATCATAAGTGTTTTATTGTCACATACTGTACATGAACATTTTTTGTCTTTTTTACCAAGAACACGGATCATTTTACTACGGAATCAACACATATTCACCACATTTCTATTCATTTTACTATCAAACGTATGTACTTTATGATGTTCTAAATGTTTTTAATTGAATTATAGTTTCTTATATATAATAAAATATATATATATATATATATATATATATATTAAACATACAAAAGTGAAATACTTGCTAGCTTCACTCCGTAACACGGTGAACCTTTTAAAGTTTGAATAACCGTAATACCTGTTGTTACCGGGTATGAAAAAGAATGATTAAAAATAAATAATACTTAGAAGAAAAGAAAAGAAAGGATCATCCTTAATATAACTGTATAAAATACAGTTTAAATTTCATCACAATTGAAACCTTTATTCTTTTTTCATGGGGGTCTTCTTATATAATTAATAAAAGCTGCTGAAATACTGTAAATCTCTCTAAGTATGTGAACATATGGTTTAAATTTCATCAAAATTTAATATGTTTTAATTTTCATGTGGGTTTTAATTTTCTTCTGGCCCCCCTTGCGCCCCCTTGACCTGACCGGGTTGATCTGAAAACCTTTACCGAGAGGTTTCAATGCAACACCATAAAGCAAGTACATAAAAACAGTAACTTTTTGACTTCATGGGTCATAAAAAGATGTAGATGTATGTTTATCTTGTTTATCTTTTGAAATAGTATTGAAATAAAGATCAAATATCGTGAACGCGTGACATCTAGACATCGTCGAAATGTGTCACTGGGTGAGAACACACACCGTCATTGTAGAGCGAGACGCTGGTTTCACGTTTCCCTGCGTTCCACCCCGTCTACACTCTCTTCATCACCGCCCGAATATTAACACTTGAAGTCATCCGTTTGTTCTTCTGTCAATCAGTGGTTACCATGGCAATACAGGCGTCCCTCTCACCATTGTCTTCCATGACACACCCGGAATGATTTGGTCAGATTCCTGTTCGGTGATCAAGAGTCTTGACTGAAACCAGGGAGAATATACGTGATACCAGAATAATATATAATATAAGAGAATACAATTGTTGGGCTCAGGAGTCGAGTTTGTTGAAGTGAGAATAATAAGGCGACGTCAGGAAATTAAAAAATATTTGAATGAATTACGTTGATGGTCGTGTAGAAAAAAAATAATCAAAATTATACCTTAGAGACGATGAAACGCTGACGTCGACTTGACTGTTTATGCATCAGGTTACTGCATAATCTGGAGAGTAGTTCAGGTATGTTTCGATTTCCGTCGGCCATTTTATTGTTGGCTCAAAACCAGAGACGGA
This sequence comes from Callionymus lyra, assembly GCF_982586985.1. Lineage (NCBI taxonomy): Eukaryota > Metazoa > Chordata > Actinopteri > Syngnathiformes > Callionymidae > Callionymus > Callionymus lyra. The sequence goes on from NC_141826.1 coordinate 12,825,107, forward strand.
TGTTCATGTGGATATGACTTCTAAAGACGTCCGTGTTTAAGATAAGATAAGGGACAGATTATGGATGTCAACAATAAATACAACTGATGAAGGAAAACAATTGTTTTGTGAAGAAGGAAAAATAATTATTAAAAAAAAGTTATTAAAAGTCTCTTTATAATTGTTGGCAACTATAATCTCTGTACCTTATCTTATCTTAAACACAACATGGCAACATTAACATTTATATACCTATAGATTTTGAGCTAAACAGCCTGGCGGACCATATAAAACAACTTTTTCGGCCTGATTTGGTCCACGGGCCAGTTGGACAAATGTTGTCCAAGACCAGGCCCAACCTTTTTTTTTTTTTTTTGTACCATGGACCAGTTGAATGTCAGGATTATATTCATGGACCGGATTTTCAGGTAAAATAAAATGTAAAAAATACAATATGACCTGCGAAAAAAAAACTACAATCAAGTGCCATAACGCTGACTCAGCAAAAGCTCTGGACTAGTGACATACATTTATGTATATTTGATTGTATGCAGATGATGGTGAACTGTATGTATGAGAACTCTAAAGCAGAAGTTCTGTTTCTAGAGTTTGTTTTTTACTCATTTTTACGAGTCAAGATGTGATTTCAGAAATAATTTATTTTCTTTTTCTAATTGATACACCTTTTACGCAGATCGCTGCTCGTGACCTTCAGCAAGTGTTTGGCTAAAGGGCGTTTTTCTGAGCAATATTTAAGGAGACACAGGCTCGACTCATGGTGTCGATACTATTTATAGATGTAGACAAAGAAAACACAGACGAATATTTTTCATCGAGTTCATGATGAAATTTTAAGACACACGCGTAGAAGCGATCTGACGCCATCTGCTGGTGGGAACTGGACATTTTCAAAAATAAAGTCATTGTCTCGTGAATTAAGCGCCGTGTCTGAGGTGAGGGTAGCTCTGCAGGGTGCGAGCGATCCCCTCCTTCAGACTCACCACTGGCTTGTAGCCCATGTCCCGCTTGGCGCGCTCGCAGCTGTAGTAGTGGTGCGTGCCCGCCAGGGCCACTCGCATCGGGGTGAAGGTGGGCTTGAACGCCAGCAGGGGGCGCAGCAGGAGGGCCAGCAGCCACAGCAGCAGCGCCAGCCCGTAGACGAGGGCGTAGGGCAGGTGGTGGCGAGGAGCGGCGTAACCCAGGCCGACCAGCACCTGCGACATGAAGTCCCAGAACCGGACGGGCTCGTCGTTGGTGATGTGGTACGGCTGGAAGAACGGAATCAAGGTTTGATCATCGGGATAAGATGATGTTTAGGTGGAGGCGACTTACTTTTCCACAGATTGGAGAGTCGGATCTCAAGCTTTCTGCAGCCAAGATGTGTCCATGAACTACATTCTCCACGTATGTGAAGTCGACCAGGTTAGACCCGTCACTGTGGAGTGGAAATCATACATTAAACCATTTTGTTACATGGGTTCACACCTAACATGATGCAGTGTTATATGTATTTATTTTTATAATTGAATTAAATTATTTCTACATTGAAAGGTAAAATTGGGCTTTTTTTTATAACTAAATTCAATTCATTTTGTATTGTAAGGCTTCATTTTTTTAATTGAATACTATAATTTCTAAATTTAAATGTTAAATTAGGATTTATTTTTTTTTTACAATTTATCTCAATCATTTATATATCAAAAGGTAAATTGTTTTTTTTTTCTTTAAATAATTGAATTCAATATTTTCTATAACGAAAGGTTAAATTTGTTTGTTCTTTTAAAATAATTGACCAAAAACAATAAGCATATTTTCAAAATAAATGTAAAGGAAGTTTGATATTATAATTCCAATAATTAAAAGAATTAAATGTTCTAAATTCAACGTTATTAATTTATATTTTAACTTAAATAAATGTTGGTATAATAGTGACGAACGACAATACCTAAAGATATAAATCTATATAGTTCATGAATTTAAAATATATTTAATTAAAAATATATATTTCATTTATTAGAATAACAATATTAAACTCTATAAATAAAGAAATACTCAACAATTTAATATATATATTTTATAATAATAGAATTATTTAAAAAAATAATAATAATTCATGCTTAAAGAACTTTTTTCATTCTTAGGAAAAAGGTATAATTCTTCCTCTCCAATCCGCCATTTTGGATTTCCTCTAACTTCAGACCCCCCCTCAGCCAATTGGCCTATTTGAGAGACAGCAGGAAGTCGTTTACTCTTCTAAAACCGACCTCTTCTCATGATGTTTGGTTCGAACACACAGTCAACTTTAATACAAACAACGAACCCAATGATGAACTTCATCTTTCCCCTTCTTGCCGTATCCACCAGGATGGGCACTAACTGGGGGTCCCGGGGGCCGAAGATGCCATGCGGTCGGATAGCAACAGTGAGGAAACCCTTCTGCTGATCACAAGCCTTCAGAACCAACTACAGAAAAAAACAACAATGGTTTAAAATAACGTCTTAGACGAGGAACATTCATTATCATTTAGTCCAGTGGTTTGTTATTACATTTCCTCAAGGGCCACATTTAATACAGTGGCTGGTGTGAGGGGCCATTGAGGAAAATTATAGAAGGCTAACTCTGATCTAGTCTCACCTTCTCTTGCTGAATCTTTGTCTGCGTGTAATAATCTATGGGCTTCACGGCGTACGGCAGATCTTCAACCCCGTTCTTTATGTCAGTTCCTTCGAACACCACACTGGCACTGCTCGTCAGGACCAGTTTCTGAAAATGATCAAATGTTCAGAGAAGTTTGTTCTACAAAAACATTTCAAACTGAGGCTCTAACTCACCTGAACGCCTGCTTCCTCGCACGCCTGGATCACCGTCATGGTTCCCCTGATGTTGACCCTCTCGAAGAGCTCTCGGTCGTCACTCGCGGGGGCCGGAGACGCGCAGTGGAAGACCAGCGACACATCTTTGAGGGCTGCTAGCAGAGCCTGCAGAACAACATGGCATTTTTTTTAAATTAAAGATTAAAATACATTTTTATAAATGTCTTACTATTTTATTATTTTCATTTTTCAATCCTTGAATGTGACGTGGAGAGATTATGGGGAAAAACTCTTGCAAGGGTGGAGGGTTGGATCTTTCTTTGTATTTTATTCTTTCATTAAATGTTTGTCTTTATTTTTTAAAAACAATGAAAAGATGTTTAAAAAAAAGGTTGGAATAAGAAATAAATAGGTTCTATACAAAATAAGATGTTAATTCATAACAGATCTGAACAAAGAACCATGTGATAATAACATTTAAACAGTAAAAAAGTGAAATAAACATTTAAAAAAAAGACATTTAAAGTATCTCAAAGTTGTCTAGCAACAACCACTGAAGAAAATCCACGGAAAACAGTTAATATATGGATTATAAATTCCTGTGTCCTTATTTAAGTTTTTATCTAATACTTTCAATATACTTTTTAAAATCACTAATGATTAAATTTTTTAATTATGGAATTCATTTTTGAAATTTAGATTGGTGAACGAGATATGAATGTTTATAAAATGCTCATTATTCTTTATCTTGGTGTTCAAAAATAATATATATTTTAAATAATTTGAAAATTAAAGTTACTTTAATATGAAACTTTACATCTTCCCAGTATTTGTTGAATATTTTCATTCAAGTGTTTATATTAATTCATTGACATATGTAAATAGTAGTGGATAACATATCTGTATTTATGTTCTAAATATAAAAATAATATTTATGTATGTTTATTAAAATATATTTTATTAGTGTATAGCAATAAGTGCGTCATAATATAGCATCACGTTTTGTTTTGTTTTAAATTAAAGATTTAAACAAGACATAAATAAATACATTGGTCCTGTACGAGATGAGATAAGGGCACTCGATTCAAATATAGGAGCCTATTGGGAAGGACAAAAAATAAAATAATAATAATAATAATAATTAACAATTATAATAGACACATTTAAATGTTGTAACAGAAAACAAAGGTTCAACAACTAATAGAAGAAAATAAATCCCCAGAAAAACACAAAGCAATGCAAGAATACTAGTTTATACAATTGCTCTAGTAAATCACAAGAATAATTTGCTTTTTTACTTTTACTCAATTTTATACTTTTTTAATTCACAAATTATAATTTGCGGTACTTTTTTAAAATTTCGTTTTGTGTATGTGATGTTTTCTGAGATTTTAAAAATATGTATTAGATGCTCAATATTTGTATCTTGATGTCGATAATACAACAATATATATTTTTTTAATTTGAACTTTGGAGTAACAATAATACTTTTCTTAATAAATACTTCTAAATCCTCCAAATATATATATATATTTTTTTAAGAACAATCAAAAAATAAGTGTGAATCCTTTTTTTTTTTCAAAAGAATATTTTCCAATTGATATCTTTTATTATTGTATCCAATAGTATTTACACTGCATTTTATTATAAAAATGACTTCGGATACGTTTAGTTAAGCATTATTTTTATCTTATATATATCTGTTCCATTCACATAAAGGTGACTCATATCTCCAGTCACGTCAGGTGGACCATCATAACTTTTAAGAAGCTGTAATATTTCTACAGGTGTTGATTTAAAACGTTTAGCGTCAAATTGAGTCAGTGACGTCACATGATGGCTCACCTGTCTGTCGCACAAGTCTCCCTGATGGAAAGACACACCTGGGAGCTCGTAGCTCTGACGGATGTCAAACACGGACACAGTGTAGCCTCGATCCAGAAGCTTCTCCACCAAGTGTCTCCCCAGAAACCCTGAGCCTCCGATCACTGCGCAGCGTTTGTTGCTCTGCACGACAAACACACAACTGTTGTATCACTTGCTACACAAAAGCTTGAACAACAACAACTCACCGGTCGAACACGAGTCGCCATAGTGTGTCCAGTGGATGCGGAAGAAAAATAAGTTGCGGATAAAAAACGAATATTCAGGTGAAGTCTGAACTTTTACCTGAGACTAGGCTTGAGTTGAGGGTTTTCTGAATCAGCTGAGCACACGGGGCTCTCTGATTGGCTCGCAGACGTGCAGCGACATCATCGATCAACCAATCGTCGGAGAGATACGTCAAAGAGCGCCATAGCGCAGGCCAATCAGGGAGCCGCCTCTCTTTCAACCAATCAGCAGCAACGGACGAGAAAGACGCGGACAGACGACATCTTTTAGGTTAAAAAAAAAAGCTAAAATAAAATAGAATAATTTAATGTCATATTTTTTATTTAATTCGGTTTGTACATTATTTAGGTAGATTCGAATCACAATGTTGTGTTGTGTTAATCCTACAGTACAATAGTAAAATATATAACTTTAATTTCCAACTAATTCTTTACTATTTTTATAAGATATTATGTTACTTAATGACTATATTATTACTAATTTGATGCTTCGGTTAATTGTTGCTCCCTTTTGACCAACCTTTGAAATCATTTTGTGCTTATTTTTCCATATTCATCGTATTTGAAGGTTTTAATAAAAAAAAAAAAAAAAACATGGGTTTAATATGATCCGTAAATAAATATAAATATGTGTTTTCACATTGATTGAATTGATGCAGGAAGAATAAATTATAATTAAACAGATATTATACAGCGTTTATTTAAGCTCAAGCATGACGTCATAAATACAATAATAATATGTCCAAAAATTTACTAAATTAAAAGTTAAAACCTCAAAAGTATTTTCTGCTTTATTCGTGAATTTTCCGCGTGAAATTATTTTTATTTTCCACGCAATTCAACACGTCCATCCAATCAGAGCGCTGAGCGACTGGTGCGCTCGTTATACTCAAAGGCGTGTCTTGAGAACACTTTAACGCCGCATTCAGCTGTACTCTTGCGAGGCGGGGCGAACAGTGAAGAAAAACAAACGCACACGCTACATGGCAGGCGCTGCTGCATCTCTGAAAATACCTGTTAGCATCATACGTAACGTTTTAGGCGTTTTCTGCGGTTTTTATTTAATGTTGCACGCGAGAGTTTCGTAAATATATCAGCTGTGTTCAAAACAATTCGTGTGGCAAATCCTCCCGCGGATGATCCGGAGGCTTTAAAATAACACAACATCCTACTAAGAACACCCATGGTGAGTAGAATTGAGTGACAGCTCCTCCTCGCATCTTCATCTCATCCGTGTCTCCATCAGGCCACCATCGCCAAGAGACCCTCCCTTCAGGGCCCCGTGCCTCCTCCTCGCAAGAAGACCAGCCCTAAACCCGAGCTGACCGAGGAGCAGAAGCAGGAGATCCGGGAGGCCTTCGAGCTGTTTGACACTGATGGATCCGGATTCATTGAGGTCAAGGAGCTCAAGGTAAAAACCACTATCACCCCTCTTCATAGAGGACTGTACCATAATGGTGTGTGTGCTTCAGGTGGCGATGCGAGCTCTGGGATTCGAACCCAAAAAGGAGGAGATCAAGAAGATGATCGGAGAGGTGGATAAAGAGGGGACGGGAAAGATCTCCTTCGCCGACTTTCTTGCAGTCATGACGCAGAAAATGGTGATTGTTTATATAGAGATCAATAAATAACGACCACTATACTGATCCATGACATGGTTTCGCAGGCGGAGAAGGACTCCAAAGAAGAGATCCTCAAAGCCTTCCGGCTGTTCGACGACGATGAGACGGGCAGGATCTCGTTCAAGAACCTGAAACGTGTGGCCAAAGAACTCGGGGAGAACCTCACCGATGAAGAGCTGCAGGTAAGAGATGATGTGACGTCACGGCACGATTGATATGGTCTTTGTGTTACCGTAAAAGTGGAGATCAGGGGTGTCAGACTAAATCACAGAAGGGGTTAAAATCTTACGATAGTTTAAGTCAAGGGCTGAACAAAATGTGTATTTACTTAACAGGAGTCTGATTTAATCTTTTCATTCTTTGTGGCTCAAATTATCTTATTTTTCAACATCAGTTTTTCTGTAATTGGAAGTCTCTGTATAACTGTTGACATCCACAATCTCTGTCTTTTGTCCCTTATCTTATCTTAAACATTGGCATATTTTTTACAGGGCTTAAGACAGGTTTAATTCAAGACTTTATTTTAGAAATAACTTTTCAGTTTTAGGGACAATTTTTAACATGACTGTTAAATCCACTGAAAAACTTTCCCTTTTCCATTTAAATAATTTCCTCTTTGAAAGTGAAGCTTAAGGTGAATGTAAATAAAGGAAAAAATACATTTGCAAACTGTGAAGTTTGTCAAATTTGTTTGAGAGTTTGTGTATTTTATCCCTTTCCCAGCCAGCGTAGAAACAGACAATATTCTGAAGACAGAGAAGAGCAAATGCTTTATCGATAAAACATAAAGGTTGTCGTGCGTCTCTTGTTTAAGGAAATGATTGAAGAGGCGGACAGAGACGGCGACGGAGAAGTGAACCAGCAGGAGTTCCTGAGGATCATGAAGAAAACCTGCCTGTACTGATGGACCAAACCTCAATTGTGTTATTCGTTAGATATTCAGAAGCTGCTTATTGATCCGATTACACACACAAACTGTGCCAATCAACTCTTACAATCACCTCCTTGAAATGTAAAAAACACACTTTACAAATTTACATTTCCTGTCGATGATGCCGCAGATTTCGGGGAACAAACACGATGTTGGAAGACCCTCTCCAGTGCCTGCCGTAATGAAGACATTTTCTTAAATTTTCCCCGGTGCACTTTTTAAACGCATCTAGTTTAGTTCGGTCGATGTTAGCCGTCGTGCAAACACTGGTGAGAAGATTCTGTGCCTGTGACTCATATTCAGGGAAGCAGTTTGACCTCTGCGCCCCGAGTTTTGTGTAGATTGTAGCAGGTATTTATTGATGCGTGTTCGCTTTTGTCATATTGTGCTTATTGAGAAAATATAAAGTGTTTATCGTATAAAGATATAAATGTGAAAAATAAATATTTGCAAAGTTGACTGGATTGCTTGATAAAAATGCCTGACAAAGCCCTCGGTTACAAAGAGTTAAGACTGATTATCTTAACTGAAGGAAGATAAATGAATTATTTGACTTCACTTATTGAACACTTTATTAAACATTTTAAGAACGACCCGTTATTTACACTTAACCGCTGCTCATTCCCTTTTGAAACATTTGGACATGAGCTGGTTTTTCCACCTCCACACATGATGAACAAACAAACAAAGAATTAATATTAAAGTTCACATCTGACAGGAGTGTCTGTTTCGATCGGCCTGAGGTTTTAACTGAGCTTCGTCTTCGCTGCGAAGTCTGCGCTGAGCTGACGCATCACGTCTCCGTGAGACTGTCCCGTCATCTCCTGCCGCGTCGTGCCGTAATTCTCCTTCACGAACTTGGCGAAAGGCGTCGCCTCACGAGGCTTCGAGTTCGTCAACAAGACGATCTGACCCGTGCAGAGGGCGCAGGCGAACCTTTGCGTGTCCAGAGACTTTGAGTGACGGCCGATCCTTGGGAAAAAAAAAAAAAAAAAACTTTTTTAATTTACAATTATTGAATTCCTTTCATTTTTGTGTTGCAATTAAACTTCTGGCTGGTAGATGGCAGCAGCCATTAAATCCTCCACAGCCAAAGGAACAGTAAAAACAGATGACTAAGGACGAGAGGATACAGTCGACCAGCAGCTTTTAAAGCTGATGTTTGGACATATTTTGGTTTGAAAACAAATGAAAGCAGTTATGACTGAGGACGAGAGGATACAGTGAGTCCAGCATTTAAAAGCTGATGTTTGAACATATTTTGGTTTGAAAACAAATTAAAGCAGTTATGACTGAGGACGAGAGGATACAGTGAGTCCAGCAGCTTTTAAAGCTGATGTTTGGAGATATTTTGGTTTGAAAACAAATGAAAGCAGTTATGACTGAGGACGAGAGGATACAGTGAGTCCAGCAGCTTTTGAAGCTGATGTTTGGACATATTTTGGTTTGAAAACAAATGAAAGCAGTTATAACTGAGGACGAGAGGATACAGTGAGTCCAGCAGCTTTTGAAGCTGATGTTTGGACATATTTTGGTTTGAAAACAAATGAAAGCAGTTATGACTGAGGACAAGAGGATACAGTGAGTCCAGCAGCTTTTAAAGCTGATGATTGTACAAATTTTGGTTTTATAAACTAATCAAAGCAGTTATGACTGAGGACGAGAGGATACAGTGAGTCCAGCAGCTTTTAAAGCTGATGTTTGGACCTATTTTGAGTCAAGTACTCGGACAATACTACAAATATAACCTTGTTACTACAGTATCACGATATATTGTATTGTTGCTGCTGCATTATGATACTAGTGCCAATACTCACTTAAGTTAAGGGTGTAAAACTCACATAAGGGGCCGAAATCTTCTCCAAGTCAACATTAGAAAACAACATATTAAATAGCGTCCAATGTTTTCCCTTTAACATAATTGAAGTCACCAACAAAACAGTCTACTTCCATTTTTGAAGGGCCACATAACTTGGCAAGCCTGATTTGACTTTTATGATCTTCTTCATCTGATGTGAGTGAACGACGGCGAGGTCATAACCAAGAACAATGTCACTCACTTGTTTTGACAGCGGACGCACTGGTACTGGAACTTGTACTTGATGTCGTAGCTGTGGCAGCGGGTGACCACGGGCAGCTCCGGATGCGCCACAGTAGACTTGCGGGCGTAAAGCTTCCAGATGGTCCCGTGTCCATCTCTGATGCCGTTTATGAGCCAAGTCGCTGCGTGACACATCTCGTGGATCAGCGTGTCCCGGAGGCGGTCTAGAGGGCGGAATAGTTCTAAAGTAAGACACTCTCACAAGTCTATATGGCGACATTTGCAAAAAAGTAAATGCTTGACACAAATATTAAAACAAAAAAGCAAGAAGATGTTCAGCAAGAACTTGGGGTGGAATAAAATTATAATACTGAATACTCTGATGACCCATTATTGTGTAATAGTATTTTAATTGCATTGGTACTGCACATATTGAAACTGAAATATTATTTGAATTATCATTATTATGAGAAGTAGAAGTGATAGCAGCAGCAGTATTAGAAGTACAAGTGGGGTGGTGGTAATATTAGAAGTATTGGTAGTGGTGGTAGTACTGCTAGTATTAGTAGTAATGGTGGTGGTACTGTTAGTAGTAGAAGCATTAGTAGTGGTGGTGTATTATTATGATTACTAGTAGTAAGTATTTTTAGTATTTTTAGTAGTAATAGAAGTAGTGTGACTGGTTGTGGTAGTAGTAGCAGTAGTCTTAATAGTAGTATTGATTATGAAGTATTATTAGTGGTATTGCTTCATGAGTAATTTGTCAAGAGCATAACTCAAAATATTCTTGCTTAAATTTAACGACTAGTCAACAATTTTTGATGAGGTTTTGTTGCTGTTCCATCTGGATTTATAAAAGGTTTTGAAGGTTCCATCATACACTTGTATGGATTCTCGCTGGGGCTGCATACATGCCCATTATCAAGAAACATCTTAAGACATTTTTATTTGTTCAGACTTTTTCTTGATTTTCTGGAACTCCTGTTGTGTTATCAGTTTAACTTGACCTTTAAAGTACATACTTTATTGAATATTGTTTTGATTGTTTAAGCGCTTTGTGACCCTGGTCTGGAAAAGCGCTATATAAATGCACATTACTTACTTACTTACATTATTATCTACGTAAGTAAGAGATAAACTGTTCTGTGACTTTTGTTAAATCCTTTTTTCAGTGATTTGAAAAGACGTTAATTGATGATTACATGCTGTGTTTTTATAAAGTAATATGAAATTAGCTCCTTGGCTGAGGTATGCATTGTACCCTTCTCTATTTCCCAGAATCCTTATCTACATATAATAAACAAGAGTCATTTTGCCTTTAAATTAGATGATAATGATTCGACCTACCTGCAGAGTCGCACACTTTCTCAGAAAGCTCGATGCGGGCGTATCTTTTCTTTTCTCCCTCTCGCTCCTGCCCTGAGATACAGTAGCCCGCCGTCTTACGCATCTTCTTATTCCACGTGACCGGCATGTCAGCAGGAAGCTATTCAAAAAAAGAAAAGTCAGCTTGATACATGTGAAAAATGTGGTCGGTGAAGAATAAAAAAGATATTCATACCTTACTGTCAAACACGCTGGTGTTGTAAAGCTGGTAAAGTTTAGCAGTGAGTTCTTCTTTCTTCTGTTTGAAGTTGCGCTCGTAGTAAGAGTCCGGGGCCGAGAGGCCCTGCAGGAAACAACCAGGGGTTCTGCATACAGGTCTGGAAGACGAAAGTTTGATGAATTATTAGAACTTCATGTCCATTTATGAATCAGGCTTTCTGTAAATCTAACAAGAAGAAGTTGAACCTGTGGCTCGGGGGTTGTCGAGGCTCTGATCGAGTGACCAATGGTTGCACGAGTTTCTTAACGTGCGGGGTCTCAAAGGTAAATACAGTCGAGGCCGGAGTTGCACGAGCCTTCGGAGGAGGAGCTGCAAGAAACATGTCACGTTCAGAGAGTGAGACAGAGCTGAGACACTTCAATCAAAAGATAACCTTTGGAGGTTTTAGGTGTTCGCGCAGAGGGAGTGGAGTTTTTCTTCTTCTTGAGTCGCTCCAGTAAAGGGGAGAACTCGTCATCGGAGCTGGCAGAGTCGTTCAGCGTGGTGATGGGCTCGGACTGAACCCGCCACAAGGAACTATTTACAGCCGGAGCCTTGGGAGGAAGAAGGTTCGGCGGCGGCTTGGACGTCGTCTCCTTTTTCTCCAACGATGAGTTCTTAGTTCTGCCCGTCTGAGTCAGGAACGCGGGTTTTGAGTGACGAGTCTTCCACGTACTTTTGACCACGATGGCATCATCGTCGTCACTCTCACTGACAAACACCGGAGTGTGACACTGGGAGGGTGGTTTCCTGGCGGGAGGCTGCGATGTTGGAGTGTTGAACTTTGTTTTTACTGTTCGAGAGAGAATTTCAAGACACATTGTAACAAGACATGCTTTTATAAAAATGCACAAGGAATGTTTTTACTACCTTTGGTTGTAGATTTCGGCAAAATGAAGTCATCGTCAGATGATAAATCGTGCACTATGAAGTTTTTAATGCTGTGATAAACACAAGGATCATGAAAAAGAAGAAAATCGCAACAAGATTGAACAGGAGAGAAAGTCAAAAGGACAAACCTGTCGTTGATCCCACTTTCTGACAGAGCCTTGGTTTTTGGCGTTTTTACCTTTTTAATAACTGTATAAAAAAAGTGTTAATGTAAGATGAGAAGATAATTGCATTTAACCATTGTTTTGCAAAAAATGAAAAGTATCTTCATTTATGCAGGTACACATTTATATATTGGCAATAATCTGGCAATAAGACATGTATCCTGATACAGAGGCAACAATACACTATATTGTGATTCTGTAGGAACAGGCATTTATTTGTAGTTTTGCCCGAGTACTTGACTCTGGTGTTGCAGAATTTACACACCAAACTGTTTTTATTTTATTTTCAGCCTGAGTCAACTTTAGCCTCTTGTCCTCAGTAGTGGCCAGCAAAGATGTAATGACTGCTGCCATCTAGAGGCAACACAAAAAATATCAAACGCCTTGACTATTTGCATGTGAATTGTAAATGAAAAAAGATATTTTATTTAATTTAAATGACTTAACAACTATTATTCAAATAAAATATGATTTAAAAGTAAACAAAAACAATAAGAAATATATGTACATACAAATATATTAAATATTCAGTATTATTGCTGATGAGATCCAGCTCTACAGCTTATTTAATCCATCTGAGCACCAGAGGCTGAACAGCTTCGTCAATCGTTTATTTTGTATTAAATATTGTTGTAAATTTCATTCAAATTGGACATATCTTCGGGGGAGTCCTCGGCCTCTTATGTCCCTCTTAGAATTTACAAAATGAGCCGGAATTCAGGAAATCTCTGATTGTCTGATGCGTTTTAATTTTTATGGGGGTCTTCAGCCCCTTTCCCTTGACCCGTTCGAGTTCCCCTCCTCCTAAAACGGTTCAAAGTCTAACAAGACATCAAGGCAGACACACACACATACACCTACTGTAACTTACATTTTTCAAAACAGTCGTCATCATCAGAGCTCACCACATGAACGGCCGGACTGAAAACATATATACATGTATAATAAAACATTTACTATCACATATTGAATTAAATTAAATTATTTCAAACCTGTTTTTCTTCACAGCACTGCATGGCTTTTTAACGGAGGCTTTCGCTTTTGGGGTAGCTTTTACTGTCAGAACTAAAAGGGGAAAGTATAACACAATAAAATCAATTGAATTGAATGTTACGAGCTGTTAAGATTGTACTTACACTGGTCAAAATCATCATCACTGGACTCAATCGCCACTTTGTCTCTGTACAAGTTTCCCCCTAAAAACATGTTCTCCTTGTCTTGATCATCATCTTCATCACCATCATCTTCATCCTCATCCTCCTCCTGGTCCAGGTGAGAAGAAGATCCAGACACATGAGAAACACTGGAGGTCGCAGCATGACGACTCTTCCCTACTGACGTCATCAGCTGTCGAAACAAAAATGCGTTAGTTTGTATCGTTGAGAGAGATTTTTTTTATTAACTTAGCGTCAACCTTCTTCTCAGATGCAACGAGTCCATCTTCAGTCCAGCCCATCTTTCTGGCCACTCGTTGAAACAGTTGAGATGTTTCGCTGTTCATGCTTCTGCAGAAACGACACAAAAACAAACGGACATTTAACTTTTAAAGCCGGTGGTTTTCACGAGAAGATTCGGTGACTACATGCGTTTAAGTAGAATTTAACACGAAGGAAATGTTGTATATTTATAAATAATAACTAGAAAAAAACAAAGAATATTGAAAACAAAACAGGGTTAGCAGCGAGTGAAGTTAGCAAAATGCTACATAAACACAAGCAAACGTATCAATGGAGTATTTTCTCTAATGAGTATTACATTTAAACATGGATATTGTGTTTGTGTTGATGGTTAAGGAAAGTTTTTCGTACAAGAGAAGCAGGTTTTTATCTTCGTTTAAGTGATAAAATTGACAACAGACTTGCGCAGTTGAATTCAAATCTGGAGCACAAACGACCCGGAAACCGTCACGGCTGCAATTGACCAATCGGGTCGCGTTCTAAGTGATGACGTAGTTTGACTGATATATATTTAAAGGGACACGCATGAAAAAAAACGAACAAAAATAACTCAAAAACACACGTTTAAAAAAACGATTTTAGTTTATACATCCAAATTGATTACTCTGATCATTCTATTAACACAATCGATTTGATCTCAAACAATAGTTCCAATGAATATTTATATAAACTGTATGATTTTAGATAAATCCTCCAAGTATGATTGTTTTTACCATTAAGAATAAGTAAGATTTGGTTGTTTAAAGATGATTTACTTTATCTAAACCATGTGGTGAAGGATGCGTCTATAAGTTTAAGTTTGAATAATAGATAATCGAGCTTGTGTCGTCATCTGCACATACATTATTGTAGAAAGTCTATTAGAAACATTCAAAACATTAAATTATAATGATCCTAGAATGGATCCTTGTGGGACCCCACAAGTGTTATCTGGAAACAACCGTAAAAACAATTGTTTTTTTGCAAACATTTGTATGTAGTGTCATGGAAATAATATTCGTATAACTTTAGTAGAATAAATAAGATGATTAACACTATCACACTTTTTTTAAATCAAGAAAAATAGCATAAGTTAATTCATTCTTATCAAAAGCAAAGGTAATCTTGACAATCAGGTGAAAGCATACTCGTGTTTATAAATAATTAAATTGAGATTAAACAAATTAAACAAAATTAACTTTTGTATATGTCAGAAATACTGTTCGCAAGAGTTTTCACAGACAAATCAGTTCAATAGAAAATCGAATCAGACTCACACCAGTAAGAGATGTTTTTCACTTGCCCTTTAGTTGACCCCTCATTGGTTACATCTTGTGAGAGGTTTCAAACACATATGCATTGTAGTAAAGCAGTGGTTTCGAACACATATGCATTGTAGAAAAGCAGTCAGCAGTTTCAAACACATTAATATTGTGTTAAAGCAATATTTCTTTCACATTTCCCTCCTGTTTATCAATATTAAACAGTGTTTTAAGGACTTATTGCTGAAATGGGAAGAAAACTATCCTCAAAAACCCTACCTGGGGGCAAAAAGAAGAAAGAAACCCTTTCCCAGCAAGAATTCAAAATTTCCATTACATGTACATACAACATTTCCCGACATTTCCAATTTTTAAACACTCGGCTCATAACTTTGTCTTGGTGGACCTTTCTGTTACAGCGTCAAAATAAACTGGAATGTCATTGATACAGCTTAGACTTCGCATTTTGAGTCATCTTCAAATAGTTCCGACATGGCTTTAAAAGTGAATATCAGATTCATTCCACTGTGCGTCATGTACACTTTATCTTTCCAATTTTTCGCGCCATTATTTCGTTTGGTACTTGGCCAATAATCACCGCTTTCTGTTGTCACATAATTATCCCATCCCCACCATGCATCTTTTTCGCCCGAGATTTCTTTGGACATGAGATAGAACCAATATTTTTGACCATTCATTGAACAATTTCTGGACAGATGATAATTAAGATAAGATAATTACAGCAATTAACATGATTCTAAGTCTGAAATGTGCGCTGTCTTCAATCTGACAAGATGAGCAATCCTTCTTATAATACCAATAGATTACTCTGATCGATCTATTAACACAATTGATTTGATCTCAAACAATAGTTCCAATGTTTGACAATATATATGATTTTAGATAAATCCTCCAAGTATGATTGTTTTTGTCATTAAGAATAAGTAAGATTTTGTTGTTTAAAGATGATTTATTTTATTATTATTTATTATTTACTTTAGTTTAAGTTTGAATAATAGAGAATCAAGCTTGAGTCATCTGCACATACAGTACATTATTGTAGAAAGTCTATTAGAAACATCCAAAACATTAAATTATAATGGTCCTAGAATGGATCCTTGTGGGACCCCACAAGTGTTATCTGGAAACAACCCTAAAAACAATTGTTTTTTGCAAACGTTTGTATGTAGTGTCATGAAAATAATATTCGTATGACTTTAGTAGAATAAATAAGATGATTAAAATAAGATGATTAACACTATCATGTTAACACTAACCGTACAATCTTGACTTTTTTATTGGTTGTCTCAGTGTGGAAGTTAGATAAGGGGATTGTCAAAACCGTGTCATTAGTTAGTTTTTTAAGATTGATAAAGGTGCCTGTATATTGTTGTAGCTGACTAATATATTTTATGCCTCTGTGTGTGACATACCCTGGTGGTCCCCTGCTTAAGTGAACACCTTCATTACATTGGGCTAGACAAAGGCTTGACCCTCAGGAACGACAACTGTCATCGAATTTCTTGTCTCGTTTGCTTCTAGTCAGGTTCTTGGTTTGATCGGAGTTTCGTTCTACTACCTTAGAATTAGGTGGAACCCACTCTAAGAGGTACAATGCCCACAAAAGAGATTAATACCGTTCCCACAATCATAGTACATGCAATCATACATTTGTCCAAAGTTTCTCACCCCATCTGGATCGAAGTCTCTGTGATTGGTCCATCGTTCTCCTCGAGAGTGTGCGTTTACCGCGGAAAAACTCTTGTTTGATCCGTTGGAGTGACAAGGCTGCCGGGCTCAGCAAAAAATCTTTCCTCACTCGTCTGTCTTTTTGACAAGTTGAAATTCGGGAGGGGGCGCTGTGGTCTTTTCGTAGGAGTGACAAGGCTGCCGGGCTCAGCAAAAAAACCTTTATCACTCTGTCTTTTTGACCTGTTGAAACGTGGCAGGGGCTCCGGAACCGTCAGGACCAGTAGGCAGTCGTCGAGGTTTACACTGGGATGGATGAATCCAACCGGTTCGGCCATCGTATTGCTGTTGGACTGACAGCCACCGCCTCGTAAGGACCGTCCCAGCGTTCACTGTCCCACCTGAGTCGTCGCAAAACAATTTTAGAAACACCAAGTCTCCAATTTGCACCTGGAAAGTCTGTGGGTCAGAACAAACTGGCAGATCATTGTGTTTACGAACGTTTCTCTGTTCATACAGTCTTTTCATGTGTGCTGGAATTGACCCTCCTGTTATACTCTGACCTTTGGGTGCAAGATCAGGTAGGGTATATAAGGTCTACCGGGTATGATTTCAAATGGAGACAATGTTTTCCCTTCAGCGGGTACAATTCTCATACCAATTTCAACGAGACCAACACAATCTGGCCATTGTCTTTTTGTTTCTCTCATTGTTTTCACAGGTCTTGATTTCACAGTACCATACATACACAATGTCAAATCAATGTTCAGGAGTTCACCAACGTTCGTTACAGCTTTGTTCAGAAAATGTGAACCATTGTCGCTTCGAATGAGCGATGGAATGCCAAATGTAGGACTAATTCGCCCACACAGTGCTTTAACAACTGTCTTCGTATCAGCATGTGCTGTTGGAAAAATCTCTACCCATCTTGAAAACACATCAATGATTACCAAACAATATTGTTTCCCTTGTGCTTTTGTTCAATTCAATGTAATCCATGTGTATTGTGTGAAATGGTTCTGGTGGTTCTGGGAACTTTCCCCGTTTGGGTCTTAAATACCCTTGTGCATTGTTATTAATGCAAATACAGTAAGGCACTTGTGACAAAAAAAATGACTATAGAGTGAACCCTTGAACGTGGTAATGCTGTTTTACTTGGGCTACCATCCCTCCTGTTGAGACATGGCTCAAACCATGACTCAATTTTGCTGCCCATTCGAACATGGACTTCGGTAACCACGGTTTCCCATCTGATAATGTACTCAGACCTTTCGAATTAGTTTCAGCAACTTGTTTTCCCCAATATGTCTTCTCAGGTGCGTTTTGTTGTCTGCTTATTAACACTTTGTTTTCGTTTACAGGTGTTCCTTGTGAGGATGTCGTTTTCTGTGCAAGCATTGTTCCAACTTATGGGGCTTTTATGTGCTGCATCTTTTGCAGCCTGATCAGCCAGTTTCTATTTCCAATAGTGACTGGATCATTTCCTGTTAAATGTGCTTAACATTTACATATTGCCAACTTATTTGGTAGTTGGCTGGCATGCAACAATTTTACGAGTAACTCTTTGTAATTTAAGGTAAGGTAAGGTAAGGTAGAACTTTATTGATCCTTCAGAAGGTCTCCTTCGGGAAATTGTTTTTTTCCAATAGCCACAGAAAATACAGCAATTTTTCATAAAAAATAAATCAAAATAAAATAAGAACAAGAACATAAAGAGAAAGAACAAGATGACACAATCTAAGTCTAAAGATAAAGATAAAGAACATAGATCAAAGAAAAATAACAAAGACAAAGGATACATAGACTAACATAGAACAGAACATCCAGATACCTTCACTCCACTTTTTCATCTTTGCTCGCTGAACCGTCAACAAACACTACGGTTCCTGTCGTTAAAGGTGTATCCGTCAAGTCTGGTCGTGGTTTAGATAAAAATTTGGCTTCCACAGTCATGTGGAGTGCCATCTACTGGTGTGGGAACTAATTGACGCTAGATTGAGTGCTCCACACCTGACATTGTGTCCCTGAGATAGCAATACAGCAGTGCAATGTAGATGTCGAGCAGGTGATAAGAACTGCATTTTCGTATTCCAACAGTAAGACTGATACTGCAGAGAGTACGGCTTGTACACATTCTGGCGTTGCTCGTGCCACTGGATCCAACTGTTGTGAATAATATGCAACTGGTCTCATCTTGCTACCATTGTTTCTGCATCAGGACCGATGTCATGAATCATCCTTTTGCTGTTAATGTTTGCTCAAAGGGTTTCATTTAGTCTGGTAAAGCCAATACACTTGAATTATCAGCTCCTGCTTTACCTCCATAAAAGCTTTGTCTCCCTCTGGTGTCCATCATATCAAGAAGAGGTCTGGTGATCTCTGAGTAATTGGGTATCCATGTACTGCAATAATTACATAAACCCAAAAAAAGACATCATTTGTTTCTTTGTCTGCGGTTTTTGGTGCTTTAGAAACAGCCTGTTTCTGTTCATCACCCACCACTCGTCCACTTCCTGTGAGAGTGTGACCTAAGTATGTGACTTCTTTTTTTCCACAACTGCATTTTAGCTTTTGAAACTTTGTTTCCCGTTTCATACAAATACTGCAACAACGCAAGAGTGTCAGTTTTACATTGTTCCGGAGTTTCTGCCGTTATCAAAATGTCATATCTAACATAAGTGATTACTTGCTATGGCCTCTGAGAAAATGGTTGGTGAGTCACAGAATCCCTTGCTGTGTCTCAAATCGCATACTGCTCTTAGTATACTAGAAGTTAGTATGCATCAGTTTAGTGTACGTACTAACTAGTACGCAAATTCTCCACAGATAGTATGTCTCAAATCAAACACTGCTGCTACACACTAACCGGAAATCACAGCTTCTTCTTTACTTCTATTTAACGATGGTTGCAAGCAGCTGTTGGAACGCTATCGCCACCTGCTGGCAGCATGTTTTGCAACTTTGGAAAAATAATTAAAGAAAAAATATTAGAATCGAAATATTCGCGACATATTTAAGCTGGTATCCACACCAAAGACGTGTCATCCTTCTACTGCTGCTGAAAATACACCTGTAAGTATATGAATATATATGAATATATATATGACGTAACTTCCGTTACTAAGAGGGCGGCTGTTTAGGGTAGTTAGTGTCCATCGAACCATGCTCAATTTTGTGGGCGTGTTAGTACGCCAATTTAGTGTGCATGGCGCACTAAATTTCGCATACTAAGAATTGAGACGCACTAACGCACTAAAAATACTAACTTTGAGTACGCTAGTATGCGATTTGAGACACAGCTACTGTGACAGTCGCGTGAATGTCAATCTCTCCCCTTTGTAGGTAAAAGTAAACCATGACTGACTTTTCTCGTCTACAGGAATGCTCCAAAAAGCATTGCTTAGATCGATTACCGAAAACCATTTTGATTTTGGATTTAAACTATTCAACAATGTGTGTGGGTTTGGTACATTCGGTGCTCTTGGTTGTACTGCTAGCTTTACTGCTCTTAAATCTTGTACTAATGTCCATTTGGTCCAGGTTGAAGAAGTTGTTTTACACAAGCTGACACCATTGCAGTAGCAAAACCACACTTCTTTTTCCACATATAAGTGTTCGAGGTTTATTACCTGTGGTTCTAGTTGCAAGAAAAAATGTGTCCTACTCTAAATCAGGGCCTGCTAATGTCTTATTTACGTGAAGGCCCTGTTTTCCCTGAATGTCTCCTCCAGGTTTGACTTTTTCTGCAATTTCTCTCAACAGTTGAGCTGCTGCTCCTGTCATTTCTGTCTCTGGGATGTCTAATGACCACCAATAACAGGCGCTGCCTTCAGTTATCGGCGGGATATACTTAAGTAAAGTTGGCTCGATATTGACAGATTCGATCTTTGCGCTCTAATACCTCTTTATACGAGTTATTAAAAATAACAAAGCCCGATGTATTTTGATCACTGTTACTCTAGCTATGTACTACACAATCATCCATATCATGTTACTTTATGATTTAGTTATTTTTAATTTCTTCTAAATTCTTTCATGTCTATATTTACAAGGAATCTCTTTCATAAAAACGTAATATGAACGTATTGAAAGCGCTGATGGTCACCAAATTCATGTCACTTATGCAGTACTTCCATATCAAGTTAGTACACCCATTATTTTTTTAATTTCTTACTGAAACTTTCAAAATCACCTTTTTTTTCGTGCAATATTTCACATGCATTTTGTAATAGCTTTGTAATTACAACTCTGATGGTCACCAAATTCGTGTCACTTATGAAGTACCTTCATATCAAGTTACTACACTCATTAGTTTTTCAAATTTATTCCTGAAACTTTCAAAATCCCTTTTTTTTCGTGCAATATTTCACATGCATTTTGTAATAGCTTTGTAATAACAATTGTGATAATCACCAAATTCATGTCACTTATGAAGTACCTTCATGTCAAGTTACTACACTCATTGGTTTTTTAAATTTCTTCTTGAAATTTTCAAAAAACCCTTTTTCTGTGCAATATTTCACATACATTTTGTAATAGCTTTGTAATTCAAATTGTGATAATCACCAAATTCATGTCACTTATGAAGTACCTTCATATCAAGTTACTACACTCATTGGTTTTTAAATTTCTTCTTGAAATTTTAAATATGACCATTTCTGTGCAATATTTCACATTTTTAAATAGCTTTGTAATTACAACTCTGATGGTCACCAAATTCATGTCACTTATGTAGTACCTTCATATCAAGTTACTGCCAATATCGAGCCAACTTTACTTAAGTGTTATTTCAGGCCTTTTACCAGGCTCTGTTAAATGTCTTAACAAAACATCTTGAATTTCAGGTATTTCTTCATCAAACATTGTGTGTGAGGTTCTTTTTTTGTTCTCTCAGTTTCACATGGCGGCGCACTCGGTCGTGACCTTGGTTCCTGCAATCCGTTGCTGGTCTAGTCATTCATCATCCTCAGACGAATCATCGGAGGAGTGTTTTCGTCTGGGTTTATCTTTGCGCTTGTTTTTCTCAGGACAATCTCTGGCGAGATGTCCTGTCTTTCCGCAAGTAAAACATCGACCTTGTTTTAAAAGTTTTCTTTTTTCTGCGGACAGTGTATTAGGATCAAAGGGTTTTCTCATTTCCTTTTTTGGTTTGTCATGGGATTTAACTTTATTCTGCCCTGCGTAGTACACGTTTGTTACATGTGTCTGTACAGCCGGGTCACTAGTGACTTGTTTTACTCGCTTTTTCTCTATTATTTCGTAATTCCGGGCATATGCAATGTGATCGTCTGTTCCAGCCATCTGCCAGATCACATTTTGCTTCTTAATGTATCTCAACAGATCTGGTCTCATTTGGTTCAATAAATGATTTCTGAAATGTGATTCCCACAGAACTGGACGATCTTCGGGAATCCCACCATGTTTGTTAAAAACATCCATTAATCTGACCTTGAAGTCATCTATTTTTTCGTCTTCATGCTGCCTACAGGCTGTTATTTGATTAGGATCAGGTCTCTGTGCATAGATCCGTTCACATCTTTTCAAAATGGCATTTAGGGGTAACAGGACTTGTGCATATGGTATGACCGTACCCTGATCGTTCAATCCCGTCCACCCCTCCATTACTGTCCCGTATCTAGGTCCTGTGGAGAGTGCCAATAATTTAGCTGTTTCGTAACCGTTTAACCTGTAGCCGTCGACCAGGTCTATGATATCCCTGACAAACTGTCTTATGTCTACAGTGGGGGTTGCAATAGATTGCACTATTTCTATAAATTCTGCGCGTGTCGAGGGTCTAAAGTGAGTTGAGTTATAATCACAACTCCCTGAGTTTGATGTCGTCATTGTTGGTGTGTACGACGGCGGTGTCTCGGGCAGGCACGGATATATCTTAGGTGTTTCATCCATTTCATTTTTCTTTTTTCTTTCCTGATTCTTCTCCCTTGCTCTGTCATGCAGAGTCTTACATGCGTACCACTGTTTTCCGTGAACTCCGGTCAATTTTCCCTTTTCTCTATCTTTCAGAGACAATTTATTCAACAACTTACTCAATTCCGTCTCATTTTCGACATCTCCTGGAAAACGATACTGGTTCTGCCACTTTTTTACAAACCGGCAACAACCTTTATTGTCCATTTCTGCCAACTTGACTTTACACATTTGTTCTACTCTTTCTTTCTCCCTATTCATTGCTTCTACATCCGTAGAAATCGTATTTGCCTTCTTCATGTCAATCTGAAGCTTTAGATTCTTTCTTTTACTCAAGACTTCCAATTTCTATGATGGTTTTTGTAAACTCTTCGGTCAGTTTAACGCCGACAAGAATCCCAACAACCTCTCAGTGAGAAAATGGTCCTGGTGTCACAATAACACCTCGTATTGCAATAATACGTCCTTCAACAGAGAAGATTTTACTCTTTTCTATTTTCTTGTGTCGCAATGACAATCCGTATTACAATAATACGACCTTGATCACCCAGTGATCTCGTGGACAGACTTATATGTTATCCCCTTATTTCCACGACCTGTCAGAAAATCTTAACTTAAAAAAAAAATCAAATATACAATGAGAGGCTCAACACAAAAATTCACAGGTATTTGGGAACCTTTTTTGCTATATTTTAAAATTTTGCAAGTCCTGCCCGACTGAGAGTGGTTAAAAGAACTACTCGTTAAAAGTACTACTCATTATTTTAACGTATCTAGAAATTACGCAACGAATGCCAGGATATTATTATTGAATTGTTTTGTTTTTTAATTTATTTCGTTTTTTTGTCCTCTATGTTTGCAAAAAAGGAAAATGTCAAAGAAAGTTTTTTTGTGATGTATTGTACGATCTTATTTCTCGTTTTCCAATAAAAATATTGAAACAAAAAAAAAAAGAAAATCTTAACTGACCTCAATCTCTTCGCTGGTGGAGTTGATCTGGTCTTGGATGCCGTTGGCGATCTCCCCGGTAGATGATGTCCGACTCCTGGCCTCGTGGAAAAGAGGTCTTCCAGGGGGGGTTTGTAAGACCCCTCTGGCCGATGCACCGTGTGGTTCAGGCGTCGTAGATCATCTACCGAAGAAAGGGCGTTGGCGTCCGGCTCGAAAGGACCGAGTTAAATGTCAGAAAAACTGTTCGCAAGAGTTTTTTCAGACAAATCAGTTCAACAGCAAATAGAATCAGACTCACACCAGTAAGAGAGCAGAACCAACACAGATGTCAGTTCTCAGACTGTCCAACGAAGCGTCCCCTCCTCTTTTATTCAGTTTCTTCAAAGTAGGATACATTGTGGAGGGGTTACATCAAAAGCAGTTCAAACAGTTAGTCATGGTATCTTACAGATAACAGTCAAGGTTATTGTGCATCTGCTCATAACAAGGTCTTCTGTCAATCCTCCCTCCCGACTCGTTTCCTGTTTTTCACTTGCCCTTTAGTTGACCCCTCATTGGTTACATCTTGTGAGAGGTTTCAAACACATATGCATTGTAGTAAAGCAGTAAGCAGTTTAAAACACATTAATATTGTAATAAAGCAATATTTCTTTCACAGTATATAATTTTGTCCAATATTTTTAGAAAAAATATGAGGATAAATATTGGTTCATAGTTACACTAAAGCAATTGTAATCTTCTGATATACAATTAAAGCCTCTTTATTTAGCAAAGCTGCGAAATGCGTAAAAAAAACAAATCCAAATACCAATATCATTTTTTCATTTATTAGAATGCCCGGAATCCACGAAAAACATTTGAGGGCGCAGCAGAAAAGTGATTTAATCAAATTGTATTTAGTTTTGTGAGTCGTCTAATGAATTTAAAAAAAACCATCACATATGAATAGAAAATGGAATTCAGAGACAAAAAAACAACACAAACCACTTAAAGACATTTTCGTTTATTCTGAGCCATGGGGCCACAATGAGAGCAAAGAGTTGACAAATGATAGAAAAAAAAAAAAAAGAAAACATAAAATACTTACCGAGAGCAAACCTTGGAAAGAGTGATCAAAGCAAATTCATTTGTTTGGTTTTGGTAGAACATGTGGGCAATGTTCAGAGATCTGTTTTCCAGTCCTTTTTTTTTTTCTTACAAGCAGTGCAACAACAAGTGGACAGCAGCCAGAAACAGAGTCGACTCCTCCGTGAACACGCGTCAGTGGATTAATTTCAGAACCAGCTCGACAGATGCAGAGAAAGTCTTGACTCAGTTCAACTGGTGCAACACCTTTTTTTTTTTTTTTTAAAACACAAGAACCACTTTATCCATTTATAAATAGATCAACAAGGTAGATTGGGGGTCGTTTTTTTTTCTTCATTAGCCACACTTCGTCCTGCAGACACAGAAGCAAGATGCGATCCAAAAAGAAAAAAAGAAAAAAAAAAAAGAACAAGTACTGGAGAATGAGGGCCAATAAACCCCCCCCATGCTGACAAATATACTCAAGCTTAAGTCTCAGACCAAGTGAATCACGGCTGCAAGCTTGGGAAAACAAACATAAAATCCATCATGGCTGAAGTGGGTGTGAAGTTCATCGACAAGACTTTACCCAGTGGAGGGACTCTTCAGAATTGGGGGGTGAATAGAGTTGTGGGGAGGAGGGGGGGGGGGGGGGTGGGCATGGATGGAGTTCAAGTGCTCTCACTGGTCTCCACTGTTTGGATATTGAATAGGTGTTCTGGTTTGTTGCCTTTACTGTGATGATCCCACATCTGTAGGTAGAGCCGCTCCAGGTCGATGGTGTACTGTTTGGTGTTGAAGAGAGGGCTGCAGATGCGCTGCTTCCACACCCGCGAGCGAATCATCTTCAGGCTGAGGGAGATACGAGGGTCAGCCTCGGCTTCTTAAAAAAATATATATATAAATCTTTCACTTACTATTCCATGTCGGAGCCGAGCTTGACGGCGATGTCCTCGTAGTCCTGGCGACTTTGGGCGATGAGCTCGGGGCAGCCCAGGCAGCTGAGTTGCGAGGCCGCCACTCGGGAGGCCAGCGTCTCACCTGAACAACGACAACACATCCAGTTTGGAAAAGACCTTGAATCTGATGGGAGAACTGAGAGGTCCGATCGTACCTGGCATGGTGACCATCGGTGTTCCCGCCCAGAGGACGTCCATGCCTGTGGTGTGACCGTTGCACAGAGGCGTGTCCAGGCACACGTCGGCCAGCTGACCCCTCCTCACGTGCTCCTCCTTGGGAGCCACCGGGGAGAAGATGACCCGAGAGGCGGGGAGCCCCATGTTCTGGGCGTACTGCTGGATGTTTGGCTCGCCCACGGCCGGGAAGCGCAGCAGCCACAGAACACTGTTGGGCACACGCTTGAGGATCTGCAGGAAGAGGAACGGCTGTGAGTTCAAGCATGATCCATGAGAGCGCTTCTCTCTCGTCCCACTTACGTTGGCCCACATCTGAAGAGTGGGAGGGTCAATCTTGTAGAGCTGGTTGAAGTTGCAGTACACTATGGAATCCTCTGGAAGGCCATACTGGGAGCGTGTCGTCACGACGATGGTTCGTGGGACTTCCTCTCCGGTCGCAGCTTTGTTGTTGATCTAAGATGGTCGTCACACAATTTAACTTCAATCGTTCACATTTTTTTAATTTCTGATCTTCCAAATAACTATTTTCTACAGCTAAACTAAATGCTTGGAAAGGACTTAATTTCTGCCGCATACTTAAAACTTTAAATCATATAATCATAGTATTATGGTTTGTATTTTAATAAAGTATATATAAAATAAAGCCATTACATTCAAAGCGTTTGTTCGTTTTTGTGTTGCAATCGAACGCTAAATGGCAGTCATTACATCCTCCGCAGCTAAAGAAGATCCCGGCAATGACTGAGGATGAGAGGATACAGTTGACTCCAGCGTCTATTAAAGCTGGTGTTTGCTTTAGTTTATTTATAAACAAAAATATGTCCAGTTGCGACTTCATCATGCAATCTGTGAATTCTGCAACACCAGAGTCAAGTACTAACAAATATACATTTGTATATTTTACAGTATGGCAACACGTATCATTTCCCCTGTATCCTGATACTTCACTCCAGATTCTTGCCAATACACACCCCTTAAAAATGACACTTTTGCCACCTTCTCAGCTGTTGTATTCACCTTCCATTCAACTTTTGATGTTTTAATTTGCCGCTTTATGCATTATTATTCATATGCATTATTATTTAAGCATGATTTCTTAACTGGATATCCAAATACTATCTAGTTAATTCATACCATCTATCGTGAACGCCAAAAACATTCATCATGTTTTGTTTCAATACAAAATGTCACAACTAAAAGTAAAGCAAAAGTGACGTCCTGAAGACTTTCTTGAGCTCACCTGTGTCGTAGCCAAGCCGTTGCTGACCGTAAAGCTGTTGATGGTGACCTGGATCTGTCCCTGGTTGATCATGTTGATGATGGCCTCGGCCGCCGTGTTCATCGGGATCACAGGCATGGAAAGAGCCCCGTTATTTTCACCGACAGGCTCCTGGTTGTTATCGCACTTCATCTGGTCATCAAAAATAACATTACGTTTACAAACGTCTCTAATGTTAATTTTTCCTGTTCCGTGTCCACTCACCTTCATCACTTTGACATCTGGAAGACTATCCAGGAAAGCTTTCAGATCGATACCATTCAGGACAATACGATTGTCAAAGATGTGTCCATTGGATTTGAAATCAATAACAGCTTTTTTCTGTGTGGTTGAAAGACAAATGTCAAGTCAGATGTCAGAGACGCGTCAACATACAGCAAATCGAGGACAAACCTTCAGGTGAGGAAACATGTTGGCGTGATCGCCGATGAAGAAAGTGTGTGGCATGAAGGCGAGCTTCTCAGAATATTGATCGACCACTTCGACCGGTGAGGTTTCTTTGTCGGAGACAAGGTAGTCCATGAAGGGGGCCCCACTGGTTCCTGGGTAGCCAAGCCACATGGTCTACAAGAGAGGTATCACCAATTAGAATGTGTTTGACTGAGCCCGTCCACAAAGGGAGAACCTGGAGTTGAAAATACCTGAATAGGAGCGGGTCGAAGGGCAAACAGCTCATTCCTGGCTCCTTTGGTGTATCCATTCATGTTGACCAGAATGTGGAGGCCATCCTGGTGAATACGGTCGGCTGCCTTGCCGTTGCAAGGGATCTGCAAGTCAATCAACATTTCTTTTAAATATATATATATTGCCTTCTAGAAAAACAACAAGAGCACAAGATAATCACTTACCTGTGATAGGTCTGTGAAGTGGTGAGCCTCTGCAATGACTTTCACTCGGAAGTTGGTATTATCGTCAGGACTCAGTGCGTAGCAGAAAACCTTTAGTTAGAAACAGACGATTTAACATCATACCCAGGAAACAACAACAGTACAACTGAACCGATTTATGTGAAAAGTGAGTTGAACTGAGAATTAAATCGTTAACTGACCTCAAATTTCTCAGGGTTATGCATCCCAGGAATGGACTGCATCAGGTGGGAGGTTGGGTGGTTACCAAAGTCGGAGCTGACATAACCAACCCTCAGGCGGCCGTTGCTCGCCTTCAGATCCTTGGGATGCTCGTATGCAGGCTTGTGCAGTGCATTGATCTGTTCGGTGAGAAATGATAAAGCAATTAATATCAAGATCACACTGGGTTAAAAGAGTCCCAAGAAAAGATGAAGAATAAACGACGGGACACACCGACATCCCTGAAGTGTAACCATTCCCACATGTAGCTTACCCTGAATCCGTGCAAGGAGCCATGACACCAGCAAGCACCTTCCACCCTCCCCCCCCCACCCCCAAATATTAAATTAAACGTTACTTGCTTTCATCAGTGCGTGTACCTTGTCCAGGCAAAGATTTCCGTGGCGTTCGGCGATGGCCTTGCGGAAGCCGTGCGAAAGTGGGTACAGCATACTGTGGTGAGGGTGAACCGACGGGAGGCGGTTCTTGTCCAGCTGGTCGGCGACAATGCTGACCAGCTTCTTCATCCGCTCGTCGTAATCAGTCCAATCACACACAATCTGAAGAAAAGTGGGGGAGATCTCAATTAGCATTCTGCTGCAGTTGGGATATCAGAGTTTGGATTTGTCCGATTGAAGTCGTAGTTGTAGCTGCCATCTTACCTGAAGGCAATGGGCCAAGTTACAGTACGCGTCAGGAAAATCGGGCTTGAGTTTCAAGGCCGTGCGGTAAGATGCTATTGCCTCTGGTATGTTTCCAGAATCCTAACAGGAATAGTGAAAATATGAAGAAAGTATATATAGGGAAGGAACACTTCAGAAAGCTCAAAAACAGTGTTACACATGCAAAAGATATCGCGAGTCTTACCTTGTGAATCGAGGCCAAGTTACTGTGAGCATCAGCAAAGGCGGGATTGATCTGAATGGCACGGGTGTAACACTGCAGGGCCCCTTGAACGTCTTGCATTTCTTTCAGCGTGTTGCCCATGTTAGAGTAGGCGTCAGCAAATGTGGGGCTGATTCTGAAATAGTCAAATACACATTTAAAAATAAAAACGAGGACTTTCTTAAGAAACTAACTACCAGATATAAATATTATTGAAATGTAATATAAATGTTCATAAATATATTAATAAAAATATGCTGCACGCTTGTGATACTAATGCAAAGAAAATGCATTAACAAAGCTGTCAAACACCATCAAAATCCCATTGACTTCCTTTCCTTCAACCTCAATTTTAATTATATATGGTCTTTACATCATCTTTAACACTGGCCCCTTTACAAGTCACAACATGAACATTAATCTACCGGGCCCGGAGTTTGTCACATCTGCATTACAATATAAATTAATTGAACAGAAACCAACCTGATGGCCTCCTTGTAGTGCATGAGGGCCTCTTGGAGTTTCCCCTGCTGCTGGAGAACGCTGGCCAGGTTAGAATGAGCAGCCGCAAATTCCGGGAAAACCTGGGAGAAACCAAAAAGTTAAATAACCATAAACTGCATAAGAAGCATGTACTGTAGAACATGCATCTACCTCCAATGCTTTTCTGTAAAGTTGAACCGCATCCTCAATGTTGCCCTGCTCCCGCTTGATGTTAGCCAGGTTATTGAGTGAGTCGGCGTGGGTTGGACACAGACGTAAAGCTGTGTTGTAGCACTCCTCGGCTTCAGACACCTGAGTAAAGAATGGCAAGTATTACTTGGGATCATGCTTCAATGAACATGCTAGTAAACCCAACCCTTACATTTCCTTTCTCCTTCAGGGCGTTTGCCAGGTTGCAGTAGGCATCAGGGAAGTGAGGCTGCAACTCAATTGCTCGGCGGTATGTGTCGATGGCCAGGTCGATGAGTCCCTGCTCGTAGTAGACGCATGCCAGGTTTCCATGAACGACAGCATGGTTGGGGCTCAAGCTGAGAGCCCGCAGGTATCCAGCTACAGCTCTGTAACCAAGACATGGTCAAGATGAAACCCTGGAATTTCAAATCACTTAACTAACAGAGGTCCTAGAGGCACCTACATCTACATGTGTAAATAGGTACAAGGATAACAAATAATTAGTTTACACGCCTGGTTTTTCTACTCGTTCATTTTCTAGCCAATATATACATGTCTGCATGGAGAAGCAGAGCTGCTGTTGACCAATGAGGTGTGAATTTTGTGCGATGTTGGAGGCGGAAGCGGGTTGGGAATATTAAGTTTTGATGTCATCTTGACTGACAAGCTTTTAAAAATAACAGTTAAAAAGAAATAAGACTATAAGTAAAACAATTGTATCCATACACAAATGGGTTTAAAATGTCCAAAAATACCAGTTAAAAACAAAGTGCACATCAATATTTGAGAAAATGTTAAAGGGTTTTCATTGCAACTTTTATTCAGAAGAATTTGGTAAATAAAGTTTGACTATTTATCCGTTATGCTGGCTTTAGTGAGTCTACAATAATGCGTTTTTGTCTCACCACCACGGGAAAGGATTTGGCGTAATGGGATTACGAAGTGTGACCTGTAACACTATGTTTAAAAACCAATTACACTTGTACAAAAAATAGCATACACCCCTGGCACGTACAAAGATCCATGTAGAAAATTGAAGGTTTTCATTTCACAATACAGAGACAGATAGTGAAGATCGACTCACCTGTCGAAAATACGAGCCTCCTTCAAAACATTTCCTAAATTAATGTAAGCATCAAGGAAATTTGGATCCAGAGTCACTGCCTGTTGAAACACAAGAAAGCATGGTAAGCGACAACAATGGTGCATGTGTAGAGAAGAGAGAGAAACAACACTGACCTTTTCAAAATGGTGTATAGCCAGCCATATCTCTCCCTGGGCATTAAACACACAACCCAAGTTGCTCCAAGCCACAGCAAAGTTAGGCTGAGTCTCGATGGCTTTCAGGTAGCAAGCCTTCAATGTGTTTACAACAAAAAAAAAAAAACAGAGGAGAGGAGGATAGAAGAGGGGAGAGGTTGGGGGAATGTAGGGTAGAGGAAAGGGGGTTGTAAAATAAAAGATTGAAAAGTGAGAAAAAAAACAAAAAGGGAAGAGAAGACAAAATTAGTGGCCGTCTCCAATAAAGCAAAAAGTGAGTCTGCAGCATGGGCTCGCCTGCGCATCTTTCTGCCGCGCAAAGCTGCAATGCTTTTTCCTACGCTGCGCGGATCCGACCAAATACCAACACGAAGGCCCGCATATTGCAGTCGTGACTTTGATCGCTCTTATCAAAAAAAAAAAACTTTCCTTAAGCGGTGGAAACAATCGTTCCATGTCGTGAGACATCAACAGAAACCATTAACGTTAGGTCACAACCTGGGATGCAGGCCCATTCGTGCCGGCGATGGTCCCTGAAATGCGGGCGCAACAAGATACGCAAGCGCGCGGGTGTGTTACGCCAACACACCTCAACAGTTTGCAGAACGCTCGCGTGACCTGGCCGCTTGGCTCAGGTCTTCTTTTCGCTGCCGCGCTTCATAGCATCATCAGTAGCAGACCAAACCGCCCTGGCTCAGAGCCTCCAGCGCCTGTCGATGCGTTTGAATCCACAAAATTCTCAGCAGTGAAGAGACTTTGTGGGGAATTGAGAAACACAGACCAGGAATATGATATGGGGGATTTGTTGTTAAGGTGGATTTTCATTTCATTTAAAATAACTGGGCTTTTTGGAGACCAAATGTGTCCTAAATAGGTTTGTTTAGGAGCAAGGCTGCCAGTGAGTGAGGAGTGGTCCACAACCAATATGCTATAGGAAAGGGGTTCGGGATCGCTCGCTTGCGCCTCTAAAAGTAGTTTTTCGGTGTCGCTGCGCGGCCCCTGCGCTACTGCAGACCCACAGCGCAAAATCTGCATCATCAGAACGCTGCAACTTCAATTAAGGAAGGAAAACAAAACAGGAAAACGTAAACAACATGAGAGTTAGAGGGCTCTTACTCGTAATTAACGCTTCCTTATCCAATGTTTGTAATTACAGAATTTTGGTCATTAGTATAAGCATATTTAGGAAATGCTTACTGTAACATGTTATGATTTTTTTTTTTTCTTTCTCTTTCGCTCTTCGAAGATGCCACAAGACAGAGGAGCTCAAGCATGAAGTGAGGTGGTTTTTTTTTTTTTTTTTTCTTTCGTTGGCATTTACAAACCCGTTACCATATTTTTGGACTTTGTCAGAGTGGTGGCCGCGGCAGGCTGGAAGGAGAGGAGAAGACTGAGGCTGCCCTAGAGTTCCTTTCCACCGGGCACCTACGCAGGAATAGTGTCACCCACCTGAAACCTTCTAAATAACAATATCAGTCGTGGAAAAAACCAAGAGAGACAAAATCAGAAAACAGGATCGTTAGTAAGTTATCAAACAATACAATCCTCTTTAAAAAAAAAAAAAAATGGACACAGCAAAAAAAACACTTCCGTAATTCATCCATGCAATGAATTGTTCGTCTCAAATAAGACAAAAGTAATGGTATAAAGGAAGCTGTGAGGGAAGAAAGGCATCTGTTTCTTAAGGCTTTCATTTTTAACGATTTAATTCAATTTGCAAACTGAACTAGAGGAGGACAGTTACTGGCTTGATCTTGCTTGAACTGATCAATTCATTTGGAATATTGCATGTTTGAGGGAAAAAAAAGGGAAGTTAATATTCATTGATTTAATACATCAGATTTGCACTTAAGCATTTTGCAAAATGTGTAAGATTGTCTTGTCTTGCTTTCTTGAATCCTGATCAATGGAGGTAGGGAGAAAACTTTGAGGTGTTATTTATTCGAATATAGAATCCGCCACAGCTCTGGAATAAAGAAGTCATCGCTGATGCTGCGCGGTCCTGCCTCTCTAGATGAGCATCTGACGCAGGAGGTGGAGTGCAGATTAGGAGTCGTGTGTCTGACGGGTGGCCTGAGCGGGCCATTTGCTCTTCTTTTTTTTAACTAGTTCGGGGAATTGGCAGAGGGGGGAATAGATTTGAGAGTTGAATGCACGCCAATCTTTGTGCCTGTAAAGCACTGGGTTCACGATACGATAAAAAAAAAAGAAGAGCATTTGAAAGTCAGAAAGACAACTCTGAGCGCGCACACTCCACCGATCCTAAGCAAGCGCGCGAGGGCTGGAGCGACAGAGCGGGAAAGTTTGTCACTTCCCTTACACTCCTCCCCACTCCACAACCCCCCCTCTAGCACAAAATACGATGGTCTCTAACCGCTAGAACTCCACAGCTCCAGAGCCGAACAAAACTATGAGGGGCAGGTGGAAAATTTAGGGCCGTCTTTCAGGGGATGAAGTAGACAGGACTCGGTAGAGGTGGGAAAAAACCCTTTGCATCAAAAGTTTGGGGATTATCCTTACATGGGGGGACTCTGGAGTCTCGCAGCTAGGGTCAGAAACCATCTTATCTTATGTATTGCAAAGATAAACTAGCTTTTCATCAGTTCATATATCCTTCAGAGACCGAGCCAGCATTTGCCTCCAAAAAAAATTCAACTCTGTAGAGGGATTGTTTCCAATTCATCAAAAAAACAATTGTGAAAAGGTTTTATTCAAGTTTGGCCTTTCTTCCTGTGGAGGCGGGGTCAGGAGGGTCTAGCAAAAGGTCATGGTAAAGCAAAGGAAACAAAAACTAAAAAAAGAAAAGTGTAGGCGGTGAATATTGCCGCCTATTTATTTCGAAAAATAAAATAAAAAAAAGAATAATCCCTGTCCTGGCTAAAAAAAGAAAAAGAAGATGGAATCTAATCCAGGTTAATTTATCTTGAATAAGGAACAAAAGTCAAAAATTTTAAGATAAAAAAAAAAAAGATTTAATTTTGGACTATAAGTCTAATGTATGTTATGTTGTTTTTTTTTAAACTGGGTGTCATAACTATAACTGAACTAACTAGCGGTAGATAAAAATATGGAAAAAATAATAAACTATAAATCAATAAAAAAATAAAAGAAATAAAAACATGTTCCCACAGTGCCCACTTCCAATAACATACCTTGGCCTCTTCCAAACGCCCGAGGGCTTTAAGTAAGTTTCCCAAGTCACTGCGCACACAGTATAGATCCTAGAAAAGCAGAAACCAAAAAAAAAAAAACATTTTTGTTCAGTAAAACGCTTAAAAAAAAGTGAAATGCAAAAATGAGATGCAAGGCACTTACGGGGTTATATTGCAGAGCGGACACGTACGCCTGCACCGCTCCCTCCATGTCGCCCGCCGCCACCAGAGCGGCCGCCAGGTTGATGTATCCATCGATGAAGTCCGGCTTCAGTCGTAAAGCGTGTCGGTAATGCTCTATGGCCTCCTGGAGTTGCCCTCGCTCTTTGTATACGTTCCCCAGGTTGGAGTACGCCTCGGCGAGCATTGGGTTCTGTTTGATGGCCAACGTGCTGAAATGAGCGGACCTGCACCATCAAACAATCACATGTTACGGACCGTGTTTATCAGCAAACACTACATAAAAAGAGGTCACAACAGCGGTGCAAATCTACAAAAAGGTCACCAACACCGCATCTGTAAACAAGTAAACAAAAGCCACCACCAGAGGTAAAGCAAAAGCGATGAAGAGTGACTGGTTTAGGAAGACTTTGCCTACGATTTCCCGGGTCTTTCAATTATGAAAAATCTGTAAACCCTCCGGCAGACTCCGACACCTCACCTGTCAAGTCTTCGGCATTGAAAGTGAATAGAGGAGAGGAGAAGCAGCACTCCCGTGTTATCGGGCTCTTGGCGCCACAGCTGCATGCAGTGGCGCTCGGCTGCCTCGAAGTCCCCGGACTGGTACTCCCGGTGTGCCAGCTCAGCCAACCCTTGGAAGGAAAGCATACGTTTTGTTGGTTCTGGAGCACCAACACAGGCCAAGGAGGGGGGAAGACAACATGTTAGAGGTGATGGAAGAAAATAATAAGACATATGAATAAATAATGTAAATGTATTCTAATAAATGTCTGATCAAAAGTTGAACTTTTAAGTATAATAATAAAAAAAAAAGCAATGATGATTTAACACAAAGTCAAGCAATTGGAAAAAAAAAAGGATGCAAAATTTAAGTTGTGGTCTTTGAGACATGCTTTAAATTAAGCGACAACTAAAACAGGTGCCACAGAAAGTCGAAGATTAAAAAGAAAAGTAAAGCAGTATTTCTTAACAATACATTATTGTCCAAGTCAAATTTAGACTGTTAATTTGATTTTGCCGTACTGCTCTAAATACGTTCTTGGGTTAAAATGTAAAGATGTTTGAAACGGCATGCATGAGATGATGGGGACACATTTGAGGGGAGCACATATAAAGGTGGGGACACGTTACCAAATTCATCAATTTCACATCAGAGATAGAAAATGCAAAACCAAACACTTGTCCCTTATGTGACCTGAACACAAATTGCAACTTAATACTTTGGACTGAATGATAAATACCGTTGACAGTCTGAAACTGCCTTCTTTATCACCGTGATGCTCTTCAAAATATTTAACGTCTCCATACACTTAAGGCTTTTACGATCAATCGACTCTTTGACCCGGAACGCTATTATAAGAAACGTTTCACTTTACAATCGCAGGAAAAGATAAGCCGTCACGGGCAATATGTCGTAAACCAAACAAGATTGTGCAGTGCAAACAGAAAGTATTTCAATTTTTTTCTTGCTTAAGAGAACAGATTTTGATATTTGACTAGTTAGACTTTAAGTTTCATTTGAGGAGATACAACTCAAAACAACGTAACAATGTTAAGTGCAGTAAATACTTTTGAAGAAGTCATAGAAAGAAGGTAAGGTAAGGTAAAATTGAAAATGATTCTGAAAGCAGTTACACAATTCTATAAGCAACGAACATGAGACATTTTAATTAACAAGGCAAACACTTTTAAATGCATACCAAATCAGAATTTTTATGAAGTTGTGTGTATATATATATACACAACACGAAAGTATACATTATGCAATTCATCTGTAATTATATGAATAATGTATGACACTTAGGATCCGCCACGTTTTATACAACAATAGACGTGTGTATTGGCACGAACCTGGGGGTAAGATACGTATTATACATACAGTAGTTACAAGGATATATAGAATGATTGAAAATGTATTAGTTTTGAAAACAAAATATGGCCCAATTACCGGCTTTAAAAGCGGCAAGGGTCGATTGTATCCTCTCGTCCACAGTCATTACCGGGATCTCGCGAGATTTAATTGATTATTGAGTTGCGCAGTAAGCCATGATTGCTACTAGCTAGCGGCTATTATTAATGAATAAAACGCCAATAATATTGGCATTTTATTTGTAAACAACAATGTATTTTGTACACATAAACCACGAAGATCATGATAAAACGAAACGTGTTTTGAAAGCACAAAACACGTTTTAAAAACATATTACAGAATCTTATCTTAGCACACGTGATATAGCAATTTTCCCCGCCCTTATATATGTCATATTAGATATCTTTATCACTTTAAAATAATGTTTTTCAGTCACGTAGAATAGATAATAGAATAGCTCGAATAGATGTCTTTAGTGCTCGATCGAGCATAGATAGCATTGCTAATGGCTGCCCCCAACGTTATCCGCCATTTCTGTTTGACACAATATTAGAAAGAGAGAAAGCTAACCCACCTGTGCTGTCCGCCACGTTCCCCACTGAGCTCGCCATCTCCTCGGTCTTCGTGTCCTGCACGGTGGTCGTCAATGTGCCAGCTGTCGGGCTCCGATCTAAGAGAAACGTCCCGAACAGCTCGTCCTTTGCTGCGGCTATGGCGAGGGGTAGAGAAGCTAGGAGGATAAGCTCAAGCTCTCGCTCCAAAATGTCGCGCCTCGTTGACCGGGTAGACGTTGCGAAATGTCACGAAATAATGGAGGGATATTGCAGAACATTACACGGGGGAAATAAAGAAAGCCACGTTTTGAGTTGCGAGAGCGACAACGGTAACCTCCTCTCAACAAAGCAGGCAGGAACATAAAATGGCGAAATGGGTGGAACTCGATTTTTTTTAAGAGAAAGTAGTCCCCTTGCTTTGTCGCTGGGGTTTTATCAGTATGTCACCCGCTGTGACTATTATTCTTAACACTGACTTTGCGAATTAATCATATATTTCAAAGTCTTAAAAGAGAGTTTGGCTTTATTGTTCATATTTTTTAAATAAATGGGTGCAAATCCCAGTTGGCGGAGGAGCACACTGGTGCAATGACACAAAGCGCGGTGCATTAAAATGTGATGAGGCGCTGCAGAGACGAACATTCTAAAAATAATATTTTTAACCAGGACACGATTTAGAAGAAGAAAAAAAAGACACACAAACAAGGCTGATGGACATTTAAAGAATGCTTTCAAAAACAATTTATTGAAATTGTTGCAGATTCAAACTTAAAACGACTTTTCTGATTATCATCATCTATCCCAGCTAGTTGGGGCGAGAGGGAGGGACACCTGACAAAAGTCTTGTCTCTTATCTAAGTCGTAGGAACAACAAATAATAACTTGACCTATAGTTGGAACCAGAAATGGCTTCTATGAAAGGCAAAGAATGCTTATCGTACCAAAATAATTAAAATAATATAAATGTATAATTCAATTAGTTTTATCATTTAATTAGGGCAGAAAGGTCAGATTTTGCTTCGACAAAAGTCTTGTCGCATACAAAAACGAATGTATTGGTACAACTTAAGGTAAGGTAAGGTAAAACTTTATTTTTTCCCCGAAGGAGACCTCCTGAGGGAAATTGTTTTTTTTCCAATAGCCAATACATACAGCATTTTTTTTATAGAAAATAAATCAAAAATAAAATAAGAACAAGAACATAAAGAGAAAGAACAAGATGACACAATCTAAGTCTAAAGATAAAGACAAAGAACATAGATCAAAGAAAAACAACAAAGACAAAGGATACAGAGACTAACATAGAACAGAACATCATGATACTTTCACTCCACTCCTGCCCCCGAACTCAGAAACTTACATGTTTACTTTATTTTGAATAGACAAAAATGCTACAATAACATCAGGACATAAAGTAAGGGTGCCTTGGGAAGAAGAATAAATATCGCGTATGACTCCCATGAGCTTGGAGGACTGCATCCATACGCCTCGGCAATGACCTTAAAAATGTATTGATGAAGTCATCTGGAATAGCAAAGAAGATTCTTTGGTTTCATCTTCCAAGCCTCCTCCTTATATGCTCACTTATGTTTATGTCTGGTGACTGGGCTGGCTAATCCTGGAGCATCTTGACCTTCTTTGCCTTCAGGAACTGTGATGTTTAGGCTGAAGTATGAGACATAGCACCATCCTGCTGAAGACCTTGCTACTTCTACTTTCTTGGTACTTCAGGCTGTTGATCCACTCTGCAGATCTCTCGCGTGATTTGAGACCCAGCTTTGGTTCTTCAGGCTCTTGATGATCAGCACTTAGGACTGTGGTTGAATCGTTGACATTTTATGAGAGGACACGTTGTACTTCCCATGAATGTCTGGTGTGCTGGGGCTCGTTTTATAAACACCTGGGAATGTGTTAATAACAGTATCTGTCACAGGTGAAGCTCTAATGTGTGATGGTTGAATTATTTAAAGACAAGACTTTTGTCGAAGCAAAACCTGACCTTTTTTGCCCTAATTAAATAAAAAAACGAATTGAATAATACAAAACCTTATTTTGGTATGATAAGCATAATCTTTGCCTGTCATATGAGCCATTTCTGATTCCAATTGATCAACTACAGGTCAAGTTATTATTTGTTTTTCCTACTTAACTTAATTAAGCGACAAGACTTTTGGGTACTGGTACAGGGACTGTACAAATGTGAAGGGCATTCATTTGTTTATTGTTTGAATACTGATAAGATCCTGTTTCTCTTTACGTCACATTATTATTTTACTTCTTCTGACCAAATTTTGCACCGCATCTCCTCACACCTTGTGTGTGTTTGCGTGTGTGTGTGTGTGTGTTAGCCTGAGAACTACAAATGTGTTCAGGTAAATGTTTACTATACGATTATGATACAAGAACCACATGAAATTATGTGTTTTCATTAAGCTACAGAAAACTTGTGTCGTCCTACACTGCGCATGGAGTCTGTCAGTGACGCCTGTGTAGATACATAGACATGTACCGGTATAAATAGACGCTGAATAGACTGAACATGCATAAAAGCACCACCATCTTGGTACAGTGCCATCAGAGGCAGCGGCGCATTAACAACTACAGGGAAAGGTACTTCTTAATCTTAAAATACAATTATTTGCTGATTCTTCAAATGGTTTGGTATGTATTTGATTAATCTAACAAATTCATCATATTCAATTTAAAAATATATATTTTATAGTAAAATATTCCTTCTTATAATGTCTATCTGGTGCAGCGATTTATGATCACTTTCATAGATTCTACTATAGACGTAATGCAGGAGCGAGTGGCACAGTACCAAGATGGCTTCCCTGTACACACAACCTTCTGTTGGGCAGTCTAGGTACAATTTAGGTAAGGTACGGTAATGTTAAACTTGATTGATCCCTTGTTTTTTTCCAATAGCCACAGAAAATACAGCAATTTTTCATAAAAAATAAATCAAAATAAAATAAGAACAAGAACATAAAGAGAAAGAAGATGATACAATCTAAGTCTAAAGACAAAGAACATAGCTCAAAGAAAAACAACAAAGACAAGGATAGAAAGACTAACATAGAACAGAACATTGAGATACTTTCACTCCACTCCTGCCCCCAAACTCAGAATTGTACAATCTAATAGCCCGAGGAATGAATGAGTCCTGGAGTCTATTTGTTTTGCACCTGGGTAGGAGCATTCGTTCTCCTTCTGCTTCTCTGCTCACTGATGACAGTGTTCAGAGGATGACCGTCATCATCCATGATGGACAGTAGTTTGTTCAATGATCTCCTCTCAGCAACTGTCACCAGTGAGTCCAGCTTTATTCCAACCACAGAGCCAGCCCTCCTGATCAACCTGTCCAACCTGTTGACACTCCTCTTGGACACATTTTCACCCCAACAAACTACAGCATAGAACATGACACTGGCCACCACAGACTAGTAGAACATGCAGAGGAGCTTCTTGCAGATGTTAAATGATCGCAGCCTCCTCAGAAAGTACAGTCTACTCTGAACTTTCTTATATACATGGTCTGTGTTGCAGGACCAGTCCAGTTTACTGTCCAGCCACACCGCGGTACTTATAGTTGTCAACTATCTCCACCTCCTCGCCTCTGATGGACACTGGACGTGGCTTTGTCCTGGACCTCCCGAAGTCCAAGACCAGCTCCTTGGTCTTTGAGGTGTTCAGCTGGTCAGTACAAGTGGTGTCCCCCCAACAATTTCGGTCCCTCTACTTCCTACGCGATGACGTCACATATGTGACGTCTCTGTAAAATATTTTTTATGGGTTAAAAAAACGTCAACAGAACGTTTACATGATACTTTTTTGAGATACAAAATTGATACATACTCTCCAATCTCTTGTATGGCCTGAGGCGTTTGACATTGACTTTTTGGTGCCTCCCGTCACTTTTCCTCACTGTTGCCACACCTTTTGACCAGATGCTGGAAATGGTGAAAGGACCCTGGTGTGGACTGGACAGGGCTGGTGAGAACTTCACTTTTGGGCTTCCTGAGATGAGGACATCGTCTCTAACATTGGATGAGGACCTATCACAAGTACATGGTTCATTAGTTGTTTTTTCTTCCTCTGTGATAGAATTAGAGCTTTATTGAAGTACATAACACTGAAAGATTTGGTTATTCTTTAAAACCTCCTCTGCTATTTGATGAAACATTCCGATGTAAAAACTTAAACATTGCCATAATGAGAAAATATGACCAATTCAGTCCAAGTTGTTTGTAAATGACTTTCTAATAAACAAACTCAGATGCTCTTGATTCTCTTTTTTATATACATATAAAAATAGAAATCAGCCAAAGTTGCTCAGCCAACTTCTGAATTGCTGACAACTGTAAACATGCAGTTTTTTTTTTACTTCATCCTCTTTGCCATCTTTTTCTTTTGATTGTGTTGGAGATTGAATTGTAATGGAGAAAGTGTCTCTATAGGTCCATCAAATATGGGTCTTTTATTCAGCCTTATCATGAGCAGTGAGAGGAATTCTTTCTTCAGGCCACCAGTCCAGACCTTTTTCCGACCTTCCAGCTGAGATCTTGGGGAGGAGGTCAAGAATATTTTTTATTTTGAGAGAAGTTCCATCCCAGATTTCAGAGAGACAAACTTTTATTCAGTTTTGAGAGTCAGGTTTTCAATAACTTCTGAACCAGACGCGGTTCTAGCATGAAAACAGAAATGGGAAAAGTATTCATAAATGAAAGCTTATAAGTGTACAAGTTAAACCTGACGAAGCTAACAGAACAATAAAATATTAAATATAAATATTGATGCTTTATGACACTCGGAGCGTGATATTAGATGAAGTTTACTTACTTTTTATTCTCTTTCGTTCAAAATCTTCCGCTACTTGTCGCTTCAGTCTCTCGGTGTTTCAACATTAAAGTCCCCGAACTCGCATGAACGTCACTTCCCTTGATGAATAATGCCGCACATTTACGTTTTGGCTAAATGTCGAAGGGTTTTCCCTTAATGTCAAATAGTTATTTTGCTTTTGTATTTCCGTTTTGGCTAAATTTCAAGGTGTTTTCGCTCATTTTTGGAGTGTTGTCGTTTCGGTGTTTACGTTTGTTATGAGCTTTGTCGGCCACCGTACCTTAATGGTCCGTTATTAATTGAATGTCATGCTTTTTTTGTGTGTAAGAAAAGAAAATGGATTTGAAGAGCTTAACATTGTTTTTTTTTCATATCAGTTAATACAGGATTATATATTTTTTCCACTTCTAATAGAAGTTCCCAGGATTGCTATATCGAGGTAGTTGCAGAAAAAATGTCATGTTCACACAATCCTACAGTGAGTGTATGTCCACAAAGTTTTTCTTGTAACCATAAAAATAAATTAACAATTAAATCAATCCACTTGACATTTTGTGTATCCAGACTATTTTCCCCTCAAAAAAATATATTTTAATTTTAATCAATCTGGTTTTTGTTTGCTCTTTGCAATTTCAATTAAACTCTTAAAGACACACATTAAGAGTTTAATGACACATTTTAAAGATACATTTAAGTCTTGAATGCGTTTAAAACACGTTTTAATAGCTTTAAAATGTTTATTTGTATACGATTGAAACTCTTAACGTTTAATGACCGACAGGGGGCAGCATCCACTGCAGGATCCGCCTTTGGACTCCTGCACGTTGGCTCTGAAGATGCTTCACCTCACATAAACCTTCGAGGTTGACTTGCTGATGATAACATGGAAATTGATTTTCACGCGCATCCTAATCCGGGAAGTGACGTTTTTAAAAGCTTTGCATCATTATGAGTCTGCTGCATGATGGTCTGAGGCCCACCAAAGAGCACTCCTGCCCTGAAGAGGTTAAAAGAGGAGCCTGCAGTATCCCACTCTCAGAGCCCCTCTATGGGAAATAGTTGACATCATCTCTCATGTTGGGTTAGTTCTGTGTGCTCAGAGCTTGCTCAGAGTGGGGTTTGTGTACTCTTTCATGCGCCTTCCTTTTCATCCCTCATTCTTCACCCTGCTTGCAATGATGTCATTTGCACTATGTGTATATGGAGATCCCGGCCGACATGCTTTATGTTTGTGCACGCCGCAATCACTACGGCCGGGTCAGGGTGAAGATCTACTCTTGCCCGGAGGGTCACGAACAGACCCGGCTTTCACAGGCTATTTTAGGAGGCACGTGAGAGCATAAGGTTCACTGACTCTCCCTTCAATTTACATCGTTTTCCATCAAAATCCCTGCATAGCCGGGAGACGTCGGGCGTTTGTGGTCGTTTGATTGTGGGGCCAGAATATTTTCCTGCAATAAACCAGTGGCCTAGATTACTTCAG
The DNA here is from genome assembly GCF_982586985.1 of Callionymus lyra. Taxonomy (NCBI): domain Eukaryota; kingdom Metazoa; phylum Chordata; class Actinopteri; order Syngnathiformes; family Callionymidae; genus Callionymus; species Callionymus lyra. The sequence continues at coordinate 12,867,959 of NC_141826.1, forward strand.
CCCATTCATTCCATCCAATTCAACCTGATGACCCGATTTATTTGAAGTCTTTCTGACAGTGCTCAGAGATACTTGAGGCGGGCAGAGGTTTGATGCTTGGACAGTCTGCTTCAATGAATCACATCTCAAGACTGTCTTCTCATAAATACTGTGCTGAGTCACTCCTCAAACAGCAGATCTCCTTTATCACCACTTGAGTCACCCATCAGTTAATCTAAGGGTATTAGATATTTGGGTTCACAGTTTTACTGGCTTTTTTAATTGGATGGATGGATGGATGGATGGATGGATGGATGGATGGATGGATGGATGGATGGATGGATGGATGGATGGATGGATGGATGGATGGATGGATGGATGGATGGATGGATGGATGGATGGATGGATGCATGGATGGATGGATGGATGGATGGATGGACGGATGGACGGATGGACAGATGTATGGATGGATGAATGGGTGGATGCATGGACGGATGCATGGATGGATGGACGGACAGATGGACGGATGGCTGGATGGATGGATGGATGGATGGATGGATGGATGGATGGATGGATGGATGGATGGATGGATGGATGGATGGATGGATGGATGGATGGATGGATGGATGGATGGACGGATGGACGGATGGACAAATGTATGGATGAATTAATGGATGGATGGATGGGTGGATGGATGGATGGATGGATGGATGGATGGATGGATGGATGGATGGATGGATGGATGGATGGATGGATGGATGGATGGATGGATGGATGGATGGATGGATGGATGGATGGATGGATGGATGCATGGATTAATAGGTGGGTGGATAGATGGATGGATGGATGGATTAATGTGTCGGTGGATAGATGGATGGATGGATGGATTAATGTGTGGGTGGATAGATGGATGGATGGATGGATTAATGTGTGGGTGGATAGATGGATGGATGGATGAAATAATGTGTGGGTGGATAGATGGATGGATGGATTAATGTGTGGGTGGATAGATGGATGGATGAAATAATGTGTGGGTGGATAGATGGATGGACGAATCAATGGATGAATGGATGGGTGGATATTAAAGGTTAAAGGGAAGTTTAGTTGTTATACCCAGGATTATCAAATGGTGGGTTGGGACCAGCAAGTTGGTAAAAACTAAGGATTTATTTTGGCAAGAACCTGGTGATAGGATAAGTTCCACCATACAATATGTAGCGATATATTGGATACTGTAGGAACAAGGATATATTTGTAGTACTGTCGAGTACTTGACTCTGGTGTTGCGGAATTTACAGACCACATGACTCTTGACGAAGTTGTAACTGCTTTCATTCGGTTTCAAAACTTAAAAACCAAAAACATCATCTTGAAAAGCTCCTGGAGTCTGCTGTATCCTCTCATCCTCAGTCATCAGCGGATTTTAATTTTCCTGTAGCGCCAAAGGACGTAATGCCTGCTACCTTCCAGCGGCCAGAAGTTTAATTGCAACCCAAAAAATTAGCTTATCGTAATTATTTGCATAATTTGAAATACAAAAAACGTTTTTATTTTATTTTACATACACTGTATTGAGCTATAAACAATAAAGGACTATGGTGTAACATAAATATGAATTCCAAGCTAAAACTTTATAAATGAAAAACAAATGGAAAAAGTTTATATCAATACAGTATCAAGGAAAAGAATATCTGAATTGTCCCCATATCGATACTAAAAAAAAAAAACGACAATCAATATTGAGTTATACTAAAGCAGGGTCCTCAAACATGTTTTCGTAATTGTGCAGGCACAGTAAGTGAATTATGTTATAAATATAATCAAATCAGTTGAATAATTTATTTAATTATAATTGATTGATTATATTGTTAAGATTTAACATATTTGTTAAATAAAATAACATGGCCAAAATTCACAGTTAAACCATTTTCAAAGATGAAAAATTGCTAAAAGACCACCCTACCTTTGTAAGAATTCCCCTCTGGTGGCCCCCTCCAGCCAGTGGAGTTTCAGACGCCTGTATTAAAGGCTTAAATAATATACTTTTATTTCCATCAAATAATACTGAGTCACATTTCTCTTTGAGTCGCAGCTGGCCAGAGTGATAGTTGATCCCAAAGCAAGGCTGGTTAAGAACTACTGACTTATACATTTGTTATTGGCGTAACTGCATTTGATCCTTTTTTTATATCATGTTTAATTAAATGTATAGAACTTAGTTGTCTTAAATGACTAGTGTTATATAAATAAAGATGGTATAGTTTGAGTAAAAAAGACAGGGGTATGATGGAACTTGTCATAAAAAGAGTCGTTGTGCATTTTTTTGTTAAACCATTAATAATAGGGTTTGTAAAATTATAGTGTTGGAAGAATGTTGAACGTTGGGTAAGATATGCCTAGAAGTCGTATATTTTTTTTATCTCACTGACTTTATGACTAATGTTAGTTTGGGGAAAAAACTTTAGCCATGCATATCTCTGATGTCTGAAGAGTTACCTCATTTTAACCAATTTTATTGAGTGGTAGTTATTTAACAGCTGGAACTATTTTCGGATGAAGTTTTTCCTTCATTAGTTTCATAAATGACTGTCTGTAAGTTAACTTTATCAGTATTGCCGTGAATTTCTCTGTGAGATGAATAAAGTATCTATCTATCTATCTATCTATCTATCTATCTATCTATCTATCTATCTATCTATCTATCTATCTATCTATCTATCTATCTATCTATCTATCTATCTATCTATCTATCTATCTATCTATCTATCTATCTATCTATCTATCTATCTATCTATCTATCTATCTATCTATCTATCTATCTATCTATCTATCTATCTATCTATCTATCTATCTATCTATCTATCTATCTATCTATCTATCTATCTATCTATCTATCAAAAAAAACAACAACAACCCAAAAACAACCAAGTAATAAAGTAAGCTTTATTAATATGACCTCCATGCGAAAGTGGAGTCAAAACTCTTATTATATTGTAATAAAAACTTGTTTTTGGGGGTTGCTACCGATGTAGAATTTCTATAATATTGTCTTAAATCTAAAGATATTAATTCCTAACCTTGACTCAAGTTTTCTTTGCTGTGTTTGACATTGGTTTATACGCTAAGTGATGGTTTTCAAACGCAAGTGGTTAGTTTAAGGGCTAAAGATTCCATCTGCAGACATTGACACTGTCTCCTCAGTGGAGCCGAGTTAATAAAGGGGTGAGAGCAGAATGATTCAGTGGGCTTCGATGTAGGACATTTGTTTCTGATGTTTTACAGCTGCAGACTTTGCGGTGAGAAGATGTGTCTGAACAAGAAAAAATGCACAGCTGTAAACGGTTGTATTTCTTTGAAGCTTTTTTTTAATGATGTTTGTTCTGTTTCTCTTAAGCGATTATTCCCAGCGTGTTCCATCCGAAATGAAAAGAAACGTGTAAGTGCCATCACCGCTGACCACCGTTCAAAACCGAAGAAAGGGGGTTTAAACTAAAAGTACTGAGCCGTGTCAGAGATCAAGAACCGGACAAGACTTGCAACGACCTGCCTTCCTTCCATCTCACTATTCATCACCTGTCGTCCAGATGACTCCCTGACCCCACTGAATTCAGCCTGTCGGTTACTCTTCACCAGCGTTTTCTCCATCATTCGCTTGAATGGGGGGGGAAGAAAGTGGCAGTGAAGAAGACACGATGACACCCGCTATGACAGCAGCTGTTAGTCAGCGCTATCAATTACACAGGCTGATTGACATCCTCTTCAACCCCGACCCTTGTTTTCATTCACCGTCTAGGAATCTGTGCCAGTCAGGACAGAACCTCCTTGTGGCCCCGTCACCTTTCTAGCACATAGAATTTCCCTACAAGTGATACAGAGCCGTTTTGAAACAGGACTACTTTTAAGGCGGTCTAGTTGGATCTCTCTTATTATGTCCACCCGTCCTCACAGAGTCGGAATGTGTATGTCAAGACCCGCGGGGTGAAAACAACTGGTGGTTGTTTCAAAAGTATTTCATGTCATATAAGTCTGACCATAAGAGAAGAACTTTAACAAGACATATTTTATTAGAAGAATGAAGGAATGGAAAGAATGCGCAATAAAGGCTGGAAAAGTTATGATTTTTTATCAGACTGCCTCTGGTAATGGCAAACTCAACTTACAAGATATTAGGATCTGAAGTTGTACTGCAAAGAGTGACGTCCTTAGAGTTTCAAAGATATAGTTATATATGTTCCCGACATTTCCAAATAATGTATAAAATGAACTTTCCTGGCTTACTAAAATGTCTCAAATGTTAAAGTCTTCCTCTCCAAGATGATGTTTTGAAGCTATTACTTTACAAAGTTCTGCCTTGTCTGAAATCCTGGCGAACAAGTGGTTACGAGAGCAGAGTATTTTATGAAGTATCAATGGCTTCACTCCAGTCGGCTGTAATGACGCCCTGCTTTGTTTATAAAACAAGTCCCTCGGAGGTGGAGGCTTCCGGGATTGATGAGGCACAGTGATAAACCTCGATCTTTGACCAATCACAGCAGAGGTTAATTTATCTATGGCCAGCTTTAGATGAAGAACAATAATATTGTCTATAAATCACTGTATGGGGGGAAATGTGCTGCTTTACTTTAACCCATAAACAGTTTGAGAACATTATGGCTTTAATAATTGATAATCTGCCCATAAAGACTCATTTTACCTGTCGTACAAAAAGTGCACAAAGATATACACTCTTCTTCATCTTCTTCTTTTCCTTTTGGCTGCTCCTTTCAGGGAATAAACCTCCTCCATCTAACCTGTTCTCTGTATCCCCCTCTCTCACACCAACTTCATGTCCTCTTTCACTATGTTCATAAACCTTCTCTTTGGTCTTCCTCTAGACCTCCTGCCTGGCAGTTTCAACCCCAGCATCCTTCTACTAATATACTCACTATCCCTCCTCTGTACATGACCAAACCATCTCCATCTCATTCTCTCTCTGACCGTATCTCCAAAACATCTATCATCTAACATCATCTCTGCTACCTCCAGCTCTGCTTCCTGCCTTTTCCTCAGTGCCACTGTCTCTAGACCATACAGCAGACCTGGACAAAGTACGGCCCTGGGCCTTTGACTGTATTTATGCGGCCCTCGTCATGTCAAAGTATGATCATGTATAAATGGTTGTAATGCATTTAAAAAGTGTATTTTTTGTATTTATTATTCATATACATTTTTACATAAAATGTATTTACTTTTTCCCTCCTTTTTATGTGTAATTTTTTGAGTATATATTAATCCCTCAAAACATTTTTTAAAAGTTATTTGTAGAAATGTTTGGAAAAAAACTCATATATACAAGAAAAAAATGTCAGCTTATTTAGCTTAATAAATGTCACTTTTTGTCAAAAATTCTTTTTTTTTTTAGGGATTTTCTCGTTTTTCTTTTTGCTCTACGGCCCCTAACAACTTTGACAGAATTGAATGTGGCCCTTGAAGAAATTTAATTGCCACCCCTGCCATACAGCGTGGCTGGTCTCACCACTGTCTTGTATATCTTTCCTTTCATTCTGACTGATACTCTTTTATCACAAATCACTCCTGACACTTTTCTCCACATGCATTATTCATGGCTTGAGAATCCCTTGATTTGACTGATGAGTATCGAGCAACTCTTAGAATGACTCAACAGCATCTGTGAGGTAATTTGAATTAAATGAAGGCCAGAAGGTCCATAAAGTGATGCAAATAAATGCTGAAATCACAACTTTTTAATACCCATTGTTAACGAGACTTGCATCATTCAAACCCTGCAATGCAATGAAACAGTTGATGCGTCTTAACTAATAAAGCCAAATAAGTAAATCATCATTTAAACATGATGTTTTTCCCAGTATCTTCTCTCTAGTAAAGAGGTTTTTACTTTGGTGAATGATTGTTCATCCAAAGGTCCAGTGAGGCGCCGGTTTACTGCCAGCAAGTCAAGTAAAGATGAATAAAAAAAAGGCATCAAATATTTTCTGATCTGTAAAATCAACTATCATATCTTTCTTAACCTCATTTTTAAATCTTAATAACTATGCTTAGGGGCCAAATACGGCCTGTCAGTAAATCTATGTGGGCTCCAAGAATCCTGACCATTGAATAAATCCATTATAAAAGCATCAAGGAATCGATATTATCCAATAGAAGAAACAGTATCTTGAAGTAAACTTTTCTCTCCATTTTGTCATATACTTTTCTATATTTATTCCAGAATATATTGTTTGGCTCAAGGTTTACATTTTGGCCCCCTGCATGATTAAATTTGACAACTTTGCTCAAGAGGGTTTGCTTCGTAGTCCTATGGCGGGACTGAGTTATTAGATAATTTGTATCGGATGTACAATGTCATCTCTAAAATAAATAATCGTCTGTGAGGCTCAGGTGAAATCTTGTGTAAAATCTACCTCGGATAGAAAATCGCTGGTGATCCCAGCTTAATATAAATCCACCTGAGGGGGGCCGTCAAGTGGCGCACAAACCCAGAGACAGGCTGTCTGCTGAGGGGAAGGATTAGCGGAGCTCTTCTTGCTTGACTGAGCCATGTGAGAAGATATGTGCGCGGATATCTAATACAGTGACGTTCCCCTTCTTCTTTGAACTCATTTGAAGCCTCGGATCAGCGACAACCTTCCTCTCTTGTCTGACTAATTGTTTTAATTTAGCACTAAAGCATTACTTTAATTTGACTTCTTAAGTCGAGCTGTTTACTTGTTAAAGCGGCCAAGGCGCTTCATGTTCGACTCAACTATTAACGCAGCACTTTGTGGCCATTATTTGATCGTGTTTTTATTATGTAATCAAACACGAGTTGATAATGGCTCAAAAGCCGTCAGGCGTCTCCCCTTCCCCTCGCCCCGTTTTGTTTTTCCGATCAGACTGGGATAGACTCGGTGGCGTTGGCGATTAAATCGCCCGTTGTTACGACGCTACGTGCACGAATGTCCCATTTATGACATGAACGAAAACTTTGTGCAACCTTTTTTATCCGGACAAATGGGATCAACCATCACAAAACCCCCTTCCCTGTAGCCCCACAACCCAGCAGTTGCGTAATTGGCCGTACCTTGCGAGTCAGTCATGGTGAGGGGAACACTTTGTCTGAAAAAGAAGGTCAACCCCGGAGAGTGTAAATCAGCCACTCACTGGGCTCGGCGTACAATACGGCAGTGTTCGCCCCCTAAAACCAATGATCTACACTTGCCAGCCACGTATAAGCGGCTTACGGGAAAAGTCGTGCGTTTGAACTGGACTAATTGTACCTGGTCGCACGTGAAAGAAAGACGTTCCAGTAAAAAAAATTGATTAAAAACATCATCTTGTTGTGGCTTTTTGTCCGTGTGAGAATCGTTCCCTTTCTGTCTTCTTGATGCAGATTCAAATTATGTAACAGCACATTATGCCACAATAAAGGATTAGACCACCTTTGAGAAGTTAAGCCGCATAATAATAATAAGCGTCACTGAACATGAAGGAGTAATTTTTTCGTCCGTAATCCGGTTTTCATTCATGAGCCCCGGCTTCGAGCCGCAATCAAGAGGTTTTATTTTGCAATTGTTCTGTTGACTCTGTTTATTTGCCTGTACTTACACAAGGTGATTCACGGGATCCTCTCATGCAGGGATTTTTTGCCAAAGATTTTGTTCCTTAGGTTGTTTGAACAGTTGACGTAGCCCGCCTGTGTTTTCCCACCCATTTCTTTTCCTCCAAGGTATCCTGTTTGTACCGCACAAACCACATGCACACACACACAGAGCTACAATAATATCATAGAAAACCTGGACTTGATGCAAAGTCACTCTTAGTTAAAGTGTCTAATATTTTAAAGGCGTATTATCTTGTGTTCTGGGAGGGGATGTCAAAGTGTTTAGATTGAGAACGGGCTCCTGTCCATGTGAAAGTCAAACTTTCGGGGGCCTGTCTACGAATTGTCGACTCCTCTTTATCTATAGCGCTCTATCTATGTGTGCACAGTCTGAATCGGAAGCAGCTCTACGGCTGTAGAAGGAACTGGGAAGGAATCGAGGGGAGGAAAAGGCGTATCTGCAGTATGTCGACAACTTTATCCAAGAGCTCTGCTCTGGAGTGCAATAAAACATACTTGAGAGAAAGTAGCACACGGTACATGAGAACATGGCGTTGTCAGGACAATAGAGGAAACCATTGTTTGTCATTGTTTCCTGTAACCATGTGAATCTAAAATCAACCTTTTACCTTTTATATTAAGCAGACACAAAGGCACAATGTAATATACAGTAACTACCAGTGTGTTATTGGGTAATTATAATGGAGTGTATGTTGTATAAATGTTGTATGTGAGTGAACCACAGTTTTGAATGATATGTGATCTCGGGAAAACGAATAAAGGGAAACATGATCAAAAGGGAAACGTAATTTGTATTTATTAAGTCTGCTACGGTTTTGTATGTCTTTGATATCATTTTAACTAGATAGAAATATAGACGTATAAATATTTTAAAGAGGAAACATTTACCTGATGGTGAAATTAGTTTTTAGTTTTTTTTTAAGGCTGTAATGTGTTTATTAAGCTGTAAAATAATTGTTTTGATTGCCTGGCGCCCGCCTCAAGTGGACACTCGGTGAACTGCAGCTTCTTGCACTTCATAATAGCTTCGTTTTTGACATGTTTTTTGAAACCGTGTAAAAAATGTTTCCCTGAGTTACATATGTTTTTCATGTTTTACTATCCTATTAGTTTTTATTTGGAGTCTTTTTCAAGGCAATGAACAATATTATTATAAATGAATGCCCAATAATTGTCTATCGTTTGTGTTACTTATAAAGTATTGTTTCATGATTTTAATGTAAATTATTTGATGACACATTCTAGGTTTTTTCTTAAATCACAAAAGCATTAAAATATATTCTTATTATTAATCTGTACTTTACCTTGTTTGCTGAATCTGTTACATGTATCTTATCTAAGGGACAATTGCAACAAAATGAACATGTTTAATTATGATGTTTATCGAAAGCAATATAATACAAGGCATTTCCAGGCAGAAAAGTCACGTTCCTTCTCCCCCGAGCTGATGCACAGACATGAAATGATCATTTGTCAAAACACCTCTTTGACATTAGTTTATGGAATGCTTTAGGGGAGAAAAAAAAGGAAATGCATTGAAATGGCCTGCAGAAAGTAAATCCTGATCCACTTCCAAGAAAAGTTATGTTGCATGTTTATATGTTTCCATATTAAGAATTAGCTAAACCTAAACTTGTGATATGAGATCAAAGACGGTGTGTAGCAGTTTGTTTACTTGCTGTTATCGTGGTATTGTGTTTTTCAGAATCAGGTCAGTAGATGGCTTATCACAGCCACCGACGGAGATAAGGCTTTTTAGGAAACGGCTTTGTACTATTCCTGTGCATGTCTTCGATGCAGACAGCGTGGGACAGTATTGACGCGCAGCTGTTTGATGGCAGAGGTCATCTAAGGTCAAACACTATACAAGAAAGTGGACGACTCATTTTCCTGATCTTTGTGGTAACATTTCTATATTTATAAGTGAAATACTTTCTGCATTATCTTATACATTTAAAAAATAAATGGTTGTTGGTCCAAGCCTGAGGAAACAGGACCAACATGAGGTATGATGGGGGGGAAAGGTCACGGATTGCTGATGCAGAAATGAGTCGGTAAGGGATTGGATGAGGGGGGGGGGGGGGGGGGTGACCTTTGACATTTCAGCCAGGGGCCAAGAAGTCTTAAGCAGCAATCTCAAAACAACTCCACACTTGTTGAAATGCATGAATACTCATAATAAATAATTGTTCTTTGAACATCAACAGCTGTACGAGACATGACACAGCACGTCGGTAAAATAATTGATAAACAATTAGAGCCTGGGAATGAGATCAAAAAGTTGACACGAAAAATACTTTCAGTTGCAGGGCCACGCCCGGGGTTCAATAAAAAGCACTTCAGAAATGTTTCAGTCGTAATTCGCTTTAATTATTTTGTTGAAAGTTCAAGTGATTACTAAGCAATAATATTGCATCAACAGCCTTTTGAATTGGAACATGGGCAGTAACTTAGTAACTCAAACACAACATAAAACAGGTTTCAACGACTATGCACCGTGTTATTTCATATACAAAATCAAGCTTATTAAAGCTTGGATTGCAAAAAATACGTATATGTTTTAATAAGATTTATATGTTTATGTATTGAAACTGTATGTGCACCTAATATTTTAATGCATATAATTATATTTAGCCTTTTTTTTTGCCAAATAAAAACAGACTATGTTTTAGTTCTTAAGCGCAATAAATGGATGTAAAAAAAATGTAGTGTGTCTGCCAAAATAGTGCTTGAATGTTTAAGTGATTTAAGTCACATTTTAGTCAGAAGAAGCTCTCCTGTTAATTTTGGAGGACAGAAAAAATATCCAAGATGAAAATTCCACATGATGATAGATAGAGATTTTCTGAAGGAAAGTTAACATGTTAAAATGAGCATGTCTCTGGATTACAGTCTAGTCTACTAAACGAGTGGTCAGTGAGGCATTTATTACATTTAAAAATAAAATGTTTGTTCTATTCATTATAACTGTATTAAATTGGTTTAGTTTTGAAATAATATAGTATTTTTTTCCTGAAGTAACATTAGTTTGTGACTTTCGTCACATCAACACACCTTTTCTTCCGTGTTTGAGGCTGCAATGTTGCCCTTATAACCTTTTTAATAATAAACAGTATTCAAAGTACATCTATTGTGAACCAAAGTAGTGCGGCATGTTCACTTTCTTTCTTCTCAAAAAGTCGGATTCTTTGAAGTACATGTGCGATGTTACATGATACGCTTCTTTCGTAATACTTCTTCAGGGTTTGTTGTTTTCCATTCAAACCACAGTGGATCACACCAACATTAGAACCATTGACATGATTTGTTGCAGTTCGGAACAAAAGTTCAACACACCTTCATTTACTTCTCCCCTTTCGGAACAGTTGAAGCGCACTCTTTCGTGTACAGGTGACGCCTTATGTTGTGAATCAAATGGCTAAACAAGAATAGGTTTTTTTTGGACACTTGACGTTGTGGGACAAGAGGGTTTGAAAAAAAAAGCATGTGGCTAAGAAAACATTGTGTGTCACGTTAAAAACGAGACACGGTCTGCTCGGGAACGCCGAGGCGCCATTGTTTGCTTTGTAAATCGCTGTCGTGTGTGGTAAACAAAATCTAACCTGTCTCCGTGCTGTCAATCATCTGATCTGAGTCACTGTTTGTCTGGTACATTGACCAAGCACGTTCACGTTTTACCGCATTAGGGAAAACGTTCTTGTGGACAGATCTCTAAAATGACAATTATGTAATAGATTGCTCATCAAATTACCCAATATGACATCATATGTACAAGCCCATCCCTACGGATGATTGTTGGAGTTTGAAAGTGAGTTTTGAACTCACGGTTCGGCTTTTGATCTTAAAATTAAATTAAAGTTAAACAGTATTTTTATTTATTCATGTGGAGTCGTAATCTCACTGTGCTATAGAAATATAGAGAATTAAAACAAATCTAAAACTACCCATAAGTCGTACTGTATGCACGGGTACTTATGGACGATGTTTGTGCTACTAGGGATTGGAAACAGGTCCAGGGTGTCCCTCAGCTCTTACCCTAACTAGCTGGGATAGGCGTGATCACATTGCGACCTCATTAGTTTACTGGAAAAAATGAATGGGAACGATTGTCAAATGAATCCCTGGAAGATAAACAGGAAGTGCAGGAAAGAGGTTTAGATTGACCAAAACTCTCTGAACCGTATATGCTCACACAAAAGATCTGCTTCAAAACAACTGTGAAACTCTGGAACTGTGGAAAAAAAAAATGAAAAGCCCTCTTCATGTCACTCAAGGTTCAAAGGGCTCCCATATGAGAGTCCGCCGTGTGCCCGGAACAGTGGCCCCTGGACCTTACAGCTCTGATCTGGCTCAAACTGGCACCCCTCCCTACCTCCATGTCCACATTGTGACTAAAAACTAAAGAAGTAATCAGTCGTGGCCTGTTTGTGTTGGAACAAGGCAGGAGTGAAAGCTACAGCGGGCCTCGTCCCCCCGACCGCCGGCCAACCGAGATCGACCTAAACTACGTCGCAAAGAAAACCGCAAAAGGAGAACTGATTTGTTTAAAGTTATCCCCCAATTTGGGAAAGTTTTCCAGTATATACCTGGCGTTGAAAACAATTTTGCATTTTGCTTCTTTATATCTTTAAAATAGATTCAAATTCAAATTGAAATTTTACCTTCTCATATTGAGTTACATTAAACAAAAGGAGCTACACATTTATGATATTGAAATTTTACAAGAGGACAATTACACAACACAATTAACACATAACACAAAAAATTGCGCTACTAATAGCCAGACAATGTTATAAAACCTTTTACCGTTGCTGCTTCTCTATTTATACATTAAATTTATTTCTATTTTGTATTTACTTATCTTGTTTTATACATCTTTTTAACCCTTCTTTTATATTTTTTTACTTAAAATATTTTTTTTATAATTTGCACCGTCTGGATGATGCACTTTAAATGTAGTTGTACTATGTGCAATGACAATAAAGAGATTATGATTCTGAACTCACTCCAAAAATATTATTTAGAGTAATTGAAATGTATTAACCAAAATGTATATTTAATAAAAACACTTTGAGATTAAATGTATTTAATCTGATATACACAACAAATCAAATGACCATGTATTTTGAATTATTCCATGTTTTTTGTCCAATAATGTTTCCAGGGTAGTATCAAAGGTGATGTTTCTAAAAGTATGCACTCGCTAAATCATGAAACCAACGACCTGGGTTTAAACAATAAGCCCAACCCAGAAATGTGGTCTTGGAATCGATCCAAGAAGAAAATCAAATCTAGCCAAATCATTCTGGAAAAGACCATACCCTGACTCCCCTTCCTTTCTCAGCACCTCCCAAGCCTTTTCCTCTCAAATTTGCTCGGACATTTTTAGAATCCTTGGGACTCACACGAGTGAAACGTTGTAGCTACTTGATGTTTATTTGAAGAAGTAGTTTCATGCACGTTTTCCCTTTGTATACGCTTGTATTCGATCAGGACGGGGACACACGCTGCTGTTAACACCTAACACTCTTTGCGAACAACAGGCAGGTGTGACCACCGACAACAGGATGACAGGGTTCAACACCTCTGCTCCCCACTGACTTCCTCTCACACCCCGCCGCCGCTTTCAGCCACACCCTGGCAACAGTCACAGACGAGGCTCTCCTGGCACGTCATGCATTAAACATGTATCTCTATGCTAAAAAAAATGCGAGTGTATCCGAGTGGGGACCGAGATCCCTGAGTACCCTCTCTGGGTTAATCCATTAAACTGTAGAAATGCTTGACTGCTAAGACAATAGTCGACTCCAAACAGTATTGATAACCTCACAGCTTAACCTGTGACCTCTGACATTAACCCGAGGGGCTGTTCAAAAGAAAAAAATTGGCCTCCAGGGATTGACCGCACATATCTTAATGGGGTTCTCTTTTCTTTGTCTGTTTTTCTTTCTCCCATTTTTTAGTGTCTCTCTCTCTGGTTTATATTTTGGAGCAACACAAGGTAATCCTGTGGGTCTGTTTCCTTTAGAGCCCATCCTGAGTTTTCACAACATAGCGCCGGGGGCTGAGCGGGGAGCCCACCGGGAGTCAACATCGGTGGGTCGATGTGTTTGTCTAACCTTATCTAGGCCTGGTAACACTCCCCGCAATCAAGGTATGACAAATACTGTCAAGTATTCTCTTACGGGCCGTTAACTAATTCATAGATTAACCTTTTTATTGGATCTTGTTTCCATTCCCAGTTAACCCCACTATTTATGGTACCTTTTATATATGAGTAGTGCTAGAAGCGTTTTAATTATTAAACAGTAACACGTCTATGTTCTCCCTGTGTTTTGGGGTTTACTCCGGGCACTCCAGTTTCCTCCCACAGTCCAAAAACAAACAGAGGTTGATTGGGAACTTGGGGAAATTGTCCCTACATATGAGTGTGTGTGATCTGTTTTTAGATTTTATTCTTTCAAATGTATATATAGTTATTTATATATGTATGTATATATATAGATATATATATGTTTATACTGTGCACTTTTTGTTGGGGGTACAAAGTAAGAATTTCATGGTACGTAGTACCTATGGCAATAAACGCTTTGAATCTTTGAATCTTGAATCTTGTATGTCTTTGTGTGCAACACACTGGCATTCTGTCCAGGGTGTCCACCGCCTCTTGCCCGACGAAACTGGGATATGCTCCAACCCTCCACTACCTCCATAAGGGATTAAATGGCAAAGAAAATAGATGAATAAACTGCAAAATGTGTTGTAATTCGTTCAGCTTTCCAGAACAAAAAAGAGATTGTTTCATAACAATTACATTTATTTTCTTTAATATTTCCCCAGTGAAGCCATTAACCAGGTTCTTGTCTCTGGTGTGGATTAGGTCTGTGTACGCTATAGCTACAATTGAATTAGGATTTTATCAGATTCAGATTAGATAGCTATGGAGAATATTTAGGTAAAAGGTTAAGAAAAGTACTTTAGCTGTAAGGAAAACGTTTGTCTTTTAATAAGTGTTAAAAGGTAATCAAAAGAATATTAAATCCAGAAAGTAATTTTTATCATGGCTAGACCAATAAAATCGTCAATCTCTTGGTCTAGTATATTAAACAAACAAATATTATCCATGACATTGTTCCTTCTTACTGACTAAGGTATAACAATCAACTCTCAATACAGTTTATTGTGACTAAAATGTATTTAACATATATATATGATGTGATTCACAACTAGTAGTGGTGCTACATGATTTAATGACCAAATCATTCAAATCTATCTGAAAACATGTCAAATGTGTCTGATTCTGAAAACAATGTGAGCATTATTTAAAACCCAACCAGCTCCCAGTAAACTCAATTCAACAGAGAGTGAGAGTCATAGTGACTACGAGGGTGTCATACTCAGCCACTCATAGTGGCAACTTTTGAAACAATAGGCCAGGGCTGAACAAATTGAATATTTATTTAACAGTCTACAACTGGAAGTGAGACTCTAAACAGAATATTCCTCTAAGCCACTGCCTCAACAAACCTTTTTTTTTTTTCTTTTTACAGTACAAACGTCTGCTTTCCCATCTTTCATTTTGTTTCGTCTGAATCATTTCCCCTTCAGTTTTGAAATAGAAGTCCAACACTCTATTTAGCAGGATGCAAGAGTTTCCCAAGGGCACAGGTTTGACAGGTTTGTCGCTGCTAAGGAGGAACCATAAGGAACATATCATTGTGAGACTAAATAAATAAAAGAATAATGTCACCATGAGGCCTGACTACATAGAGATCCGATTTGAAGACAACTGTTTGTCATCAAACCAAACAGCTTATTTACTGTATATAAATCATCCTTTTTTAACGCTTAAAGTCTTTTAGGCAGTGGTTTGGACTGGAAAGTCCCTCGAAAATCTTAGTGTGAGAGATAATAACGAAGGGGAAACACTAGCGAATAATTATACAAAATAAACCAATCTACTTGTGAGTGCAATGTTCCTAAAATGCTATATATCTGTGTAAGTAAATAGAGGCTTGCCTCTGTTCAATGGGCTCAGCAAGAGTGCTTTCTCTTTCCCACAGCAGAGCCTAGCAACAGCCCGTCCTTCCAAATTCACTGGGTTTTGACCAAATAACTCAGCTGGCCATTTCTACTCTACACTGGTCACTCATCCTTTTGTGTTTTCTCTGTATTCTCCCATTGCCAAACATGCCAGATCTCCTCGTGTCACAGAGGGAGAGGGTGGTAGGAAAAGGAGAGGTTTGCACGTGATCTTCTGAGAGAAGAATACACCCCATGCTGTCTTCCCACTGGTATGACGAAAAAAAGAAAGAAAGAAGGAATCCTCCTCCGTCTTGTCCTACTGCCTTTGTGAACTAGTGCGTTAAGGCTAAGTGTTAACTTTTGTCATCGTGACAGTTAAGACAAAAGGAGCCGTCATCCACACAACAACACTGGATGACTTCAACATTTGGGGAAATTAGCTTGGATGGATCATCGCTACAGGAGCAAAAAATACATTTTTGGCAACTGTTGAATAAACTACCACTGTGGTTATATTGCTGTGAGAGAGTGAGAACGTTAACACAAATTGTGCAATTATTTGGTTTATACAGGGAAGAGGTTGGGTATCAAATAAAAAATGGTCAATACCGCTACAAATACTGATACATTCGCTTTGATACTGGTTTCTAAAAATGCATTCTTCGATACTAAACTTATAAGATCAATCCCGATAAAAAACATAGCACAACTCTCGAGTTTCATTTTTTAGCTTTGGTTATTCTCCTGTCCAAGCTGTTTTGTTATGAAATAATAATAATAATATTCTTTCAGCAAAAAAGATCAGGAGCAATAAGTGAAAAATCTAACGAAACTTGGCAGCGAACGACAATGCATGTTTCCTGATATTTCGGTCGGTGAATCAAAAGACCAATTTTCTTTCCTCAGCCTTACACAAGGCTCATCATATTTGAGTTGTCCCGGTCCAAACAAAATGTATATTTCCCTACATTTTGATTTAAGTGTCTTAATTTATTGTATTATCTCTGTGTTGATCCTCTTTCGCCAAAACACTCCCATCAAATGACTATCCTTCAACATCTGTTTAACTATTATTGAATATAATCTCATTATCTGTATGGGTCACCATATTAATATAAACATGTATACAGTATATCTATTAGTATGTGCATGAGTTGACAAATTAGACCACGTGAAGATGGTTTGAAGCTACTTTGCTACTGTCTATAGAAAACCAGACTTACCCTTGTTTGATTGAGTCTGATATTGGTTGAGTTGTCCGACAAGTTTATGGTTCCATGCAGTCTATTGAGCTATTTACTAGATTATCTGGGTCACATGTGTTAAACTGACGAGTCATTTTATGTGGCCCAGCAGATTGTTGGCTCAAAATTAAAGTAGAATAATGTTCATGTTGGTATTGTGACCTATAAAAATGCCAATATTTAAAGTGAGATAAGATACAGAGGTTATGGATTACAACAATACAAGTAAAACTAATGTTGAAGTCAAGGAATTTGTTTAGTAAATATGGACAAACACAGAGATAGTAAAGATAAATTGAGCTTCAAAGAATGATACAAAATCAGAGGAAATGAGTGGAAATAGGCATTTTCCATAGACTGCTTGAAGATTTTGGCCCCGTGTGTGATTGAGTTTGACATCTTTGAGCCGAGGTCATTTCTGACAATGACAAATTAAAATGATTATCAACATAGTTAATGTGTGGCTATATTCAAACGCTCTTCTCTACATCTTGTAGAAGAAAAAGGTCTTACGCCCGGGGGCCTGAGGGCTCCTTGTTTTACAAATGGCCCCAGAGACTGCAGAGAGCGGCAGGCGCCATTGTAATGCAATGGTGTGTTTCGGAATAAATGGGTTTCAGCACAGGCCAAATGAGAACCTGTAGAATGGATGGGAAGAGGGGAGCAGCTAGGTTAATCCAAAAGGGAGTCCCCCCGGGCCCTATAATTCTACTCCTCTTTGCCCTCGGCTTTTAAAACGGTTGGCTCCGCCGGAGACACAGTGGATGGCGAGGTTTTGTTGGACCAGCAGCGGAGCAGCGGGGTTAAATCTCCGCCGCACAAGCGCCGGCCAAAAAACTCTAGGGTGCCCCCTTCTCCTCCGCTTGTTTTCACTCCTTTGCAAGCATGGCTGCCTTCGGGGCCCGGTGCCAATATTCCCACTGTTTCTCCGCGAGTGACATCACCGGTTGGCGGAGAGAAGCCTGGTGAATAACAAAGTTTTAGATGGGTGAAGTGAACTGATGTGGACGGGAATTTTTTGCTCAACGTGATGAGGCACGTCGTCGAATCGATTGTTATATTATTATCAGCGAAGTTGAAAGAGTTTACGCTAAAAAGGCTTGACAAGATAAACACTTTTGGATGGTGACGGCGATGGTGGGAAAAGATTCTACTTTAATAACTCACTACGGAAGGCCCTTGCACTTGATGCCACATACACGGCCTACTTGGTGAGCAGTCATTGTTTGAACGACGCGCTTTGTCAACTTCTATTTACTGGCTTCTTTACAACGGCTCTCGGCCCTTTGAATATTAACTGTGTGATCGGTCTTGCCACACATGCAGACACTCCAAGAACCCCAATCAACACGACCCAGAACCCCTGCCGGCTGCTTCACAGCTCCGTCTTCAACACGTCTGTTTTTTCTCTTTTTTAAAAAAAAAAGACAATCCTCCTCTCTTATCAGGCAGCAGAGCAGAAATGGGTTTTATCCCACCTCTCTTTCGCATGACGCTTCAACTTTGAACACGACGTCGGAGAGAAAGCCAGATTAACTCTGTGTGTTTGTCGGACTCCGTTCAAGTGCAACTTTTGTCTTGGCTCGTCTAATGAGAAGCCAGCGGGGGAGGCGACCGAGTGAGAGGGTGGGAGAGCAGGAGATGGGGCTTGTTTTTTTTTTTCTTCCGCAGGCCAATAATCCCATTTATTGAGACTCAGGAAATCCTAATTGGTTTCGGAAGTGTCTCTTGTGACCAGATGTGCAGACAAACACCAAATTCAAGAACATCTGACAAGAGCCTTTTTTAGTTCCTTTAAAAAGTGTTCAAATATTATATATATAAGTTTCCTGTTGCTCCCTTTCATCAAATCCTATAACAAAAAAAACATTGCTCTGTTCTGGTTCAATGTTTTTTTTTAGAATTACCTGAATAGGCATGTGTGTTTTTATAATTTCCCTAAATCCCTAATCTATCCATCTATCTATCTATCTATCTATCTATCTATCTATCTATCTATCTATCTATCTATCTATCTATCTATCTATCTATCTATCTATCTATCTATCTATCTATCTATCTATCTATCTATCTATCTATCTATCTATCTATCTATCTATCTATCTATCTATCTATCTATCTATCTATCTATCTATCTATCTATCTATCTATCTATCTATCTATCTATCTATCTATCTATCTATCTATCCATCCATCTAGGTGACCTATATAAATTGATAAACAGGCTCTTGCAGCCAAAACACTTTTAACCAGGTGTGATGATAAGTATCATGTGTGTTAGCGCCATCATCTCACAGAAGCAAGGTTGCGGGTTTGCTTCCAGCTCTATTCAACGTCAGGTATTTCTGTGTGGAATTCTCCTGGTTGGGGGTTTACCCTGGGCACTCTGGTTTCCTCCCACCATTCAAAGAAATCCTGTTTTTGTTTCAATGCTTTCTTTTTATCCACAATCAAAGGTCTGTAGCTTGATGCCCCTCTTGTGAACTTTGTCTTGGCAACAACACATTGAGACGGTTTCTTTTTTCTTCCTTTCGCGAGCATCTGTGGGCGTGGGTGCTTCATATATGGACTATAAGCCTTATGTGAGTGCACTTCCTCTTCGGAATAAGAAGGAGAAACATAAAGAAAGAGGGAGACAGACCGTGCTTGTTTTGCCTGTCTCTTCTTATCAGGCTGGATGTCTGACCAAAGCCAGAGATCCTTGTCGGGCTACCCCGGCTCGCTGCACGTGATCTGGGTGCAGCTGGGAAACCAGGAAAGATCTGAGGAATCTGCTTTTGATTAGGGAATACTTTACTACTCCCCAAAAACGGAGTGTCAGAGTCTGGGATCAGACCCAGGTGTGTGCATGTCCTGCAAGTACACACACACAAATATGTCACGTGCATTATTCTCCTGCTGGGGCAAAGTCACACTGACCTATTTATTTCACCATGGAAATGTCCAAAACCCTGGAGCGCGACCGGACTCACTTGGGGATCACATCAATAGTTTCACATTGAAAACCTTATTAAGGGCAGCATTTTTGATTAGTTTCAACTGGAGTTTCCATTTTTCTCTAGATCTAGTGTCATTCTTGCAAAGGAGAAGAAAGAATTGAATTTCATTGCCGTTTCAAATCTTAAAAAAACAAACACATTTTGCTGTGTTTTCCGAGTGTATGTTGGGGACAGAGGGAATAAGAACCGACCAACCCTCCTCGACTTCAAAGTGAGATTAAGAGGGAGAGGTGAAGGTCTAAGTTGGTGCAATAACCCCATCAAACCCAAGTGCACAGCTTTTCTTGTGGCACTTAAATCTCATTAGGGAAAGGATTGAAATTCAACTACAATGGAAAATAACAAGACCAGGGTTTTCTATAAAAATATGAAAATTAAAAGCACAGAAAGGGACAGATAGTGATGTGCTTTTTTTTCTAAAAGGAAACGACTTTGTATAAACAATTAAGAGCCATTGAACTTCACTTTCGAGGCCAAAAAACATGAAGCTTTCAAAGGATTTAATCTAATGACCAATTGTTTAATAAGGAACAAGACAAATCAGATAAAAACGATTATGTGACATCAAAGAAATAATCATGTAATAACCATTTAAAACCGTGTCACACTCAATTACAAGAGACCAAAATTGTTTAGCAGTCTGAGCCAAAAAAAAGTTCCTGTTACTTTCTGCGTCAGTAAGAATGAGTCAGATTTTCACATCGTCTTTTAAATCTCGGAGGCTCGGTATATCGCAATTATCTTTGTGTTTGTTCTCCTTCACCAAACACTCCCATCAAATTCCTTCACTTCAAGACCAGTTTTACTCTTATTGAAGGTCTAATTGTTGATTTATTTAACTGTTCCTTGGCTTATCTTGAACACTGATAACTAAATAGATACAATATCAACACAAACATAAATCTGCTTTAATTTGAAGCCAACCATCCCCTGGGCCGCATGAAATGACTTGGCATGTAGGATTTGAAGTATCGAAGTTTTTCAATAAAATATGCTATTCAAAAGATGTAGCTAATCAATAGTAGATGTTAGAAAATATTGATATAGCTATATTTTTTTCCACAATACTGTATCGACACTAACAGCACTGTGACAATGTTTTTCTTTTAAATCATATATTTTTTACGGTCATTTATGGGTTATAGTTCAATAAAGCGTGTGTAAAATAAAATAATTCACTTTTTAAAATACAGTTTACATGCAAACATCGGCACTGACTAAGGACAAGAGGATACAGTCAACTTTGTGTCAATTCTGCAACGTCAGAGTCAAGTACTCGGACAATACTACAAATATATCATTGGGTATTGTATCCTTGCACTTGTATTGTTAATAGGATCCAACTATTATAGTCGTGCTAACCACTGCGCCTTCTTGTGCTCCTTTTATGAACAAATGTATATATTTTGATTCTGTTGATACTGGGTACATGAATGGGTTCAGTATGAATGCAAAGTAAATAAGTAAGTAAGTAAGTAAATTATATTTGTAGAGCGCTATAAAGGATGTTTATCCACGTTTCACATTTAATACACACTTAAATTCAGAAGAAAGACTGTTCAAAGAACAAGCCTTCCCACAAAAAAAACATAGTTAATTCCTGGCCAGTAAACACATCACAGATTGTTCAGTATCTTTTAGTGTCTTGCTGAAACTAGTGAAGGATGCCAAGTTAACTCCTTCCTATTCATTAATCATTGTCACACTGCCGGGGCTTGAATGTTGTCAACGTGGGCAGGGGTTGTTCGGGGCCACAATGGACTATAAAAGCAGCCGACTCTCAACAGCAGCATTTCATTGTACCGTGAGGAGTGCACAGTACTTGACTGAAAAGAAAATCAAGTTTCCTGAGAGAGTTTTTCCTTTTGGCAGGAGTACATTAGAACAAGCCCTGCCCGCACGAACCAACACAAGGGCCAAAACTCCGGGGTCACAACCCGTCTAATTACCGCGGCCCGAGTCATGATGACAGCTGCCTGTCGACATGACCTGTCAGAGGAGCTACCTGAGCTGGACTCGGTACCACCAGGTGACATGGGCCTGGAGCATTCCAGCACCTTTGATGAAAGGTCCGTCTTATGGGTTTGTTTCCCAGCGCCCGAGTCGACTGACTTCCAGCCTATTAACTTTCCTCCGTTTTTATCCACTCTGATCCTGGGCATCATTTCCCCGAGTCTGATAGCCATCTGTTGCCTCTCCTACGTTCTCAACATGCTACCTGATCAAAGTCTTCTTCGCCAATTTTTCAAAATTAAAGTGCCCTGAGCGATGATTGGTTTGAAACAAGGGAGTTTGTCAACACAACTTGTAATAACAAGCAGAGTTACAAAAGCAGGTGTATCCTGTAAAATGACATACAGTAACAGTTTCTCTAACTTTGATCCAGAAACGTTGGCCACATTATTAGTTAAGATATTAACCAGGTGCGGTAAAACATTTTCCCTACAGGCTGTTATTAGTGTTAAGAGACGATTATTTCATAATTTGTGAGTCAGAAAAGCCAAAGTTACGCAATAACATGAGCCAATTTTAAAAGCTTTAGGACTTAAGCTCCAGTAAAACACTTGAGAATTTACACTCACGCGAGATTAAGTGTCCCTTCATCAGTAATGACGTCTTTATTCCTCATACTAGACGAATACTTCAACTTAATCCCTGTCATGAATATACAAAAATAACGTTATATATTTAAGTTAAAACATTTTATATTCAAATTTAAAAAAATCAACCAAAACGTTGAGTTCAAATGAACTCGTTTTTCAACATTCATCCATGATAATTAAGAACAAGGTGTCAATAAATAACAACATGCTTTATATAGATAATTTAAAAAAATGATTCAAACAATTAAAACATTTCAAAGTAGACATTTTACCATACATTTCTAAACATTTATCCATAATAATTAAGATTGCGTTTTTTAAATTAATCGAATGTGAATTAAAGCTGCCGTTTATAAAAAATATATATATACTTAAATTAAGTAGTTATAACATGCAATATATATTTAATGAGAAA
Source organism: Callionymus lyra (assembly GCF_982586985.1). Classification (NCBI taxonomy): domain Eukaryota; kingdom Metazoa; phylum Chordata; class Actinopteri; order Syngnathiformes; family Callionymidae; genus Callionymus; species Callionymus lyra. The sequence continues at coordinate 12,890,845 of NC_141826.1, forward strand.
ACTAAACAATTAAAACCATCTATCTAAACAATTTAATGGTTAATTTTCTTATTAACCATTAAATTGTTTAGATACACTTTCTTTCTTCTGATCATTCGTCCATGGAAGTTGAGATTATTATTTTAAATGAATAGAAAATTCAAGAAGTGACAAAACTAAAGTGCCCCCCTCCAGCGTTTTTCCTACCCCCATCCCGGCACACATTAACCCCCTAAATCCGCCCCATGGGAAAACGGGGAGGATACAATAAAGCGTATCAGCAGGCTTGAATGCGCATGCGCGCCGTTGAGTGAACTCAGTGGAAGTTCCCTGCAAGTTGAACGAGACCGGGATGACTCGGACCGAGGAGACTATCGGAATATATTTTTTAAAAGACGGGATTCGGGGTAAATAAATCATTGAGGAATAGTGGATTTATCTCACGATTTTCGCCCAATGAGAAGGTACGTCACACTTTTTTTGAATTTTAGTTTTGATGGATTTTTTAAACCTGAAAGTGACTGAATGGTTATACCAATAATGAAGCTTAAAGTTAAGCAAAAGGTTGCTTAGAAATTATATGAATGACTTGTTTTTCTTTATAAATTAATAATATTCTACATTTTAAATCAATCTCAGGTGTGTGTTATTTTAGCAGCGCACTCAGGTGGCGTGACGTGGAAAATACAAGCTGTGATTCAAATAAAACACTGTGACTAATTTAAAAAAAAAAACAACAAACAAAAAAAACCCGTAAAGCCATGTCATGATTAAAGACTTTCCATTAATCCAAGCACCAGAAACTTCTGAGTCACATCCAACTAATCCTGCTTTAAAAGTGTGTGCAGACACATGTTTACCTCCCACTGAGAGGACATTGAAAAAAGATCTACATATGTTCTTATTAAAAGGTGAAACTAAACAGGATGAGACAGGCCCATCAAAGAACTCCTCACAGAGGTTCTCCTCAGCATGCCCTCCCAACCCCCCCAAAAAAAGAAACCTTGAACTTCCAGTGAAAGTTGACCGAGGGGTTATACAGGCATGGCCGAGAGCCTTGTTAGCAGCTAATGAAAGGATGAACTGAAGCCAGGTGTCACAGAAACTTTAAAAATATCCAGGTGAGGTCATCAGCTACGACCCTCCTTGGATAGGTTTGACCTCATGTTGAGTTTAATAACCTCTTGATCTTGTCATTCCAGGAGATGATGGGGCGGTGAAGTAAAAAAAAACCTGGGAGAGTGACACCTTTTTATGCTCATCCACTTGACTCCATTATTACGGGACTTTTTTTTGCCTTTCATGGAAGACTGGTGCCCGCCCCACCTCCGCCCCTTGACGTCAGGAAAATGACCACCATGGACTCCCGTCTGGCCCCCGCATCGGCGCCGCCACCACCACCACCACCACCTCCTCCACCTCCGCCGCCACCTCCACCTGCCAGCTCAGAGTCCTCGCCCTTCAGCCGCGAAGACAGCGCCCGTCGCAGCCGCCTGAGGAAGCTGAACTGGGAACGTATTCCCAAAGAGAAGGTGGAGGGGAGGAAGAGCGTGTGGAGCGGATCCGGACCCGAGGAGGACGAGTTCCCCATAGACCTTCACTCTCTGGACGAGCTGTTCGGGCAGAAGGAGAGTAAACCTCAGGAGAGGAGCAGCACTTTGAGACGGCGGTCGACTCTGCTACGCTACAGAACCCACGAGGAAAACTCGGAGGAGGTCAGATTGTTAGGATACCACACGTTTCCTCATACTACACATATTTCATTGTCTTGCTCACCATGTCTTCCCCTCTACAGATCTCCATTTTGGACTCCAAACGGAGTATGAACATTGGAATATTTCTGCGGCAGTTCAAGATGTAAGTTGATATTTGTGCTAATTTAGCATCACCAATTACTTAAGTCTCGTCTCAAAAATCCACTTTAACAAAACATTAATCTATCTATACAATTCCTCCTCATTCATGCTTTTATAATGTCATTTAAAAAAAAGTTGATTGGTAGCTTTACCTTTTCTTCTGTTGTGTAATGAATATTTTAGCAAATTAAAAATAAAACACCACAAAGTAAAATCTGCCAATTGATGAGGCTAATTACTAAAAAGCTGAAAATGTTGATGTAACTTTTCACATTTGGCCCCTGCCTTTTTTATCAAATGTGGTCCTTTTCAAAAAACAGGTTTGAGCACTTGTGGGTAAGGACTTTCTCAGCTTTTGAAATCTCAAATTGATCTATACACAAGTTCATTTAACAAAGTATTTCTCCAAAACAATCCATGTTATACAGTTGAAAGATTACTCATTGTATTTAAAGGGCAACTAATGTTAGGATTTAAGAGTCTCTTAAACAGTTCTTGGACCTCTATTCAGTATATGTCTGTACAAAAGTCTCTTATAATTAATATTGTATATGTTAACATCAGAAAATGTGCTAAAGCCCCGCCCAGTGTAAACACTTGAATTTTTCTGGAGACAAACTCGTTTACTATAACCCCGCCCACTGTGCTGTGGGTGAAGCATAAGGTTTGTCACCGCAAGTCATCGATCCCAGAAGTCTCCACCTCTAAGGGACTCATTGTATAAACAGGGGGGGCGTGATTACAGCTGGCTGGAGTAGGAGTGAAGCCATTATTAAGTAATGGGCTTCACTCTCATAACCTCTCGTTCGCGGAGATTTGAGACGGGGTAGAACTTTATAAAGTAATAAGTTCAAAACATGGTCATGATGAGGGACTTACTGCATCTTGGAGAGGAAGACATTTGAAACATACGAGTGAGCCAGGAGAGTTGAGTTTTTAAATCAGTTGCCCTTTATATACAGTACACCTATATATCAATACAACGCGACGCACATTTTACACAAGCTAAATGGAAAGATAGTCACTTATGCAGTTCCACTATATGTCCTGCTTTTTCTTTAAATTCAAATGTTGTACTTGTAATCTGCTTATGCTGTTAAAATAATCAAACGTTATTTGATAAGTGAGTAGTTGAAGGACAGACATGGTTCTTTCATTCCAATTTTATCTGTATATCAAATAATGCCCCTTAAAAAATATATGTATATTAAGGTATAATGATACTTTTAATAGTTTTTTGGTTTGTAAAAATAACTAATTTCCCAAGATCGTTAATAAATTGATCTCTATTGGAAATATTAAAATCAATTGTAAGGAAAATAAATGCACTCCTGGCTCATTTCTTTTATCTTGTGTCATTATCACACTTTTTAAAATCCCTATCAATTTAATTTCCATCTTGGCTTTCGTTTTAAAACCAAGATTGTGTAATAGGCATCTAAATGGTGTCCAATTCAGAGGCAATGGGTTCAAGTGGCTAATGTCATGTCCAGCCGCCTCCAGTAAACAGAACGGCTCATTTGTTTCAAGAGACGCTGGACTTCATTTTAAGAGGGTGCCAGGAGTGTGAAGACTCATTAGAAGGGAGGTGGACTGTTGAGAGGATACAAGGATATTGCGGGGAAACAGGTGTAGGGGAGGGGGACGACGTTAACAAGCCACGAGTTGGAGGGTGTCACCTGCTGATCTTCTTAAAAGGCCTTCACAGTCAAACCAAACCCCCCGACAGGGAAAGCCCTCGCTGGCGGCCTGTCATATTCATCCGTCCCTTGAAAAGCCCATTTATTTACTCCCGACAAAGATGCGGTGCCTGAATGAAGTCGTTTGACAAAGTGAAAACGCATGCATACAGTCTGCTCGGTGAATGAGACTTTTTGATGTGGAGAGTCGTGCTGTATTCAAGCTTCTCCAGCAGTGGCAGAAAAGGGAGGAAGTGCTTGATTCACCATATTGTTGAGTAAATTGAGACGCCATTGTTCAGCCGTCAACCGAAGAACCAGCTTATTCTCCATTAGATCTGTCTTGACTTGCAGGGAAAGCCGTTATGCTGAAAGAGACTCTTCTTTTGAATAAACATTTGCCTTGTAAGAAGCTTATTAGCCTTCGTAGAGAAAACTAATCCCAGAAGACAGCAGTCTGGGAGTCATTGTCTGTGTTCCGTTGTTGATATTGTATGGTTTGGTGGCTGGATTTAAGAATCTAGAGCAATTTTTGAGTTAAGCATTCCTTTTTTTTATATAAATATCAAGCTAAACGAGTCTGTCTGTCTGTCTAAGCTTGGCAAGAACCTACTACTACGGAGACAACAATACAATATATTGCGATACTGTATGACCAAGGATATATTTGTGGTATTGTTCGGGTACTTGACTCTGGTGTGGCAGAATTTACAGACCACATGACTCTTGTCAAAACTGATTTCATCTTTTTTTAAATGAAAACAACATGTCCAAACATCAGCTTTAAAAAGTGCTGGAGTCAACTGTATCCTCTCATCCTCAGTCATTACCAGGATTGTCACAGGATTTCTTTGTTCCCTTGTAATGACTGATGCTGACCAGCGACCTGAAGTTTAATTGGAACTAACAAATGAATGAACGCTGTCAATATTTGCAGGTTAATTTCAAATTTAAAAATCGAATTATTTTATTTTATACAAACTTAATAAAATGTAAACCATATTAGAAATGTGGTAAAGAAAAAAAAATATGATTTGTAATCCAAAATAAAAGATCCTTTGAAAAACAAAAACGGCAAGACTGTATACACTTCTGTCGAAAAAGCAATAAATAAATATTGCGATATATCGCCTTTTCAATATTTTCTAACTAAATTAAATGTTTCTACCTGTAAGCCTTGACATCATAAATTCAATTTAAATGCAAGGTTAGGCTTTTCAAATAAAAATAATAGTAATATAAATAAATAATGCCATCACAATGGGGGTTTTATATTTTAGTAGCAGCAAGAGAAAAATGAAAATGAAGAATTGACATAATCATAGTGATATTAAACTTTGATTTTAATGAAAGAAAATATGATTTCTTGCTATGTAAGAATATTGTGTAAAAGGAAAGAAATGTAAACCCTTTTCTCACCAACAGTAAGCCTACATTTTAACATTGTGAAACTTTGTGGTGGCTTCATACATTTGCAAAGCACTGTATGCTTGAGTATTGGATTAGGGGCCACGCCGGGACGTTGTCACTGGGCTGAGGATGTGTTTTTGGAATTTGCCATTGTGATCATTTGCTACACACTCCGGCGCTTGAAAAAACTCTGGAGGAAAATAGAGCGATGTTGTTGTTTGGACCGAGGCTTTGAAACGTAGGAGGATAATTGAAAGCTGGTGCGGCAAAAGACAGATGTGTTACAGGTCAAAAAGTCACGCGGCTCAGCTTCGACTTACACCGTCGGACACGCTGGTATCGGCCTATTTATCTCCCGAAAGTGAAGCTTGTATGTTGCAACCACAACATTTTGATGGATAAGCTGTGATCGGAAAAACCAAAAAGATGATCTCATCCTCACTCACTTTTTTTTTGTCTTTCCAAAAGGCCTGCTAAGGAGATAGTGGAGGATATCAGACATGGTGTTGGGGACCGGTACGGTGCCGAGAAGCTCACAGAACTCCACAAACTGCTGCCTGACAATGAGGAGGTAACATTCCCTTTTTTGGCACAAATATTCAACTCTTTCAACGCCCCCCCCCCCTCCTTCTGCTACTCATCATCTGGCTTCGGTTAGGATGATCAAAAGTTTGCCATTACCCCATATTGTATGATGTGGTCCGTCTCCGGAGAGAGAACGAGGGGGGAGATATTGGATCTGACTGTTAACAGCTTGTTGTTTTAAGTATTCCAGATTGCTTTCCCCCCAGATTCTTTTTTTTTTTTTTAAGCATCTGTTCTTTTTCAGGAGTCCCGTCTGAGGAGGTTCAATGGGGATCGCAATTGGCTTGGAGAGCCTGACCTATTTCTGCTGCTCCTCGTGGAAGTCCCAAGGTACGCTGAATTTATTGTCAATATTTCATATATTATTAAGGTTATTTGATCCTGCTCTTGTCTTTTTTTGTGTGTGTTTGTATAGTTATTAAACCCGTTTTAGATTAGGAGATTTATTACCGCTGACCTCTTGAGCTCATCCGTCCTCCTTTTATCGTCCATTAGTTATCGGTTACGTTTGGATGCCATGATCCTGCAGCAGGAGTTTGATCCTGCGGTGACCTCTCTGTGTGTGGCAGCCACATGTCTGCGGGAGGCGGCACGAGGTAATGTTTAAAAAAGGAGAAGAACAGCAGGGAGTGGGAAGCAGTAGATGTATATCTCTTGCCTTTTAAAATCCTCAAATGTCCTTTAGTACTTTAGAGGCATTTGCATTCTTCTGTGGAGGCGCTCTTCCTCGCTTTCTACGATGATATTGTGGCCATGTTTTTAGAAATTAAAGCTTGACTTTCATTGAGATTTCATGTAAATGTTGCATTTATCTTTAAATAAAAGTTGGCAATTTTATGAAGGCATCCTAATTCTATTTGGAACCAATTATAAAACTCTTTATTTTCTATCTCTAGAACTGCTCAGCTGTCCTGAGTTGCATTCAATCCTCCGTTTGGTGCTTAAAGCTGGGAACTATATGAATGCTGTGAGTATTTTCGCTTTAAAAAGAATGGTACGCTCGTAGATTGTGGCCGTATTGACCTTGTGTCTTTTATCTAAGGGTGGATATTCAGGGAATGCTGCTGGCTTCAGAATTTCATCGCTGCTCAAGCTGGCTGATACCAAAGCCAACAAACCGGGCATGAATCTACTTCATTTTGTCGCTATGGTAAGACCTCCGACATCTCATACATGTGGCAGAAAGAAGGATAAATCAGCAAATTTTTATCGAAAGCTCGATCTGAATGTTATGGTTGGCTTGACACTTTCTTATCACCAGTTTTTTTGTCAACATTCACAAATCATGGTTCAGTTTGAACAATGGCTCAATAGTGATTTTTTTGTTTATCTCCACAGGAAGCTGTGAAAAAGGACTCAAGCTTACTGTCATTTCCTAGCCAACTAGGCCATGTTGGCGCCGCCTCTAGGTCAGTCTCCTTCCTAAGTACCAGTCACACAATATCAGACAATGATTAGGCCTGATGGGGAACACAAATTGGGCTTACTTGCACAACTTAACAACAAAAAAGGTCATTAGAAAAGAAAGAATTCCATCTTTCAGAGTGTTGATGATGCTATTGAACCAAGTTTCAGGACTGGTTAGGTCAACAGGTGACTTGTCCTGCGGCACAGATGACCCTTAAAATATAGTGATATCAACAGCCACTAAACGGGACTAAAATTGTTTAAAAAAAAACCTTAAATATTGATTTTTTTGAAGTTTGTTGGGACACATTGCCCAAGTAAATAATATTTAACGCCTAATCAGTAAAGGTTTTCTTTCTTGAGCGGTTAAAGTGAATGAGTTAGATTAGATCTTGCACATATTATTGTACAAATGCTAATGCTTTGTCTCATACGATGTTTCCAGGTTGAGTGAGGAGTCCGTCCTGGATGATTTATCGAAGTTAAAGGGCAGATTATTGGCCCTGAAGACAAGCAAACAGTCTGAAACTGAAATTCAGAAACATATTCAATCATTTTTGGAGGTATGTTGTGATTTAAACATATATCCATAACCAACAATTGATGACACTATTTGTTGTCTGAACACTGTTTATCGTGAAAACAGGTGACGGAGGAGAGACTGAAGGAGGCTGAGGACAAAGTTGAAGGCATGAGGATGTCAAGTCAGGCTCTGGTGGAGTTTTTCTGCGAGGACGACAGCCTGTTTAAACTGGAGGAAGCATGTAAAGTCTTCCATGTATTTTGTCTTCGCTTCCAAAAGGCTGTCCAGGTGAGATACCTTCAGTAACAACGACTACTACGTCAAACTGTGATATTCGTTTTAGAACCACCCACTACGGTTGGGCATGGATACAAATGTATGGCTCATTTTATGGAACCAGTACCATTCTTTAAAATATAAGCATTTTACCAACTGCAAAAAAAATGTTCCCTCTTCAAAAAATCCCTATAAATATTATCCCTTAAGACCCGGTTGTCATTTAAAAAAAAGGTTAATTGATATAAATTGTCGTATAATTATATTTTATAGTTATTTAATTGGAGATGCAAACCAATTAGATTTAAAGTGTTACAGGATGTTAAATTTAACTTCAAAATGACTGCTTCTAGCAATGCTATCTAGCTAAGATAGCAAATATACCAGGGGTCTTAAAGTTCCAACCAGAAAGTTAATGCGTGAGGTCCCTTAAGTTAATACCTAAAGCGCTTCTGCATCATTGTGCAACACTTAGCATAGTGTTCAAACTTCCTTTACATACGGATGGGGGGGGGGGGTTATGTTGGCGAACACTTGATGTCTTTGTCGTCACTTCCACAGACGTCAAACTTCATCCATATTCATTGCATTCCACAGGAGAATGCTGAGCGGGAGCTAAAGGAGCGAAAACGTCTGGAGCGCCAGCAGCAAGTTGCAGAGAAGCGTCGCTCGGTGGCAGTTTGTACAGGACTTGACATGAATCTCAGTCTTGCCAGAGAATCCTCGCGTGAAGAAAACCAGGACGACCTGGAGAAGCTTTTGGAGAAGAACTTAAGCCACACTTGGAATCGCAGAAGTCTAAGAAGACAACCCAGCCTTCAAAGTGAGAACCCATTTCACAACTTGCTGAAGCACTTCCCGGAGTTGGGAAGCAGTCCAACGTCGACGAGTTGTCACTCGAACAGCTCTTCAGACTATGATACCAGTGCTGTGCTCTGTAGTTCTCCAGAGGCTGACGGTGCTTGTTCCCCCGTTGATCAGGGGAACTTCTTGGTTAAAGCTGGCAGAGTACAGTACAACCAATACCCAGCGACCAAACACAGTATCAAAAACACTCAGGACACTCCAGCTACTGCATTTAGCCATTCACAAAATTGCTTCAGAGTAGAACAACACGGTCCTGGAAGCATTTCATTTTCACCAAGTACCTCAGGTTCGACGGAATCGGGTAGATTTACTAAACTGGAAGAGATCTCGAAGGAGCCGAGGGTGAAAAGTGACTCATTTGTTGTCACCAATACATGTACAGACTTGACTTCACACTGCATGACAAACTTTGTTTCTACCGAATTAAGCAGTGGTGATGTCGATAAATCACAGCCTATAAATAAGACTGGAATACGCCCTCATAATGAAAGCAAAGCGGTACCTTTTGGAAGACCGAGGCGACAGTTAAACACGTTCATGAATGCTCCTAAAGCTAAATTGGAAGTAGACACAGCGGAAAAGTGGACAAGCACTGTTAAACCAGACAACAAAATGCCTTTACCAGATGATGGTCTGAGGAAGACGTCAGAAGCGGAACAGTCTTCAGTTCCTGGGAGAGACAAGTGGAAGGCCCCTAGTCTGCCCGAGATCATCCAGCCTGAGGAGTCGGCGGACTTACCGGGTCCTGAAAGAGAAACGACATTTAACCGCATGGGAGAAACGGTGGAGTGCCACACTTTGGTGAAGGGTCTTCGATCGTACGACACACTGTCACCACCGACGTCGCCGCTCCCACGGCCTGCTCCGAGCCTCTGCTCGAAGTGGAGAAAGGAGAGGGAATCGGGCCTTCAAGAAGGAAAATCGGGGTCGGAAGCCACTTCGAAGGAGGAGACGCGAACTGTGAAGGCTCCTGTGCGTAGCGGGATCGGGGCCAAGAGAGGACTTGTGTCTAGACCTTCCAGTGGAACAGGTATTCCCAGAGTGCGGTCCAAAACCGAGCAGTCGAGCAGCATTCGCTCTCCAACAACAACTCCCAGTCGGATGTCGACATCTCGCAGCTCATCCATGCGTACGCCACTTGTCACTCCGCCTACTGCGGGTAAGTCAGATGTGAAAAGAAGTATCAGCTCCAGAGAAAGGAATAACTCGGTCAATGAGTCTCCTACTGCAGGAAAGACCAACGTCGCTCGTAGAACCTCGGAAAGATCCCCACTGGAGAAAGTCTCCGCTTGTTCTCAGTCGTCGTTCGTCCGAGGAAGTCCTCTCCGAGTGTCGAAACGGGTCGCCCCAAAATCCGAAACTCAAGCTCCCTCCCAGACTCAGACGTCCCACAGCCCAACGTCGACGACGGCAAAGACCATACGCACCGCTGTTATAACCGCGGCACGAAATAGAAGCACCAAATCAGCGGGATCAAGTGTATCGTCTACGAACTCCAAAACGGCTGCAGCTTCACGGATACCAGGTCCCAAAATGTCTCAGAGTGGTGCCTCACATAAACTGTGGAAATGATTAAGATTTGAATGTTCACCTACTGTTTTTGAATCTCCATTATGTACTGAGATGGGTCACTTGTGAGTATTTATAAGAACAGAACCACCACTTTTATTTAAGCAAGTACACATTTTTTTATGAACTGCCCACCAACAGTACAGCAAATTTCTTAATCTACCTCCTCTTGACTTAAAACACCAATGTCTTATGCATATAAAGATATACTGCAAAGAGTGTAAGAGAAAAAAAGGTAACTCTATAAAGTGCGTTCCTGTGTGCCTGTTAATAAACCTGTGTTTGCTTTTTATTTATAAATACTATTTCATGGGGAAAAGTGCAGAAAAAAAATGTAAATGTTTATTCTGATGAAAAAATGCCTTATGCTCTGATGCACTTTATACACTGAAGAATACACAACAAGAAACAGTTACAGTGACTTGTGTTCATGTACATTTTTTTTTTTTTGGATGGATCATTTTCTTTGTATTTTTATTTTGGTATAAAAGTTGTAAATAGTCAAACTAAAATAAAAGTGAAATGATATAAGAAAAAATGATTCATTTCTAATTAGTGACTTTAATTAATTTAACCTCGACTCCCTTTTTTTGACTTGGATGAGTTCTTCCTCCTTTTTTTTTTTTCCTTCTTCAATTGCTCTTTGCTTGTCACCGTCCACTCCGTCATTGGCGGTTGTCATGGCAATGCCACTGGAATCCCTTGAAATTTCCTGGCAAAAAAGTGCTGTGCAAAAGTTGAAGAGTAGGGTGACTGTGGGTGTAGGGTCCCAGTGGGAACTCTTTTTATGGGGCACACTGACGCCAGAGCCTCTTGGGAAAGGCAATAAACTGGTGCCTCTTTGTATCCCTCGAGTGTCCGGCCATCGGTCAGCTCTGGCCCCTAGACTAAAGGGGGTGACATCATCAGTGGGTCGAAAGAGAAGAGAGAGAAGAGGCCTTTTTTTCAAAAGTGACTCCTCTTTGTTTATTATGATTGATCTTTGGTAAAAAAAGCTTTGATTGGATGTTACACCCATAGATCAATATGTGATATATGACCAAGAAGAGGTTGAGCTGTACCTTGTTGTTCATCATAAGACCAAAAGAAAAGTTAGCATCATGGTGGGAGTCAGAAGATGAGTGTAACACAATTTTATTCTGAAAAAAAGAATGTTTGATGGTTACTTAAAAAGGCCTAAATATACTCCGTCTGCAGCACAATTCACAATGTATACAAGTGATGGGAAATTGCATTTCCTATATAAAATATATAACTTTGATTTAAAGACAATAACTGGTATTAAAAGTAGCCTTTCTCCATTAAAAACATTTACATCTTTTTGAGGGACTATTAATAAATAATTAGGGCCATATAAATACAGTTTCCCAGGTCTAATGTTTACTATGAAAATATAACTTTATATTTGTGGTCAAAATTCAGTTTAAAAAAGTTGATGGGAGCTTTCGTTGTGGTTAAAAATTTCAAAGCAGCTGAAATTACTAGTTCGATGAAACGTGAGAACGAATATCTTGTTAAAGTTACCGAAGCAAATGTACCAAAAAACACAGATTTTAACAAATAAACGTCTCGTCGTTATCGGCTTCCCTTTCAGATAAATACTGCAAGTGATCAAAAATCCATTCATGTGTTGGTTCTACTTACACGGCTAGCTGGTTTGCGAAATAATACGACACCGCCATCTTGTGTTGAAGGTAAAAAAAAAGGGGGCGCGTTCGAGAACTACAACTCCCAGTTCGCTCAACCGCTGTACGTCGTACGTAATGGACATACCCCGGATGTTACTGTGATTAACTACCAGACGAAAAGAGATCGAAGTCTAGTGGCGGTAAGTTCCAGAATTATTTAAATTCGTAAGTTTTCTACCACTATTACTCACCAACGCGTGTCGAGAAGGTACTCTTGTGGAAGTTTACTTTTAATTTAGTTAAAAAAGTTAACGGGACAACTTCTGGACGGGCTTCTTTTTAAATTAACTTTCAACTTGTTTGCTAACCTACTAGCTTGTTAGCTCCCCGACCCGCTAGTTCCTTAGCCTGATGCTAAGCAGGGGGGAACGCCTAGTAACACAAGCGGTCACAGATTGATAATATACGGGTTGTTATTGAAACTTCCGAAAGGTTATTCTGGTGAAGACGAGTACAGTACACGATTTGAACATTTTAACTGGCGATGACTGACTCTTTTGGTAATTATTTACCCAACTAATGTTAATAACGCAAACGACCTAGTGCTGGCGGTAGCTAGCATGTTCACCAACTAAGTTAAAAACCCTTTAGGTGCTTTTAAAGATTAATATCGTCAATTTGTGTTTATAAAATATACATGCATTCACTTGTTTCCTCATACACTGGTTAAAAGTTAAATTCGACAAACTTTTGGAAGTGCATGTTGGGATTTGTTTGCACCTAGATTATGAATTGTATCTCTTATGTAGTTACTTTGTGGTGTTAAAGGTGCATTGTTTCACTGTTTGGTTACAAATAACCAAGAAAAAAAGTAAAGAGGAAGTACTTAACTCAAAATATAATGAGGAAGTGACTGTCCTTTGCTGCTGTACACCTAAAAAGCCTTCAAAAGGGGAAGTTGAGGACATTTTGTCAGCTGTGTTGAATGACCCACCCTTTGAATGAAACCTGTTTTATGCTGTAAAATATGGGCTTTGTTTGTTGTTTTCATTATTCAAATGCTGTTTGCGATGATCCAGAAAGGGTTATGGTTAACCCCGATGATCATTGTTTTCAGGTGCTGCAGCTCCAGCAGTCGTCAGCAGGATGCAGACCATAAAGTGTGTGGTGGTGGGAGATGGAGCTGTGGGTAAAACCTGCCTGCTCATCTCGTATACCACCAATGCCTTTCCCGAAGAATACATTCCGACAGTATTTGACAATTACAGCGCACAGATGAGCGTGGACGGCCGCACAGTCAGCCTTAACTTGTGGGACACAGCCGGCCAGGAGGAGTACGACCGCCTCCGTACCCTCTCCTACCCTCAGACCAACGTCTTCATCATCTGCTTCTCGATCGGCAGTCCCTCTTCCCACGCCAACGTCCGGCACAAATGGCACCCCGAGGTATCCCACCACTGCCCCAACGTGCCCATCCTGTTGGTGGGCACCAAGAGGGACCTGAGGGGCGACGCGGAAACGGTTAAAAAGCTGAAGGAGCAGAGTTTGGCACCCACCACCCATCACCAAGGCAATGCTCTTGCGAAGCAAATCGGGGCGGTGAAATACATGGAGTGTTCTGCCCTGCTGCAGGAAGGAGTGAGAGAGGTGTTTGCTGAAGCTGTGAGGGCAGTGTTGTACCCGGTCACCAATAAGAAGCCCAAGAAGTGTGTCTTGTTGTAATTAATTAACATTTGGACTGGAGAGAGGGGGAAATCCACAAATGGAAACGAAGACAGAGGAACACCGGCCTTCGTCATGCTGCCTCGATGGCCACCTGCAGCATTTTGGACTTTTTTTTTGTTGTGTGGATTTCTCAGAGATGCCATCAACACCAAAGTGACTTTCCCAAAATCTGGGTAAACAGACCGGATATTTGCTATTTTTCTTAAATTTTAACTTTTGATATTTACAATTTCTCATATTTTTACAGCTCGTCTACATTCTTTAAACTTCTGCTTTGCCTTAAAAGCCATAAAAAAAAAACATCTAAAAACCGATTTACCCTGTTTGACTGGAGAGAAGACCTTTTTGTTTTAGGTGAAGAAATAATGACTACCTCACACTTCTCACCTGGGTTTGCATCTCACCACAAGTCACAACCATTAGTAATCGTATTTAACCTGTTATTAAAATGACGTCAGTACCAAGGTGAGCAAGGTTCAGTTTTCAAGCAGCTCGAGGTGCGGTGATTCCAGACAAATGCCAGTTCTCTAAAACCTGTGAACTCAGACTGGATGGTTTTTTTTCTTTTTGTTGCTTCACTGCTCAAGTTTCCACTGTGTTCAGTGTGGCATGTTAGAGTGGTGCCTCCTGTCACCAGCACGCATCATCGACAGCGTGTCATTAAAGATAGCCGGAGCCATTATCAGAACCGTTTTGATGGTAGAGAAGCCGGTGCCACTAGTCCCATCGATCTGTAGTAGACGCACATTTAGTGACCTCCGGTGTTTCAATTAATGTGTTTATCAAGTGTGATTTATGGCCAAAGTTTAGTATATTTTAAAGTTTATTTTACATGGTGGTAGTCCAGAACTTCCAAAATAGCATTTGTCAGTCAAACTATTCATTCATTATGTTTGGCTGGCGAATAATTTATTAAAATTCAGTTTATAAACCATGATTATTTTTCTATATTGCCTGCCAGTTTTTTTTGTGTGCCACAGCTGCCTTTAAATTTTTTTCCTCTCGATCTTCCAAACTCAGGATACGAATGGTGCCTTCTCAATACCAAATACCATATCAGTGCTTTTTATAGGGACAACAATAACGGCCAATATTCTTTTTCTTTTTAATTTTACTTTATTGTTACACTCCTCAAGTTTTGTGCATTATACAGTTGTGTGCTGTCAAGCTAAAATCCGTAGGTCATGTGCCTTGTCATCTAGATTTAATGCTTTTTAGTAAATATTTTTATATAACCTATGAATCAAACGTGTCCATGTGACCCTCAATATTTGGCTTATTGGCATTAGTCGTTGGCGAGGAGCGTATTACCAGCAGAGAGGATGTGTGCGAGTTATGCTTGTGGAGGGTTGAATGTAAGTGCATGAAACACAAAAACTGTCAGCTGTGGTCAGATTTATTATTTTTGTATACTTTTTTTTTTTTCTTCCCGTGTCCTGATTTCACTGCGATGGAAGTGGAGCGTACACCTGTGGCCCCTCCACGTCTGCGTCCCAGAGCTGTATGCTACCATGTGCGTGGTACTACGCTTATACACTGGGAACTTGATTTGTAGAAAACTTTGTAATTGTTTTATATATAACAAAAACATATTTGTATAAATGAACTAACGGTGAAATGATTTTAAATTATGCCAAATAAAATGGTGCTTAAAGCCAACAAGTTGTTTTTTTTGGTTTTCCTTGCATAGTTCCTGATCTGTCAGTACCCACATGTGAACACTAGATGGACACACTTCGCAGTCACTTAAACACTTGCATGTAACGGTTTATAGTGGAGCTTATAGACCATCTTTCACCTCAAGACTCCTATAAAATAAACTGACGTGTGGTCTAGAAAACCTCCCTGACCTTTAAGGGCGGGTTCCCTTCCAAATGATGTGATCTTGACTCCACCAAAAAAAAGCAATTGCATCACCGATGGAGCATTAGCAAAACGTTTTCCATGTGTGCTCTCATGGCTGTGAGCTGTTGGAAAAGCTGTCTGCAGTAATTACGCCTGATGGGCCGAGACCCACCTATCACTGAGTGCTCTGCATTATTAGTGTCTGCATGTTTGACTCTAGGCTGGTTTTTTTCATCATCTCATTGATCCTGTCCTCGTTCTATAGCTTGTCTAACCAGGGCGTATGATAAGTTGAAGTTGTCAGGTTATATTATTAACATTTAATTTCTATTGATGGACATTCATTAAACGTTTGTCGGGACAAAACTTAATAGAGCCCACATAAGAACAGGTTAACATTCTGATTTTTATCTCCTGGCTCTGCACATGGCCTCCTCCCAGGAGCAACTTCCGGACTGGGATGTTTAAGCCACCTTAACTAGATTATCTTCTTTAAGCATCATCTGGATAAAAATGCCACTCCTGGTTCTTCAGTTAACCAAAGATGGTGACCATTAGAGTTTTTTACTTTCTACCAAAAAAAGGTTGGGCATTATTGTTTCTTTCTTCATTTTATATTTGTGAGAGAACACAAAATAAAAACATGAAAATACTTTGGCAAAATGTAATGATGCCCTATTGTCATTAAAAAAAAACCCTCATTGATCGTTTATTATTTCATGTTTATTAAAAAAAAAAGAAACAAAAAAAGCGTTATTAGTGTTTTAAGTCCCTTCATCCACTTCTGTACTTACTTAGTGTGGTGTCTGCATTTTTAAAATGTTCTTAATACTAGTGTTTATTGTATTTTACTAATGTTTGGTGTTGTTAATATGTGTATAATTATTTTATTTATAGTCATTTTAGTTTTACTTTTTTTTTGTCCTGTGTTATTATTGTATTTTACTAGGAATATAATTATTTTTTAGCCCTTTCTAACATGTCTTTATATAATGTTTTTGTTTTTGTTTTAGATAAAGGTATATCAATTAATCCATCAATGAAATATGATACAGAACCCTTTATGACAAAATATGTTTTCAACTGGCAAGCAATGCACTTGAAAATGACGAATCAAAAGACGCCAAAAGATAAAGTGTAGTCCAGAAACAAATAAGTTATAGTATGAGTTGAAATAGTTATGATTAATACAAAGTAAAGTAAAAATGTAGTTATTTTCCTTTAGTATCTGTTAATGATCGGCTATATATATATCGAATGTATCCTCACGAGAGCCACATTAATACAGTCATACAGTACATTTTATATCATTGTCATGCTCCATCACTCAAGATCAAAATCCAGAGATAGAGGAGCAACTTATGCAACACACCAAAAAAATATGGATTTGAGTCAAACTCAATTGAACAATATACACATACGCACACAATACTATGTCATTTTTCAATCCACTTCAGAGCAACAACAGACACAACTGCTGTGTTAACCAGGATCGAACAATTAAAAATACATATTTGTAAAGAGGTCTGAGCTCTTTGGTTCATTCTTTGTTAAAATAAATGAATAATATTATAAAATAAATAATACTCTGTTAATGATCAACATGCATCGTAGGTGATGCAGTTCAAGAACTTTAATTAAATATCAAATACATTTTTTAAGCTATCTAAGATTTCATAAAAGGAATTAGAGCACCAAATTAGGCCCCCAGGCCTGAGTTTAACACTGTAGTTTAAAGTTCCTAGAAACACAAAACAACTGCCTTCAGACCTTGTTGTGCTGCATCATTTATAAGACACACATGCAGCCTTGTCTCCTGAGAGAGCTGTGAGTCACCATGAGTCTCCTTCCCTCACCGTTGCCGTCTGTTTGAAGAGGTGCTGAGTCAAACTCTCCAGATAGAGGATCAGTGACGTTGCTCCTCATTGTCTGAAGATGAAAAAGCGAAAGGCCCTTGATCTGAAGAAGACGACGACCCACGGATGAACCGAGTTTGTCCTCCAGCTCTGAATTCAAATGAATGCGCTGCATAACATTTGGAATCAGTAAACCTCTCCAAAGTTGAAGGCTTCAGGTGGGAAGATATTCTTCAGAAAATATATTCACCAACTCTTGACTTTGTGGACTGAAATTATAGCTTTTCATATAGAGATTCAGACAACTGTTCATCAGCAGCTTTTAAATAAAGTTATCAAAGATAAAAATGTGCTCCTTCTTTTCCATCTTTCTACATTTCAATGATAGTCACACCAAGTTAAGTACATATAAAATAAGGTTTATTTCCATCATTTCAGCTGCTTCCGGCAATCTCCCCTTTCTCTCTCCTTTTTGGATTATTTAAAATAAAAAAATGAATAGTTTATTTTATTATTATTATTATTATTTTTATACCTGGTCAACGCAGGGTATTACAGCTAATGGCATAATAATAATAGGGAATTGCTGATGACTTTTTGTCTTCTTTTTTGTATTTATTTGTTTTTGTTTTCTTGATTTGCATTGTGTTTTTCTAAGTAACCGATTATGGCACATGCTGTTTGATAACCTCCTTGGCAGAGGAAATTATACCTGAGCATCTTGTCTTTCTTGAATCACTTTAAGTTAAACAACATGAATTATGTCGCATGATTGATTGATGATATTTGTACAACTCACTTAAATTAATCCCCAGATTAAACCAAAGGATTACAAACTTCACATGAATATTCACTATTTATGTATCAAATGGTTTATTAAATACATCTATAATATTTCTAGACAGTCTGTTAGTCAAATGGTACACCAGGAAGTTACTACTTGATTGATAACCATTGTTTTAATAAAATCTATAATATTTTGTTCTGCACCAAATCCTTTAAAAGATCCGTAGATCCAGGTGGCAATTTACAACACCCCCCTAATATTGAATCGTCTGTTCCTTCCTTTATCTACAATTTTTGAAAAAGTATCTCAAACCTTTACTTCCATTTTTAGGTTATTTACAGATAAAAAGCAAACATATCATAACCTCCTCAACATGTAACAGGTTACTAATATGCTATTGAATAACACATACAACTATTGTCTCCCATGAATCTCTTAAGGTTGAACTTAAATTATATAGCACAATTTTATCTATGTTTAAAAAGAACTTAAATTACTGTCTAGATCTAAAACACGTAGATATAACCTTTATATTAATACAACATCTTGTATCTTAAATACATTTAAAAATGTATAAGATTGTTTTTTTTTTAGTCATTTAGTCACAAGATACACACAGGAGTTACTACTTGATTGATAACCATTGTTTAGAAGTATGTCTTAAATCTAAAATATGTTGTTTTGCGCCGCACAGAGTGACAAATCCTTCAAATTATTCGGAGATCCAGATGGCAATTCAGAATACCACTCCAAATTTGATTACATGTTTCTTTTTTCATTACCATTTTTATGGAAACATTTTTCAAATCTGTACTTCCATTTTCGTTTTTTTTTTCCAACAGATAAACAGCTAACATAACCTCCTTGGAGGAGGAAATTATAGCTGGTAACCAGTAAGCTATTGAATAACAAATACAACTCTTGTCTTTCTTAAATCCTTTGTAGTTAAAAATATAAAGTACAATTGTATCTATATGTACAATTTACTTAAATTCCTTTTTCTTATCTCATTGTATCTTAAATAAAATAATTTTAGGCATCACGTATTGTTCTGTCTGTTAGTCACATGATTCGCTATTTAATGGATAACAATATTTTTGATTAAAAATCATTACAACAAATAATTATATGTTGAAGTTCCTGTTTCCATTTTGCACATTTTTCTATGTCCAGGCACATATTTCTCAAACGATCTTCCCACTGCTCGCCTTTCTTTGGAGCTAAATAACTATTCATCAGTTGATCTGTGTTCTTTCTGTGAAAATCTGTTCAAAAACAAGTGAGAAAAGAGAAATAAATAAGAGGAAGAAGCTCTATGTTGCAACTTCTCCTTTTATCCAACTTAGTTTCGAGTCCAGTCAACAGCGAAAGCCCTTTCGACTTCTCCATATTCTGCAGCTTTTTCAAGGCACAGAGCTGATGAAGGTTCGCAGCTTCACGCCGACGACCTGAAGCGAACCTCCTCGCATATTTCAGTCTATTCCGAGTGCCTCTGCAAAAACAAACGGAGCGAAGTTCTCGGCTGATTAGAAGTCCTGTGAACGCTGCAGGCCCTCATTGTTCGTGTGCAATCCCTCTAAATCCACAAGAGGCTGTTCACACGCTGTCTTCGGCTGATGTCTGTATCGGGCCCAGCAGGACCGGGCCAGATGGCAACGCCGAGCTCCAGAGTCAAACACCTCTCGCGGTCACGCTCCCGAGCTGTCGTGACGAGGTGAGGAAAAAAGAAAAAAAAAATCATGAGCCTGGCGTTAAAGCGATTGATGAGCCCGGGAGTTGAACTTGGGGTCATCTTTGGTTTTTCTGTACTCTTGGGGAGTGTCTTTACAGAACACACTCTGTAAACCAATTACCAGCGACTCCTACTGTTCTGCTCCGTTAGAGCTGTCACAACTCGCACATGACAAGCCAGTGGAAACACTGGAGGGCTAAACAAGCAGCGTTTCTGATTCACTGGCCGGTAGACGAGCGTCTCTTTCGATTCCTTCGCTGAGCCGTCATTCGCCGTACGTCGTGATCGACGCCTTTTCGGATAACTTAATTGGAAACAAACCCGTTGGTGCGACACAAGATGAATTTGGTGGATCTGTTGTAGCCTAGAACATAATGGGAAACACGTCAAGTCATTTTACGTAGCCTGAAATCCAGTTAGATTAATATGGATTTGGTGACTTGTAAATATGATGGTAGTCGAGCTAAGGGTTGATTGGTGAAGGAGGGTCATCAGTACACAGTCCATGAAATCTGTGGGATCCTTCAAAAGATACATAGATCCAGATGGCAGTTCAGAAAACCATCCCAAATCGAATCCTCCCTTCATCAAAGTTTTTTTTCAAAAGCTTATCATCATTTCTGTCAAAATCTCTTCTACAGTAGCCTCAAAGCATCATTTTAAAGAAAGTAAGTAAGTAATTGTTATTTGTTTAGCGCTTTTCCAGACCAGGGTCACAAAGCGCTTAAACAATCAAAACAATATTCAATAAAGTATATACTTTAAAGGTCAAGATAAAACTGATAACACAACAGGAGTTCCAGAAAATCAAGGAAAAGCCTGAACAAATAAAAACGTCTTAAGATGTTTCTTAAAGGAGTCAGTAGATCCATCAATCGCAAAGAGAGAGGAAGATCGTTCCAAAGCTTAGGAGCAACAGCCTGAAAAGATTTCTCTCCTCTGGTCCTGAGTCGTGTGCGAGGAACCATAAGTAGATTCTGATCCACAGACCTCAGAGCCCGAGCTGGGGTGTAAGGCTGGATCAGATCACTGATGTAAGGAGGAGCCTGACCATGAATAGTTCTGAAAGTAAGAACCAGAATTTTAAAGATGATCCTGAAAGAAACTGGCAGCCAGTGAAGAGTTTTAAGAATCTGAGAAATGTGAGTTCTTCTACTAGAGCGGGTAAAATGATTAATCGGGTCGTTGTGTTTACATTTACTCTTCAGGACATATATTTTGTTTTCTATATACAATTAGTTGAAACGTGGCACAATTATTCGCCCCGATAAACCAGGAGCTTCCAAGAAGAACCACGGCTTTTGCAGGAACAAACTCTTTTTGTATCGTCTTGACACAAACTTAAAAAGCTCACAGCATTTTCCCTCTAAACTGACATGGCTGCTGGCCGACAAAAAAACTTTCTCTAGGATGTCCATATGACATTTGAGCCACGAGACTCACATTTAATTTGAGCCTAATAGAATGAAAATGCTATCTCAAAATCAGACTTCTACTTCCTGTTATGTGAATGCACCTTTTGTTTTTCTTATATATTTCGTCCCCTAGTGTGATTGAGTTTGACATCCCTGCTTAACAACGACACAATACTTGTGCCCAATATTACATGTTACAAGACGAAATATAACTTGACGTTTTTAGCATTTGGAATATCACTGAAAAACAATTAGCTCAACAACACACACACAAAGAAGCAGAGAAGATTTGTTGTTGTTGTTTTGCACCATACAGAGTTAAAAAATCCTTAAAAAGATTAGCAGATCCAGATGGCAATTATTTCTCTCTTTATCAAAATTTCTTAAAAATATTTTTTCAAATCTGTACACCAACATCTGGGATAATTTGTTAACAGATGAATACTTCTCATTACCTTATTGGCAGAGGAAATTATAGCTGTGCAACAGATCTTAAATTAACAAAACATCTCTTATCCTTTTGAATCCCTTGGAATATGTTGTTTAAATGTTATCTATTTGTACATCTCACTTTTAAAACATAAAGACACACATCAATATAACCTAAACAATACACAGTTAAAATATATACTTTAAAAGGTCAAAACACATAAGACAAACACAGGAGTCCCAGAAAATCAGGGAAAAGTCTACACAAAAAAGAACATCTTAAGATGTTTCTTGAAGGAGTCAGTAGATCCATCGAACACAGAGAGGATTTCTCTCCTCTGGTCCTGAACCATGTTCAGGAACCATCAGTAGATTCTGATCCACAGACCTCAGAGCCCGAGCTGGGGTGTAAGGCTGGATCAGATCACTGATGTAAGGAGGAGCCTGACCATGAATAGATCTGAAAGGAAGAACCAGAATTTTAAAATTGATCCTGAAAGAAACTGGCAGCCAGTGAAGAGTTTTAAGGATCGGGGAAATGTGAGTTCTTCTACTAGAGTGGGTCGGAATTCTCGCTGCAGAGTTTTTTATTAACATTACTTCTAACACTACACCAAATAATTTATGTTCTTAGCTGGTGTATTCAAATGTTTGATTATAAATATGTTTCTAATTACACAATTAATCAACACTAGTGTTCAGATATTTACCATGTATGTAGACTATATAGATACAGATATTGAAGGAAGTTTTGATGATAATTCTTCGGTTTTTACTAAGATTGAATATCTAGCTCCCATGTATTGATAGAGAAGATCCTTTATATTGATCAAAAACATGTATTTAATTCAATTTATTTTTCACTCCCCTCAGAAAAGTAGACACTTAAAAAGAGTTTGGCAGCCCACACATCAGTTGCCTTTGATGTATCGTGAATTCCCTGGCATTATTAAAACCGTTCAGACGAAGTTAAAAAAAAACACATTTCCTTCGCACAGTCGGATCCATTGTCAAAACTACAAAGCCGCCGAGCGAAAATCTGTGGGACAGTGACTTCCATAAGCGAAGATTTCCAACATCCTTGTAGCTGTGATGTTGTTTCTCTCCTCCTGCCGCCCGCTTTGATCTCCAGCCGTCGGATTTGAACGTGTTTTCGCCGGAACACTGGAGGGACGTATATAGAGAAGCAGGTCGCCATTGTTCTTGTCACGCTGTTCAAAGTGCACATCCGTGTCCCGTTGGTCGGGTTTTATATTCATCGGAGCTTTGTTGTCATCGCACTTCCAGGTGCAGTAAGCTGTGAAGGGAAGTGTTCTTACAGTTCAAGCGCTAATCCAGTTGTCCCATTTGAGGAAAAGGGGATTACGCTCCCTCTCTCCCTCTCTCTCTCTCCCTCCCTCTCTCTCTGTGTTTGTGCGTCTGAGATGTTTATGGATTTACCGAGAGGTCAGCCTTCGTAGCCGACTCTCTCCCGGGCCCGAGCGCGTCATCGGTGTGAAGAATGTTGCTCTTGGCTCGTACGGCCGTCATCCCGGGTTGAGGAGAATATGTCAACAAAAACATGGATTCCTGCGGGGATTATTCAAGAGGTATTAGGTTTTATAGACTGACCACCGCTAGTCAAAAGTCACTTTTATCCCTCGGGCTTGATCGGTTCCGTCGAGCGTTTCGAACGCTGGCTTTCTCCATTGTGCGTTTTTTCATGTCCTCATTTTTTTCCCTTGGAAGCCCAGAGGATCCAAACATTGGGTGGGAGGATATTTTCATCTTCTTCGGAGTACTTAAGATTCATGCATTGAGGTGTGGAGAAAAAAAAGGGGGTTTCATCATGCAGAAAAAAGAGCCCAGAACAGAGAGTTGTGATCCAGTATATTTGGGTCTGAACTGAGCCGTGACGTGGTGGTGATTCTAAAAATGGAGCGATGGATGATTGGTGAACCCCAGGGGTCTCACTCCCACCTTTGATGCAACTCCTTTAGATTCTAACAATGGTGAAGGAAAAAAGGGAATTAAAGGGCAACGAATGTGAAAACCCGAATCTCCTGACTCACTCACATGTTTCAAATGCTGACGTCTTCCTCTCAAAGATGCAGTAAAGTCCATCATCATGACCATGTTTTGAACTTATTACTCTATAAAGTTCTACCACGTCTGAAATCTCGGCGAACGAGAGGTTATGAGAGGCAATTATGACGTAATAATGTCTTCACTCCTCCTCCAGCAAGCTGTAATCGCACCCCGCTTTGTTTATACAACAAATCCATTGGTGATGGAATTCTTCCGGGATTGAAGATCACAGTGTTAGACGTTGATGTTTGACCAATCACAGGAGAGTGGGTGTGGTTATGGTAAACAGGATTTAATCTCCAGAAAAATGGTTTTCAGTGGACCGGGCTTAATATCATTTTCTAATGTAAATATTTCAATGAAAAAAGAGTTTTTGGACAAACATACTGATGAGTACAATAGAGTCTAACATCTATTTAAGAGACACTTAAATGAACACATTAGTAGAACTTTAATGTGAAGTGAACAAATAGTGCAAAATCTTTCCATTCTATTGTACTTTTAGAACAAGTAGTTGCCTGTTTATTAGCCTAGTTCCATGTTTTATCGCAAGAGAGTTAAGAGTTAAACTTTGTCTTTGTTGTTTTTCTTTGATCTATGTTCTTTGTCTTTATCTTTAGACTTAGATTGTGTTATCTTGTTCTTTCTCTTTATGTTCTTCTTCTTATTTTATTTTTTATGTATTATTTTTTATTGTTTATGAAAAATTGCTGGCTATTGGAAAAAAACAATTTCAGGATCAATAAAGTTTTACCTTACCTTACCTTAAACTTTCAGAAAAAGCAAGCACATTTCTTTTGAAAATTTAAACAAAACTATAATATATTTAAAAAATGATGTTTAAATGATGTTAAAAATTAAATTGAAAACCAAATTACCAGAAAAACCCTCAGGATAGAGAGGAGAGTAAACTCCAGTGGATAATGGGTCTTACTATTACAAACAAGAGGCTGAAATAATAAATCTCACAACCCTTGTGTTATCTCAGTGTCAGAGTGACCCGAGGGCCCTGAGAACAAATGAATAATATTTATAATATGTTCATCTTGACCAAGAGGCAACACAAGTGATAAAATGAATACATTTGTTTACAGGCCTTCGGGTCACCTTGACCCTAGGCTAACACAAGGGTTAAATATGGTGTAAATCTAATCACAATTGAATGCATTTCATTTTTTTATTGGTGCATTTAGACGGCCTCTCACAAAATATATAAAGGAAAATCAATTGCTAAAGTATGTAAGAGCTTTAAAAATGTATAAATCTATTAAACTAATCCGGACAGAGACGACACAAATGTTGACAGAAAGGAACAACACACAGGATTTGGAGGCGACTCCAGCAGCCGGAGCTTGAGAATTGGACGACGTGAGATATGACTGACATTCCTGGGAGGACTCACAAACAAACTACATGCTGCCGCTTTATAAAATATTTGCCTGAGGGTCAAGCTTGAGGGGTTTCTATTTTTAATCCTGGAGGACGCCGAGGATGGATGAAATCTAGACCCTCCATTTTAAACGTACGCCATCACTTATTCATGAACTTTGCTGCGTGCGTTTTTTTTTTCCTATGCAGTCACGAATGTAACCGCTGGATATAACTCTTTAATTCTTCCATTCTAGACACGCATGTGTCTGTTTCCATGCAGCTCCGGTGGAGATCGATGCTTCCAAAAGAGGTTAACAGCGTCTTGGAAACATCTCTTCTAAAGCAACACTAAGTATGAAGGTGAGAGCAAGTGGAGAGTAGGTGGGACTTGAACCCATGAGCGTCTCTGAATGAATCCTCGTAAGGAATCTCCCAAAAAAATCGATATCCTTAAATAAGGCAATTTTTTAAAACACAAGCCTGCTTCTGTATCAATATGCAACAGCACTATATCATTTTTTGGTTAAAATAAATAGTTCTTTTGTTGTTTATATTTCAATAAAGTGTAAATAAAATAAAACAGTTAGAGTTTTTATTCAAAATTCTGATTCTGTGTCAACATCGGCAGCACTGTATCAAATTTTGTTTAAAATAAATAATGATGTTATAGTTTATTTCAATAAAATATGCATTAAATAGAATAGTTGGATTTTTATTTTATTTACAATTGCAAATATTCACAGTTTTTATTCATTTTTCATTTGCTGTTTTATTAGTATTATTTTAAACACAATTTAACTTACATATCCTACCAATTATTTAGATGACTTTCAGATCTTCCAAATAACGGTTTGTCACATTTGAGGTGAACTACATTTTATCATTGAAGAAAGGAGAAGAAGCATATAAAAAAAAGAAATACTTAAATATCGCCATATATTCAGGATACTGTATCAATATTAAACTTTTATTATTTTTTACGAATTTTATCATTAGTTATTTCATGGTTTATATCTTTAAAGTGTATACAAAATAGAATAATTCAATATAATTGATAATAATAATTAACATGCAAATAATTGTATACATATATATTTTTTTTCATTTTTGTGTTGCAATTACACCTCTGGCCACTAGACGTCGTCTGCGGGTAAAGGAAACATTGGAATCTTGTGGGATCCTGGACATGACTAAGAACCAGAGGATACAGTTCGCCAAGAGTCATGTGGTCTGTAATTCAGACTCGTTCAACACTACAAATATATCTTTATTCCTACAGTATCGCAATATATTGTATCGGCAGATTCTTCTTCTTACTCACAAATTGAAGCTAGTTTTGTTAATGTATTTATGTCCGTAGTCATGTCAACGGCATTTTTATTTTACTTCAGTCCAATAATAAGGAATAAAAAACGACACACAACTCGCACACAGGCACACAAATACGAGGGTGTTTACGATGGCAACACACTTGACTCTGCTGTTTACACTTGTGCGCACACAAGTGATAATTTCCTCAGAGTGAACTCAGCGACACCCTCCAGGGTGATTGTCTTTCCTCTGCACTTTTAATTTCACAGCTGAAGAGCAGAGACAACACTGTCTACTTGGCACAAAGCACGTTGGTAAATGAACAAGGTTGGTGCTGAATAAATCATCCACTTATAATCTCAGACTCCTTTGAGTTTTGAGCGGAAGCCTCCGAAAAAAAAAGAAAAGAATTTGAATGTGGTTGGTTTTAATAAGAATTTAATGTGTTTGGACGGTGACCTTGGTCTGCATGAACTTGAGGCGGAATCAAAGATTCAAGTCCATGAAGATGAATGTTAATAATACATAACATTATGACCACCTGACTTACATTAGTAGCTTGACTTCAGAATCTTCGACAAGATTCAACAGTTGACAATGATAGTTTTTTTTATTTATTTTATTAATTTATTCACCTGAATCCCAGACCTGTCATGTTTTCAGCATTTATTATTAATCCTATTTTTCCTCGTGAATAAGATCTCTTCATCTCAGTGGGAGCCTGAAGAGATAAACGCTCTAAACGGCTTTGACAATTCAGTGTGTGGTACATTTAAGTATTGATGACTAATAAATATCTGATGGAACA
The DNA here is from genome assembly GCF_982586985.1 of Callionymus lyra. NCBI lineage: Eukaryota > Metazoa > Chordata > Actinopteri > Syngnathiformes > Callionymidae > Callionymus > Callionymus lyra. The sequence goes on from NC_141826.1 coordinate 12,917,970, forward strand.
ACTAACGAAATAGGACAAAATAGCAAGTCTTTCCCGGCGGTTTTACACTCTTGCTCGTTCTTAACTGGGTTACTGTCGATCTGTGGAAGGTTACCAAAACGTAGTGCACACGCCGATAGCTAAAATTAAACTTTAAAAGGATGCATCTAGGGCAGCAAAGATGATTAATATTACAGTTTCAGTCATGTTGTGAATTACATTTGACAACTGCTACATTACAGTAGATAACGGTTTGATTATTGTTGACAATGGTTTGATTTAACTTGAAAATTGTTTGATTACAGTTGAAAATTATTGGATTATAGTTGAAAAGTGTTTGATTACAGTTGAACATTGTTGGATTATAATTGAAAATTGTTGGATTATAGTTTAAAAGTGTTGGATTACAGTTGAAAATTGTTGGATTATAATTGAAAATTGTTGGATTACAGTTGAAAAGTGTTGGATTACAGTTGAAAATTGTTTGATTATAGTTGAAAAGTGTTGGATTACAGTTGAAAATTGTTTGATTACAGTTGAAAATTGTTTGATTATAGTTGAAAAGTGTTGGATTATAGTTGAAAAGTGTTGGATTACAGTTAAAAATTGTTTGATTACAGTTGAAAATTGTTTGATTATAATTGAAAATTGTTGGATTATAGTTGAAAAGTGTTTGATTATAGTTGAAAATTATTTGATTTCATTTGAAAATTGTTTGATTATAGTTGAAAAGTGTTTGATTATAGTTGAAAATTGTTGGATTATAGTTGAAAAGTGTTTGATTACAGTTGAACATTGTTGGATTATAATTGAAAATTGTTGGATTATAGTTTAAAAGTGTTGGATTACAGTTGAAAATTGTTTGATTATAATTGAAAATTGTTGGATTACAGTTGAAAAGTGTTGGATTACAGTTGAAAATTGTTTGATTATAGTTGAAAAGTGTTGGAGTACAGTTGAAAATTGTTTGATTACAGTTGAAAATTGTTTGATTATAGTTGAAAAGTGTTGGATTATAGTTTAAAAGTGTTGGATTACAGTTAAAAATTGTTTGATTACAGTTGAAAATTGTTTGATTATAATTGAAAATTGTTGGATTATAGTTGAAAAGTGTTTGATTATAGTTGAAAATTATTTGATTTCATTTGAAAATTGTTTGATTATAGTTGAAAAGTGTTTGATTATAGTTGAAAATTGTTGGATTATAGTTGAAAAGTGTTTGATTACAGTTGAAAATTGTTGGATTATGGTTGAAAATTGTTTGATTATAATTGAAAATTGTTGGATTATAGTTGAAAAGTGTTTGATTACAGTTGAAAATTGTTGGATTATAATTGAAAATTGTTGGATTATAGTTTAAAAGTGTTGGATTACAGTTGAAAATTGTTTGATTATAATTGAAAATTGTTGGATTACAGTTGAAAAGTGTTGGATTACAGTTGAAAATTGTTGGATTACAGTTGAAAAGTGTTGGATTACAGTTGAAAATTGTTTGATTATAGTTGAAAAGTGTTGGATTACAGTTGAAAATTGTTTGATTATAATTGAAAATTGTTGGATTATAGTTGAAAAGTGTTTGATTATAGTTGAAAATTATTTGATTTCATTTGAAAATTGATTGATTATAATTGAAAATTGTTGGATTATAGTTGAAAAGTGTTGGATTACAGTTAAAAATTGTTTGATTATAATTGAAAATTGTTGGATTATAGTTGAAAAGTGTTTGATTATAGTTGAAAATTGTTTGATTTCATTTGAAAATTGATTGATTACAGTTGAAAAGTGTTTGATTATAGTTGAAAATTGTTTGATTTCATTTGAAAATTGATTGATTACAGTTGAAAAGTGTTATGTAAAGTACACAAATTATATTTAAATATGGGAAAATGAAGTGATAACTAGCACTAGTGAAATTAAAATCACAGTGTTGTAAAATTAATAAATTGCTTTAACTCTCAAGATCGGGTTGAAGCCTCAAATTTTAGAATCATGAATATTTAATAATTAACAGAGAGGTTGAGGAGTTTGGAGATGCTTAGTGTAAAACATCAAGTTTTAATAGATTGAATTTAACTTTATTTATATAAAACCAAATGCTCGAAAGACAAAAGTTAAAAGAGCAAGTTTGAAAACTAAAATCAATTCATTCATATTTGCTTTGAACAGACTATTCAAACTCCGGTCGAAGTGGGAAAAGGAAGAGAGGAAAAGGACGAGAGGAAGGAAAGGTCAGCTGGAACCACAATGTCCACATTGTCTAGCAGGGCCTGACGGACGGACGAAGATCCGGATCGAGAGTCAGGGAGGAATTAGAAACGCATGACAAGCATTGGCGAGTGACCTGGAATACTCTCGAGCGGTGAACGTATTAGCCACAGCGCGACACAATCAGACTGATGGAGGGAGAAAAAACTATTTTAAACGATTAAGCATTCAAAAGATAAAAAAAATTCTGCTCATGGGCTCGAGTCCCACCTACTCCAGGATTCTGTTTGTGGACGTCAGAGGTTGTTAGTATGCCGGGGGGCCGCAGGTGTCGGCTGCGAGAAGATTCCAATCTTAAGCCTCGCGTCTGGCGTTTGATGACAAACCAATGGATCGCTAACTGATTCATTCCCTCTGCAAGTCTTCAATCAATAACAAGGGCGGGAAGGGAGGAAGACGAATCCCTTCTTCTCTGTGTTCCTCCTGTTAAATCAAACTTATTATGCAGGGAGGAAGACGACCACTTCACCCTTTATCTTGCTGGAAAGACAAGCTCAAGGAATGCCTGCAGGCCAACTGTGTGCCCCCCCCGCCCCCCCCCCCCGCCTTGCTGGGCTCTGAGATAGTGTGTGTTTTGTAGCCTGCGGTGCTGGTTGGTGTGTGTGTGTGTGTGAGTCTGTTTGTGGGCGAGACCTCATTGAAGTTTGATCTTATTGTATGGAATCCACGCAGGATCAAAGATGGACACGAATTGATGACGTTAATTAAAAATCTGTGTTTTGACGCTCGAGTGTCGTTCTGAATCGTCGTCTGAGAACTTCTGGATTTTTACATACATTATTCTTTTTTTTTTGTTGCCTGCACTGAACAGGATATGTGTGTGTATTTCATGCACAGGCCAAATGATGCATGGTGTGTTTGGGTGGAAATGTTTTCACACAGCCTTTTGGCTCCTGGGCAATACATTTGAGAGCTTATGTTTTCTGGGGCCGCAGAAGTTGTGTACGCTCAGTTTTCTTTAGGCAATCCTTGAAAAACAAAACTTTATTTTGGACATTTTACCAAGTTTTTAAAGTGTATTTTTACTTTAAATCACTCAAAAGTTGAATTAATACTGCATGTTTTAGATTATAAGTAAGTAAGTAAGTCATTTTGCTTTCAAGTCACTCATTTTTTTCAGAGTAATCCGTTCTTTGTAAGGCAAAAGTGTTTGTTCATTTTAATGTAGCGACTGATGCTCGATTCCTCGTCCAAAATGACACATTTTAAAAACATAAAAATATCTCAGTCTTCAACGTCTCTCTTGTCTAAATATTCAATTTGTTTCTAGCTAAAGCTCCAAACTTAAACACTTGTGCTATCTCAGGGTCAAGGTGACCCGGAGGCTGAAAACAAATGTGTTTGGGGTATCCCTTGTGTTGCTCCTGGGTCAAGATGAACAACCTCCTCACTTTAACCCAGACAAAACGAGGGATAAAATATAGATTTCTTAATTTTTGCGTAACTATTCCTCATGTTGAGGCTTCAATACAAGATGGACATTACAGACGAGCAGTATGGAGGTATTTAAATGTTACCAAGTTTCTTTTTGGACGAAGACAACTGAGCTCCAGTCGCCACATTAAAAATGTACTTACATTTTGGCCTGAAAAATGAAGAGATCACTCCCTTGGAGTTTTGGGGGGAAACTATCACTTGAACTGATCTGAGGTAGTTACTGCAGCTCCTTTAAAGCTAAGGTCACTATTGTAACCTGGTTCTAAGAATGCGTGCAACACCCTTTACCGGCTATCACCATGGGTTACCACACCGGGGGTGGAGGAGAAAGCACGAATAAAGCTAAACTATCGTGCACTTTCATTTCGTTTTTCAGAACGGACATGTCATATAAAAGCAATCATATAGTAGTTTATAGAGCTGGTTTTTCATTTGGTTTCTGCTTAATAGTTCATATCTCTTCGCTCGGGTAGAAATAATATTTTAGAGAACATTAAGTTTATTGTGCATCGAGAGGATTTAACACCACAGAAACATAAGTATGATACAGTAAAGTGTCAGATCCATCCTCACCCACATTGGCGTCTCTATGCAACAGGTGCTGAGATTAGCCGCGCTACTGCTTTAAATACTTCTTATTCTTCTAAAAAAACTCCAGGAATTTTACGTACTTATGATTTTAGATGCCGTGGTACGTTGTGAACTGTGCTGGCTGACATGCTTTCTTGTCGTTTTTACTAGAAAACAAGAACGTTACTCTGTCCAGCGAGGTTCAATTGACCATATTTTGTAGTTTAGCTTCAATTAACCATTACATAAATAAATAAAAACGAAATATTCACATCTTTAAACACAAATCAATCTCCAATTTTTACCGTTAATGTTTAGTGTTTACATGCATCAGTTGAGAGCAGTGATGGTATCTGACTCTAGGTTTTTAATCTTTAATGGTTTTCCTCCTGCTATCATGCGTTACTTTGTGCTACATGTTAAACTTATGGAGAAGCAGTTGCCTTGTCAAGAGAAAAAAAAATAAGGTCAAAACATTTGTACCTTCCACAGTAGACTTTTAAAAACGACAAATTCAATGAAAGTGACCTTCATTTTCTTATGGAGTTGAAGATATCCATTTAAATGTATCTCCTTGTCTGGCTGTCTTAATTATTTTATAAGTTCAGTAACAATAACCTAAATCCAATTATGTACTTGGTTTATCGCCAACTGTTTTAATTTTCCTCCATTTTGAGATTCCTTTGAAGCCAACAATCAGAGCGTGTCCCTCTCTTATAGCCCTTTATGGACTTGGATATATTCTGGACTTTATTCTCGTGGGGATAAAAATAACCTTTTTGGCGAGTTGAGATAAGGAACCCCATTAAGAACTAACATGAACTAAAATCATGGCGGGATTCAATGAATAATGTTTTGAATTAAAACGCTGCTGAAAAAAACAAAAGAAATCAGGGCAATTGTTACCATATGGGTTTCATTATTTCTTGTTAAAGAAGATAAAAGACCATATCAAGGTTTTGAATTTATTCAGAATCAGAATAATTGTAATACTGTAAGAAACAAGGATAAATATGTAGTATTGTCAAGTACTTGATTCTGGTGTTGCAGTATTTACAGACCACATGACTCTTGACGAAGGTGTAACTGCTTTCATTTGTTTTGAAACCAAAATATGACTAAACATCAGCTTTAAAAGCTGCTGGAGTCGACTGTATCCTCTCGTCCTCAGTCATTGCCGGGGTCTCACAGGATTTAATTCTTCCTTAAGCTACGGAGGATGTAATGACTGCTACCATCTAGTGGCTAGAAGTTTAATTGCAACACAAAAATGGACAATGCTGTGAACATTTGTGAAAAAACATATATTTAAAACACATTTAACTGAAAGGTAAAGCTTTAAATAACTAATATTTAAAAAATAAAATTTGAGATTTGAAGCCAATCTTTTTAAGCCAAATAATTTAAAATTCTGAATAAAATGAAAAAAAACCTCTGTATGTTTCTGGACTGTGGGAGGAAACCAAAATAACCATAGCTAGTTTTCATAAACTTCCCTTTTGTGAATTTGGAAATAAACTCTGATTCATCATGTTTTCATTAAAACCGAGGAAAGAACAGAGTCAAAGATGGACAACTGGATTGAGGCGACGTTGGAAATGATGTGAAATTGCATCGATCCGTGGTGGAGGAAACAAAGTTAAGCCAAAAGACAAAGCTCTTGAAATACTATTACCTACACTCACCCGTGTTCACAGGCAGTGGGTATCGACCGCTAAAACAAGATTGCAGGTTCAAGCGGCTGAAATGACTTGTCGATTGAGGTGAGATGATTACGACGCCTCGCTAGTTAGCGCAGGAATGTCAATCACGCAAGGGCCCAAAATATTTAGCAATCTAAGTCATTAAATTCTTAACAACCTCAGTTTTACTTTTTCATTAAGTTTTGGTATAATTGTTGAAATCCATAATCATTAAAAACTACTTTGATTTTGTTAGCAGCAACCGTTACGTCCCCCGCTGCTAAATCATGAGTGAAATCCTAGCGATGACTGGGGACGAGAGGATACAGTCGCCTCCAGCAGCCTTTGAAAAAAGCTGATATTTGGACATATTTTGGTTTCAAAACAAATGAAAGCAGTTACGACTTCATCAAGAGTCATGCGTTGTGTGTAAATACTGCAACACCAGAGTCAGGTACTCGACATTAAACTACATTTGCTGTCTATGATGGGTTTAGACTTTCTACAAGTCCTTATAAAGTAATAAAAACTTTCAGACAAATATATACTTGTTCCTACAACATCACCATTTATCAATATATATATATACCAATATACCATATGCATGCCCTGTATCGTTTTATATATATACTGTATATATACAGTATATATATATATATACCTGTATATATGGTATACGCCAATACACACACCTACTTAAAGCACAGAGAAATTAACGGTCTTAAAAAAAATCGTAGGAAGGCTCAAAGGCTAGAAAACAATTAGACGAAGGGCGCTCCGACAGGAGGAAAAACTAATTACTATCAGCTAGAGAAAAAACAAGAGCTACAGATTCTAAACTAAACAATTCCGTCAAGGAAAAAAAAAAAAAATCACTCTTCGCGAGGAATTACAGTCTTACTTGGTCGGACAGAGCTAATAAAGTTAATAAAACAAGTTGAAGTCAGTGGGTGCTGGGAGTCAAGGTGGGTCGTAATCGCTCCGGCAGTTGCGGTCTATCTGGTGGATATGTCAGCGTCTTGGGTCCTGCTGCGAGGGTGAAGGGTAATGAGTTCAGTTTTAGTATGGAGGTGTTTGTTTAGGGGCACCAGGAACGGATCTAATTAATGCCATCCCAGAAGCCCTGTTGAGCTCTGACCTTCTGTTCAAAGCCCGGAGCTGCCTCCACTGTCTCACCCCTGCTCAGGGCTGCCATCAGCCGGGCCTGAATTATTGATAAGAGCCAGAGAAAGAACGAGGAGAGGGGGAAAGTAGGGGGGGCTACCTCATGATTCTCCATTGTATCTCAGTCCGCCTGATTACTCGCAAGAAAATGAGCTCGCAGGAAGTTGGAAGGATCTATAAAAGGTGGAGTTAGACGAGGATGAACTCAAGGACAGCCGTCTTTACAAGGACAGGAGTTGGACATGAAGGAGGCTGATTAACTTTTCATGGAACAGAAAATGCAATACAATATAAGAACATAAGCGTTTAATTGGCCTGTATTTGGATAAATATATCAAAACTAAACATACTAACTGGGAATAACAAATGCAGTGAAAAATGCATCAACATTTTTTTTTAAAACAATTAAAGACTACATTTTTATGAAACTATATCAGTGCCATTGGGATATTGAATGGTTGAATCAAGGTTTCCAACATTTCATATTTTTATTATTTATTCTTTTGATTTTTTTTTAAGCATTTTATATATATATTTTTTAAATAATTGAATTGTAGTTTTTTTTATATTGGAAGGTTATATTAGTTTGTATTAAATAATTATTGTATTAAATATAATATTTATTGACACAGAGTTCGATATTTAAATTCCAATAATTAAAAAATCCAATTAAAAATTCAATCTTATTTATGAGTAGCCTTTTAAATCGTATATGAAGTGTTTTTATACAATAAAAATATCCTATATAAAAAAACATAACATTTTGATATTTAATTTATATTATGTTCATCTTGAAATAAAAGAAAATAAAAATAAATACAAATGATTAAATAAAAATATTAAAATAAAAACGAATCTATATTTTACTGTACAAATAATTAAATTCAATTGCTTAGTAAAAATAATTAAAACTTTCAGCATAGAAATTATTGTTTCAAATATTCAACTAAATAATTTGTTTCTTAAAACATTTCAATAAAATAAAACAATCAAAGTTTGTTCAAATCAACCATTCAATATTCCGAAAGCCCTGATATAGTTCCATATATCAGAATTATTTTTTATTATTTTGGGGGTTTTATGTATCATGGGGGGGAAATGAAGGAAAAAAATAAGTGACAAAGCAATAATGAAATATAATGCAAGATTTTAATACATATTTTTAAGAAAGTCATTAAAGCAACAGGGTGATTTGTCGTAGCTATAAATAATGGAACGAAGACGGGGGGCCGAGAGTCGCAAATCCTAACTCGGGCTGACGCTTCCCTCGTCGTACACAGGAAGCAGATGGAGGTAATCGAGCCTCTCCAATCCTGCTGAGCCGCCTACATGTTGACACGCTCCAAACCCTGACACACTCGAGGTCCACCGTGGATCCGGGCGGCCACAAAATTGTGGGGAAAACGATTTACTGGTAAACACAAAGAAAAATAAACTCCAGGGACAGGGTCTTAAACATCTGTAAAGCCGGGGAGCGGAGGCCATAAAGATGAAGGTTTTTATGCCTCAAAGAAACGGATCCATCACAAGAGAAAATATCCCGAAAGTCTCCATGGACTCAAGATTCAGATGTTCTCCTCAAAATCGAGGGTCTTTCTCGTACATATAAGAGGTAACTAATGTCGATATGTCACTTCCCCGAGATCCCTGGAAAACAACAGATTGAGCGAAATCTCTGCAGCTCAGACGCCGAAATATCTTTGTAAAAGTAAAACGCGTTTCTGAAAAACGTATTTTACATTTGTATAGAAGATTATCTTTCCAACTTTCCCCTCAACCTGTTCTTGGCGAGGATTTATTAGGGTTTGACCCAAAATCAAGAAGAGTTTTCCGGATCTCCAATTCTGTTCTAACTGGGCTGAAAACTGAAATTATGGCGACACTATTATACATTTTTAAATTGAATTTAAAAGGCTATTAAAAAATATTGAAAATAAAAACTAATGGAACCTTTCAACATACAAATAATTTAATTCACTAATTAAAAAGTAAGTCAATGCTTAAGAAACATAAATTAAAATTTAATAAGAAAAACAAAAGAAAGTTTCAACATTTGAAATGAATAAATTCAACCATTTGATTATCTGATGCCACTGATATACTTCCGTACTCCTCCCTCTCCTACTCTCTCTATCCACCCGTCTCTCTTCCACAGTCGGTCACAGTAGAAGGTCTGGTTCTGGTCAAGGTTTCTGCCTATAAAATAATGTTTTCTTGCTACTGTCGCTCATTGTTATTCGCTGAAACCTCTTTTTCTCTTATAAAATGTTGATTCAAGTGTGTCTTTCTCGGACATATAAGAGGTAACTAACGTCGATTTGTCACTTCCCCGAGATCCCTGGAAAACAACAGATTGAGGGAAATCTCTGCAGCTCAGAAGCCGAAACACTTTACATAAATTTGAAAGAGCAATTATTCTTTGGTGATTAGTCCTTTCTTGTGTGTGTTTCCCCCTTTTTTCTTTTTTTTTTAATCCCAGCACGCCTTCGCCTCCACTCGCTTGTCCTCCTAAGTCATTAACCGCCGACCCCCCGCGGGAGCTACCTGCTTCAAGTTAAACAAATACCCCGGTTTCATGCTTCAGCCGCCGGATCCCGGTCCCCCCGGAGGACCCGCGGAGTGGGGTGTCGTGAGGGGGGGGCGGCTGCTCTAATGTGTTTTTAATCACTCGTGTACACTTTTTAATTCTCTGCTTCAGACTGTAGGCAGATGTTGTTGCCACCTTTTCAGACTGGTTCATATTGTTCCTGGATCATTTCTCAACTGTTGAATCTTAATGAGGTTTTTGTTTGGTCGTTTACGGGAAGAAGAGACCCTGAAATAAATGATTCTCGCGGCGCTCTGGACATGGAATTATAATTATGATTGATCGACAAAATAAGAATCCGCAGAAGGCCTTTCATCGTCGAAGCGCAGCGAAAGAAAACAACTTTTTTTATCTTGTTAATTCTTCTCAGCTTTAAGAGTCTTTAGTTTAACATTAACTTTTGCAAAAGCCAGTATCTACTGCAGGATGAAAGGAATGAACATGAGAAGTTTGAAACAATGAACCGTAAACTAAATCAGTGTCCAAGTTATAATGTGGTTTTGAAGGGAGCTACATTGTATTTAGGCAGATAGCGACATCATGCTAATGGCTACGATGAAAAAAAATGCCGCGGTTGGATGCTACCAAAGAACCTTGCTAAATGTAATCATTGAGCTGAATTCTGAATGCAACATTAAGAAAACACTGTACCTGAACGCACCTGTAGCAAGATTAAATTACTTAAATATATATATATATATATATATATATATAATAGTCTGAATGCAACATTTAATTGATGTTTTTGTAGCTCATTTTTTCCTTTATAAAGTAACCCTCTTATATTGGTATGTTGCATTTAAGGAGATAGCATCATCATGCTAATGTCTACATAAAAAAAGGTAAACTCTCCCAAAGAACCTTGTTAAATTTAAACTTATCTTGAGCCGATTTCTCAATGTAACACAAAGAAAACATGCTGTACCTGAACGCACCAGTGGCAGGAACAATGACATAGTAAATAGGTGATTTTGTTAGTTTTTATCTTTGTAAAAGTAAAACGCGGTTCTTAAAAAACGTATTTTACATTTGTATAGAAGATAATCTTTCCGACTTTTCACTCAACCTGTTCTTGGGGTTCGGCTTGGGTTTGACCCAAAATCAAGAAGAGTTTTCCGGATCTCCAATTCTGTTCTAACTGGGCTGAAAACTGAAATTATGGCGACACCATTATACATTTTTAAATTGAATTTAAAAGGCTATTAAAAAATATTGAAAAGAAAAACAAATGGAACCTTGCAGCATACGTATAATTTAATTAAATAATTAAAAAGTAAGTCAATGCTTAAGAAACAACAATAACTAATTTAATAAGAAAAACAAAAGAAAGTTTGACATTTGAAATTAATAAATTCAACCATTCGATTATCTGGTGCCACTGATATACTTCCATACTCCTCCCTCTCCTACTCTCTCTATCCACCCGTCTCTCTTCCCCAGTCGGTCACAGTAGAAGGTCTGGTTCTGGTCAAGGTTTCTGCCTATAAAATAATGTTTTCTTGCTACTGTCGCTCATTGGAATTCGCTGGGACCTCTTTTTCTCATCCCTTATAAAATGTTGTAAAAGAGTTGCTTGTGACACACATCTCTGAGAGCTTTATTGTTGTCAATTCAAGCTCAAACCGCATTTTAAAACAATTATTCTGATCCCACACGATGCTAAGCTGTGAGTATGTGACTTGCTAAAGGCAATTTTGCAAAAAAAATATCTTAAAAAATGTGCTAAGAGCTCATTCTTCGTTCATTTGACTTCTCAAACTAATGTTTTCAGATCTGACAAAGACAGATGAGAGAGTGAAACCAGATGAAAGGAGTAACGATCTGACGGAGACAAAAAGTTCATCAGCAGGTGTTAGATTTTAAAGACACATTTTTTTCAGGATACAGGATGTGATGCTATGTACTTTGTGCCAATGACTGAGCGGTTAAGAACATTTCCCTGCTGATACTTAAAAGCCCGGCACCGACTAACAGGTGTTCGTGAACAAAGACCGAGTACTTGAATGAAATAAAAGCTCAGACAGCCACCTGTCGTGTTGGCCTGTGATGTGACTGCAAATGGTCCCATTAAGTCTCGTCTGCTCCGGGACGCTGGATTCAGATGTTCTTCGTCTTCGGGGGCGAAGCCTCCAAGGAACAGATCGTTCCTGCACTTCTTAAGGAGGAATTTACAGCCGCTGGTCGAGATGGAAGCGTGTTTGATTAACAGACTCCTGCAGCAGAGTCAATGTTTTCATTGCACTGAGACTAAGTGAAGAGACGGCCTGAGACCCAGTCCACCGTTTGTTGCTGGAGACCATTTTTGTCTCTGTTTGGACGAGACTCTCCTGAAGAGTACAACATGAAGTACATGAGAGGATTGAAAATGCTTGATAAGTGATAAGCATAGTAAGTCTGCTGCTAGATAGTAATTAAAAAAAAAAAGTTCAATTGCTTGTTCTTAAACGGCACTAATGTGTTGATTTAAGTGTGTCTTAAATAGATCTTGGACTTCTATTGTATTATCAGTATGTGTCTGTTTGTACTAAACTCTCTTATTGAAATATTTACATTAGAAAATGTACGTAATCCCTGCCCAATTAAAAAACAGTTTTTATGGAAAATAAATCCTGTTTACCTTAACCTCACCCACTCTGCTGTGATTGGTCAAGCATCAAGGTCTGTCACCGCGTGTCATAAATCCCAGAAGTCTCAATCTCCAATGGACTCCTTGTATAAACAAAGTGTGATTACAAGAGGTAAGTAAAGCCATTTTTGCGTCACAATGGACTTCGCTCTTGTAACCTCTCGTACGCCGAGATTTCAGACGGGGGAAAACTTTATAAAGTAATAACTTGAAAACATGTTCATGATGAGAGACTTACTGCATCTTGGAGAGGAAGACTTAAATATTTGAAAGACATCAGGGGAGTTGAGTTTTCACATTAGTTGCCCTTTAGTCCTTCAAGATTCTCATGAACTTTTTGTTTTTTTAACACATTTCCTTGGTATGTTGTCCTGTTGTGTGCATATAAATCTTATTTTGATGTCGCTCAACTTTACCAATGCAGTAAAGTCATAACAGTTTTGGACATAAATCTATTGGCATTTTGTTTAACGCCATTAAAATCCACGAGCAGTCGCTTGCTCACATATTGCGAAGCTACACTCAGACTTGTGCCCGGAGTTCGTATCGGAAATCAATATGAAACGATGAAACGCTGATGGCAAATATGTGTCCTCTCTTGAAAAAGTATTTATTTATTAAGTATTTCATACACGCCTGCTACGCATTTAGATAGATAGATAGATAGATACTTTATTCATCTCCTTAGAGAAATTCACGGTTCAGCAGCTCCAGAATATGTTACAAAGAGATAGAACACAGAGGCATGCAAGTTATGTACAGTCTAAAATATACTGAAACATATGTAAAAAAAAAAGCGGAAAAAACAAAAAATAAACCAAAACAAAATAGAATAAAATAAAATAAAAATATTCCTATATATAAACTATTACAGATAGTTGATATATTCACACAAACAGATCTTTATAACATACACAAAAAGACAGTTGGGACATGTTTTAAAACACACTATTGCCACATGTTGGAAATCCTCAGTTCAAGGAAACTGAAGAAACCATTATTGGCCAAGTCCAGATGGGAACTTTGGTCTTATTTAAAACTTTGTTTAAATAGATATAAAACATTTATCTACCAAAGGTTTCACAACAAAGGGAACCAAAGCTAACGGTAACTTGGATCCAACATCAAAACCTGCTCATTCCAGTTGAAACGCAATTTCAAAGACGGACAGCTGCGAGTGTTTCAACATCCCGTCGACGGGTTATGAGAAAAAAAAACCAAGATTCCTTCCTGGGCGTCACACTGAGAAGTGAAACCAGCGAGCATCTTAAGAGCAGCTTATCCGCAGCATCTGTCTGATAAACAGCGAAATTGGACGGCTGATGCACGCCGAGCTGATCCCTCGCCCTGGAGGCTTTTTAGCTAAGGAAATGTTGCAATAACAAAACATGGATTTAGCTGGCTGATGTTCATCTGTCTGGATTACTGATCAGCACAAAAAAACACACTATCGCACAGAACACAGCGCGGGAATCAGATTTATGCGCCCGCATGCTCCGCGGACTAAGACGGAAGCTCAGACGTAATCCACCCACACAAGAATCTCTCAAGACTGGTTTCATCATGGAGACACTGGAGATCATGGAAGTTGGATTCAGCATTGATTAGACCCACCTGGTTTGAATTTTAAAAAAAATCGTACTTCTCGAGTCGAAAAAAGAGCGGAAGAATTACCAGGCAGATGTTGTCGAGCCGATTAATGATGGAGAAATATTTCATGATCTCAAAATGAAGCATCTGGATATATCGCTCCATTGCCAGCCTTTTTTCTTTTTGTATGGATGAGAGGAAGACATGAGGTTCATGGATGAATGGCGAACAGTAAAAGGAGGGAGTAGTGAGTGGAGGAGGATGACCTGCTGTGGCGACCCCTGATGGGAACTTCTGTAGGAAGAAAAAAAAGAGATCAGCGATGGAGTTATTCTACCAAATCAAATGACTTCTTATCCTTTAAAAATAAACGTTCGGTGGGAAAGAGCCGGACCTTCAGTCTCTGACGTCTGAATTCCGAGATAAAAGAAGATCTTCTTCCTGTTTTGTCTTCTTCCGTCTACAATTCTTCCTGTCGGTCGCTCCTTAAGTGCCATGTGTTTGACTTGGATGTGGACACGGATGTGGACTCTTGCTCCAGTCCTCAGGTGTTGCCTGGAGATGCTGGCAATTTGGGTTGTTATTGATTGTGTGTGTGTGTGTGTGTGTGTGTGTGTGTGTGTGTGTCTCCAGTTGGCGAACAGATGTGTTCATCACAGCTCATTGGAGCAGAAACTCCGACTCTAGAGTTCAACATCTCTCTGTAGCTCAAACCTCCAGCTACATCTAAGCCGTACAGGGTTTCTTGTTTGAAACATTTTTTCCTTTTTTTTAAATAATTAAATGCAAATGTTTGCAGCGTTTATTCATGTTTTTGTTGCAATTAAACTTCCGAAATCATGACGTCCTCCGCAGCTAAAAGAACAATGAAATCCTTCAGGACTGAGGACGAGGGGATGCAGTCCACTCCAGCAGATTTTAAAGCTGATGTTTGGACATATTTTGCTTTTAAAACAAATTAAATTAGTTATGACTTCGTCAAGAGTCATGTAGTCTGTAAATTCTGCAACACCAGAGTCAAGTACTTGACAATACTACAAATATATCCTTGTTACTACAGTATCGCCATGTATCACAATATATCATATATCATATGGATACCCTGTATCATCACACACACACACACACACACACACACACACACACACACACACACACACACACACACACACACACACACACACACACACACACACACACACACACACACACACACACACACACACACACACACTTTTCTTGTCAAGGTTGAACCTGCTTATTCCTAAAATCAGTGTTTCACGCTATAGCAGGTATTTCAAACTCAATCAGACAAGGAGCCAAAATGGTTTAGCATTTTAAGTCACAGCCCAAAATGAAACGTTTATTAACCTGCCAGGAATTTTGATCTTCATAAAACTCCCATGCAATCAGTAGACGGGTTTGGTTTTCCATCATCCAGTTTTTCAGATGGAAGTTAAGGGTTAAATAATTCCAATACTTAGTTCCAATGAATGGCAGTCTCTGTGAAACCCTTAGACTTAAACAAGCATTTTTTTAAATACACTAAATTATTACCATTAAGAAATTTGTATTTATCTCAAATAACGCAATGATGGAATCAAAATTATTTTTATATCAAAGATTTTAATTGCTTTTTCTAAAAGCAATTCAATGGGTTCGGGCGTTGTGCAAGCAGCAAGTGACCAGGCAGTTACACAGTATTCAATGTGCCGGAAAATAATAATATATTTTTTAGTTTTGGTTATTAAAAGTTAATGTTGGGTCCAGAGTTAGACCAAGTCAAGTTCAACTCCTTCAAACCATGACGAACTCAAACCTGACAGTTTGGTACAGAAATTGATAATTTAATCACCAACTCAAAAGATTTTCTTTGGTATGATTTCATTTCAAGTAACGGCTTTTTCCGAGAAAAAAAAATATTTATAGAGTTTAGACAATGAATGTCGCCAAGAGAGGAGGCCCTGGGGCAGACCCGGGACCATCTGTATATAACACGAATAATTGATATTAAGTTCAAAGTCGTTTAAAGGGCAAATAATGTGTTGATTTAAGTGTCTCTTAATTTCAGCGTTTATCTAGAGAGGAAATCCTGTTTACTATAGCCACGCCCACTCTGCTGTGATTGGTCAACAATCGAGGTTTGTCACTGCGCATCATCAATCCGGGAGTGGACTCGTTGTATAAACAAAAGCGGGGCGTGATTACAGCTGGCTGGAGGAGGAGTGAAGCCATTATTACATCATAATGGACTCCGCTCTCGTGACCACTGGTTCGCCGAGATTTCAGACGGGGGAGAACTTTATAAAGTAATAACTTCAAACATCATCATGATGAGAGACTTACATCATCTTGGAAAGGAATACTTTAAACATTTGAAAAATATGAGTGAGTCAGGAGAGCTGGGTTTTCACATTAGTTGCCCTTTAATTTCCAACCTTAAGATTAAAAAAAATGTTGAATTGATTCATTTTAAGAGAGAAAAACATGGAAATGATTCCCGCTAAGTAAAGATGAGTCTCTCCTGGATACAAGCAGCTGTTAAGAGTGGCAGCAGCGAGGAGAAAGATGTGTGTGTGTGTGTGTACAGTAGGGGTGAATTGATTCAGCCTTGCTGGCGATGCAAGACGAGTGCTGTGATGAATTACTGTAATTTGTGGAGCCTGCAGAAGCTGCGATACCACGGACGATTAAAGACAGCAGTCGGGCATTGATTAGCATAGCAGGTAATTGCTTGCCGGAGATCCGAATCTGTTTTTATGCCAGGATGTTGCCAGGTTTTGAAAAGAAGAAGAAGAAAAGAAAACTTTTCATCACCCTGGTTGCAAAGTAAAACCTTCACCAAGCTGAGATAAGCTGCAGAAAAATCAATCTCAGCTCTGGGTTAATTGGTTTTCTCTGCCTTTTTTTTTTTTTTTTTTTTCGAGAGCTAGTATTGATTTAACGTCTCCGCATGCAGGTAAGATTTTAATTTTTCAACATCAGCTCGAGGTTAGGAAAGCAATTATTCTTGTTGATATTTTGATGAGTGACGTGAATCAACGGGCTTTTACGCTTTTGAGTGACTCCTGATAAGGATCAATAGGTGGGGGGTTGCTCTCACAGAGATAAGCCGGATCACAGGAGCTCGTTGGCGCACACTTTGTCCTGGGAAATATAAAAGGCTTTTGTGTGCAGTTTACTGCAGACACACACCAGAAAAGAAAACAGACTTTTAGAGGTGAAAGAGCAAGAAAGAAAAGTGAAAATAACAAGACAGCTTTTGTGTCACATATTGGTGTTCAGGGAGCATCACCAACAACACCAGCCTTGAATCTTGACAAGATAAACAATCTTGAATGTCGCTCAAAGAGACTTTGCTGTTGAGAATCACCCTTTTGTGAGACCAGACGATATGTAGAGTTGTTTACCTTCCGTGTAAGCCACTTAGCCCGGCGAGTAAACTCACCGTAAACACGTCACCTCAATTTCAGGGTCACGAGAATAGCTAATGACCGAGGTAATTGAGTTAGTCAGTAATTTATATTTATAAAGCGCTTTTCCAGACCAGGGTCACAAAGCGCTTAAACAATCAAAACAATACTCAGTAAAATATAGAGTTAAAAAGGTCAAGACAACACTGAGAACAACACAGAAAATCAAGGAAAAGTCTGCACGAATATAAATGTCTTAAGATGTTTCTTGAAGGAGTCAGTAGATCAAACACAGAGGGAGAAGAAGATGGTTCCAAAGCTTAGGAGCAACAGCCTGGAAGGATTTCTCTCCTCTGGTCCTGAACCAGGAACCATCAGTAGATTCTGATCCACAGACCTCAGAGCCCGAGCTGGGGTGTAAGTCTGGATCAGATCAGTGATGTAAGGAGGAGCCTGACCATGAATAAATCTGAAAGTAAGAACCAGAATTTTAAAGTTGATCCTGAAAGAAGTCGAGAGATACAACCTAAACTAATCCTGGAGCTTCAGATCAACGTGATTTTTCATTTTCGTTGGGGTCAGACAGTTTAAATAAAGCTTTTTTTTTAAAAATTGGCCAATTTTTAAAAATATATTTTTAAAGATCAGTCGCCCCCCCTTGACTAATGTGGCCATCATAAGGTCCAAAAATGTAAACAACTCAAACTAACTTAACATTTTCTTCCTCGTTAACTAGGGAGAAAATAAAAAGAAATGGCTCAAATCACATACTTCTCTTAGTATACTAGAAGTTAGTATGCATCAGGATAGTGTACGTACTAACTAGTACGCAAATTCTCGACAGATAGTACGTCTCAAATCAAACATTGCCGCTACACACTAACCAGATATGACGCGACAACTTCTTCTTCTACTACTAATTAAAGATGATTTTAACCAGCTGTAGGAACACTATCAACGACACTGCTGGCAGCACGTTTTGTTTGGAAGAAGAAATAAAGAAAAAAATATGAGAAACTAAATATTCGCGAGATATTTATGCCGGTATCAGCATCGAAAATGCGTCATCCTCCTACTGCTGCTGAAAATGCACCTGTAGGTATATGTATATATATATATATATATATATATATATATATATAAACTTTACGTCACTAAGATGGCGGCTGTTTAGGGTAGAAAGTGTCCATCGATCCATACTCAGTTTTGTGGGGGCGTTTTAGTACATTTAGTGTGCATGGTGCACTACATTTTGCATACTAGAATTGAGAAGCACTTAAGTATAAAGTACTAAAAATACTAAGTTTAAGTACGTGTATGCAATTTGAGACACAGCTCTGGTGTCACGAAACTCTAACGGCGTCCAAGCATGTGTGGTGACTGGAGAACGTTTATTGGTAAAAAAAAGAAAAGAGAAAAACATAATGAAATATCTGAGTAATAAAGAACAAAAAGGCAAAACTAACCCGCAAGAAAAAAACCTCACAGAAATCGGAAAGAATAATTAAAAAAAAAAAAAAGTTGTCAACACAAGCATGCGGCAGTAAAGAAAACAGGAGGAAAATAAAGGCGTTCATGGGTAGAATCCAGCAAAGAATGAGGCACCAGAGACTCGAGCAACATTTGGACGATCTGACGCAGGAACCTGCGTGGCTTCTAAGCAGGTGGCAGGTGATCGCACGATTGGTTCCAGCTGTGTGTCATTATCTGCGAACAAAATAAAAGCTCAAGAAACTGATCAGTGCAGATTAACTCAACCACGTTCTACATTATTTTTTTTATTTTGAAATTCAATTCTCGGGGTTCCATGTCGGGCCGCGGGGGAGGGAGAGCGCCCGCCGCTCACCTTGATGTGTCGGAGACAGAGGGAGCCGGCGGCCATACTGGAGACTTCACAAGACTCCAAAGAATAGTGCAGGACGAGGATCACTTCAAAGACGCGCCGCCGCCCATACATAATGGATAACAGAAGAAGAACCTCTCTCTCTCTCTCCGCTGTGTGTTTCGCTTTCTCCCCAAATTAATTGAGACGCTGCCTAATGAATCTGCCGGCGCTTCAATGCAACGAGACACTTGGTCGAGGATGAATGGAGGAGGAGAGTCGGACACTGATCCCAGAGTCCCAGACCAGGACGGATTCCAAGACTCTGAACTAGTTTGTGAAGAAAACAAATCAAATATTAAATAATGAATTACTAACAAATCAAATTTTTGAATTCATTCATGTAATTTTCATATCCACATTTGTTTTTTTACTTTGTGAAATGATTGACAATTTTATTGACATATGTTGAAATAATGATGTCTGCAGTTGATTCAGAACTCTGCAGCGAGAATTCTGACCCGCTCAAGTAGAAGAACTCACATTTCTCCGATCCTTAAAACTCTTCACTGGCTTCCAGTTTCTTTCAGGATCAACTTTAAAATTCTGGTTCTTACTTTCAGATCTATTCATGGTCAGGCTCCTCCTAACATCACTGATCTGATCCAGCCTTACACTCCAGCTTGGGCTCTGAGGTCTGTGGATCAGAATCTACTTATGGTTCCTCGCACACGGTTCAGGACCAGACGAGAGAAATCTTTTCAGGCTGTTGCTCCTAAGCTTTGGAACGATCTTCCTCTCTCTTTGCGCTTGATGGATCTACTGACTCCTTTAAGAAACATCTTAAGATGTTTCTATTTGTTCAGGCTTTTCCTTGAATTTCTCGAACTCCTGTGTTGTTCTCAGTATTATCTTGATCTTTAAAGTATGTACTTTTTTGAGTATTGTTTTGATTGTTTAAGCGCTTTGTGACCCTGGTCTCGATAAGCGCTATATAAATAAATATTACTTACTTTGCCATATTTACATTAAATGTGCCACTTCCTGTAACCCAAACCCCGCCTCTTATCCCTCCTACCCAGATGTGATGAGTCACATGACCCAGCAACACAATTTAGTTACTCATTAGTTTGTTCATTTGGAATCAGAACATACTAGTGTGCCAAAGGGCTTCAATTTCACTTCCCACAGACGTCAGAACTTACCCTTAAGTTTTTTCCTACTGGTACTGTTACTACTTTGGTGACCTTTGATATTTGTACTTGTTTGACCTTTACTGAGTATTTTATCACAAGAGGTTTTCATACATGTACACTAGTGATGGTTTCGATGAAGCTTCATGAAGTAGGCGCATTATTTTCAGAGTCCACTAGATGGCGGTCTCCGCACTATTTTCCTTTGGTTTGAACAACTGTTGTAATGAAACATCACATTTTTAAACTGATGGCGCCACCTACTGATCACTAAACAACACGACACTGCTTCGTGAAGCTTCATCAGCCCAACACTACCGTTTACTGTATTTTTTGTATTCTGGTTACTGACAATACAGTATTTGAATCCCTGTTCACACCTGGACATCGTTTTTTTTCTTTCTGCAAGAAACCCGTCTTTCATACGAGGACTACTTACGTCCCACTTGTGTTATCATATTCATTTTATGAATAAAACTATTGTTGTACTTTAACCTGCATTTTAAGGGGTGTAAGAAAAAAAATCTATACAGTCATATCTACATATGTCAGTAAGTCAGTACTTTTCCGGTAAGAAAAAAAATACATTTCCCCAAGATTCCAGCGCTGACTGAGGACTCCAGCTGCTTTTAAAGCTGATGTTTAGACGTATTTTGGTTTCAAAACAAATTAAAGCAGTTACAACTTCGTCAAGAGTCATGTGGTCTGTAAATTCTGCAACACCAGAGTCAAGTACTCGACAATACTACACATATATCCTTGTTACTACTGTTAATCGCAATACATCAAATTGCATCGTATCGCTAGATTCTTGCTATTACACACCCCTACTGAATTCTCTACTGGGTTATCGTTTACTTTGGAGAACAATATACCTAATTACTAAAACATACTGTCAAATAATTGGTATTAAGGCCCATTAGAACACAATAACGTAGTCCTCTGGTACATGTTTTCCAGGCCGAAATGCAGACACCAGTAGCGACGACAACAATGTTTGTTCGATGCTTCAGTTCTCCATGAAGTGGCCACTGAATCATCAGTTGCATGTTTGCAAGTACTTTGACATTAAGCGCCTTCATTTAGACGGAAACACGTTGTCAATAATCGACGGTAAACAAGTCAATGTTAAATATGTGTAAATGCTCTTGAACACCACGGCTGTAATGGCTTTGACATTTACTGGCGACAAACACACGGGATCCCATCGACTTATTGACTTTGAACACATGAACTGTAAACATGGAGACACTTTGCATAAAGAGAGTCTGATTTCAACCTTCTTTTTAACCAGTATCCAACATTACTTTGACAAGATTCAATCCATTCAGGAATATTGTAGTTTGTCTGTTTGACACATAACTTTTTGTGAATTTCAAACTCTTAGTAGGCTTTCCAGGAGAAATTTCTAGAAATACTATTACATATTAAAGTTGAATAAAAAAATATTTTCCGTAATAACCTTACAAGTCCCACGGTCAGTTCAATCCAAATGAAGATGGACCAGGTTTTCGTACAAGATTTAAAGCATCAATCTTTCTGCGGCAAAGATGAGAATTTGGCCTGCACAAAAAAAAAAAACATTAAAAAAGGTGTGGTAGAGGTTCTTCAAAACGTTGTGCTCAAGCTTCACGCCTCCAAGTCAAACTAAACAACACGAAGGGGAAAAAAATGTTAAAGATAAATAATTTATCCTTCTAAATTATGAATTAAAAGCTAGTTTAGCATAACTACCAATATAAAAATGGTGTTCTCCCTAATTAAATTCCCTTTCATGCTTCAGAAAAAAAAGGGTTTAGGTTACTTTTGGTAAAAATGTAATGTTAAAATCTCATGCGGCCACAAGAAATGACTATGTGGACCGGATCTGGCCCCCGGGCCTAGTATCCGTGTCATCACCCTTTCACGGAGGAAGGTGTTTAATTGACCGATTGAGTGACTTAAAAATAGTCGTTTTTCAGAATCTCTATGTAAAAGACACACGTTCCAAGCTTTGTTTACATTTTTAGACATTTTATTTAAAAAAATCAAACTAACGACCACATTCTTATTTTCCCTGACAGCATGTTGCTCGTAAAAAGCAGACGTGACATGGCGAGAACGACGGTGCAGGTTTTCACACTCCTGCCTAACGAGGACAGCCAGTCGGAGAGAAACATCGAGCGAGAGCGAGAAGCCGAGCGAGAAGAGTATCATTAAATCCTGTTCAAACACAAAGTGCGCTAATAATAACGCGGCTTAATTCAGAGACCGACGGGAGCAGATCCAGACTGCTGTTGCCGCAGTGTGTTTGTTTGCCCGGGACTCACGGGAGACGAAACAAGGCGGTGTGATCTGGAGACGACGAGGATGAAGATGAAGATGATGATGATGAGGATGAGGATGCAGGGCCCTTGTGAGGCGAGGAGCTTCCTCAGCAGAGCCAGAGCTCGCTGACTCAAGCTGACGCAGCAGGAGCCTCGGCCAAGACAACAACATTCCCACTTGGAGTCCCGTCGCCAGAAAACACAGAGTGACCTTGCCGTCAAAATATTGTGTTGTTGTTGTGGTAAATAACTCCATGTCAGCACATTATTCGGCAGGTCAATTAATCATTACTTTGCAACCTGCTGTGACACTCTTCTTTTATTCATGTGTGCACAGCTCAGTCCGCCATTCTCATCCTTGACACTCAACTAGATGGGAAAAGGACATTTGTTTTTATTTTCAGCCTCATGAGACTTTTTTTAATATATTTTTTTAAATATTAGAAAAACTTAACTAAGTAAAGGCTATTTATAGAGCAAATTTCTAGACCAGGGTCACAAAGCGCTTTAACAATCAAAAACAATACACAGTTAAAAAATATACTTTAAAAGATCAACACAAGAGTCCCAGAAAATCAAGGAAAAGTCTATTTTTTTCTAAGAAAACATGAATGTACTTTGAACTTTCATTAGATTCAATGACCCCATTGATGGAAAGGTCCTGACCTACAGTATGTTTATCAAGTTTACTTAACTACATATAATATTCTTTCACTGATTATTATTTCTTATCACTGTTTGTTTTTTTTGGTAAAGAAATATAGAGATTTCTTCGTGTCAGGTCCCTGAAGGAGTAAAAGCCAACCCGACCTCATAGATAGGAATTTATTATAATTTTTTAATTTGTATTTGATCAGATGTTGGTTTGTCGGTTGCAGTTTGGATACTTGGAATATTTTGTCTCGCTTTTAATTTGTCGACCAGAATTTTATCCAATTTGTCTCTGTGCAAGTAAAACAACGTTTTATTTTTGAGTTATGTTTTGAGCTGAATGTGTTAAGCTAGTCAAATGGAGTTTTTGCCTCAATTAGTTTTTTTATACACGTCTGGATTTTTAGTATTTAGATTTTTAGAGTATTATTGGTCAGGTTCAAGAACAACAACTCTGTGCTTCATAAAAAAGCACGTTAACTGTTCTGCCTTCTTTCTCCTTGAAAGTACAAATAATTGTAATAATTAACAAACTAAACTGTGGTATATTATATTCTTAGAAATGTTTAGTTAAATTTTGAACTTGTTTAACTTGGAATATTTTGCTCTGGAACCCCCCTTTTCAGAAAAAAAATGTTTAAAATGTATATTAGCTGAATATTTAGGGGTTTTGAATTCCAATAAAATATTTTTGTAGTTCATTATCCATTGTGTTTATTGTGAATATAGTTTCATTACTTTATCTGTAAGATGTATTTATATGCAGTTAACATTATTTTAATTATTACATTTACAATTAATTGATTTGTTCATTCTTTAAGTATTAAAGAAAAAATAAGTAAACTTCTTTTTAAATGTAGTAGGAAACGGACTGAGGCAAGTCTTACAATCTGGTCAAGACTGAACCACATTTGAATAGAAGTAAAGATTGCAAGATGGAGTTCAGATGAACCTCATTGTGCTGAATATGAATTAAAATCAATAAAAAAGCATTTTAAATACAACACGAAGAAAACACATAATAACGTCTGCATGGAGAGTTCGATCTGTTGTGGACCTGTGGTTTGTTACATGGGTTGAGGTCAATAAATGGATCAGGAAGTGATCAATAAAAATTCACTTCTACGTTAAGAGGATTTCTCTTCTCTACGTCTATAAAGCAGCTCTGGTCCAGATAATCAACAACAAGGTCTTTAAGTCTCAGAAATGGCTTCTACAATGAAGTCCAACAGGATTAACTTTAATGGACATTTAAAAGGTTTCGACCAGTCCCTTAACGGTGAAAATGTGAAGAGATTAAACTTGTAAGTAAACATCATTTAAATCTTCTTTTCTCATTTAACACAAGTTTGTTCACCACCACGTAATGGACGACATGCACGGCATCTGAGACGTCAATTTAATCATAACATTGCAATATTTTATTGTAATTAGGGTCGTGATTGAACTGGAGATTCACAGAATTTAGGAGCCAAGGTCTTAAGCAGGCAAACATTTGATCTGATTTATTTGCTCTTTTCGGCAAAGATGGAATATTTTCAACTGGTTCAAAGTAACAAATAACAGCTAGAGTTAGCTGATTGCTAAGCTAGCTCTAGCCAGCAAGTAACCAACATCTGTACTGTATTATTGAAGATTATCTTATAAGTATGCGACTGTATTTTAGGTAGCTAGTTAATAAAAGTAAACTTTGAAAATAAATTAGATATTTTCTAATTTGACCGTTAGCTAATAGCTTAACTTGCTAATAGCTAAGCTAGCAAGTAACTCTTCGTATATTTTGAATTGATGATCATTAAAAAAAAGTATCCATTTAGTTAACAAACCAACAGTTACTAACACAAATTCATATTTTACAGTATTTAAAAAAATCTTATGTCTCCATTGGTTTGGTGACCTCGGAAATAGGGAAATAAAACTAGAGTCTCAACATGCCACCCGTGTTTTAACTGCGAGCGGTCGGAAAAAAACAGTACCAGCCGGTGCAGAGAAAAGCGTCTCCCGATGCTGCACATTGAAGTGTCGCGTCATCAGCCATGATGACAGAAGACGCCCCGGAGGGTCTTTCTTGTCAAGAACACTCATTGCTTTGTCACGTTGTTCCAGCGGGTGAGAAAATAATGATGTCACAGTAGTTCTTTCCATGATACTGTTTCAATATTCAAAAGCATTGGCTTTTAAATCCTATTTTATATGAGTTATTTTAAAGTTTATACGTGTGTTGTATTGTGTGTGTAATTTTTTGTATTTACAACTAAAAAGCAAATATTTACAAAGTTCATTTTTGTCTTGCGAATAAACTTCTGAAATCCTGCAAGATCCCGGCGATAACTGAGGACGAGAGGATACAGTCGACGCCAGCAGCCATTAAGGCCGATGTCTGGATACATTTTGGTATCAAAACAAATGAAAGCAGTTGCAACTTCGACAACTATTATGTGGTCTGTAAATTCTGCAACACCAGAGTCAAGTACTCGACAATACTACAAATATATCCTTGTACCTACAGTATCACAATACATCATATTGTTGCCCCTGGATCATGATACATATAGTCAGATTCTTGCAAATCCTTCTATACTTAGTGCTTTACATTATTCCCTCACAGTGACAAGACTTGAAAGTCCCTCACATAACTGTGGTTAGTGATGCGACACTCCTGTTTTATCCATGATGTCTCCTACGTGTCCATCTTCACGCTGAGAGAAGTCACAGTGCGAGCAAACACTGCAAAGTCTGAAGAGAAAAATCCAAAAGACACATAAACTCAGATGAAATGTAAAGGGCACATTTAAATGCAAATTAAGAATTGTCACGAGAATGCTGGATAAAGTGCATTCATGTGCTCAGCAGGGTCATTTACCTGAAGAAGATGTGGGTCTGTGTGCAGTGGAGAGGAACATTTTTTTTGCCAGAAATGGCTGCTGCAGAAATGTGCCCGAGGTCTGAATGATGGAACATATCTCCACCTCTGATCAAAGTTTATGATGAAATACTTCTATGGTTCAGATCCTCAGATCCATCCACAGGGTTTTGAAATCCGTGATACTCTGGAGTGTCAATCAACGTCAAAGAAGTAGCCAATTAATCAAAGACATAATGTGAAAATTTATAAAATAAACAAAAATAAAATGGCTAAAAGCACATATTACGTGTATGAAAAATACCATAAAACTGCATCAGCAGAAGCTCTGGACCAATACCACTGCAACAAGATGGTCCCATATATGTTTTTGTAAACTTCATCGTGACATGAGAGTCACATTGTAATATGCCATTGACATTTTTTAGATAAAACAAATTTTAGACAGTTACCAACAAGACAGGAAGTACATAATTCATTTTATTTTTCTGTGCTGCCCCGGTATCTGATACTGACCCCGAGAAAGTCGATACAGCGATGATACATAAGGGTAGATTTGGGATCACGTTGTCTAATGTTTAGCACTATAGCAGGAATATAGAACCTGTGTTGCTAATTAGCATTAGCTTCAACATACGACCGTTTTAACAATTATAGGAAAACAGGAATTCAGAAGTGACGATTATTTCTTCATCAGCCAAAGCAAATGGTGAACAAATAGAGCAACAAGTGTGTGTCAGTGACGCAATATTTGTTGAAATACTTAGCATTACTTTGGCTATTCATGTGTAGAAAGAACCTCCTGCTGATGAGGAAGTGACACAATTACAACAAACGGATTTTCCGACCTGAAAATATATTTATATATAATAATATGCTAGTCGACTAAAATGGGGGCCACATTCTGACACAGGAACATCACGAAAACATGAGAGCCAACACAGATAGACAGATGGATATTGTTGGGTTGGTTGGTTCTCAATCCTACTTTACAACAACAGAGATTTTTACAATGACTTGAAAGTTTTATGATAAGTCAAGAGAATAGATTTTAGCTTTGAGTCATTTTATAAACATATCCTGGACTTTTATTTCGTTTTTATTCATTCCACTTCAAAAAGGATTAGATACGTCACCCAAGTCTATTCCAGGGGGAAAATATCGACGGACCGCCATCAATTAATTTGGACTATGGGATAAAAATGTTAAAAAAGACAGAGTTCCCCTTCAACAATAGGCTGCCTTGGGCTGGAATTGAACCAACGCATCACTGTGAGACAGACTTGAACACTCACTCCTGCTTTAAGGTTATGAATAAAGAACCTATTCATTGATTTCTTAAATCTGAATCTCTGGGTTTTCTCCACCGACTTGGCCTTGGATCGTACGGTCAAATATGACGTCCTGAACCAAAAATTGCTTCTAGCATAGAAGAATTTCATCAAAGGATTCAAAAAACCAGATTGTCCTTAACTTTATTCTATTGATAAATCATACATCTTTTGATAAAATCATCCTTTTGTCTGCTCGACTTCCAACACTTCCACGCCGAACCACCATCCATTAGCGGCTACGTAACCGCTCGCAGACAAACTTTATCTCCGAGTGTGAAACTCCTCCCGACAGCAGGAATACAGAAATATCTCGCCGCCTTCAACCCGCAATGCAGTATCGGGATCACATTTTTTTTTTTTTTTACCCGCTGAGCTTTAATTGTCAGGAGGGCCCGAGAATGTCGGCGATAACTCGCGCCCCGGAGAAATGAGATGCTAATTTATGAGCAGGCCATCCCAAATAAATCTGTGGCGGAACTTTTAATGCAAATGCAAGGTTGCCTCGTCCGGCTGCAGACTAATTGTTGGGGAACCGTTTCGGGGTCTCTGCGGCGGGTTTTAACAACGAAGGAGAAAACCTGCGGCGTCTTCACTGCAGACGACTCATTATCTTATATCGATCAGAGGAACTGTTAGATGCAATTTTAATCATGTCACACTGAGGTCTGGACTCAGCACTTTTCCTTGCTCAGACGGAGGATTTCGTCTTTCTTTTCTTTTTTTTGGGGAGGAGAAAGATTCAATGTCGACGGAGTGATTAGCTCGACTTTCTCACACTGATAATCCCCACAGTTAAAATTCATAGATTTGATCTCGCATGCATGAGGAGTCGGAGAATGTCTTTTTATTTTCAGACAGCCGCGCTCCCTCCTGACTCCTGAACCTCGTTTCAAAGGATGAGTATTCTCTTTGTGGAAGTTCTGTGGCGCCCATCAACTACAGAGACCCCGTCATCATAGGGCATCCATAATAAGTCGAAGGCCGACTACGAGTGCCTCCGACAAAAATGAAAAACAAAGGAATCACGGTCTCCGGAGACGCAGGTGCAAAGACGTCTAATTCGCTCGTACAATAATGTCAAAAACAACGTGTCAACAAATGAGAATCACAGAGACTTAAAATCAACTCAAGCCGAGTCCTGTTTCCCAGGGTGCATCAGGGTACAGCGCTTCACAAACGAAAAAAAACTTGAGGAGAAGGAACATGTTAAGGCTCAGATCCTCCGCAAATATAGAGCTATTCTTCGAGGAAGACTGATAAGGAGGTGAAGATGGTGGGAGTACAGGTGTCAGTATTTTGGGATCAGTCGTCCAGAGTAATGGACAGACATCAAAAGAGGGGAAGAATAAAGTGCAGGCTGGGTGGAGAAGACGGAGAGAAGAGAAGAGGCTTTAATAAAAGGGATTTATGTTGATAAATGTTCATGTTAAGATGGTGATGTATTGGAAAAATACTTCCTGTAAATGTTCTCAAGAGAAAAGCAAGTAAATCTTCTTTATTTATTTTGATGTGATCTTGTGTGTATTATTTTATATTATGAATCTCTTTCTTAATACATATGGAATGTCTATTTTGCTTCAAAAACTATATACAACTGTCAAGTGTTGTTTCAACTCAATTCAATTTCAATTTTATTTAAAGTGTCTTTTCATAACGACGTCATCTCAAGACAGTTTAGTTTAGGTAAGACTTTCAATGCTGTATCTTCCCACACTTGACAAGGAAGGACTGCATTGGATTTAACTCGCATCTCTTCTTTATTTTAGTTTCAAACAGTGTAGAAGGAGGGAGGTTAAGAACCTTTAAGTCACAAAAATGAACAAGTATAAAAACCGACAGTATTTTTTTCCCCCACCTTAGTAAAAGCAAGTATATTTTATACAAACAAACTAATCAATAATTTCATCAACACTCAATCAGGTCCTACATCTTACAATGTTTTTAAATTAACTCATTTTTAACTGAATTATTTTATACATATTTTACATATTTTACATTATTTTACATTAATTTACAGTTTTTATTTTTAGCTCTTGGCATTAAACCACAAATTACGAATAAAGTACATTTTGTTTAACTAATACCATTCATAAACCATTTTTTATTTTTACATTTTTTTTAACAAAGGTTTTTGCAAACTTTTTCACTCATCGTGTACTCACCCTCATGTTGACTGAAGTGTTGGGTTTATTTTCAGAGTACTTTGTTCCTTTTTAGAGTTCTAGGCAAAAATGTATGTTCATTTTAATGAGGCACGTTCAAAAACATTTAAATACCTCAAACTGCTCGTCTGTAACGTCCATCTTGTGTTGAAGCCTCGACGAGAAGAATTGTCCCTTGAATTTTACTTTTTAATGTCCATAGTTTACACTTGTTTGTGGAAGCAGTTAAAGAACACCAGTCATATAAACAGGAAGTACTCTGCGTAAATAACGCGACCGCTTCCAGTGTCGCATTTTAAAATGAACATACATTTTTTTCTATAGCTCTAAAAAGGAACGGATTACACAGAAATCCTTGGTTTCAATCCTTTTCCCATTGAGTCTGAGGTTTCTTTCTTTGTCTCTGTTTCCTGCTGCTGTTGCTTGTTGTTGTTCCTCAGAAACATGACTGGTTTGCTGCTAATTGGTTGAATGGCACTCACCTGTTGAGCTCAGGTGTAGCAGCAAACCTCCACCCAGATCACTGCAACAATAACTGGCTGTGGCCCAAATCAGTGCACTGATTTACAGTACACATTAAGATAGTGCACGTTCTTGGCCAGTGCTCAAAATCTCCAACAGATAGTACTGTCTCAAATCAAACACTGCTGATATGCACTAACAGGAAGTGACGCGACAGCTTCTTCTTCTACTGCAATTTTTAACGCTGGTTGCAACCGGAAGTTGGAACACTATCTTGACACTTGACAGCACTTTTTCGTCAATTGAAACAAGTTATTAATTTGTGTTTCATTTTGTTATTAGTGTTGTCCTGTTGTTTTATATGAAGGACGATAAATGACTTATGTATAAATAAACGTATAAATAAATGTATAAATAGGTAACAAAATGTATAAATGTATGAATAAATATTAAATTTATAAATGACAAAATGTGTATTTATACGTCAAATAGCTCCATTCTTCTGACAAAAACTAAATCAGAAGTCATTTATTTATTTTGACATTTTGATATATTGATATTTATCCATACATTTATTTATACTTTTTTTTTAACGTATTTATACATTTATTCTTGTATTTATACAGTTATTTATACATTTATACATTTATTTATACACTCAGTCATTTATCGTCCTTCATAGTTTTTTGGTCAAATGTGTGTTTTCTCGAGTCATTTACGCTGGTATCTGCTCTGAAGAGGCGTTTAGTATCATATACGTCACTAAGATGGCCGTCGTTGAGAGTGGAACGTGTCCATCGATCCACACTCAATTTTCTGGTTATTTAAGTGCACCGATTTTGTGCTCATTGCACACTACATTTTCGCACACTGCTCATTGGGACAAGTGTGCCATTTGGGACAAAGCCCTTGATTCATATTGACCTCAGTTTTACTTAAGATCTTTACTGTTCTCAAGACCTCATGCTGGTGAAAATACTATCATTTTGAACGGTTTCAAACATGTCATTTTCCAAACGTGGATCTTTTTATAAAGTAAACAGTAATTGGTCAACATAGAGATAAACTGTATGTACATGTCATGAGCAGATCACTTTAATGACAAAATAGAGGAAAATGACGAGCATTTCCTGTACATTTTTATCAACAAGTTTCAGAAATAACTGGTTTAAGATCACCTGATAACAAGTATTACTTGAACCTGAGATAAAAATAGTGTTACCAGGAAATCAGTAGTGTATTCTGTATCTGAACTTTTTTATTTCCAATAGACGATGTTGTGTTGAGGTGTTTTTGGCAAGTGTTTGATATAGTATCATTTTTTTTTTGGACTCATATCAGATGCTTCATGTTTAAGTTGTTGCCTATTTCACTAATAATTGTTTTCACGTGATCTTAAACTAGTTATTTTTGAAAATTGATAAAAAAAATGAACAAGAAAACCCATCTTGACCCTGAGATAACACAAGGGTTAATGGTTTTAAATGGTAATGTCATTCCTTGAGTTGCCTCTGGCAAAATATCACACCCCTACTGTGTCATGGACCAAAAACGCATGTCTCAACATAGACTCAAATTCAACAACAAAGCTTGGTTTCTATTGAGCAAAAATGTATTTTGACATTGACTTTTATCAAATTTCAAGTCCAGGTACACGCTATCTTCGCTAGATCTCCAACAGCATCGTTCTAATTTTCTTTTCCAAGCCTTTTCGTATGTAGTTATGGTATTTAATGGTTGAAAACAAGCGAGTTTCACCAAATAAATGGAGCCATAACTCTCCGGCTGAATTGTAAAAAAAAAAAAAAGGAAAAAATGCTGATGAAGCCAAATTGTAATGAGTAACAAACCATAATCTCTTCTATTGATTCGTCTATCAGCTGCGGCAGCAGCGCGGTCGGTGGGTCGCGCTCCAGCAGGCTGCCACATATCGACGTGTGACTGGTGAGAGTCGACTGCTGAGAGACTCTTTACTGTGACAAACTGTAATCTGTCGATAAACCTTCGGCGAGGCGGGAGGAATTCTCGTCTCCTGAGCGGCAGGTGGTTGGTCTGATAAAAAACGATTTCATTTTTGAGGGATGCAAACAAGATAAAACTGGCAATCAACACGCGAGGATTAATGTCAGGATCTTATCGTTAAACATGAGTCGACAGCAGCTGGACGCGGCGCAGGGAGGGAGTCGAGCTGCTGTGTCCGTGGCTCTGGTAGAGAAGACGACCAGAAAGAAACTAGTCAATTAACAAGAGTATCTTGCAGAGCCGGGGAGGAGACAGGAATGTATTTTTTAAAACCTTTTGACATACTCGTATCTTGTGATATCAGTATCTCATAATATTCGTATCCCCTGATATTCTCATCATAACCGAATCTATTCCTATCTTGTTATATTCGTATCTTGTACTATTTATATCTCGCGGTATCAGTATCTCGTAATATTTGTATCTCGTGATATTCTTGTCATGAACTAATCTATTCGTATCTTGTTATATTCGTATCTTGTACTATTTATATCTCGCGATATCAGTATCTCGTAATATTCGTATCTTGTGATATTCTTGTCATAAAATAATCTGTTTGTTGCTTGTAATATTCGTATCTTGTACTCTTTATATCTCGCAATATCAGTATCTCGAAATATTCGTATCTCGTGATATTCTTGTCATAAACTAATCTATTTGTTGCTTGTAATATTTGTATCTTGTACTATTTATATCTCGTGATATCAGTATCTCGTAATATTTGTGTCTCATGATATTCTCATCATAAACTAATCTATTCGTATCTTGTAATATTTGTATCTTGTACTATTTATATCTTGTGATATCAGTATCATATATGATTCGTATCTCGTGATATTCGTATCTTGTAATATTCTAATCTCGTAACATTCGTATCTTGTGGTATCAGTATCTTGTGAAATTGGTATCTTATGATACTTTTATCTTCTGATATCCATATTTGGTGATACTCATATCATATATTATGATATTCGTATCTTGTGATTTTCGTATCACATTATTTTCATATTTTGTGATATTTGTATGTTGTAGTATAAGTAGCTTGTGATATTTTTATCTTGTGATATTCTTGTGATAAATTGAATCTATTCGTGTCTTGTAATATTCGTGTCTTGTAATAAATTTATCTTCTGATATCCATATTTGGTGATACTCACCATTTCATACATTATGATATTCGTATCTTGTGATTTTCGTATGGTTTTATTTTCGTATCTCGCAATATATCTATGTTGTAGTATCAGTATCTCGTGATATCTTTATCTTGTGATATTCTTGTGATAATCTAATGTATTTG
Organism: Callionymus lyra; assembly: GCF_982586985.1. Taxonomy (NCBI): domain Eukaryota; kingdom Metazoa; phylum Chordata; class Actinopteri; order Syngnathiformes; family Callionymidae; genus Callionymus; species Callionymus lyra. The sequence goes on from NC_141826.1 coordinate 12,951,395, forward strand.
TATCTTGTAATATTCATATCTTTAACTATTTATATCTCATGATATCAGTATCTTGTACTATTTATATCTCGTGATATCAGTATTTCGTTATATTCGTATCTCGTGATATTCCTATCTTGTAATATTCGTATCTTGTGATACTTTTATCTTCTGATATTCATATTTGGTGATACTCATATCTTGTAATATAGTTTTCTTGTGATATTCATATATTATGATATTCATATCTTGTGATTTTTGTATCTTATTATTTTCGTATTTCGTGATATCCGTATGTTGTAGTATCAGTATCTCTTTAAATCAGTATCTCGTTAAATCCGTATCCCATGATACTTTTATCTGGTGATACCTGTATCTCGTAATATTGGTATCTTGTGATATTCTCGTGATAATCTGATCTATTCGTATCTTGTTATATTTGTATCTTGTACTATTTTTATCTCGTGATATCACTATCTCTTAATATTCGTATCTCGTGATATTTGTATCTTGTAATATTCGTATCTTTTGATATCAGTATCTTGTGAAATTAGTCTCTTATGATACTTTTATCTTCTGATATTAATATTTGGTGATACTCATTTCTTTTAATATCATTTTCTTGAGATATTCGTAACTTGTGATATACGTATCTTGTGATTTTCGTATATTATTATTCTCTTATATATATTCTCTTATATATTCTCGTATTTCGTGATAGTCGTATGTTGTAGTATCTGTATATCTTTACATCAGTATCTTAGGAAATCAGTACCCCATGATACTTGTACCTCGTGATAAAACAAATAAAGTAGTTTGATGGAAAACAATAAAAATCTTCTCACCTGAGTGAGTTTCTACTAAAACACAATTTTCTGTTACACTTGCTGAGAAGACGCACGGACTGGATTTTTTATTCTTGCCAATCTTTACTTTGAATAGAAAGGTCACAGCAGGAGCTGAAAGGCCAAAGCAAACAGGGGAATGAGTTTTATGTAAAAATGTTTGGCCTTGAATATCAAAAGGACATATTACTGAAGCTACTTTTCAGCTTTTATACAAAAATGTTATTTTCAAATGAATAGACGTTCCTGACTTTGTGGCCCATAATGAGCTTTTAATACATATAGTTTCCCTCAAATCAGATTTGAGATTAACCAAACAAGTTCTTATGTAATGCATGTCCAATCCGTTTTGTATTAGGTTTACATTATTATTATTATTGCTAGTTATGCTAAATGAGCTATTAATAAATAAATTAACCTTCTGATCACAACTATCTATAACTATTTTGTTTTTTGACACTTCTTGACACTAGAGTCTTTACTTCCTCGTCCTGTAGGTTTCCTGTGAGAACTCTTGTTTCCTCTCACGGTCCAAAACATGCAGAGGTTGGTTGACTTTGACCAGGGTTATCCAAGCTCCCTTTTCCCGTGAGGGCCACATGACTTTTCCCATCTCTGACGGGGGGCCAGGTTCAGTTCGTAATAGAAAAAGTGTGACGATTACAGCGAGGGCTAAATATAAAAATGTATGGTTTTCCATAAGACACCTAAACAAACAACTGAGTAGTTAAAGGTTATTTGTAAAGCGTCTTTCTAGACCAGGGTCACAAAGCGCTTTAACAATCAAAAAAAAAAACCCAGTTAAAATATATACTTTAAAAGGTCAAGACACATAAGACAAACACAGGAGTCCCAGAAAATCAAGTAAAAGTCTGCACAAAAAAAATATCTTAAGATGTTTCTTGAAGGAGTCAGTAGATCATCAAACACAGAGGGAGAGAAAGATCGTTCCAAAGCTTAGGAGCAACAGCCTGGAAGGATTTCTCTCCTCTGGTCCTGAGATGTTCAATCAGTAGATTCTGATCCACAGACCTAGTAGCCCGAGCTAAGGCTGGATCAGATCAGTAACGTTACCTGAAAGAAACTGGCAGCCAGTGAAGAGTTTTAAGGATCGGGGAAATGTGAGTTCTTCTACTGGAGCGGGTCGGAATTCTCACTGCAGAGTTTTATAGTAACTGCAGGCGAGACACATTCTTGTTTAGATACGAAAATAAACTGTTACAAAAGTCTACACAGGAAGACACAAACGCATGGATTATAAGATCCAGATCATGTTATGACATCATTTTCATCAAGTTAAGAGATTTTTATCAGTTGAAGGAAACAGTTTCTGGTAAGTTTTAACCCTTTCTGGGTTCTTAACAGAAAAAAATCTGGAAATAAATAACTATTTAAGGGATAGATAACCACCAGAAAACCCTCTCTGGGTTCAAAATGTTAGGCCCTAAAATTTACAAACCAGACCATTTCAGAGAGGTCTAGAATATAACTAGAAAAACATATGATTTTTATTTATCTACTCTGAGAAATAAAAAACACACCCCCCCCCAAAAAAATGGGTGGTGCTATGTTTTTGTCATGCGCTGTATATACACAGTGCACTAAACCATGGAAGAACAAGAATAAGTTTGTTTTCAAATGTATAAATCGGTTGCGTTAGAGAGGAGGTTAGAGAGACGAGGACATCATGGTTATCAAAAAGTCCTACAAATGAAGACTTGAATCCATCATAATAAAAAAAAAAACTCGGTGTCCTGGATTTTGTGGATACGGCCGACACGTGGACGGGATTAACTTGCGTCCTGTGATGGACCCAATAGGCTCCTCCCACCCAGGAGTTGTAATGTTCTAGAAAGGGTTGATTTTTAAAAGAAGTCATTTACTGATGAATGACAAATAAACACAGTTAATGCCGCAGAATTCGATTTTGGAACATAAATACTATCTGTGGAATTCTGTGATGTATTTCGTTTTAAGTATAAAAGTGTTATCAGGATTATGGTCTCACTGGACGTGGTCTCAAAAAAAAAAAAAAAAAGATCTCATGATTTGTAAGTGAGATGAACGACGATAAGGCGAGTCATGACCTTTCCAAAATGGAAAAGCACCACCAGGGGATTTTCCTCAATAATCCATCCGTGGCGCGTCTATCGGAATAATAAGCCGCTGCAGAAGTGAAAAAAAAAATCTCTCTTTATTTCGCACAAATAAGACAAACAGGTTTTCGGTGGGTTCTGGACTCGAGCACAACAGGCGAAGAAGTTGAAGCGTTTATTTGACTCACTATTCATCTTCTGTAACAGTTGGAAACGAAGCGAGAGAAAGACGAGGATCAACGGATCGTTGCCGACGGTTAAATAAGAAGTTTTCTCATGTGACGAACAATAATAACCGTTTCGCACACACACACACACACACACACACACACACACACACACACACACACACACACACACACACACACGCACACACACACACTTGTATTTCAGACGAACACACATCTTACACGAACATTCATTATGAACAGAGAGAACCATTTGTTCGTGCAGCAGCTATTATCACTATTGTTCCACGTAACTGTGTGTAATTATCCATTTTGCTTCTCGCCCGCCTCACATCCTCCGACTGAAGACCGAGTGTCGCCAAGATAACGTGGACTTAATCGGCAAAAAAATGAACCGAACGGCGGAGCTTCTGAATGCCCGGCGGAGCTTTTGAAGTTTGTGACGTTAATATTGATGAAGCGAGATGTTTTTTTTTTGGGAGGATGAGGACCACGGATTTCAGCTCTTCTTTTTATTTTGCATCAGCCCAGGTCAAACGCTTGAATTTTTCATACAGTTTTCCAGTGGCTTCACTGCGCAGGGTGTTTGTTCTCCACTGAAAAGTTCTCGAAGATGTTTCTAGTTTTTTTCCAAGTTCATGCAGGGATTTTAACTGTGAATCTAGGATGGAGACCAGTTAACAAAGGTATGGAAATGTGAGCGACTGAAACAACAAGTCATCTCTTTTTGAGTGATAATCCTTTTTTGAAAAACAGTTTGATTATTACAACCTTCACTAAAAATAGATTGAAATTATATCCATTTATATCCAGCAAGCAAAGGTTTCGCACGAAGAAACCACCTCTTGATTTTTAAGGTAACACCGAGGCTTTCCTTAACCCTTGTCTTATCTCAGGGTCAACGCGACCCGGAGGCCCAAATTTTTTACTTTATTTGTGGTATCCCTTGTGTTGTCTCTGGGTCAAGGTAAACAACATCCGCCACTGTATATGTATTTGACCTTGACCCATAGACAACACAAGGGATACCTCAAATACATTGACCCTGAGGGTTAAACCCTTCTCAGAGCACGTCTCAGTTTCGCTGTGCGCCTAAAAAACGCCAAGCATGCTAGCTCAACATTTTTCGACGTAGATTGACTCACTTTTCCTGCTAAATTTGGTCAGATTCCCACTACCAAAATTCCAGGGTCCGCTGAGAAGCTGCTCGGCTGCCTGTTTACGGAAGTATATGTGTGCCATCGGACTTCCTTTATGAATTACTAATCGTATTTTTTAAAGCATTAAAAATCAGACTTTTATTTTTTCCCAATGCATGAATAAATACATTGTAAAATTCAACATGATTAAAAAAATGATCTTAAATAGTATTCAGTGTACACAACTAAATGTTAACATATGTATTTAAAAATGAAACTGGAATATATTCAGTGTAAAAAAAAAGAATTGTGTTTACATCCAGGCAACCGAAGAGAAGCGATAGATCTCAGCCTCCATGTTACGCCGCGACGTCATGCAATGTCACGAGGAGAAGGAACGATCCATGGCAACGAGCGCGCATGATGGTGCCAACATGAACGAACACAAGCACCACGATGTGTGTGAAGGCAGGGATGGATCGCTTCTCCTTGGTTGCCCAGGATATTGACGCAGAATTCTTTACACTGAATTTAACGTCGACCTTTTTAACATTTTTTATTAATTTTTATTAATTTTAATATTGTTTCCTTTCTTTTCCTTTTCACAATGAATTGTTTATTCTGACTTTTTAAATGTTAATTTGTTTTACAGAAGAATATATCGTGCATTGAAAAATGAGCAGTGCTTGAAATTATATAAGGTAAGGTAAGGTAAAACTTTATTGATCCCTCAGGAGGTCTCCTTCGGGAAATTGTTTTAATATAGTTCATTTTCTAAGTCTAATTTTGATGCTTCAAAAAATCTATTTTCGCCATTGATATTCAAAGTCCGATGACACGCATTTACTACTTTATATTTAGCAACTATAAACTAGTGATGTGCTGATGAAGCTTCACGAAACAGTGTCATGTTGTTTAGAGGTCAGTAGGTGGCGCCATCAGATTAAAAATGATGTGACGTTTCATTAGAACGGTTGTTCGAACCAAAAGGAAAATAGTGCAGAGGCCGCCATCTAGTGGACTCTGATAATAATGGCACTGCTTCATGAAGCTTCACCGGACCATCGCTAGTACAAACATGCTAATGAAAATGCACAAAAACACCGGTGCTGTGTCTCAAATCGCATACTAATCTTAGTATGCTAGAAGTTAGTATGCATCAGTTTAGTATGCATACTAACTAGTACGCAAATTCTCCGCTGATAGTATGTCTCAAATTAAACCCTGAAGCTACACACTAACCGGAAATCACATGACAGCTTCTTCTTCTACTTCTATTTAACGATGTTTCAAGCAGCTGTTTGAACGCTATCGCCGACACCTGCTGGCAGCACGTATTGCAACTTTGGAAAAAGAAATAAAGAAAAAATATGAGAATCCAAATAATCGTGAGATATTTAAGCTGGTATCAGCAGCGAAGACGTGTTTATCCTCCTACTGCTGCTGAAAATACACATTTAAGTATATGCATATATATGCATTTATATATGACGTAACTTCCGTTTAAAACGTCACTAAAATGGCGGCTGTTTAGTGTGGTTAGTGTCCATCGAACCATGCTAGTTTTGTGGGCGTGTTAGTACGCCAATTTAGTATGCATGGCGCACTAAATTTCGCATACTAAGAATTGAGACACACTAACGTACTAAAAATACTAACTTTGAGTACGCTAGTATGCGATTTGAGACACAGCTCCGGTTATTTTGAGAGCGACGGATACACAAAAGGATGAGAGAACATGACGTTGATCGTGAAGTCGTACACGCCCTCAAGTGAAGAGGTAGAGCAGTTGGTCGCACCACTTGGATCTAATTATCGTGAAACTACTCATGATTCGTTGTGTAAACAGCAGTACACGGCGGGTGAGTGAAAACAGGATGGTTTCGAGTAAACATCGTTAAAGGATCATTATTTTCTGAACTTCTTCGCCCTCTCTACGCGTCGTACTTCTTCAGCAGGTCGTTCTGCCAGTTCCTCTTCCGATCCGGAAACACCTCAGGCATGCGGATCCTCTTGAAGTCCTCGATGCACTTCTTCAGATCCTCCTCCAGCATCTTCCTCTCGTCCTCGTCCTCCTCGTCCTCGTCGTTGGCCGGCGGGGCCCCGTTCTCCCTGAGCGAGGGCCGCGGCAGCGTCTTTAAGGTGAGGGTGTTGGGACGCTGCGAGCCGTCCAGGGCGGGCGGTCCCGGCGGCGGCGGCGTGCAGGTGGACAACTGTTTCTGCGTCGGGTGGCGGGGGGGCGGGGACAGGAGCGGGGGGGAGGTAAGGGGCGGAGTCACGGGGCCGTCCCTGGACACGGCCCGGCGGACGCCGACCGCCTTGAGACAGCTGCTGGTGGTGGTGAAGTCGGAGCTGGCGTTGGACGACGTGGACGTCACCAGGTCGGCGACGATCGGGAGGTCCGACGTCACGGCTTGAGAAGGTCCGGACGTACCACCTGAGAAAAAAAAGGGAGAAGGAACATGGTGTTGTGATGAATAAATATCGAATCCAAAAGCTTTTACTGTAAAGCCAGAAATAACACGGGATCAATACTGAAGTGGTCGAGATGATGGGGATCTTGGGTAACGAAGAAATTCCAAATTAAAAGACCGTTGGAAATATGACTTTGTAATCTACCGGGAACACGAGTGGTCAGTTATTTGGAACTGCTTAAAGTCTTAATGAAAAGTTGTGTTTCAGTTCTTAGAAGACACAATTAATGTATTTGTAGCTATGTTGAATTAGACACTGATAAATGATTCAGTTTAAAATTCTAAATAATGTTTATTTTTCGTGAAATGGATTTTGTTTGCACCACGACTAAGACCTTTTTTTTTGTTGCTTTTTCTGTTTTTGTGTTTGACGCTGCTGTCATGAAGGATCACCCTTTGGGACACTTGTAAATAATTGGTTAAAAAGAGACAAAATTAGTAAAAAAAAAGAAAAGTGGTTGGTGTTAATAGGAGAATTATCTGAAAGTGCCAAACTCAAGGTCCCGCAAGGTCATATATTATGTGGTCCGCCTAAGCTTTTAACGTATATAGTTGCCCCAAAATATAACTTAAAGTTAACCGAAATTTAGTTTTTTATTTCCAATGCAAGTCCATCCAAGTAACTTCAGACATTAGCATCTTTTCGTGGATAGTAAACGTTAATTAGCTTCACTTTTAACAATCAATCCGTACAATCCCTAAGAGACAGAAGATTAATGTAAATAAAAAGATTATTGAACATAAACTTATGAACTTAATTGTATCATAACCGGCGATGAATATCTGGCCATCAATAATACATAACAATTCTAATATGATTATGTTTCAACGAATTCTGTGCAAAACTGTGAATTTTGTTTGTTAAATTTTTGGCTTCTTGTGTTTCCAGGGTTTGACCCCCCTGTCTTTAAGGATCATCTAATGAAACACTATACAAAGTTAAGAGACAAAACAAGTCCAAGAAAATGATGGTTACGATAATCTCCAAAATCTTGCTAACCCTCCCAACGAACACCTGGAGAAAGAACAGTCAGAAGCCTCGCATTAAATTCCTGCTTCTCGACTCTGAAGGCATCGGCTTCTGAAAATCCGAGCGAAGCTAATCTCGCAGTGAAATATGGAAAAAGGCTTCGGGATGCACCAGGACTTCCTCAGACACAGTTTTTCCATCTTACATAAGAGGAAAAGCAGCTTGTGGCGGGAAGAAGAAGGTGGTTCAGAAAAAAGGAGAGTTGGCTCCTAAGTTGTCACGAGAAACAATGATGGAAAGAGTGTGACGGTGTGTACGTGGAGATAAGAGCGCTGACTTGCAACACGAAGGTGACGAAGGAAGAGACTCGAATTGCTACGATCAACGCCTCACGTGACGAACGCATGCATTGAAGAGACGCATGGACGTGGGAGGACGGAGGCTTAGCAGTGTCGGAGGAGTAATCCACGAGTGTGGGGGGGGGATGGGCTCCGATTCTCCTCCACCGCTAAGCCTGGAGAAGGCAAACAGTGATCGAGAGCACTCGGCTCCTCTTCCCGGGGCCACTTCTCCGGGGATGTATGTGGGAAAAAGCCGACGCACTCGCTCGCGCCTCCTCCTCCTCTCTCTCAGTGCCTCCATTAGACTCGTCCTCCGTCGGTTTAATGAGACAAATCACTCGCCCTCCATCATCGCGGCAATTAGCATCGCCGACGTGCCAGGGTTGGACACCTCGCCGCCTCCATGTGTCGCCACTGTTTATTCAGTCTCACATGTCACCGGATTTAACTGTGATTACCAAACGATCCCAATGTTTTTAGCTGTCGTATCAAGAGGTGCTTATTTTCTTGATCTTAGATGTAATGAACTGTCTCTTCAACCGATGATGAGCACCTTTAATTTTACTTTTACTTGTAGACTTTGACCCATAAATACAAAAACCAGACGCATCTCACAAACACGCAAACGTTACTTAAACAAAGAAAACATTCATATCCTTTAGCAAAACCGTCCTTAGTATTTTAGCAACTTGAGCGTGGACTTCAGTTCAACAAAATACCAAATACTAAGTGTATCTATATCGATAAAAGGCACTTGCTTGGTCACCCTCTCACGGGTGTTACAAGGGTTCTACAGAGCTCAAAATGAACGCTATGAACCGCTTTGTGTCTGGACTGAGCCAAAGTTTAGTTTTTAAATGCCGAAAAACCATTGTGCACTAACTTTCCGTGCCCTTATTCTTAGTGTGGATAGGCTGATTTCTCATCCATTACATGGTTTAAATTAAATAAGAACCGCAAATTAGAGTCTTTTAAAAGTTGCAAGTCCTCCAATGTTTTTTGCCTTCTAATAGCCAATAGCAGCTTCCGTGTCATTTTTCAGAATCGACGCTAAGACCCTTTTAAGTCCATGCAAGCAAAGTGACGTGCAAGCTAATTGAACAATACAATATTATATATAACTAAACCGATATAACTTGACTACACTGCTTTTGCATTTAAAAAAATATTTTTCGCAATTTTGTATCTTTTAAAAATACTTGGTAAACGCAGGATACTTCATTTAGTATATACAGCATATATACTGCATTCAATACTAAACTAAATAAAACCTTGTCATACAAAAGCCACTGTTTAAAAACCCTGAGCCCCTGCAAGTTAAAAAAAACGTGGAAAAACTAGTGCACTTTCCTTTTTAGCAGGTTATTATGAGACAAAAATGGGAATTTCTGAAACTGAGCTTTTTAGAATAAGAGACTACTGTCAAATGAAGCAAATGGGATCCAAGCATTCCATGTTAAATCCATTACACAAAAGATTTTTTTGTAAAAACAAGACCACTCCAAGGGCACCATGTGACGCAAAGAGCTACCTTAACCTTTGTACACACTTTTGAATATAATCTATATTATTATGGATGATATTATGGATATTAACTGACACACTAATCACATTATTCATTCTTCAGTAATGACCAAAGGGGCAACAATAGAGGAAGGGAAAACAAAATGAAACATAATAAGTTAGTTATTGTGAGAAAAAATATGTTTGGATCAGGCCCACAGGGTCACCCCTTTAGTGCACCACCCTGGTGACCCCTGGTTTCCTCAGATCAGGCTGAGAAAGTTTGGATCCTGATCATTAAAATCGTAATCCCACAGTCCGACAACAGACCAAGACAAGTGCCAATTCCAGCTTGACCCGGTGAAAGGTCGATGCCACCCTTGGAAGGACACTCACACAGACAGGAAATCCGCGCACACACACTGGGAGAACATTCTTTCTATAAAGGAAGAATCCAGGTCGGCCACGAGATGAGTTGCATTTCAAAATAAACAACCAAAAACCTAATAAAGGTCTTATCGGTAGTTGATTGTTTCTATCTGTATAATAAAACTATCTGACTTTTTAATCCTTGCGTTATCTCAGGGTCAAGGTGACCCAGAGTCCTGAAAACAAATGTGTTTGTGATATCCCTTGTGTTGTCTCTGGTTCACGGTGAACAACCTTCACCACTGCATATGTATTCATAGAAGCCATCTCTACAACCAGCCTGACAGTCCTCACTGTAACATAAATACACCACAGCGTATGTTAATGTTCACGTGGTTTTCTTGTCTTGCATCAAATGCAAAATGACACAAATTATTCTCTTGAGGATTTTCATAAAAGCGGCAGGGAAAAGGATGCATTATCGCGTGGACAATTTATGCGTTTTAAAGTAGTTGGTTTACTCTTGAGGACAACGTAGAACGGTTATCATGCAGATACTCTCGGTACGAAATGGTGCTGGAAGCTGCATCAAGAGTGGAAAATCAGATGCAAAGAAGAAAAATAGGGGAAATGGAATGATACCTGCATAGCAGATAGACAATGGAGCCAGAGGTGGCAGCGTCCAAATTGTATTTTCCCACCATATCCCGTCTCTCCAATTCAATATTATGAATGTTCAGAGAATTTATCCCTCCTGGGCAAGACCTTCTTTCTTAGATGCCACTTGACAGAAAGCAATGACCACCCATATGCACAGTTAGCTAGGGCTTTGAGAACATTTTGATACAATATTCACTACTTTTTAATCTTATGGTTAATATTTCAACACAGTTTTTGTAAATAAAACAATTTGAATTTTCAAATGTACAATTATTTTTGCAAATATCATGTTTTTTTATTTTTATGTTCTAATTAAACGTCCCGCCTCTAGATAGCAGCAGTCATTGTGTCCTGATCCTAAAGAGACTGAGGACGAGAGGATACAGTCGACTACAGCAGCTCTTACAGCTGATGTTTGGATATATTTTTGTTTCAAATCAAATAGAATGCAACGAGTAGTGTGGTCTGTAAATTCTGCCACACCAGAGTCAAGTACTCGGACAATACTTCAAATATATCCTTGTTCTTACAGTACCACAATATATCGTATCGTTGCCCCTGTATCGCAATATGTCTCGTATCGTCACATTCTTGCCAATACAAATTCATTACGGAAGTAACAGAAATAGTTTTGGTCAATTCCATTTGGTGAGTCTTGTTAAGTTGACAAAACCTCCAGTTGAATCCAACTTCCACATTTTTTTTAAGCTCCACCCACTTTTACAGTGTTCCAAATACCTACTTCGGGTCATGTATGCCCAGTGCCAACACTGGTGGTGATAGAAAAAGGAGGAGATCAATGTTTTTGTTTTAATCACAGATTTTAAATAAGTTCTAATTTGATGAAAATTAACTTTTTTGTGACAGACTTTTCTACTCATTCTATTGACATTTGTGTTCACAGCCATACAGTTCAATGCAACACGCTGCTTGTGCCGCGACGTGTCATTGAAAATCCAAGAATACGAAAATTCGCAGCTGGAGATTCGAAATCTTGGACCCAAGACGTCCCTTTCCCCCGAAAAGAATGCTGGCGCTGCTGTGAGCGGGTGACCGTGAAAAATGACTGAGTGCATTTCATTGTTTTCACTGACAGGTGTTGTGACCTGAGGATGGGAAGCCTGGCAAACAGAAGGACAGCAGGGTCTCCATGGTAACAGCGAGTTGATGTGAAGAGGCAGAGCGACACGCATGCATAGTAAAATGCGAGAACCGGCCAATTTCTCAACCGGAGAACATATGTAGCAATCATATCTCATATAAAGACATCTTTTACGCTTCAGAGTACCTGTAATTACATGACGTTTCATATATAATGGGCAACATTTCCAGCTCATCTCCGACATCTGCTTTGTGAAATGACGACGTCTAATGACGCCCTTTTGCTTTTATAGAATCAGATCCTATAGACCTTTTTTTTCTGCAGACCCTCTCAAATGTGCCGGCAGGACTCCATGGCCTCGCAGCAATTACGCGTCTGTCAATCTCCATAATGCAGAGGAAATGTGTGAAGTCAACAGCAGGAAGGCTGAAACTAAATGACACTGAATGAGAGTATCGGAACAGACGGGGGAAAAAAAGGTCAGCGGTCTTTAATAATTCATCGTCATCCTAAGATTTGTGTTTGATCTGCAACAATGACATCAACAAAAAAAAAAAGTTTGTGCGCTGAAATCTTGCCGGGACTAAAGGGAAGCTCAGCGACAAGGACAACCCTGGTCAGATTACAGACAATTAGCCGGTGAGATTAAAGCCCGAGTGTCCAGATGGCCCGGATTCACCTCGGATTGGTGGCAGCGCTGACGGTCGCGGCTCACTAATGTATCAGAGCGACACATCGACACTCCAGGGAGAGCTTTTTACAAACTCTACGAACTCTAGTTACTGCATCATTGGGATATGTTGCCATACATGTTAAAATACTAAAAAAAAGTCGCTTGAATTATACATTATTCTTAAAATCGTCTTTTACTTAACTTTAATCTATATATGTAAAATAGTGTCTGTCTGTATTGATCTCTCTGTGAAGGTGTAAGGGGGGGAGGCAACTCGATCAGGCCAAAGGAAAGGGGGCACAAAGGGGGCAAAAGACCCCCATGAAAATTTGAATACGTCCAATTAAACTGGACAAATATTTATTACATAATACATAAGTGGTATTACCCGAATTCCATCTTCTTCTGCTAGTTGTAAAGGGGACTAAAGACCCCCCTGAAATGTACCATATCCACGCCCACTCTGCTGTGATAAAGCATCAATGTTTCATCATCAATCCAGGAATGTATAAAGAAGAATTCATGCCGTTCTTCTCTGCCGTAGGAGAAGCCAAGCCTGAGTCTACACAGCTGTATCTTTCTCACTTCATGACTGGGTTTCAACCTACTTGTTGAATTGATGATCATTTGCACCTTTTTTGTATAATTGGTTGATCACACACCTCACTAGAATCCTACAAAATCCCTGACTTGACGCTGGTTTGAAGGCAAAGGGTTGATTTAGATTTTTGTTCGCTCACTTTGTTTGTAAATTGATAATAATTACAGTTATTATTTTTATTTTTGAAAGCATTCTTAGTTTACAGCATTTTTTCCACACCTGCCTAAAACTTTTGCACAGTACTTTATATATATATTTTAAATATTATTAATAGCGATGAGCTCAAGCAGGTGGCAACAGCTTTTACAAATATCCACCAGTAATAGAGAAGGTCGCCAGCATCCGTCTAGTTATGACAAATCCTTAAAAGGGTTCATGGATTCAGATGGTAAAACCTCCAACAACTATTGAGCCACAGGTAACGATTCAAGCGATTATAAGACGTGGAATTTTAGAACAATTGCTCTCACATTGTTGTCGTTATTAAGCATTAAAGCCAAATGTGGTTTCAAGTTATTCAACATCCAAATCCTGGATCATCATCAAAACTAATGCCTCTTTCCACATCATTTGCGGACTAATCTGTCCCTGTTTAAACTCCTTAATGCAATAAAAAAAATGTAACTCCACCCACAAGACTTGCCCTACAACCTTTGCTTGATGGCCACCACCATCCCAGAGTGGTGGTGGTGGGGTGGGGGGGGTCTTTTTTGGACAGCTGCTGTCGTTGAAAGGCAGCCGAAACCCACTGAGCATGTGTGCGCTCGCGCTGGAGGATAGAGGAGCTTCACATCTGGCTGAGCGCATCACTATAAATAACCCATCATACAATGAGATAAAGGAGCCCAGAGCCGGCGTTATTGTCCGCACAGGATGCCGCACGGCAGTGTGGGCGAAACATTCCGTCGTCACACCGGGTATACATGTGCGAACGAACAAAAACACGCAAGATCTCAAACACGGCGGCGCGTTCGGAGTACACAACGGCGAGCCGCAGGGGCCCTCAGTGTTACTATTGACTCTGCTCTCAAGTAATTAACGGCATGACTGCCTTTCCAGAGCTCTGCGGAGAAAGCAACGTTTTTCGAGGACCAGTAGAGTCGTTGAGTCCACCACCATCTTGTCGTCATTCAAAATTGCATGGAAAGTACATTCCAGAAACTGGAGTTCAAGGCCCAAGTGGAGGCTCCGAGGGATGGGTTTACAGTGAGCAACAGACTGTTCCCCGAAAATCTCCGCCAGGAGAGACATCAAAACATGCATCGCACATATTTTACCATCGCACGAGTCATTACTGATCTAATGAGGCGTACGTTTCAGCCTCCAGCCGTCCTCTCGCCTCATTGTCTCCCTTGACCACGGTGGAGCCGTCGTACCGGGTTTAGGCCCCTCCGGATGTCTTTTCTGTTCGCCCTCAGGCGAGTCTCAATGTCATGCAAGTACGGTACAGTTTGTGTCAACGTGGGTGATGTGCCTCAGCAACTTCTGAATGTTGTATATCCTGCCTCACACCATTTTTGATTAAAAAAAAAGGTAAATATCTATTAAAACAGCCGGAAAAAAAAGACGATCATTTAAACCATATTTTTTTGCTAACTGCTTGGCCACCTGTCATTATCAAATTTGCTCAACACCATGAATCTTCAACATATTAAAAGATAAAAGGTGTTAAATAGTGTTACATTTAACGTACAATGGCTGCAGTTAGCGCAGCGTGGCTAGCTAAGCTAGCAAATATATCTGTATTAACAATACAGTGTAAAATCACATTAACAAACAGAGTTCTTGAAACACTCGAAACACGGCCACAAATGACATGATGATAAAACAAACTAGGGAAAATAAACTGCTTTGAACAGGTATATAAAGAGAACATTTAAAATTAACCCCCAAAAAAGAGAGAAGATGAGTTATGTTCTTATCCTTAAAAAAAAGGGGGGTCCTAAACTCTTTCAACCAAATGGAAAACATTTTAAACTCAAACCAAACCACTTACTGAACAGTAAGTAATAGTTATTTGTAAAGTGCCTTTCTAGACCAGGGTCACAAAGCGCTTGAACCATCAAAAGCAACACACAGTTAAAAATACCTACAAATTTAAAAACGCTAAAAGACCAAGACAACATAAGACAATTTGGAAAATTTGAAAAAAGCCTGCACAAGTAAAAAGGTCTTAAGATGTTAAGGATCGGGTAAATGTGAGTTCTTCTACTAGAGCGGCTCAGAATTCTCGCTCGAGTTTTGTATTAACTGCAATATGTATATAATTATGAGAGTAGAAATCAATATTTGTGGGGCCACATAAAATAACTTAGCTGGCCCCCAGGGAAGTTGGACACCAAAAACCTTCACTGAGAGGTGAGTAATTATATGATAATATAAGGAATATTTCTTCACCAAAATGAGACCTATTTGAACAGATAGTCATACTTTTATAGGTACAGATTGTACTTGAACCTAAACATAAACTCTACTCTCCAGACATGGGAAACATGCTCATGTTCTTGGTTGAATGATCAGATTTGAAGTTATAAGCCTGTTTAAACATACATTTTTACATTTGCCAGATCTGATGAAACCAGGTCGGACACAAAAGGAACAATGGCCGATACGTGAAGATCCATTTTCCCCTGCATTGTATTATCTTTGCTGATGCTAGAGCTGCTCACACAGCCAAAAGATGACACCCTCTATCCTGTGTGTGTCAGTTCAAGCAGCAAACAGGCTTTTTAAACATTTCTGAGTGCTGTCGCGGTGACATAACAGCCTGGAGAGAGTGGCTGAACGCAAACCTCACACCGTCAAGGACGACTATTACTGACATGTAAAAACGACAGACCGCTGATCTCCACACAGAGACTTGTGATGACAATCCACCGACCCAGAGTACTTTCAGAGAGAGAGATGTCCAGCTAGAATGTTAATGTTGATATTATCACCGTTTAAGTCGTTTAAGCTAAGCTAAGAAACATAAATGATTGATGACATCAAAGGAGATAGAAGAGTTTATTAAAGGAGAAAATACACATCCTATTCGTATGGATTAAACCTCCAGGAATGTAATCAGACTCGTACTTCCCGTTAAAGACAATTTGGTAAATATTCATTTTGTTTTTCCTGTGACCTCGACTGCTGAAAACTTTTTTTTAATTAGGTTAACATTTTTGATCTCAACCTTGTTTACTGTTTGAATCGCTTCTTCCTTCCACACGTATCATGCAATGTTTTCTTAGCGTTAACTGTTCAAGTGACTGGAAAAGAGTGTATTTGCTTATATTTCAATGCTAAAACATTTACCGAAAAATTCTAGATGAAGTCGTAAAAGCTTTAAAGAAACATTTATTATAGAGTTTTTATTTTATATTAATGGCAACGCAATGTTTGCACTGTCTTTTGGACACCCTCCTACAATAAGAACACTTTCCTTTTTTCTGCAAGGACATACTGTAAATGGCGAGCAATTTAACTAAAATACAGACTTTAAAACTTGATCTGGAAGCATCATTCAAGCTGTAGCACAAACATTTTTAGAAATATGTTTAAGACGTACATGGCAAAAACTGAAATCTAAGGAATTTCCATGCGTTTGGTGTCTTCTCATTTGGAATATTGTAGTAGTTCATTTTCGTGTTTAAACAAGAAGGAGTTGTCTCGCCTGCAGTTAATACAAAACTCTGCAGTAAGAATTCTGACCCGCTCTAGTAGAAGAACTCACATTTCCCCGATCCTTAAAACTCTGCATTGGCTGCCAGTTTCTTTCATTATCAATTTTTAAATTATTTTAAAGTTAGTTTTTAAATTTGTAGGTATTTTTAACTGTGTGTTATTGTTTTTGATTGTTCAAGCGCTTTGTGACCCTTGTCCAGAAATTTACAAATAACTATTACTGTGACTCAAATGAATCAAATCACACAGATTATACTTGAAATAATACTTCATTATTTGCTTAGATATCAGAAATAAGTTTTTCCAACACCTCCATTCGCCTCAGTCACTTTAGCTCTGTTGAATGTTAAATCAAGCTCGAGGGTAAACCTGGGAAACAAAAGCTTTCAGCTGACATTAGACGTGTCAAAAATGTTGGAACACAAACTCCCTCCGGCGACGGAAATACGTCTGTACGGAGGCGACAACTGTACGGACATCAAAACAATATCATGAGCGGCGATCGTAACAAATGTGTTCTTGTTGTCGCTCTAAACACACGGTGTGTGAGCAGAACATTGGACATTGATCATATGTTAGTGTGAGTGTTATATATAATATCTATAAAGCGATATATCATGATTTCTTTTCATGGTACTGTATCGATATTCATCAGAATTGTATAATTTTGTTTTGTTTTGATATGGCTTTCAAATCATATTTTAATTTTAAGCATCATTTTTTGTATATTTAAGTGCAATAAAGTGTGTTTATAACAAAACACTTTGATTTTTCTTTTACAATTAAAATCATGCATCGTTATTAAAAAAAATGGCTTATGTTCATTTTTGTGTTGCATCTTAACTTCCGGCCACTAATAACGTCCTCCGCAGTTTAAGCGACAATGATATCCTGTGAGATCCCGGCGATGACTGAGGACAAGAGGATACAGGTCGACTCTAGGACCTTCAAAAGTTCCGATTTAAACTATTTTGGTTAGAAAAAAAAGATGGCAGTTATGACTTCATCAAGAGTCATGTGGTCCTTAAATTCTGCAAAGCCAGAGTCGAATACTAGAACAATACTACAAATGTATCCTTGTTTCTTACAGTATTGCTATATCGTATCATTGTCCCTGTGTTGTGAGACGTATTGTATTGCCTGATACCGATGCCAGTACACACTAATGTTTACTCTTCAACAGAACATCGGGGGACAGCAGATTTGTAGAAAAGTGAGTGTAATTTCACTCTCGATCGATACCAGAGTAGTTTCAAGAATTCGTATCAAGCCGGTGGAACCGAATCCGTCCACAGGAGGACCCGAGTCGCAGCAGGACTTGAGTGAGCGTCTGAGGCGCTTTCATCCCGACACACTCTCACAGAGAGAAGTCAGTGGAATACTTTACAGACTATCTTCTTTCTGCCACTCGTTATCTCTCTCTTTCTCTGTCTCTCTCTCTCCTGTTCCACTTCCAAACGCTTTGACGTCTCCGCCTCTGTCTTTGCCCAATCAGGGAAAAGCTGACCCGGCTGGCACGAAGACAAGGAAGGAAGCCGACTAGCCGAGTCCAGACTCCATGTGGAGCAGGATTCCGGTGACAATGGAGCGACGGGAACAGAACATGGAACAAATCAGCGCCTCAGGGCCGACGGAGAGAGAACAGCCTCGTACTCTGAGGGCATTAAGTTTCACTTCTGGCTCGCGGCTTTGTGGCGACACTTGCATAATATATGACCGGCTTCGTATTTGACGCAGGAGTGCGTACGCCGTGCAGGGTTTCACACCATCATCCCACTGACATCTCATTTGAAACATTTTATGAAAACGATGGAGCGGCTGCCGTAGGAATGAACCTTGCGTCAGGGAGAGTGTCGCAATACGTCTACTTGTTTGTGTGTAGACAGTTTATACCTTCGAGCTCGACTCTTTACTCATGCAAGTGAAAGCAATAGTACTGCAGCGTGTCTGACTCTGCTGCCAGCTTTCACAATAGTGAATTGAATGAAAATAAAAGAATGAATGTGAGTTCATTTGTTTTATTCTTTAAATCTAAACCATTAACCATATGAAGGTAAAACACCTTTCATCAGTTGCTGCAAAGAGCATGAAAAAAAATGTTTTTTTCAAAGACGTTTTTGACTCAAAAGCAATACTTAAAGCTGAACATTTATATCGTTCCATAGTTTTTGCTAAAGTCCAGGGTCTTCTGTTGTCATGAGGTTTCCTAGTATTACTTCACGAGGTTCCGTAGTATTACTCCCTGAGGCCCTGTAGTAATATACCGCAAGGCTCTCTAGTATTATTCTGTGAAGTTCTGCAGTATTACTCCCTTAAGCTCAGTAGTATCACTCCTCAAGGGACCCTATTATTACTCCCCTAGGCTAACTAGTATTATTCTGCAAAGCTCCCAGGAATTACTCAATGAGGCTCTCTAGTATTACTCCGCAAGGCTCTATAGTATTACTCCAGGAGGCTCTGTAGTATTACTATGCAAGACTCTGGAGTATTACTCCGCGTGGCTGTCTAGTGTTATTCTGCAGGGTTTCACAGTATTACTCCCTGATGCTCTGTATTATTACTCCGCGAAGCTCCCTAGTATTAATAAGTAAGGCTAGATAGTATTACTCCACGAAACTCCTTAGTATTACTCAGTAAGGCTAGATAGTATTACTCTATGAAGCTCCCTAGTATTACTCAGTAAGGCTAGATAGTATTACTCTATGAAGCTCCCTGCTATTTCTCAGTAAGGCTAGATAGTATTACTCCACAAAGCTCCCAAGTATTACATTGTGAGGCTCCCTAGTATAATATAAATTCATCAGGCCCTCTAGTATAACTACGCAAGGCTCTGTAATATTACTCCACAAGGCTACCAAATATTACTCCACTAAGCTCCCTAGTATTACTCCCCAAGTTCCGGTTTACTCCGGAGTAGCTAAAAGAGTAATACTACGAAGGCTAACTGGCTTATTGAGCCTAAAATTCAGGTGTACCTTATACACCAAAGAACATGGTAGTTAAGTGCTATGTGTTGCCACTAGAAATGTTGTATTAAACAGGGTAAAAGGGACTCTGGCTCATCAGTACAGATAAAATGTTAAAGTAAATCAACTAAAGAATGTATCAAGACTGCTGTAAGTACTCTCTGGAATGCAAGGAACAGAAAGGATTGTACTAAGAGCTCTTTAGTTGTCACTTTACAATCCAGAGATTCAACTGTCGCTCTAAGCTTCATCGCTGAGGAAGGTCAACACTTGTCACACGTCCACTGTTGAATGTAGAGTCACAAGACAACACACTGAGCTCCCACATTTCACACTTGAGACGTGTTTCTCCACGCTAGCGCTAATGGCTGACCCCTGCGTTCTCCTGCTGGTGACCACGGCAACGCCGGGACGGAAAATGTTTCACTTCACAAGGACGTTGAGTAACATCTCGAACAATAACACCTGGGATTTTTTCCACCGCATGAATCATTTTAAGGAAGTGAGACGTTGGAGTGTCTCAACAGTTTTTTTTATGAAGCTAATCTTCTGGGTCAGATGGAGCTCACAGTCAGATAATCTAAGGTACTTAGCATGCAGTAATCTGGCTGGTAAAATGAGACAAAGGATTGTAGTATAAATTGATGAAGCAACTCGAGAAACACATTGTGTAACAGACTTTTATAATAATTCAATTAAAATCTCTTAGTTCAATCCCAGATCAGTTATATTTCGCAACATATAAACACGTGGACTGTGGGCCCACGTAGAGCCCAAATCTTATTATAAATGGACATCTACGATTCCCAATTCTGCAAAAAAGTTAAATCTCTTATAGCAGTTATGAGAACAACAGGATTAAATCCATTTTGTATTCCTGGTCAGGTTGCAGAATGCTTAATGAATCCTGTTAATCTCAAACAGGATTACCGCTCAAAGTAAACAAGATAAGTTTGACAGGGTTGAATATAACCAAAGGTTACCTATTTTAGATGCTGGTTGAGATGTCTAAGGGATCGATTACCTATCTAGGAGGGTTCAATTTGTAGAGTTAATGTGTTGTTAGGTACATTATAGGAAAACAATTTCAATATTTTTTGTTGTTTTTGAAGATGTGTTTATTTAAGTATTATTAATACGGTAATTAATAATGAATACATATAACTAAATATGGAATATCCCAAATGTATAATCACCTAATAGTTTGGTTTTGTTTGCTCTTTGAGCTTAATATTTAGTCGTGTCTTTTTTTAAATTGTTTTTGGCACACTTTAACCGATAAATTATAGGTAAAAATCAGCACACATTGTTCAGTATCGTGGACACCGATTGGTTCAGAGAAGTAGCATCAATGAACTGCCTAAATTTGGAGGGGAACTCAGTGAAACTCCACAACTTGTTAAAGGAGAGAAGAGCATGGCAAAGAGTAAAAAAAGATATACCCATAACAGTGAGAGGTTCTACGATGTAACTCTAACCTAAATGACGGTTAATTTCATTTCACCGTCTCATTCTGATGCATAAAACACAAATGCAAAATACCAACAACTTAGAAAGAAAACAACTTTTTATTTGACACTTTTCACCGCTGCCTCACATGTGCGCAGCCGCCGACTTATTGACGTGGACAACAGTGTAACACACGACTTGTAGTCTCGGTCGAACTCACGCCTCCACCTTCATCCTTTCATTTTGTCATATCTCTGTATAGGTTTATCTTTCCGAGTGGGTTCGGGTGTCTTTCAGTCTCAGGTGTTTTTAACACAGACACTGAAATCTCCCCTGCCTCGCTCGCTAAGACCCCAGTCCTAGCTACGACGGGGGGAGAAAAGCTCTCACTGTGTGCTGAATTTATTATCGCAATGAACACCTCTATGCAACGGTACTGTAATACTGGACCAAAACTGAATTTTCAGAACATTGAAATATGAGCCAACATTGGTTAAAACTACACAGTTGCGATAGAAGCCAAGATTTACGGTTAAAAGAGTCTAAAATATGCAAATAATTGACAGAGACGCACGTTTTTTGAAAATGGACCACCTTTCTTCTACTCCTAGGAAATGGCAAAATTATTACGATCATCTCTCCAGAGTAATCTTTTCTCCATGTTCTGCCGCCATTTTAAATTCTCACAGCACAGATGTTGACGGCAAAAGATCCGAGTTAACAGTTAAAACAATTAGGATGACGACATGATAGCATGATGATCTTGTCTAGAAAATCAATTTGCAAAAAAAATCGATTCGTTTTCTGGTTCCAAAGGTTCAACGGCACACAGGACTCTTAACCAAGGGTCTCTGAAGATGCATATCCTTTTCAATTATTTTGTCGTTTTTTGATCAGAGAAGTTAGGGACAGTCGAAAAGACTGGAGAGTACTTCATGGCCAGCACTTTCTTTTAAACGCCCCTGCACGCAAACAGAACTATCTCCAGAAGACAGGTTTGTGCTTCATCAAAGGGGGGGGACGTCGTATTCCAAATACAAAAGGGGAGAGTTGATGAAATGATTCTGCTGGGAAGAGGGTTGGCTTTGTCGTGGGTGGAGGACGAAGGAGGCAAACAGAGAAAGGGTTCTTGAAGAGGGAACCCAAGAGGTCACAGTCACTGCTGGTTTGCGATGTGTGGTACAGAAGCTGGAGAACAAGGAAGGTAACAACATCTACTGGGAGGAAGGGAGGTTGAAGGACTGGGCACCAGGGGAACAAATAGTCTCACTCACGGTAGAACACATATTCAGTGTAGCTGGTCCAGATCTTGTCGTCGGTCTGCTCATGGGCAAAGGCGCAGGTTCCTGTTGAGTTGCAGGCCACCATGTGGAAACCGGTGTCGGCCAGCTTGTCGAAGGCCTGCTCCAGGAAGGTGAACTTCAGGTAGTAGCGTGAAGTGTAACGCTCGGGGGGTCTGTCCGGATCCCGACTTTCGTTCAGGGTGTCCCCGAACACCTCTTTGGCCAGCGAGGTCTTTCCGCACACCATGATTCGAGCCACGCGGCGAAACTTGGCGTCGGTGTGGCTGTCGCGGCCGAGGGTGTACGAGCCCCGGTAGCCAATCGTGATGAACCCCGACCTCTTGCCGTCCATGGAGCTCGGCACGAGGCTGGCGCAGGCGGCGGCCGCGGCGCCCAGGGACCCCAGGTTGCGCGAAACGTCGATCCCGGGCGACGAGTCCTCCGGGTCGCTCGGGCAACCGTCGTCACCCAACGAGTTCTGCTTGCTGATCTTGGGCGACAGCTGCTTGACCAGCTCCGGCAGGACGAAGAACTCGGCCTCGCGCTGCAGTCGCCCGCGCTCGGGGAAGTGGTCGGGGAGCACCAGCTGCTGGTCCCGCAGGTAGTCCAGGATGTACCGGAAGAGGAAGCCGTCGCGGTCCACGAAGAAGCGACCTTTGGTGTCCCGGGCCAGACCCTTGACCGACTTCCGGCTGAACATCTCCCACAGCAGGGAGTCGGGGACACTTGTGAGGGTGGAGTAGCGGGTGATGTACACCTGACCCCCGACGTTGAGCTCTATGATTTCTGGAAAGGGAACTTCCTCCCCGGATATGCCGCCGTCTGGCAACGCCATGTTCGACTAGAAAAAGTTTAAAATTCAACAACAACCAAAAAAAGATTCTCACACACTGCAGCAGAGACTCCTATTCTAACTACAGCTCTCCTCCATAGTGACTAAAACATTGCTCAGGGGTTCTCAGGCAGCGCTCGGTTCATGTCCTCGCCACAGGAAACACAGATGCTGCAACCAGGTTTCACAACAGTCCATAACGACCCGTCGCCTCGTGTCAAGAGCTCCTCTCTTCAGTGAACTTCAGTGAACCAAGCCATAGTTGGTGAGAGCAGTGGGGGTCCCGCACACGTACAGCCAGCAGAGGAACAGGATGCTCCACACGTAGTGAGACAGGAGGAAGGTGTACAAAAACGCCTCCGTTTTTTCCATGCCAGGCGGTTTCTCGTCCCACCCGCTCGTCCTCCAGGTCCGACTGGAAAAAGTCTGTCACAACGTGACGGAGGAGACGGCGGTAGTCATGCCGCTTGGCCACGCCCCCCTCCGTGACGCGTCCTCTGCTGTGATCACACTTTACTACTAAAACGCTTCAATGATGAAACATCCATTTTATTGCACCTTGATTTATACGGTTTTATTTTATCATGTATACACTTCAAATAATAGCGTAGTAACGGTTAAATATATATTTTATATTATACTGTCCTGGAAACTTTATTATTTTATATAGAACTGGAGAAAACAACTGAACACAAACGTGTATTCGTGTAAACGCATCCAATTCCTCTGCGACTGAAATCTTATTAGAAAGGTGATCCACATGAATGAACCCCATTTAATTTAAAAAGCATTAATTTTTGGAACGCGGCTTGTGTTGTTTTTTGCCACACGGGGTTGCAGGGACATCTAGTGGACACAGATGGGATAGCGCTGTCATTTCGACTTGGCTGATGCCTTCAGTTTGTCAGATATGATCAGGTCACACCTTTTTTTTTGCGGTGGGAAGTGTCAATCAAAAGTGGACAGAAACCAGAGAAAAAAAAAGAGATAAATGTACTGGGTCGGGTCCTCCTAGTTGACCAACACTGTAGTCACCCATGGGGAAACCCCCCCGCCCCCCCAAAAAAATATCCAGTCCCCCATCTCTAAATCTGGTCCTACTTTGAGTCCCTCCTGGATTACAGAGCTCACCATCTCTCGGGGGTCTACTCAAGGGTACGTCATAATGTGTCGCTGCATGAAGAAAAAAAAAAGGTCAGAGAAATCACTGTCAGTCCTCACAGCTTCTCTCCTCTGACTCATCAACCATTCTGCCGTTGATTTCCCGGAGGATTCCAGCTGGCTCGGATCCACGCTGCCTCGTATACCTCAGGGTTATTGACACATGGCAAAGGGCAGGATGTGGAATTTTTCCCGAAACGAGCAGAACCATTGTGGTAAAGCCCACAAGAGAAAATACTGAGACATGATTCTTTCATCGTCAATTATCCACATGTACATGAATAATGGGAACAGAAATGACGACAAAGAAGATAGTAGTATCTTTAAGTCAGTGCAGGTGAACAGTATTCATGGTAAGAAAGGTGGATCATCTTTGTGTGTATACTTTCACAGAAGCTTTCATGCATCAATTACTTTTCTTAACGACGTATATTAATGTTTTTATGGGCTACGATCGTAGAATACTCACCAGCTGTTGATCCATGGGCATGAGAAACTCATGTTTTTTTTTTACCACCAGCTCAACACTGTAATCACATTAAAAATCACACTTGATTTATTCTCTAAATTACGCTCCAAGTGAATACATCAGACAAATGAGTCTGACCTTCTGCAGATGATGGATTATCTGTGGACCATTGTTGATTCTCATCACGGTGATCGCCTCCTGAGCCTCGTCATGCGGGCGTTTAACGTGACCAGTCCACGACTCACGGACTTGAAAGAACAAATATCTTACAGTTAGAAGGTAAAAACTCGACCTGCTTTGATATTAAGATTCTTAGACAGTTTGACATCTGCAGCGATACATGATTTATGCGCTGCCTCGCATGACGCACTGTAGAAAATGTGTCATGTCGACGAGTTAGTTTGTAGGTTATTTTTTTTGTGGCCTTGATAGATGATGTATAAGTGAGAATGGTCTAGTGGAAAGACTTTCAGAAAAAACTTACATTGGTAGACTTTTAAACCTTTAGCGCCTCACAAGATTATTCATCGAGGACATTTGTTGGCAAGATATTTCGGCAGGAAGTTGACCTACCCATATGTTGGTGAAAATAGCTCATTATTCAGTCAAGACAATGTAAATAAATACATATATGCATAATCAAACTTAAGTTTTGGGACCTGGAACATTCACTTTAGAGGTGAGAATTGAAACAATAGATCATATATACTTCACATTTAACTTGACGTATTTTCAAAAACATTTAACCATCTCATGTTTCAACATGTCATTTCCCCTCGTTGAATAGGTTCTTCTAATATGTAAAAGTCTTAAATAAAATATATTCTCTACCCACTTCAAGTAGATCTACTGTACCGGCTCCATTTCGCCATGTTTAAAGAATCATCTACAGCGATACAACTCACCCCCCCATCAATTTCACCATTTTTAACTCGGTACAAAATACATATTTTACTTCAAACAATTAACCGACTTAGACAGTATATGACAAAAGGAAATAGGAGTGTCAACATTTACAGTACTTAATTATTTAAGCAAACAACTGCTTAAAGATTTGCAGAGAGGGACAGCGAGCATAAAAAGATATCTGTTTATTTTGGTTCATCCCCACCAGTAGTTTATCCACAATCAGACTGAAAGGAAATATAGTCAAAGGTACATGAAATGCAGGGAATTTAATATATATCACAATTAATTCCATGGAGACAGCATGTGTGCATACTTTAAAGACTAATGCCAATATGGTGGTGAGAAGTGACTTCAAGGGTGTCGAAATCCCAAAGTCTGGGATGGGATGTGGTCATTACGGTCAAAGGGACGGGAAACTTGTTAGTGAGCACAAACAAAACACAAAACCCAATCACATTTCCATAGAACAAAACAAATGGTTTCACCCACTAATTTTAACGACAGTTATTCTTGAAGCTTTAATGGATTGTGTGCCCACTGGCTAGATTACATCGACCAACTCACAACGCTGTTATTGTTTATCTTCTAGGGCGCGTGTATATTCATATAAAACATATACAGTATACAACCCATACATGTAATTAAAAATACAAAATAAAGTTATTAAAGTGCTTTCTACTGACTCAAACACACAATCTCTGAGAGAATGGTATTGGTGCAGCATGTTTGAGAGTTAAAATCACTTGTTTTTTCTGTGTTCATCAGTGCTTAAGGGACAAAGACCAGGCTGATGTAAGGCATCAACGCAATCAGAGCAGTTAGCCGTCAGCAGCTGCATCGTAGATTGCGTATAAAATTCGCAATCGTATAAAAACAGCTCCAACGTTAGTCAAATTTTTCTCCAACCATAATTCATATGTTAAAGCTGATCAACAGGGTTTTTAGGGATATCTTCCTAAATGCACTGCAGGTTTATCTGTATTTAATGATGCTGATCAGAAATCAGATTCCACTTTTATTACATAATTAACAGAACATTGCCCATTTTCCACATGGATAAATTAACTCATTTCTCAAGATTTGGGAACAAAACTAAAAATAATGTAGAGACTGCGGGTCTACAGTAATACCCCTTTAAGGTGCATAACATTTGTCAAGATAGCTGGGAACCTTTCGCCGAGCTCCGGAATGGCCCAGTCCCTTAAGAGCCGATGACATTTCTCTGTTTTTGTCATGATAAAAGCTGGTTAATAAGATTAATAGATACCAGATGGTACTGTGGAGGCAAACTTCCTCATCTGAATAACTGACGTTCACAAAGCAAACCTTTCATTTACAAGACAGACATCATCCTACCGGATTGCAGCTGAGTGGGTATAAAAATAGACATTTGAAACCCTGAATATATGCTCATGTGATTTTTCTGCAACAAAATAAACAGGTTACAGCTCCCCCACTCAATGTGCACACTGTTTTTTTTTTTTTATACACTTCACTTGAAAGACATTTTAGCCGTCACCGCGAAGGAGTTTAAAACCAATTTAAATATAGAACCAAAACTTCACCAGCATCCACAGATCACTTCCATCAGGAATTTTGACTTTTATACACCAACGATATTTCTGATGACACATGTTCATTCGGGAAAGAGGAGTGTTTTTCGACGAGCAGTGACACTACACCAACACGTCTTTGTGGTGCCTGGCTATGTGCTGGCTCTTTTCTGAGGGCCTGCGGAAGCCCTTGGTGCAGTAGTCACAGCGGTGGGGGTAGTCCTTGGTATGAATGGAAATGACGTGGCGCTTGAAACCAGAAGCGTCCGTACTGTTATACTCACAATACTGGCACTGATAAACCTTCCTACCGCTGTGAGTTTTCATATGTTTTTTCAGTTCGGCGGGCTGTCTGAAGCCCCGCCGGCAACGCTTGCACTTAAATGGCAGGTCCTTTGTATGCAGGGACAAGATATGTCGACTCAACGTGAACGTGTCGGGAGCGTTGAAGTTGCAATGTCGGCACTGATGCACCTTGTTGCCCTTGTGTGTCTCTGCGTGCTTCTTCAACTCCGAAGGCCTGTGGAAGCCCTTCTCACACACGTCGCACTGGTGCGGGAAGTCCTTGGTGTGAACGGAGATGATGTGCCGCTTCAGGTCACTGGAGTTGGTGCTCTTGTGTTCGCAGTGAGGGCACTGATGGGTCTTATGACCTTGCACCATCTCTATGTGACGCTGAAGTTCCCGTGCGTCGGCATACGCCTGTGGACAGTGGCTGCACTTAAAAGGCAGGTCGGCGCCGTGCTTGCTCTTGATGTGAGTTTTCAAATTCGACTGATCCGCACAACGGAACTCGCAGTGCGGACACTGATAGGGTTTCTCGCCGGTATGGGTCCGCATGTGTTTCTTCAGCTCCGAAGGATGACGAAAGCCTTTCGCACATTCGACACAGACGTGTGCAAAATTCTTACTGTGCACAGCGAGCAGATGACGGTTGAGCAGGCCTTGTTCCGCTGTCTCGTATTCACAGTACTTGCAGTGATGAAGCTTGGGCTCACGGTCCTTGACGATGAGTTTGTCCGAGCCCAGTGGACTTGACTCGTGGTAGCGTCGAGTGTACTCTGTATATTCTGGAGAGCGCTCACTGTTGTGGCTCAGCAACTTGTGACTCTCCATATGGTTATGGAAACTGACCTTCTTGTTGGTGGTAAAGTCACAATCTGTGCACTGGTACTTCTTTTTTAAAAGGTGGTCCGGGTGGTTCTTCATGTGACTCTTGAGGAAGCCCCGTGAGCGGAATTTTTTCCCACATATGTGGCAGGGATAGACTGTCAGAGGCATCCCATCAGGTCCAATAATGACAGCTGAAATAGATCATTGATATATTCTGGGTGATTTGGAATAAATGATGAACACCACTGTGCACTCATTAAATCGACCGTACCAGTTTGGCATTGCCTTGTGTCTCCTTTCTTCTTTTTCTTGGGCTTGGGTTTCAATGCACGGTTTGCGGCGACTCCTTCACGAATTTGGAGAAATGATGTAGAAGATCCATTCTTCACCTGGTCAATGGTATTACCTAAAATTGTTTGAAAGCTCAATTTCAAAAAATGCTTATAAACAAAACACCCATTTGTTTGTATTCTTTTAAAAAAAAATAATATGGGCGCAATTGTCACTACAGAAAAAAAAACTATTTCCTAAAGGATCAGTAAGCAACATACCAATATCATTATCATCATCTTCGTCATCATCATCATCATCTTCATCAGTGTCGTCTTCATCATCATCCTCCATTTTTGGCTGGTTCTTTATTGCCATGTAAACCATCTTATCCCTGCCAACTCCAAGCCTGCCTGATGATGCTGCCTCAAGGTCTGGATGGCCATTGTGGTAATCATCCTCCGTTATCACCTCTGTTCCACCTGGACAGACAGGAAAAGTCAACTCTGCATAATGAAGCCATGACAAATGTATAATAAAGTATATTTAACCAACAAGACTTAAACAGGGATTTTTTTTTGGACAAAGTAGTGACTCACCTAAATCATCATCGGCTTCAGCTTTGAAAATGTAGACCTTTATAACCTCTGCTCCATCCTCTTCCTTGATATCCTTGTCTTCCATGACCTCTGTGCTTATCTCAAGAGGTGTATCACCAATGTCGAGCTTCTCACCGACCTCATCCACTTATAACGGAAAAAAAAAAATTGATATAGAACAAAGAAAGACCCCACAGATATATTGGACAGAGGACACAATAACAAAGCACTGTGCAGTGACTTACAAGATATCATGAGATAATCCTCCGAACTGCTTCTTGCATCATCTTCTTCATCTGTTTGCAGAGTAACACCTTCTGACGGAAGCTGTTCATGAATTATTGTTGCTGTGTTTTCCTCTGTCACCATCAAACCTCCCGCAACAAGCTGATGTTCCAAACCATTGTCCTGGTGCTCTGAGAGCAACTCTGCCACAAACACTTGATCGGGCATGTCATCATGATGGTTTGGGTCCTGAATTAGGTTTGAGGTGAGAACATGGTGGTGGTGGTGGTGGCGATGATGATGGTGGTGGTGATGGTGGTGGTCTAGGGCTTCTTCGATTGCAACTTCTGACCCGAGAATATTTTCAGGCATGATCACACTGTGCTCCGACGTTTCCATATCATCACTGCACATATCATGGCCTTCAACCCCTTGGGAATGGAGACTTTCCACATCTACTTCCAGACCTTCTACAACCTCTGCTTCTAAACCTTCCACTTCAACTTCTTCCTCTAGGCCCTCTACAACATGAGCTTCCAAATCCTCCACATCAACCTCAGTCTCAAGGCCCTCTACAACTGTTGCTTCCAGACCCTCCACCTCCACCTCACCCTCAAGACCCTCCACGACTTGTGCTTCCAGTTCGACAACTTGTGTTTGAAGTCCCTCGACCACTTCTGCTTCTAGTCCCTCCATGTCTGCATGTAGACCCTCCACCACTTCCGTCTCCAAGCCATGAACCTCCAGTCCATGTTCCAGAAGGATGCCTTCATCCGTCATCACGTCCGAGAGAAGCATACCCTCCGGGACAGAAACAACGATGTGCTCCCCGTCGATATGAGCCAGACCACCCATCCCTGCAACTGCAAACACATTTAAAGAGACATTAATGTAATGTATACAGGCCCGTTTCCATGACAGTTTCAAAATTCAATTAAGGCCCCTTCAAATTTCTGTATGCGTTATGTAGGAAAGATCACATATGTCAAACTCTTATACAAAGAAGCCTACTCCTCCAAATCGGTTTTGTATTCCTTCTGGATGCGATCAACTAGATAACACAATTTAAAGATGATACACTGAATTCTACTTAGTCATATTGATTTAACCGTCAACTATAATCTCTGGCAACAAAACTTCATTAGAGGGATACCTTTTCTTTTTACAATATTTGACGCCGATCTACTATAGCTTCTTAAACCGAAGGCTGTAAAAACTGAGGTTACCCAAGAGCAGCCACTTACCAAAGTCTTGCATGATCATTGCATGGGGCATCTTTAGCTCCTGTGTGTGTAACTCCAACACCCCTCCACCTTGGTCCATGTCTTATTTTTTGGGAGGCGCCTTGAAACAATTATGAAACTAAGTATGATGATAATAACGTCTAAAAATAATGCAAACAATTCCTCTTCTTTAAAAAAAAAAAGATATGGTACCAACCTTCACATTTGATGATCAGAATCTAATAGTTAATCCAAAAGAACTGTGGACGTATTCCCTTCCATCAATGCTATTGATCCTTTGAAAGATAAAAATGATATCATCAGACCGAGGAACAACATCAACTTTTGAGAAAAAGAAATGACAATATCTGTACAGATTAGTGTTGGAATAAGCAAACAGGGGAAAATCAATTTTAAATGCATTTAATTTTTTTTAACAATTTCCCGAAGGGATCAATAAAGTTCTATATATCTATCTACATATATATTATAGGGATGGTCCATGAAAGGAAATCTGGCAACTTGAACATTGATGATAATGCATTTCAAAGAAAATCTCGCACCAAAAAGTACCGTGGAAAGGGTCATTTTTCTTCGCAGAGACCAGGAATAATGCAAAGCCGTCAGAGAACATGTAGGATAAGTGGGTGTTTATCATAGTAATTTAGACGTCCAGATGCACCTCTTTTTCAAACAGGTTTCTGTTGTCAAACATTAAGGTGAATGCAATCATCCCATTTGATAGAGGTAATCGTTCCTATGACTGTAGTCGGAATCTCATCACATTGTGCTCCGACTCAATCGTCAACCTTGACGGAAAATGAAAGCGGTCAATTGGTTAATTTTCCTAATAGTGGAGTATTAATCCAATCAAAGCTGGACCTTCACAAACTTCACTTACAGTTCAGTGTGTTGTCAATAAGGTGCAAGTATACATTTATTCAATGAATTAAATACAAACGTCAATGGAAAAATACGGCAGACATTATAAGAGCAATCTGATTTAATGAACTGAACCAACGAGGAGGGTTGTAATTTCTTAAAATTTATTGAAAGACAAAAAAACTTTTGTTGGATTAGATTAAGTGTTGTTGTACAATGGCGCCTCCTATCGTATTTAATAGATGCGACAGGCTTGTTTAAACTGGCGCTATTACGGCGCTTACTTGAACCGAAATCCGCATATGAAATAAAACAATATAGCCACTTGTTTATCTAAATATGGTACGAACCACATCGGGGTGCGTTTTAAAAATGTATATATTTGCGCGGGAACCACAACAGAACAGCTTTTAGATGACACTTGAGTTGTCATCTGTGGTCTGGAGTAACATTATTTATAACGTTTATAATATGGTAGTTATTGAGAATGTTGTGCTTTGTTCGAGCAAGAGTCCTACGCCCTGCTAGTTAACAGTCGCCAATGACTAACAAAAAAAAAAAAATACCGCAGACGTTACCCTGCTCCAGCCCTCCACCCACATCTGCTAACTAGCAAACAAGCTACTGCTTTTTCCTCTCGGCGCCATTTTGTTTTAGCATAAATGCTAACCCAGGAAAAACGCGAAGCAGCCTAAATAGCATAATGAGTCGATATACTTCGAGTGTGACAGCTTTGTTGAATGG
The DNA here is from genome assembly GCF_982586985.1 of Callionymus lyra. NCBI lineage: Eukaryota > Metazoa > Chordata > Actinopteri > Syngnathiformes > Callionymidae > Callionymus > Callionymus lyra. Next base: position 12,983,679 of record NC_141826.1, read on the forward strand.
AGAAAAAAGTAAAGACTGTGATTGAACATTTATTGGAGTGAATTCCGCAACGTATGCGTAGACATCGCCGTCTTTTCGTAAAGCTAGCATGCTAAGCTACACGGGGGCGCCTGTGCCGCATTATCTCCCATGTTGTTTTTCTGACGAGCCTGAAAGAGGGCCCACCGCCGCCGAGTGGGCCCTTATGCCTCTTTCTATATCCCCTTCTGGTTCGTTCGACGTTCTGTTACCTGATAACGCAGTCGTCTATCTCAATCGGCGTTTGTCGTCCTTCCCCGTCTAGTGTTATTGTTGTTTTGGTTTATTTTTCACGGTAAGCTAAGTGCGGCCTGCAGGTTTGGATCCCCGAGCACTCTTCGCTAGGCCTCGGCCAATCAGCGTGCTTCCTGACGAGCGGAGGGGGGAGGGGCAGGCGGGGGCCAGACAATGCGTGGCCTCGTTTACCGCTGATCCTTGACTATGTGCGTCATAAACACTTGGACGTAATGACTACAATTCCATCCTTTTCTCCTTCTAAATTCCAAAAAAAATAAATTCAAAATGAAAACTTTTGTTTTGTCTTTGTGGCGTCACGGACAGATACATCAAGCCCACCGTGGAAAACAGTACATTGGGGCCTCAGTTAGTTAGCCATGAAATAAATAAATAAAAAGTTCATGCAAAAGGGATTAATTTTTCTAGCACTTCACTTTAAAACACAGTTTCCAGTTTATTCCCAAATGGAAGAAGAATTCTAAACATGGCCAATACTATCAACGTTGATGGTAGTAACATCATTACACATGCATTGATGAAGATGCGTTCATTATCTTCTTGGTTTGTTCTACCAAAACCAGGAGCAATTTCACCAAGTGTTTAAGTCCTGAATGAGACACATGTTTAAAATGTTTTCTACTTCCATTTTTTCTATCAATACCAACCCTAATAATGGACGATATGGACTTGATGCATATATTATTTTTTTAATTCAATGTTTTCATGTCTTCACATTGTATATATTAGATGTAAACAACGAAAGGTTTGGTATTAAATTTGAGATTTAGATTTATTTATTTTTTAATACCCAAAGATAGATATATCAAATTGTATTGATCTTTGGGGAAATAAAATATAAAAGGTTGTACATTTCAAGGATACAGTTCACCATAAACTCCCTTCACTTTACATAACGGTTGAAAAGCAGATGATCTATGATGCCAAGCTTCAAAGACCAAACAAATCAGATTTAAGTGTGTGAACACTTCCCTGCTTGAGACCTTGGCTCCCGCCAGGTTTATTTGACATTGGCCCGATTTAGCCAATTTAATGCAGGAGGGGCAATTAGTAATAGTTATTTCTAGAGCACTTTTCTAGACCAGGGTCACAAACGATTAAACAATTCAAAACAATACACAATTAAAAGTTATACTATAAAAGGCGAAGAAGACACATAAGACAAACACAGGAGTTGAGGAAAATCAGGGAAAAGCTGCACAAATAAAAAGGTCTTAAGATGTTTCTTGAAGGAGTCAGTAGATCATCAAACACAGAGGGAGAGGAAGATCGTTCCAAAGCTTAGGAGCAACTTGTCTCTCCTCTGGTCCGGAATCGTGTTCAGGAACCATCAGTAGATTCTGATCCACAGACCTCAGAGTCCGAGCTTGGGTGTAAGGCTGGATCAGATCACTGATGTAAGGAGGAGTCTGACCATGAATAGATCTGAAAGTAAGAATCAGAATTTTTATAATTGATCCTGAAAGAAACTGGAAGCCAGTGAAGAGTTTTAAGGTTAGGTGAAATGTCACTGCAGTATTGTGAAGCGAGACAAGAGCCAAATGTAAGGATTAAATTATTCAATATATTTTGTTCATTTAATTGTTTGAATGTTACTTTTATTGAATTAAATCATTCAACGTTATCGTTTATATAATAATAACACAACTTTTTTTTAACTGCAACATTCAATTGCCACTCAAAACACTCAAGCTCTGGTTTTGAAAAAGATCAAATTCCCTTAAATACTATTGGTGTAAATGATGAAAACATGTTTTGGATTCACTGACAGAGGACTTTCGAGAACTACAGATCTGCGGGTTGTGTGAGTGAGTTTACAAAAAGTAATTACAGCAACACCTCCAGAGCAAAAAAAACGACAAGACTCACGCCTGGAGGACAACTGGAGCAATATTTTATGAATAAAGGTGTAACAACCTTGACCTGTTACTTTACTGTTCAAACGTATCTTTATTCGGTCCCGTGTGTGAGGCTGGAGCTGAATGCAACTTGTCTTTATGACAAAACACTTAAGGCTTTATCTATAGTAGATCATTTTATGTGGCCCGTCTGAAATCACAGTATATTAATGTAAATGTTGATGTTGAAGATGAGGGACATACCTTATTGATGTCTGATTCTGACTTATTATACATTAAAAATAATGTTGGAGGAAAGAAATTGATAAGTGATTGATAGAGTAAGTAAGTAAGTAAGCAATTTGTATTTATACAGCGCTTTTCCAGACCAGGGTCACAAACCGCTTAAAAAATCAAGACAATACTCAATAAAATATATACTTTAAAGATCAAGATAAAACTGAGAGGATAAACATTGAATTAGGATGCATTGAGCGTTGAAGAAAAAGAAAAATCTCTATCAGACTAATATTTACTGTTACAGACAGCTAGGTAAATATACATTTTAAAAAAAGTATTTTGTAATTGTTTTCGTAAATGTTAACAATCTTAAAATATACTTTTTAAAATTCTTGGCATTTAGAAAATTCCAACTGACAGTCTTACAAAAGCTAAGGATGGCCAACTAGAAAAAGAGTGATCTGAGAATTCAGTATAGGAAACAGAGACAGATGGATTTACTTAAATGAGAAATAATGTCTGGCTGAATTTTAGGTCCTACAGCTATTCTATGTGTCCACTTTCAAGACTTCTACCATCCCACTCCATGATTCTGCTCATGTTCTTTATTGATGACAACCTGTTGTACCGCTGTACTTCATGGAATGACATTTAAAAAAAAAAACCATAAATCAACTATTTGGCTCACTAGCAACATCAACTATGGTGCAGGCGATGTAGACATCATCCTAGATCCCACTGGTCTCTCTTCCTGCATCATGTCCCACCACCTGTCCACTTCTAAATCACTCTCTGCTGCTGGATTCAGGATCTCCTACACTTAGTGCCATCGGATCCAGGATCATCTCCATGGCTGTAGTCTTCTAACTCCTGATCTACCGTTTTCTCCATAATCTCTCTGCGATTACAGCAGAATGCTCTCCTTTTCCGAGTCTGGTTCTGCTTCAGGTTTCTGCCCGAACAATTTATTTTTGACAAACAAGTCATTCCTTCTGATAATGTTAAAAATTGACTTTCCTTTCAAAATTTGAAAAAAAAAAAAGATTATAAGGCATGGCGTGAATAAAATAAAATAACCTTAAGGCGAGTTTTGCCTTCTTTTTACACTAAAGTCTAATAAAACAGTCAATAAAATCGCTGTTTTACGAGTGGAAACTTTTCCATTCGTCTTAATGTGGAACAATTTGTTTTCACTTCTTTCTTTACGAGTCTTCCTTGGAAGCTCTTAAGCATGTCCTGCATCTTCCTCACATACTTCTCTGTAACCGTTCAAACACAGATTCTCAACACAGGCTTTCAGGGTAAACTTTTATTCAAGGGCGTTACAATTAGAGGCACGCTGCATTGTGGGTGCATAGCCGTCGAAAGGCGGAAAGCCTGCGTGCATAAAAAATATGCAGTAGAAACGCTTTCAAAAATGCAGCTCTAAAACAGTACCTTTTTAAATGACTTCATATTTCCTCTGGAGTGTTTCAGCTCAGATGCACCTTGGCACAAACCATGATATTCGTTTTAAATCGTTTTTTTTTCTTCTTTTCTTACGAGGGCAGTAACGTCGCATTGCAGGAGCTGCGTTGCTATTTCAAGCAAAGACCGAGAACAACAAAAAAAACAACACAAATCTAAATATATATTCTTTCTAAACCGTTCACACAGACAATTGCGTGATACATGGAGAAGATTTGTCATATTGCAGAAAATAAAAACGAAGCATGCAAAATCCAGCACCTTCAGTGTATGATTTTTTTTCTCACACGAAATTAACAAAACATCAAAATTCTTCACTTAAAATTGTCTTCATATCAACAGCAATAATTACGAATATTCCAGCAGTTTGTCAAGAATTACAAATAAAAACATCTAAAACTGACATCAACCTGGAAGCTCCGTTTGTCCAAACAACAACTACAAGTGTGTGGATTTCTTCTTCTTTTTTTTTCTTCTTCTTCTTCTGGGGTCTGTGATCTTCCATGCAAGGAAAAAGGAGATGAAACTAAAGTTCCAGTGCAGGTTAAATCTTCATTTTGAACGGTGGGACCAAAACAGTGTCACAGTTTAGTCTTGTTCTATTTGCTTTGAACAGTCAGTGGGAGAAGCCAGATAGTCCCGGAGCAGAAATGATCTTCTATCCTTTCTCAATAACAACCGTCTCTCCAGGACTCGTCTGACATTTTCGACACGCCCAGTGACCTGTCGGGGGGGAAAAAGAAAGAAAACAAAAGCTTTAAAAATTTGCAACCACCTAAAGTAGATCAGCAATATTTGGAACTCAAATTACAAAAAAACAATAGTTTCAAGAAACGTTCTCCTTACTAATATACAAAATATAAAACATGTGATATTTAAATGTAATGCCTCGAGAAGTTATCCAGTGTAGAAACTTCAAACACCTCTAAATATGATGAAAGAAAAATTAAAATGGTTCCTGGAAGCTTTAAAAGGCTGAAATTTAATAAACAATTGCAGCTGCGCTGATGGGTTCATTATATGTCATTATAACCGGTTTATATGTATTTAATTTTTTTTTATATGTTCGTTCAGCAAAATAATGATTAAAAAATCATGTTTTGTGTTTACAACACAGGCAACAAAGATTTACAACAAAGAGTAATTATTATTAAAAACTATTTCAGAAAGCTGGTAAGGAGAGTATTGTGTCACTGAAAACCATGCTATAGCAGCCAGTAAGAGAAGAAAGACCACTAGGCTGCTCAGTCCTACCACACCAGCTCAATAATACTCCCGACATACAAACTGAATAAGTTATTTTATTGTAAATCAAAAATACATGCAAAGTTTTAAATGTGCAATTTTGAACAATGTTATTTACAGTTCATTTAAGTTTTTGTCATTTCTCCATGTAAGCTGTACAACTCACACAACATTAAAAAAATATAATTCAACAGCCATTAAATAAAAAAAAGGAAGCCAAAGCATCGTAAATATAATCGTAGTAGTTAAAGTGTCAACTTACCTCCTTGGCGGCTGTGAAAGTTTGCTTCTAGTCGCCGGCGTGGCTTGTCCCCGGCTCACCACGGGCCTGCCGCCGGTAGAAGCTCTCCCAGGAACGTAGCCTCCACCGTTGGTCGTGGGTGTGGACTGAAGTCTTCGTGCTCCTCCAGCTGCTGGCGTTTGGATGACGGGGAGTCCTCGCGAAGGCTGTCGGGACCCCATGGGGCCGACCGGAGTGACGGCTTTAACCGGCGTTCGCATGGAGAGGGGAGACTGTCCGTTGCCGCGCATTCGACTGCTAGCCATTCCTGAGGAAATGTTAGCGGGATAACAGTAAATACTGGCTGAACTGAAGCTCATTCATTAATACTTCTTTCCACTATATTTCCAGAGAGTTAATAGGACGGGTTGGGGTTTGTTAGGGAATTTAGTATCTGTAGCAGGGGGTTATTTCCGATGTGGGAGCAGGGACTTTTGGGAAGGATGGGATAATATGGAAGCCTCAACCAAAGTTGTGACTCATATTATACAAGCAAGTGATGCAGCCTTACGAATGACTTTACAGTTGAAGTTCACCCAACAAGGTTTAATTTTTACTTTGCACCTCCTCTATTCAGTTTTTTTAATTGTAATTCAATTTACTAAATTCAATTTAGTAGGAAACATAAAAACATATTTGGATAAATATAACTCAAGTTAATGGAAATATCCATGATAGCCTTTCTTCTAAACACCTAAGCTGTCCATCATATTCGCTGCTATAAAAGGCTGATGGAGGTAAAACAGAAGTGGTGCAGATAAGCGACAATAAACTGGGTGAATGATTCAACGACAGTATCCTGCTTATGGCCATATGTAGAATGAAAAGGTTTGTCAATGCACCTCTTCTGTTGTGTGTATTTATGAGTCCCCGTTTACTTCTCATGATCTCTTTTTAACAAATAAAAATTATATTATCTCTGATACGAGGCATCACAGGAGTTAATACCAGGCAGGTGTGGTCCAGGGTTACCTGTGGAGGGGGAGTGAGTCAAGTGGGACATGCGATTGCCAGAGCTCTGGAGGTTAGCCTCCATGCTGCGGCTGTTTCTGATAGCCTCCAGGGAACGCAGGCTGGTGCGGGGGGCCAGATTAGGCATGCTGTGCCTTAACTCTTCTGGAAGCGGACACAGAAAGCACATTTAGTGATGACACCGCGACAGACGGTTGCCTCCGAGGTTGAGCAGCCGACCGGGCGAACCCAAGTGTAAGATCCTCAATTAACTACTTTTGACAAACCTTCGCTTTTTGCAAATTTGAGAAGCTCTGGACTCGGCCCCTGCAGAGAGCGCCTGGGAGTCCGTGCGCGAGGGGCACAGAGTCGACTGTTGTACTCGTGGCCGTGATTGGAGGTGGACGGCGAGAGGCACCGGGGTGAGCCTAAAGGCGAGGGGGTGAAACGTTGTCGCCTCTGCGGCAGCGAGCAGAACTCGTCCTCCTCGTCCTCCAAGCTGTAATTGTCGAACTCTTGGTCGCTGTAGGTGCCGCCCCGGCGGAGAGATTGAAGAGAGGCCGTGGAGCTGCGCCTGGATGCAGAGGCAGAGCTGGAGGCATAATCCTGCCTCAGACCTGAAGGCAATGAAGAACATGATGTTATTACCATTAATGCCAGGATAACAGCTGGTCAAATATTAAAATACATCTGTTTATATTTCTCTTGAAACTATTTATTCTGGTAATATTTGAGCTCATTATGATTATTTAATGAACTTGCAATACATATATACATCATAATTTATTTATTACAGCATAATTAAAGTTAACATTTTAGTAGATTTTGATGACCAACTCAGCATTCATTTCTTAAGTTTTAACTGAGACTTGCAAGGCCTAATCACATTAAATGAACATGATTTTAATGGTCGCATATTCTCCTTCTGCCACATTAATAATCACAATTTGTTGGAATCTAATTGTACTTGTCCCTGTATTACACAACTGACGACATTTCGTTTCTAATTTTTGACTTACTTTCTTCTTGTAGGCGAGCCATTATCTGGACGTCCGTGAGGTCCTGTAGCTTATAGCCCATTGAGATGGAGTCATCAGACGTACTCAGTTCACTGTCTATGGATGACTGGGAACTCAGTGCGGAGTTCATGCTTGTATGTCCTTCAAGGCCAGAAGAAAACAAGACGGTCAACAATCCAAAATCATAATAAAGACAGCCAATAACTATATATATTATCATGAATTGAAACATTCTCAATATTCTTAGTTTGTAGACAAATCATAACTTTGACTTTTGCTCTCTCTTTAAATTCAATTTTGACTTCTGCACAGAAACTGAACACGTGGACACTTAAATTAAATCAAAGAACGCTCAGGTTCGATCACTAAATAAGGCTGGTAGGTATGAATTTAAATGGTTTTACATCGATATAAAAAACAAGCGGCTGTTTATAATCAGAGGGCACTTGGTTATTGGAAATAAAAAAAAGAAAATAAAGACTTTATAAGTAGTCAACAGTCTCATGCAGCACAGCAGTGACAAACATGCAAGCTTTGTTAATTGTCAAAAACAGCTTTAAAGTCACATAAAATGTGATAATTAAAATAATTAAAAAGCAATATAATTGTAAAACAGGAAATCTGAGAGAGACGTAGAAGCTCAAAAAAGGAAGTTTAATTTTTTGCATAACAGTATTTGCGGAAAGTTTATGTTCATAATATGTCTTCAAAAGTAGGAACATCTGACATCAAAGCAAAAAAATCAATAAAAGATTAAAAGAAAAAGAAATTGAAATGAAAGCTAAAGACAAATCATGCAAAAACGCATACAACCCAACCATCAGGGTCCCATGGAGAAAACCCATGAGTGCTCTTGCATTACAGCTGACCTACATACCGCTATATACGTGACGCAGCTTGGCTATGATGCTGTGCGGTAAACAACAAGGAGCACTGTGTGTTAATGTCATGCCGTACCTGAGCCGCCACAGGTTAGTAGAGATTTGTTAGTTGATTTGTGGTACCCAGGAGAGATCAGGCCTGAGCCCGCCTCTGCTGAAGGGCTGCTGTACACGTTCCTCCATCGCGACGCTGCAGGGGACAGACGTGGACAGATAAGAGATCAGCAAACAAGAGAAGGCGAGAAGTGGAAACTGATAAGGCGGGAGGAGAAGACAAACTGGATGGTTTGGTTTCCGTGTACCAAACCGATCATGTGGTCACCGACATGTAAAAAGATGAAAAAGCCTAGAGGTGCAACATGCAACAAAAGATACAGATTGACGTTTGTATAAAAGGAGAGACGGCGCAGCGTAGAGTCAGGTTAACCCGACACGGGGCCCTGATTTCATGAATCCATTCAAGCCGCGTGTGAATAGGTTTGTTGTTGAGGTTCCCTTGTGTGCAGGAGGCCACAGCTAATGCAAGCAGGATACATATTGAATGAGGTTCTGTTAGGTCGACAGTTTAAGTCACTGGGTTTAAAATAGAACACTTCATCGTGAGATAAAGAGTGTTTAAATATTGTCATGTGATGAACACGGGCTGGATTACTGTCACAGCTTTGTATGGCACTCTTAAAGGACTTTACTGACAAGTTATTTTCAATGTTCTTTGTCAATTTTGGACTTGAAAACCCCAAAAATAAGTTTGCGTTGTTGAGACAAGCTAAATATCTTACAGCACTAACCTAAATAATATTTACACTACAGCAGTGTTTAAATCCACCAATTGTCAATTTTAGTTTCATGATTTTTCTTTAATAACACAATAATTGTGGAATATTTCCTGAGCACTCTTTTTACTGGCCTCCTGTGAATTTTAGAAATGATTTTGTTTGTTTTCAAAGCAGTTTTATGGTAGCACTACAAGTTTTACAGGGTAAACAGATTCATAAAATAACCCAAAAACCTTTACGTGTGGCTTTTATCCAGGCACACAGCTGATGGATTTTTTTCTTGCCATTTTAAATCCTTAATTGTAGCCTCTTGTCTCATGCTTATATATGTTCGTAGACGTCTTACTTTATTTGTTTTTTTCTTCTATATAGCAGTATAGTTTAAGATCATTTGAAGCAGAAGCTAAAAGTCTAGGAAGTACTCCGGGTAAATATTGTGAGTGCTTCCTGTGTAGACAGTAGTCAGTGTTAGCCTTAAGCTTCTGCTAAAAACACGTTTTACAATATAGACCTGTTTAAGTTTTTACGGAACTAAGGTAAGGTAGAACTTATTGATCCCTCAGGAGGCCTCCTTCGGGAAATTGTTTTTTTCCAATAGCCACAGCATATACAGCAATTTTCATAAAAAATAAAATAAGAAGAACTATTCCTTATGTCAAAGCTTCAATACACGATAGACGTTACAGTCGAGCAGTATGAAGGTATTAGGATGTTTTTAAGTTTGTCTTTGTGGACGAAAACGACAACGACTAAGCATCAGTCTCTTCCATGAACTTCCATTTTTGCCTATGAATCCAAAAAGGAACAGATTACTCTGAAAATAATCACAACCCTTGTATGGTTTGGTAAACAAGTGATGACTCATGCAACTGCGTCATTCATCGTTTGTTTTCATGTTATTTTTCCCCACGATCATTAAAGGCAGCAAGTGTGAGGTTTGTGTCATACTCTGGTCCAAACGGTTGATGAGGGTCCGACACGCCAATTCAGTTTCTGGACTGCGGTGATCGAGAACCTGCCGACACCACTTCAGAGGAGAATCTGGGCCCACCTCCGCCATTTGCTTCTTCGGCGACACGTATAGCCTGAAGGAGAAAAGACATACAACATGGAAATTTAACGGAGCGATGAAACAGGAGGGGGAAGAAAAATAAGTTAAGAGTAAAAGAAAGAAACGCATTGGAAGCTCTGAAGCATAAAAAAAAAATTAGCCTTGACTGAGCTGAGCTTTAGGAAATATTTGTGTAAACCACATACATTTCTGTTGCGGTCAAGAAAAACAGTTTGGGTTCCCTGTTTAACACCACAAGAGTCTCAATCTCTAAAAGCCATATTCACAAAGAGAACCCTCAAAACACTCATTCTAAACTTTTCATTAATGCTCCGGGATGATATTGGGACTAAACAGGTGATGTTCTGCATTGATTATTGTTCAATACATACTGATGATTTGTTGCCTTTTAAACGCGTGTCAAACTTAATGACGTACGGCCAAAATATTTCAACTATGCATGTCGCAGGTCAGACTAAATATCGATTTACCAAACTGTCTGTTAAAAACGTATTTCATTTTTTTGTGTTCCTCATCCTCCTTTCCCACCAAAGAAATGTCCCGATCAAGATAAATCGCTTTATTCTCAGTCATTTTTCTCTGTTTAAGTCTCTGTATTATTGTAGACATCAAAAATCACTGTTCCTCATCTTATCTTAATCATTCTCATACAGTAGGTCATTAATTTAACAATTACTTTACCACTCTCCAACCTACTTAAAATTGTCACGTTTTTTTTGTTGTGTTAATCCAACAAGTAATTTCCGTTTGTCGTACTTAATGTATGCATCTCTTCATTTGGAAAAGCACAACGATGTGCCTGGGTTAGCAAATGTGGTTACATAAGTCCTCAGAATCACTCATTTCAGACCAAGAAAATTTAGGCCATAGGTCACTCATAATAATGCAGTGACCTATGTCGGAATTGCTTTTTCGCTCCCGGCCAGAGTGGCCCTGCTTGACACTGGCTGACATCAAACTCCTGTCATGTTAAATGTTAAAGCCTGTGCGAGTGTTTGAGCAGATCATATTTTTTGCCTCGTCTTTTTTTTATGTGGTGTTGTTTTGACTCGAGGGGGGTGGATCAAATAAACCAAAACTTTTGATTTGAGCGCACAAAAGAGCCGGACAGAATGGATCCAATCAACACCAAATCTGCTTCCGTTTCAGTTAACACGAAATATTTAGGTCACTTATTGGTCAGTTCCACAGAGTTTCTGTCGAATTTTCGCCACACAGACACCGTATGTAAAGTACCGGTTGGTAATAGTTATTTGTAAGTAAGTAATTTATTTATTTATTTGCATAGCGCTTTTCCAGACCAGGGTCACAAAGCGCTTAAACAATCAAAACAATATTCAATAAAGTATATACTTTAAAGATCAAGATATATAGATTGTAAAGCGCTTTGTAGACCAGGGTCAAAAAGCGCTTTAACAATCAAAAACAATACATAGTTAAAATATATACTTTAAAAGGCTCCTGTTGCTGTTGTTCATGTTCACACTTGACAGTGGTATTAATGTTGCCGGACAAGTACCTTTCATTAGTTGTTACAGTGTTACAGTGTTGAACCATGATCAGTACATATCAAGCCAGTGGTGGGATTTAATTAAAAAAAGAACGCAGTTTAAGACAAAGAGTTTTCCTTAAGGTATAAGAGTGCAACATCCATCTGTAAATATCTAGACTTAACAGTAATACCAGGAGGATTTACAGTTGCTGCACCAGGAGCACTTAGTGACCGAAGAATATAAACAAAGAATTGTTTGTTAAAGAAGCTTCTCATTGGCCTCGCAGAGACACTCGAGTGCCGGCGGTAATACCAAAATAAACAAACAAACAAGGAGTGGGTTGTTTTGAATGGTGAGCTTCAACCTTTTTTTGTTACATAACAAAACGGAATCACGCGCCCTTCTGTAAGGATAAATTAGATATAAGTGTAAATAGAAATTAGCAACAGTTGGCATGTCAGAGTTCACAGTAAGCTCTCAGTGGAGGGCTGCCGGGGCTAATCTTACTAATCTTGTTTCTTTCAACGGTGAGTAAAATGCATGTCTCTTTTTTGTTGCTACCAAATCTAATACAAGTGTGTATTTTCAGAAGGAGGAACTGACAATTTAATGATGTATATAATGAGTGGAAAAGACTGCTGATTAATCTTAAGGGATGATACAATAATTATTCCATTAATGGGGTCAGAAAGTTTTAAAGCAATTACGTTCAAGCATTAGACTACATGAAAAACCCATCAACTTGGCAATGTCACTTCTAAATTTTTGCATGTGGGCTTCTTTTCTGATAAGTTTGGATTGTGAATATCTTCACTAAATGTCTTGTTCTTGGATACTGGTGCAGATTAGCAATGACAACAGGCCTTTACTTAGGGACACCCACAGCTGGCTTTTTGTCACCATTGAACCCGATTGTGTGTTCTTGGACATTGAACATGACATCACATGAAAAAACACAAGACAGTATTTTTTTATGGTTAAAGCCACCTGTATTAAATGATGTTATATGTTGACCTGTAAAGATAGCAGCGTTTAAGACAAGATAAGGAACAGTTAAATATAAATTTCGTTCGACCTACATCTTACACAGCTAAAGGTTTGTGAATCATTGTGTGTTTAAGTTTGACAGACCTGGTACTTATATAGTATTTGTCCAAGTGCATTACCACACATTGGCGTTTCTATGGAGCCAGTAGCCAGCTCACAGTAGGCCCCCCACATCACATGCTGTGCAATCCCACTCAAAGTACTTTATCCATGTGGCGGCGTCGGGGCAAGGGCAGTTCAGATTATGTTGCAGGGATTACTGGATGTTTTGGCTATGATAACCCCACAAAGCACATATGGTATGGCTAATGATGTGATGAAACTGAACTTAAGTCACAAATGATCTGGCTTGTTAAGCTCAGAAGCTTAGCTCCGAAATACAATATGGTACCTGTTGATAACAAGCGAATAACAACCCAATTGTATACTGTATAAAATCGTTCACAGGTGTCGTTGTTTGATTATTAAATTTGTTTTTCAAATTACAATAGTAACATTTCAAAGGACGCGACAATAAAGCCAATTACTGAAATAAATATGTGCGCCAATCAAACGATAAATACGAGGAAGAATATAATCTCTATTTAGGAATCATACTTTTTGACATCCTCAGACTTTTAAGGACCCAAGTATGTCATTTTTACAATACCACTAAGAAGTTTTTATTGAACACATAACAACCTCTGTAAATGCCGGGTGCAAATTTCGTTTATTTATTTTGTAGCCATGTGACTAACCTGTTGAACAGTAACGTTTGGGACTTATTGACACTAACAGCAACACCTGTTGACTTAGTTCAGAGGGATAAGATACAACTCTCTGTTTTGAGTCTTATTGAGGTCACTTTCTTCTGCACATGCAAACTACACTGTCAGAGACCTTTAGGGAACTTACTCATAAAAAATAAAAAACAAGGCTTAATTTAAAACGGTGATTCATAAACCATCAGAATAAATCAACTTTAGTCTTGAATGGAATCGGCAATCCTTGTCTACTGAGTCATAGATAAAGTAAGAAAATGGGCAGGTTATGATACATACCAACTGTCTTCGTCCTCAACTTCAGGGCAGTCGTCTTCCAAATCCAGGACGTCCAACTCGTCCAGTGCCGTTTGGTCCATTCCCGAATCGCTCTCCGCCAGTGTCTCTGACTCGTAACTCTCCTGAGACGGAGTATCCGGTGTTTGACCTGAGGCGTGCGACGCTCCGTTGTTGCAGGTTAAGGCCAGAAATCCGCCACACGGACCCCGGTCCAGATCGACCTCCTCTTCTTCTTCTTCTTCATCTTCATCAATCCTGGTGGCCACAGGGAGAGGGGACATCTCTTCGCCGCTGCTACTGCCCTGAGGTGGCGACAGATCGAAGTCCGCACACCGGGGATGCGAGTGTGGCCGCTCCTCGCAGGACACTTCTCGACGGACGGAACTCTTGCCTCCTCTGCTGCGCAGGGTCTCGTTCTGAACCTCCAGTCTGTGAACGAGCTCCTGCAGCTTGCGAACCTCCTCCAGCTCCACCCCCTCTTCAAACCCGGGCTCGGAGCACTCCATGAGGCCAGTGGGACTAGCACCGACAGGCTGGGGCCCCACGCTGGAGCTGTCCGGGACCACCATACTTCCACTCTGTTGGAACACGTGGAATAATATAAAACAGAAACTTGATAGTCTTCAACTTTATCACACATTTGTAGAGCTCAGATGGAATTTTATCTTTACGTCATAATAAAACTGGATCATTATTTACTAGCCAAGTATAGGTGCTTGTATTTCCCAAATATATAACAAACGTTAATGCTACACTTGTGAATCAAACACTTAAAAAAATATTTTATTAATGGTATATTCAATTAAAAATCTTCACCACTCCATCTTTACGTCATCTCTTACTCAGGTTTCACCTGGAGATTTGATAAGTATACCACTTGCGATTTTGAATCTGTTTTTTCGATATTGTAAGTTTATTATGTTTATTGTATTGTGTTGAGGGTGCCGTAGTAAACTTCCTTCAATCTTTAGTGAAGCCATTTATTACCAACGATGTAATGGCTTTTTTTATACTGCATTATAAACTCTACAGCACGGAACATATGTTCAATAAACACATCTACAAAAAGACGACTGAATAAAAAAACATATTTTTATTTCCGTTTAATATTTAGTAACTATTTATATTGTCGCATTAGTCATAATAAATTACATTATTTTGGGCTAAATAAACTTACTTAAATTGAAAAAGAGGTTACCCACTTTTCAAAAGACATGTATTACATCATTTATTCTGATGAATGATCTCAGTTTTTTTCTCAAGATGCTTTAGACCAGAAGAGAGATATTAAATAGTATTTTGTTAAGAAAATCTCGATACTTATACACAACTATTACAGAAAAGTATACATATTACAGACGACAATGTTGTTGAGGGTATATAATGTTTTGCTGATCATTTTGTTCCGGAAATACTTTAAATAAATGAATATATTATTGATAAACACCACGTTGTTCTCGAAGAGGCTGGTCTGGTGTATTTTAAGGAACTCACAATATGAATTTCAGTGCGTTAAAAGTACATTTAAAAAACACTAAACCTCCTCACAATATTGCCACAACTCCACGTAGTAGTGTTTCGTTATGTGGCTTCAGAACACGGTCACTCCAGCTAACGTAACGACTACACTTGGAAATTGAATCGAAAGACAACGATAAGATAAATAAACACTTGTCACACTGTGGTAGGATATTAACATGATATGATGCTACAAAAACAAACAGTACCGGTGAGGAAGCCGTGTTGTCCACCGAACCCGCCACTCGAACTCCGCTTTTTTTTTCTTTTTCCTACCGAGTCTGCATGAATGTAGGTGTTATTAATCCAAGTTTCACTCGAGGGTTAAGACACAAAGAAGTGCATTTGTCTTCGAAACCGCCGTCGTTCCGCCGGAAGCTTCGCTTCACGCCGTGTGTTGCTAACTAGCTTCCTATCGTTAGCAGCGCGAGCTCTGACCTGCAGAGGCGCTCGCCCCGCCCCTCCCGCGAGTGCTCTGTTGTTGCGTAGCGCCCCCGGTGGACGTTATTCGGTATCGCAATAATAGTCGGTGTACTTGAGTGAGGATCTGCAGCCGCTGGACGTCGCTGTCGAACTAGTTTCAGTGGTAGAAATCTATCTATCTATCTATCTATCTATCTATCTATCTATCTATCTATCTATCTATCTATCTATCTATCTATCTATCTATCTATCCATCCATCCATCCATCCATCCATCCATCCATCCATCCATCCATCCATCCATCCATCCATCCATCCATCCATCCATCCATCCATCCATCCATCCATCCATCCATCCATCCATCCATCCATCCATCCATCCATCCATCCATCCATCCATCCATCCATCCATCCATCCATCCATCCATCCATCCATCCATCCATCCATCCATCCATCCATCCATCCATCCATCCATCCATCCATCCATCCATCCATCCATCCATCCATCCATCCATCCATCCATCCATCCATCCATCCATCCATCCATCCATCCATCCATCCATCCATCCATCCATCCATCCATCCATCCATCCATCCATCCATCCATCCATCCATCCATCCATCCATCCATCCATCCATCCATCCATCCATCCATCCATCCATCCATCCATCCATCCATCCATCCATCCATCCATCCATCCATCCATCCATCCATCCATCCATCCATCCATCCATCCATCCATCCATCCATCCATCCATCCATCCATCCATCCATCCATCCATCCATCCATCCATCCATCCATCCATCCATCCATCCATCCATCCATCCATCCATCCATCCATCCATCCATCCATCCATCCATCCATCCATCCATCCATCCATCCATCCATCCATCCATCCATCCATCCATCCATCCATCCATCCATCCATCCATCCATCCATCCATCCATCCATCCATCCATCCATCCATCCATCCATCCATCCATCCATCCATCCATCCATCCATCCATCCATCCATCCATCCATCCATCCATCCATCCATCCATCCATCCATCCATCCATCCATCCATCCATCCATCCATCCATCCATCCATCCATCCATCCATCCATCCATCCATCCATCCATCCATCTATCTAATCTATCTTATCTATCTTATCTATCTATCTATCTATCTATCTATCTATCTATCTATCTATCTATCTATCTATCTATCTATCTATCTATCTATCTAAATGTATCATTTAATTTTTTAATATCTGCGAAAACAATGCTCAAAACACATTTTAAAACCGCTTTGTGTATCACACGGTGTATTACAACAAACAAACAACAACACATAATGCTTTATTATTAATAATAATCAAATAATAATCAATACATAAATTAATACAATGAATAAATTGCCTGTACTCCACATCATGTTTTACTTTTTAATTTTTTATTATTATTGATTTTTATTTGCTTGGGTTTTACTCTTTGCTCTTTTTTGTTCATGCACAATTTGACTGAACAACAATTTACAGTGGCTGTAGGGAGGGGCCATCAACGGGGGAAAAAAAGGGTGAAAAGTATGTTTATTTTGATGAATTTCTTCGTGAAAAAGTTTACCCTTCAATATTTATGAACAAGAAGAAATTATTTTTTTTGAACATAGCTTTGTTTCTAGAGTCTTGTGCTTCCCATGCCAATTTAACATTTTTTAGACATGAAAGTGAGGTTTCTTGTTCACGGTTAAGCCTCTATAGTTATACTTGAAAATAAATTCAGTGTTTGAAATGAAAATAAATGCATTTTCCTCTCTGTACAACTCATCTACCCAATCCCCTTAATTCAGTTACCTTTCTAATTCATCTTTTATAAGCAAAATCTTGTAGATTTCATTGCATTATGTTACATAACCACGGAGGTTAAAACATCTTTGTAACTTTGCAATCATAAGAACCTGACAACCCGGTGTATTCCAACCAAGATACTGAGCATAAACTGAGTATTTTGAGTCATTGCTAGTGTTTAACTGTCTTGCTTTGTTTCCAGCTTTCCTTTATAAAAGTATAACAATTGGCCTAAATGCAACCAAAAACTTTTTTGGTTGACTAGGGTGTGTTTTTGTATGCGAGTGTAAAGTTGCAATGATACTGAAGAAAAACCTGTTGGGCTTGTTTCGCCAAAAGTACCTAAGAGTGTTTATTGGGAGAGAAAATATTAGCTATGGATAGAATCCCATGAGAAAGTCGCAGACCGAAACAGTCGTTGGCTTATCTGGTTTAGTTTTGTGACTTTAATAAAAAACCCGTTGATGAATCAGTAAGTTAATTGAGTGAACTCGTCTCGTCTTGTCTCGTCTCGTCTTCTTCCGCATATCCAGCTTCAGCAGGGAGGGTCGGACCTTGCTCTCCGCGGATGCCTTGGAGTTTGGGAGGAAATCGACTGTTCCAGGAGGATATTGACAAATCCATTGTTAAACATAGATTCTTCTTATGGAAGGAAAATGAAGTTATATTGAAGGTTTCACTGCTGGACAAATGACGACTCATTGTATTAAAAATTCTTATATTAAATTCTTAAATATCTTTTAAAAAAACAACGCAACAATAAACGCAGTTTCATGTTTTTTATTAAATCGTCAACACAAAAATGTCAACGACAAATTTTGTCAGTGTTGAAATATTTTGAGGGAGGTGCCTCAAGTTAACCATCAAATACATTTTTTTTTTTTTTTTAAAGAAAAGAAAAAAAAAAAACAATTCTCATGAACGTTGAGAGATGTTCCCTCATGATTCAATTTTTCATTTTGCAGTCTGCCTGGGTTTTCTTTTCATTCTTTTCCGCTTCAATATCTGAGTGAAACGATAAGAACATGGACATGAGATATAACGAGGCCGAAAGGTACAATAAAAAAAAAAGGAAGAGAAAAATATATATTATTAACACTCATTTACAAGTCATTGACTTTTATTTGTTCAACTCAAGTTTAACACAACATGAAATATTCTTTTATATTTGGCTTCAACAATCTGCATGTGTTCCTATCTTCCATGACTTACCCTCCTTAGTAGGTTTGTAGTTCTTTTCCTCGGTAGTAGTGTGTTTCAGTTTTTTCGTGCAGAATTTCTCCACCTCCTCCCTCACTTTGGCTGGCACCTCCTTTATCAAGAGAGAGATATGATAACACAAAGTACACACAACAGGCTCACAAACTGATACCAAACATGAATATAAATATACTTTTTACTTTATCTGAGACTGCTATTACTGCAGAACACTTACTTCAGCATTTTACAAAAATGGCACTATTTCTATTTTGCAATCTCTGCGAGAGCAGAAAAAAACAATCGACACCACCCAGTCGGATTTGAATGGATGTGAAAGGCATTGTTTAAAAATAGAGCTGAGCCAGAATGCAGGGCTCTCTTCTTAGTAAGATTCAGAACATGCCCCACCCTATAGAGCCACGAACCGAGTCAATAACAGAAGGGTGCGAGACTAGAAAAAGAGAGAGAGAAAAAGAGAGAGAGAGAAAAAGAGTCTTGGGTCTGTATAGATAAATTGAACAGCTTGGTCATCCATCTGAGATTCAGAGTAGAGACCCTCCTTGCAAAAGTTTTACACCCGGAACTAGATAATCAGTCATTTATGTTCATAAAACATATCTACCCACGACAAGTGTGACATAAATAGTGTTTCCTAGAAGCTACGAATAACTCTTGTGTTGACAAAACAAAAAGACCATTTTTACCTTCTGTTCGCTGCAGCAGTCGGACATTCTTGCGCCGGTTAAACAGGATTGTGAAATCCGGGGCAAATCCAACGGTTTAAATAGAACCCGTACGCCCTTTTCTGAATGCCAATGTGGGCAAGGAATCTGCACTGCTATTGGCCGCCCAAGCTCGGGAGGAGTAGGAACAGGTTCTGTTCGCCACAATGCCAACACATGTACCTGCACGCAAAGATGATCGTTTTTTTCTTCTGCAGAACACACAGAGGAACGTAGGCGTTGTTTTTACAACGACCAACTTTAGTTCTTTTAACTTATTTTTAGTGTTGAAACCAACAATAATCTGCTTAAGTTACTTTTCTTAAATCAGTTTTTATTCCTTTCCTGCTTTTATTTTATGATAATTGTTGTCTATTTTTTCTTGTATTTACTATTTCTACCTATTAAAAAAATGTTACAATTGTAAACAACACACTTTTTTTTGAGAACATTTTTAGAAAGAAAAGAAACCTTTAGCTAAAGTTTTATAAATATATTTAGTATTTATTATTAATAATACAATTGGAAATATTGATTTACTATAACAACATGCAATCAATATATATATATATATATATATATATATATATAAATTCAATCTGTCGCCCTAAAAGATAAACATTATATTTCTTTGTAAACTTTTCCGACATTATACACGTAACAATACACACGTAGCTATCGCTACGTTTATACCAAAACACTGACCTCTAGTGGACAAAGCGTAACACTTCATTTTAAAAGATTATGAATAAAAAAGGACATTTCCGGATTTCATTTCCGACATTATTTATTGATAAACGATTTTCAATTCACAGAAAGTTTTCAGAAGTATAGGCTACATGTTAGAAACTCCACCTGAGTCATTGAAAAACTTGTGTGAGGATTCAGAGCAGAAATGAAAGGGAAAGAAAGAGAGTTAAACAAACCCAAAACATCTGCTCTGATCTCCATAAGATGAGGCAAATAATAGAAGTAAAAATAAATACTTATCAAAGGGCTAGATTGAGGTAAACCATTGTATCTGCATACGTTCACCCATGTTTTCATAGTTATCCAGTCTTTACTTCACTAATATTGCACTTTCCCACCACAACAAAGGCAACGTGATGAGAAACGAAAAAAGTCCATTTCCCTGAATCATCTGATAATTAAAAGGCAGATTTAAACATGTAAATGCACATATTTGGTTATCACACTGTTTACAATCCCGCTCCAGGCTATTGCAGCAATCCTAGTTCTGTTCTGTTAAATTACAGTAAAAGACAAACACAACATGTTCTTCTTGTTGTAGACAAACGCTTGAGGCGCACATATTTTGATCTCCACTCTCAGAATACATGGAAAATCTCACATTAGCACCATTTTATACATGCATATCACGAGGACACTTTTTATCTGGATTCAAACTGAAAACAATTTTAACATCCAGGATCAGGTAACCGTTTTACTTTAATGTTAGCTGTAAGAAAATTATAAATATACATAAACACATTTATTGGCGATATTTTATATATAATAGAGATATTGATAGAAAGATAGAACTTCGTTGATCCCTTGGGACACTTTAAAAACAAAATAAAGAATGTTTTTCATTCATTAATCTACATTGATAAAGGGCACAAGTATTGAATATAAAATGTTTGTTTGTTATTTAATTCTAGGGGTTTATTTCATTGGGACAAGTTCATTTTTATTTAATTTTACTTAAATAAAATCATCTAACATAATAAAAACGAATTTCATTTAATATTTACTTTCTTATTATTACTTAAAGGCTTAAATGGTAGCCTATGTCTACTTTTATAAACGTCATTATTGCAATCAAAGTGTAACAAATCAAGTTCAATATATAAATACAATAAAGTATTTTAAAATGTTTCCATCCTGAAATTCATCTTGTCGGATCAAAGTTATCCAGATCCTACTAAAAGGTTTTCCCTCAGGACTAGGCTTGGAGTTCATGATCCTGATTTCAGGATCCCTTCTTAACAACACATTTTCAAGATTAAATACGATCTATTAACCGAAATCCAGGGATTATCTTCGAACAACAGGCCCCACTGCATAGTTGAATAAGACATTCAAATAAAATATTTCTCTCCTTCATTGGTTTGTATTGGTAAAATAGTAAAAAAAATATATAACATATATATATAATTACTGTAAATAACATCCCTGAAAATTCTTCATTTTGTAAAAACGGAGATTATGCCTTTATATGTTAGTTAAACATTTGCTGTAGAAGTGGATATTTATGTTATTTTTTTTACCCACTATTGTATAAAAATGAAACCCACGCAACATTTTACAGAAGTGGTCCCAACCCACCGGATACCAGTCATTTAGTGCTGAACAGAAAGAGAAAGTAAATGATTTCATTCCTCTTGTTTGGATATATTTAGAGCACTTGTAAACTGGATTTGCTTAGAAAAACAGCGTATCTTGATCAGGATGATGCCTAGTAAAAATGGATGATCCTGGAAAGCAAAAAATAGAGTATTCCAAATCCAGATAATGATTTTTTTAACGACTAGCCCTTGAAGATGTGTGATGTGATGCTGGGATGCATTAGCTGTATTTTTGGTGATTTTTCACAGCATCAAAAAAGGCAGTGAAGACGCTTGTCTAAGACACGATCAGTCGACTCATCCTTTCTTCTGCCGGTCATAGATGGCCGTCGTGATCCCCCAGGTGATGCAGGACCGAAGGATGACCAAGGAGCCGCCCCGGTACAGCAGAGCCACGCTCCGATTCCTGGACTTCCACAACGCCCTCCAGCAGGTCAAGACCCCTTGGGTCTCCCCGCCAACATTAGCCTGCATGCTCGCCACCAGCACACTGAGGGGGTACAGAGTCAAGCTGACCACCATGGAGATCATGGCCCCGGACACGAAGGACGAGAGCGCCGGCGAGAACCCCTGAGCCGCCACGAAGCCGCACGCGGGGCCCTTCAGGCCGAAGTACAGCGAGCTGCCGAGGGCGTTGCGAGCCGTCATGGGCGCCAGGGCCCGGTAGAACCCGGACGGGAGGCTCCGGGATCGCAGCGCCAGGAGGACGCTCTTGAGGGACGGGAGGCGCCGGTCGTTCTGGCCGTTCTGGAGGACATTCTGGACCCGCTCGAAGGGCGCGAAGACCAGGGCCTCGACCACGCCCGCGGCAAGCCCGGCCAGGGCGGGCAGCGCCGACGGAGCGAGGGGCAGGGAGGAGAGGCGGAGCTGGAAGGTGTCCTGGAGGCCGAAGAGCAGGGTACCGTTCAGGGTCCTCATCACTAAGGGAGGGGCCACCCCCCTGTAGAGCTTCAGCGGCCCCTCCTTGTAGAGCTGGCCCACCGCCGTGGGGATGGGGCTGTTGTGGATCTGCTGGCGGAAGACGGTCTTGTACACGGGGAAGACCACCAGGGTGGGCAGGGTGGAGAGGAGACTGGAGGTCCCTCCGTGCACGTAGCTCTGGAAACGACCCTCCTTTTTATGATCCCCTGACATCTTGAATCTACAGAAAATAAAACCGAAAGTACTCTTAAATACAAGAAAAGATGATGAGACATAGAGTTTAATTCACTTCATCATTTGTATTTAAAACTCAGAAGGTATTGAAGCATTTAAAGGAAAAACAAACCAGAATATAAATGACTTACTTGCAAAGATGGCTCCTGGAAAAAAAATTAGGATAAACCAGGATTCCACCTGGTTATTTATCCTCGGGAATAAAACATTCCGAATGAAAGAGTATTTTGCTTGTCTTGTGTATAATCTGCAGAAGGTGCTTCGTAATGGCGTCAAGATGGAACGGTAATCTGCCGGTGCTTCAAGTCCCGCCCTCCTCCCCTGATTGGCTCGAGCGACTGGCGTAGGACCGACTGTCATTGTACGATTCATGTGTCAGTCAAACATACATCCTGTGCGCGCTTGTTTCCTCGCTTGAGACGTTGCAGACCTTTTTTCATTTAATTCGATTGAAAATAAAAATCCAATTTCTCTTTTGCATGGCTTGAACAAATATGTATTTATTTTGTTTTTGTTCTCGAAACAGTAACGACATTTGTACAAAGTAAAAGCAAAGAAACCCACACAAATGGTTTTTATATTTGTAATATTTTTCAGAATAGAAAGTTGTATTCAAAAACATTTTAAAGGAATAGATATAATTAACAACCAAGTTATTATTTCTATACATTTATATACATACTTTTTCTTTCTTCTTAATTAACCACACCATCAAGGTTTTCACTAGCAAACATAATATTTATACGGACATTTATAAGGACACACAAACACCACAAAGATGCGAATAAAATTTTCGTAATAATTATAATCTTTATACGAGTTTTTCGCTAATTTTACAAACAGAATTAAATGAAAATAAAAAAGGTAAAATAGCTATACCTTTATTGACTCGTTATAAATTCGAGTCGACTCGATTTAATCAATTATCAGGCTTTATAGACTGAAAACAAAATATATAATATATATATTTATATATACTGCATGTCTGTTCCAGGTCACCCAGAAACAAACATTTACAATCACAATTTAGTGTTCTCAATCAACTTATATGACAGAAAACCTGAGTAAACATATGTAATCGATACCATTTAAGATTTGAAAACTTTTAAAAACACTATATATATATATATATATATATAGTTTTCAGTAGGATTTAAATGATTAAAGTATATCGGGGCAGATTTGTTTCCAAGGAGTCAATGTTGAAGAAGTGCGATCAATAAAAACAAAAGGCAGTTGTAAAATGTAACATTCAGTTTTATTAAGAACACATCCTCAGGTTACTGGTGGATTCAACTAAAAAAAAAAACAAAAAAACATTTACAATACGCACAGAAAAGCAGGTGCATGTTGTATAAGGAAGCTCCAGCCAGCAGAGAGCCAAAACCACACGGGATCTGTCACACACTGAAGCCGGGCAAACCCCACTCAAGGAGTGCACCTCAAGAGTCGAAAGAATCTTCACAGAGTTAACCTGAGGCAACTTTCCATCAGCTGAGGAAAAAATAAAACGCCATAAAAAAAAGAAAAAGAAATCAAAACTAGCCTTTCACACTTTTGAGGCACTCTTGGTTGAGTGGAGCTTCAGTGGCACTGTAAACTATTTCACTACACATTCACTTCATAAGTATACTCTTTCAGACGCAGAGTCAACAAGAAAGACTAGACTAAAAAAAAAAAAAAAAAATGTAACAGAGGGGGAGGTCTTCCGTCCGGGTCGTCGACCTTTCACTGAACTCTCAAGTTTGATTGAACCTTTTGAAAATCCCCACGAAAAGGGGAGATGAACTGGACAAGCTACAAATCATCCGTGTACATTGAAGCAACTGCATAACTTGTCGACTTTGGTGTGTGCAAATCAGGGACACACTGCTGTGTGAAAAGGTAGGACACGAGTAACGAGGTTAGCTATACTTCTCAGGGGGGGTGGGGGGGTTTTGGACTGAGTGTGTTTTGGTGTAACAGCACTTTTGCAGGGAGGAACATCAGTCGTTACAACGGGACGTGGCTGAACAAATACGACACAGACTCTCCGTTGTGAGTCCTACGGATGGCCTCGGCGAGGATCATGGAGATGTCGATCACCTGGCGAGACACGACAGAGGAAGTGGATTTAAAGCGGCCAACAAACAAAACAAAAAAACACAGCGTAAACTGTTCAAAAATGTCAAGTACCGACCTGGATTTTGGAACAATGCTTCATCTTTTCTTCCTGAGGAATGGTGTTGGTCACCACGACGGCCTCGAAGCAGGCGTTGTTGATGCGCGAGATGGCCGGGCCGGAGAAGATACCGTGGGTGAGGATGGCGTACACCTTGGTGGCACCGGCTGAGATTAACCTACGACAGATGATTAAATACTCTGTCATGAGGTCTGATCCAAAGCTACAATGAGAGCTTAATATTGATCTTATAAAGAACTTTATTACATTTGTGGTCTTGGATCAGGGTAGATTTTGTTTCATTATTCAATTGAATTAACATTTGTTTTGTGTTTGGGGCATATTGTGGTGGTACATTTGCATCTTACAGTCATTATTATTACTATTATATTAATTTACATGTATAAATAATTGAATTAAAAAAGAGAAACAAATCTACCTCCGTAGTCATGGAGGTGATTGACTTTACTCTTGGAATTTCTCAGGAAGTGAGAGCACAGTTGCATGTGAAAACTACATGTCCTCAAAGAATCTTAAAAACCATTTAAAAAAAAAAGGAAGATAAGGAACAACATAAAGTTCAGCAGGTCCTGTGAGAATCAATAAATGAATATGCTGTGGTTTTTCTTGACGCAAAACATTTTTTTTAATTGTCAACTTAAACAGGAAATAAGGTCGTTTGCATCATTTCCTTGCAAAAAAACCACACGTGGACAAAATAAAACGAGAAGAATTGAAGACACAAATCAGAGGGAAAAACAAACTCACTGCGTTCACACATGTCTCACATAGAATATAAAAGGGAGGAATCACAAATGGAATTAACCTCAACAACATAAAAAGATTAATCACCAAATTTTAGATTCAAAATATATTGATTTATATATATGTATACTTTTATTTGTACAGCGGCAAAAATGTTATTTCCCTTCTTTCTTCTTTCATATTTTTTATTTTCTTTTATTATTATCTATTTTCTATGTATCATTCCATTTAAGCTGTTGAGCTGTACTTATTGTTTTATGTAAAAAATCAATAAACAAATATCTTAAAAAAAAATATATATATTGATTTGTATTTCTACATGTGATGCCGCGAATTGGTTCAAAACCCCTATAAATGTAATAACCACATCAGTTTGCTTCTTTTGCAGGTCAAAAGTTAAATCACTTTTATAAATAGACTCCTGACTTTAAGCTCGTCACGCTCCACCGCGTCACTCACTTGTCAGCGGCGTGGCAGACGGTACCGCAGGTGTCCGCCATGTCGTCGACCAGTATAGCAACTCGATCCTTCACATCCCCGACGAGCACCATGCGGTCGACCTCATTTGCCTTTTTCCTCTCCTTGTGAATGAGAGCGAAGTCTACATTTAGCCGGTCTGCGATGGAGGTGACCCTGCGGAGCGACAAATCGGTTAAGGGTTGAACAAAGTCGGTCCCTCGGCTACACTTGCCTTTTAGCGCCTCCTGCGTCTGGCGAGACGATGGTGCAGTTCTTCCACTCCGGTATGTTTTCTTTGATCCACTTTAGAACGGCCGGCTCTGCGTACAGGTTATCCACGGGGATGTCGAAGAAACCCTGGAATGGAGAAGCAACCATGACAAGGGGTCGTTGGTCAGCAGAAATGACCACCAGCTGACACACACACGCATGAGGTCATTTAATCCAATAACACACTTTAAACCATTGTTCGGCTCCTGCTGACGAACGGTTGGTTTGTTGACATCATTTTCTCTGTTGATTATTGACATCAGTAAGGTAAGGTAAGGTAAAACTTTATTTTACATCATCAGTAGATAGCAAGCCAAATTTAAAACATTTGTTCGGGTCAATGGCAGAAAAGCACTTCGTTGCAATTTTATGTTTGTGCCACTCTGAGGCAACCGTTGAGCAAAATTATTAAATATATTAAAATATATATATATATATATATATATTGAAAAATTGCTGTATTTGCTGTGGATAATTTGGAAAATAACATTTCCCGAAGGAGGGATCAATAAAGTTCTACCTACAGATAAAAATATAAAAGTTAAGAAAAACAGTATATTCATATTTTAATACATACATATTGTATACATATATTCTTTTTAACTAAGTTTTACCTTACCTTACTATTAAACATGTACAAATGCTAAGGAATGACTTTGATGCAGCAATTTTCACGTTGCCGAAATGTGCTTTACCTGCTCTGTCCACAAGATGGCGCTGCTATATCAACTTTTTAAAGTCACGTGCTCGTGATATGAATTTAGTGTCATGTGCTGCATGTTTAATAGCTTATTGTTAGTCACCAAAGGCTTAGTTATGAAAGTTTGCATTCCTGATTTGGATGAGTCACTTCTGTATCGAGAGCGTTGAAAATATTTTCCCCCCGAAATTGTTCCGCTTTACAAAGTTGACGGAAAATCTACCTGATGCCAAATATATATATAAATATATATAAAGAAATCCATCAGGTCTTAAGTGGTAGTAATTTGGGTTTCAACCCAGTGTACATCATATAACAATTATTGCCCAAATGTCAGCAATTGAAAGAGCAGATTGAAGGAAACATCTTAGAAAATATGCTCTGATGAGGCAAATATTATAACAGTATTTTGATGGATTCCTGCAACAATTGAAGACTATGTTATCAAACATGCATGGATTGGTTTTGCAATACGTTTAGATTCACAGTCTCATTTAAAACAGATTCCAAGGTTTTGTTTCTACTCTGCATATGATAATGTACAGTCAAACTTATGTTTACGATTTCCTACTGTGCCCCTCCATTGGACTACATTAAACTATGTCGCTGAAACAAAAAATAAATCAATCAATGAAAGATTATGCTTGTTAACTTTCCCACGAAGCCACATCCGTTTATGTTAAATCTGTGTTAACATTAGATTGAATATGCAGAAGAATATAGAATCAGGATAAACCAACGTAATATTAGTGCAGGACGAAAACAAAACCATATATCATTTTGCATTTTATTTATAATTAACTTAAGTATTTGATTAAATGAAAACAATAACACACTATTTTTTTAGATAGAATTTCCCTTTATTGGTCCCACAAGGGCACATTTATTATTTTTATTATTATTATTGTGTTGCTCACCTGTATCTGCGAGGCATGCAGGTCCATGGTGATGATATGATCGGCTCCAGACACCGACAGCATGTTGGCGACCAACTTGGCCGAGATGGGGGCTCGACTCTGCAGAAGAAAATGGATCCGTTCAGTCACGGGGGAAAAGTCAAGAGGCAGGCATGACTGGTTTCTATAAATAATCCCACACTAGCTTCGCGATCAAAGGAGGTTGTCGGAAGAAAACGGCAACGTTCGAAGGATAAAACCAGATCATACAACGCTCTACTGTTTCACATAATCAAGTGACGAATATTATCAACAAAGAAAATGCATCAGAAACGGGTTAAACATCATGCGATGGACAAGAACTGCAAATGGATAGCAATTGAACATGTGATGAAAAGCAGCAAGTAAAAAGTAAAAATGCCTCGTGGAGGGGGAGGAGGGGAGGGGGTCGCGTTGATGGCGGCGGGGCGTCTTCCAGCGATGAAAAAAAAATGGCAAATGGGCATGACTGAAGTAATTAGACAGATATCCCTCACCCCCACCTTGTCCTTCTTGTCCTGCCGGGCGTACGGGAAGCAGGGGATGACGGCGCTGACCCGGGACGCCGAGGCGATCTTGCAGGCGTTTATCATTATCAGCAGCTCCATCAAGTTGTCGTTGATCTCGCCGCAGCCGCTCTGCACGATGTAGACGTCCTCGCCTCGGACGCTCTCTCCAATCTCCACGCTGTCAAGTCAGGGGCGAGAAGACAAACAACACTTAGAGGGGCCCGGTTGACCGAGCCTGGACAGGAACAAGACGGATGAGGCCTCGCAAACAGGGCTAAGTGTCCCAAGCAGGTAATGACGTACGAGAGAAAAAAACAGGAACTTTGACACAGAAACGTGTGAATATACCGTATTTTCCGGACTATAAGTCGCTCCGGAGTAAAAGTCACATTTTTGGGGGAAATTTATTTGATAAAATCCAACACCAAGAACAGACATGTCATCTTGAAAGGCAATTTAAAATAAAAATAGAGGCAACAACAGGCTGAATAATTGTACGGTAAGCTTACGTTACACGACACAACTGAGAACGTGCCTGGTATGTTAACGTAACATATTAAGAGTTATTCAGATAACTATAGCATAAATAACATGCTAAGAAGTTTACCAAACCATCCGTGTAACTCCAAATAACTTAAATCCAATGATATCTTCATCAGCGGTGTCACGTTTAAACAACTCCGCTAATTCGGGAGGTAGAAGATGCGGCGCTTCCTCTTCTACGTCGAAATTATCAACACAGGCCTAGAGCGCCCTCTTGCGGTTCATGTGAAAATAACATGTGAAATGATATATCGGTAGTAATGGGTTAATAATTTCACACATAAGTCGCACCCCTGGCCAAACTATGACAAAAACTGCGACTTATGGTCGGAAAATACGGTAGATGTTTTTCTATGCATAAATTCTTAAGCTGGCTTAAAGGATGTTTGTTCTTCATTTAGAAGAGAGCATTTAATTAAGACTAATCAAACAGAAAAACCTGTCAGTCTTGACTTTTCGCTGAATAACAAACATATTTTGGAGACGGAATATTGACACAACCCAATTTCATGCCAAAGTACGTTTCAATTTTAAACTTTGAATTCATCCCATCGTGAGAATGAAGGCGTTTAAGCGTTATACAAATATAAATGGCTTACTTAATTGGGAGATTTTTCCTTCAAACAGAAAGAAAAAAAAAAATACTTGTTTGCAAATGCATTTAAAGGATCAAAACTTTTAACCCAAGATAAGTAAATTACATAATGCGAGTGTTACCACGGATAAAAATCAACATTTATTGATAGTAATTTCCCCACATACGATACATCTCGAAACTTTTTAAAATCAATTAGTTTTTTTTTTTTTACACATTTTAAATTAAATTATTAAAATATTGCCTTTGATACTGTATGTTTTTTTCAGGTCTCAAGCAGCCAACTTTCCATATAAGTAAGTAAGTGAGTAATTTTTTATTTGTATAGCGCTTTTCCAGACCAGGGTCACAAAGCGCTTAAACAATCAAAACAATACTCAATAAAGTATATACTTTAAAGGGCAAGATAAAACTACACATACATTTAAAATGATTCCATTAAGCTCAACCGTACCAGCCTGTAACACACAGTAGTCTGAAACTGTATTTCTCAAGCGTTCTAAAACAGAAAGTGAATAAAAATAAACTAAATTGTGTAATTGCTAGCCTAGCTCGCCAACAACGTTGCTAGGCGCAGTCATTCTGAGGTGATATTTGTTGGCTTCTATCCAGCACCTACCTGTCATTCAAGGTTTTATTTGACTCATTAAAAAAAGAAACAGTGTTAATGTTGACTGATTGCACGCGCTCCAATAAAATAAATTGGTTTGGTGTGTTTAAGCAGGTTTCCTTAAAGCTTGAGGCAAGTTTAATTAAATACTATTTTAAATATAATTTGAAATTCAATTTACGACAAAAACAACCAAAAATTAGAAGGAAAAAAAAAAAATCAATAAGAAAGGTTCAGGGATGATTTCACTCAAACGTTTTCTCAAGATCACATGAATTTTTAAGTCCACTAAAAAAATCTTTCCTTGACTTCCCCTTATTTGTTGCCTGGTTCTGCTTTCAGCAATGAAGAAAAAAAGTTGGTTGGATTGACTACCCCTTACATCTTAATATTAATGACTTGACATTTTTAAGACTTTTGGATTAAAACACATTTTAATGCTTAATTTTTATCCAAGTATTTTTAAGGATCTGTAGGAATCCTGTTAGGATACATACATATGCTTTTTCAATAATGACACTGCGGTCACAAAAAATACTCAAATGGATTTAAGCCTGAGGTAGGAAAATGTTTTTTTGAGAATGTAAATGTTTCTTAAAGGGCAACTAATGTGTTTATTTAAACGTCCCTTAAATAGATCTTTGGACTTGTATCATCAGTATGTACTAAACCCTCTTTTCATTGAAATATTTACATTAGAAAATGTGCTTAAGCCCCGCCCACTGAAAACGGTTCACTGGAAATGAAATCTTATTAACCACACCCACTCTGCTGCGATTGGTCCAAACATCAAGGGTTGAAGCACAATTATGTCATAATGGAATCTGCTCTCGTAACCTCTCCTTCACTAAGATTTAAGACGGGAGAACTTTAATGAATAAATAACTTCAAAACACCAGAGGAAAATGTCAACATGTGAATGAGTCAGGAAAGTTGGAGTTTGACATAAGTTGCCCTTTAAAGACACATAAATCTGCTCTGGGTAAAACAATAAAGTATTTATTACAGTAAGTAATTTGTATATATATAAGCGACAGTGGTGGGAACATCTTCCTAACTTCTTTTTTTTTGTATTTAATTACCACCAGTTTTGGAAAACGACCTTTTTATGTGCATTAAATAAATGAATATATACATTATTACCATCAATACGTAATCCCATTTATTCTAGTATTTTGTCCAATCGTGTAATGTTTTGTATTAAAAATAAAATAATAATATAAAATAAATAATAAAATAGTATTTGTCCAGTGGATTTAAAATATTTGGTCATTTAATTTCACTTTTGTATAAAACAAAATGCATGTGTTCTTTATTAAAGTGAAGCGGGGTTTGCTTTCATAAACACCACACTTTACTCACGCTTCCATCATGTGCCACAAGGAGAAGATGTCAAAGGTCAATAAGATATTAACGCTTAAACATGACGTCATAAAAACCCTCAGCCATGTGAGCGCCACACGTTCTCACTGCGCAGCTAAGAACGTTATGCTAGCCTGGCATCTCATCCTAGCTAAGGTTAGCTTCAGCGAACACCTCACCAGGTCTCCTGGTTGCTGAACTTCTTGGTGACGACCTTGCCGAGCTCCAGTCCCAGCCGGTCTGCTATCTTCTGCGACAGGTCCGGGTGAGAGCTCCCGCTGAAGATCTTGATATTTGGCATTTTTTGTTTGCGGCTGTCCAGGGGCGTCGTTTTTTTTTGGACAGAAATGGCGGCGGTTTGTAGTCGAGCGTCCAGTCCGGAAAAGGGGAGAAGAGGAGCTGACGACAACCCGGCTGGAAGAGGATCGACGGCGGACTCTCGAGCTAAACGTGTGTTTCTACCGATCCACCATTATGTCCGACACAGCGCGCGTGCTGCTCTTCCTCTCTCGAAGCGACGCGCAGGCGCGGTACGGGCGTCGTGACGTCACCGGCGGAAATTCAGTGAGTACAAAAAAAAACGATATAAAATGAAGTAGAAAAAAAATAAAAAATTGTCCCACGTGTTAATATTTAACAATACACCATGCAGGTCATGTGTTTAGACTTGGATTGAACAATACGCTTGAGATTGTAAAAAAAAAGCTCCCTGTTAGAGGAGAGCGTCCTCTAGGGGGCGCCAGAGTAATCGAAGCAATAAAATACAATAGCTCAGAAAAAAAAGTTGAATCATCTGGTAAGATAACTTAAAACATCTAAGGGAAATAATTGACATATGTGAAAGTAAAACGGGACAAATTCATTCCCTCCTGCTGCCGTGAGACTCCACAACAAAAACTTCAGCAGGATATAACAACAGGGACTTTTGTTAATATTGTAAATTGTGTATATTTATGAATTTAACAAGTCTTTGAATATAGAATATATTTATACTGTTTTCTTATTTACGTATTTAATTTAATAATTTTTCTATATTTGCTTATTGTAAGTAAGTAAGTAAGTAAGTAATTTGTATTTATACAGCGCTCTTCCAGACCAGGGTAACAAAGCGCTTAAACAATCAAAACAATATTCAATAAAGTATATACTTTAAAGGTCAAGATAATACTGAGAACAACACAGGAGTTCCAGAAAATCAAGGAAAAGCCTGAACAAATAAAATTGTTTTAAGATGTTTCTTGAAGGAGTCAGTATTCTTGTTTACCCCTGATGCTGCTGTTTCCCCTTGTGGGACTAATAAAAGAAAAATCTAAATCTAATCTAATAATCTAATAATCTAATAATCTAATGCAAGAGTAGTTATTGATGATCACCCACAAATATGACATGTATGTAGGCAAACTTTTGTTTTCTAACAAAGATTAAAGGGTTAGTTCACCCCAAATTCAAATTTTACTACATGTCTACTCAGCCTCATGTTGTCTAAGGGTTGGAGAATTATCTGTTCCTTTTGAGAGTTATAGGTAAAAATGTTCATTTTAATGTAGTGACTGGAGCTAAATTGTCTTCGTCTTAACCTTCGTCCAAAAAGACACTTAAAAACATCTAAATAACTCCACACTGCTCGTCTGTAACTATCATCTTGTATTGAAGCCTCGACATAAGTAATTGTTCAGAAAAACCTAAATAAGTCCATATTTTAGGTTTGTTTGTAGCAGAAGTTATCAGTCTCTCAGTTCCTGACTCTAAAAAGGAACGGATTACTCTGAAAATAATCCCCTCCCCTAGTCCACATGAGGGGGAGTAGAATATGAGTGAATTTCGGGTGAACTAACCATTTAAGATGAGGTGAGGCACATTTAATCTGACCTCAACCACTTAAATTTTCATAGCACCAGGCACGCATCTTGTCTAAAACACTATCACAACACATATACATACATGAACACATGCTTTAACTGTGTTAACCCTGAAGCTACAAAAAATAGCTAACATCATGAATCGGGGCTCACAAGTTCAGGTTTTCACCTCGGTGAGGTCTGAGTCTGCGAGTCCAGCGTTGAAGTGGTTTCTCTGGTCAAACGGATCAAATCTAGTTCCTTCTCCTGGCATTCATTTCAACTGTTTAACCTCCTCACACGTTTATCCTGAATGGCTGCATCCTGGCTCTCTGGTCCTCTGGTGCTAGCAAAGACATCCTGGACACGCAGACCTGGCTTTGTTTGACGGTGGACCCTAACAATTTCAATTTTGTCATAATGTGATACATAAATCTTGAAGATTGTGAAACCCTCTCATTTTGCATGAGTGCACCTAAAAGTAAAAAGTGATGACAAACAAACAGACAAAAAAAATTGATCACAACTTCTATTTATGGTTGCA
The DNA here is from genome assembly GCF_982586985.1 of Callionymus lyra. NCBI lineage: Eukaryota > Metazoa > Chordata > Actinopteri > Syngnathiformes > Callionymidae > Callionymus > Callionymus lyra. The sequence continues at coordinate 13,017,792 of NC_141826.1, forward strand.
ATGTTCATTCAAATATTAAATATGCTGGTTTTTATTTTATTGACTAACTCTTAGTGGATAGTGGGTATCATTGAAAAACATCCAAATTCAGATCAGCTTTATGCACAACCTTGAGCTTTATGGAGTATGTTGTTCATTTGTATTTTTTATCTTCAAATAAGCCTAATAACATGATTTAGAAGCACACACTTTTTTTTAAATGACCCACTCATTTCTGAATCAATATAAAGGACAATATGGCGTCATTATTGACCATGATGCTCTCTGCCATCACAGGAGCAAAATAAAATAAAAGTCATTAGCTGAATTTTTACGACTTAAAGTTCTCCGCCTTGAGGTATCCACTCTAGCATCAGAAATGCCTCTTAAATAATTAACATTGGATATAATGTTCTGTGTATATTATTGTTCATAGTAAAGTGAGTCCATGGTATATAAAATGCTATGTCACTGTAATTAGAAGCTCCTGGAGCACGTGCACTGCACGACTAGTCTCCCGATCAATATCCATTATTACGATCCTCTTCTCAGGTCCGGGCTCCTCGGGGTAAATGCAGGAGAGTTGTGAAGTCATTTTTCTTGGTCTTCCTATTTAATTCGGAGAAAGAAAGAGGGTTACCCTAAAAAGCACAAGACATGTTTTTCTTCTCAGATCATCACCAAGGTTGACGTCAATAACATCTAATAAAAGAGTGAAAAAAGGCGCAGATTGAATGTTTCTCAGTAATTTATGCTGACACGTCCACAAACCTATCCCAGTTTCTTCAGGCGAGAGGCGGGGGACACCCTGGAAAGGACACCAGTGTGTCGCAGGACACACAATGACACACAACCATTCACACACACACACTCATCTCTACGAAGAATTTTCTCAAGTTCCTAATCAACCTTTGTATGTTTTTGGACTGTGGGAGGAAACCGGAGTAAACCCACACAACACGGTGGAGAACATACAAACGCCACACAGAAAGGTAAAAAGTTATTGTCTGTGAAAAACACCTCCTTTTCAGCAAAGGTTATATGTATTCAATGAGAATAAATGATGATTAAAGATAATTAAATTTCATGTAACAAGCACCTTGACCCTTTTTTTTTGATACGGTATCAAATCTGGATTAAAAAAGGATTTAAATGTATGCCCAAAACAACTTATAATGTAGTTAATATTGAAAATATTAGTAACAATTTCAGAATATCATGCTACTTTTTAGATTCAAAAATATTTTGTGTTGAAATTTGAGATACCATTAATTGTTTTTGCTACTCTTGTTGCTTACTTTAATACAATTTTATCGTTGCTCCTATGCAAACTTAAAACAAATAAATACTCAAAACAAGTAATCTGACACCCAATAACCAAGTCTGTAAATAAATGCATGTTAGGTAAACACAAGCTTTGAAAAAATAGATGAATGAAAACATCGTCTGCATGTTTTTTTCATGCATTACGATTTTGAAACCTGTCTCTCCGAGCAGTTTGTTAATGTTCTTTATTGCTCTTTAAACATGTGATAACTCTTTGTACAGACAGAACACAGTAGTGATGACAACATCATCGACAATTGGGAAAAAAACAAAGACGAAATAGAAGCATAGTAAGAAACACAAAATAAAGAAAACAGTGGGATCTAAAAATGTAAATGAAACATACAGAATTGGACATTTACAGTAACGGAACAATGACGTCCACAGACATGTTGGTGTTGATAAGAGTAAGAATATGCTTTGCTTAGAAAAATAAACGCCTCATGCTGAACACTCATAATATACTCTTTAAAATATATGTCTGCTATAAGTCTCTATGTGTCATAACTACCATAAATAAATAAAGATGTAATATCATTGAACTCTCTTACAATATTTGAAAAGCTTTTCGTATTCACAAATCTTTATATATACAGGATAGAATTTGCGATGTACAACAAGCTGAGTATTTACAAACACCTTCTTGCATATTTAACCTTTATAAACTTTGTAGCATATGTACAGTACGACTCTCCTCTGAAATGAATCATCATCGGCGTCAGGAAGAAAAGAAAAAATACACATGAAATCCATGGAAATATGTCACATTTACAGCGAAAGCCTTTTTTTCAGTGAAAGAATTGTATCTGTACCGAAAACAGAGAACAGATGAACATTTAGAGTCACGTAGTTCAAGGCCAGCAATGACAAAATGTTTATTTTTTTTAATAAAAAATTGTATAAAACTTTAACATGGTGTGATGTGGAAATGATCTCACGCTAATATAAACACAAACAAACAAAAAAAATAAAGTTTGACCCAAAAGACAGACATAACTGGATTATAGAATTGGTGTTAATGTGTGAATAAATACTTCCAATATTCTTCATATCTCTAACATATGAAGTTTTGATGTCCAATCCAACCCATCCACACAAACGTTCAAAGGTCCCAAATCATGCTTGTTTCCAGGTTTTTGACACTGATGTTAGATTCTAGCAGAGCACTGGACATTTAGAAAAAAAACAGTATAATCAATAAATCTTAAATTAAGTCTCTTACTTCTGTTTGATCCAATAAGGAGATATTTTTTTCATCCGCGCAGTCAAAATGTCTTAGCATAATGAGGGACCTTTAACCCTTGCGTTATCTTAGGGTCAATGTGACCCAAAGGCCCGGAAACAAATATGTTTGTGATATCCCCTGCATATGTATTTATGGAATCCAGGGAGGTCTTTCGTCTTGACCTAGAGATAACACAAGGGATAGCACAGGATAGCATGTTTTCGGGCCTCAGGGTCACCTTGACCCTAAGATAACACAAGGATTAAAATAAATGATTAGGACATCTTAACACTGGAACAGAAAATACATAAAATCACATTCGTTCAAATGATATTATGACCCAACGAACATAATCTATGAAATAAATGGATCCAAGTTAAATAAATGAAAATTTCACAGTCATTTAGCCAGAAACAACTATTGTCAGGGTATACCTAATACACACCAACAATGACTTTATTAAAATGTATCAACATTCATTAAGCTTTTGTATATATTTGTTTTCCATTCCGCTTCATCCTGAAAGAATGTCCAGTGACGCAACAACTCTAATTTGATCAACTAAATAAACAGTGGGAGACAAAATGATTTCAGACAAGAAACAGATATGTTAATTTTATTAAAATACATAGAAAACTACTTTTTCGTGTTTGTTATATTTCGCTATTGCACAATTCTTAACAGCACATAGAAAGCAAGTATGTATATATTTTATTCAACAAGGTGATCAAGAAATACAGGATATTTGAAAACATATTGGGTTAGTCGTGTTTTTTTGTGGGGCGTTTAAGTACTAGTGCAGAGGTAAGTTTTCAGTAAAACACAATGTTTTGAAAACGTATTTCCAATGTTACAGCTAAATTATGTATATATAAATGATGAACTATGTTTATATATATATATATATATATATATATATATATATAGTGCACTGTGAGATGGGGAGTTATATCATACAATCTGTGCATAAAGTACAGAGTGAATATTCTGTCTCATGCATGTACCTGTATAGAATGTAAGACTATGACTCGGGTCTCAGCTACATTGTCTGCCATTAGACGTTGTGTTCATTATCAGCACCTTATGCTGTAGTAAGTGTCAACTATGATGAACTCTTCTTGTCTTTTGTGGTGGTGTCTAACATCTTCACTTGCATCAGTAAACCACACAGTCAGCAGAAATGTCTACGCTTCGTACAAATAAACGATTCGGACTATGTTAGGTACAGAAATCGCTACATGACAAAATCTTAGAAATCTTTTTTGTCCTGACAAAAACATTACTTTCTGGTTAATTAGAATAGATTCATATTTCTCTCGATACATTTCAAATATAATAATTACTTATTTTTCTACACAAAACTCTATATATTATATGCTATATATAACTCAAATATACATTAAATATAAAATATTTCATCATGATGTTCTAGATATATTGTGGATAAAAATACGAGGTGAGTAGTTCGGTATCACCCAGTCCTTTGGATGGTTCTTATTCACTTGTGCATTTGTTTCATACGTTTTTTTTTTTCTCCAAGCAAGTTGATCCACAAGGCTTTTTTATGGCCTGTAAACATGGGATGGCACATGTGCATCAACATATTCTATGTAGTGGTTAATAGCACATCTGTAAAAATGTAAACAGTAAATAAATAATGCATTACGTTTATTCGGATTCAGTCTTACTGAGAAGGAAGAGTTTTAATGGGTCGAGTGAGGGAACTCATGTTATTGGTGGTGGAGGAAACTTGAGGACTCACAGTTTTTGTCGGCAGGCTGCTCGAGTGTCCCATGGATTCTTCCGCCGCGCGCAGAAGTAGTGTGTAGTTGATAGCTACCTCCTCGACCTTCCTCAGCAGCTGAAGCCTCTGAGCTTCCGAACGAACCCCTCGGATCAATTTGATGAAAGTTTGGGTCAGATCGCACAACACCTGAAAGCTGGCCGTCACGACGGCGAGCATTCTCGTCGGGCTTTTTTCGACGCTCGCCACTCGACGACAAGACCCTCTGAATTCCTTAAAACGCACGGCCAGCTCTTGTTTGTACTCGGCGACTCGCGAGGGCTGAAGACGAGATTCTCCCTCGCATTGTGGGTTGTTGGCACATTGACGAAGGATAGCTAACAATTCGTTAGCGTCTAATTGGGCGTTTAGAAAACCGTCAGGCAAACTAAAGCTTTTCCCCTGTAGAGCTTGGACTCGTGCTAGACTCCCCTCTAGAGTGCTCGATGTTCTTAAGTCAATCTGCTGAGCGTGCGACTCTTCCTCTTCTTCCAACTCTTCTTCTCCGCTGCAGTCCTCGGCATCAAGCACCTGGAGGGTTTTGCTGACTACAGGGAATGTACTTGAATCCAGCTCCATTCCTGGAAGGACTTGAAGAGGAATTGAGTATGAAAGCTCGTCCTTCTCACTACTTTCATCCGCTGCCTCACACTTCCTGTAGCAGAAACAGAAGGAACAGCATTTGTCTTTGTCATCGCCATCTTCACTTGGTAAGGTCAGCAACACCTCGCTGGTCCCCTCTTTGTTTTCGCGCAATAACTCTTCCCCCTGGATGAAAAAGACTCCTTTTTTCCCTTTACCTTCGGTCTGGTGTGATTGTGTGTGGATGGGCTCTACAGGGATCGGAAGTCTTAGCCCAGTAGCCCTTACCCTCTCCATTTCTCTTTCCAAACTCTTTGCTTTGGGCTTCACTTCAGCATAAACAGGTGTATTGTTGCTGTTATCCAGCTCTCCGAAGCTGTATCGCCTTTGGACCTTTTTATTTTCTGGCACTTCTGTGCAGTCTGGTTGAGAGTTGCTGGTTGGTAAGGACGGGACATGCTCCCCTCGTGGCTCTCTTGACTCGAGGCTGATAGATCGAATACGAGTTGTTTTGATCTCGATAGTTTGGGGATTACCTGCTGCTCCTTGGTCATCCTGGGTTTTTGAACCTGCTTGCGGAGTTGTTCTTTCTCTGCCCCTGTGTTGTGTCTCTGCAGAAGAACCTACTGGTGTATCAGGAAGTCGCATACCCCTGCACATTCTTTTACAGTCACAGCTACGCCTCTGCTCTCTAGAGATACCTGGTGCTTTTTGGACAGGGCTGGTGCGGAGCTGGCAAGCGCAAGGAGTTCCAGAAGGGACTGGCGATGATCCTGGGGGCAAGAATTCGCCTTTGGATGATTTTGGCTTCAGCAACTCCTCAAGAAATTCCAGTTCGTACTGACGGACTTTTTGCAATTGGGCTCTTCGCTCATCCGTCTCCCTTCTCATTCTTGCCGGAAAAGTAGCTGACAGCAAGTTCCTGAAGCTAACAAAGGGGGCACTGCGTTGAGTTTTTCCTTTAAATGTGCCATGTTTTTTGATGTCTTTGTTAGGAGGCGCAGTGACAGTATCTCCAGCAGCACTAGTTGTTGGGTCATCTAAAATGGGAAAGGATTTCTTACCCTGCAATTCAGATACAGGTTTGCCCTGGGCACCTTCAACATTGCCTTCAGGTGTGCCTTTTTTCTCTGATTTGACAGGCAAACAAGGTGAATATTTTGCCTGGATTTGTGGACTTGATTTTACCATATTAGAATCCACACCCAACTTAACACCGTGTTCTTTTCCGTTTGCCAACTGGAGCCCTTTGGCTCGCAGACGCTCATCGTCTGTGGGGGAGGAGGATTGAAACAACACTACCTTGTGAACCTGTGGGTCTTTGATTCGTAACTGTGGTCCTGGCTCTGGTTTAATTGGGCATGTACAGAATAGGTCATCAACTGGCAGAAGTTCTGCGGAGCTTGAAGGCTTCATGGTCTCGCTGGAGGCAGTCGTGGTGTCTGGGCACATATTAGTAAGAGAGATCTTGACACAGGCATTTCTGTCCAGAGGCAAGAGAAGAGGTAAGGCTTTACTGTTACTAGTCTCAATTTGCTGTGTAGTTTTTGCTCCATTGATGCCCTCTGTAAGCTTCTGGCACAGTGTGTCCACAGTAGAATTGGATAACTTTTCCTCTTTATTGACTTGAGTTTCAAGTGAATCATTATGTTTGACAAGCGACTTGGATTTGGGGGCTGGGCTGTTTGCCTTTGTGGATTCAGAATATTCTTTTATTTCTAGTTTCTGTTCATTTAAAACCAAGTCCTGATTGCCTCTCTGCTCTGTCACAACACTGACTATTGCTGACTCCTGACAGGGGCCCACTTTAAAGGGAACTGTTTTACTGAGGATTACTTGCTTGGATGGACAGCCGCCCCTAATCTGCCCAACAGAAAAGGCTCCGGTTCCTATTGTCTTTGTTGTGCAACCAGGGATGGTGAGGGGGAAGTCTCGACGACAAAGGCGACTGTCCTTGTTTAGGTGATGAGCCAACAGGTAAGCCTGGTTCTGATTCTGCTTCATTGCCGACACCATCTCTGAAACATCGGTCAATTCAGATGAGTTGGTCTCATGCCCTGAGTCCAGTGAAGACTCTGGTGTTATAGCAGCTAAGACAATCAGCCCTAAGGAAGAGTCAACAAAGCACATAATTAGGACGGTCAAGGAACATTTCACATAATTAAACAGTCAAATTACAGAGTTAATTTGCAGCTTTACCCTATCAAACAAGCCATTTGCAGCAAAATAGCACTGCTGTGAAATCTAAATTATGTACATTATCTAAGAAGTAATTAAACAATGCATAATTTTAACCTAAAATAGAGACATAACCCATAAATAGTACATACATTACTACTTATAGACATATTATTTATTAAGGGTATGACTAGTATTAAGCTTTAACACTTTCAATAACAAAAAAAACAATATTTGCAAGCAATTATCCGTAGCACTCATGCTGCAAATGCACTTGTAAAATTGGTTGAAAAGAACAGAATTAAGAAGTTAGTCATATTACTACTCTCAATACTTTGAGTAAGATGCGCGCCGTGGCATGACTGAGGCTGTTGACCTGCAGTCTGTGTTGCTTGTTGATGGTGATGAGGGAAATCCTCAGAAGCTGCCAAGGCTTCTAGTGCTTGAAGGGTGGAAACCAGAGCATCGTCCAATTCCTGGGCATGATCCCGGACTGTTCTTGTGGCCACATTATCAATCATTGTTACAGGGACATCATCCTTGGAGGTCTTTCCAGAGATGAGTCCTGGACCGACTCTTGCTTTCTTCCCTCTTTTAGCGTCGTCCTCGTCTGAACTGTTGTCCCTGAAGCCGGGTGGTGGCGCAGCGATAGCTGGGGGTGGAAGTTGGAGTGTCTCTACTTGCTCGTTTGGCTCCTCATCTTCCCCTTCATTTCCTGGGGGCGGAAGTGCCATGAGATCAACAGCAACTCCATCTCGTGATGCACAAGCACTTGAGCAGTATTTCCCGGCAGGACCATCCGCCCTATTTCTAACTTTGCATGAGTCGCAAAAGTACTGGGAGTTTTTCTGGGATTGACTCATCGTAAGGGCTCTGTTTCTAAATCCTGCCTTCTCCGTTGGAGGTCTCTCTATAACCACCGCAATTTCTTCAGTGCTTTGCTGCGTCGGGTCTGACTTTGTTCGTGGACGCCCAGGGGGCTCTGAAGAAATAAAGTTCTGGTTGATGTCAAGTTCGGCTTCAGCTTGCGTTTGGATGTCCTGAAAAAGTTGTTGTTCTCGCAGGTGGACATGACACAGACCTAGGTGCTGAGGCTCTGTATGGGCCACTGCCCTTGAAGACCCTGACACTCTGTGTGAGGATTCCCTTTCGTCCCCTCGGCGCCTTTCACTTGGTACGGCAGATGCCCCGGAGCGTGGGTGCGCATGGTGGTGACCTCTGTAATCTGAGGATAGAATTGTCAGAGTGGTGGAGATTTGAGCCGTCAAGAATATTTGGGAATTGATATGATCCATCTAGGAAACTGGTGGAATCAGCTGGTGGGTCACATGGGAATATTGCCATTGATCATCATCAGCAATGGATGTCAAAGTTTCTTGTGGAATGTAATGGCATGATGATGCCTTTCTCGTATGGGAACGGATTTGAAAAGCAGATGAGAGAGGATCCGTTCATGCTTGGACAAATGACCACAGTGAAAATTGTCCATACTTCATCTCAGGATAAAAAAAAGTTCTCAGTCCAATGAGTTTGGATGAAGATGAAAAGAGACAGCCATACAGAACACAATGGTTGCACATGTAAATCAAAGTGTGTACAATGTTTTCATGTCATGAATAAATATGTATCTTAATGCTAGGCAATGGAAGCAATCCGGGATATTTCTGTCAACATACCTGCCTTGGTCAGTTGGGTCTGACCCGGTGCCCGAAAGTAGATGGTTCTCTTCGGATCAACAAACAGTTTATAGTAGCCAGAGATGAGGCACGCAAAGTTACTGGCATCTGGCCATTCCATTAGAAGTATCAGCGGCTGCAGGGGTGTGCAGGGAGGGGAATTAGGAGACTTTTTAGAAGACAGGCAATTAGCATTGCCTGTTCATTGCGTTATGACCAGGTGGAGTTCATATTTCTGTTAGCCATGCAACAAAGATCATCACTCTTCATGTAAAGTGATCCCTTTTGCTACTATTTGCAGAAAACGTCACAATTCTTATTGTGTTTCTCTGGCCTACAGCACATGAGCCAAACTAAAGATTCTGGAGCCATATCCAGCCTGCCAAGTCATTTTATTTGGCCTGCCTAATGGTTGGTCCAAAAAAATCTAAGATGATTAACATTCATGTTCAGCATCTTTTCGTGTAAAACTCAATTTGTAGCAAGCCATACGATCACATAAGCAATGTGTGACTTATAAGGGAAGAAAGTTTGCTTTTTTGTCCCCTATTGCAGTGTTCTGGTTCGTAACAATAATAGAGGGATTACTCTGGTAAATTACCATAGTATACTGTTTATTTGTATAAACCCTAAAATATGTTTCTAGTGTCATAAAAGCATATTTTTTTATTTTCGTACCTTTGCCTCATGGATCGTCACCTCTACTCTTGCAACACCTTGGCTTTCTCTGTAGAGTTGGATCTTGGAAACTCGACTGAACTCTGTCAGAACTGTTGTAAGGTTATTTTTCAGGTCAATTACATGACTAATGCCATGTCTTGGACCTACAAGGAGAGTGGTGGCTGACTGTTTTTCATCCTGTGGTGAGAAGAAATGTTATTTGGTCTTGCCAAATAAAAAATAATAGTAAGACGGAAGAACGTGGAATCAAAAGACCAATGTACAACAGTACAATAAAACAATGTGCAAACAGGATTTACCAGGCCAGCAGTGTTAAAAAGTATTCCCCCAAAAGGCGGGAGGTCGTTGAGGACCCGCATGTACTGCAGCTTCCCTTGCAGAGGTGGTACCTGGATACAAAAAGCTTTAACATGAGATCCGAACATGCAGTTCTGACAGTACCCTCATGGAGGCACTAATAGACCATAATGGAGGTTTTCATTCTGATAAAGAAGTGGCTGTACCTTGTTGCCTGATGGTGGTGGGTGCTGGTAGGTTTTCAACAGCTGTGACAGAGTCTTGCATACGTTCTTTTCTTTGACTGTCGGTAGGAGAGTGAGAGGGAGAAATGGTTCCAACCCCCATTCTTTTCTGTAATAAAACATGAGACAAGAGAATTCATCATGACACTGGTCTGGCAATAATCTTTTGTTCATTTTAGATTAAAAACCTCATATTCCAAATACTACATTGACTTTATGACCATTATTTAAGGGACCCCATGACGTTCCACAAATTATGCTATGCTTACATTTCGAATACCCTTTAGTTTCCTCGGAGTATTGATAACTAAGGTTGTAACAACAGCAATTTGTTCATCAACTGTTGGCGGCCATCTTTGAATAAATTCCTTTTTATCGAGTTAGTGATAGAATTCTTTAAGGAAATATGATTATTTCGGGAAAAATATCAATTTTCCCCAAATAGTTAAATCACCATTTTAAGTTTTATTTTTGCCCCTACATTGTGATGCTTTTTAAAACTTACTCCACGTGTTTCAAAGAGATCTTCTGAGTGGGTCGAGCAGAGGACACAGTGATATAGATGTGGAGCGCCGCCAATCGTAGTGTGACGTCGGACTTCCAGTCCATGGCAAAACGCTCCTTGATTACATCGTTCCGACTCTGAGAAAGAACAACAGAAATACATGGTTATATTGAACGATCTGAGTCCGTCCATGAACATTTTTCACTTTTACATTCAATTGAAAGGAGGTCTTAAAATGCAATTTATTGTAGATATTTTGGAGCGAACCTATTCAGGGCACGTTCTCAGTGTGTCAAGTAAAGTTTACAGTTCACAGTACACCTTTGGCGCAAAAGCACTGTAGCTTGAAGGAAGATGTAAGACTATTTAAAATGTTTCTGTATTTTAGGGTTGACATTTTCAGATGAAGGATTTAAGATGAATAGTTTCCCTGTTGCCTTGAATGCAACAACGCACACACTTTAAAGATTTCCTGAAGAAGAAATATTATTATATTAGAGACCAAGAGATGACTCTCTATTAGATTACAAAGAACCAACAACTAATGATACACTTTAATAGTTTCGGAGGCTACTGAATCCAGACTGTCTTAACTAAAACATGTATTCTACTTCAAAATGTGTTATTAATATTATATATACCTGTATATAAAGGTACTCAAATGCTGCAGGGTCTCTCCTGAGCAGATCTGAAGGATCCTTGGGGAAGAAACAGATCCGAAACAGACACCGCATCCCTTGGAAATATGTTCTGTGCACCACCTGTGAAAACAAAAAATCCCCATAAGTTGAGAACAGCATTCCATTCTTCTTTGTCTCATCACTGCCAATTAATATGTCAAATGTCATGGCGATTTTTTTTTTTTACGTGTGTCAGAGGCTGGTTATCTTGTAGAAGATGTAATCTCTGGTTCTGCTCTAGGCCCCCTGCCTCCAGGACCAAGGCAAAGTGCTCGATGTAGCGCAGTGAGAGGCGGTCCTGCAACGAAGAGATCACATCCTAGAGGAAAAAAAAAGGATGAAAAAAAAACAATGTGAAGACCAGAATGTTTTGAAACTTTCTTTATTTTGAATAACAATGTCTGCAAATATGTTACATCCTTGGATGAGGAATCGCAGCAGGACGTTAAAGTTTGGACGATAATTTGAACATTACTCGCAAATATCATGCATTAAACGACGGGCCTAGAATGCGCTGCTTCAGTTTTGACACAGCATCTTCAATCGACAGACTCTCTAATGGGCGACTGAGCTTCCTCTTGTTTCATCAATTCAATCTGTGATATGTTTTATTGATCGGCAAGTCCCATTTAATTGGTGTGCCAGAGAAGGACTGCCTTCATCTCCAGTAAAACTGCGAAGTTCTCATCATTTTTTATCCTTCCTCCTTTTCTTTTGAAAACAGCACTGATGTGTGGAGCTGTTTAATGAGTCTTCTCCGAGATGCTAGGGAAGGAGATCGCTATCTGCTGAAGACTTTGGTCGTGGGTTTATTGATGAGTGCGAGGCGAGTACATACCCTCACAGTGGTACGGCTGTCAAACGTAAAGGACTTAATCTGTCCATTCTCCAAAAAGACCTTCAACACATTTGGTATGAGTAACAAGGCGTCGTCCTTTAGCATTGTCTGAAAGACATTGAATGACAAAGTCATAGTGGTACGTTTCAAAACAAAAAAAAACAAAAAGGATCTCTAAGAGTACAGTAAATTAGAGGAAAGAAGTGATGCAATATTTGAAAAAACAAACAAAAATACCATCTCAAAATACATTGAAGTCAGCTTATTTCCACCCATATTGTGATTTCCAGGCAACATTTTTCCCAATGGATGTCATTTTGTTCAATTTTTAAGTGTTTTTTGTTCAAATGAGCTACTTGGAACAGCTCCTGGCAGAAGCATACTCGCTTTAGCGACACACATAGTAAGAAAAGAATATAATTAGCATTCTCTCCAGAGAATTGCGATTTATGTCCGCAAATGGTAATCCAGAATGTCACTGAAATGTCATCATCCGTACCTTGTTCAATTATCAACATGCATCCATCTATCTTACGGCACTCTCTTCCCTCTTCCTAGAAGCCTTTTCCAGCTTTTCTTGGAGAATACTGAGGTGCTCCCAGACCAAACAGGAGAAGCACAAATTCCAGTTGTTAATGCCCGAATCACCTCCCGACAGAGGGGTCATGGTGTATCCCAAAGAGTTGCCCGAGCCTGCACAAGAAGGAGCAGCAGTTCTGCTATAGATTCCCTCCTAAATGACCAAACTCTTTACCTTAACCTTAAGTCCAGACACCCTGTTGAGAGAAACAAATTGGTATCCGCGATCCTATTCTTTGGGTCACTGCCCATGGTTCTTGACCGTAGATGAGAGTCGCTGAAAATGTATTATACATATCGTGACACGATTTTCAACAAGTATTTGTTTATTTGACACAGGGAGCCGAGTCCACAACAGATGCCTGGCAGTCTGTTTCTGGAGAACTTGAGCACTCAGCCTGGATCAACAAGCTGTTCCTGTGAGTGGAGAGGAATCGGCTCATGTCTGTGGATAAAGTGAATATAGCCCTCTTTATGCACTAGCAATCAGAGGAAGACGCTCAGCTCAGAACACTCCAAAGAACTTGTTCTATTCATGTCCTACTGTGCTTGTTGTAGTGTTTTACATTGGGCTCAAATATGTAATGTTTCATATCAATTGAAATAATCTACAGGATAATTTGTTCTTCTCAATGCAGTACCAAAAGTAGCTGGAAACCATGATAAATATAAACTTGTCAAGGATGATGGCGGTTAAACTTCAGAGACATTTTTTTTTAAGTGAAAAACATCAGCCTGCAACACAAAAGTAAATCCTATAATTGTCGCAAATGGACGACAGGCGAAAGATTTATATTTTACAAGATTAAAAGTCAGGCCATTTCGACTTTTTAAAGTCATAAGGTAAAAAGATCATAAAAACTAGTGACTTTGAAAAGACGTAACGTATGGCCAAGTTCTCCCGACAGGATCTTCACCTTTGCCACCCAGGTAATAGCAATGGACAACGATCCCCCATCGCGTCCGAGACCCGGAGGTCCATATTAATGCCCTCGTAACTTGTAATCCCATCACTGTACGACTTTCAAAGTAGAAGGAGTGTAACCTCATAAAGGCATGGATGTCATGAAGGGCAGCGTGGTTGTCAATTGAAAACACTCAACATGATGCAGTGTTTCATCAGAAAAAACTCACATGGGAAATGAATTGTCCATGTTAAACTCATGCACTCATACTAAGATGAAGTGAAACAGACGTCACTCACCTATAGTATATAAGTAATCTGACTGAAGTACTCAGCATTACAGAGGTATATTTATAATTTAAATATTTGTATTGTCCCTTGTCACATGCCCGCATAGACTTAAATGGGTGCTAGCATCATTTTCAAAGGTTAGGGCTAAAAGAAGGCTAAAATATGGGAGGATTTGTGACTTTTTAAAGGCTTTAACTTGCTAAATATTTGAGCTACAGAGCTCTTATTTCGTTTAAAACTTTTCTTGAAACTAGATGAAGATAATGATCATATTTGCTAATAATTTGGTAGTTGTAAGAACACAACCCTTTTAGAGTATCTGTAAGCGTAACTACTTCATTTGACTATTTTAACTACTTGAATTGAAGAGAACTATGATACCAAAAAATAGAAAGTTATTTTGGTTGGTTTACTTCTTAACTTAAATTACACTTATTACCTTTTATTTTTATCTTGTTATCACCATTGATAACTCTTAAACATGCTGTAAAGAATATGTCTGCCTCAACAATTTGACGAATTCAACAATAGCAACATGTAAAATTAAAGTGAAAAAAAAACGTACATAGATAAATTTGACATCTCTACCACTTGGTGTAGATTCAAGGGTAAACTTACTGTGTCTGGATCGCTGATGGACACTTGCTCTGAGAAGCGCACTTTCGGCGGATTTGTTCGCAGGCGGGCCTTTTTGGCTGCACTTATGAAGGCTGACTTAGGTGACTGTGGATAGGACGACATTAAAACAACATCAATAAGCATCCATTCACTGGAGTATTTCAAAGGACCGGCTAAAACATTTCAATTATGATTCATGCATCGAGCTTTTCTGATGTCCATTGTATCCAACTTATAATAGTTATAATAATATTATTCTAGTCAAATGTGTGAGGTACTTTAGATAAATGCTAATGTCATACGAGTATTTAAAGTGCCAAAGCATACGAGGAAAAAGACAAAGAAGATGAAAGAGAATGTGAGTTTGTACTACCTGATGGGGCTGCAGCACAGTGAGGACTATGGTGTCTTTGCAGTGTCTGTGTGAAGTCATGAGAGATTGGAGTGGGTTAGATAATACCACGGACAGGCTCATATTTAGAGAGCTTCTCTCAGTCTATAACAACAATTTATCCCACTGTCCTTCGGCTGAATGACTCATCTCCACTTTTGCACTGAAGTTACTCATTTGTAGCAAAAAAGAAGCATTTATTTAAAGACCATACTTTCCCTTTACTTTTTTATTCATTTTAAATAACCCCCTCCTCATCCCTCCCTCTCTCCTGGGACAGTAAAGGATGTTACCTTACAAGGTCTATGACTCTCTCTCGAGGTGCCTCGCTCACCGTCTCCTGGTTAATGGCCAAGATCTGATCTCCAGGAAGAAGCTTACCAAAGGAAGGTCCGTCTGTAGATGATGTGGTTAAACGGTGACATGCAGGTACATTTTCCCATGATTCAAAATCCAGGCTACCTACCAATGGAGACGGAGCGTACGATGACAGGCCTCTGGCTGCCTGCAACAAAACCGAAGCCTTGAGTTGGGTGTCGTTGGATGGTAACTTGTCGAGCTGCAGCAGGACTCAAGGTACCACAGTCCATAACATCTTGGCTCTCCTCTAACATTGCAATGCTGTGAAGGCAAAGGTCACGTTGTGGACGGTGTGATGAGGACGTTTTTTTTGAAAGGTCATGCCAATATAATGGTTATACCTGTCACATGCATCGGTATGTCCATCCTGGACCTTGGCCATCCCCTGAGAGGGGGAAGCAACATCGGACAGGGTTGCACCTCAAAGGCTTCTCTCTGTGTCGCAATCATTCACCTGCGCAAGATAAACGACAAATAAATGTTTACTGTGTGTTATATATATAAAAAAAGCAATATTTACTCTCACTAGAAAACCAAGTTCTTGAAGTTCTTATAGAACCTTTTCTTATTTATTGATAATCCGGAAGACCATTATTTGTAAAGGTCCAGTTTTGATTGGACCAGCCTCAGTCTACTTTAAAGATTAACCTTGAAGGTGGATCGTCAAATACTAGAATCCAGCCATTCTTACTTAACAAAATGCCAAAAATGTTAAAACCGGCCTCTGGTGGCTCTGAATTTCAACAAAAAAAGAAAACACACAAAAAAAGAACTGAGTTAGTGCTATATGAATAACAAAATACGCCAACAAACCAAATACTTCTTCTTCCTTATTAAACAAGCTTATAATAAATTAACCAATATTCAATTCACTAATATCACAAAAATCTTACTATACACTCAATCATCATTATATGTCAACCAACAACAATAACCACTTACTGAAATTTCCAATACAGTGCAAGTCACAGTACATATATCCATATATATTTGCAGATCTTTTATACATTTCTAAAGGTTTATATTGTATAAAAAATAGCCCCAATATGGAAGGTCCAACTATGAAATTGCCCAGAGCTACCTCATGACAGATTTATGAGTGCAGAGATGATGTTGAATATTGGAATTTTTATATCAAAGTCTATCACCTGCGACAGGATTTTCAATGAAGGGTGAAGCAGAAACTTTAAATAAAAATGAAATTCACAGGAGCCCATAGAAGTATAGTAACTTAACAACATGATCATCAGGACACACTTATGTTATTTTAGTACTGACAAGATTAAGCAGCTTTTGTTCTTTTTTTTTCCCTTTTAGTTCTGGTTTCCCCTCACACTCCCTGCCTCTGCTTTAACAGGTTCCTGTCTTGTTCATCCGTTTTGTTCCTGTTAAGTGCTTCACTGGCGAACAAAGCAGTCCAATATGACATGACACAATCCACATCCAGCATTCTCGACATCATGCGCCAAACTATTCCAGTGAACCACCGCTCTTTTACAGATGCATGTGTGGGAGGCAGAGAGCGCAAGTTACAGAATGACTGTGTGTGAGCGTGTGTGTGTGTGTGTGTGTGTGTTACTTCAAACGACAGTGAAGAAAAAGCAGACAGATATGTTGAGGAAAGGCGTCTGATTTTTCTGTTCTGATCTGTTTATTCCTTCATGACATATGATGACTTAAACCCGAAGATGGGCTGTCATTTTTACAAGACCGACACTGACAGAACAATCGCTCTAATCAGAAATGTTATGCAAGAGTCCACCGTTGAAAGAGAAACACACACAAAAAGGATGAATTGCTTTCAGATTCAACGCGTTTACCAATTGCCGATGTTGACATGGCAGGTTTCTTTCCACAGTTGTCATCATGATGTGTGATTTCATCTTAATATGTTGTGTGTCAAATGTCTTTTTAGACCCTAATGTCATTATTATGATAGTAACAAGGAGCAGGCTTGGGGAGATACTTAACTCCTCGCTAGCCTCTGAGCTCTTGATACCATTAGCTATGGTTAGCTCACGATAGATAGATGGATGGATGGATGGATAAATAGATAGATAGATACTTGGATGGATAAATAGATACTTGGATGGATGGATAAATAGATAGATAGATACTTGGATGGATGAATAGATACTTGGATAGATAGATAGATAGATAGATAGATAGATAGATAGATAGATAGATAGATAGATAGATAGATAGATAGATAGATAGATAGATAGATAGATAGATAGATAGATAGATAGATAGATAGATAGATAGATAGATAGATAGATAGATAGATAGATGGATGGATGGATGGATGGATGGATGGATGGATAGATAGATAGATACTTGAGTGGATGGATGGATTGATAAATATATAGATAGATACTTGGATGGATGGATGGATGAATAGATACTTTGATGGATGGATGGATTGGTGGATGGATAGATGGATGAATAGATAGATAGATAGATAGATAGATAGATAGATAGATGGATGAATAGATAGATGGATGAATAGATGGATAGATAGATCCACCAATTTTTTGCTAATGTTTTATCCAGAACAAACAATATTAAACAGGAAATTATGCCGAAAATATTGCCTTGTAGCGCAATTGAAAACTCTACAACAATCAGCATTAAATTCACCAAATTGCCCTGCAGTATTCTTCCGCCCTGGCCGTGATGGCGCCAAAGCATGTCCCTCTCTAGGAGGGAGCTTTTTTTTATTATTATTGGAGCAGAAATAGGTCTGGCACCTCAATAAATATCTCTCCAGAATGATAAATAAAATGATAAAACACTTCTGCTGATTGACGATGCAGCGCCAGCTGTGCTACGATTGTAAGTCTGTGTCTTCCTCTAAATAGATATTGACATTGTGTTTTCTACGGTTTGCCATTTTTCACGTCTTCTATTGGTCCGTCTAATGGCTCCTGTTAATCACCGTCTGTCTCTCCGCAGATGCCGCAAGGACACCCATGGGTGGATCTTCAAGGAGGGGGCAATAACTTCCTGCTCATCAGGTGTCTTCCTTCGCCACACATCATAATGAGTGTCAGTCCCCAGTCTTTTAGGACGATATGGATCTCCTCGATGAGTAGTTTCTACTTTCACTTTCCTCATCGTTAAAGTGTGTTCACATGAATCAAGACAGTCTTCCCTACTTCAACCTTTCTGTTGTCGTATTTATGTCCCATTTTAAAAATAAATTACATACAGATTTTCTTTGTTTGCGCTACTAATGCCAACTTAAATCAAACTCACTCAAGACAAGGACGAAAAATGTGTGTTTTATTGACTACATTCGAAAGATAAGTTACCGCTGCAGATACTTATGATATTTCCCAAATATACTGCAAATATACTGCAAATATAACATCTATAATTTAACTTTCTGCAGGTTTTTTTGTCAGCTTTTCTATCCAAGCCCAGAACCAAGTTAAAGTTGATTTAAACTAAATATAATGATTGTGTTTTTTATGTCATCTGACGACAAATCGATTCTTATAGTGTTCTCATTACCACTCCACATCACTTTTTATTTTTCATTCATTCATTCATTCATTCATTCATTCTCTGTTCCGCTTGTTCCCTTATAGGAGTCGCAGTCCCAGTTTTATCGGGCGAGAGGCGGGGGACACACTGGACGGGATGCCAGTCTGTCACAGGGCGCACAAAGACACACAACCATTCACACACACACACTCATTCCTGCTTAGAATTCCCCCAAATTCCCAATCAACCTCTGTATGTTTATGGACTGTGGGAGGAAACACAAGTGGCCGAAAACTCTTTGACATTTGAGGTTGTGGGTTGAAAAAGTGTATATTTACAAAAAAAAATGTCTGTAACAGGAAGTAGTTCGAGTCCGATTTTGGTATTGAAATTGGTCATTTCATCTTGTACTTGCTGAAATAACCTAAATGCATGGGTAAAAAAAAAGTAAAAAGAAAATGAATGAACCCGAAGAAAAACTCTGGAGGGAGATAGGGAGGAGAGAAAATAGTAACTATGGTACACATTTGACATATTTTGCTTTTCAGAGGGCTCTTAAAATAAACAAAATGAACAAAAATGATTTCTGTCTCACTCGTTTAATATCTAACACCATATCTACATTTTATTTCCCTTGACGTGATCAAGTTGAACAAAACACATACAGCAACACTTTCTATTTTATATATACTTTATACATCTATTTATATAGATTAATAAAATACTAGTTTTATTCATAGATTCATTTCCTCTCCATTACATTTTTAAATAAATATATGATCTAATATGTTATCAAATAAATATCTTACACGCCTCATAAATACAGAAAATCTGAAATTTGGGGAGTTATTATATAACTATAATATATCTTCAACTCTAATTGAGACTGATTCAAAGCTTTTAATGTATATTATTTCACTGGAACTGTAACAATATTTCCTGCTGGTTTTTACGCTTGTTTACCCTTTTTATCGTTCAATACAACCTGCTCCATTAAAAGATCACAATCGAGTATACTTTGGAAAATGTCATTACTTTTCAGAGGATGGACTCAACTGACGGTGGTGTAGAAATGTCCCGAGGACAATGCGTCTTAAATGGTTGCCAGAATAAACAGCCATTCAGAAAAAAAAGGGGGATGACCTTTTACTGAGCCAATACACCGAGGGATCCTGTCAAGAAATGATACCTGAGGGTATCAGGAGGCCCGTCCGTTGCCATGGCTACAGGTGTTAGGATCTGGCCGGAGGAAGAAGGGTGCGACAGTGGGAAGAGATGGTTGGCAGTTCAACGATCGTGGACAGATGTGCTCCGACTACCGTGTCTGGTGGCTGTCGTGCGCAAAACAAAAAAAAAGAGAGTGACCTTTAAAATCTTTTTCTTCTGGGCTGAAAGGTTCATTAACAGGAAGATTTTTATTCAGCAGAATTCTTAGACTAGTTAAATTACACATAATTAAATGTGACATTTCACTTAATAACAAATTAGCATTAACACAAATAGAAAATGGATTTACAAATATGAGGATTTAATTTAGAAAAAAAAGCTAACTTTGCCTTCAGCTAAACTACGTTTTATTTTATGTCCTAACATTTAAACAATTTTCAAATTTAAAGCAATCTACGAAAAGATTAAATATACGTTTGATCAGCCAACTTGTAATTGCAATTTAAAATTAAGTTCACAATTACTCGAGGCAAGAAAAACTCAAATAATAAATATAAAGGATTATTAGTTTTATGATAATGTAAAGTCGAATATTTGTTCCACATCAGACGGTGAAGAAGTTAAATCGACAGTGAAGGAGACAAAAGCTTTCTTTGAATATGAATAGTTTTCGCTGCAGTCTTTCTCCCGGCGAGTCTGATAATCTCCGACAGTTGTTGATGAAAGAGGTCATAAAAGTTAAATCCTATAACTTCGCCGGTCATAGTTGGAGTCTAAAAAAAGATTTAAGGCGGGGAGTGTTTCCGAGGACACCTTCACATGTCATTGGAGGGGCTTAAAGTGTGATGACTTTACGACGCGTTCGCTGATGATTCCTCGGTCAGTTTAACAACCTAAATGAGCGCTCGAATCACCGTGACTCTAAATATGCCGGCGTCTAATGATACAACAGTAGACAATTATCCACAAACTACTCCTGGTTTAGAACAAGCTAGCAAAGTGATACATTTAGGAAGAAAAAGGGTGCATTTTCATCTTTTATTTGTTGCTATTATTCCCAAAATCCAACATTCCTGTCGTACTCTACATTTGAAAAAGATATCGTCATCAAACTAAATATAACCATGTGAACATCTAGGACTGAGTAGACATAATTATGCAAAACCCTCTTGCACACAAACGAGGCTTGTTGATTGATACACTGAGAAAACGTGCTCAAAGCTGCCAATATTGTGTGTCATATGCAGGAAAAATCCTTCAAAATGAAACAATCCTGTTAGGATTACGGATGACCCGACACAATAATCTCCAGAGAGGGCCCGCGATATAAAAAGGGGGCTTCTTACGTCATTCTGGAGACTTTTGCTAATTCTCGCACTTGGTTCAGACTCTGCAACTTTGTGATAGACAGCACGTGGGAATTGTTCAAATAAAGCCATCCACTCCGGGTCCTGAGTCATTACCGGCGGCTAAGACATGATTTCCAACATGTCGGCCGGGGATTTGACAAAGAGAGATGTTGGGTTTTAATTCCCTGGTGCCCTAATTAATCTTTCCTCCTTTATTGAATGTAGCGCATTAGAGTTGCACCAGCAGTCATTTATTAAAAATTATTTTTCAAATTATTATTTAGGCCCCATGGATGAGGTGCGTGTTTCATCAAACATAATACAATGGTGGCTGAAGATATGTTATTTCTCACTGTTATTTACTTAATATTATTTTTTTATTAGTCAATTTAAGATGCAGAATGATCCGCTTGACTTGTTGTTTGATGCAGAAAATGTTCAACATTCTTATCAAACGAATGAAAAAAAATGGGAATTTCTGATCACTGAAAACTGAACAAAAAGTAAGAAATTGATGAAGGAATTCGAACTTTAAGTGGGATTCTAATTGATATGGTCTAGAAAACTGTGTACAAATATTACTTACTTATATATCAGGCCACCCCCACAAGAGTTTCACTGTATCCTGCAGTGAGGCGATAATATTGACAGATTTTGCTTCAATATTATATTTTTAAAATGGATTTTAAACAAAAGAAACTCTCAAAAATGATATATTAGTTACTGATTCTCTGATTCAGTCTTTGTTATGCCAGACTGAGACACGAGGCTGTTAGAAATCTTCAGTAGAGTTGACGAGTTAATGTTATTTTATGGGAGATCATAACATTTTAATACCGACGTCAAAAAATACCATGTTGCTCCACCGATTTTTTTTTTTCATTAAAAACGAATTCCATTGCGAAAACAGTGATGAATAAATAATAATTTAAAAATCAAATGTCCAAAATTCGTTTTATGAAATAGATTTCAATAACAGAATAAGTAGGAGTAATGCAATATTGTAAGGACTACAAATAAAAAGATAAAGAATGTTATATAATAATGCAATTCAAGATGCAACCCTGGAACAAAACAACTATTAGAAAAGTTGCTTCAACATCAGTTATACTCTTATTGGAAATCTCAGTGTGATTGTTATAATGTCTGTGCATTATCTTATGTTAAAAACTGGCATCTTTATAAGATACTTATAATCTACTTTGATTTTAGGACAAACATCCAGCGTGCTACATAAATTTACTACTGGAACTCCTCTAGAGCTGTGAAAGGGCCAAAAAAGCTATCTTGTTCTTGTGGTACTTATGTGATACTTAGACATTGATTCCGATCCAGACAATATTTAAGAATAGATGACATCGTACCGCTGCCTAATTCCAAAGATTTCCCTCAGACAGTTTCTTTTTCGGACATGCAGATTACTTTGCATCTAATCCGATTTCCATTGTGGCTTTTTCAGGGAGATTTCCCAGCTGGCACCTCTTCTACCTGCTGTCTGGTAAACACTTAAAAATCCCATATCTAGAATCCACACTTGACATGCTGGCGGCATTGAGAGTCCACATACTTGTCATTGCTGTCGCACGAAATTAAGATCCGGACAAAAAGCTTTGTGCCGCTCGTTCAGTCTTTGCGGCTATGTGTCTCTGGCTGTGTTCCCCTGCTGGCTGACCTGCCAGATGCGTTCCCTCGTCTCTTTACACAAATGGCCTGCCTGCAGAGCCAGATGGCGTCCATTTAGCGAGTGCTGCTGACTAGTTTTCTCGCCTCTCCAACTTGATGCCCACCTAGACTGTTCATCCCTCGCCTCGTCCTGTCCGTCAAAAAAATCTGCTGCCTTCCTGCAGTCGTATCTCTCAAATCAGTCAGTCATCTTAAGAGAACAATGAGGTGGAACTCCTCATCCATCCCGGCTCATTATGGGCGAGTGCCTAAATAGATGATGACTTTAAGAGTCCCAGTGAAGTCGTAAGAATGATCCGGAATAACAACACAGCTAGCTTACCGTGCACATTCATCTGGACAATTAATTACCCCCTCAGACCCTCAGGTGGTCACTGACAATGCCTCACCAGAAGTGACGGGAAGAGAATCTCAGAGACTTTTAATCAAAACTAGGGACGTTTATTGGCAAGAATCCGGCGATACGATACATATCTCGATGCAGACGCAACAATACCATATATTGTGATACTGTAGTAACAAGGATATATTTGTAGTATTGTCGAGTACCTGTTTCTGGCGTTGCAGAATTTACAGACCACATGACTCTTGACGTAAATTTGTTTTGAAACAAAAAATATGTCCAAACATTATCTTTAAAAGCTGCTGGAGCCAACTGTATCCTCTTGTCCTCAGTAATCACCAGGATTCCTCATTGTTCCTTGAGCTGCAGAGGACGGAATGTCTGCTGCCGTCTAGTGTCCAGAACGTTAATTGCAACAAATAAATGAACAAACGGCGTTTATTGTAAATTTTTAAGTCGAAAAATCTTGTTATATACACACTTCATTAAAATATATACCATAAAAAGAACTATGATGAAAATAAAAATGTATTTAAAGTCAAAATAATTGATAAAAATCAAATTGATATAGAGCTCTTTAATGCCAATATAGTAAAAAAAACAAAAACAATATCGCGATAAATATCGATTTATCGATCAAACCCATAATCAAAACTATTTCCAGATTTTTAAGGCTTTCCTTTACTGTAATCAAGAGGTTTTTCGTGTCACCTAGTTCTCCTAAACCGGTGTGTTATCTCTAGGTCAAGGTGACCCAGAGGCTGAAAAAAATGTGTTTGTGGTATCCCTTGTGTTGAAAATACATTTGTTTTCAGGCCACCGGGTCACCTTGACCCAGAGACGACACAAAAGGATACCAAAAAACACATTTGTTACGGGCCACCGGGTCACCTTGACCCAGAGACGACCCAAAAGGATACCAAAAAACACATTTGTTTAGGGGCCACTGGGTCACAGAGAAAGCGGAATAGTTAATCAAAAAACACCTTTTTAGCTGCAGGTTTGCTAATGCTAATGAACTAGTCACACATCGTGACACCATTGAGGCGAACCTTCGACGGACGACTCGCGTCACAGGTTCATCCAGTTCTCGGTGGTAGCAGCTGGTCAGAGACTTCAGATGACGTCTCTGGCATTGAAAGCACATCCACAGCTCAGCTGCAGCCACATTCCACCGCAGTCATCGAAACCAAAGCACTCCCCGACAGGCTGCTGGTGGCAGATATTGCTCAGAGTTTTTTCCGCTCTCACCTTTGTGTTCAAATTTGACAGCTCTTATAAAGCCGTTTTACAGTTCCGCTCCGTTCTCTAACAAATGACGTACGCCAGCAACCAGCCCGGTACTCACTGTGCTTCCACTCTTCAACCCTTCAGGAAATCGTTATTTGTGTTGGAACGGAATAATCCTCCATCAATGTCTTTTGCTGATACGAAAAAATATATTTTGACCACGGAAACTGGCAACTTTTTAAACAGTGGATCGCGTTGATGAGGTCTGAATCACTGACAAATATGTTTAACAAAATCTCTAGCTACTCTCTCATTATAATGAGAAAACAACCACACAAGTATTCATTACAACGTCACATACTTTTCATGTGTGCTACACAATTTTTGTTTTTGCATTGGCTTGTGCGGATGAATTGGAACCATTTTTACGGCTGATAACTGTTGAAAATGATCGGATAGATAGTGTTTCATTTTAGTTTAGACGAGGTATAAGCATTCTCACTTATGCATTTTGGTAGTTGTGCATTCATATTTACCAAAGGGAGTGATAGAAATAACTAAACACACAAACCTCTTTCTTCACCCATTAAGGGATTTGGTTTTTAAATGCATAGCTTTATTTAAGTGGTTGGTATTTGAAGTTTTTGGCAACAGAGCTACATAATTGTGTTTTCAAAAGTCATGTTATGAACATTTTATTGAAATCTGTTTACAAAACACAACCTCCTTGTTGGAGGTAATTAAAGGCACTATTACACTATCGTCATTCAGTTAATTAACATATAATTATTATTGTGAATTCTTCTGTCAATTAGATGATTAAGCAGATACTTTGTGGGCGGTGAACCTCAATGATATAATTGCTGGATTGTTATATTCTTTTTTTTGTACATAATTTACATCGTCGTCTGAGCTTTACTTGTAATTTGTTGCAGTTAATACAAAACTCTGCAGTGAGAATTCTGAGCCGCTCTAGTAGAAGAACTCACATTTCCCTGATCCTTAAAACTCTTCATTGACCTCCAGTTTCTTTCAGGATCTAAAATTCTGGTTCTTACTTTTAGATCCATTCAAGGTCAGACTCCTCCTTACATCAGTGATCTGATCCAGCCTTACACCCCAGCTCGGGCTCTGAGGTCTGTGGATCAGAATCTACTGATGGTTCAGGACCAGAGGAGAGAAATCCTTCCAGGCTGTTGCTCCTAAGCTTCGGAACGATCTTCCTCTCCCTCTGTGTTTGATGGATCTACTGACTCCTTCAAGAAACATCTTAAGACTTTTTGATTTGTGCTTTTCCTTGATTTTCTGGAACTCCTGTGTTTGTCTAATGTGTCTTGACCTTTAGAGTTTTTAAATCTGTAGGTATTTTTACTTGTTTTAATTGCTTTTGATTGTTCACACGCTTTGTGACCCTGGTCTAGAAAGGCACTTTTACAAATAACTATTTCTTACTTCTTGGAGACTTTTGAACATCAGTCAGCCAGATCTGGTCCTTCAAGTCATTTCTTTGTGGCCCATCAGACAATCGCCTTACATTTAAGTAGATTAATGTTCATCTACAGTATTAAGTAATCATTTGTATCATTAATCAGTGTTTAAGATAAGATAAGGAACAGGGATTAATGAGGTCAACAATCATGACCAGGATCTCTGTGGACATCCTGGTTCCAGTCCGCCGAGTCAAAATGATCAACAATCGTATGTCGTGATGTTGAGTGAATTTGATCGGAATTTAAGGTGAAGGACACATAGACCACTTCAACAGATCGAGTAAAAACACATTTAGCTCGACACCCCTTCAGAGGAACATGATCCTGGAGGAACACAGAACCAAAAAAGTTTGATGGAAGACTCGAGTTCCATCTGGTTAAAACCGAACCCAGTGATTCACTCTTGTAATCCTGACACACGACACATGAATACTGAGAAGTGGCTTTTTTTCTTCTGCCCACAATCAGGTAAAGATAATTGGACGAGTCTGTAATTAAGAAGATTAAGATCTTCATGATAAAAAATTGGCTAGTTGGTCAATGACAGCGTTATTAACGAGTGTGTCGGGCGATAAAATGGCTTTCTTCTATTTTAGATCAGGATGTAGCTTAACCTTTTCATGTCCTTAAACGATCCCCATCTTTAAGACGCGGCTTGCCAAAATTCACCGTAGCCGAGCCGGTCGTATTATCTGTTCCAGACTCATTCTATGCTCTCAGCTAATGTGCAAATGTAACATTAATGTGCGGAGGAAAATCGTCTTCTCTCCGCGGATGCCGAAATGAAGTGCAAGCCGTGATGGCCGTGACATATAGTGTGGCACGCAGCACAGAGCGGGAGCTTAGATCACAGTCTATTGTGTGTATGGTCGGTGTAATGCACGACAGAGGGAGAAAGCTTGTCCACTAGCATTCGTCTTCATTTGTCCTGGAAGAGCATGTACGCAAACAAAGTAGCCTTGATGGAAGCCGGGGGGAGGAGACACGGAGGGAGGTCGGCTCAGGTGAGAGATGTGTTAACAAAAGTTTCGGCATCCACAGGAATCTATGGCTGACTGGAGTTTTTTAAAGAGTTTGTATTTTGTTTCCTAATGGGATTTGCAGGGAAGAAACATTATCTGCCGCGGGGTTGTGAACTCCATTGTGATGGAATTGTGTCCAGTATTTGCTTCAGACGCCTCTAAACATTCTTGCAATTTCATCTCCATGTCAGTATTAAGTTGTTGATGCAGAGCACAAGTATACTGTTACATTTTTAAATGACTTTCCCATCGTTCTGAGGTGAAAGTTATGCTGTTAAATCATTTATATAGACATTTTTAATGGCTCAAACGAATACTTATTCTCACTTGTTCAATGTTGTTGCAATCGAACGACTTCAAGCATTTGTAACATGAAATTCAACTTTATTTTATCATCTAAAAAGCGTCAGGAGGAATAGTCAAGATATTGTGGATGTATCTTCAGGTACATACCTCAAGTATTTCCAATCGTCCATCCAGATTAATGAGCAAAAATCAAAGGAGGTGAAGAGGAGAGTGCAGACAGTGTTGACGAAAGTAACTTTGAGTGTTTAATGTTGACAGTCCTGTTTTTAATTCTGCTTTTGATAAGCTCTGAAATTTATAAGTACATTAATCTACGGGTCATATTTGAGGCTCATCGGCCGACTCCAACCCTCCAAGGCATTTTATGTGGCCCCGGCGGATGGTTGTCTCAAAATAAAAGTAGATTAATGTTCGCGTTGATGTGACGTATAAAGATGCCAGTGTTTAAAATAAGCTAAGGAACATCATGTCTACAATTATGCAGAAACTTCCAATAAAAATGAAACTGATGGGGAGATTTTATATTCCGAGTTAAAACAAATTTGGCAAACACCATGAGTATTTCATATTTTTATGTTTCCGGGGTTCAGCTCAGGTCGACTGCACTTAGTTACTTAGAAAGTTGATACAAAGACTAAATCAAGAATATGTGGCCAGTAAAAACAAGAACGTCCTCTCTGTGTGTCATTTTCTGGGCCCAAGCCTTAAGGAAAATATAGTCTATTCAAAAAGGGTTTGTTTTGAATTGGTATCGTGAATCTTTTTAAACGCAAGAATTCCTTTTTTTTGTGGGGTTAACCACTGAAGCAGATTTTAAATAGCAGGAATAAAAAAGACAAATAGAACGCTCTGAAATGATTCATCCTCAGCTTTTCCGCTCATTGAAAAGTTAATACAGCTGTGCAGTTTGGCATGAAATTAAAACGGATTTACATTTGTTTGATTCACTCATGATCCACGCTGGGGAAAATATGGACTGTAAAACTGTGGGTTTATTATTGCAGCTTCTTATTTTTAATACGAGACTACACAGTCACTTCTGTAACCACTTCAGTTGTATATCAAAAATATATTTGTGTAAGTGTACAGAAAAAGAAAACTGCTAGGTATTTTCTGATGAATTATTGTAGTTTGACTAGGAATAAATATACTTATCTTGTGATTTGTGTGGATACATGTAGAAAAAACAGATTGAATTCTGCGACAACTTAACATAAAATAAAAAATGTTTGCATATTTTGTATTCAACTTTTTATTTCAAAGTAAAGTTCAATAATGAGCCCATCAAGGCTGTGTCCTGAGCCCCCTCCTGTTAACCGTGCTGATTAAAAAAAAAACCAACAACCCTCATTGTATTGTATTTTATACGCTTCATGTTCAAAGTATAATATTGTCAATATTGATTTTCACTTTCCACTTCACAGTTTATGAGTTAACTACGTTATTTTTAATGAACTTGTCTGGTTTTATTTCATGTATTTAATCTCATATTGTATTTCAACAACACCCAAACCCCCCAAAAATCTTTTAATTATTACAATAAAGTTTTTCCGATCCTGTCTGTTAACATAAATATCTACTTTATTTTAAATATATATATAGTTGTCAATAGAAAAACATGTTGTTAGAGGCTCATTGGAGCTACGCTTCAAATAAACCTATTTTAAATAATGCAGAAATGCTAATTTAATTGCTGGCAAGCCTCGATCTTAACAATTTATATTCATTCCCTACCAGACACTCGATCCATCCCACAGCTCCTCGACATTATACCTCACTATCTCAAGGAATTCCACTTAACCGTTTTTTGTGTGTGGAAAGAGCATATGCAAACATGGCTTGACACTTCCTGCTCTGAAACATTTGATTTTTGATTTATCCGACATACTTTTTTTGTTCTCCAGTCACTGTTTGATTATGTGAAACAGGAATAGTTTTCTTTTAATGTAAATCTGTATTTTTTCCTATAAAGTGAGTCAGCCGTCTAGGGGGAAGAAGCAACAAATACGTGAGAAGAAACAGAATAAGGAATAAGGCAGATTTACAGTGGGAACACAATCAAACGAGCTGAACTAAATCTCTTCTCTCAGACGGAGGACGTTCCACTTGACTACGTTTGATTCATCAGTCAGAAGCTGGAAGCGAGAGACCCATGTGGGATTTATTTATTTCTCCGAAGACCTTTTTTCTTTTCTTTTTTTCGACGGTGCTGCAGAGATTGTGTGCTTCGGCTCTGCTCGCCCCTCGGATGGTTTTAAGGATGGGTTCATGCACCTTAACTTGACCCAGCTTCACCATTTCCCTTTTTCCTGTAGGAGGATAAGGAGGCTGTGGGCTTATAAAACGCCACAAGAGCTGCAGTGATGGCTTGAGTACCCGGAAAAAGTCTTGAGCAAGAGGCAGATCGGCTGTGACAGCACCAGACTGACTGCGTGTCCTCACTGTCACCCTTCAGTGATGCTGCAGCTCCTTTGACAGTGGAACAATACAGAGTGACATTTATTCTATATGAAATACTGAAACCACTTCTCCGCCGAAACCTCACCCATCAAAGTTTTACCCGGTGATTGTCTCACAGCCACAGTTTTTCTTATTATTCACACATTTTCATTCACCGTGACAGAGCAAGAGGGAAAATGACAGAGGTGTCGGAGAAAGAAGCTTTCTTATTAAAAAATAAATATTGAAACAGGAAAACGGCATCAAAAATGGATGTGCTAGCCTCACCCCCCATTTGTAGCTCACACTATTCGCTTTTCAAGTGAAAATAAGTCACGAGGAATATGACTTGAGTGGTCCCTTAACATCTTTTTAAAATCAGAACAAAGGAATGCAGCATGTTGCCAACAAACATCCCGCCTTGTGAATGCTAAACTAGCTAGCACTGTTATCGTCATAGTGGTGCAGCAAAGGAATCTGTAACCCTGACTAAAAAGAAGAAAGAGAAGAAATAATCAGCACAATTGTTTTTGATCGATTTGATTTAATGTATTTTCCTTCTCAGTTTCAATTGGTTCAAGTCCTTCGAAATGTTTGTTTGAATATGTGAGAATGAGCTTTTGAATATGTAAAATTATATTTCAAAAGGATCAAAACTGTTTATTCAACTCTATTCAACTTCATGAATCAGGTCTCAATCTTCTTTCTTTTTTTAAAATAAAAGTTATGCACTTGATATCAACCTATACTTTTGTCTTAAATTAAACCATTATTCATTATATAAAATCCAGTACCTATGTCTTCAGTTTAGAATTGACCATGAAACATTTCCACATTAAAGCTATAACAAAGAAACACTTTCTTAAAGTGACGTAAAAGACAGTCGGCGACCCTTGCAGGAACCATGGTTTTCAAGTATGCACAAATGGATCCTGAAAGAAACTGGCAGCCAGTGAATAGTTTTAAGGATCAGTGAAATGTGAGTTCTTCTACTAGAGCGTGTCACAATTTTCGAGAAACGAGAAAACACAAACGCTTGGATTCTAAGCTTATTATAAATATATATATATGTATATATATATATATATATATATACTGTATAAATACACAAGTTCCAACACCTTCTATTTATTATCTTTGTAGTTTATAATAAGCTTAGAATCCATGCATTTGTGTTTTCTCGTTTCTCGAAAATTGTGACACGCTCTAGTAGAAGAACTCACATTTCCCTGATCCTTAAAACTATTCACTGGCTGCCAGTTTCTTTCAGGATCCATTTGTGCATACTTGAAAACCTTGGTTCCTGCAAGGGTCGCCGACTGTCTTTTATGTCACTTTAAGAAAGTCCTCTCCCTCTGTGTTTGATGGATCTACTGATTCCTTCAATAAACATCTTAAAACATACTTATTTGTGCATCTCTTCCCTGATTTTCTGGGACTCCTGTGTTTGTCTTATGTGTCTTGATCTCTTAAAGCATGTATTTTAACTGTATATTGTTTTTGTTTGTTAAAGCGCTTTGTGATCCTGGTCTAGAAAGGCACTTTACAAAAAACCTTTACTTTACTTACTTTAGTTTGAGAGTGTTTTCACAGTGTTTTGGTGTCTTTTTTCCCCTAATTTTAATGTATAATACAGTAATAACTCCTTAAACTAATTCACAAACTTGCTAGTTTAAGTTTAGTTTTAGTTTCAGCTATGATACTGAGCTGAAGTTTACTTTATAGTTGTATTAGTATATTATTATATACTATTATTATTACTATTATATATTTATTATATAAACTGTATAGTTTGAAGTTTAGAAACTCTGTAAATATCGACATTGAAATGGATTGTACATATAAAATATAATAATAAATAAATTCCCTTATAATGACCATGTTTTGAAGTTATTACTTAGTTCTTCCCCGACTGAAATCTCGGCGAAGGAGAGGTTACGGGAGCAGAGTCGAGGGGCTTAAGCACATTTATATTTCAATGAAAAGAGAGTTTGTACAAACAGACACATACTGATGATACAATAGAGGTCCAAAATCAACTCTTGACACTTAAATCAACACAGTAGTTGATCTTAAGCTATTCTTGCTTTGAAGGTAAAACGTGGTCGATAAATTCTGAACATGGTAAAACTTGATATCCCTCTTTTACACATATCGAGGTCGAGATTGGTCGACCCCCCCGCTGTGCTCCTCCACCCCTGTCATCTCCCTCCCTCACCTCTGACTTATCTTATGCTGCTATGTGTGGAACAGCGTCCTGAGAATACCAAGTGGCCTCAGTGAGGATGTGTAATTATCAGGCCTGCTGAGCTGCCATTCTCCTGCTGGTGCCCCCTGTCTGGTTCGGCCCGACTCGGCCCAGAGGACACTGCAGATATTCCCGTCTCATTTATTTTCTCAACATTTTTCCACCTGTTGCCAAAACTGTATGTCATTAGTTTGACACCGGCTTTAAACTCCCTCGTAATTATAGTAATGGCCGGTTTGAGTCCAAATATCATAACGTTAACAATGTAATCAGATGGAGTGCTGCACTTGTCCTCTTGAATTAATATACATTAGCACAGTGTGATGAACCGGCAACCTGTCCAGGGTGTCCCTTGTACCCCAGGATAGCCAGCCCTCTCTTGAAGGGAGCAAGAGAAGAAGAAGTAAAACTATAAAACCAATCTGATTGGTAACTGATGATTTTGATCATACTTTTAAAAACATTTTTCTAGGACTCCATTGTTTTGTTTTCCCTCTGTTCATTTGTTCTTTTTGGTGCTCATTTCTGTCAAAAAACTAGAGAATATTCAACATATTCTATCTATACATTATATTGTTTTGGTAATTTATTTATATGTATAATAAAAAAATATATATAAATACATGTAGCCTTATTTGTCATTCAATTGAATTGCCATTTCATTTAAATGTTAATATCTATTATATAATATATAGAAACTTTAATTTCCATTTTCTGAATATATATACTTATTTTATGTATTTAATTGTATTAAAACTATTACCACAACACCAAAACACATTCCTTCTTCTTAACATTACTGGCAATAAACGCTTATATATATATATATATATTGATATATATTAAGAAAGCGTTTATTGCCAGTAATGTTAAGAAGAAGGAATGTGTTTTGGTGTTGTGGTAATAGCTTTAATACAATTAAATGCATAAAATAAGATAATTAAAATGAATAAAGAAAGAGAGGTAACTGTGTGCCTAAAATGAGAAGTGAAGATGCAAGTTTGACCACATTTTACATTGAACATGAAGCATAATGAAACAAATTAAAATGACATATAATAAAATAAAAAATGAAATGAAAAGTGTCACATAAACTAAAGTCAGATGAAGTGAAACCATTTTAATTAAAAACACTTTTGAAAAATGCCGTCCAAGTTTATTTCACAGTTCAAAATGTAAATGTAATTACTTAGTAGTAAAAAAAGGTTTAATGTTTTAAATAATGAAGAATTGCTTGCCATATTATTCTCATGATAACCCGGAAAGAAGATTTCCGTCCTGTTTTAAAGATTCCGAGACGGTCCCTGCACCTAATCATATTCCATCTTCTGCTTCCACCTTTTGCATCTTGAATCCGTGCTTGGCTGCTCCTGGTACTTTAATCCATTTAATGCACCTTGGGCAAGAGAGATGGCAGCAATATGTAGACGACCGGCGAGTGCACGTCTGAATGGGTTCGCCCGTTGTAATGGAAACCAGCGGCTGAATGAATCTCTCACCGGCATTGTCATTTATAATACAGCGGCCAGCATCTGTCAGGAGCCTGAACGCTCCTTCAGATATTTGTGCACAAAATGCTTCAGAGATCAATGTTTACTTCGATTTTATGTCTGAAAGTCCGATGAGAATATTCATCTGAGGCGGCGGACAGAAATTTAAGTCGGAAATTATATACCTCTGCTGTCGTGAGCCTCCATCAAAGCAGTTCTCTTAAAAGGTAGAAATATTTCTACTGTCAGCAATGACTATAAACATCATATTATGCCCTTTTAATCATTTCAATTTATACCAAATAAGGAACTTTTCAGGTGGAACATTTTTAAGTATTTTCTCACAAAGTTGATGGTAAAAAAACAATTATTAAGTGAATAGAAGAGTATTTACATCAGTTATTGTATAATAAATTATGGAAATTCCCACTGAAAATATAGTTTAAATATCCATTAAAAAGATTAAAACAAATATAAACCTGAAAAACAAACATATCAATATAGAAATTATTTTGTGCCGAAAAGCCGAAATAGTGGTTGAAAGAAATCATACTTTTATTAAGCTATTTTAAAACTGATTCTACCATTTGAAACTATATATTATTTTGGAACCATGGCTTCTGGCATCCTCGTCTGCTCCAATTTGAGTCGAAGGCTCCAGAACAATGACGCCGACAGTAATAAGCAGTGACGCCACCCTGAGGTCACCAAAGTGCAAACCACACTCCGTGACTCTGCCTATAAATCTCGACGGTGATAACCTGGAGAGGCAATTGGGCGACGCACAAACCTGAAGTCTGACCTCCATGGAACGAGTCGGATTTACGACTGAGTACCCAGACACAACTCCGGTGTAGATTGTACTGAGATTGGATTGCACTTGAGGTAAAAGAACACACGGACAACCTTTGGTATTCGAAGACTTCTTCAAACAGATGATTGAAGTGTGAACTAATTCTAAACCGACGGTTAGAGGTTTGTTCCAATATATGGTTGAGATTCATTGAAACCAACTGAGGAAATATTTGCAGTTATAACATTTAAAATGGAATTAAAGATGTCCTTAAATATTTATTACAATTAAAACATGTAGACCAATGTTTGTATGATGTCTCAGAATCTTTAGGCCTCACTTTTATACATTTTTTAAGGTTGAGGTGAAACATTTCTCTTCATGATGTTTAGGTAATATATCGTTAAGTAATTTTTTTTATTGATACAGAATACACACTGAAATCTTCTCAGAGATTTGCAAGACCTTCGTTGAGATTTTGAGAATTTTAATTTTGGAGTTATGTGTAAGTGTGTAAATCTGAGACATTCGTTTAATACCGAATTTATAAAAAAGTTTATTTTCGCCTATCTGTGGCGTCCATCTTTTGTTGAAGCCTCGACAAAATAAACTGTTCAGGAAACACCAGTAAACAAGTCTATATTTCAAGTTTGTTTGTAGTAGAAGCTAAAAGGCTAACATGCTACATAGTAAGGATACACTTACATTTACAGCGAAATAGGAATTTTTGGGTGAACTATCCCTTTAAATAAGTGGTATTTAACTCACCAACAAGAGGGGACAACATCTTGGAACAGTCGAGGTTGCCGGGATTTGTTTCTCCTTCAACATTAATTTAACAGCCATTATCTCTGTTCATTATCTTATCTTAAACACTGGCATCTCCATAGCTTATCATGTCAATATCAACGTATTTAAAAAAGTAAATTGACACTGAAGTTAAAGTAAGTGCAGATGTGAACTCAGACAAAGAAAAGGCCCAGGTGGGGTCACAGCCTTTAGACTCCGCCCCCTACACACCTGTGGTGAATTACCTGCAATCAGCCCAGGTAACTTAAGCCCCACTCGCTCCAGTTGTCAGATTGTTTTTTATACTCCTGGACCTTTTTTCCCATGGTACTGTTTACTCGCCTCAACTTGCCTTCGGACTGGTTACAAGATCTCCACCAACTTCTGCTCTGACCAAGTCTGGTAAGTCTTTTCAAAACACCTAAAAGACTCACTTCTGGGTTCTTACCTGTGACTCCAGACGTAACAGGAGGATCATCAGGACAGTAAATAATGATATTTTGGACCTCAAGTTGAACAAAGACACATTTTAATTTGAGATTCAAGGAGTGTTTTTTTTTTATTGATGCCTTTAAAGGGCGAAACAACAACAATTGTTCAAGGTTGTTAAAATACTCCCTGACTCTCATAGAAGCCAAGAGGCTGCTCGGCTACCCGACGACTCTCAGGATTTGTTCTATATTCGGAGTAACATCTGCGCGAGGCTCCTGCAGCTAGTGTAGGTGGTCCGCTGAGAAAATGCTCCAGCATGAGGAGAAATTACAACGACTCCAAATGAACATTCTTTACCCTTGTTTACGGCGATGCTTCATTCAGTTACAATATCAGCAGTCAGTGTGTAAAGAAGAATATAATAAATAGTGATATGGAAGTGATCAGTCGATGGTGCTCGTTCACATTGTGATGTTTTGGTAAAAATGCAGTTTTTAAATTGATATTTTCATTAATGAATATGTATATAAAAAAACATTTTTTTTCAACTAATCAGGTTTAATTTGTCTTTCATATTCTAGTTTACAATCGACTTTATCTACATTTATTCATTTCATCCATTTATTTACATGTTTTATTCTTTATTAGTTTGTCATATATTTTATTTATTTGTGTTTTGACTGTGCTTTTCTCCCGGGTTTGAAGTTCTTTTGATTGAAATATGTGCCCTAGTTTTGTCTGCATCATAAAGTCATTTAATCTATTTATTTACATGTTTTATTCTTTATTAGTTTGTCATACATTTTATTTATTTGTGCTTTGACTGTGCTTTGACTGTGCTTTTCTACCCGGTTTGAAGTTATTTTAATTGAAATATGTGCCCTAGTTTTGTCCGCATCATAAAGTCATAAGATTTTGAAGAAGTTGAGATTTCTATGAACTTATTTACACATGTTTTCTTTAAAATAGTGTCTTTTTTAGTGTCATGTTTGCAAAGTTTTTAAAGAAAATCCAAACTTAAATGTTGGGTCTCAGAATAGCACCCTGTCCAATTATTCGGTTAAACTTCTTCGGCTTCTTTCCAGAACAATGACATGAGGAAATATTGCATCAGTAATGTCGCGTCCCACCTC
Organism: Callionymus lyra; assembly: GCF_982586985.1. Lineage (NCBI taxonomy): Eukaryota > Metazoa > Chordata > Actinopteri > Syngnathiformes > Callionymidae > Callionymus > Callionymus lyra. The sequence goes on from NC_141826.1 coordinate 13,054,312, forward strand.
TACTCTGAGGTCTTTGAAGAAGTCCTGATGTAATTTTAGTGCCCTGGAAGGCAAAAGTAACAGACATCGATCAACCCCTGTTGTTTGAGTTTGAACCTTTTTTTTTTCTTAACCACCCTCTGTGCCCCTCGGGACAATAGACAAGCTATTATTTTGAAAGTTCTCCCACTTCCAGAAGTAGATGGGAACAAAAAAAAAAAGTGGATTGAGGTGTCAGGTGGTATTACATCGATTTTTCTCTCCAACCAACTTCACAACCAAATAAGGACACGAGGAAGAAAATGAGTAGTTGAGATTCCTTTGGATCAAACTGAAGTTGGAAGCAAATGAGATTCCGAAATGAAGCTTAAAGGTAATTTGAGTGATGTTTTCTGTTTTTATTTGGGGTCTTCTGGGCCTCAGCGTGCATTTGAAATATCCGAGTTTCTGAAGTATCCTGCCGAGAAGCTTCCATTGAGCTGTGCAATGTGTGGTTGTGATTTCAAAAGCAGAGAAAACGGGGAGAAAAAAAAAAAAATAGATCTTGGAAATCTATTGTACTTATCAGTATGTGTCTGTTTGTACAAAACTCTCTTTTCATTGAAATATTTACATTAGAAATTGTGCTTGTTAACCAAAACCACGCCCACTCTAATGTGATTTATCAAGCATCGAGGTTGGTCATCGCGCGTCATCAATCCTGGATGTCTCCACCTCCAAGGGACTCGTTGTATAAACAAAGCAGGGCCTGATTACAGCTGGCTGGAGGAGGATGATGGCTCTCGTAACTTATGTGATTGATCAAGCATCGAGGTTGGTCATCAATCCTGGACGTCTCCACCTCCAAGGGACTCGTTGTATAAACAAAGCGGGACGTGATTACAGCTGGCTGGAGGAGTGATGACCATTATTACGTCATGATGGTCTTCGCTCTCGTAACCTCTTATTTGCCCAGATTTCAGACAGGGGAGAACTTTATAAAGTAATAAGTTCAAAACATGGTCATGATGAGAGACTTACAGCATTTTAGAGAGGAAGACTTCAACATTTGAAACATGGGAGACAGTCAAGAGAGTCGGGTTTTCACATTAGTGGCCATTTAAGATATTCAGTCACTCACTTTATTGCTTTCTTTTGATCGTAGCGAAAAGTAAAAACGTATCTTTCACACAAGTCTTTCTACTGGAATTCAATATTAATGAGAGGAAATTGGTTTCTAAGGCCTAGTCGTTAAAGATCTGGAAGATTTATCAAGTCTAATAAAAGTATTATAATACTTTAGTGGTATCTAATATCAAGGATAAAGCCTCTGAAATTAGCATGACACATTGAAATTGTTACTTGTCATTAGCTCATGATAGAAATTAAAACAAGAAATGAAAAGTGATTTATCACCACGCTCAATGGTTAGCCGACACTTTCTGCTGGTGTAGTGAGAGGTTCTTGGACAAGAGCGTCCAGAATACATTATGTGATCGATGCATGAATAATAAGGTATTATCTGTGTACGCAAAGTTTTAATTGAACTTGGATTCATTGTTGATTCAGGGTGAACTTAATTAAAGTGAGCAACCTTGATGCCTGGAATCGATGCAAACACACAAAGTAAAGAACACATCGCAGTGCAGTTAAGTTGACTTAAAAGTGTCCTCGCGGCGCTCACTCCTGTTTTCACTCCCGCTGCTAATCTTCACGGCTTGTCTCCCCCTTAAGCGCCGTGATAGCCAAAGCTCAGCCATGTGTAGCAAGTTTGGAAAAGCAGCCTGGATTGCAAAGTGCTTGTGATCCGGGGCACTGGGATGTTTTGTGAATTTAAATGTTGGTAACGACAAAAACGATGAGACGATACAAAGGGTGAATCAGATGCCCTTGGGTGTGGAGATGTTTTCTGGGTGAAGAAGATAAAAACAACAGGGTGTTGAGAGTAAACTATTGTTTAAAGAACAAAGCCTAGAGGGCAAGTTGTAATCCCTTTAATCAACTATGAGGAGCGACAACTTTCTTGCTGTATTTACATACTTAACAAGCGTCCTATTCTTCTTTAAGATTGAAAATGCAGATCCACATCCTTTGGAGTCTTCTCGAAAAAATACTAATAAAAAACCTTGTTCAAGGTCGCAGTTTGTCCAGACATAACAGGATTTTTATCCCTTTTCCAAGACATTCCTAATTATGTTTTATTTTATTTTTTGGTAAACTAATTCTGTCCTTGGAATTACAAGAACTTGTGTTGAGTTGGTTTGGCCGCAGATGGGAAGATATGTTTTCTTATTCTCGACACAGAAACTACACTAAAAATACGATATATTAGGATCACAATACAATTTTTGAATACAAATTAGATTTTTGGAACAAATAAAAAGGACATCTTGTGATTGTTCCTCTCTATTGTTTTTTTTGTGTTGTTTTTTTAACTTGAAGCCAAAATATGCCCAAATATCAGACTTAAAAGCTGCTGGAGCCGACTGTATCCTCTCGTCCTCAGTCATTGCCAGGATCTTGCGGTATTTCATTGTTCCCATAGCTGCGGAGGACGTTACGACTGCTGGATGCTTAATTTCAACACAAAAATGAACAAATGATTTGAAAGCCAAAAAAACAAATCTGTTTTTTAATTTTTGTTTTAAGTTTCTGTTGAACATCAATACAGTAACAATGCCAATGTCACTCTAACTCAGGGTTGTCAACTCAACACACATATTGATAATTGTGCACGGATTATCATTTTTGTCGTCCATAACGATTGCTTATTTTTATTAAATGGGCTAATAGCGATTTTTGCAACCAAAGTGAACAACAGTTACTATTCTTTTTAAATTGATTGTACCCTTCAAATAACAACTGTAAAACTGAGCTGTATAAAGGACACAACACCCTTTGAAAATTAAACTTCAAAAACAGTACAAAGCTCAAAGTAAACAAAAATCAAAAATAAAACGACTTGTCTACGGACAACCATGAATTACATACACTCACACTCGCAATGTAAACTTCTTATCACTTCAACAACAGCATATTTTTCTTGGCATCCAATTTCTGACTTGTAACCTCGGTTTAAATGCTTTTAGCTTTGTTAGCATCTTGGTAGCGCTCAGACGGTTTGCATCAGAACAAGAAGTTTAAAATGCTCCATTTTGTTTTGTCAATTCTACATACGATGTATTTATAGGAGTCATGGCATATCTCGTCATATATATATATATATATACACTCATTTAGAGCCAACCATCTAGCGGGGACCTTGAGTTTGTGTCCTAAGCTGTGAAATGGGACTCGTACGTATTAGTTTGTATTTTGCTGAAAACAAAGTAGCTGATCAAGTGCCGGAGCTTATCAAAACCATCTTTTGTCTCCTAATTTGTAAAGTAATGAATCACCTGCCCAACATCCCCACTCCTGGCTTGCTTTTAAAACTATCGCCAAGCGCGAAATGAAGCGTGCGGTGTTTTGTCATCTAAGTTATGAGCCACAGCAGAGGCATCTGAAGGCTCTCAGATGCCATTTCACATCTTCAGTTGAGAGCTGCAGTAGGTAATTAGGAAATAGCAGAAGGCATTAGCTTCAAGGCCTTTAGGTGCCATTCTATCAAGTTAATTTCATGGTTCGAAGAATAGTTGCATCTTATCCATGTACAGAAGCGTTTGATTTATGCCTCCGTCCACGTGCGAACAAAGGGAAGCGCGTGACTGACCTTTAAACTGCAGGGTTTGTGAACGAATATGTTGGAAATGGTCAAATAGATGCCTATTACTTTTGAATATTCCATTTCATTGAGTATTATTTGATCCATTTTTCTTATTCCATTATTTTTTTGATTAAGCGCTTTGTGACCCTGGTCTGGAAAAGCGCTCTACAAATATAAATTACTTACTTACTTACTTTCTGAAGCGAGGTCTTTTTGCGTTTGCAACTGTGCTCAACTAATTTTAGGGCGAAATCTTGGGCAGTGACGTTACTGCAACACTTTTGAATACAAAAGCATTTGATATGTTTTGATGCAGCCATTTAATTTGTTTAGTGAGAAAGGAACAAGATCAGACTATTGCTGTATTTATTGTGGAAAATGGACGGCATCATCTGACTTTAAAAGCTTTCTTTACGAAAGTGATGGATTGCGAAGCACTAGTGTTTACTAATGGGACAAACTGAATGGAAAATAGACACTTGTTTATTTTACTGTTTGTACTGCTGTTTGCTCAGGTAACCACAATATCAGAGAGAACATTAATCACAGTGTATCTCAACCAGTTGGTGCTTAGATTAGTCGTGCTACCAACACTTCTTTTTGTTAGCAATTACAGGCATTGATGAAAGATGAGCCATTTTAAAACTGTTCTCTGCACATGGCCTACGTTTTCACACAATTATTATAGGGCTGGAAAAATGTTGTTATACCGTTATCTTCATTTCAATACCGTTTCCTTAACAATACTTTACTGAAGATTAATGATATGACATATCAACAAATATTGAGTTATTTTTCAGCTTTGGTAAATTTGCATGTCAAGCAGTTTTTCTTATAGAAAAAAAAATCCAGTGAAAAAGAACCACTGCTAACGAGTTACTAATCAATCTGATGTTCACTTCCTTTGACATGTATTTGCTATATATAAGAAAAACCTCACATGGGTACTGAAATACGAAGCATGTTTCGATACTCGGTACTGCCAAAAAGTTTTGGTCGGTGCCACAAAGGAACCGAATATACTCAAGTATAGATGCCAATTGACCGAATATACTAAAGTATAGATGCCAATTGATTTCAGACATTTTTTCTTAATGGAGGTATTATTTAGAAGTACCTAAACGTTTTTTCCCCTCATCACCACAAATATATATTTATCTGGCTTTTAGGATCAACCACGCATCACTTCATGTCCATTACTTGCTCAGAGATTTCAGAGAATGTTCTGGAATCACTCCTGAGCTAAGATTCCTTCTTGGAAATCTTAAGTTAGGAGCTCTCTGAGAAGGATTCTTAGAATCTTTGGAAATATGGTCCAAGGCTTTTATCCAATTTCCTATGCTTTCAAATCTAAAGTATCCTTTTTAAAAAACAAACAAACTGTGCCTTCAGTTTCTTTTGGTATTACTCGCAGAAGAGAAACTTCATTTCGTAAAATAATTATAATTATTAATATATTAGAGCAACTAAATATTGTCACTTAGCTTAAACCAATCGATTCACAATTTTATAACCGACTGGTTTTAAATAAATGTGAATCAATCCATGAAATGTATCTTTTACAAATAAAATTAATATTTTCATGGATTATTTTATTTTTTATGAATAATTGCTGTGTCTAATTGGGGGAAAAAAACAATTTCCCCGAAAGAGACCTCCTGAGGGATCAATAAAGTTCTACCTAACCTAATATATAGTACAATGAATATCATACAATTAATGAATGTGTGGGTAAAGAATGTGTATTTTTTTTATATCTCCAAACCAACCCTTGTCCACCAAGTACCCCCCTGGTGTTTAAACGGGTCCTTCTGGCTGGACTGTTATCGTGAGTCTGGAAATGATGCCGGCGTCATGGATTCATCTGACTCACGGTAAGTAAGCTCAGAGGAGTACATTTATTTTATCCAGAATACACTCGGTGATGGAGCCCTTGATCCGAGCTTTAGGGGTCCACACGGGTCTCTGCAGATCCGTTGACCAAAGGCTCCGATATCAAACTGGTGAAACAAATCAATGGATGTCTGGAAAAGAATCTGGCATCTCTTTATCTAAAACGTAGACCCGACACCTGCGAGGCCCTCTGCGCCTCCCGACGAGATAAGAAAATCTACTTTGTTTGAACGCATTTCTGAGCTCGTCTTCACACAGCGGCGACTGTATTGAGTTGTAAACTTCCAGAGGAACTGGGGATGCAGAAATGAAACGACACAGAGGAATCGTGTCTGGAGGAGGGAGATCTATTGAAGAACCAGCGGTGTAGTGTCTCAGATTTAAAAGACAGGTAGGGGCTTTGAAGTCTGCTTCATGTTGGTGGCTTGAACGCACTGGTGATCATTATTTCTTTAACTTGATAGTTCCATCTATTTTTTGGTATTCATTTCAACCAGTAATTTAGTAAAATTGACGTTTTCGTATGTAATTTTTAGAAACGGTGTGACCAAAGACTATTAGAATCTGGTTACTAAATCAAGTACAACTATAAGTCTCCACACTAGTGATGGGCTGATGACGCTTCATGAAGCGGCGCCACCTACTGACCGCTAAAGAACATGACACTATCAGTTTAAAAGAAGGTTTTGGACATTTGTTCAAAACAAATGAAAAATAGTGCAGAGACCGCCATCTATTAGGCTCTTAAGTTAATGACACTGTATCATGAAGGTTCATCAGACCATCACTACTCCACATGCTTTATTTTATTATTAACTTTAATATATACTCAAAGGTTGACATTCAAGTAAGTGAAAAGATATAAAAATACTATTCAATAATAAAAATTTTCAGTGAGATGATCTGATGTCCGTCTCTGCCGAGGCTTGCTGAAGTTAAACAATATTTCTGTTTGTTTTTTTTGTTTTTTTATATATTTTCTTTTTTATTGAGAAAAGTAAATATCAGAAGACGTGCATCATTGTGTGGCAAAATACCAGATAAAAAAATAATATGGTCAGTTGATAAGGTATTATCAAGAAGGGTGAAAGTTGGGAAACTTCCCAGATTGTTGCATGGCACACAGAGACTCACAACCATTAACACATAGACTTGCGCACCTAAAGATGATTCAGAGTTTAAAAAAAAAACTGTGTGGCTATTATACATACAATATGCATCTATTTTTAGTGTTCGAACAACATTGTATTTGCAGACTTGACAAAACTGCAGAACTAAGTATGGAAGAGATCTGACATGTACCTAATTTTGTCTCAAAACACGGCACGCATTGTGCATTTGAGCCGGACGGTCTAAAGGCTTAATATGACGGGAAAAGTCTAGACGTTCCAATATTTTTATCATTCCCTTATTCATCCACAAAGGACAAAAAGTCCGGAAACAGTGTGGCGTCATCAGTGTGACTCCCTTTATTGTTTGTAATACAAAAGCGTGAATAGGCTCGTTCATCGATTTATTCCAATGAAGGGTTTGAGCTGTGTAGCTCAAATATATTATCAAGTTACAGCCTTTTGAAAGTCCTCCAATGGTTTTGGCCCTTCTTTTCAGGCCTTCGCAGCTGACCAGTCATTTTCCAGAAACTGTTATAATTGGACCATAACACATTTATAACCAAATGAAATTGCCTTTGCATTTTTTTTCAGTTAAATTATTTGTTGCGTCTTTGGATCTCTGAAAATCCCCCGGTACTTCAGCTAGTCCTCTATATAAATCGTACAATATCTGATATAAATATTATTTTTATTATAATTATTTCATTTTCTTTTAATGAAAATGAAAATAAAAAGTACAGTAGAGCAAAATGCTTAAGAATTGACCAAGAATTGTACGAGTATGTTGATTTTATTTGAGTAGATTTGTCTTTACAGGTCTTAGAATTCTATTGATGATTAAAATGTTAACAAACTTGCTCTATCCAATTTGACACTTTGATATTTAGCCGACACTGGTGATGGATGTCTAAAGTGGTCCATTATAAGACTGTCATTGAAGCGACCAATGATTCATTTTTTGTGTCTTGTTATCAACCCACTTCACCACGTCATTCAGAATGTTTTGGACCATTCATGATGACTCAAATGCTTCTCCTATTAGCATTTGAATTGCTCAACGAAAACCTGGACCCCCTTTCTTTCTGCTCCTAATGGAAGAGAAACTCATCTGCATTTTTGTTTTGGTCTGATTCAATGGAAATTTGGAACGCTATGAGTGAGAAATATGATCCCGAGTTCACCATCAAACACCCACATTTGTAAACACAAAGAATTAATTATGCCTCCACACGACGGATGAAAGTGATTTGATGAGTCAGCAGGACTGCAGACGTGTGAATGATAATCCGCCCGAGTCTCCTTAGCCGTTCTGAATCCCAAATCTGACATCTGGGCGCCGCGTGTCAGCAGAAGTAGGCCGTGCCGTGATGGCGGCCTAAGGTTAGATTCCCCGGATTCAAGACAAGCGCTCGCTGGTTAGCCAATCAATCTGATCGATGGAACCGTTACGGTCGCTCTGTTGCCGTCTCGCTAATGAAGCCGAAGAGCAAAGGCAGATCTTTAAAGAATCAGATGCTCCGATACTACAATCTGTGCTTTTTTTTTCCTGTTGGTTTACTCACTTTAAAAAGAAGGTGGAATGCGTTGCACAAACGGCCTTCAAGCTAAAATAAAATCAGTTTCCGACTCACTCTCCCGATCAATAAACTCTAAAAATAATGTTTTCAAGAGATAAGAATAATTAAAGCAATGGAAAACAAATGCATCCAAAATGGATTTAAGGTTCAGATTACCACGGTCTTACTTTTTATGCATCGCATCATTAATCATTGCAGAGACACATTTTCCCTGCAAAGAAGTCCCTTAAATTCACATGACTTCTCACTTATTAATGTTGCATTTTGGAAAACAAGTTAAGCAACAATAATAAACAATAAAATACTTTTATAAATATATTTTTCCTCATATTTTGAAATGTTATTTTGTAGCTTCTATTTCTATTTCAATGTATTATTAATATTATGCAATTAATTTATTTGCTTGAAAAAATTTGCTACTGGAAGTTTTTGAGTGATGTCCCCTGTTGTCGGTTATATAACTTAAAGAAACAGTGTCTTTGTAATAGTCACAACATGTCAAACTGTGGCCATTAATTATGAGATTTGTTTGAAAATAATAAAGAAACAACTTTACATCTGAAAACGCATGGTTAGTATTTTTGGCATGAGTGTAAAAATTGTTATATTCAAATCAGAATGAAATTAAAATAATCATTTGCTTAAAAAAATGTATTTATATCTGCAATGACATTTTTATGAACATTTGAAATCTTGAGTCTTATGAGAATATCATTTTACATGAAGAAAACGGTAGTCTTGTTTTAAATATAAATGCATAAAGGGACCCATTTAACAAAGATGAGATTGTTTTTAGTAAACAGGGAAATAAAATAGTAAATAAAAAGTAGCTTTCACAGTTTCAACTACAAACAATAACTAAAACTCAAATCATATCTAGATCATAAACTGTTCCTGCATCAGGTTTTTGTGTAGTTATGTTTGCAAGGATTTGCTACCAATTCCTTGTCATTTTTCGTCTCTCAGGAATGTTGACAGAAGAATGGTTTTGTCAAAGGCTGAACTGGAATATGGCGGCTGGAAAACGGGTTTACAAATGCAGCGCTTTCCAATCTTCTTATGATGAGCATGTTTTCAAGTCGGGGACTTCATTTCTTGGTCAGCTTTGCTGTTGCATAACGTTGTCTGGGAACAATGAAATATTTGAGCTTCAATGTAGAGTTGAGAAAAGAAAAACCTTTTTAAATCCTAGCATAAAAAGTTACTTATAAGGCGACTAGTTGATTTAAGTGTCTCAGTGTTTAAGCACCGCCCACTGAAGACACTGTGTTTCTGGAGATTAAATCTTGTTGACCATAACCACGCCCACTCTGCTGTGATTGGTCAAACATCAAGGTTTGTCACCACGTGTCATTAATCCTGGGAATTAATGACATTATTACATCATAATGGAATCTGCTCTCGTAACCTCTTGTTTGCCGGAGAGAACTTTATAAAGTAATCTTCAAAACATCATCAAGGGGGACTGCATCTTGGAGAGGAAGACTTCAACATTTTAAACATGTGAGTGAGTCAGGAGGTTTGGGTTTTAAACATTTTTTCCCCTCTAAACGTTACAGTCCCTGATCCAGTCTGAGACGAAGCATCTTTTCCATTTATGAATCCATAAGCCACCAGTGTTTTAGGGCATGAGTTGACTTAATGTAACTATTTTCTTTCAAAGCTGAGCTCTACCAGGAGCTTTTATAAATAGGGCTTAAAATGAATTAAAAAGTATCGATGCCAAGTTCCTATCAATACCGATTCTTTTAGAATCAACCATGTGTCAACAGCCAATCATTAACGTCAATATCTTGATCACATGAATAACTTGTGGGTAATGTGGTTCAGTACTTAAGGACGGGGCATCAATGACGTCAATAGAGCAGCACAGTCATGGTCAGAGTCGCTCTCTGATGCTGGTGAAGGCTGCATTCTTGACGTCAGTATTGACCGCCGTCGTTTTATTATTAAACATCCTCCTCACTAGAAGCTGTCGATCAGAGAACTGACCAGCTCTGCACAAAAACACAACCTGATTAAAGATGCCTGTATGTCTTGACGTGTGACACACCAGGTCTTTCTCTCGAATGCAGCAGTTTTTACAGAACAAAGCCAACATCCTCTGGTGGAGCTGGTTCTGAAGAGGACAGTGTTTAATGTCAGCGAAAATCCTTTTATCTCTTGAAACGGATAGTCAGACCTCAAGTGTAACATCACATTGACATTATATTTTTCAAATAATTGACTTGTTCAATATTTAATATTATTATTAGTTCTCTCTTTGCACTTGATGGATCTACTGACTCTTTCAAATACATTTTTATTCGTTCAGGCTTTTCCTTGATTTTCTGGAACTCCTGTGTTGTTCTCAGTTTTATCTTGACCTTTAAAGTATATACTTTATTGAATATTGTTTTGATTGTTTAAGCGCTTTGTGACCCTGGTCACAAGCGCTTTATAAACAAAAATTAATTACTTACTTACTTATTTCATTGTTATTTAGTTAGTTTTCTTAAATACTACATTAATAAATATGTTACAAAATGTGCCCTAAAATACATATAAACGGAAGAAAATTAATGAATAACTTACTCTTTTTTTTTTTTTTAAATGTATCTGGTTTTCATATTTGAAAATGTGTATTTTCCTCAAATATGGATTTTATATAGAATTGGGAAAAAGAACCCCATGAAATTTCCCATATTTACAATTTGATTTAATTTAAACTATACTGTATTAAACACTTGCAATGACTTCCTAATACTCTCACTAAACCTCACCTACATTCATAACGGCTTATATTTTCACTAGTTAATACATTTATATATATATATATATAAAAAAGACTAATATTTTCCTATGAGCAGTCTTTCTACTAAATAAATAGTTTTCCTAAAAGATAAATTGGATTTAATATCACAACTTTTGCACTATACAGTGGAAGTACTAAAGCACCAACTAAGGAAAAAATAAATCCACTAAAATCCTTATATAAAAACTGTTGGCCTCTGGCGTGCCTGCATTCAGGATTTAGCGTTTTAAGTAAGGAATTAATTTATTGCGCGAGAGTGGGAAAACCGGAGCGCGGCGATAATTCACCCACTGAACTGCACGCAACCTCATTCAATAAAAGTGGATCGTGAGGGAAGTTGTTCACAAAGTTAGGGACGTGAGAAGTGGAGAAGGTAGATTATGCACTTACAGGACTTTGTGTTCTCAAGGTCTTAAAGGTTCTTCGTCTTCCAGGAGGGATCACACACCGGAGTCTGTGTGGAGAGAAGAGAACGCAAAAGATCAATCCTTGTGTTTGGATGTTTTCTCTTCTGTCTTCTGGAAATATCCCTTTGAAAATAAAGATTTAGAAAAAAAATATTTATTGCATTATGGGAAATATAAGAAAACGAATTATAATGTTAAAGATTCTTTCCTATAGAAATAAAAGTACACAACTAAATAATATTTTATACCATGGATATTCACCCGAAGCGTCTCACACTGTGCTGATAACTCTTCATCTACTATTCTGTTTATCAACCACTTCATATAAAGTCTTAAGAAGCCGGATCATATCCATTTTTCTTATCCAACTGTGTCCATGCTTGACATTAAGCCTCGTTTGTACGCAGTGGATATCATCAGTCGGATTAGAACTGTTGCCGTGTACGTTGATGACGAAGAAACCTGTCACAAAGTAAAATGCAATTCTTCTGTTAATATCTTTAGATCATGGGTGTCGAACTCAATCACACGAAGGACCAAAAAAATGGTTTAAAAGTCGAGGGTCGTACAACATGTTTATTTACCAAACCGTCTGAAACGGGAAGTATGAGTTTCTTTGTGATATTATCTTGTCCTTCCTTCCGTAAATATCGGTGACTTCGTCTTCTTTGACAAACAGTCCCTTCAAATTGGTTTACTATCAGTTCTTCTCCTGCGTTGATCCAATCTTCACCAGACAAGTGGGATTGGTTTGAGACAAAGCTGCTTATGCCTTATTGAAGCCCCTCATAAGTCTACCCCATGAAATCCCCCTACCAGCGGCTGACATCTTGTGCAATATTGCTGTCAAATACAGCAATATTGGACAAGTATTTTCACTTCTGATCATTTTTTTTCTGTTGAACTTGTTATCCAAGAGGCATATTTGTCAATGTTCCTTTCCTTCAACAACCCTTGTTTACAACAATCCATCTATCTCAAAGCCATTCATAGGAAGGTTTATTAAGTTGTCCTCATGTGCCTATCATAGTTGATATTACAGTTAAATATTGTTTGTTTAAAACCTTGTGTTGTCTCTCGGCCAAGGTGAATCTGGAAATGCATATGCAGTAGTCTAGCTTGTTCACCTTAACACAGAGATGACTCAAGGGTTACGTTGAAAAGTGTTTAATTAAAGTCAAATATTGTTGATAGTTGTCAAGTATTGTTGAAGATAGTTTAATTGGAGTTAATCATTTTTGTATTATAGTTAGAAATGTTGAATTACAGTTAAATTGTTGTATTTCAGATTGAAATTGTTGTATTTCAGCTGGAAAACGTTTTATTACATTTAATAATTGTTGCTTTATAGTAAGAAATGTTAAATTACATTTAATTGTCGTATTACAGATGATGATTTTTGTATTAAAGTCAAAAAAATATTGAATTTCAGATGAAGATTGTTGTATTACAGATGGAAAACGTTTATTTTACATTTAATAATTGTTGCTTTATAGTAAGAAATGTTGAATTACATTTAATGGTTGTATTACAGATGAAGATTGTTGCATTAAGGTTAAAAGATTATTGAATTTCCGATGAAGATTGTTTTATTACAGTAGAAAATTGTTTTTATTACAGTTGGAAATAGTTTTATTCCAGTTGGCAATTGTTTAATTGCAGTTAAAATTGTTTTATTACAGATGATGATTATTGTATTTCAGATGGAGATTGTTTGCTTACAGTTGAAAATATTCGGTGGAAAATGGGTTTTGAATTATAAGGTTGATGATAGTTTGATACCAGTTGACCATACTAGAAGATTGTACATGTAAAGTATACATTGTAGTATATAAAAAAAGCATTCATGTAAAGGACATTACAATAAATGAAGTATAAAACAAGCAAATACTCTCCTTCCCTCATGGGGCTGCTCGAACAACCTGGGCAGGTTGCCAGTTAAATTCTCTTTCTTTTAAATGTTTAAAAAGAGTCAAGTCGACTCTCACTAACTCACTGGCTATTTAAAGCATCAAATCTTCCCGGAGCTCGACTTAAACAGCTTGCTTTAGAGGTCGAGCTTCGGTTTTAGGTCTTTTCAAACGTGTGGGTTTGACTTCTGCTAAATCACCAGCAGTTAATTGGATAATGTGAGCTAGTCTGGGTTCCATCTGGGATCTTCCTCTTCCTCATCTGCTCCGTCAAGCTGTGTGTGGCAGGAATGAACATGTCACATTAAGGTTTTGTGCTCTCGCTGAACTACGATTCTGAATCCCTCTCACAATCCACAATCAAACAAGAGCGTTACTGGCTCTATATAATGTTATTTTTTATTACATACTGTACTCTCGTTCTGCAGGGCAGAGCTGGTTCAACAGCAACTCCTCGGCTCTACTTCTGAAGGAGACGTTCGATAATAATGATCGCGTATAATCACGTGTCAGCAGTTTTGCTCAAGTTTTTAATTTGGTTTTCTCAAATCCAGTTTCCACATGTAGCTTCCGACAATGGCTAATTACGTGAGGATGGATTGCTGAAGGAACCGTGAGCAGTGTTTTGTGTACACAAGTAGAATCGACCCGTGGACAGGAATTACAAACTCGGCGGATACGTTTTCCAACGGGTTTTTAACGATTCGACGTCCGAAATATGAGTGGAGACGTCGCCGGGCTGTAATTAGAGACTAGCCGACCTCGTCTGGACCCGTGATTTACATTTTGTCCAGACTGGAGACTTCCTGCTTCATCATTTCCTGATTATGTAATAGAAAAAAAATCGACCGTCGGTCCTCGTGCGACCCGTGACACCCGAGCAGTGTTTCAAGGGAAAAGCACCTTATAATCAGGAAATGAATACATCGACTTTTGTTGGATTCAAGTCCACATTTTTTTTATAGCAAGGAAATTCAAAGGAGGTCATTTGACTCCACAAAGATCTGAACATATTTGAACAAAATTGGTTGTATTTTAATAAGAATATCAGTTGATCATTATGATTTTACGATAACTGCATCCATCTGGGCTAAAAAAATGTTTTGAAGGTGTCGTCATTCGCTAGTTCTTGTGTGTCCAGCTCCATTTAGAACTAGAAAAACACGGTATTTAATTGAAAAGCTAAAGTTAATACATTTTCCATGAATCTGGTGAAGTTTTTTATTGTTTATTTGGTCGTTCCTTTTGCTCAGTGAGGCTGAGAAACGGGAAATTCCGTACAGATGCCTATTAGCAAGACATGACTGCTCTTGACCTCATTCAAGTTGATCCTTGTGTGGGATTTTCCTCAACTCTTCCCAAAAATTGTAATTTTGTGTATTTCTTGGAAGACATTTTATTCTCATCTATTAAAAACATTTTCAGTTCCATCTAGTAAGTGCCTGGTTATCTTTTGTGTTGCTTTCTAAAAAAAACCTTTTAAAAGGGTAAAATACGTAAAGTGATAGTTCACCCAAAATTCTAAATTCACTCATTTTCTACTGACCCTCATGTCGACTAAGTTATATTTCTTTCTTATGTAGCAACAGTGGCTTACTTGTCTTCATCTTCGTCCAAAAAGACAAACTTAACCCTTATTATCTCTCGGTCAAGGTGGCCCGGAAAACAAATGTGTTTGTGGTTTTCGTCTTTCCCTTTGACCCCGAGGCAACACAAGGGATAGCTCAAACACATTTGTTTTTGGGCCACCAGGTCACCTTGACCCTGAGAGGGCTGAAACATGAGGGTTAAATACCTCCATACTGCCCGTCTGTAACTGTCCATCTTGTATTGAAGCCTCAACGTTAGAAATTGTTCCGAAAACATTTGGATGTATAGATATATTTTAAGCTAGTTTGTAGCGGAAGCTTTAAGTCTCTAAGCTCCAGCTATAACCGTATCCTTATTGAAATGCATTGCAAGAGTCACTGACAGACCAACAAGCTTGAATTATAGACTATAGACAATTTCAAGGCTTCAATACAAGATGGACATTACAGCAGAACTGAGGTATTTGGAGGATTTTGAAGTGTCTTTTTGGAAGAAGACCAAGACAAGTGAGCTAAAGTCGCTACAATAAAATGAACATGCATTTTGTCTATAACTTTAAAAAGAACAGATTACTCTGAAAATAATCCCAACCCTTCCCTTTATGAGTGGAAACTAGAATCTTTGGAACTATAACTTTAAGGCTTAAAACAAACTCAATCGTGCCCAATGATGATAGTATACGGAAAAGGGTTCCTGAAAACCTATAATGGTAGTAGTAGTTTAAAATACTTTAGTGAAAAGATGGATGTCCACAATAAGGTTTTTAGGTTTGTCTTGTATATTCAAACGATCCCAGAAAAAACTCTTTAATTCTAGCAAAGCAGTGAACATAAGAAAGTCAATAATTTGTTTTTTATTAAACCTTCAAATGTTTTTATGCTGTGGGAGGAAACTGGAGTTCTGGTGGAGCCAGGGTTGACTGGGTGAAGCTCTTTACCGTGAGGCTAAACCTTTCCTAGAGATGTAGCGCTCTTTGAAATGGCGGTGAAGATGTCTTCTATCAAAGTCGTGAAAAAAAGCTATAATGTAATAAAGCATTAATTCATTTCAAAAAGGGCGAGATTAGTGTAGGTTGGACCCTCAAAATGACTCTCGTTAACTGAATAATTTAAACCAAGAAAAGGAGGAACTGCTCGCAGCACGGATGACAGGAACCCAATTGATTCTCATGGCGACATCATATTCTGCCTCTGACCCAGGAGGATTTTTCTTTTTACGCGTCGAAGAAATTGAATCCAAAACAAGAATGAGCAGGAATCAGATGTGACATGGAAGTGGGAGGATATTAATTAGCACCAGCGGGTCCCGGCGGTGAATCCTGTAATTGTACTGGTGAGGGTTTCATTATCCGCC
The DNA here is from genome assembly GCF_982586985.1 of Callionymus lyra. Taxonomy (NCBI): domain Eukaryota; kingdom Metazoa; phylum Chordata; class Actinopteri; order Syngnathiformes; family Callionymidae; genus Callionymus; species Callionymus lyra. The sequence goes on from NC_141826.1 coordinate 13,070,612, forward strand.
CGGTCGCGGCGTTTCAAGTGTTCGCCCAAAAGCTATGGGGCGGTCTGACCCCCGTGGATATGGGTGGATGTCATGTAATCACAGGTTACGGCTTTCAGTGGCTGGTCACCAGGACGATTAAAGCCAAATTATCAAAGTTTAACCCGCTAGCGCCGAAGTCAAAGGGGAAATTGGGACGACAGTTTAATTCTAAATACATTACTACAGTCTATTAGGACGGAAGAGATTGTCGAATTTTTTAAGCTAATCTTTTTGGGTTTTAGTAAAAAAAAAACAGCTACTTGATGATTTAAAAGGTATTAAAACGCTCAATAAATGTTGTAATGCTAACAACATAAATGTTATTTTCTATACTTCCTGGCTCCAATTGTACTACAAGTAGTAATCTATCGAAATAACATTTGGTAATCAGATAACCAACCACTGTGCGCTAAAAATAATAAAGAACGCTTCAGCTCTCTGAACAAGGAGGCATTTTATTGCAGAAGTCGTAATCGGTCTCCCACGTCTTTAACTCAGGAGCTTTTTTTTTTCTTCAAATAATCATTAGAAATTGAATCTAGGACAAGAGAAGGAAGGAATCAAACCAACCGTATTAAAAGCTGCATCCAGACATCCGGGGGACGTTCAGCAAACAAGGTTTTAAAGGTCAAACTACTTGCGAAAGCAGACGGATATGCTAAGCTAATATTAGCTACTTAAATCTGGGAGATCTTGAAGTCTTTACTATTTATTTTATGATGTTACATTTACAAATCCCGCTCTATAGAACGTGATGGTATATTCCATAGAATATACACCCCAGAGTACCATCATTTTAAGCAGCCATACTAATAATCCCATTAAAGGCTTTTAAAGCCTCAATACATGCTACAGTATCGTATTTAAAGCACTTCATATTGCTTTTTAAAAAGTCAAAAGTGATATTTTCAGGTTTGAAACAACTTTAATATGCACTAATGTGAATGGATGGTTATTTTTCAAAAAGATAAAATCCTCCAAGATGATAGATTTTTTTGGCTTCACAGATTTAGAGCACAATGACTAATTTATTACAAGTGATTATCCACAATGGTATTAATCGGCGAGTTTGAAAGTCTGCACCGACAAGTGCATAAAAATAATCAGTTTTCCTTTTGTCTCTCGTGTCCTCGGGAGACATTCTTGGATCCTATTCAGACGGCTGATGATGGGATGTCTTGTTAGGTTCGTGCCTTTCTATTTGAATCATATCTGTCCATTCATCTCGGCTTCATTTCAGCCCAATTTCATATTGTAAATGAGGCTTACTTCCCCCTCTGGATGTTCTACCCACTCATTTGAATTCAAGCTCTGTCGCCCCCAAAGTATGGACTGAACCACCAATCATCCTGGACCACAATTGTACATCTCGTTGTCAATCTCTTGCACATTTCACTACAGTTCCAAATTTATTTTAGAAGTTCTTCGAATAATAAGGCAAAGATCGCTTATATAAAGTTGCATGTCATTTTTTAAAACTTTTAAACAAGTTGCTACATTTTGACTTGGATTTATGATGCAAATGTAGAAATAATGACTAATGAAAATAAGATGTTACGGAATATTTAAAAAAGTTTATCTCGTACAAGCCTTTTTAATCAAGACTGTAATTGTATATTGTTGTGGGTTTGTGTGTACACGACTCAGTTTTTTTCAGCAGTGCCTCAAGTGGACACTCGATGAACTGCATTTTTTTCCCACTTTCTCCTCTGCCTCACTTTTTAGTCCTAGAGGTTGGAACTTACTATATTTACATTAGTCAGATTCTCATGTAATTGTCTTATTTGTCTCGCCTCTTTTATTATAACTAACAGACAGATAGATTCATCCATACAACCATCCATAAGTACATGTAAAAACAATAAAAAAAATACATAAACACGATCAAATAAATATCGAATTACAATAAATGGATACAAAACATATAAAAATAAATAAGTAAAGTTGCCATAAAAAAGTTCATGTCAAGTATGAGAGAGTTCTATTGTAACATCTAATGTCAGAAGGAACAAAAGATGTCCTAAAATGTTCCGTTCTGCAGTGCATGGAGAGGAGCCTGTTGCTACGGTTACTCTTCTGAGCTGCTCCCTCTGAGTAGTATCTACTGGTCCCTAGTAAACGTAGCTCATCAACCTTCAGTTGTGAACGCTGTGCCTACATTCGCTTGTGCATCAACTTCATAACTGTGTAAACGCACGTCCGACAACTTTCAGATCTGTTGTGAAGTTTTTATATATTTAATTAAATTATGCCTTTGTTTTAGATGTAGTTTTGTTCCAGTATTGAGCTTACTGGAATAATATGTGTATGAATTCATCAGTAAATAAAATACGCAATAAGTCCCAGAATACTTGTAATTCTTTAGAGGTTTTAAATTTAACGTCAAGCAGTTAAGGACTTTAAATTAATTACAAGGCGGCTCAAGAGCCTTTTATTCAAGAGCAATGTCAAATATCTCCAAACATGAGGCTCGTGGCTGGAGGGAGATTTAGCTTCTTCACAAATGTATTCATGGTGTCAAACTTATCCTGTAATCCCCCAAAGATTAAAGCAAAAGGAATCTTTATATACATTTTTTTCACTTAAAAAAATGCATTTTACATTTTTGAGTGATGATAAAAAAAAGTAGGCCTGTTGTACGTCCTTTAATAAAGTTTTAGTTTTTCACAGTGATGATGTGATACTCATTTGTTCATTAAGAATTAACTTGATTTAATTGACTTCATTATACAACATTTATATAGTAGAGTGTGAATGATACCGACCTAGAAAATTGTATTTAAGCCTCATTCGATCCCCTCAGAGTATTACCCAAGATCCCACGAGTGGGTTATTAACTTAAGATATTGTGAACCAAAAAGTAATTTTCCCTTCTTTAAAATGCCACAGGGATGGTTTCTCTCTGAACACACGGAGACGAACAAAACAACAAGAAGCGTTTCTGTTCACGCGGGACAAAGAAGTGACAGATTGGAGAACGTTGAAGACTTTTCACACATTAATTGGCACATTTTGGTTTGAATATTCTAATGAAGATTGCGACGTGACCACGGAAGGCCTTCAATACTGTCGTCCCAGTGTCTGATCAACGTCACCAGAGGCGGTTTTTCACACTTTTAACTGTACCGAGAGTGTTTGCTTCTCCCTCATCTATCAGTGATGGTATTTAATATTTGCATTTTCTCACATAACAGAGATGTGATGATGGATATAACTATGCGCTAGAAAGAAGCAAGTTGTCCTTCTTCTTCCTCATCTCTAATGGAGCGACGAATATTTAAAGGGCGACTAATGTGTTGATTTAAGTGCGTCTTAAATGGATCTTGTACGTCTATTGTACTCATCAGTTTGTGTCTGTTTGTACAAAACTCTTTTCATTTAAATATTTACATTAGAAAATGTGATTAAGCCACGCCCACTCCACTGTAATTGGTCCAAAAATCAAGGTTTGTCTTAGCGTGTCATCAAGCCCGGAAGTCTCCACTGTAAGGAAATGACAACTTTACTGTAATCAATCACCTAGATTTAACACACATTTCAAATAGTCACTTGATTAACTGATAATCTTACATATTTAATTCATATTAAATAATCCTATTCTTGCATTGCATTCACTTAAATTAAACTCAGGTTCACAACTCAAAGGCCGAGGTCACAAAGCCTTGCACACACAGAAAGATTAAACAATCCCAGATTCCAGGACGTCTGGACACCTGTTTGAGAATTCACTCTGAAGGACACAAGTCGCTGGGAACAGATTCTTGAAAACAACAACTTTTGGTAAATTTCCACTACGATCACGTGCGACCGGCCATCTTAGAATCAAATGTTTACACTTACTGACCAATCCTACATTCACATTTGACTAGAGGCGTTAACCTGAATATTCTACTATAAAGATCCACCATTTTGTCTGATCTTTGCGTTCTGGCATTCGAAGACGTCTGCGATAGATCTCTCTGCTTGCTAGCGCCCGTGTTCACGTAAGTTTGTCTCTGACTTTTGCATAATTCACTAAACGAGCATTTTTCTTAAACTCATCCATGTGTCTGTCCTTCATTCCATCACCACGTACGAGGCTGGGGAGGGGTTGGTTCATGGAAACACAAAAACCCCTAACACCACCTCCAAGGGACTCGTTGTGTAAACAAAGCGGGGCTTGATTACAGCTGGCTGAGGGAGGAGTGAAGACTTATCACGTCATAATGGAATCCGCTCTTGTAACCTTTCGTTCGCCGAGATTTCAGACGGAGGAGAACTTTATAAAGTAATAAGTTCAAAAATGGTCATGATGAGGGACTTTTACTGCATCTTGGAGAGGACAACTTCAACATTAGAAACGTGTGAGTAAATCGGGAGACTTGGGTTTTCACATTACTGAAGCCTTGTGTACTTTTGACACTCGGTTTCTGCTACAATTTGGTTGTACATTGTGAAATTACTTCTTATTCTGATCCCAGATACTTCGGGCCACAGGCAGAAGACGCCATGAAACGGTTGCTAGTTTATCACAGGTTACACAACATACACAACCATTACCAGTACACACTCACAATTCCAAAGAATTTAGCCCTCTCATCGACCTCTGATTGTTTTTGAACTGTGGAAGGAGTACCCTGAGTATTCAATCTCCATGCAGAAAGGCAGCAGGTTGCTAGACGCTAACCTGGATTTATAAAGTTATAAAAATGAAAGAGGGGGACAATAAAATCCACCAGAGGGATTAAGCAGGTTGAAGATTTGTAGCTCAGGTCAAATAAAATGGCCCAAGTTAAGACTCAATGAGTCCGACAATGGTTCTTGTAGTCGGAATGAAGAAATTGCAGTTGTTAGAACACTATTGAAAAATGAAACCAATTTAAAAATGAATGTCAACAGATCTCAGCGGCGCAGTCTTGTTCACAGTCGAATGTGTTTTATATTTTTTTGTAATATAAAACTATTAAAGTTTATTTTGAAGCCTCAGGCCATTTTTAAGAGTAACTTGAAGATAATGAGGAGTACCTAGAGAAAAATGACTAGAACACGGTGAGAACATAAAACCTTCTAGCTGTGACTCCTAACTTGAAGAATAATTGGGTTGGATTCCTTGCCTTAGAGACGTTTGGCCCTTTAACTGTATCTATTCAACCCTAATGAGGACAGAACGAAACTATAAAAAATGTTGACAACAGCTTTTATCTTCTTTCTTTACGTTGCATTATGCTGTTGCCACCCGTGTGAAGTTTTGTTGGTTAAGTGTCTTTTTTCGTGATATAGCTTTTTTATTATAATCATGGCTAAACTGAGTTAAAGATGATTATATTTTAGTGTAATTTAAAGGTAGTTACATTTTCTGTAGTGTATTTTAAATGCATACGTTTATTCAGTTTTTATTTAAGAAAAATAGATCTTAACATTATTTTGTAAAATGAAATTTGACACAATTCTTAAGTCGAATTTAATCAACCAAATGGCTAAAACTATTTCAGTATTCAAGAAATCGTGGGGCTGAAAAATATTAATATTTATCAAACTGTTTTAACAAGAAGTATGAGTCTGAATGTGATGTTGTGTTTTTATTACAACATCAGTTTTACTCTTATTAAAAGTCTCTCGGTTCTTTATCTTTTAACACTGGCATCTTTACAGCTCAAAATATTGATCACAGCATCGGATTTTGAGCCAACCATTTACAATGACTCAGCGGTCCCTGGATTAGACCCCCAGGCCTTTAAATGTTATTCAGTTGAAGTAACGTCTAACTATAAAGCTTGAAATACTGTTAGTTTATTTAAATTTGCATTTACTAGTCTCACCCTGAATCCCCGACCGCAGGTAAAGTATTAAAAAAGTAACGTTTTATTCCAGATTTTTGACAAAACCTCTCACATCAGCGTCGTCTAAAAGCTTTTAATGAAGCTGTTTATCAGGCAGGAAGACTTGATCTATAATTCCGGCTGCATTGTCAATATGCATCAACGTCTCTTCAAAGCTCCTGCTGTATTTATAGTTGGAGTGTGTGATGTAACACAAATGGACGGGGAAAAAAAGAAAAGTGAAGGCCATTAAACATCTCTCTGCAATAACCCGGGCGACGGTATAGACCTGTGGCCGTATCTCAGCCTTCCTGCTGTTCCTCGAGTGGAGATGGCTTGAATATGAAACGCGACTATCATCGCACACACACTTCCCAGCCGTTGTGTGTCCATGACTGTACTGTCATTGATTTGTGTGTTTTAGCTTTGATCACCCCACCGCTCCCATGTTCCTGTCGCAGCTTCTAACTTCGTTAAGCTTTTAATGGAGACCCGCGGGTCGGCGCCTGCTCGCTGTGACATGCGTCTCTTAAAGCACACGAGCTCATTAGGATTCTCGCTCTCTGGGGTTTGTTCTGCCGCCGCTGTGAGGACGAGAGCAGGAGACGGTTCCTCGGGCGCAGCAAGGCTTCATGGGAATTATGCAAGGAGGAGGAAAAAACCTGTTCTTAGGAGGACATAATTGAAATGTAGTGGTGGAGCTACTCGTGGAGTCATGCTGGATTATCTAAGAATAATCCGGTTTATTTAACTGAAAAATGTAAGCAGAAGAAGCGAAACGTTATTGCATTTTCAAACATAATACTAGAACAAAATCGACCAAATATTTTTGAATGTATTTACACTTGACTCAAAATTTTGATATGAATTCATATCCAAATATTTGCTGTGAATTGATTTATATTCCATTTCTTTAATCATTTAAACTTTGTATTGTTTAATTGAATGATCAATTCTTCAAATATTTAATATTTAATATCTTAAATTCAACATATTTGACATTAACAGATATTTTTTTACGAAAAAAAAAGTTATTATACTTTTATTCAAAATAATTCATGGATTAATTTCAAAGCACATGTTATCAGCCAATTTGTTAAAATGTCAAAATATGTATTCATAATAGATATATCACTTAAAAATATATATTTTTAAAATACTATATCAATATTCAATAGTAATTTATTGATGTTTAAAAAAAACACTTTGAAAAACATGTTTTGGGTTATTTTATATGGGCTTTGTGAGTGTGCATGGTAATTAAGTAAGTAAAGGTTATTTGTAAGTGTGTCCATTTTTGGGGGGAATTTTATTTACAGTTAACATGCAACTATTTATAGAATTTGTTGATATAAATGTATATATTTAAGAGAAGAGAGGGCGGAGAGAAACCTTTGATTGTGTTCCTAAAAATCTCCATACAATATATTTTTAATTCAGTTTCAAATGGAAAATCATTAAGAACTGTGCAATTTCATACTATCAATGAAAAAAACACCTTTTTTATTTATTTTTATATCATCCCTGGCATGCAGTAACACAGTCATTAAAACACAATAAGCTTCCTGTACGTGTCAGACTTCTATGGCATCAAAAAGAAGACAAAAACAAGGATCTTCACTGACTTAAACCAGAACACTCGTGGCGCCTAATTAGACTTGAAATATCCTGAAGGTCTTCATAGCAGCGAGGGCGAAATCTCATTTCCACTCGAGTGTTGCTGGGCACTGTGGGTGATGGATATTCATGACCGCCCGACTCTTTGGTCGTGTTCGGCGCTTCAGGAACTGACTCGTCAGAGTGAGACGCTCTAAGCTGGCTTCAAGCTAGAGTTTTGGAGAAAAGCATGTTTTCTAGAGATGCTGCTGGAGGCACCGATACCCAAAACATCAGTTGAAATCCCCTCCACGGCTATAAATAAAATGTATGCTGGGCTGAATATTTGAATGTCTTGTATAACCTTCACTGTTGTTCACAACAACTCTTTGTTTCGTAAATCATGAACATTTTGTGCAACTATTTTAAATCATTAGGGAGAATAACTGTAGTTAAAAAATACTGAGCCATTTCTTAAAAACTTGAAAGGCTTGTGCTTTCAGAACAAAAGGAGAATGACATCTTATTTCTTGCTCTACTCTGAGTCTCATACAGATGACTGATGCTATCACTTTGTTTCAGTTTCCCCTTAACTACATTGATTTACAAACGTTACATTTAAATAGTTTCAGGCAGTTATGTAGTTGATAATGATGGGGTTTGTTGTCGTGGTGAAAAGAAAATATTGAAACACTAAAGTATTGTCATATTGTTTTCACGTTACATATCGATATTAAATGGCACTTTATCAACATTTTAAAGATGTATAGGGATTTGGGGGGCCTTCAAATCCCATATTTATTTTCATCAGGCTTCTTTTAAATATGTATAAAATGAAAATAATTCCATTTTTAAATGAACAATTAACATCCAAATATTTACAGTGTTTGTTAATTTCATACATTTGTGTTGCAATTCAACTCGCAGCTGAAGAAACGATTAAACCTTAAAGAATCCCAGCAATGACTGAGGACAAGAGGATACAGTAACTCCAGTAGCTTTTAAAGCTGATGTTTGGATATATTTTTGGTTTTTAAACAAATGAAAGCCAGTAACCACCTCTTCAAAAGTCACGTGGAACAACAAAGAAAATAGTGTGTAATTGTTTATTTATAAAGTCTGCAACGCCAGAGTCAAGTACTCGGAGAATAGCATAAATAAATCTTTGTTTCTATAGTATTATATGATTCCCCCTGTATTGTGACGCGTACTGTATCGTACCGTATCTTATAGTACCCTAAACTTGTACTCAAGTTGTGGCACTGAAAGTATCTAAAGATTGGTGGTATCAGGTCAACTTGGAACTACAAAATATTCATAGGATCATACATTATTTATTGTCTCTTGTGTTGATTATTACTTTATGAAAGTCAATTTCCCTTTTTTTTGCTGCTTTTGTCTGTAGGTCGGTCGTGAAAATAAAGCACATTAAACTGGTCTGTGGTGCAAAAAAAAAGGTTGCGAACCCCTGATATAAAACATTTAAACCTCATACTCCGAGTTTAAAGCCCAGGAAAAAAAAAAACGACTGAGTCATCTTGTTGAAGTTAATAACAAGCTGAGATTTAGAAATTGTGCCTCTTGGCTCTGCTGGCGGTGAATTAGAAGCATTTTATTCTCCAGGATTGTTAAACATTCCCCTAGAGGCTGATGAGAGAATCAAGCCGCAGCGTAGCAGCAGTTTAATCATTCCTTTAAACCCTTTTCTATTATTTAATGCTTTGAAGATTCGCTAATTTACAAGAAGAAGAGACTGTTTAGTGTGAATGTTTGATCACTTTTTAGTCTGATTAGAATTGTTTTTGGTGATAATGTTCTTCATTAATTCATTGACGTTCTTCGTTTATTCTGTGCGTGTTCCGATTAATCCTATTATTTGCTTAACATAGAACAGATTTCTACAGAAATGGATAACAATTCTGATCGCTTTATTAGTCAAAATCCAACTGCGGGCAGTGAAAAACACAAATGGAAATAAACCTAGTGATTTTCAACATGTTCAAAAATGCTGTCCTTGAATCCCATGTGAATGTGAAAAGCTTAAATCACAATAATCAGCTCATCAGTTACCTGCAGAGGAAGTCACAGTCTCCGCTGAGGATTAAAACTCACTGTGCTCATTATGATGATCTACTCGTCGTCCTGGCGTGTGCAGGCGCTAGTAATTACCACATGAGCACACGTAGATAAAAGGTTTATGTGCGGCCAAAAAGAAAAAAGGTTAAAATTCTTTATTGACTGTGAAAGGCGGGCTGGGGTTGATTTGGAGAATTTCAAGGTTAAATACCTGGTGTGGCTTATGGTTAAAATCCACCAATTTAGCGGGTTAAGTCAGGCAGGGCCTTCGGAGATTTGACCAGAATATGATTTTTCTTTTTTCATTTAGTTAAATAGTAATTCTCGCCACAAATGCGACGATCACTGTTGAGGCAGCGATCTTAACAGAGATGCCAACGCTTTCTTCAGCTCATCTGGGTGAGTTTGTGTTTTCATAGCTTTCTGATGATCACTACTTAAACTAGCAACCATAGTCTTATAGTCTTTTAGCTCAGCTCTTTCTTAACCAAGACAAAATTAACTACTCGATTTTTAAGATTCAATCCACGATAATTTGGCGTTACTTGCCGAGAAATATATATATTTTTACCAACCTGCCCAAGAGAGCAGCAGTCTTAGAGTGCAACCCAATACTCCCCCTTATCCCTACCCCTTAACCCTAAGACCTTGTCCTTGACTGAAAAATTGTCCGCTTTAGAATTGGGACAACCCAAGTGACAGAGAACCAGCACAAACAAGTAGAAGATCTTGTTGATATGAGTGCTAACAGCGCTAACAATAATCGCCAGTAACCATCATTTGAACGTGTTGCCTTTTTGTTTTTATACGATTATAAGTGATGATGACCTAGAGTTAGGGTTTAGTTTGGTTGTCATGTGTTGTCAACGATTATGTATTTTTAACAGACACGATCGTAAACAGGATGCTAAAGATTAGCATAGTAGCTAGAGATCAATAAAGTACTTTTTCAGGAAGGGATTCATGATTCTAAACAAACCTATTAACCGTGTGTAATTTTCTCATGCGTCAGATTTCCTTCTGAATAAATATGAACATGGGCATTTTGTGACATTTTCTGAATGTTGTTTTTATAAATATTAATTTGTTAGACCAACATAATAGAAGTAGGTTATGACATTTCTTAAAGGGCCACATTATAAACTGCCAAAAGCCTTAATTTGATGGGAAAAACTTAAATACAAGGAAAATGTAGACAACATAAATGTTATTAAAGAGATTACAATGTGTAACAATTTATTTCAATTTATGTTGGCGCATAGAAAAGCTAATAGCAAAACTAACATAACATATTAACACAAATATTATTATTTGGATTTTCCTACGGAAAAGTGGACAAATGCAACATCCCAGTCGTGATTTGTTTGCGTCACTTCCACTTGCTAATAATGTCTTACACTGCACTGCTGAAAATGTCAAACAGCATCCGAAAATATACTCCCACACCAACTTCACTTGGACCTGTGTTGGTTTTCTTTTTTTATATACAAAAAGGTGATTATTCTTTCTCTTTGTTGTTGGATACAACAAAAGCACCAATGAGCAGAAAGCATCCCCGCCAGCATCACTGCTGGATTTAGATTGAAACTCTGATGGTTTCTATGAATCATCTCCATATTTCTGCTCATTTTCTACATGAAGTTCCGACTTCCTGCTGCCTAATGGACAACTAGCTTAAGACTGGGGCATAAGTGCTCTATTTCTGTAATGTTAACAACGACGTCAATGCTTGGCTGGTGACATTTTAGTGTTCATTGTGACACATGCATTTATAATATTGCGCAACCTTGTTTTGTTAAAAAAACAACTCTTTGATTAAGTTTGACATTCATGTACTGATTATCATTCATTCTATTCAATTTAAAAAAAAATGGCAAATGTGTTTATGAACCTAATGAAAATCTTAATGTAAACATTTTGTCAGCTTTTGTAAAAAATAAAAATGTAGAGAACGAGTTCTCTATTAAATATCAGTAAAATATATCTTGTATAATGTTCTTTTCATGGGGTTGTCGCTGATGCCTTGTTGAAAAACTGAATCACAAGAAAAAAATGGAACATTTTTACTGAAAGTTAATTCTTTTAAAAACACAGTCATTTAAAAACAAATGGGATTTTGACATTTTAGAAATAAAAGCTGTTATAATGTGAGAATATGAGAACTAAAGTAAAACCCAGCGATTAAAAGTAGGAAAAAAAAGTACTATACTGCAGAATGTATTGTATATATTTTTTGTATATATATATAATAAATAATAGTTTCACATTTTTATATATTGTTTATATCATTTATATATCATTTTAAACTTTAGTATATATCGTGCTAATTAGTAGTGTCAGTAAGATGCTCTTGGACACGTTCCATACTAGATTGATGGTTTAACCTTTGAATCTTGTAGAATTCCACGTACATATGAACATAAATACTTTAGGAAAAGGTTGGACTACTACAGTGAAACAAAGTGGCCTTTAATCAAACCCTGCTGACTGGCTATAAAGCTGCATAATACATGGGGAGAAGCCAATTATAGCAAGTGTAGCATTCACTTAAGTGTATTGTCTGAAGAGCATCGTCCTGAACTCTTTAAAAGTCACATCTCGAGGGAAAGCGGTAAAAGCTTTGCATCATAACAGGTTTGGCCTTCTGGAGAGCAAAGGGTCAGTCGGGTGTGCAGAGGAAGGGTCACGCCAGTGGAGTCTTCAGGGCTTTTATCAACGTCCAGCTCTTTGAACATCTCCGGCACCAATTTGTGTTTTGTCCTGATAAGATGCAGGACTTGGATCAATGCATGTTTCTGTTGAGTATTAAGGCTATAGTAGAGTTAATGATCCAGTGTCACTGGAACAATATGTCTTCTTAGCCTCCTCTTGAATTGATTGGCCAGCAAAAGTCAATCAAAGGTGGAATTGGAAACAAGGAAATAAACTAGCACAAAAAGCAATATAGCTAATGTACCTGCTAAAGTAATAAATACAATGTCAAGGTTTAATCCATTATTGAAGTAGATGATGCATCGGTTATCCCTTTAGGTGTCAACGCAGGCCCTGGGGCCAAAATTTGCCGGGCAAGTAGTTTTTATGTGGTCAATAAGGAACTTTCAAAGATTATAGTCTAGTTTTACTCTAATATACAAAGTATGTTTTAAGGACCAAGAGACTGACCATTCCTTAAATGTGTTGACATTTTGGCCAATTGCTAGATGGAGTTAACAAGTATATGGAATGTTGTACATGTATGCAATTCCCAATAGATGTGTTTTTTAAGGCATAATACATCCCTCAAAAATAGGAAACAATACGATTTAAAAAAAACATTGTTTTGTTATTGTTTGCATTTCTGTTGGCCTGAAACAAATGTGTTTGTGTTATCCATTATGTTGTTTCTGGGTCAATTGAACGACCTCCCTGGCTTCCATAAATACATATGCAGTGGTGGAGGTTGTTAAACCTTGATCCAAAGACAACACAAGGGATACCTCAAGCACATTTGTTATCGGGCACTAGGGTCACCCTGACCCTGAGATAATGATAGATTTAAGATCATGGAATTAACTATTGCAAGAGCTGTCATTAACTCTGATAATGAACATGCAGTTAGCCAATTTTAAAACAAGAGGAACAATTAAATTCTGTTAGATATCTTTTTTTAAAACACACTGGGACACACTGGGGTCGAATAAATTCTCCTCCGCACAACATCACACGTCTACAACACTCCCACTGTGTCCAGCGGCAACGATTGAAGGGTTGAATCAGGAGGGTTGAAACGCAAATCAGGCAAAAAATCCAATTACTCATTCTTGTTCAGTAGTTCCAGGTGACTCACTTTGAGCAGATCCTAACGCCAACCATTCAAGTTCTCTCCGATTGATCTCAAATTATGGGATACGAATCGTAAATCGCCTCCGCAGATCCAGGAAAAACCATGTTTAAGTCAATGACCGTTGCATCGTGAGCACGTTATTAGTGCAACGACAAGATCAACCGCAAAATCCATACATAAAGATCTGACACATTTGTGATCATTCCAGTTTAAGCTCCATCTGCTTCGGGTCCTTTGTTGCCTCACTGTGTAGGTTAACGGCCTGACAGTATATCAGTGGTTTAATTAGAAGATTAGCTCCGCCAGACTCTTAATGACGTTCTGTTTCTCCTGCTATCACGAGTTCCTTCTTATCAGGTGATGTTCCTATCGCCTTTTCTCCAAGACGCAGCAGCAGAAGTCGGGATTAGTTTTCCCTAAGTTTCTTAGATTGTGTTTCGGCTCCTTCGTAAATCTCCATGAATCATTAATCGGTTTAAAATACGTCTGTGTAACTAGTCCAGTCTTGAGAAGACCCTAAATCCTGCACACATTAATGAATTATTGGTAGAGCTGCTCTCGTTTTCTGCAGAAAACCATACATTTTAAACGAGGCGTGTGGAAGTGGGAGGAGCCGGAAAATTAAATAGCGCTGGATGCGGATTCTTTTAGCGTTTTTGCCCGCTCAGCACTTCTGTCAGGCGCAGGAACGTCGTGCTTTACGCTGCCCCATAAAAATAGGCTCATTAAATTCACCTGCAGTGAACCCATAAAGCTCAATTCTCATCTGATCAGAAGGAGCTACAGCCACCGACTCCCAACACACACACACTTCTTTGTGGGGATTGAAAGAGATCCTTCGCTCCCGGAGGCGTTGAATTTTTATAGGCGGCTCTCGGGGGGCCTTCGTGAAGGCAGGTCAAGAAGATAATTCTATCATGGAACTCCTCCTCGGATAAAACACAATTGCCATATTATTGTCAGGTTGTTGTTTTGTTTTTTGTCTCCACCTGAGCAGAACAGCTATAAGAACCACCAGCACGGAACACAATCCAGTGAGCTTGGCGACCAAAACAAAACATCCGTACTTCTCCGATCTGTCCTCAAAACCTTTAAAGTTCAAATAGTTTTTTGATTTAAGTGTGTGTTAAATATATGTTGGACCTCTATTGTATAATCAGTATGTGTCTGTTTGTACAAAACTCTCTTTTCATTGAAACATTTACTTTAGAAAATCATCTTAAGCCCCGCCCATGTCTTAAATCTTGTTTACAATAACCACGCCCACTGTGCTGTGATTGGTCCAGCATCATCGTCCTTAATTGTGCGTCATCAATTCTGGAAGTCTCCACCTCCAAGGGACTCGTTTTATAAACCGAGTGGAGCAGGAATACAGCTGGATGGAGGAAGAGTGGAGCCATTATTACGTCATAATGGACTCGTAACCTCTCGTTCGCTGAGATACTTTATAAAGTAATAAGTTCAAAACATGGTCATGATGAGGGACGTACTGCATCTTGGAGAGGAAGACTTCAACATTTGAAACATGGGAGTGAGTCAGGAGAGTTACTATTACTACTATAGTCACGTCCGATTAAATCTGAAAGATTATTCTGAATAATCTATGAAAGAAAGTGGTCATAACACTTTCTTAAAAGCTTCGAAAACTCCACCTTCCTACTTGGTGGTCTAGTAGTTAACACACTGCAGTTTTGCATGTGACTCAAAAGTTTTTTTCCTGGTTCTTTTGTCTCAATTATTCAATCATGAAAGTTTATTTTATTGCTAAATCATGCTATGTTTAAGAAAAAAAGGTATACATTGTGTTGGTGCCTTTTAAGTCTAATATATTCTACTTTAAAGAGCAGGGGATGTCCAAACTTTTTCAGAAGAGGCAGGCACTTTTAACACCAACCACTTCAACACAATATCGACGACTATTTCACTGACTGACAGGAAAGAACATCTTCAGAATTAATTCATTTGAACGGTATCATATTCACCATTACAGTTTCTGCATGCTCCGGTTTGAACAATATAGTGGAACTAAAGTGTCACAAATGGGCCTCGGGCTGGACTTTGCATATTCCTGCTACCGTTTTTATTTTTTAATTTTAAAGAAAGCTCCATTCAATTATTTCCAGACAAACAAATTTGTCTTTGGGTTTTTTCTTGTTTTTGTAAGTGTTTGAGGTTCTTTTCAAGTCGATTATACGTAATTACATGGACTTAGTTGAGCATTTTGGAGAGAAAGAGGATTATACTTAACTTAAAAATCCCTTTCAGATGCTTTGACTCTTGATATAAAAATTCTAACAAGCTGAGCCACATCTCGTACCCTGACTTTGGTAATGACCTGCAGAGGTCCTCCTCGCCCAGCTGCCACAGATGATTTGGGAAAGGGGTGGTAGGGGGAGATTAAACAGGGCTCTGAAGTTTCTTTTTTAGCAAAAACAGCCTGCTCCCCGCCAGCTGCTGTGTCCTCCTGATGTATCCCGGCGAGAAAAGGAGGGAAAATAGACAGTGACTCAACATTCACAAACATCAATACATAAAGGATCATTAAATAAAAATGTGCACCAGTGCATCGATCATTTAACTTTTATCGTGAGGGATTCATGACTAAAGTATTCCCAGGTGCAGTCTACGAGGGGGGGAAGGATCAGCTCTCCAGACTGCTTTGGTCTCGCGTTCTCTGCCCCGGATCACTATCCCAAGAGGAACATCTGTCTCTCTGAAGCTTCCCTCACACCACGCTCGGCATCCACTTTACACACCAGCGCCCACACTGGCTAGATATGAGAGGGACGCATGGAATCCGGGATCAGCAAAAACAACATGGAATCTGTCCCCGATGTAATGACAAAAGACCACCTTGGGAAGATTTGTGAGAGACATTTAAGGGGCTCCAACAAGAGTTTTGTCATTGATGGCATCAGCTGCCATCAGGATGTTTTTTTTACAACGCCAAGGGAAACTGAATCTCGCACAGAATAAGTTTTTAAGATACTGAATATAGGCAATAAGTCTTGTTTGAGGGTAGAATGTTGTTGAAAGCGATGGTCATCATGTGGTCCTATTATTTCCTATACAACATTTTTCAATTTTAATCTTGTTTTGCTTCATTTTATGAACCTTTCATGTCAAACTCATGGCCTGCTGCCAATGTTCCGCTCAAAAATATGATTAAAATGTCTGGCAGATCGTTGGTTGTTGTTAATGGACTGTGTAGACAAAAGGCCATTATTTTGTAATAGTCTATGTTGTGGGCCGAACAAAGCTGTTATTTTTATATGTAACAATATTGATACGGACATTTATCTACTTTCATTTTGAACCAAGAAAATCCAACGCCTACATAAAATGCATTATTAAAGTCATATGTGTGTTACGTAATATGAATGTTTTAGGGGCCAAATCTGGGCCACTATGTGGTTTTTATAAGGCCTCAAAATCATCATCATTAATGTTCATGTTCATATTCAGAGCTACGACGATACAGGTTTTTAAGATGAGGAAAAGATATCATGGATTATGGAGGTCAACATTTATACGAAGACTGGCAATACGATTTAAAAAAAACTAATGTTGAAGGAAATTAATTTGATGGGCATGTTTGGTAAAGAACGAACATGGAAATCAATGAGATGGACAAAGCCTCAGAAATTAAAAATATCACATCAGACTCATACTTCCTGTTTGGTGAGTACACATTATATTTGGCCTGCAACCGTAACTGATTAAGAAAGACTGCTTTTCTAGATGATTCTAAAACAAAAAGGTATAATATGAAGAAAACTAATACATCTATAGGTCAGGGAAAACCTTTATCTGATTAAAAAAAAACAAAAAAACAGTCTATTTTTATTTATCGTTAATCTTTTGTTATGGTTGTTATATCCTTTTTAAATCTGTATTGTTTGTTCAGGACAAGGTATAGTGTGTCTAATGACACTGTTTTCACTTCACTTTTACTCTAAAAAAAGTTTGAAGTTAACTTACAAAGCAAAGGTATTCAAAGATCTGTAAAACCGAGACTCATTTAAGCGATTAAAAGCAAATCAAAGGACTTTTTTTTTTTTTTCCTCAGGCACTTGTCAGATAAAATAAATTTAATATGTCACTTTCGCAAAATAGTTGAATCACCAGATGGAAAAATCCGAGTTGTGTCTGAGCTGTGACCCTTAAAAAATAAAGCTGCCATCTGACTTGTCAGGGTGATTATGTTGGAACTGAGAAACTAGACGGCAGCTGAAATAATTCCAACTCCCACTTTCCCCCGAACAAAACTATTCAAGCAGAATACTAACGTCAGCTTTAGCTTTCTTGTCCTGGAGGAGAAATGTGTATTCAAGCCAAATGAACCACGGAGCGACTCAACAATAACAACAATTGAAAATATGAGTCTCTTTTTGTCTTTCGAGGATGTTGATGGGAGAACATTGTGTTAAAAACGTTGAATGACTCTTTAGACAATCACTGTGGAGCTTGTCGTTCGTCTTCACAGGCATTATTTATAAACCCTAAAAGAGCTTTTGGGTGAATGATACGGTGGTATTAGTGGGCAGCAGCCATTGTGTACCTGTCAGCAGTCTCAAAGTGAAATAATAGAAGTGGCTACCTGCTAAGTCTCATTATACTTTGCCGTTGCTTGTGCGCCTGGTGAGTGATATAAACGGCCTTTAAGCCGTCGTGGTCTCTTTGGAGTCTCGAATGGACACATGAGCCTGAGTCGCTGCCGCATATTATCGTTTGTCACGACTGTCCAAACAAGTTTACTGATGAGCTACACCGCACCGACCTGTTTTCTTATATGGACTGAAATATATATATATATATATATATATATATATATATATATATCCTCTTCTGTGTGACACATGTGATGTACATAAACTTTCAAGGCCATATACCTCCCATGAAGTCCCTTTTTATGTGGTCCAGATGGTTTGCTATAAAAAGAAGAATGCTCATGTTGAAATTACGATCTATTAGGCCACCACAAAAAGTCCTCTGTTGGTATTCTAGGTTTCTGATCCTGATAAAGATGCCAGTGTTTAAGGTAAGATAAGGGTCATAGACTTCATTTCACTAATGCAGAGGGTCTTCAACATTTGTTGTACCGTTGACCGGATTAACGCAAAACGTAAAGATAATATTCCATTATCAGGAAAATAAAAACCACAAATAAGTGCTTCACGCAAGAGCCCTGGACCGTTTGTGTATTTGCATTCATGTGTGTTTGATTGTATGCTGATGATGGTGTTCTGTATGTGTGCCAATATGTCTGAGTGTGTTTTGTTTTAACAATATAATTATAAAAGGAGGACTCTCAATCCAAAGCTGTAGTTTCTCAAGAGTTTCTGTTTCCTCGTTTTCACTAATTACCTGTTGTTGTTTTTTTTATCAAACTTGACTGAAA
Source organism: Callionymus lyra (assembly GCF_982586985.1). Taxonomy (NCBI): domain Eukaryota; kingdom Metazoa; phylum Chordata; class Actinopteri; order Syngnathiformes; family Callionymidae; genus Callionymus; species Callionymus lyra. Next base: position 13,089,327 of record NC_141826.1, read on the forward strand.
CAAGCGTCTTGATGTTTTAAGAGTCGTCACACCATTATGTTTCCCTAAAGACAATCCTGTCCCGTTAATAATAATTAATACAATATCCATGATTTTATTTCTTTCTGTTCAACCTGGTATTACCGACTGGTACTGGTCCCTGGCCCGGGGGTTGGGGAACACTACCCTAAAGTACACGTTCCACTGCAAAAACTCGATCCAGGGGGTCCCTCGATCACATTCTGCCATCATTTGAACACCTCTTTTGCTTCAACACTCTCAGAAATTTGCAAGATCTCATACTTGCATCCTTGTTGTAATAACTGCGAAGAGTTAATCTGATCAAAATATCATATTATTGAATCAGGAAATGTTGGTATTTGGACAAGGAATATATTTTTTTATGGTTTTAGGAAGCAACTTTGCTTTCCTCTTTATGCCTAATGTGCGGTCTTTGACTGCTTTTCTAGTGTTTCCCAAAACTACTGTACCTTTAACTGTTTGTGAGTACATCAGTTTGTGTTGTTTGAGAGTGTATGAGCAGTGGTGGATTGGAACTATAGAGCTCCTCCTCACTTGTAATCCCTAACTGCACCAAAATCCTTTGATGTCGTTACGCAAGTTTCTTTGTGTACAGTCATGGGAGCTCGCCGAGTACTTCATGTTTATTGTCTGTCAGCTGCCTTTGCACCTTCTTAGCAGCCACACCGGTCTCGGAGGGTATCAGCTGCAGTTTGTCGCACATGGAAATAATCCCGCTACAGAATTCCCTCAAAGAATACAGAAGTCACAACAGAGCAAAATCTTCGCAAGCTTGGATTAGCAGCTACTGGTTCTGCTTTGTTCTCGGAATAACGTCCGGATTAAATGTCAATCGTTATCCGGCTTGACGGAAGGTTGGCTCCACATTAAAGAAGCTTTATGTTCATGATGATATATCGACCTTTTAAGACTCCTGTGTTTAAGATAAGATAAGGAACTAAGAGTATGGATGACAGCAATTGTACAGAAATATAACAATAAGAGTAAAAACGATAGATGACTATAGATGATAAAGAAGATCGAGCCTCCGAATGAAAAGAGAATATCACATCATACTTCCTGTTAGAAGAAATACATTTTTGTTCAACTTCTTCAGCCTCTTGTGTGATCACGTTTTTCAAATACCTGTGTTAAACATTATCAAAGGTTACATTTATTTGTTCCCGTCAAGCTCCAATAATTCAGATGAATTTAAGTGTAACTTTGCCACCTTGAGACCTTGTCCATTCAACGGTTTCATACATACATAATATCATTGACTTTGTTCACATAAAACTGTCGTTGAGCTTCGTCCTGTTTGACTTTTCAGGCTTTAGGTTTAGAATTTTCCCCCCACATGACATGACGACCATATTCGCTGCAGCTATGTTAGCGTTTCTACCTTTTTCGTCTCCCAGGTGACAGCAAATCAAATCAATTTTACATTGTGAATAATTCATGTTTTCTATCTGTTGTGCTCTACTGTACCGTTTGGCATATTTGTAAGTAAGATGCACTCAAAAATTCAATTGTTTTTTTTTTCCCCAACCACCAGCACTGACTCGACATCAATATATGTATATATATGTATATATATATATATCCTCTTCTGTGTGACACATGTGATGTACATAAACTTTCAAGACCATATACCTCCCATGAAGTCCCTTTTTATGTGGTCCAGATGGTTTGCTATAAAAAGAAGAATGCTCATGTTGAAATTACGATCTATTGGGCCACCACAAAAAGTCCTCTGTTGGTATTCTAGGTTTCTGATCCTGATAAAGATGCCAGTGTTTAAGGTAAGATAAGGGTCATGGACTTCATTTCACTAATGCAGAGGGTCTGCAACATTTGTTGTACCGTTGACCGGATTAACGCAAAACGTAAAGATAATATTCCATGATCAGGAAAATAAAAACCTCTAAGTGCTTCACGCAAGAGCCCTGGACCGTTTTTGTATTTGCATTCATGTGTGTTTGATTGTATGCTGATGATGGTGTTCTGTATGTGTGCCAATATGTCTGAGTGTGTTTTGTTTTAACAATACAATTATAAAAGGAGGACTCTCAATGCAAAACTGTAGTTTCTCAAGAGTTTCTGTTTCCTCGTTTTCACTAATTACCTGTTGTTGTTTTTTTTTTATCAAACTTGACTGAAACAAGTGTCTTGATGTTTTAAGAGTCGTCACACGATTATCTTTCCCTAAAGACAATCCTGTCCCGTTAAAAATAAAACATTCATTTTGGTCCTGTTTTGTTTCCAGAGGTAACTAAGAATTTGATACAATTCACACACGTCTGAAAAATTCTTGTTTTTTTTTCCAATTCATTTTGAAATTGAAGATGATAAAAGATATTTTTTCGGGCTCATTTTCGACACTATTGGAGACCATTTTATTGTTGAAAGAAAGATATTACGCACACACAAGGTTACCTTACCATTTACATTTTGTTAAATGTTGAAAAATAAAGTGATAAAAATCTGTTTTTCGGACCAGAGGACTTGTGTAATAATATTTGATCGTAGTTGAGGATGTTCAAGGCAAACTTCCATTTATTAACCCTGTGCTGTGTCTCAAATCGCATACTAATCTTAGTATGCTAGAAGTTAGTATGCATCAGTTTAGTATGCATACTAACTAGTACGCAAATTCTCCACAGATAGTATGTCTCAAATCAAACCCTGAAGCTACACACTAACCGGAAATCACATGACAGCTTCTTCTTCTACTTCTATTTAACGATGTTTCAAGCAGCTGTTTGAATGCTATCGCCGACACCTGCTGGCAGCACGTATTGCAACTTTGGAAAAAGAAATAAAGAAAAAATATGAGAATCTAAATAATCGCGAGATATTTAAGCTGGTATCAGCAGCGAAGACGTGTTTATCCTCCTACTGCTGCTGAAAATACACATTTAAGTATATGCATATATATGCATTTATATATGACGTAACTTCCATTTAAAACGTCACTTAAATGGCGGCTGTTTAGTATGGTTAGTGTCCATCGAACCATGCTAGTTTTGTGGGCGTGTTAGTACGCCAATTTAGTATGCATGGCGCACTAAATTTCGCATACTAAGAATTGAGACACACTAACGTACTAAAAATACTAACTTTTAGTACGCTAGTATGCGATTTGAGACACAGCACTGGTGTTGTCTCCGGTTCAAGGTGGCCCGAAGGCCTGAAAACAAATGTAATTTGTTTATCATTTGTGTTGTCTATGGGTCACACTGAGATAATAGGGTTGAAAAATGGCTTTCAATAGAAGACTATCCTTCACTTGCAGATGATTTCTGTTCTAAGGGGAGATTTCTTAAACGTTTCCCTTTTCGTGTGAGTGTTGGTCTCTTCACAAGCCCGGCCCACCCACATCACCCGCAGACCCTTCATTAATGAAGAGGGGTCTTCATCTCAGAAGTGGCTCACAGCTGGACGGAAAGCATTTGTTAAGATGCAACAGTGTTGTGACAAAAAAAAATCCTGTTTCTGACTCTTTTATCCGGTTATTGTTTTGGTGTTGCTTCGATCTTTGAGGAGCATTTGTTTTTAGAGTCGGGTTTATATTCCTTTTGTCTACATTAGACAAATGTTTGTGTTTTATATACGTTTTATAAGCGTTATATACGTTTTATATGTTCTGCACCTGCATCTCTGGTAAACTTTAAAATGCTTACATTGATCTATTTTACTTAATTTTCTTTAAAAAAAAAAAGAAAGAATGTTCTCCCAACATTCCCATCATATACCGTATTTTCCGGACTTAAGTCGCAGTTTTTTTCATAGTTTGGCCGGGGGTGCCACTTATACTGTGGAGCGACTTATGTGTGAAAATATTAACACATTATTACCGGTATATCATTTCACATGTTATTTTCACACTAAACCGCAAGAGGGCGCTCTAGGCCTGTGTTGATAATTTCGACGTAGAAGAGGAAGCGCCGCATCTTCTACCTCCGGAGTTAGCGGAGTTGTTTAAAAGTGACACAGAGGATGAAGAGTTCATTAGATTTTAGTTATTTGGAATTACACGGATGTTTTGGTAAACTTCTTAGCATGTTATTTATGCGATAGTTATCTGAATAACTCTTAATATGTTATGTTAACATACCAGTTGTGTCATGTAACGTAAGCATACCGTACAATTATTCAGCCTATTGTTGCCTCTATTCTATTTTTATTTTAAATTGCCTTTCAAGATGACATGTCTGTTCTTGGTGTTGGATTTTATCAAATACATTTCCCCTAAAAATGCGACTTATACTCCAGTGCGACTTATATATGTTTTTTCCTTCTTTATTATGCATTTTAAGGCTGGTGCCACTGCTTTTATAGACTTTTTCAAAATGTTTAAGTACTTCATGGTCGAGGAAAACCAAATACAAGGCATCATGTACACACTGTATGATTAGCATCATATTTAAAGGGTATAAATCAGTTTTTATTGCCGTTCATTCTCCGACACATCCCTCCGTGTAGTTAAAGTCGTCTTTTTGTCCCGGTAAAAGTATTTTGTCACAGTAAAACACAATCACAGTGACTCGAGCCCCGACAGCTGCGGCAGCAACACTTCATAACAATTCCTTCACTCGAGCAGTCGTATCTCCGATACGACCAATTGTCGTGTTTTCCTTGACGCTGGTGTTTATATGTCGTATCCACTGTTGACACTGGGTTTTAACAGGGATTTATCCAGAACAAATAATCTGCAGGGGAATTACCGTATACTGCGACTATGTAAGCAGCATATTGAATCCACGGACCCATCTGCTCTGCACTGCAGCACATAACAAACTGCAGATGAAAAAAAAAGCAGGACTTGTAGAACGAATTTAAATGAGATTTTGAAGGTTGTGGCATTTGTTCTGCATTTTCTGGCTTATTGGAAATCATGCAGGACTTGACAATGGATTTTAGTTGGGTTAAGACAAGTCTGTCCATCCATCCATCCATCCATTTACGTATTTGTGTAACTGCCATCGATCTATCCATCCGTTTATTTACTCGTGTAACTACCATCCATCCATTTATCTACTCATTTAACTACCATCCATCCATTTATCTACTCATGCAACTACCATCAATTTATCTACTCATGTAACTACCATCCATCCATCTATCTACTCATGTAACTACCATCCATCTTTCTATTTATCTACTCATGTAACTACCATCCATCCATCTATCTACTCATGTAACTACCATCCATCCAGCAATCCATTTATCTACTCATGTTACTACCATCCATCCATTTATCTACTCACGTAACTGCCATCCATCCATTTATCTACTCATGTTACTACCATCCATCCATTTATCTACTCATGTAACTACCATCCATCTTTCTATTTATCTACTCATGTAACTACCGTCTATCCAGCAATCCATTTATCTACTCATGATACTACCATCCATCCATTGATCTACTCATGTAACTACTGTCCATCCAGCCATCCATTTATCTACTCATGTTACTACCATCCATCCATTTATCTACTTGTGTAACTACCATTCATCCAGCCATCCATTTATCTACTCATGTAACTACCATCCATCCAGCCATCCATTTATCTTCTCATGCTACTACCAGCCATCCATTTATATACTCGTGTAACTACCATCCATCCATTTATCTACTCATGTAACTACCATCCATCCATTTATCTACTCATCTTACTACCATCCATTTATCTACTCATGTAACTACCATCCATCCATTTATCTACTCATGTTACTACCATCCATCCATTTATCTACTCATGTTACTACCATCCATCCATTTATCTACTCATGTTACTACCATCCATCCATTTATCTACTTATGTAACTATGATCAGTCTATCAATTTATCTATTCATGTAACTACCATCCATCCATTTATCTACTCATGTAACTCCATCCATCCATTTATCTACTCATGTTACTACCATCCATCCATTTATCTACTCATGTTACTACCATCCATCCATTTATCTACTCATGTTACTACCATCCAATCATTTATCTACTCATGTAACTACCATCCATTCATTTATCTACTCATGTAATTATCATCAGTCTATCCATTTATCTACTCATGTAACTACCATCCATCCATTTATCTACTCATCTTACTACCATCCATCCATTTATCTACTCATCTTACTACCATCCATCCATTTATCTACTCATGTAACTACCATCCATCCATTTATCTACTCATGTTACTACCATCCATCCATTTATCTACTCATGTTACTACCATCCAATCATTTATCTACTCATCTAACTACCATCCATTCATTTATCTACTCATGTAACTATCATCAGTCTATCCATTTATCTATTCATGTAACTACCATCCATCCATTTATCTACTCATGTAACTCCATCCATCCATTTATCTACTCATGTTACTACCATCCATCCATTTATCTACTCATGTTACTACCATCCATCCATTTATCTACTCATGTTACTACCATCCAATCATTTATCTACTCATGTAACTACCATCCATTCATTTATCTACTCATGTAACTATCATCAGTCTATCCATTTATCTACTCATGTAACTATCATCAGTCTATCCATTTATCTATTCATGTAACTACCATCCATCTCAATAAATATTTATGTAAGTACCATCCATTTAGCTCTTATGTAACTACCATCCATCTACCCATCTATCCATTCATTAATCTATTCATGTAACTACCATCATCCATTCATCAAGTTATCTACCTGTGTAATTACTATCAGTCTACCCATATATATATATTTAAGGTAAGGTAAGGTAACTACCATTACCTCCATAATGGTAATTTGTGTAACTACTATCCATCCATATATATATTCATTAAGCCACCATCTCTCAACATCTGTCTTTCCATCCTTCCGACAATCCATTTTTATTTCCCCCATCTATCCATTTATCTATGCATGTAGCGGTCATCCGTCGATCTGTCAATCGTTCGACTGTCCGTCTTTCCATCCATCCATTTATCAATCCTTCCATCCATCCATTCTCTCGTGCATTTAGTATCCTTGCATTCCAGTAAATGTGTTCCAATAATCATAAATGTGTTGCCGCAGGAATGTGCTCTGTTTTTTTCTTTCTGGCCTAAAACCAGAGTGATGAATAGAAACATGCAAGTACGTTTAGATCCATCATGTAGAATAACATATCAAGCACACGAGCATCAAAAACATCCGCCTGCAGTCGTCGCTCAAGCTCTCGCATGAAAACCAATTAAAACATGGATCTAAACTGTTCCAGCCGCTCCAGAGGCTGTTTATAATGCACGGCACAATATGTTCACTTCAACTGTAATTGCTCGTCACACAAAGATTAAATCAAGTCTTAAGGATGAGTTCTTCTCTGAGGTGCCGGACTGCTTTCTTGGCTTTTGTTGCTGTGGGCACTGTGTCACATCAAAGCGTCTCTGATCCCCCTCAGATCTTAACACAAAACTACAGATGGAGATAAATGCACGGACTTATTTTCCCCATCAGTGAAATGTAACCCTCAGATCCAGCAATGATTCTGTGCCTCGTGGATCTTTCATTGAATGATCATCCATGACAGCATGATTTTGTACAGCTCTCAATATTTTGATTTACATAATGGTTGTAGTAATGGTGTATGTCTTTAGACGAGTATAATAGCCCTTTAATGTCATTACACATTTGAATGTCAACACATTTTCAAAAACTGGAAAATGTATACATTTAAAAAAGTTATAACTCAAAAGTGCAATTATTTACTTACATTTTAGTTACTTCACTTTGTCGTCTTGAAGACATACACAACATTTCATCTGAAACCTTTACACAGCATTTTAATCTATCATTAAATATTTTGAAATATTCTATCTCTAAAATTCTCAGATTCAAAACTTTCAAGTTTCATTTCCTGCCACTGGTGTTTTAGAAATTAAACGTGCAACAAAATCAAACTTGTGGTGATGACACATCCTCCATTATTTCTTCATTAACATTTTTTGTGCTTTCCATGTCAAATTAGGAAACGCTTGCATCAGATTTCATGTAACATATGAAAGTCACGTGACTGGAATCAGCTGATGTAATTAATTAAAGTCTATTTATGCCCAAAGACACACACATTTGGAAGACAACTTTCAAGCATGCGACCTCTCCATGGTGCTGAAATACAGCTTTATTAAAGATGTTCTTTTTCACCTTAATTGGTCTCACGCTCTCTTGCTTTAGCTAAGATCTATCGCTCTCCACCAGCCCCACCTCCAACTAGGCGATGAGCGCCCCCACAACCTGAGCAGGAAACATTAGTTACTGACTGTGGCAACGGAGAAATCCATCTAGTTTATGCCTGCTCTAGCCTGATTAAAAAAACAGTTTTTTTTATTACACCTCTATAGAATGTGAATTTGCCTTTTTTATATAGCTATAGAAATTGTGCATTTTATTGTGCTCTCTGCTCCAAGTTTGATGTCAGAAATATAAAAAAAGGAAGAAAAACGGAAAATAAACCGAGTAGGAAGGTAATTTAACAAGACAAATTTCATTTTGTGCTTCAGGGGAAAATGATTTTTCTGTGTTGAAGGGGAAATGTAGACATTTCAACACCCAACAAGCCAAAAATAAACTTGTTTTACTCTAACTGAAAAACAAAATACTATGCTTAGTTTCTTACTTCTAAGAAGTTTACTTATTATATAGAGATCAATAGCTATTGATTTTTTTCCGCCATTTCGACCTGTGTCATTGAGTTGGACAGTCAAGTATTAGCAACAGAAAAATGTAAGTAAAGGTTATTTGTAAAGTGCCTTTTTAGACCAGGGTCACAAAACGCTTTAAGAATCAAAAACAATACACAGTTAAATAGATACTTCAAAAGCTGAGGCAATGAGAAAAACACAGGGCCTGAAACTTCTGTGTAATTTCATTGCGGAAGTCGCTGTAGAGCTAAACCAATTGTCTCTATTGGATTTTATAAGCATCATGTTCAGGTGCAGAAGCTAGTCATGTGCACTGGATCACAAATGACAGAGTTAGTTCATGCTTTTGGCTCGTTAGGTTTGTCAAATATACATTTGAAACACTTCACAAGACGTGAACAATACACTTTTTAGTCACATGAGGTGCATCATTGCTTCTCACATGATTTAGAGTTCACCACCAGGAGGAAAGGAGCTTAGCATGTTTGCTGTTCTGGAGACTTGGACCAGATTGTTGGATGGCAACTGTGATGTCATGGGAAGTCGCAGACTTTGACCATGATCAGGGCAATTGAGAGTGATTTATTTCAACAGCCTTTTACTTTTTTATGGAACACAAAACCAGCGATGACACTCTGGTCTATCCCTTTAAATTTCAGAGTTCCAACTGTAGGAAAAGCATTAGATTTGATCATTTATTTTAACAAAGGCTCAATCAAAGCATCAGTTTCAGGCCAAACGGAAGTAATTTGACTTTATTTATAAGGTTTATGGGGGGGATAAATATTCCCAAAGGGTGACATTGAAAAAGCTCAGAAGAAAATAACTTTAAATAATAACCTTTATATGATTGCAACACTTAAACCTATTTAGTTAAGAAGTAGGAATATAAAAATGGATAACATGGACATATTTTACACTTGTCAGTTTATAGATCATAAATATATTAAGACCTTTGTAAGTACTGAATATCTTGGTAGTAGCCTAACGACATAGGTTACCTTTTAAATAAACTAAATGTTTAGTAATCTACTGCAGAAAAGAACAAAAAAAGGTAAACAATGTGAGGGGAAAAAAATATGTTTTTTTTCCACGTAAGGTATTTGTTGTGAACCAGATTCGAGAAGCCATGTGATAGAAAGAGACAAGGAGATCAGAAAAGTAAAAAGGTGGTAGACCAGTACAGTGAAGCATGAAAGGGAGAGTAAGAGAAATCCATTAAATTCTTCTGAAATATTAAGCAAATAAATCTATCTGTTTCCAAATACCTACCATTTCCTGAGAGAGAAAAAATGAAGTGTGCTAAAAGATTCACCACGTCGAGGATTTCCACGTGTGTGAACAGAGTGCATCCGACCTCAATGATCTCCGAGGAGAGATTTCTACGCTCCCCTTTTTTTTTTCTTTACTCACAACTGTTGTTTTATACTCTTGTTTTCCTGCAGCTGACAAATGGATGCGTAGAGAAACATCCTGATGTCCTGCGTACGATAATGTCCTCCGTTACAGAAGTGTTCCAGCGGAAAACACCGCAGTCATCGTTTTTTTTAAGTGGCTGCAGAACAACACACACATGATCTCATCTGGAGTCAATTTTTTTTTTCCACTGCACAAGCCATGGTCGATTCAGACGAAACCTCCTGGAAAATCCCATTTAGGCCGAAAGGTGCGAAGCCACGGGTAATAAAGTAATTTGTTTCTTGGCTCTGAGCTGTATCTGAAACCCTGCGAAACGAAAACAAAATAAGAATCTCCACATTTCTGCTGATAATTGCTGCACTTTCTAATTTCTCCGAGGACCCGCTGCGCGAGCAGAGAAGTGAGTGTGATGGAGTTCACATCAAATAATTTGAGGGGAAGCGGATTCTTACAAATGATGCATAACTTGATTATTTTTAGTCATGATTGACAGCCTAATGTAGGCGTATCCAGCTGTCCCAGAAGCTTTTCAGCTGTACTTTAAGTCCCATAATGCCTTGCAAGAGCTTTATGACATATTTTTTAGGCGTAATTGGGAGACCAAAATCTGATTTTTGCAAGGGCAGTTGAAGGTCATTACTTTTGGCGAGTAAGTGTTTCTTCTCGCCTCTGATCTTGTTGTCATTGGGATTCTTTCGATCAGACATATATTAAGCTCAAGTTTCTGGATGCTTAAGCCAAATTTCCAATGGATGCATTTCTGATCCGTTATCTCATTGTGTCATCTCAGGGTCTAGGTGACCCGAAGGCCCGAAAAACAAATGTTTGTGGTATCCCTTGTGATGTCTGACCTGCACCACTGCACATGTATTTCTGGAAGCAAGAAGGGTCGTTCACTTTGACCCAGAAGCAACACAAGGGATAACACAAATACATTTATTTTCGGGCCTTTAGGTCACCTTGACCCTGAATTAATACAAGGATTAGACGAACATCTGAACATGACTTGACATATTTGCCTCTTTGCTGTAATCCAGTAATTTCAACTTTGAACTGCACTAATGATGGGTTGATGAGGCTTCATGAAACAGCTGATGAGGTATCATGATACTGAGTCTTCATTAAGAAAAGCCACTAGATGGCACTCATGAACCCAGGTTATATTAAATGAATAGATCAGAGCCATAGATTACAAAGCAGAGAGTGCCATCGAATGATGCCTCATCAACTGTTTCATGACGCCTCATCACTAGATGGCGCCATTACTTGAGCTTGTGAACTTCCACGACTCCATAGTTATGCCCAAACTTTTTAGCATTCAAGCTACTTATGGTATTATCAATTTTGAAATGACTTGCCTACAACAAAAATGCAAAAAGATAAGTTTTTATAAACATATTGAGAATTATTTATATGTCCAATGTATCTGTCATTACCCGACTTGATTTAAAATCATTTAGGTCTATACAATTCGGGACATTTCATTGGTTTAATCCATTTATATTTTTACTTTTGAAAGGGAACTAGATGCTATTGTTTGTGATTCTTGTCCAACTCACATTTCTTAAGGTCAAGTTTGTGGTTTTGCTCCTGTTGTGACAGAAAAATAAGTTTTGTTTATCCAACTTCTGCACGATTTACATTTTAACGGCTTCAAAATGTGTTTCCATTGTAATAGAAATCGTGAGAAGGTCAAAGGTATCGAATCCCAGCTTTTCGTTGTTGACCTTTTTTGTTGAAGCAACACAAGTGTATTCAGGGTAATAACCGGCTTTATAAATAAGTGGAGCAGCTCGGTCATCAAGGAGGGACTCGGAGTAGAACCACTGAACCTGCTGGAAGGGCTTCTATGCTCAACCCCGCGACCTCCTTAACATCTATTAAGCGACAGATGATAAAATGATTATTAATATTTCCATTAGCCGTCTGATGGACAGGTGCTAAGTGCTACTTGGAAATTACTTTTTTCAGTTCTCACCCCGGGCTCTCATGTATTATCTGGAAATCATTTTAAAAAAGGTTTGCGGCGGCTCTGACTTTATTAAAATAGTTTTTCAAAGACGATGAAGATGATAATCAGCCGTGTTTCTCGTCGTACTAAACCTGATGCACGAGCTTCTGGTGGATTTAAAAGTTGTGCAACACAAAGATACAAATCTGTTTTATTTTTCTATATTTCCCATGAGTTGAGAAGGTTTGTGTGGATCAAGGCCACACTAAACAAGAACGTTACACTGAATTGCACAAACAACAATCGTCCGATAATTAATATGCATGTTGTTACTCGGATATTTATCGCCCCAGTAACACTTCTACCTCTTCTTTTTTTTTTCTCCATCCAGCTCTGCAAGACTGCCTTTGGGATACAGCAGCAGAAACAGCTGGTTGTCAAGGGAGACCATCAGAGAACACGGCCGAGAGAGCGAGAGAATGTTTTGGTGAGTGGTGCGTTCGGTTACCATGGTGCGTGTCCGCTTCTCATCCATTAGCATTGAATTAACCATTTAAAAAAAAATCTTGAAAAGACTTGACTGCCTCGACACCAGCCTTCACTTAGCGACGCACGACACCAGGAGAAGCTGAACAAAAAATCTTTACAGTAAATACATGTTTTTACCAACTAAAACCTGCTGCAGGAGGATGGTCACCATGAAGGTCAGGGGTCACAAACACAACAGTTTGGGCGTCTTTTTTATGAAAACCATTTATAAATATTTGATAAATATTCGGTTGTCTTGTGTTGAGTCAAGGCAATTTTTATTTTATTTAACGACTGTTTTGTTTGCCCTGTTTCATCTTCAATATAAAATCAAAGTTTTGATGTGATGATCTTTACGACTTAACCATCTGGCGTTGGACAAAAATGAAGTCTCTTTCTTTGCCTAAACTTATGAAAATGTTCGGGGCACTCATGAAATGATCTGGAGATAATATTGTACTTTCAAGAATAAATTGATATTTTTCCTATTGTTTTTGTTTGAAGTTTGCAGTTTCAAAGCTTCTGTAATACGATAAAACGTGCTTTGGAGATACTCAAGATAATAAGTTGTTCTGCCAGTAATAATTTAGGGGCTATTATTATTTTTTTTTTTGCATAAGTGAGTGTGCAGAATTTCTCCATTTTCATGAATGTTTTTATTAAAACATCCATCAGGCTAAATGAAAACAATATAAAGCACATCACTCTGGGACACTTTTTTTTTTTTTTATCTTGCTACTGTGAGGGTTTTGTTCCAATGACCCGACCTCTACCCAGTATCAATACGTGGTGGTTGTAAAATTGTCAATTCCTGACATTACTATCAGAACCTACTAGTTATACTACTCACAATCAGAACACAGCAATGAGCCAAAATTTGAAAGAACTGTTTGACCTTTTCCACATCAATTTTGACATCTGCCTAATAAGGGACAGAAAAATGTTTACATTTTTGACTGTTAAAATGTTAGATTTACCTTTATTCAAAGAGCACTTCATGTAATAATCAAGAACCAGCATGGTGAGTTTTCGCTGCCATGGCAACTGTTGTTTGACGTCCCTCTTTTTCATACAGTATTTGGCATAAACGCAGGTCTCGCATGAATCGATGTTCATCAATCATAGTGAAAAATCAATAGTAGGAAAGCAATGTCATCAGGTTTGCTCGGTATTGAGTGTTTTCTATTGTGTAACGGATGGATTGTAATCAGCGTGATTGACTTCAAACTCGCATCATAATGTAATTATAATATATATATATATTTATTCTGCCTGATCTTAATGTCTTATAGACCCGGGGTCCCCAACCTTTTTTGTATCTCGGCATGACTTACAAAAGAACTAATAAAGTGCATGAAAAACAACCATCTCACCATAACGCTGAGTCAGCAAGAGCTCTGGACTGGTTACAAAAAGATCTTTGTGTGTATTTGCATCCATGTATGTTTGATTGTATGCTGACGATGTTGTTGTGTATGTGTGTGACTCCTAGCTTTTAGAGACGTTGTGCCAATGAGTTTGTGTTTGAGAATTATTTAAATGGAAAAACTATGAAACAGAAGTTTACTTTCCATAAAGTTTGTGTTTGACTCATTTTCATTAGTTAAGAGTAAGATGTTATCTAAGAGAAAATCGGGTCTTTACAAAAATAAAGGGTATTTGAATAAACATCTGAAAAATGTTTTAAACACCATATTGAGGCAGTTTTTTTAGTAACTGTCTGTATATTTCAAGATCTGGTGAAGTTTAAAGTGCGTCTTAAATGGATCTTGGACCTTTATTGTATCATCAATCCTGGAAGTCTCCACCTCCATGGGACTCATTGTATAAAAAAAGCGGGGCGTGATTACAGCTGGCTGGAGGAGGAGTGAAGGCATTATTACATTATAATGGACTCTGCTCTTGTATCCTTTTGTTCGCTGAGATTTCAGACGGGGGAGAACTTTATGAAGTTATAAGTTCAAAACATAGTCATGATGAGGGACTTTTACTGCATCTTTGAGAGGAAGACTTCAACATTTGAAACATGCGAGTGAGTCAGGAGAGTTGGGTTTTCACATTAGTAGTTGCCCTTTAAGGTGCAACACGAACCTCCCGCTATTTGTCCTCCTCGCTACCTTGATTCATTCCGTGACCGAGCAAAGGACAGCTCAAAAAAAGTAAATGTCAGAAGACTAACTTTTAAAAGAGGGAAAAAAAAGGTTTCTCTTTACATTTTTTCGTGTTTTTATCATTTTGAAAAAACTGCTGTTCAACCCCCTACGTTGAGCACTTCAAGAAAGTACGTGGAACTCTAGAGCTGCCGGTCTAGATTGAAGAGTTTTCCCCTTTGAAATCAGCCACTAAATCAGTCAGAACCCACTTTGAGTCGCACTTTTAAGTGAAATCCATCGATGATTTCCGCACATATGCTGACTCCTTCATGACGGGAAGTGAAAATGTGACATTGAGGAGAGTGCTCCTTCTCCTTCTCCTTGCACTCAAGGGGAGCTCTCCTCTTTTCTTGCTAATTCTTCCCATTTGCTTATACGTCCGGCGTCCTTTTAACTCGCAGCCCACATGATGGGATCAGAAAGCACGGTCATCTAAGTAATGGCTTTTTATTTTTTCCTCTCCCGGCGATTCTCCCGGGGTCTGCATCGGGTGATGTATGCTCGACGCAACAGCCCCGGACAGCTCATCTCTCTCAGCCGCGGCACATGCTGCAAAGACCAATCTGTGAGATGCACTTTGGTGGCTGCTGCTGCCCCTTTCTCGACTGACGTCGGCAGATGTAGAAACATCCCCCCCCCCCTTCACGACCGCCACCCCACAATCCCCTTAGAACACATTCCCAGACAAGCCGTCGCGGGACGTACAACACCTTTTGCAACAATTGTAACCAAACACAATCGGCTTCACTCGCCGGTGAATTGTGTCTCAACTCCTCAAAACTCTCAGTCAAGAGAACCTGTACATTTTCTGACTTTCCATTTTTTTTCCCCCCATTATCTTGTCTATTCCCTTCAGCCCTGCCGCCTCCTCCTCCCTCCCAAATCCCGCTGACATTCCCAGACGACTGATGGATATCGGACCATGTCCTCCTGGAGACGTGTTCCATTATCATGCTGCCACAGTGCTCAGCCAAAAGACCTTCTAATCAATGGCCATGCAGCAGAGCGTTGTCGGAGTCGCAACAGAAGCCTCAACCTTTTTAGATTGTTATCAAATCCAACACATGGAATGAACGCATCCGTAAACACATCTTTTCAATTATCATATTTAGTCATGTCAGCTGTTTTTTTTTGTTTTGTTTTTTTCCACTCACCTGCGTGCGTCTCACCGAGGACACTTCTCAGTCATGCCCTCCTAAATGGGCATTCACGGGACAGAAGGGTCTTGAGAAGGAATTGGTTCCTTGCCGGGCGGTCGAGTCTTGCGCATCCTCTGGTGTCCCCCACTCACCCGGGTCAGTCCAACGAGAGCCCCCCTCAGCAGCTGCAGAGCCAGAGAATAGGCATGCAGTGGAATGGGAGGTGCTTAGAGGACTGTAGCGGTCATGAGATGGAAAGCGTCCTCCTCCCTCCTACATGTCTGATTTCGGCCACTGGACCAGCCACAGATGTTTTGCTCCTCGTCCTCTGGGGGTTGTTTTTTTTTTTTTCTCCGCCGCCTTCTCTCTCCCGCTCACAGTGAGAAAACAGTCTCTCCTCCTCTCACCGTCTGCATCCAGAGGCTTCGAGATGCTGAGGCAGAATGAGGAAGAGAGGGAAAAAAAAAAGGAGAGAGCAAGAGAGAGCCCAGAAGTGCGGAGGTAAAGAGAGGAAAAAAGACGAGAGTGTGCAGCAGCAGCGGGGGAGGGCTGGCTCTGAATGACTCCATCAGCGATGCACGGCAATAAATGACAGTCGTTGTCGGCGGCGTCACGAAGAAGTCATTATCGTGCGCGTGTTAATAAGCAACAGTCGCTTCTCGGAACTTTATTGCTCATCGGTTTATCGTTATCACCAATTCTGTCTTCGCTTCCATGTGGATTTAAGACGACATAAATCATCTAGAAGGAAAGTTTTCTGAAAGATGGCCACAGTTGACAAGATATTGCCGACTGACAAAAAATAAATGGAATAAAGCTACATTTTAAAGCTAAGAACCGGCCATGGATCTTTAAAATCTATAGGTCACGTAAAGAAGTACTTTGGCTATGCATACCCCAATAATTATTATTATACATAATAGAACAGTCGTTTCAAACTCAATTCCACAAGGGGACAAAATATTTTAGCAATCCAAGTCTTGGACCATACAAATATATGTATTTATCAGTCTGTCTCTTTTTCATCTTAATTATTTGTGTATTTTTCTTTTTCTTCAGCATCTATTTTTGCTCTTATTGAAAGCTTTTACATTTTTGATCAATCAATCTCTGTGCTTTATGGTATCTTACATTTTTAAAAGCACTTTTCACTTCATAGGTCAAAATATCAACATGAACATTCATCTACTTGTAATTTTTTTCTTATAGCCAAGCATTCCAGCAGGCCACTTAAAATGACTTTGCAGGGCCAGATTTGGTCCCTGAGCCAAAGGTTTGATGTTATTTTGAAGAAAAAAATAATAAATAATATGAAGAAACTACTTTAATTAGTTCAATATTAAGTGAAATAAGTTTCTCATCAAAGAAATGTATACAAGTTACTTTAAATCAAACTGGAGGAGTGAAAGATAAAATGTATTTGCATTTAAAAAAAATAACATTGTGTTGATGTATTTTAGTGATGTGATCATATACTGTGTATAAAGTTTACATGTTTTTACTAGTTCTGAACCAAGATTATTATTTGTAAAGAACCTAAAGTTAAGAAAAAGACTGTACAAATAAAAAATTGTCTTTAGCTGTTTTGTGAAAGACAGT
Organism: Callionymus lyra; assembly: GCF_982586985.1. Taxonomy (NCBI): domain Eukaryota; kingdom Metazoa; phylum Chordata; class Actinopteri; order Syngnathiformes; family Callionymidae; genus Callionymus; species Callionymus lyra. Next base: position 13,106,800 of record NC_141826.1, read on the forward strand.
AGATCCATTAAACACAGAGGGAGAGGAAGATCATTCCAAAGTATATCAGTAGATTCTAATCCACAGACCTCAGAGCCTGAGCTGGGGTGTAAGTCTGGATCAGATCACTGATGTAAGGAGGAGCCTGACCATGAATAAATGTGAGTTCTTCTACTAGAGCGGCTCAGAATTCTCGCTGCAGGGTTTTGTATTAACTGAGGCATTAGCAGCAAATCCAGATTAATCTTCGGCAACAACTAAAATTTCATTGTTTTTTTCGTTGTCGATTGATCTGCAGTTCTTAATGATTTTGACTAGTTTTGCTAACATACATGGGTTAATGAAAGATTTTTCAATGACTTTAAAGTTGCAAACTAATCTAATCATGTCAAACAATACAGGCATCTTGACATGCATGTCTCATTCTATTTGAAGTAAGACATTGATTAATAATAATGTGTAATGAACTGGTACAAGAGATGACAAATCGACACATACTGTGAAGAGTAACGGAACAATAACCATATTATTTACCACCAGTGTCATCAGAGGCTGTCAAAAAATAAAGCCAAATCCTCAAAAGTTATTTTTTGTTAATTATTGTGGTTTTCCTAAAATAATAAAAATATGTATGGAAAATATAAGAATAAAAATGAAGTAAACGAAAAAGTTAAATGGGAAATACATGTCAATTGAAAATAAGTGACACATTCAAAGTTATGTTCACAAATATACCGAGATATTATAGGAAATTATTAATATTTAAATTCCTTGATTTTGAATTGGTATCAACTGGATCATTTATAAACATTAATAAAATAAGCTTAAATAGAAAAGAAAAAACGGTGAAATATTATTCAATGGTGAGTTAAAACAAGATTGAACAGCAGTTAAATAAACGTCTAAACCATTCATTCGCAACTTATTGAAACTGTCTGAAGGGTCACAAATGGCCCCCAAGTTGGAGGTTGACACTCGTTTATATGCAGAGTATGGCTATCATACATGTTCTTTGTTAGACTTAATATAAAAACTGTTGATTTCCAACACAAGTTTGTGTGAAAATATAACCTTTATATGAGACCCACACTTGTTGATCATACGTGTTTAATTGGTAGCCTCGGGCTTTGTTTACGTTGACATGACTTGATTCATATTCTTCTCATCACATCCAGAAACATGGAGAGTATGACGGGGCTAATAATGTCAGAGGGGAGGAGGAACCAGACATCAACAGTGTAGAGGATGATGTCGGGGAAGGAGGGGGGAGGAAAAAAAGGAGGATGAATTTTAAAGCGCCTGCAGTGAGAGACACAGTTGAAACGAAGGGAGGTGGGGAATTTGATTTGTGTGTGAAGCAGGAAGGGAAATGGAAAAGACAGAAGGTGAAATATTGAGGCTCTGCTTCCTTCCGTCGTCCAGCTGTAGAGGGGAGAGCGTGAGAAAAGAATCTTTAAAATATGCATTCAGGAATCCCAGCAGGGGCAGATAAAGAACTCCTTATGTTTGTGATCGACTGCAGCGTCTCGACGCCTGGGTTTGTTTTAAAGATCTCCTTAATTTAAACTGGCCTCTAATGAAGCAGTTTGTTAGCGCTGGTTCAAATGTTGACGTTGAAAACAACAAAGTGTAGATCAAGTGTTTACGGATTGAAATGAAATAGTTCTTTATAAAAATGCATTTATATCAATCAGAACCATGTTGTAATTAGATACTATAATAGAATACAATTAGCAACTAGTTAATCCAGCAAATATTCCAAACATGTTTACATTTCCTAAACTTTACCTAAAAGTTGAATTAAAAAAAACATGTTTATCCATTAGTTTAATAGGTGATAAGCTGAACAATCGGACACGAGAAAATAAAGCGTGTTAAATTTGATGTGAACTTGCTTGCTTGAGACCTTGGCTCCTAAACGTTTGAGTGATTTCATATGCATTCTCGGATGTCACTTAAAGAAACGGTATCCTTGCGATGATCAGTAATAACTTTTATTTACAATTGTATTTCTGAATATAATTTACAACAACACAGATGGGGAATTTCGTTTACATAAATGTTGTGGTGTCTTAAGATTTTACAGAGCGGAAAAAGTATTTTAGCAGTCGTTGGCTGAGCAAAATGTAATGTCATGTCCTGTTTTTATTTGACTATATTTCCTTCCTGAGCCCCTCCCTCAAGAGGTTCATGACAGCCCGATGGAGCCAATCAGGAATCAGCACCCGTACAGCTGCTACATAAGCCTTCCTGGTTCCAGTCCGTGGTGTCATATCAGGCGTACTCTTGGAATAAAGTAAATATACTTAATAGGAGCATACATTTGTTATTGCATTTGCATTCTTTGAGGCTAAAATTAACGTAATCATCTTTGTTAATTTAGAAATTATTTAACTTTACCTTTATTCTTATTGGTGACATCCATTATCTCTTATCTTAAAAAAACTTCCATCTTGTCTCAATATCCATATGGATGTTAATCTATGTTTTTTTCTGAGGCAACCCTTCCGATTTATTGTATCGGCGGGCCGGATTTGGCCCCCTGGACCTAAGTTTGAAACATGACCTTTAGGTCTACTGCATCTATACCTAATTACACCAGAGAGAAAAGCCTTCATGACGATTTGTGCTTGAGTTCTTACATTTGAATTATCATGAATGTGAAAATGTGACAACCAGCTGTTAGCATATGATCATCCGCCATAATTCCAGTTGATAAAGTCCTGAGGCTTCAATTATATATCACCACTTTATTGCATCATGTCAATTATTCATGGGCAGAGGTAAATGATACCAACAGTACTTATGCTGGAATTATGGTAATGAACTGCAACAATTCTATCTTTTAGAACACTTAGTGACAATTGTCCACTTAAAGAATTCCATCATTTATTGTCATGATCTATTAAAGTGTATATATATTAAATACAAAACTACATTTACCACTCGTCCTCCGCATTCACCTTCAATGTTGAGTACGACTCGTTTAAACAAATAAATGCCTCCTTCCTAATTGCTTTGTCATGCACTTGCCAAACTAGTGACCTCAAAATGTCATGTCCTGTTTTTAATCGGCTATATTTCCATCCCGAGCCCCTCCCTCAAAAGATTAATGACGATCAGCAATGATGCTCATACCGCTGCTACATAAGCCTCCTGGTTCCAGTCCGTGGTGTCATATAGTGGACGCTCTTGGTAAAATTATTACTCAATTTGTTAGATTTTTTTTTCCGTTTTCCTGCTGTTTTTATGAGGCGAGTCTCATCCTCCAAGCGCTTTAAATTTCCCGCTCTATTGTTTTCTTAACCATCCTATGCATGTGTTGACAGCTATGTTATTTTTTGTTTATTTTATTTTCTATCAATGTGTTTTTGTTCCAACTTTCTTCCAATTACTGTTTTTTATACGTTTCAGGTTTTCCCTTTGGATTTGTTTCATGTATTTCAATGTTTTCATTCATTACACACACATATTTAGTTCCAGGTCCACTGATCTGACACCACGGACTGGAACTACGGCTGCAGGGTCAGTTATTGCATCAGGGTTCCAGCTGGGTGTCATTCACCTGTCGAGGTCGGCACAGACAAGAGGTTCCCTGGAAGGAAATACAACAAAATAAAAAAACATGGAACATTAATGATTTGGTAAAGACTGATTGTAAATTTTAAATTAAAGTTGCAACTACATACTTAATGTTTTGTTGTTGCTTTCATGAGAAACACCTTCATTTTTTAACTGAAGCTACCATTGTCTATTTATATTATTTTAAAATCCTTAAAAATATTTGTGGTTCCAGATGGTATTATCGGTATAATTACTTCGCCGACATAATATCAGTTTTTGTATTCGATCAGCAGTGAGTTATATGATATTATTTCTTATCAAGTCCTCTGTCTATTCAAGCTTCATCTGTTGGAAACCAAAAATATTTTCTTCTTGGCCAAAGTGTTGACTATTATTAAAGCTGGTTGTGTAGAGGTCAGAGATGTACAGTTTAATAAAAACAATAATTCAATAAACCTGGTTAAATATCATGGTCAAGAGTTGCGATTAAAATATGTTGCATACAAATAGACTCACTTTTAAAAGTGGAGTTCTTCGAAAACAGCAGTTAATCTATTCCTAAATCAGGCTTCCGACACTGACCGAGGGGATCGGCTGGAAGAATCTCCATTGTAGAGCGATAGAGGGTGTGTGTGTCTTCGTGGGGTAATTGTGCATGAGGGGGGTGATTAGTGGACGGACCGATAACTAACAGATGGTCATTTAATCAAGCTCCTCTGTGGCACTGGTCACTCATGCCAAGCTCAAAAGAGCTTCAAATGGGTTCTTGAGTTGATTATTTCCTCATTACTTCAGAGGAACCTCCTTTGGTTTTTGTTAGAAATTTTGACAGTATCCAAAAAAAGGCCATTCATGCGTGTAACCCCAGGATTATAAGTTTACTTTTAATTCTCAAAAGGCTTCCGTCCCTCTGCGTCATCTTTAAATGGCGGAGCAGTGACTGGCATAATAATGATCTCTTTGGGGTTGAAGTCTGTATTTTAAGGTCTGGTTGAGACGGGATTTATTCCAGTAAAACAGCAGGATTGAGGCCAGACTGGGCGAACTCTTGGAGACACCAAATGCATCACACAAGTTTGAAACTCCCTGTCGACCTGAACATTTAATAAAATCATACACAAACTTATCACACGTACAGTAGTAGAATTTTCAACTACAATGAAAAAAATGTTTAAACAATTTTCAACTATAATCAGACAATTTGTATATTCGATCAAACAATTTTCCACTGTAATCAACCATTTTTTTTTAACTATAATCAAAATATTTTCAACTATAATCAAACTATTGTCAACTGTAATCAAATACTTTTTAACTATAATCAAAATATTTTCAACTATAATCAAACTATTGTCAACTGTAATCAAATACTTTTTAACTATAATCAAACTATTTTCAACTATTTAAAATGTTAAACTGTGATCAAACTATTTGTATATACGATCAAAAAAATTACACTGTAATCAAACAATTTTCAAAAGTTGAATAAAACTATTTTCAACTGTAATCCAATACTTTTTAACTATAATCAAACTATTTTTAAATATAATCAAGCAATTTTCAACTGTAATCAAACAATTTTCCACTATAATGAAATACTTTTTATTACTATAATCAATCAACTTTCAGCTATCAAACTATTTTTATATTTAATCCCAAAAAATTAAAACTGTTATGAAATGGGGTTAAAGTGAAAGACCTCCACCACTGCATATGCATTTCTGGAAGCCAATAGACAAAACAAGGGATACCTTAAACACATTTGTCTTCGTGCCTCTGGGTCACCTTGACCCATAGATAATGCAAGTATTAACAAATGAGTATGTGTTTTATTTATTAGGTTTACTTTCAGTATTTTACTCCAAACCCAAACTCTTTTTGTTTGATCTAAAGTGCATTTTTCTTAGGTTTTTATGTGAAAGATTTAATAGTTAACACTCAATCACAAACACTGACATGTGATTTGAAAACTAATTTCTTTATATATGCTGTTCATGTTTTCCCTCCAAACTCTTTCCTATACTGCAGACTGTTTGATAAACAATGGTGTAATCGTCTCCTGTCAGAAATGAAGCAAAACCAAAGCAGAAAGTCTTTAGATGTTAAAAAATAAACACTAAAATGACACAATATGCATCATAAATGATACATGTGTATGACAAATGGGACGAACACATCGGCCGTACCTTAATACTAACAAACTGAAACTAGCTCAATCATTTTCTACTAAATGAGTCCTTCACCAGGGCTCGGGCGAGTTACTGAAGGCTTCCTCGAAATACATTGTCTCCACGGTGACAGGAAGTCATTACTCAGGACTTGTCTCTGTCCGAGACACCGTGGTAAACACAGACCCTCGAAATCACCAGGTATTTAACATTCAGCCCTGACCTTGACCGGGAGCCGCCGATGGTGGAGTGTCTGGGGAAACGAGTGATTGTGATCACAGCGGTTGAACGTGTTTGATCAACACATTATGTCGGCTTAGGAGTCGATTTTCTCTTCGACGGAACTTGATTGGCCGGATTTCCAGCGCTGTATGTACGCCCTCACCCGCTGTCAACTCACAGCGCCGACAAATGGGTTCAACAACTCAGATTATCTTATCTCAGTTAGACATTTGACCAAAAAAATTATAAAAAGAATGTAGTGTGGCAAAACGTAAAGGGAAAAATTCCATAATAATAATTAGGCTATGCTAGGCTAGGCTAAGTATCATAACATTTATTTTAATATTTATCTGATAACTTATTGTGCTGCTGTGTGTTTGAATCCCCACCTATCTCACTTATTTTATTACCTCCAGCTAGCTAGGTTAGTTATCCGTAGGTTATCCATAGCGACTTTAGCAAAATAACTGTACATTTTATGCACTTAAAAGTAAAATTCATGAAACAAAATAAGTTGCAACGTTATTATACTCAGCAAGTGTTCCTTTCTTCCATCTGGATCCATAACATTTTTTGAAGAATTTGTCAATCACTCAAAGGATGCTACGGCTGGAGGTCATCCACGGCTCAGAAATACCAAAAGAAAAAGGAAAAACTGAATCCATGACTATTAAATCCATAAAATAAAGACTTTGTTCGGTGTTGTTTTAGGGTTGCTGGATAAGATTTCATAGATCACAGGTGGTTGCAACGATACTTGAATCTTGAATCTGATCTTAAATCTTAAATCAGAAATCAGCTCCTTTAAGGAGGTATTCGATCTCTGACGGCTTCTCCGGTCCAGGTAATTATCCATTTGTGCGACTTCCTGATCTGCCTTCATCCTCGGAATCCACCCTTTGGATTACGCCATCAATCCCTTCTTGTCCTTTATTTAATAGATATTCTTTATCAATAATTGGTTTCATACTGAAGGTCAGGACTCGTGAATGAGTCTGATATTTGTGTTAAATAAAAGGGAAACGGCAACATTACCTTGGGCCAGTCCTTCACCGCGGACATCGACTTTCTTCTTAGTCCAAGACATTTATTATTTCTGCCTCTTCCAAACTGTCAGAATGGCTTTCATCCATGACATCTGACATTCTTGCTGAAGAGCATTGAACCAATAAGTCCCAGGATACTGTTCTTGAAATATCACGGTGCCTGTACCGGACTCTCTCTCGGACGTTGTATTTCCTTCACCACTCAATGACCCGATGACGTTAGAGGCTTGTCTGACAGGAGGAATAAGGGATGAATTCTTAAATGTTATATTCGATTTAGAACACACAGCAAGGGCGTACAACAAAATATTTCAAGTCGTGGAGGTTATTCTTAAGTCCTTGTATGTCGTCAGGTCCCTTTCGTTTTAAAATAATATATCATAACAATATATGTACTAGTCACCTATAATATTCGCTTCTAACTGAAACGCTTTTATCGCAGATCGCCACAGTTCCACCGCGCCTGCACCTTCTTCTTCACCTCAATACACATCTATACAGTTAAATGTCACAAAAATGTATACGTTTTAATATTTATATTTATTTCAAATATACTTTTTGTCCTTTAAATATAATTGTATACTTTTATGGTTTATGTCTCAATTAAGTATATATAAAATTAAATAACTATATATTTTTTATTCACAGTTAACAAATATTCGCAGCATTTGATAGTTTATCTCTTGAAATCAAACTTCTGGCGACAGCAGCTTTTAAATCTGATGTTTGGACATGTTTTGGTTTAATAAATACAAATGAAAGCAGACACGACTTGGTCAAGAGTCATGTTGTCTGTAAATTCTGCAACACCAGAGTCAAGTACACGGACAATAACACAAAAATACTACAAATCATTGTTTTCTTGCGGTATCACAATGTATCGTATCATTGCCCCTGTGTCGTAATACGTATTGTATCGCAAGATTATTTCCGATACACACCGGTACTCTGAGCATCTATTTCTTATTTTTACTATAATGTCAACAAACATCATGGTCCACCTTAAATTTTGTGTTGACTTTTGGTAAAAAGGGTGTTTTTTTAATGGCAAAAGTGGGCAATTGAATTTCGTAACGTACTGTGACTATTATCTAGTGTCATAAGTATGGTTATTCTATTTGATCATGTACACATTTTATTTGTGTTATAATAAAAGTACTATAAACCAAACCCGCGGATATGATATGGAGGCACTTTAGAATATGTTTAGACTTTCACAGTGAAACACAGGATGTCATTTGGGAGGCCCGTGGTGCTCCAAAGCTGTCACACTCCATGTCTTTTTTTGTGGAGTTATAAAGAAAAGCAAGACATGTTGCTTCCCTGAGGCTCTGTTGGGTATTCTCAATTGATCCCCTGAAAGCCCGGCAGGATTTAAAATGACATGTAATGGTGTGTTGTGCCCCTTAGCTTCTCCCAGTTGTACCTAAAACACGATGTTGGTACACAACAACGCGAAGGACAAAATAATACACTATCTTACATTCGCTCCAGACATGTCAAGAAGTCGTCTGCGAGAGCGAAGGCAGCTAAAAATAGTCCAGGAGGATTCAAACCAGGCAAAGAGCAGCACATTAGAGTTCCACAGCCGCAATGTTTGAACGGAGAACCCAGTGGGATCCTGTATTTCGGATCAATTTAAGACCCATTTGATGCCGCATCACACACACTCTCGCTCTTCCCCATATCTGGAAACAACAGGAGACGAGACATTTTGGATGACAATTGGTCCCTTCGCAGAGACGTGCAGACGCTCAAACAATATTCAACTTTTCGTCCGTGTTGACAAAAGCAATTTAACTGCAGTATAAGTCAACTGTTTGTGACATTATTTATAGAATCTTGTTAAGAAGTTTGAGGAAGAGTAACTCGCTTTGCTTCGTCTCTGGAGTCATTGTTTTCAGCAACAATTGATAAAAGAGAGAAGCTATTCCATCCCTTCCACCACTTTATTTTTGCTGAACCTTTGTCTGCTTAAAATACGTTTTTTTTTCTCTTGTTCTGAATTTAACTTAAGACATATGACCTTGGCTGTTTTCTCCTGTTGTTTAACAAATCGCATTAAGCTTTTCTTAATTGGTTGTGAATCGCAGTGAGACTGACAGAGAAGACGGGGGCGGGACATGTTGAAGAGACGTGAGAAACATCCAATCGTTTCAATAGATCAGTTTAAATAATTAGATGATGTTCATAGAGGATTTCGATTGGATGTGTTTTTTTTTTAAAGGGCTGACGCCCCTCATGATGTTTTTTTTAAGTTATTTTTATAAAGTTCTCTCCTGTCTGAAATCTTGACGAACGAGAGGTTACGAGAGTTCATATAGTGTAATAATGGGCGAGAGAGTCCCTTGGAGCTGGAGACTTCCGGGATTGATGACACCTGGTGACCAACCTCGATGCTTGACTTATAACGGCAGAGTGGGTTATGATAACGAGATTTCATCTCCAGAAAAACTAAGCGCTTTCAGTGGGCGGGGCTTAAGTACATTTTCTAATGTAAATATTTCAATAAAAAGAGAGTTTTGTACAAACGGACACATATTGATGATACAAAAGAGGTCCAATTATCTATTTAAGACACACTTAAATCAACACATTAGTTGAACTTTAAGCCTTTAAAATTTCCTTAAAATTGGAACTCCTGTTGTATTATCAGTTTTATCTTGCCCTTTAAAGTATATACTTTATTGAATATTGTTTGTTATTGTTTAAGCGCTTTGTGACCCTGGTCTGAAAAAGCGCTATATAAATAAAAATGACTTACTTACTTACTTACCTTTATGTGATTGATTTTAAGAAAGATTAAAGTTTGTACCTTTTCTAGCTCAATATTTGTGAGCTCAGCAGTCGTGAACTTGAGTATTGTAAGCAATACTTCCCTCCTTTAATCTCAAGATCCTACTTTAATTAGCTTGTTATCTGTAGATTCGAATATAATGGCGTTTCAAGGTCGCACCTTCAGTGGGCTTCAGGATGCAGCGTCGAAGACGAGGGAGGCTCTTAGATTATTAAATTGGACACGACTGGCGTGCAAGGAAAACTCTCCTCTTTGATTTATCGGAACACGAAGCCCCAAAACAAATGATACGTCCTTCAAGACAATGGATGGTAGATGTTGCACGAGCAGGATTAGTTTGAGACGTTGAAGATTTGGACGGCTTTCCAAAGAAGGCAATGCATTTTAAAAAGTGTGATGAATATTTTGGTCATGAAGCCATCGACTGGTTTCAAATTTTTTAATCTCACTTAAAGGCATTTATTCTTGTAATTGTTTTCTTCATCGTTGACTTATTTTCTGACTAAAATGTATTCATTGTTTTCTTTTACCATTGAATTTATTGTATTTTTCTCATTTGTTTTTCATGTTTTTCTATTTTTTCCTGTGCAGTTAAGACGTCCCAGTGGCTGTCACTGGAAACGAAAAATAAAAATACTGTGTTAATCAGTGTGTTAACCATCATTGTACTCTGAATAATCACGTGAAAATCCAAAACCAAAAGAGAAACAAAAATAATCCAAATAGACAGCATTTAATTTCTTAACGTAAGTCGATAAAATAAAGTTTTCATATTTACACCATTGCACACACAACTGCTACAACCTGCACTCTTATATAAACACGCTCTTTCTGTAAAATGCCAATTTGGCTGCTATTTAATTGTCACTTAGAGCCGCTTCCAGGAAGAGACAGATTCACTGGCACATTAAAAAATCTCCAACCTTTGACCTTCGTTACTCTGCTCAAATTGAGTGTGTTTTGGTGACATTTTCACTTAAGTGTTTGTCATAACTAGCAAATCCGAACACATGCATACTCGGCCGGTTGTGAAAACATGTTTACCATAGAGATGGGTTGATGAGGCCTCATGATACAGCATCGACTGCTTGTTGCTGTATAATTGATGCAGTGTCTTGATTTTAAAAAGGCCACTAGATGGCACACTCAGTGTTATAATTCACAGTGGCTATCTAGTGGCCTTTCAAAATGTTAACACTGTATCATGATGCAGCATGCTAAGTTAGTTCTGTATCATGATACAGTAATACTAAGTGAGTGCTGTATCACGATACAGCAATACTAAGTGAGCGCTGTATCACGATACAGCAATACTAAGTGAGTGTTGTATCAGGATACAACATTACTAAGTTAGTGCTGTATAACGAGGGCTCATAAATCCTTCACTAGTTCACCGTATTTTTGACTGTACCATAAGACGCACTATACAGTACATCAACAAGTCTATTTTCATAGACTGATAGCCTTGAGCTATTGATCTTTGAAGTATTACTCCAAGCCTTGTGCAATACCAAGGAGCCTTTGTTGTTTACAAAGCGAAAGTAAAGTAGTAAAAACATTTTTGACAGATTTTTGGGTGCTGTGTACTACATAAAATTGGTTCCAGGTCAGTAAGTAAAGCAAGAATTACAGTGAAAAATATGGTAACTTAATTTTAAAGCAGCACTATGTAACATTTTATCTTGTTTTAATATAGTTTGTTTTGCTAGTACTTTACTCTACTTTAAGGAGCTGTCTCGTCTGCAGTTGATTCAGAACTCTGCAGCGAGAATTCTGACCCGCTCAAGTAGAAGAACTCATATTTCCCCGAACCTTAAAACTCTTCACTGGCTTCCAGTTTCTTTCAGGATCAACTTTAAAATTCTGGTTCTTACTTTCAGAGCTATTCATGGTCAGGCTCCTCCTTACATCAGTGATCTGATCCAGCCTTACACCCCAGCTCGGGCTCTGAGGTCTGTGGATCAGAATCTACTGATGGTTCCACGCACACGGCTCAGGACCAGAGGAGAGAAATCTTTTCAGGCTGTTGCTCCTAAGCTTTGGAACGATCTTCCTCTCTTTGCGCTTAATGGATCTACTGACTCCTTTAAGAAACATCTTAAGAAGTTTATATTTGTTCAGGCTTTTCCTTGAATTTGTCGAACTCCTGTGTTGCTCTCAGTATTATCTTTAAAGTGTATATACTTTTTTGAGTATTGTTTTGATTGTTTAAGCGATTTGTGACCCTGGTCTCGAAAAGCGCTATATAAATAAATATTACTTACTTACTTGCATACTTACTCTTGATCTACACTATGCAGCAGGAATGTACCACTAAAAAATCTTTCTCAATTAATATTTCCTTGAGTTTTCATTGTAGTTATAAGTTTCTAACACTAGGGAGACTGTTCATTCTGTTGTGTTTTTCTATCATTTTATTTTTGTCGGTCACTTCCTGTTCTCCTTCTCTTTTTTTGGTATTTCTACCAACTGCCTCTAGACTAGTGTGTTGGACCAAAAAGGTTTTTTTTACACGTTGGTAATTGGCTGTGACTCTTGCAATTTTAGTATTTTAGTTGTGTTATTTTTAAGTGTTTTGACCTCTGTATTATGTTTATAAATCCTGTGTTCTGTTTTTTTAACTTTCGTATTTTATTCCCCGAGTTAGGGGATGTTTTTGGACATTTCGTGTGAGATCTTGGACTCATTCTTACTCGAGTTCCACTCCATACAGTTTGTGACACATGATTGGTCTTCCAGACTTTCACGTCTCATTTAGGGGTTAAACGAGTTTTCCTGAAAGTAAAGTTTGCAGCGGCAAGAAATTTAAAATTCACCGTCGTTCTGACCTTGAAGACTCTTCGGGGATATATACGGCGTCTGTATATGTCAGCGTATGTTTTAAGGTTTGTTTGTGTTCATCCCTCTCTGCCCAGCGTCCTTGGCTTTTATCATCCCATAATCAGCAGCTGCAGCCGCTTTTCAACAGAACCATTTTTGCGAGGCTCTGGGGAGGAGGTACGGGATCGTGAGGCGCATGTGGTCGACCGCACTCTTGATATCCGGGCGACGAGACACTTTCCCCGAGTCAATACATAATTTGTCTCCGGAATCTGGAGCATTAATTGAATGGACGACCTCGTTTAAGGCAGGTTGACCATTAGTATCTGTGTTTATGTGCATTTGTAGACGTCTGTGTCTGCAGTGAACTGCAGGTCTGTAAAAAACCACCTCATTAGTGTGTCGACTTGGACTCTTCACAGCCTTTTTTTTTTATTATTCCTTCTGCTGGTTCTGGGCGTATATAAGGCCCATAAGGCTTTCTCCCTCTAATGGAGCAGATCGAGAGGACCAACACTGAGCTGCTTCTGTTTGCTATACTATTAATTACCGCCCAACTCCCACCCCCAAAACAACTGGAGCAGCCCCGGTCCAGAATCCACGAAGAAGGCTTTGAAAGGTTGTTCTTTGATATTCTTGTCAGATGATCAGAAAATGCTGAGTGAAGGATTTTTATTATTCTTGGTTTTTCCACGACATCACAGAGTGTGTAGAGTTTGTGTTTCTCCTCGTCAGCTCAATTTTGACCTCATTAATAGTAAAGGGTTGATCAAATTTTGTATGGCTCGTGGGCTAAAACACTGCCCGGATCCTGCGTTCTGTGGGGTCATAGTTAGTGCTGGCATCCCTTTGTGCGATTGTTGTTTAGTGTAAATAGTTGTTACATTTTCACGGATAAACAAAAATTCAAATAAATAACGAATAATAACCAAACAAAAACAGATGTATTAACCATGTTTGACCATGTTTTGAACTTCTTACTTTATAAAGTTCTCCCCCGTCTGAAATCTCGGCGAACGAGAGGTTACGAGAGCTTAGTCAATTATAAGATAATAATAATAATGGCTTCACTCCTCCTCCAGCCAGCTGTAATCACACCTGCTTTGTTTATATGACGAGTCCCTTGGACGTGGACACTTCTGGGATCGATGACATTTCTCTATTGATTCATTTTTTTCCCCTTCAAATCACATTTTGTTTTAGTTCTTTTTATAGCATACATACATACATTAATTGTGTGTTGATTCAAATGATTTGATTTTGTATTCAATTAACGTTCAATCCGTTTAATATTCAGTGTTTGTTCATTTTTGTGTTGCAATTTTACTTCAAGTCGCTAGCTTAGAGTAGTCGTTATGTCCGCTGCAGCTAAAGGAACAATAAAATGCTGCGAAATGCCAGCGATGACTGAGTACGAGAGGATACAGTGGACTCCAGCAGCTCTTAAAGCTGATGATTGGACATATTTTGGTTTCAGAACAAATTAAAGCAGTTACATCTTTGTCAAGAGTCATGTGGTCTGTAAATTCTGCACCACCAGAGTCAAGTACTCAACAATACTACAAATATATCCGTGTATCGTGATGCATCTCTATTCCCCAGATTCTCACCAGTACACACTCCTAAATGTCGACAGGTTTTACCCAATTAAGAAAATGTTCTTTTAAATCTTAACTTAAAGACGTCGAGGAATTTCAGAATGTGTGTCTTAATTTGAAATATAATTTCTGTGTAAATTAATCCACTTGTGTTCTTCTTCTTCCTCTTTGTCTTCTTCTTCATTTGTCTTCTTCTTTTTCTTTGTCGCCTCCTTCTTCTTCTTCTTCTTCTTCTTCGTCACCTTCTTCTTCTTCTCTGTTGTCTTCCTCTACGTCTTCTTCCTCTTCTTCTTCTTCATTTGTCTTCACCGTCTTCTTCATTAGTCTTCTTCTTTATTTGTCTTCTTCTTCTTCAAAGTCTTCCTCTTTGTCTTCTAAACAATGTAAAGGTGCATTAGCACAACTTGCTGGTGCAGATTAGAATACATTTCTTTCTTTAATTGTACTAATGGGTATATGAATAAATAATTGTAAGTTATACTCATAACTAACCAATTTATATATTATCTTTACAAATGTATCTGTCCTAAGATGCTGAACTACCATCATAACCTTTCTCACTGGAATTTCTAATGTGTGTGTGTATGTATATATGTATGTATATATATATATATATATATATTAAATCCAAATCTATCTTTATCTTTTAAACATTAAATTATTACATGTTCTATTTTTTCACAATTTTTACATCTTACCAACCTTTGTTTCCTCATATTTAAAAGTGTACTATTCAGTCCTGTGTGTCCAAATCTTAACCTTATTTATTTTTCTCTTTTTTTCTTTTTGCTTTCTGAAAGTGGGGCAGTAATAAAAGAACCCTTTGTATGAGTCGATCTTTTATGGGTTTTAGAGCGATCCATTCAGGCTTGTTTATGAGCGGTGCTTGTAAAATATCAATATTGCTAAAGCTTTAACATCATAATGGAGTAACATGTTTTTGCTTTTGCTAATCATTATTATATTGTAATATGCCTGCTAGGATTTATTCTTCAGCCAATTTCCTGTTTTATAGCACTTAAAGGCTACCTATTTCCTTTTTTTAACGCTCAGTAGGGTGGATGAAAAAAAAAGTACCTCTGTTACGTTAAGAAACATTTAAAATTTTGGGGTAAATTGAACGTATAAAGTGAAGACTTTCACAAAGCCAAGGAACCACATGTGTTTGTGAGGTCAGTGTGAAACTTTAACATGTTAAGATATCTTACAATTCATATTGTTTTAACCTCAATGCCTGTAAGCAAATTTAAAAAAAAATAAATCTGTTAAATTCTCAGGGATTGTTTATGGAACATTGGACAGATGGTTGGTGTTTGGTTAGTGACTATTACCGATGAAGTCGAGGTCACCGGTTTTTCATTTTGTTGCTAATGGCTGACTTTGCGTTATGTAAAAGGTTTGCATTTAATTCCACCCTTCAATAGCGACGCTTCGTTTACCTTGGCAAAGCATGAGAAAACTCGAGCTGGATTTGACTTTCTTGTGAGGCTGACAGAGAAATAAGCAGGTCGTAGACAGTTTGATGGACACAACAAAAACTGTATTTTTGACCCTTTTTATGTGTGCGAGTCGGAGGCAGCTGCAAACATGCTAGAAGAGATTGGGTTTGGCTATTTTTTTTTTTTTAAAGGTGTGTGTGTGTGTGTGAGTGTTTGCTGGAAGACCCTTGTGTACCGAGATAGCCTCTCTAACAAGATTGGCTGCATCAAATGAATTTTCTGGAAGGAAATATTGACCAGCCAGTAAATCAGGTTTAGTAATCCTGTGTGACTCCTACTTTGGTGCGAGTCGACCGACGCTTGAGGAGAATAAAATGAGGGGGGGTGGGCTTTTTGGCAGATTTTAAAACATATAGGATGAGTGTGTGCTGCCGAGATTCAGCCGTAAACAACAATGTCAACGGCTTTATAGCCAACATCAGCCTCCGAACAAACTCATTAGCAGTTTAATGGTGAATATCGGTAAAAATTGAATGGTTTGGTGAAGAAATGGAAAAAGGAAGGAAATTACTAAAGAAAATATGTCTGTATTGCAATCCTTTCATAAAATGCCAACAATTATCCACCTTGATGAGAAAAAAATAAAAATTTCCACCACAGACCAAAATAAATCATCACTCAAAACACTGTTTTTTTTGTCTTTTATTTAGTTTGTAATGATTGTTTTGGCCCAGTGGGTGTTAATGCATTTATTACCGGCTTACTCAAAAGTCTTTGATAATAAAAGAAACAAAAAAAAAAGAGAAATGTTTTTCCTGGAAAAAAAAAGTCTGGTTTCATTTTTCATCATCAATTTGATTTGCACATTTGGCAAGTTTCTCTTTTTTTTATCCAAGACGTGTGCAAGAGTACGATTGAGAGTCTGAAAGCTCATCATGAATAAGTCAGCAGTGTCAAAATGTTTATTCATAAATGAAAGATTGTCTTCTTACGCGTGTTTTCTCAGCAGAATCCCCGACAACATTTCAGAATTACTGTGTGTTCGTTGCATACCAGAGCCTTTTCCTTTTTTCCTGACTCATGTTTTACAAATATGAACATCATACCCCACACCTCATGGAAACACTACAAAAACAAGTGTAGAAAGTCCAAAATAGTCTTAATATGTTGGACGATGACGCACAAGCTGCGGATAATCTCGTTATTATTTTGCAACATTACGTTTCTTACCGCAGGATCAGCCAGGTGACTCTCATGAAGATAAAACTGCTGATGCGCGAAAAATACAGTATCTGGTGTCGCACACACTGGATGAATGTGTAGTAGATTAAGTGGGGCATGTGTGACTGTAATAAAGATGAGTTTGCGGCGTCAGCCCGAGTTGAAAAAGTAATATCGTGGATTTAGAAATGTTTCAGAAATAAGTTTAGGTTTGTTTTTGTTTATAGGTAAATGTCATTTTTTGTCAATCCTTGTATGATCTTAAAGCCTTTCCGAGTCAATTGTAATATGTATACTTGCTATCTAGTTGCTTTTAGGTAGAATATATATATTTCTTTCCTGTCCTGACAGTTTTTTAACTGCAGTGCAGGATGAGGGAACATTGCCTTTATCAACTACTCCTGTAGATAGATTATTAGTTGATGTACTATTGGGCTGATTATGCTCAAAAATATTTGTATTTTAAAGTAAAGAACACAATGATGTTTCAAATTACGCATAAGGATATCACTGTGCAAAAATGTGCAGCCATTTATTAATGTAAACTGTTACTGTAAACTGTTGAAAAGACATTTATTCAATTTCATTGCAGCTTAATCCCTTATGTGGGTTGCAGGGGGGGCTGGAGACTATCCCAGTTTCTTCAGGCGAGAGGCAGGGGACACTCTGGACAGGACAGGACAGGACTGTTGCATGGCACACGAAAACTCACAACCATTCACAAACTCATACCTATGGACAATTTCTCCAAGTTCCCAATCAATTGTAATTACCCCCAAAAATTATTTTATTTTTGGAATGTGGGAGGAAACCTGAGTACCTGGAGTAAACCCAAGCAACACGGGGAGAACTCGCATAAAGGCCACAAGTTGGTGACCTCCCGACCTGGAAGCAAACCGGCAACCTTCTTGATCACGCTTACCACTGCGCCCCCTGAAATACATCTTTAATGAATCCATTGAATAATCATGTAAAGAAGGAGTGTCAACATCACATGAAAGGAAATATCGAATTATATATATATTTGTATATATATATATATATCCATATAATAGAAGGTACCAGTCTGACTTTGATTTATTTTATTTATTTTTATATTGACTCACTTTTATTTTATTCGTCTCTGTGCTTGTCCTTCATCAGACGGATTCCTTTCCTTAATGATTAGTTTTACTATTATTAGAAGTCTAGACAGTTAACAAAATATGATTTCTGTAATATTTTTCTTAGGTCACCATATCGGCATTAAAGAATAATCAACTTTGATTTGAGGCAACAATCCGACAGGTCACGTAGATTAACTTGGAGGGACGGATTTGGCCCCTGAGCCATGAGTTTGACCTTTGATTTAGAGCTTACCTCCTTATATTGTATTCCTCTCAGTGAGCAGTTGAGTTTTCCGTGTTACTAAAGAAAGGTTGACATTTACATTGAAATTATCGGTGGTGATCCAAGTCGTCTTTATGTAAGTCTTTGCTTAACTCTGTTGTGTGTGTCTTGTCATAATAGTTTCTGTTCATTTTCTCTGCTCTGTTTCCTTTCAAGTCGTTGTGAAGTAAAAGGCCGGTCACTGTATCCCGGTGGGCATTCATTAAATCACATTTTTCTCATCTAACTAAAATCTCAAACTAAATATCTCAATCTCTATGTGTGGTTTTTATACTCCTAATATGCACTTTACTTCCCACACTGGTGTCATCATTAGCTAAACAATTATGTAGGTTTTAATTTACTAATAAAAAAAGGTTCTTTGTGTTTTGATTTGAGGTGAGCCAGGCCCCCTGGTGTGGAGTTGTAATGGTTGCAGCTAAATGTGGACAAAATTTAAACTCTGGTTATTGCGCCTGATGATAAGGTTCTAGGGTTGAGTCAGTAGAAGAACTCACATTTCTACGATCCTTAAATCTCTGCATTGGCTGCCAGTTTCTTCCATGATCATTTTTTAATTCTGGTTCTTACTTTTAGATCTATTCATTGTCAGGCTCCTCCTTACATCAGTGATCTGATCCGGCCTTACACCCCAGCTCAGGCTCTGAGGTCTGTGGATCAGAATCTACTGATGGTTCCTGAACACGCTTCTGGACCAGAGGAGAGAAATCCTTCCAGACTGTTGCTCCTAACCTTTGAAACGATCTTACTCTCCCTCTGTGTTTGATGATCTACTGACTCCTTCAAGAAACATCTTAGGACATTTTTACTTGTGCAGGTTTTTCCCTGATTTTCTGGAACTCCTGTGTCTTATGATGTCTTTTTGAGTTTTTATATTTGTAGATATTTTTAAATGTTTTTTGTTTTCGCTTTACAAATCACTTTTACTTACTTGTATAAAGTACTCAAAGAGAAGGTTTACTCTCTTTCAATTCAATTGACAAATAAAACATTATCTTTGAACAATGCATCTTTTTTTTTTTATTGCTTTTACTGCATTTATTGCTGTGTATTATTGGATCTCTAACTTTCTTATGAATAACATATAGCAAGATAAAATGGCAAACACCTAATAAAAGAGTTGCTGCTCACAGACTCCACTCCAATAAGAACTAGCAAGAAAAATACATAAAATCAACTCAAATAAATAAACTTTCATGTGTTTCATGAGGGAAAAATTTTAAATATGATTTTAGTTTTTAGAGTTAAAAAATTGAAAATGCAACTGATCGAATTCCCTTGTGGATTATTGTCTATGAAAGCGCAGTTTCATGCTTTCATTATTTTTAGAATCTTATTTTATCTCATGAACCAACAGAATTCTTGAATCCTAAAATTTGTTTTATTGATTAAATTGTATGCAGTTTCTTTTTATAAACTCGACATTATCCGTGATGTTTGTCTCAGAGGTTTTCCTCTCTTTGGTTTTCAGCTTCAATGTGAATTGAAGAGAAAATATATTCATATCAATCTCTAAGAAAGAAAAAGCCCTCCGAGACCATGAACTGGTGAGTTTAATCTTTTTCTCCTCACAGACTTATGGAATTGCTTTTCTTTCACCGTCTTGGCAGCTTGATTAGAGACTCCAAGTCCCTGGAAGGCTTTTTAATTTGCAGGCGTGAAAGGAGCTGCCCTCTTTGGAGTATGTTGACATGAAAAACCGAAATAAACCCGAAAAACATTTTTTTTGAGAGAAGAAAAACAACTAAAGTACTCCAGGTATTCATTGAGATCACTGGCTGGGATCCACCAATCCAACTGGAAAATCTCCAAGATGATGCTTCTCTTGTTAAAATGTCTTGTAAAAAATGATGAGGTTTAAATGTGCTCATGAAACGCACAAGCATTGTTACAACTCAACACCAATAAATCCTGAAATATTGACTTTGCAAAAAACCTTTTGTTAATAAGGGTGTCCGATCCGGTTTGGTCAAATCGGAGACAGACGATGGTGGATTATTGTGTCGACTTCTGTGATGGGGAATGTGGAGATTTTTGTTGAAGCCCACAGTCAGCCGGTTACATCACCGCCCCTGGGGCACGTTCTGGTACTGGCAGAGTTTTGACCGAAATAAAGACATGTTTTCTTGGTAGGATTTGTTCATCCTCAACTTTTTCATTGGAAATGTAAGTGTTCATCAATCATTTCATCAAATATTTTATTCAATGTTTACATTTATGTCTCCATGTTGATCTTGAAAAACATACATAGGAATTTAAAGATGTGAACTTCGGTTCTGAAAAATGGGCACTTTATGAAAATGGGATAAACACAATTCACTAAAGTTTGACACAGTTAAAACAAAAGAAAATAGGGATTTAAAATTTGTGTTGACTTCAGAGGGAACTACTTTCTTTTCAGATGCTAGAATATTATATAACGTGTATA
This sequence comes from Callionymus lyra, assembly GCF_982586985.1. Classification (NCBI taxonomy): domain Eukaryota; kingdom Metazoa; phylum Chordata; class Actinopteri; order Syngnathiformes; family Callionymidae; genus Callionymus; species Callionymus lyra. The sequence continues at coordinate 13,127,471 of NC_141826.1, forward strand.
AGTTCCATATATGTGAATATGTTCATCTAGAATTTTTTTTCAACCCTTGTATTTCTCCATCATCCATAAGTTTGACATGACTATTCACTCAACAATCTTATTTTTTCTTATCAAACCCGCAGGTTTATAACTAATTATCTCCAGGCAGTTTGATGTGTCGGCTTGTGGATATTGACCCTGTCGGTTCCACTTCACCCCACGTCCCAGTGGCAGCTGAGACTAATAATTCAAGTTGAAACCTGGTGATTCAAGGTTAATGCAGGGTCTAGAGGTTGAGTTGGAGGCGTGAACATGCAACTGTTGTTTTTAGGTGAGTAAATAAAAAATGTGAATCGAGCTTTATTCAACAGATTTGAAGTGAAACTGTGTCCTATCCAAGTGGGGGATATTATAGGCACTCCTGTTTCCTCTTAAGCCTTTTCCTTCAACTGAGAAAAATCTCTAAACTTAGGAAAATGTTGTCGGAACATGATCTGAAGCTTGTAATCCATGCATTTGTTTCTTCTCGTCTGGACTATTGTAACAGTTTGTTTTCATGTCTTAACAAGAAGGAGCTGTCTCGTCTGCAGTTGATTCAGAACTCTGCAGCGAGAATTCTGACCCGCTCAAGTAGAAGAACTCACATCTCTCCGATCCTTAAAACTCTTCACTGGCTTCCAGTTTCTTTCAGGATCAACTTTAAAATTCTGGTTCTTACTTTCAGATCCATTCAAGGTCAGGCTCCTCCTTACATCACTGATCTGATCCAGCCTTACACCCCAGCTCGGGCTCTGAGGTCTGTGGATCAGAATCTACTGATGGTTCCACGCACACGGCTCAGGACCAGAGGAGAGAAATCTTTTCAGGCTGTTGCTCCTAAGCTTTGGAACAATCTTCCTCTCTCTTTGCGCTTGATGGAGTCTACTGACTCCTTTAAGAAACATCTTAAGACGTTTCTATTTGTTCAGGCTTTTCCTTGATTTTCTGGAACTCCTGTGTTGTTCTCAGTATTATCTTGATCTTTAAAGTATATACTTTTTTGAGTATTGTTTTGATTGTTAAAGCGCTTTGTGACCCTGGTCTGGAAAAGCGCTATATAAATAAATATTACTTACTTACTTACTTAAGCAGGTTAAAACAATGAAACACACCTACTCTGGTTACATCTGAATGTGTCTTGCAATGTATCAACACAACCCTATTCATACATTTCCCTTAAATAGAATGAACAAAATAATATTGCTTAAAATCCATTCCTCAACTCAACAGAACTAAAAGTGACACTAGAAAAATGCATTTCCAGAAGAAAATGCATTGTGAATGATCACTCTATTGTGCTGTGGAAGTAGTAGTGGAATTAGTAGTTAAAGTAGTAGTAGTACTAGTATGACTAGTAAAAGTATTAGAAAAAAAAAAGTAGTAGTACAATTAGTAGTTCAATTATACATAGTAGCAGTATAAGTAATAGACGTAGTAGAAAAATAAAATAAGTAGTAGAATTAGTAGTAAAAGTAGATGTAGTATTAGTTGTGGAAGTAGTAGTGATATTAGTAGTTAAAGTAGAAGAAGTGGAATTAGTAGTTAAATTAAAAGTATTAGAACATTTAAAGTAGTAGTAAAATTAGAAGTAGTAGTAGTAGTGGAAGTATTAGTTGAAGTGTAAGTAGTAGAAAAATAAAAGTAGTAGTAAAAGTAGAAGTAGTAGTATTGGTACTGGAAGTAGTAGTGGAATTAGTTTCCCCCCATTGAAATGAATGGGGTAAAAAAATAAGAATAAAAGAAAGATTGGAACATAGCCCGCATTTCAGAAACAAGCTGAATTGATAAAGGTTTGAATGCTTCCCAGCATTCACACAAATAAATTACGAGGATAAGTCAAACAGTCTTTAGTTTGCAATAGTCCAATAAATCAAAACAAAACTAACAAATGTCCAGTCAATGAATCCAAAAGGTATTCGAATAATAATTCCAAGTATCAGAAACTTATAAGAACAGGCAAAAAGCAGGGCCATGGCTATCGAAAGGGATTCTCACCTTCAACTAAAAGTTTCTGGTCAGTTTTCTGCAGCGTTGTACTAGAAACATGTCATTGTCAAATACAACACCTGGTCGGGAGACGCAATACTCTGGCGGATTTTTCCAGGTAGAGACGATGCTTCTCTCTGGGTAGAACCCGCCACTCAATCATCGCCAGCTGTGCGCAGCTACCAGCGACTTCTTGGATAAAGACATGAAATAATACAACGAGTAAAAGATGGGAAGACATGACAGTTCACTTCCTCCAAGCTACAGTAGGGAGTCTGAAGAGAAGGAAAGTGACCCGTGAATTTAAAATGGAGTTTGTGGAAACCGTTTTTCATGATAACAACCACATCTTTAAGCAGAAACTATATTAAAGTGTTTTATGGAAAGACATTGAAAGGAAAACGAGAAAAATAACAATAAACACCTGATTCTTGACACCATCAGGAACCTGAGCTGGAGCCGAAGAAGCATTTATTTACAAAACAGGAAAACTTGGATTTGATATTTTTGGAATCAATCAATGATCTCCTTGTTTTTCTTTTATATCAAACATTCCAATCACATTCCTTTCCTTCAACATTTGTTTTACTCTTACTGGACGTCTGTGTATAATTGTTGACGTACATATTCTGTTACTTATCTTATCTTGAAAATAAAAGTAGTAGTAGAATTAGTAGTTAAATTATACGTAGTAGCAGAATAAGTAATAGACGTAGTAGAAAAATAAAAGAAATGGTAGAATTATTAGTAAAAGTAGATGTAGTAGTAGTAGGTGAAGTAGTAGTGGAATTAGTAGTTAAAGTAGAAGAAGTGGAATTAGTTGTAAAATTAAAAGTAGTAGAAAAATAAAAGTAGTAGTAGAATTAGTAGTTAAATTATACATAGTAGCAGTATAAGTAATAGACGTAGTAGAAAAATAAAAGAAGTTGTAGAATTAGTAGTAAAAGTAGATGTAGTAGTAGTAGTGGAAGTAGTAATGTAATTAATAGTTAAAGTAGAAGAAGTGGAATTACTAGTAAAATTAAAAGTAGTAGAAAATTAAAAGCAGTAGTAGAATTAGAAGCAGTAGTAGTAGTAGTACTAGTGGAAGTAGTAGTTAAAGTAAAATAAGTGGAATTAGTTGTAAAATTAAAAGTAGTAGAAAAGTAAAAGTAGTAGTAGAATTAGTTGTTAAATTATACGTAGTAGCAGTATAAGTAGTGGACGTAGTAGAAAAATAAAAGAAGTAACATTTATTTACAAAACACCGTAGCAACGACTCCTCCATCGTACCTGTTCGCTCTCTCCTCAGGCCTCTCCTCTCTGATGGTTGATCTTTTTTCAAAAGTCTTTTGTTGGTGCCGTGAGAGGAATAGCTCGGGAGGAAGTAACCGAGCAGAAAACACAGATTAAAAGATTCCTCGCTGCCACAGGCCTTTAATCATGAAATTCTAGAGGAGGAGAAAACTGCACACAAATACAGGTGAGAACAAACAATCAATGAAAGGCAGAAATACAGGACTTTTTTTTTTTGTTTAGTGTACATTTTTGCTAGTTTATTTACTACTCAGTCAGTGGTGTTATCTTTTATTAAAGTGTATAACTCTATCTGTAGTACGAAGATGTACTCGAGGGAAGATAATGGGGATAAATAAAGAGGATTTGTATCCAGAATAAAAGTTGACTGGCAGGCGTAATTGCAAACGGGAAGGAAAGAAACTGGAAATGGTTAAATATCAGGGGATCTAATTAATGGTATGTTTGTGTAGAAAAGCTGGTGAATCCAACCATAATTGTGGTCAAAAAAGTCAAGCTCATGACAAAAGTAACGGACTAAAGATGCCGACAATGATTTAGAATGAAGCTTAAGGGATTCAATCAGAACCACTGAATTATTTTTTTAACTTTCCCAAATGAGTTACTTCGCCACACCCTGTTCTTGCAGCAATTAATGTCGCTCCACGAAAAACGGTGATGAATTTGATGTTTTTCCTTCCGACACCGGAGGCGCCCGGTTGCACATTACTAAAACATTATTACCTATTACACCTTAATATATTTTCAACTAAACACATCAGCTCTCCGCCGTCTCCTTACGCTGCCTCTGACCTTTTCCTATTAGCTGAGCATTTGAATAGATTGAGCGGCTCATGAAATAAGCATGTAGCAATTTGTGTGTTTATGTGTGCGACGAGAAGAAGCGGGAGGGAAAAAAAATCTAACGCGACCCTTCTTTCCGTCGTCTCCGTGGATTTGGGAAAAAAGGGATCGATCAGTGCAAAAAGTGGTATTGTGTTCTACAGGGCCCAGCTGGATGGAGAGATAAGAAAGATACCTGAGGTTTACCCTCAAGAGAGCGTCTTGTGTGTCTGCTGCTGCTGCTCGTGTTCTATTCATCATGAAGGGATTGTTGAGACTTTTTGTACATGCTTCTGAAATGTGTTGTGGTAATACTGCAAATGCACATTAGGGATTTTGAAGTCAGGAGACACGAGAGCAAGCAGACGTACCTGGTTTGTCTCCATGGATAGTGGAGCGAAACCGAAGGCAGTCGTCAGGTTGAATATTTGCATTCTGTGCGACTTTACACTTCAGTGGTGTCTTTACAACGATGGAGTACATGTAGAAATGAGATGAATAGGAAAAAGAAAAGAGGGAATTTTCTCGTATCGCGTGAGAAAACTGCCTTTTGAAATCTGCTCGGTTCGTTCAAGGTTTCAACTCTTCTTTCTCATAACCCATTTTTAGAACAGAAATGGTTTAAATCAGGGAAGCCGAACTTGAGCCCCTGAGACCGAGTCAGGCACTTTAACGTCTTTAATCTGACCTCTGAGATTAGACCAGGGGTTTGGGACAATATTATATATTATACTCATTAAAATATTTGGTCTGTTACTTTTTGCTTTGGTCATAATGCTGACAAATGCTTTTTAGGGACAACAGAGAAAAAAACTTAATTAAATCTGAAAGAAAACATTCAGAAATGGTTGTTTTAAAGTTATTAAAATATTATTTTACAGGTCCGACCTAATTATACATAAAATTATATTTTACAAAAATGCAACCATTGATCTATTGGATCCTCACCTCAATGGTACTCAAAGCAGTCAAGGACTGTAAAAATACACGGATCTCGTCTATTTGTAACAGTTTATATGTTTTGCCTGCAGTTAATACAAATCTCTGCAGCAGAAATTCTGACCCGCTCTAGTAGGAGAACTTATATTTTCCTGATTCTTAAAACTCTTCACTGGCTGCCAGTTTCTTTCAGGATAAAGATTTAAAATTTTGTTTCTTACTTTCAGATCTATTCATGGTCAGACTCCTCCTTACATCACTGATCTGATCTTGCCTTACACCCCAGCTCGGGCTCTGAGGTCTGTGGATCAGAATCTGCTGATGGTTCCTTAACATGGTTCCGGACCAGAGGAGAGAAATCCTTCCAGACTGTTGCTGCTTAGCTTAGGAAAGATCTTCTTCTCCCTCTGTGTTTGATGATCTACTGATTCCTTCAAGAAACATCTAAAGACGTTTTTATTTGTACAGGGTTTTTCCTGATTTTCTGGGACCGTGTTTGTAGTATGTTATCTTGACCTTTTAGAGTTTTTAAATGTGTTGGTATTTTAAAATGTGTATAGCTTTACATTGTTCAAGCGCTTTGTGACCCTGGTCTAGAAAAGCACTTTACAAATAACTATTACTTACTTACCTACTTACTATATCTTCAAAAAAAATTGTGGATCCAGATGGTAACATGAGATGCCACCAAAATTATCTTCTTTTATAAATTCCATTGAAATATTCACATAAAGGCCAACAATCGGTAGACGAATGTATAAACTCGGCAAAGGGGGAAAACTAGTCGAAGATATTCATAAGCCCTAAATTCTGTATTCTCCACCTCTCCTCTTGAGCCAATGAGCCGATTTAGTGCTGGCCCAGTTTCAGGAGAGAAAAGAAGGAGAAGGGCGACCAAAAGAGAACGTTTGACAGTGATGAGGTTTCAATGCGGGGTCTCTGAATATTAAACAAGTGAACAGAAGGAAGGGTGGAGGTGGAGGTTTTCGCCTGCACTCACCAGAAACCGTCGGCAGATATATACGCAGGGTGACAAGTGGAACACAGTGAGGCTCTCCCAGTATGTTGAAGCATCCATTACGTGACATCCTAAGCAGCCTCGGAGAGAGGCGAAGGGAAGTCGGTTCGACAGAACATTATTTCAGTGCAGTACCTACTGTCATGCAAGAACATTTGCTTTGCATGCAGGCAGCGATTTCTTGATTCTCCAGTCTTCCCTGTGTATCAGTCGTTCATCACCATCCCAGACACTATCATTGTGTGGGAGTGTTTTCAGTCTGCAGGGCTCGCTGTGAGTTAAGCAGACCCGTTAGTTGAACCTTGTGCCGCGCCTTCGTGCCCTGCAGATAATGAGGACTGTTGGCAGGCGCCGCTTTGTATCCTTTGACTTTTGCATCTGTCATGTTGTCGGGGCCGAGAGCCGAGGAGAGCCAGCGCGACTGGCACTCCAGCAGATTCGTCTCACACCTCTTTTGTTTGTACAAAAAGCATGTGTTTGGTCAAATTGTTTAACGTATTTGTTTTTTAAAGGAAGAAAATATTACACTAGTGGTTCATAGGAGTTTAAAGGCTCAGGCTCGAGGTGAACGACCCAGATATATACAACACAAGGGATATCTCAAATGCATTTGTTTTCAGGTCTTTGGGTCACCTTGACCCGTAGATAACACAAGGGTTAAACTTGCTACACAAGTATAATGGGAATTGAGTGTTTCTCCGGACTCATGATCGTTGTGGTCATCTGTGTTTCCAAACTAACATTTTATTTAGTTTTTCTAAAGAAAATAGTATCGTGACTAAGAATCTACAAATCTTTTGAAGTTCACTCAGTTGTGCAGAAGGGGGCGCCCTGCTACTTTAAGTTCAAAACAATACTGCTGTCCCATCATTGCTATCAATGATATTTCAAATGCTAAAAAAAAAAGAGTCGATGAATACAGACAGAATTTTTTTAAATGGAATTAATGAGAGTTGAAACAATAAGAAAAAAGAAAAAAACAATTAAAGATGAATTGAGACAGTTTGATGTTACATCAAAATATGTAAAATGTCACCACAACATTTAATTGTTTGTCTTTAATATGGAAGTTAGTATAAATTATATAGTATGATTTTTTTTCCAAATGCTAACAGTATATTCCTCCATTTGAATCATAATAAGTTGTGTTTAATTATACATTTAAATTAGGTCAATTTGATCAGAAAAAAAAAAATCAGCTGTCTTAATGAAAAGAAAAAAAACGAGAATCATAAAATGAACAACACAATAAAGGCAATTCTAAACAAAATACATAACTCTTCACTGTAAATTAAAGTAAAACTGACTGAAAAAATTGTATTCCAGGACCGAAAAGAGCTTGTAGGACTCTTCAAAGCCATGATTGCATTTCAAAGCTAATAATGTTTCCTTCTATCACCATCACGTTAAATATATCTGGTGAAGTGAAGCGTCGGCCATCTGTGTCCATGTGAGGCGAAGATAAGTGGAGTCGGAGTGGAAATAGGTAGAGCTTCGTTTTGGCAGCAGAATCAATGACTGTTGAATTTGAATGTAAACATGAAAGCAGGAGATTCTGTCCAAATAAATTGTCAGTTTGAATCTTTCTGAGTGAAACACAATTGACAGATACTGACAGTTATGTAAAGAAACCACCAGAATCGACAGAGATGGAATGAAAAACACGACAGGAATCTTTAAAATTGAAAAAACGTATGAAATGAAAATGTGTTGTGGTTTTATTTTTTCCTTTCACAACCCAACACGACCAACACATTCTTGGTTAACACATTATCGATTTGTCTTTCATAGTTACATTGTGTGCAGCTGCACTGAACTTGTTTTGTTTGGTAACACTTTCACAATTCACTGCAAGAGTTTGAACATAACACACACGCTCAGACAGACAAACGCATATACACAGCTACACACACACTCATGATTAAAAAACACACACACACAAATATGAGTAAAAAAAACAAGCATACACACACCTTATCATGCTTGAATAAAACGCTCACACACAATGAAAAAAACACACGTAAAATACACAGACTCACACATGCACAAAAACAGACACTAAAGAGCACACAAATAAAAAAACACACACCAATATAACACACACACACAAAAATACTCACATACTCATACTCATATACTCACAAGTAAAATAAACAAACAAATTCAACACACAAACACATATACAAACACACCAACAAAAGCTCTAACACACAAATAAAAGCACAAACACAAATAAGACATGAATACACATAAAACACACAAATAAAACACATAAACGCACACACATGCACAGTGACAATGAACACTTGCTGGAGGCTAACAACAGTGTACTGTGTTGCGAACTAATCTACAGACATTTGCGGTGATTAATTCACCTCTCAGCTGCCTTACTGAAGATGACGGCTGCACTTAATCATGCCCTGGATCTATTAGAATTATTGATGTATTTTTCAAGAAAGACAAAGAAAGGGAGAGAGCTGCTAGAACAACAGACGGAGCCAGGCAGATGGATGAAGATGAACAGGAAGAACGAGAAGGCTGGAGACAGACACCACCAATAAGCGTCTGTCCCTCACTTGGAATTGGAATTGGACTTTTTTTTTTTTTTTTTTGTCCAACTTTTTTTTTCGGGGAGTTTCATCAGGATTTATGCGTCTTTGTGAGTGGAGCGAACGATGTGACCCTTTATCTTGGATCAGCAACTGACTCGTGGCAGTGACTGATGGAAAGCGACAAGAGCCATGGTCGTGACAGATGCTTTGAAAACAACATTCCGTGAACTAGATTAGTTTGGGTCAGAATTCCCGAACGCCAAATGATTGACGGCTCCCATAAATCTGAAAAATCAGATTCAGAACTTTGTACGAACTCATCAGTCGTCGGAGACGATGACTTGACATGGTTGCGTGTCGTGTTGTTGTCGTAATGAAGTCGGTGATCCAGCTGAAGCGTGCCAGTTCTGAACGTCGGCAACATCCCCTGAGGACGACATATGACTTGAATTTCAACCAACGAGACGAGATCGCTGTAGTTACTTGATGTACTCAGGGGGAAAAAAAAGAAAAAAAACTTCAGAAAATATTCACATCTTTGGCTTCAGACTAAACACCAGGAGTCAACCTAGACCAACTCCAACATGGTTCAATTAACTATTGCTATCTTAAAATTTTAAACCAGTCATTATATAGATGTTTTCTTTACTCTTGAAAATTAAAGTTCTTCTAAAATTCTAATTCCACTCATTTTCTACTCACCCTCATGCAATGGGTTGGGATTATTTTCAGGATTAAAATCTGTACCTTTTTTTATAAGGTAAGTAAAGTAAGGTAAAACTTTATTGATCCCTCAGGAGGTCTCCTTCGGGAATTGTTTTTTTCCAATAGCCAGCAATTTTTCATAAACAATACAAAATAATAATACAGCAATCAGCACTTCAGTCAGTGAGCCTGAGAAACCTGGGTGTTGTATTTGAAAAAGACATGTCTCTAATTCAACACTGACCAAAAACTGTTTCCTCCAACTGAGAAAAATCTCTAAATTTAGAAAAATGGTGTCTTAACATGATCTGGAGTTTATAATCCATACATTTGTGTCTTCTCATTAAGACTATTGTAACAGTTTAATTTTTTGTCTAAACAAGAAGGAGCTGTCTTGCCTGCAGTTAATACAAAACTCTTGAGCCAGAATTCTGACCTGCTCTAGTAGAAGAACTCACATTTCCCCGATCCTTAAAACTCTTCATTGGTTGCCAGTTTCTTTCAGGATAATTTTAAAATTCTGGTTCTTACTTTCATATCTATTCATGGTCAGACTAGTCCTTATATCAGTGATCTGATCCAGATTTACACCCCAGCTCGGGCTCTGAGGTCTGTGGATCAGAATCTACTGATGGTATATCAGGAGCTAATAACCTGGGATCTAAGACAAGTCTAAAATATACAGATTCATTTAAATTTTAAGAGGCTTCAATACAAGTGGGACGTTACAGAAGAGCAGGTATTTGGATGTTTTTTGGTGCCTTATTTTAGATGAAGATGGAGACAAAGATGAACCTGAGTTGCTACATTATCATGCGCATTTCTGTCTTTATCTCCGAAAAGGATAATTGATTTGTAAAATAATCCCAATCCCCAGTCGACAAGAGGGTGAATAGAAAACCAGTGAAGTTTCAATCTTGGTTAAACTATTCCTTTAAGCCCTAAGAATAATGGTTAGTTTCATTCAAATATTTATTGCGACGGCTCTTCCTTTTAAGGTCTCAACACATACATAAATAATGTATTAGATGCCAACAACAAGGACTGTAAGCAACGTAACCTGTAATCGATGGTGTTGCACATTAGCATTCGAACATGGGTTGATTTACAGGAACATTCTAACTGCATTACGGGATTAGATCCTCCATGAAGATGATGTTACACGTAATCACAACTTTCACTTTGATGTTGCAGCTTTATGCATCATCAAAGTTTATTTATTAAGTCAAAGTTTATTACCATGTATGTCAATGTATTACAAGCTTATGAGTGGTGGACATGAAAGCTTTATGTCTTGTTATTGCATTTTAATTACAAATAAAGTTGTATTCGGTTGATTTAAAACTTTTCCGAATGTAATTTTTTGTTTAAGTTGTACTAAGATTGTAACAGTTCTTCCTGCCCTATTTTAAGCTCATAAAGTCCACCACTAATACTTAATAAATATTTTTATAAATTGCCATACATGACTATAATCCCACAAAACCTTTTTCTTTTTTTTCCCATAAAGCCTACTTCAGCCACACATAAGTTTGAGTCTAGTTGTAAATGTAGCACAGACCAAATAGTAAATCATGTATTTTTCATTTTATTTTTATTATCTGGTTGAATGGGGGGTTTGCACACAAGTCTGACTCTCATCAAATGAGTTGAAAAAGGAATACTTCATAAGTTATAGCGCATTTATTAAATAAATAAATAAAAAATGTTTACCCCTTTTATTCCTTATTCAAAATGTAAATAACAGCAGCATCTTGACAAATACATTACGTTTATTATGGTTTGATTTAATGGCACAAAATCTGGAGTAGCATCGAAGTAAAAACTATTTACTAAAGATTTGTTTTTAATATCAAGCAGTTATTTATGGAGCCCCTAAAGAGAAATGAAGACAAAAAGTATAAAGCTTTGGGGGTTGCAGGGGGGGTTTGTCGATAATAACCGTTAAAATGGGAAAAAAAAGAAACCGTTTAACTTCACAAACTAAGGTGATTAAAAAATACATTTTCACTCCCAGGCTTTTGTTAGTGTTTCTCTGCTTTTCAAAAGGTAAATGTAGCTGTATGATCTCGAATGAACCCCTATTTAATAGGTTGAATAACCCTTAACTAAATACAATAATAATATATAATAAAATAAACAATAATCACTCTAACACTTGTCTGTTCATCTCACTATCTCTCTGCTAATGCACGCTAGCTATGATTTTTTTGTAAAGGTTTTTATAACATTGAAAAAACACATTTTTAAACGACTCTCATGTGTATTGGGTCTTTTAAGAAGTTGGGACAGTATCCAGGTGGCGTTAGTCTGATGGATAACACGTTCACCTGTGAAGGGAGAGTCTTGACTTCTTAGGCAGCAAAGTTCCAAGGCCTGAACTCACATTTTCACCTCAGGAAAGATATCATTTCCTACCAAGGCTGGAGTTTTTCATGGCAGTTATGAGCTCTTTTGTGGCGAAAATAAACGTCCAAATACTAATATTTACTCTTGAGCACTTCAAAGCTGACATTTGTGTCTTCATCTTTGACAGAAAAAGTGGATGTGATGTCACCATCAGTACAGATGATGTGACGTGGAAGTAAAATAGACCTATAAAATCAAGTTTAACTTCACACACGCTTGTTTCTTTTCACAATAGAATGCTCTAAATCTTTTCTCAAACTGATCTGCTCTGGTCTAATCTCCTTTGTGTGTGAGACTTGTTTGTAAGTTTAAAATGACAATAGCAGGTTCTTCAACTGTGTGTATCTTGAGTATTCAAAGACAGTGATGGTGTCTAAACAACCAGAAGTGTGACCAGTGTGGATGGCTTGTCTGGGTAAAAAAAAGTCACATTTGTTGCATTGTCTCTTAAAATACTTCAATGAAAGTTGGTTTCAAAGGAATTTTTAGCATCCTTAAGTCTGAGCTTGTTTTTATTTCTGCACTTGACAGCTTCGAGCCGTGACGGATCGTAGATGCGTTGGCCGACCTTGTTTTTTTTAATCATTCCTGTCATGCTTCAAGCTTTAATTCCCTCAAGGGCAAACTGCCTATCAAGACGAGCCTTGAGGACATCACAAGTGTACCTGTGCATGTGCCGCTAATGCAGAAGTACATTTTGACTTTTCGGACACAAACTCTGCACTGACTCCTGTGAGACAGATCCACACACACACACACACAACTGCTGATGCGTGGCCTGAAGGGGTCATGAAATTCAAGATTCTGTAGACAGTGACAGCAGCTGTAAACAGATAAACGGGACCAAAAAATATCTTCAGGCAGATTTGACTTTTATTTTTCCAAAATATTCTTAAACACAAGCAAACCATTCTCACTGATCTAGTGGAATATTCTTTTTTTTTAGAGGCAACTGAAGAAAATAATTACGGTGAAACAAAATACTAGCAGTGTTGAATTAAGTACTGGGATAAGAACATGTTATGACATAAAATAGTTATAAGTATTTGTTCCCTACATTTCGTTATTAGGTACTAGCTGATCCATTGTTGCCCGGCAAGAAAAACAACCAAAGACTCTGAAATAGGGGCAGGTCTTTGTCCCCCCTGACAATTTAAAAAAAGAATCTTATATTCTTGAAAACTAGCTTACTTTCTATACTTTAAAAATGGTAATTATAACATTTTTAAAAGTTAGATGAATTTGAATTTTCAGGGGTGTCTTTTGCCCCCCTTCAGCCCCCTTCCAATTAAAGAAATTATCTGATATTCTTGAAAACTAGTTAAATGATGTATTTTATACAAATAGTTTTAATATTATCGAAATTGGAAATATTTACATTCTTAAAAGGGTTTTTGTCCCCCTTTTAGCCCCCTTACAATTAACTAAATGAGTGGAAATTCCGGAAAACTAACTTATTCATGTATGTTCTAAAAATAGTTTTAATATTATCAAATTTGGACATGTTGAAATTTTCAGTATTTTCTGCTCCCCCTTCCCGCCCCCTTACAATTAACTAAAGGAAAGGAATTTCTTTTGAAAACTAGTTAAATGTATTTTGTACAAATGGTTTTAATATAATCGAAATTGGACATATTTACATTTTTAAAAGGGTTTTTCAGCCCCCTTTCGGCCCCCTTACAATCAACGAAATGAAAGGAAAGGACATGTCGGCAAAATATCTTGTGGATCCAGATGGTAATCTTGAACCATCATCCATATTTAATTGTCCTTTTAAAATGTTCCTTAATATCTACTTTAAATCGTTCCAGTCAATGTCGGCCATTGGTGGAGTTAATAAATAATTGGAGAATTTAAGCAAATGCTTTGAAACCATCCATTCAATTCTTTCTCTCTCAATAGAAACCTCCTTTCTCTCCTCTGGGAAAATGCAGAGGCTTTAGCAAGATATAGAACATAATCTCACCAGCGTGTCCCGGGTCTCCCTCTGGACTTTAGGAAACGCCTGATTAGGAGGACAATAGCTTGGGATCCAGACAAGAATCTCTAATAAGATTCAGTCATAGCTATTATTTTAACAATGCTCTCGACTATAACTTTGTCTGGACGACCCAAATGGGGAGTCTAAGGGTCACATGACCCCAAAGCTGCCCTACAGCAGTTGGTCGCATACAATGTTTTCACAGGAAGTAGAACTGAGAGACTTTGAAGTTAATAGGATGCTACAACGGCAAACTGATCCAACAAAAGTATTTTCACGCTTTTGGTAATTACATACACATGTGGTATGTGGCAACAGCTCAACTGAGGTTTCAATGCATTTTATTTGTTATGTCACTGGAGGGAACGAAAAACAGATCTTAAATATTGCTGCTTTAATCCTTATTATATCTCACAACACAACACAAGGGATACCACAAACACATTTGTTTTGGGGCCTTCGAGTCACCTTGACCCTGAGATAACACAAGGGTAAAAGGGCAACTAATGTTTTATATTGAGTGTTTCTTAAATGGATCTTAATAAAGTAATAACTTGTCATGATGAGGGAGTTGCTGCATCTCGGAGAGGAAGACTTCAACACTTGAAACATGAGTGAGTCAGGAGAGTTGGGTTTTTAAATGAGTTGCACTTTATGTCAAGTTGCAATGTTTTTTTTCCTTTTAGAAGCTGTACAAGTGTATGATGAAACTACGATGATCGAAATCTCCTTATAGCACCCATTAAGACCCCTTTATTTGTGCAGGTTTTCCCTAATTTCTGGGACTCCTGTGTTTGTCTTATGTGTCTTGGCCTTTTAGAGTTTTTGAATTAGTATGTATTTTTAAATGTGTATTGCTTTTGATTGTTCAAGCGCTTTGTGACCCTGGTCAAGAAAGGTGCTTTACAAATAACTATTACTGACTTACTTACTAGCACATATAAAACCAATAGTGGAAGTTTCACCACAATTAAGTTCAACATTTTAAGTGATTTCACTGCTTTGGGAAAGATATCACTGTTAAATAATTCAACTATAAGTATATAAGACAGGGATGGCAACCTTCTTCCTTCCCACTGTTGTCTTCTTTATTTACTAGTTCTCCTTTGTTGCACCTGTTGTCTTTGAACCTGTATAAAATTTTACATCAGAATCAAACAGTGTTGTATACACAAAATAAATGGGTATTATAGTTCACGATAATAGGATAATATAAACACAAAGTTGTCACTCGTATCATCTCTTGACCCGAGTTGATGCCGAGAACAAATCAGTTCCGTGGGTCTCATTATCCCGGTTAATATTGCCACGCGAACGATTTAACCCTTGACTTGGCAACGACTAGAAATTGCATTAATGTGAAAAACAATTACGAATAAGCCCAAGATTTATTGAACAACTCGGTGACAGGTTGCACACAACGAAGTGACAGCTTAATGGAACATGTCAAAATCTGTGTGTGCTGAGTACCTACCAAGACTTTTCACTCGTTTCATATCATCCGACAATTTCCCAGTGGTTCTGCGGTCTGTTTGGTGTCAAAGCCAGATGGTGTGTGTGTGTGTGTGCCGGCTGTGGCTTTGAAGTAGGCATTACAGGTGTAGCTCACACATTCTCCCCTTCATAGTATCCAATAATTACAAATTAACGTTGGTTAACATTCAGAGGGTTTAGGAGCGGAAGGGTCTGGTCTTATCTGGCGGACTGACCTCCCCTCCTTCCCTTGTTAACCGCTCCCCTGGTGTGCAAATACCAGCCCCGGTGATTAATAGTGGGAAGACCATCCTGTTGTGTGGCTGTCAGATCATTTATCACACAGCCCACGACGGCCGGAAGAAGAGACAAGATGAATGTTCGCGATAACGCTGATCTGCTGCCTTTTTTTTCCTCAACTAGCCAGAGACGTTCACCTTTAGGTTTACACTTTACAAGGTATGTTGAGTCAGTGGTTCGCTGTTATTCTCAAGATGTCGATAAACAGAAGAAATACTCAGTTTGAAGATTGCATTGAGAGATAAAAGTATCAAAATATCGGCAGAACAGTATTTTCTCTTCACATGGAATCTCGGAAGGTTCGGTTACATTGTTAAATAGTTAAAATTTAACCAAAACTGCCCCAAAGTGGTTCTACAAGTCGATGTTTGCAGACAATTTAAACGTCAATCCCATTCCCTTGAGGCTGAATCCATACACTGGAGGACCACAGGTTGTTAAAATCCACTTGTACAATTACTTTGAAGCAGTTTAAGCGATGATGCAATTGTGCTGATAACATCTGACAACTGATATATGCCACAACTATTAGAGCCGGCTTGAGGGGAAGAGGAAGCTGGTAGATATTAAGACAATGTCCTTGGATAAAAATGGAAAAAAAGAAATGTATGATCAAAATTCTCCAATGGAACCTTTTTGAAAACCAACAATATCATCATTAAATGTATTTGTAACACAAGCACCTTATTTCAAATTGAATGAAAAAGAAAAAAAATATAAAAATTATGACATGTTACTAGGAAATGGGGCTACATTTTAATGGTAAAAAAAAAATAGAAGATAGATAAAAAAAATAATAATTTAAAATCATGAACTATGATAATTTAAATACTAAATCAATAATAACATTAAATATATATATATGTATATAAACAGTAAAAAATAATGAGCAATGGATTTTCTCTTGAGATGACAAAGAAATATATATAATGATGTGGAAAATGTTCATTTCAAATAAAAATAAAAAACAGCAAAAATGCCCCACAAGAAATATTGAAAAAGTAAATGATAATTTAAGATACAAATGTTCAATGTTTCATATTCAATACGTCAAGTTAAGAATCTGATTTAAGGCTGTGAACTTGAAGACACGTGAGAAGAGACATCAGGGATCTGAATCGGTTTAAAGTCACAACAATTTTACTTGCAAGGAGAGCATAATACAGAACCTTCTCATCGAATATCCCATTTTCACTCTGAAGTAAGAACTGATTCAGTCACAACTTAAAGTCCATCATACATTATAGATTATCCAGGAGACCAAAGAACAAAGTTAAAATAAAATACAGACTGGAATAAGTTACAGTTCAGGTCTTCAATGAAGCATAAAAAGGTTAGTGTTTTTTTTTTCCTAATGTCTTCTCTTTAAAGGCTGTATGTGTTTTTTGTGAGATTCTCACACATTTCATCAACAACTGAGAGCAACACTTGTAAACACAAGAAATGATTAACATGAAATGCCTGTGGTTTAGCACATTTTAAAACGTACTACACACTAGCTCAGTATTTTTCCCAATACATCCTGTATCTTAACATCTTTGCTCGGAGTTTCACTAAATATTTATTGTTTATTTCTTCAGACTTTGTCTCTTGATATTCTTGGCTGTAAGGTTGAAAATCATTTTTAATCAATTAAACAGTGGGAACAGTCGACAATATTTCCACGTTGTGTATTCTCTGTCATGTAAAATGTGTCCTCTGGTGACCTCAGCCCTGGATGTCGTGCTGCGAGAACCGAACAGAAACACAATCTGTAACATCTGATTACACCGTTGTAGTTGTTCGACACAGTCCACTGGTTCCAAAAACACCTTTCCCTTCTCCCGTCATGTCTGCTGTGGGCCCGAGCTGGCGGATGTGAGCTGCAGTTCTTGACCCGTCAGCCGTTTGAAGTAATTGACGGTCAGAACTCTCAACTCTCGTCTCGGTACCAGGAGATCTTGGACTTTGTTACTATGGCCGGCTGCTCTGACCGGTTCTGCAAGTGATGAAAGCCTCAAAGATTAGAGAGAAAACACTTTATTTCACTGACATTACAACTAAATGATCAAAGATGGAATTACAGCTTTTTCCTTGATTTTCCCTTGATCACTTTCAGCTCTCGCTTGCAAAGCAGCTGCAACTAAGATTTGCCCTTCGGGGAACAAGTCGGTATTATAAAAAAAAAATCACGCAATTTAAATCAAGATATAATTTGTGCACTTAGAGCTTAGCTTAATTTGTAAGTAAGTAAGTTACTTTATTAATTTGTAGTGGCAATAGAAACTATTTTTGGGGTCAGAAATATTTGAAAAACATTTTTTAAATACCTTTTTGAAATCATAATCCAAAAATAATGATCAGAAACATTTATTGTGTGTGCATTTTATTTAATCATAATTATTTAATTTTTTTGCTTCACAAAATAACTATAACAGTCATGTTATCAGTAATATTTCGGGGGAAATAATAAAGATGTGCAAAGGAAAAAATCATTAAATGTTGGTTGAGTTAAGAATTACCATCTGGATCCACCGATCATTTGAAGAGTCAATCTCTGTGGTGCAGAAGAAGCATCGGTTCAAACTCCCTTTCTTCAAAACACTTACTGTAACTTAACCACTGAGCCCTTTTTTTAAGGCCGATTTACAGATAAAATACATTTTTTAGTACTACTGCTTATTTCAAGGTTTGTCTATTCCTGAAATAATACTTGTATTCCTACATTTTCAACCTCTCAGTCCCTTTTACTAGAACTATTGAGCTAGTGAAAATGTTTTATTTGGTCATAAATGTACTGATTAATCATCCTGATAAATCTAAGCTCCTGTTAAGTAATGCTGCTCAGGGCCCCTTTCATTAAACACTGTGCCTTTATGAAGAATAATTTATGACTCCTGAGCGGTAGGTCAGGCTGTATGTGTACTCACCTACAGTGGTGTGCATAAAGATGTCAACTCTGTACAAACACCTCTGCATATAAGGGGGAAGTCGTGCTCTCCAGCTGTTCATTTATTCAGTTAAGTCATGTTTCCCCCTGACAGAGTGACCTTGTGGCTTTCAAATCAGTCTAAGCGGATGATACTTGCCACCGTCACACCTTCAAGATGGGAGAGATGCTCTTGAGGATCTGAGGAACCCCCCAACACACACAGTCAGAGAGCAGACCCTCATCAGTTACATCATTTTAATGTGCACTTCCTTAAGGAAAAATAATTTGATGTTTCGTCAGGCGGCCTCGATTTTTCAAGCTGCCACGTTCAGACAGGTGTCGTTGCATTTAGTTCCTCTGTGAAAATGAAACGAGGGAGACTTGACCGGGAAAATGAGCTCCTGTCTCATGACAGCTCAGATCCGCTTTGGGAGATTTGATTTGTTATTCCAGATTCTCCCATCGTTACAGCGAAAGTCCAATTATCCATACTAATGGTGTTATCATTCACCGGCAGTCGGCATTAGTCATTCTGTGCTGGTTGGCAAGAACAAAAGGGCAAAAATAAGGATGACACTTTTTTTACAAGGGGGTAGAAATATCCAAATCGCCTCCAAAAAAAAAGAACTTTAAAATGGTTCAATAATGTTTCCCTCAATTGAGTATCGTTACACAAATCAGTGGTGACGCAATTCCTGCAATGTTTTCGGCCGTGTGTACGATGTAGGAGAAACGGTGTTAATAAAGATAATTGTACAGTCTCTTTGGTAATTCTGTGGTAGTTTTCTTGCATTACTGTCTGACTTTATCATGCATGACATCTGTTCCCATGTTCGTCATTGGGAAAGAGTTATGACTGAGGTTAATGCATTGGCCTTTAAGTAATGAGCCATTGGTCAAACAATGAGCCGCGACCGCTCCATGAAACACACTGAAAGATTTTTTTTTTTTTTGGGTGTAGTAATATTTACTAGCTTAGCTGAAAAAATATTGGTTTGTCTTTGCCGTATTTTCCAAAAAAGGCAAAACCCAGTTCATTTAAAGATGCTGAGCTTGTTGTAAGCAAGACTTTTGGCTCTAAAGAACGTCAAAATGTTTTATTTATTTTCATTTTATGCAGAAAAAAAAATGCTTTCAGTAGAACATAAAGGTGTTGAGTTTAAAATTTGCCTCATTTTTCATGTCATTGTTTTCAACAAAGACACATTTAACAACATAAAGATCATTTAAGCTGCAGAGAAATAGTGTAAAATGTGTTGTAAATGTTACTCAAATATAGTTCATCATTTATTCAATTTGTAAGTGCAAAAACTTTCTCTTAATTGTCTCAGTGCATTACAACCAGTGTTTTTGTGTTTTCACCAGTTCACTCATCATTTTCCTCATGACAATTCCACAATAAGTTTCCTTAGAATACAAAAACATGCAAATTCATCGTTTATTCTTTGGTTAAAAAGATTTTATCCATCACTAATTTGGGTGCAAACATAGTTGAGAAGCTTGTGTGTCTGACTATTGACTGACAGTTGAACCTTTTCTCTAGTTTACTTCAAAGCAGGATGAAATATAAGCTTCTGGCTCTCTGATTGACGGGTGCAATAAACCCATAGCACTGGAAAACCACCTGAAAGCTGGTGCTTTAAATTGATTTGGAGCAGAAAAAAAGGGCAACTTCAATCAACTAAAGGGTGACTGAGGATGTGGGTAAACATAACTGCCGATATCAGAAGCTCGTATACATTTAAATGAACATCTGCCATCAGACATCGTGGAGAGCCAATGAGGAGTAACTGCTTTAAGTGTTTATGCTGGAAAATGCGAATGAAGAATGATTTGTGTTATGTCTGAGTAAACTACAGAATCAGGAACAATCTGTCAGTTTTATCCTCTTACTTGTCTTTGGGAGTTTATAAACAGTCCCACTTTTACCTTTTTTGTCCTGCTTTACCAGGTCCAAACTTCAAAAACTGAAATCCATTTTGTTTCACATATAAACTACCTTTAGTTTTTAAAAAAAATACATGTTTGGGTTCTTGTATAAAGACATTATTCTTGTTTTTTTTAAAACTTTATAGGAAACCGTTTCTTACCCAATTGGCAAGAGAGAAAATGCTTTTTTTATAGATGAAAATAAGGTTATTTTAATCACTTCTAATTGCTTGGATTTCAATTTTTGCAGCACATGAATCGTATTTGTTCTTCTTTATGTCTCTATTTCCAACAGCCTTCGTTTCCAATATGTTCACAGTCCACAGTCAAAACCATCTGGCTTTCCTTAATGTTGTCTATAATGTTGTGTACACTTGCCAGCAAAGCATTTGATTCAGAGCCAAACGGTAAGAGAAAAAAAGTTATTTCTTCTGTATTGATTATAAAAGTTTGAAAGGGTTTTACATTTTTTGAAAAATACTCTTGTTTTTGGGGGGTTGGAGGTTGTGGACCACAGGTCTATATTTATTTCTGACCTTGTAGTCAAACCCAAAGTAAACAATTCTAATCTCTGCCACTTTCAATCACTAACAACGGCTCCTGAGAACCATGAGGATAGGGACAAACACAGAGCTCGTCTTTCCGGCTAAACTCTCTTTTAACCACCAAATATCGTTCTGTGAAGAAGAGGGCACCTCAACATTATTCCAGCTGAGAAACTGGGACTCAAGAGTTGGAGTCCATGATGGGTTAAAAGACCTATTGTGTGCAGGATACACCAGGAAGCAGAGTTAACTTCCACAACTGCTCTTTTGACTTTTGCTAAATACCCAGTGCAATCATTTTTCCCTTCTCTTGAGCTTTCTAACGACATCTTAGCCACTTAATTGATCTTTTTCATTTAATGGACGCAAAATCAATATGAATCCATCTCAGGGACCCGTTGCTATCGGCATTCTTTAATTTTCCGACCCGAGGGCAGGAAGAATTATTTTCCTGCGGTTGGTACGTTTTTCTTACCTGGACATGTTGTTCATTAGTGAGGAGACACTGGGCGACCAGTGAGAACCAGATCGAAGAATCTAAACCATCAGACGAGTGCCGGTCAGAGTCTTTATTACTGCGTATAATGAGACTTTAGAAGAGGCTACGGGGTGGAAAAGATAAAGCGATTAAATCTCTGTGTCTGTAGCTCAGGAAACGACAAAAGGATGAGCAGGTGTATGTGCACTATGAAATTAAATGATGCGCTATAATCAATAATGGATTCAAGATGTACTCGCACAAACAGGATTGAAAAACCTTTCCAATCAAACCACATTAACAACAAAGCACTTGCATACAACAATACAATTCTTTGAAAATGCTTCTGACACAAATCAATTCTATCATGGAAAATACATTCATAAATTCATAAATCCTTAAATGTAAGCCTATATTTTGAAGCCAAGCTCAGCTGGGGGCTGGAGGGGGTACCAAGGGGGTTAATCCAATGTTTGAGTCATGTTTTGTTTTCCAACCCACAACCTCTTCAACACTGATTATTCAACTCAAACCTCAGAATTGATTTTTTTGGAATACGTTTTCTCTCTGCTCAGCATTGGCTGTACAGACGCTCGATATCTCGCCATATGAACTAGTTGCACTGAAATATCTTCTCTTGGATATCATTTTAAATTCAGTCTGCATAATCTGGGGACCTGAGTTTCCCATGGTGACATGAGAAGTCCTTGTCCTTGTCTTGTGACCCGAGTTGTTTACAGCCACATATTAAACATCTGTCTTTTTGAGCCCCAAGCTCTCCTGAACAGAAGGTCCCAAAAAATGCTTTCATTTATAATTGGCATAGCAAGTGTCAACGCTTCTGCTGTTTATAAGTAATTTCTATTTTTAAAATAGAGTGACAAATGGAGAGAATCTAGTTGTTTTTTCCCAACACTAAGACAAATCAATCAAAAACATATTTACTGTCACTGTTTAAGTAAGTAAGTAATCAAGGAAAGCAAAGGATAAAACCAACGGCAGATATGTTAGTATATATATCAGTTTATCTGTTGGTTGTACAACTCAAATATGGATACATATTGTTCAATGACATTATAAGGATATGTTGATAATGGCAATTTTGGATTTGGATAATTTGGAGGATCCTCACTCTAATTTAGGATTGTGAAAAATAAAGGGTAAACATCTAAATGGACCCAACAAAATGTATCCATCTGTAACAGGAAGTATGAATCAGATTGAGACATCGTCTTTTTTGGAGGTTTAATCTGTTGTAATTTTTGTGTTTGTTCTACATCCAACACATCAAATGTATTTCCTTTAACATACCTTATCTTATCTTAAACACTCGTATCTTTAAAGCTCATAATATAAACAGTCACATTATTTTACTTGGATTTTGAGCCAACTATCCGGCTGGCCTCGCAAAATGCCTCAGGTCAAATTTGACCGATGGGCTTTGGATTTTTCCACTTATGCTTAAACATTTCATTAGGTGTGTGTTTTCTGCCATGGCCACCTTCTGTCCAGTTAAGCTCATTGATAATGCTATGTCAAATACTGTTAATTATATACATAGATCAATTTAGTGAGATAAAGTGAGATCAAGCACAGTAAAAGTACATTTTAACTGTGAATTGTTGAAGCCATTAGGAGTTCGATGTGTGGTTTTGTGGTGTGATTTCAGATGAATTTGTTACCAGTTAATGCAGCTTTTATCCAGAGCTGGACCTGACCTGGACTATTGTTGCCTTCCGTGGCTACGACACATCACACTGTCCAAAGCGGTTTTAAAGAATATGTCTCGGGCTATTTTGGGATGACGCTGGGGTGAAGTGACCATAGTGCAGGAAGTGATGGTTCCAAGAAGGATTTGGTCTTTCGCTGGTCTTATCAGTAACAAGCCGTCCATCTGACACAGAACCAGCCAACACATGAGCAGTGACACAGGACACAGGCCAGATGAAACGCAGGAGATATTTTCCTTAAAGGGAAAGTCCACCCAAAGTTTTACTCATTTTCTACTCGCCCTCATTTCGACTAAGGGTTGGAATTATTTTCAGAGTAATCTGTTCCTTTATGGAGACTGGGATCTTCTTAAAATCATATGTTTTTTAAACATTTTCGGAACAAATTCTAATGCCCGGGTGTAAATATAAGAGGGACATAACAAACGAGCATTATGGAGGTTTATGGATATTTTTGGTGTTTTTTTTTGGACAACGAAAAGTGAACATATTTTTTTTTCGGCCTTAAATGTGGGCTTGTCCAACTCGAGGCCTGCTTGCCAAAATCCAGCCAAATCGTGGACCCACCAGATGGCTACTTTGAAAAAAGTGGTGTTACTGAAACAAGCTTATTTACACACTTCTTTTAATCCAAGAAGTCCAAACCCACTTTTCCAAACAATTTGTAGATATTAACATAACTTTTGCACAGTCGTAATTGAAACCGATCATAATCAGATCAGATGTTGCTGAACTCAAGTCACATGAAGTGTTTGTCTGGTTGGTATTCATAGATTCACATACAAATAATGTGTTTTTAATGGACGTAAAAACATGCTATCTGCCTTACAGTCGGGTCGGTGTGAGTCTTGGCGTCGGGGAAAGTATGCTGTCAGTCTTCTGTCACTCGTCTGACATCATCCCATTTATCACTTTGCTGCCACCCTCGATGTTCTTTCATAAATTAAATCTCCCACAGCTCATAAACATCGATTTGCCTGATTGAATAACCAACCTGGGGTGACGGTGTATCGCCGATCGTTTCGAGGGGTTGATCTCTCTCCGACTGCGACTGTCGCTGGAGCTGAATGCTAAGCGAACACCTGCAGGGGATAAAGGTGACGGAGAGTGATGCGGACAGACTGAAGCTGGTGGAGTGTGCAGGCCTCGCTGAGGGGCGACGGAGCACAGATGTGAGTGCAGGAGGCAGCCGGACAAACAAAGCAAGAGACCAAGGAATAGGTTTTTACTCGATATTCAGTCAGGGATGTTGAATTCGAATTTTTTTTTTGGGACCAAGTGATACTTCATGTCCACAGAGTAGTACGAAAAGGGCCTGTTCGCTACAAACTTCCTCAATAAAATAACAAATCGGACAACTTTTGTGAAATATAATAACAGGAGAGGCCAAAACTTTTGACTCACCCTTTCATTCAATGCGTTTTTCCTTATTTTCATGACTATTTAGATTGTAGATTATCACCGAACGCATCGGGACTATGAATGAATACATGTAGGACTATGTACTCAACAAACTAATTTGAAACATCAAATCATATAATGAGATAAATAACAAAAATATAACATACCAATGCATCATTTAAATTACAATTATGGCAAGTAACATGATATATAAATAACATTACTTTAATAAAAAAATGTTTTAGACAAAGCTCCATTACCAGTTGTTGAACTTGTCTCACGGGCACCGTCAGTTTTCAATGCAGGCACCAGATAGGTAAGCAGAGTGTTGACATTTTATCTTTCAACTCTTTCAAAATACTGCTATAATCCCCTTCAAAAAACGATTGCTGCCAATCAATAAAATGGTCAAACACACACAGGTACACAAACGGAGACACAGGAATGCACACACGAATAGTAACGTGTGATTGCATTGTGTTGTGTAAAAATGTAATGTAAAAAGAAAAAAAAATCTCTGAATATTTATTGGGCGACTTTTGAATTAAGAATGCATCTTACTCACAATGTTTTGAAGATTATTTACCTTACCTTAAACCAATAAAGTGGATTAACAATTGAAGTGAGATGGGTTCATCTAGTCAACTATGAAAACCAATACAATGTCAAAATAAAAACATTTTTGCGGGATTTTAGTTTACTTTAAAACCTGCCACTTCATCTGAATTGTAAGATGATGATGCGTTGTTAGTCTGTCTTTCTGATGTTCTGCTGTTTAATTCCACCCTTTTCACTGCTTTCATTCCCATCAGAATTTTGCCACAACACGGTACTTTCTTCCTCTTTAGTGGTTTTCTTTGCCTACTCCTGTCCCCTGCTTTCTTAATTCCTTCACTTATTCATCCAACATGGCCAGTTTTGGACTCTTTTCATGGGTATTTTAACCATTATAGCCGCTCCTACCACTTCCTTTTCACCGTAGCTAAATCTCTCCTTTCACTCTTCACCTGAACAGGTTCCGCAACATGTTCCACCCTGCCTGCACTCTCTTCTTCAACTCCCGTAATCTCCGTCTATCACTCCGGAGGACTGACCCCGAATAACTCGTCTGTCCTTTCTCGCCCCGGAGTGAAATGATCCCATCATTGAGGGAACATCAAGCCGATTTGCAGATTAAACTGGCGACAGTGTGAAGGTCTGCCAAGGCTCATTGATGTTTCATTTGGGGAACAAAGTCTATGGAAGCAGCAGACATTAGAACCATTAATATAAAAGCTTCAGTAGATCAATTCATCCGTGGATACGGAGTCGAATCATTGCAGTCAACTGTCAAGAGACTCAACAACCTTCACAGCAAAGTTAGGCCTGAACAAGGAACAATATAGATGCTAATACTTGTAGAATAAAGTAGATGTTAGATGTATTATTCATGTCAAAGGATGCGTTTCAAAGAGTAAATGGAGAACGTACACCTTTACGTTGAGTTGGTTCATAACAGATTCATTTCAGCAGCAATAAGATGGAAGTAATTTCATCCATGATCATCACGACATTCAAGCTTTTATAGCAAACTGGTGGAGGTATTGCAACTGAAAAAGGCTTAAACCAACTGATTTATGATATTATGCCTTCAATGTATTGTGCAGAAAATGCTCTCTTGTAAAGTACACACTTGCTACACAAAAAATGGGCTATAATTCCCTTCAAAACTTATAGATATTCTTGAAAAGAAGTACCAATTTACAGTATATATATTTCTTTCTTTATTATGGTCCCATCATATCATTATAATGCACTTATGGAAAACATTATGAGGGTTTATATTGGATGAAATAAGATTTCTTTCTGAACAGATGTTGTGAATCAACCAAAGAGTGTGTAATTTAATAAGGAGACATCTGTCAAATTCAGGACCTGGGGCCCAAATCTGGCCGAGTGATTAAAGCTCCCTGCTAGACGGTTAGAGTAAAATAATAGTAGATTAATGGCACTTTGTAATGAATTCTAAAACATTATGGACTTTGGATTTATAATGCATTGAGTCTACCACGTATAACACTTAGAGGGAAACTAATGTGTTGATTTAAGTGTGTCTAAAATGTATCTTGGACTCTATTGTACTCATCAGTATGTGTTTGTACAAAACTCTCTTGTCATTTAAATATTGACATTGGAAAATGTGCTTAAACCCTGCCAACTGTTTTTCTGGGTATAAAAATCTTGTTAAGCATAACCACACGCACTCTGCTGGGATTTGCCAAACATCTAGGTTTGTCACTGTGCGTCATCAATCCCGGAGGTCTCCACCACCAAGGGACTCGTTGTATAAACAAAGCAAGACGTGATTACGGCTGGCTGTAGGAGGAGTGAAGGAATTATTACGTCATAATATCCTCTGCTCTCGTAACCTCTCATTCACCAAGATTCCAGATGAGGTAGAACTTTATAAAGTAATAAGTTCAGTACATGGTAATGATGAGGGACTTACTGCATCTTGGAGAGGAAGACTTCAACATTTGAAACATGCAAGTGAGTTGGGAGAGTTTTAAGCTTTTTACATTAGTTGCCCTTTAATAAACCTTGTTATAGGTGTCCATGTATTATTGCAGTTATAACTGCATATATAAATGCATTTTAAAGTCTTATGTATGTAACAATAATGTATTATACACAGCAGCTTCATAAAAAGTCTTACCAAGCCAACAACACCCTATGGATTATGATATAAAAAACACACTATTCAATATGCATCCTATACACGCGTGTTTCAAATATCAATCTCTACACTTGACAGAACTTTACAATCTTACAAAAGCATTGTCAGTAGAATTTTTGGTCGCAGTCAATTTTCCTGTATCCGTAATTACACAAATCGTTTGAACTCAAACGAGCTCCCGTTAGTCTCTGGATGTAAATCCACTTAAATGAAGCTCCGTTTTACAGTCGGGCTAAATCAAGGCGGACACTCACTCCGGACCTTTCCCATCACACGGAGACAACACTAGGAGAGGCTGTAAATTCATTCACGTCACATGACTTCGGGTCAATGTTTTGCAGCTGGCTCTTAAAAGCTTTGTTGTGAAGTAATGTATCTATGGAGTGGCTGGTAAAATGACTCACGGCAACAGGATCTGATTTAAGCTAGTAAAGAAATGAGGTTGATTTCTATCACTAATCACAACATTGTGTTCTTTCAACAGCGAACACAATTAGCTTTTCTTTTAGCTTCAATTATTCAGAGCTGTGATGATGATCAGTTTGAAGCTGTTTGTTTTCTTAGGATGGAAATAATAGAATCTAAAAAGTCTTGACGTGTGAAGAACCTGCTGTGTTTAGCAGAAAACATTCAGAAAGGTGATCCTGTAAGATCGATGCTTGATGGAACCTATGATAATAATGATGGGTATTAATGGTTAGGATTTAGACCGAGAGTGTCGGATTTATTTGAGCTCAGCGGCCTCATGGAGGGAAATCTATTTCCAATTGGCCCAAACATATTGATTTATGGTATAAATACTACTAATAATAATAATATAACAATAACTTCATGTTGTTTTCTTTGTTTTAATTTGGTCCGTTCTCTGCTTTACTTGTTTTTTGCCAGTAAGAGGTGTTTTTGTTTGGCAAATACTGAAAAATCCCATTTATTTCGGCAAGTTTATGTAAATAGTTGTATTGGGTTAGTACCAATAATCAATAATATTCTATCTTAATGAATTTTAATACACTTAAGTAATCTAATACAATTATTTGCAAATTCCATTGGACACGTCTACAACAGCAGTTTCTTAAATTGGAAAATTGCAGCTAATTTTCATACTTTACAAAATAGTTCACCTCAAGAGATCGAAGTAGTTCACCTCAAACTAAAGTTTCACCAATTTTCTACTCACCCTCATGTCGACGAAAGGGTTGGGATTATTTTCAGAGTAATCTGTTCCATTTTAGAGTTATAGTCAAAAATGAATGTCGATTTTAGAGGAAGATGAAGCGAGGCAAATGAGCTACAATCACTAGATTAAATTTAATATTTTTGCCTATCACTTAAAAAAAAAAAGAACAAATTGCTCTGAAAAAAATTCCCAACCCTTAGTCGACACGAGGGTGAGTAGAAAATCAGCTAAATTTGAATTTTGGGTGAACTATGACTTAAACACAAATTAATATAAATATAAAAAACACTTTTACCCTAATGAGGTTACCATACTTTTAAGCTTTAGAAGTTTTTGAAATGGTTTAATATTTAACCTTTTTTTTTCTGCTGCAACTCATCGACTCTAGCAGATTACTCACCCTCAACGAGTCTATACATAGATACTCTTGACAGCCGGTTGTGGATTTTTTTCTCCACACTTCACTTCATTGATCCTACATTCATACAACCCGGGGGCGACACAGGTTCACTGAAGAGAGTTCAAAGATGTTCACACAAGCTACTTGCTGCCTAACGACAATTAAATGTCATCAGTTGATCTGTATGGATGTTTTTCCAGATGTTGTTACTAAGCAGCGGGAATCTGATTTCCCACTGGGTCGAAGGAAAAACCTTGAACATATGCTGTTTTTCTCCTGCGGTTTTAAGTAGGTGAGTAATCTGTATTTCCGTTCGCCTACATATACAGTAATTGGTACTGTGGTCCCCCGTTCTGTTCTGAAGCCCCCCGCATTAAACAAAAGAAGTGATTTTATTTTTCACATGTTTAAATTTACAACACTTATAATTTGTTAGCATTTATTTGAACTAGCAAACTAAACGTTGCATATGAGGTGTTATCCCTCCCAACAACCTTCTCCGTTATAGTGACCATAGCTCCAATAATGCTTTGCCGCCCAGCCAACCAATCAAAACCTGTCGACCACTTTTGAATTATGAATAAATGTAGATTTTAAATACAGTATTGTAGCGAGCAATCAGCCTTCACTAAATTGAGAACTGTTAAGAAAGGCATCATGGGAGGTCACTGTTTAATTGGCACCATAAATCAGATGGTTGCAGTAATCAGTGGTTCTCACTTAGTTCGGTGATTGTGTTGAAGTTTTGTCCACTGACATCATTATTTGTTTGACGTCCAGCAACAAGTGCCATAGCACTATAGAGCAAATGTGCCAAACTCAAACTTCTGGCTGTATTTTCACATTGATATTGTCATCTTTAAAGATGCCTGAGATTAAGATAAAATGAGGAACATAGAAGACCCAGGTCAATAGAGATTTACAATAAAGAGTAAAATGTATGTTGAAGGGAATTCATTTGGTGGAATGGTAGTATATTTCTTTTTTATTTGTACTTCTTTATAGACTTTAATTGAACTTATTTTATATATTGTCACATAGAATTCTTATTTATACCTTTAATTTGGGAACTTTCTGTCATGCGAGTTCTTTTTTTCCTCCATTATTCGGTGACATTTTAGTGCAAGTTCTGCCAGTTTTTATGAAGAAACAATTGAATTTTGTTTGCATTTGTTGTTGTCCAGTTTCAGCGCTGATTACCTCTTGTTAAGTCAGACATCTTCTTCTCTCTCTGCGCTTGATAGAGTCTACTGAGTCCTTCAAGAAACATCTGAAGACACTTTTATTCGTGCAGGGTTTTCCTTGATTTTCTGAGACTCCTGTGTTTGTCTCGGTGTTGTCTTGACCTTTTAGTATATATTTTATGGACTATTGTTTTGATTGTTTAAGCGCTTTGTGACCCTGGTCTGGAAAAGCACTCTACAAATGTAAATTACTTGCTTACATCACTTCCTGGTCCAAAAGCACCAGACGCCGTCCGAGTGTAATTGACTATGACAAATTATTGTTATTATAAGATGGTTCGCAAGCTTCATTTCTTTAAATTTTAATGTAATTACAATAGGTTTTTCTCTTAATAAGAAGAACAAAACATATTTGAAGAAGCTTTCAAACACCTCTATTTGGTCTCCAGGCATGACAATTTAAACATTAACTCTTTACAACAAAAAAAAAAATTCATATGTATTAATTAGTATTATTCTTGGATTTTCCATTTATTTTTCTATCTCTTTCATTGTTGTATTCGGCAAGTAAGTTCCAACCAAAATATAAAATCCTAATAAGTCACAAGTCTGACTGTGTCCCGCCGACCTTTGTGAATGAGTAATCGGGCTCCTTGAAGTGGATGGTGGCGTCTGCCACCGGGGACCATTATCAACGAATCCGCTTTCTCAACTAGAAGGAGCACAAAAGAGTGTTCGGGTGTAGGGAAGAGATAAGGCGCATTTTCACCTCCTGTCCAAATTACAGCCCTTGAGTTTTCAGAAGTGTGCTTTTCAGTATAAAGGTTAAATAATAGAGCGGATTTATTTTTTATTATTTCACATGCCTGGTCTATATTTTACCCTCGCTGATCCCGCCACGGCAGAGAGTGCTTTCTCTTTGTGTTGGCCCTGCATAAATCATTCCGATAAGCAACGCTCAGACCACATGTGTTTGTTTTTCATTTTCAAATATTACATTCGCTGAGTCGTGTCAGAGCCTCGAGCAAAGATGACAGGTTGATATGTGCGACTGGCAGCAGAGTTACTGTCAAGCATTTCTATGAGCGGCCGGGGTTTTAGGCAATAAGTGACCTTTTATTGATCCACGGCCAACTTTGAGCAAAATGGAACATGAGGGAGGTTTACGTGATCGGGCTCTTAACTTGTGACAGTAATAGACCTGTCCTCTACCCTCTTCTTGAATCCCTCTTTCTGAAGCTCATGGCTGAACCTTCTGTCCTCGCACAGTAATTGAAGAAAATGGATCCCTCGGCTTCAAACACATTAAATGTTATAGCGACAATGGAGTCCTTAAATACCCCGAATTATTCCTTTATGCCACCATGTTTGTTTCAGCCGGGAACATTCTCTGAACATTTTCAGCACGTACAAGTAGAAATAAAGCGAGCGGTGTCCTCTTCTTTCTGTGAGACCTTGAGCTGGCTTCCGTGAATGGCAGAAAAACAATGAAGCGCTCTTCATCCTCCAGTGAAGAGGTGTTGCCAGGCAGCAAATGTGTTACGTGAGCAAGTCTCTGCGAGGGGAGGACTGGAGCCGTGTGGTGTTTAAGTGAGAATACGTCCAATTAATAAAAAATAGAAATGAAAAAAACTTTTTGAAATATATCAAGGAAGCAACACATATCAATTGACTTCAATATCGTTTATTAGATCAATCTTTCTCGTAAGGACAATAAGAAAGATACATGGACGAAATCCTTACAGGAGCTGGGGTTATCCGTCAATGTAAAAAAACAAACCTCTTAAGGGGAAATAAAAAGAGGCCAAGGACACATCAATGGATCAATAACAGCATTTTGTTTAGATTCAAGATTCAAAGTGTTTATTGTCATAGGTACTACGTACCATGAAATTCTTAATTTGTACCCCCAACAAAAGTGCACAGTATAAACATATATATATATATATATATATATATATATATACATTTGAAAGAATAAAATCGAAAAACAGAGCAACAAAAGTACAAGTAGTGCATGAGGTATATGTGGTTTAACTGTTGAGGAGTCTGATGGCGGTTGGAAAGAAAGTTTAGAAGTGCACTATTCCTGCAAAAAGTAAGATGGATACCGAGGTGTGGTCGTGGTGATCACAGCCTAAGCGATGAGGCTTTCGCCAGCAACCTCTTCCAGCTCTCTTCTAAGTGACAATGTATCGGACAACCCGGGTCTGTACCAAATCTATTGCCAGATGGGAATTTCAAGAGCCGGTCTTAAGTAAAGGCATCACCATCAAGAGGCGTTCAAGGGGCAAAAGTTGCCTTAGCCATCTTAACTGGCTTCACCTGATGTGGAGTAGCAGCTATTCTAAATTTTACTCCGGAAAACCTGCTGAGAAAAGTCCTTTTGGCTGCTGGTAACCGGGATCTTGTTCTTCTTGGTAACAAAGTCAATATAGATGGATTCCAATAACCTCCTTTTTTCCAGAATCTCACTTAAAAAATTATTAGATGGACAGAATGAAGGCCAATGTATGTAGATGCATGGATGCATGGATGCATGGATGGATACATGGATGATACATGTATGGGTGGGACTGGGTTGGATGGATGGATGGTTGGTTGGTTGGATGGAAGCCTGGATGGATGGATACATGGATAGATATGTAGATGGATGGATGTTTGGATGGAAACCTGGATAGATAGATAGATGGATACTTAGATATCCATGGATGGTTGGATACAAAAATGGATGGATGAATGGGTGGATGGATAGAACTTTGCTGATCTCTCTGTACATTTTATTTTGGAAAATTAGATAAATAAATATCAAACCTAAAATCGAATTTATCAATACATTACTAATGTGTAAGCTGTGGATTATATAATTAGACGCTGTGTTGTCATCATACACAGCAACCACCCCAGAATCCAACAACAATTACTTGTAATGACTCGTTGAAGGAGACGAGGGAAACATTTTTGGAATGGAATTAATATAAGCTAAATATTAAAACAACATAGAGTTAAATGTGGATCTGATGTTTCCTTCATTTTACTTCAGTTCTGTTCTGAAATCACTTAAAAATACCAAAGAAAAGGACCAGCAACAAAATGAAGAGCTTCATGACTAACCACTTACTCTCTTATGATGGTAGCAGGAGAACACCTTTTGCCAAAGACTCCTCCCCTCTCGGATCTGAACTGAATGCTTTCACAGTTACTTTGTGAAAATGATTATAAAAACCTTTAACAGCAAATAACCTTCACCAGACACCCGCATAGCTCACCGCCAAAGATCTCTGAGAACCTGAAGCTTTGTGTATGAAAAAAGCTATTTTCACTCTGGAGACCCTGGAATTAAATGTTTTTCATGCATACTTGTAACTTAAATACACACTTTTTGTCGCTCATCTTCACACATATTACACATATTTACCACGTAACCACTAAAAAAAACATATTCCTATCTCAAATATAGCCAAAAGATGAAGGGGTGAAATTCTGTGTCCAGTGAAATATGTATTTACAAAACAGGAAGTCTTATTGTGATATTGTCTTTTCATCTCCTTCAAATACCTTTTCTTCAGCACCGGCTTTACTTTTACTCGAGGCTCTGGGATGTTGACGGCTTCAATCTCTTGTTCCTTATCTTCTCTGATATATGTGAAGGTCATGATATCAACATGAACATTAATCTACTTTGATTTTGGGCCAACCATCTGATGGGCCACGTAGAATGACTTGGAGGGTCAAATTTTGGCCCCCAGGCCTTGATTAAATCAACTAAATGAGTCACATTGTGGGGTTGTTGTTCATGTAGTTTTAGATATACACTGACAACATCATAATAGCATAATTATAAAACCATATTCAAATATTTTAAAGTATGTGAGCTATTGTTTGAATATTCCTAGTACTTACAACAGGATACGGTTGTGTTTTCCATTATTATATTGTAATTAAGTGGAATGGAAGTCATGTGGAGGATAACGCTGAGGCCTGATGATATCAGTGGGGTTCTACTTCACACTGATATTAATCAATGTCAATAGAGGGACGTGTACTGACGAGGAATACTAATGACATTAACATAAACATGTTTCTATGAGTACTTGACACAATACAAGTTCTCTTAAATTTGTCCTGTCATCTAGCAACAACCCAAATGCTGGCATGAACATCCATCTATGACAACCTGATGGGAAAATACAAAATATTCAGCCGGATAGATGAAAAAATGGATGAATGGAAGGGTCGGTGGAAAAAGGGAGGAATGGAACAACCAACGGATTGATCTGTGTACGCATGGTTGGATGGAGGAATAGTGTAATTTTAAAGGATGGATGGGTAGAAGGATAAATGGATTGGTCAATAGAAGGATGGATAGGTGGGTGAATGGTTGGATGGAGGGATGGTGCAATATAACATGGATGGATAGAAGGATGAGTAGGTGATGGGTGGATGGAACAACCGAAGGATTGATGGGAGGATAAATGGTTGGATGGAGGGATGGTGCAATATAACATGGATGCATAGAAGGATGAGTGGGTGATGGATGGATGGAACAACCGAAGGATTGATGGGAGGATCAATGGTTGGATGGAGGGATGGTGAAAAACAAGGATGGATAGATGGAGGGTTTAATTGATGGAGGAATGGTGCATTGGAAGGATATAAGTGGACGGATTAATGGATGTAAGGATGGTGCAATGCGAGTATGGTTGAATGGAGTGATAAATGTAAGGAGGCATTAATGAAATGGGGCAATGCAAGGATGAATAAATGGAGGGATAAATGGATGGGGCAATTCAAGGTTGAATGGATGGAAGGATGATTGGAACGGTCAATGGAAGAATGTATAGGTAGATCAATAGTTGGATGGAGGTACAGTATAGTGCAATGCAATGATGGATTGATAGAATGAATGAATGGGAAGATGGAAGGATGGATGGATGGGTGGATGGATTGAACAACGGATGGATGGATGGATGGATGGATGGATGGATGGATGGATGGATGGATGGATGGATGGGACGATGGAAGAATGGTTCAGAGCAGAGGGGGGATGGAGGGATGAATGGATGAAGATTGGTTAATCCTGGAAAATTAAAACCGATACAACCAAAATCAAGAAATGTCTTGGTATATCCGAATTCTAAAAAACCAAAAAGATCCAGAAGAACAACCAAAACAAAAGTATATCTAAAAGCAAAGTTAAAAACTTTTACCTCGGAGCCTTTTTCTTTCGGAAGGGTTAACCAAAAACCATGAAAGCAACCGATTGTTGGAGGAGGAGCCATCGATCAGCTCCACCTGGAGGCCCCTGGCGATAGAATGCCACTAGACAAGATGTTGTTTTTGACCCTTAACAGTGGCTTTATTTATTAGACAACCATCTGGGAAGAAAACGCACTGATGGACATGTTCTTAATGTCGATTCTTCACTTGAAGTTTCAACGAGCGTAAATCATTGGGTAATACTCCAACGAGACGGCGCTGAAAGTGATGCGTTCACTGAAGGGTGACAAGCCGACCTCTATTTCCCTCACTGATTGGATTCCTGATGGAAATATAATAACGTGGCGGTGAAAACACGCCCATGATCACGTATACACCGTAAATGTGTTTTTATCCAAATGTCCAGACGAACGGAGACGAATGGCTGTGAAAATGTAATCGTTATTCTGCTGTCAATCAAACGGTGGGACGTCTATATTTAGCCTCGACTCAACTGTTTGAGTCGCCCTTTTGATTTGAGGTCGTGAGTTAGCGACCGAAAAGAACAGGATCATGGATACAAGCAGCTGGAATTAGTTTTCACTCTCCATTAGAGGGAGGACGAGGATCCATCAGTCGAGTAACTGGCGCCTGTTGTTGCGTCAGCGGGTGATGATCAAAAGACTGATTTCTTTTTTTCTCCCTGTTGTAAAAAAAAAAAAAGTGATAATATGGTTTCACTCGCTGCACCTCACCAGCTTTTTGTGGGCCTTTATTTTCAACCATCATGAGCTAAACATTTTCCTTTCTTTCATTTTAAAATTGTTTATTAGTAAAAGTAAGTAAGTAATTGTTGTTTGTAAAGCTCCTTTCTCAGACCTGGGTCCAAAGTGTTTGAACAATCAAAAAACAATACACAGTTAAAATACATGCTTTAAAAGGTCACGATAACATAAGACAAGTAAGATTCTTAACCAAGAAAGTTAAGAAAAAGCCTGCACAAATAAAAAAGTCTTAAGTTTTTCGGTAGATCCATCAAACACTGAGGGAGAGGAAGATCGTTCCAAAGCTTAGGAGCAACAGCCTGGAAGGATATCACTCCTCTGGTCCAGAAGCGTGTTCAGGAACCTTCAGTAGATTCTGATCCACAGACCTCAGAGCCCGAGCTGGGGTGTAAGTCTGGATCAGATCAGTAATGTAAGGAGGAGTCTGACCATGAATAGATCTGAGAGTAAGAACCAGAATTTGAAATTTGATCCTGAAAGAAACTGGCAGCCAATGCAGAGTTTTAAGGATCGGAGAAATGTGAGTTCTTCTACTAGAGCCGGTCAGAATTCTCACTGCAGAGTTTTGTATACACTGCAGGCGAGACACATTCTAGTTTAGATACAAAAACAAACTGTTGCAATAGTCTAAATGAGAATACAAATGCATGGATTATAAACTGAAGATCGTGTTGTGACATCATTTTCCTAAATTTAGAGATTTTTCTTTTCTGGTCAGTTTTCTGCAGTGTTGAACTAGAGACCTGTCTTTGTCAAATACAACACCCAGGTTTCTCAGGCTCAGTTTAACAGACTGGCCTAACTCAACCCAAGTACTGACTCAACCCTGGAGCCTTATTATCAGGCACAATAACCAGAGTTTCAGTTTTGTCCACATTTAGCTGCAAAGTGTTTTCACTTTGCCACTGTTTAACCTTTGGCAAGCAATTGACTAAGATGTTCAGCTTCTGGGGCTCAGTTGGATTAAACAAGCAGTAAAGCTGGATGTCATCAGCAAATTTTTTTTTTTTTTTTGTCGTCCAATACAGCCCTTGATTTCTCTTTCGTATTTTAAGACTGGAGTTAAATTATGACTCCTTCGCTTGCTTTAAATCTGAGTGCACCGTCATTCTTTTATTCCTGGCTTTGTTTGGCAGCAAAAGTCCAGGAGCAACCAAGGTCTGGGATATAAATTATAAAGCACTGAGATGACGAAGATGATGAAGATTGTCAAAAGTCCATTTGTCGAACCAACACACAATCATAGCAAAAGTTAAGTGGATATTACCTGAACAGATATCAGCACTTTAATTCTTGATAAATAGTTTAACTTGACTATTGCATCTGAATATCATTAGGACTGAGCTTTAGTTTATTCAAATATATTATTATCCTAATATTGGATGTAAAAGGGAATCAATTTGATATGTCGAATCCGTTTTCACTTTTTTTATTCCATCCAAGAAAACGTAGAGTAGTATTTAAAATTACAAACGGGGGTGACATGCTTCCCTTTTATTGTGGTTTTATTTTTTATGAATAGTTCCCATTTACCCTCTTTCTCTCCACGTGAACCTAAATAATGGAACACGGCTGGAGTTGATCAACCCTTGGCTTCCAGGCCAGAGTGCCAGATGAAAGAGTTCCATTTGTTCGGTAATTGGCTGCGTTTCCCTGGTTGTTTTCGTGTTTTTGTTGATCTTAGTATTTTGCCTTCCTGCCTCAGACCCTTAGTGTTTTAGTTGTTGTTTATTGCTAGCGATGGTTTTCTTTCCATGGTTCTCTGTTCTTTCTTTCCTGTTTTATTTCCTGTTTCAGTGCACATGGCTTTTGGACATTTTGATATTTTTAGAGATATTGGACTTTTTGTAAATTGTTTTATTATTTCTTGGATTGTGGACTTTATTGTTATGTATTTGACTTTGTATTCAATAGTATATTGATCTAAATATATATTCTTCTGTTCCTTTGTCTGCTTGACATCTTTTTTTTTCGAGAGCATTTAGGTCTCGCTCCGTACGTTTCTTCACCACAGCATATGATCTAGTTTGAGCAATTTGTCTTATTGACTGTTTTTTATTACACATTTCAGTTATCAGAATGTATTTCTAAAAGCAAATATAAAAAAAGCAAATGTTTAGCAGAGTTTGTACCACAATTTTGCAATTTTTTTCGGATTTTGGCAGCCAAACGAAGTACATGGAAATTATTAATATAAATAAATAAATATAATGGTTTTTTTGATAGTTGCTGTATTCGGAATTGCTAAACCCTTGTGTTGACTCTGGGTCAAAGTAAACAACCTCCTTGGCTTCCATAAATACACTTTGACCCAGAGGCAACACAAAGGATACCAGAAAAACATTTGTTTTCGAGCCTTCGGATCACCTTGTACCTGAGATAACACAACAGTTAACTAGGTAATGGTTGCTTTGAATCATGTATAATACCAAGAGTGGCTTTAATAAAACTCCCGTCTTACTTTATTTCAGTGTTAACACTTGCTTGAGTCATACTCAATTTTAAAGGGAAGCGAGCTCAGTTAGAAAACGCGTTCAAGCTAAAAAAGCACATGGGCAGCAACACACATGAGCACATGCAGGCATTCACATGTCAATCAAAAGCGGCGTCCAACTCTTGTTTAATGTTATCGTGCTTCCCTTTAATCCTGGACACATGCAACACCCTGGCCTCGCTTAACACCCAAAAAACACATCGCCGACCATACCAAACACCTCATCTGTTGTGGATTCACTTCCCACTAATTAAAACCACAATTGATTAGCGATCGCTATGGCCAGTAGAGGGCAGTGTGGTGCCAGCGTAACTGTGGTTCTTTGAGATGCTAAAACAGCATCATGGGGTTGAAGGAGACAGCAGTGTGAAGAGGAGACGCATAAACAGGCGAGGGAAAGGGCAGCGGTGAGGGTGAATCCATCAGGCCGGAGCAGAGAGAGACGTTCACTCCATCTTCTGCTCTGGAAAAAAAAAAAACACCACCTCACGCGAAAAGTTCAGCCCCACGTATCGTCGACCCATCCACCCACCTTCTTACTCGTACGCACACCACGCACACGCAACAACACAACCTGCTCCAAATAGAAAGAGCTGGCATGTGTCCAGCGTATTGTCACAGATGGATGTTACCAATCGTAGCAGTGAATGAACGCTGGAGGGTTTTTTTTTTGTTTGTTTTTTCGTTCAGGGATATTTAGAGGGATGGAAAGATGAGCCTGATTGGTGAGCGGGGTTCGAAAATCCCAAGAGCTACGAGCCAATATCCATCACTGTTGCATTAATTATATTCTCTGTTCATTAGAGTAAACCTCGGGGATCTGCTTTATTAGACACGGTCCAATTAGGCCTGCAGTGAGCTCGCGGTACCAGGCAGTGCGACAAACCCTGGACGGGCGCCAGAGTCCGCCTTCAAAAAACATGTGGAGGAGACGATGCAGGAAGAACCAGAAGCTCAAAATCCCTTTGGATTTGGGATGTGATTTCCTTTTCTAATTCAGCAAGAAAGGGTAAAACAAAGATTGTTTAAAAAATGTGGTTTTCGCATCAAGGAGTCTCCGATTTTTGGCTAAAACTTAGCTAGTATGATCCATCGCGCCGTGATTTCCCTGTTGCCGGTCACGGGAGGAAGATGATGATGATGTTGTGCACAGTTTTATTGAGACATTAGGACGAGGGAGGTCTGAAATCGCGGAGCTGCTCCATATTTCACTTTTTTTTACGAGTGGGTGACGGGCTTACAATTTGATTTACGGGATAAATGTTTAGTCAGCATTTCTGTCTGGTCTTTAAAAAAAAAACATTGTTGTTTTTCTCACCAGCGAGAGCTGCGTGAACATGTGCCGCCATGAATATGAATGAAGAGTTTGTCAATTCTTAATGAGGTGAATCCTGACGTCTCATCTACGAAACCACAGAGCCCCCAAATTATTTTCATACCTTTTTTAATAATAAAACATTTTTGACAATTTCTTTTCCATACATTTTCTTTATCTGTTAGATTGGTTACCATTGTTAGCATCTGAAATAGCATAGCAATGAGCTCATTGCTACAGCGTTTGGCTAAAGTGTTACAAAAGAAATCCTTCAAAAAACATGTGGCTCCACATGGTTATCAAAAGATGATCAACATGTTCATCTGTCTCTAAGCATTTTCAGCTTAAGTAGGTGAAATCTTTCTGTTTTTCTGTCATTGCTTGCCTAATGACACTGGCATAATCTCCTTGGTGGTGGTAAGTATTATTATAAGGCATTTCCCAACTGGCCGAATCATAGACTATGCCTGGTTGGATAAAAAATAGGTAAAACTTTGCTGTAATATCATGATAAATGCTTAACAAACAAGGGGAAATGAGAGTAAGTAAAAATAATGTCAGGAAGGATATTGCCAGATGGGATAATGCCATAAAAAATTGTAGTATTGTCAGAAAATATTGATACATTCATATATCGCGATATTTTGTTCACACGGCTGTATCGATATTCAACAACAATGTATCGATCATTTTTCACATTTCTGTATTTCCTTGCTTTGAAATCATATTTGTAATGTTCGTTATTTTATGGTTTATATTTCAGTGAAGTCTCTATACGTTTTCTTATTTTAAATTATCATATTCACTGCGTTTGTCCATTCTTGTGTTGCAATTAAACCTCCTTCAGCTAGATGGCAGTAGTCATTACATCCTGTGCAGCTGAAGGAACAATGATATTTGCCGTCGATGGCTGAGGACGAGAGGATACAGTCGATTACAGTAGTATTTAATGCTTATGTTTTGACAATTTTTGGCTTCAAAACCAATTAAACCAGGTTACACTTTGTTAAGAAGTATGTGGTCTTTAAATTGAATACTACAATAAAAACATAATAACTACAAATATTATGTTATTCATAACGGTATCGTAATATAGTGTACAGTTGCTTAAAAATATATATTTTATGTATACTAATGTCAAGATGAGGAAATGAGGTCTAAAACAAATTAAACTAATAATCAATCAATAATAAGTTGAAAATAAAATTAGTTTTCTGTTGGAACCATTTCTACACTATCAGTTTAATGCTGTCACTACGCACATTACTGTCAACACATGGCCCATGACCCGCTGCAAACGTGTGCTTGATGATCAGCCAAAAGCTTCCTTTTGGCTCGTAAGTGTTTCTGCAGTTTGTTTTTCTTTATGCTATCGGTTCATTGACCCCATTGATTTGCAACATAATGGAGAGATGAGTCAGCCTCCACACTGCAAGGTAACGTTCACAGTAAATATGACCTCACAGAGAGGCCTGATGGGTCTTCATCTACTACTTTCCCTGCTGTTTATGTTTTTCTCCGGGCACAATGCATCAACAGCTGCTCAGTCAATGAGGAGTGAGCAGCCACTTGAATACTAAATAGCCATATTTTGTAACTGCAGCAGTCTGCCTGTCATCATTTACTGAATAAATCATGCAAGACTTCACTCCTTCTCTGAGTTTTCTCTGCACTTTCAACCGAATCTTTCTCCCTCCATCAATTAAATATTTAACATTTTCAACAAGCACCAGTTCTTTTGTTCTGTTGAATATACATGTAAAACCTTACATTTTTATTAAATTGATATCTTAATAAACGAAAGAAGTTAAAGCCCAGAAACTTAATTCATAAAAGGTTATAGAATTATTTAATGTAATTTACAATATCAAAACTTCCTATAGTAGCAAACTTGGTACAGAATCTGTAGTACATATATATTAAATTAATTTCCTATTATTTACCTGGGAAAATAATCATTTTTACCTCCAAACTAATTCATTTCAAAATAGAGATGTTTGCAGCGTATTATAGTAAAAGGAAAATAGGCTGAAACAGACCAGGGCCAGTGAGGGTTCCTCTACCATTCACACGTGAATCCCTCTGTGGATTACAGATGGATTTGATATAGTGTTTGCTTTCACTCGGGCCTTTTGTTAATTGATCCCATTGATTCTGTCAGGCTGATCCACAGCCTGCCAGCTCACTCCTCCAAACCCCTCAGGCCATTCACACCACACACTCCTATCTACACACACACACACATTGTTATGTGGCTTCCAAGTCCGTTCACACTCCAGATTCAAGACCTCACAGGTCAGTGGACTTTGTTGTTTCTGTCTCAGACTTGGATGGAGAGATGAAGATTCTGCTCAATACAATATATTTGACTTTGCATCTGAATATAAGAAGAGGAAATTAAACACAGACACTTCGCAGAATTGTACAATGGTGTGTGTGTGTGTCCGTTAGATCTTAATGCGTTTTGGACTCACAAACCTCTCGACAAAAATGTTTGAAAATTAGCGGGTAGACTACTGACCTCTGAGGTTTTGGTGGGGAAGAAAAGTGGATTAGGTCAAGGGAAAGGGGGCTAGAAGGGGGGCAGAAGACCCCCAGACTAATTATTATATGTCCAATTAGGATGATAGTTACACCATACGGCAGTGATGTGCTGATGAAGCTTCATGAAAAAGTGTCATGTTGTTTAAAAGGTCAGTAGGTGGCGCCATGAGTTAAAAAAAATTATCTGGTCAGGTGGTCAAAGCAAATTGAAAACAGTCTAGACACCACCATCTAGTGGGCTCTGAAAATAATGACACTGCTTAATGAAGCTTCATCAGACTATTACATGCCATTGTGGAGCCTTTGCTCAAAAAGTCAGGCCAAGACCCAACTGACCTCAGTAATTTCAGGCCTATTTCTAAGCTCTCTTTCTTGTCCAAGATCTTGGAGAAGGTGTTGTCTGAGCAGCTGTCTTTGTTCCTGCGACAGCTTTACTGAGACAGCTTTACTGAAGGTGTCCAGTGACATCATGATGTCAGCTGACTCGGGTCAATGTGTTCTGGTTCTCTTGGATCTGTCCTCAGCCTTTGACATAGTTGATCACCAGATGCTGCTGAGAAGACTGAGGGATGAAGTGGGTCTGGGTCTGTGTTACAGTGGTTCTCGTCATACCTTTCTGGGCGCAGTTTTAGTGTATATGCCAATCAAATGAGGTCTGAATCGGCAAATCTGTTGTGTGGAGTCCCTCAAGGTTCTGTTCTGGGTCCTTTATTGTTTTTGCTGTACTTGATTCCATCGGTAAAATCATTCAGAGATTTCCTGATGTTTCTTATCACATTTTTGCTGATGACATCCAGCTCTACTGATCTTTTGATCCAACTGAGCCCCAGAGGCTGAACAGCTTAGTCAATTATTTGCTAGAAATCAAACAATGGCTGAGTGAAAACACTCTACAGCTAAATGTGGACAAAACTGAAACACTGGTGATTGCTCCTGATGATAAGGTTTCAGGGTTGAGTCAGTACTTGGGGGACTTAGGCCAGTCTGTCAAACTGAGCCTGAGAACCCTGGGTGTTGTATTTGATAAAGACATGTCTCTAATTACAAATTACTTACTTACTTATACTGTATGTATTACACACTAAGTAAGAGATAAATAAACATTTTCAGCTCTTTTTGGTTATTGTAATGGAGCACAAAAGTGGGGCAGAAGACCTCTACGAAAATCCAAATAAGTATACCATAATATAATAGTAATAGTATTAAAAGTATACCTTAATATACATACATCTTAAGAATACTCCTCCATACACTTGTCTGTTCCCTCCCAATTAAAACTTCTCCACTGTTTCTGAGATGTTATTAACTTCTCATTGCATTATATTTCATGTGGGTTTTCTTTTTAATATGTATTAAATTTATATGTATGTAGACCTTGAGTCTCCATTATGATTATTTTATTTTATTTTTTCCTTTCCCCAAAATGATAATAATAATAACACAACATGTTAAATAAGAGTTCAGGGTTTTTTAATCATTTTGTTTAGCAAGTATATACATATAAATCATATCTCTATGTATTTTTCTCAATAGATAAGAAAATCATCATCATTCATTCAAATATTGGTCAGTTTATTTTATTCCCAAGTATTTTATCCGGACTATTTGTTTTGCAGACTTTTAATGACAAAATAATGTAACAAAAGGACAATGAGTGTTCAGTATCGTCGACGAGGGAAGAGGAGGAAGAGGAGCCTTCAGCCTGAGAGGGATCTTCGACGGTGCTGGTCTGTTCCCGCTCGTCCATCTTTGAGTCGTGGCTGGAGGGCAGGCGGACGCTGAGAACATTCTCGAGAGGTCTGTTGCACATCCAGATTTGAAGTTATATTGTCGATAAAAAAATTTATGCGGACAGGAGCAGAGGTCGAGCAACTTGATTTCCAAAGCAAGGAGAACATCAAATACAAAGTTGCTTGATCTTAAGCATTGGCAGAGATTAATAATAATGAATAAAAAATACACAAATACACAAATACAGAAAAAAATATCTCAAAAGATGCATTTTTGTTAAAAAATATATATATATATAATTTAGTTTAACCTGCTATTTATTTAACAAACACATGTATTTTGAGTCATTTATTTAAATCCCTTAAAATGTCTTGGACCAGAAACACTTTTTTATTATGCATTAATGTTTATTTTAATTTTATTTTGGGGGGTTGTTTTTTTCGTTTTGTTGCAGATTAAAATCACCAAGAAATATAATTTCAACATTGTTTTGTGCGTCATGGTTGGAAAAATAAAAGGTGTTTTGTTTAAGTTTATACATATCCCACTACAAATGTGTCATGAATTGTTAATTATTATCATTAATAAAAAATAAAAGGCACTTGTCATTAACTGGCCTAAATGAATAGCACATCCAA
This sequence comes from Callionymus lyra, assembly GCF_982586985.1. Taxonomy (NCBI): domain Eukaryota; kingdom Metazoa; phylum Chordata; class Actinopteri; order Syngnathiformes; family Callionymidae; genus Callionymus; species Callionymus lyra. Next base: position 13,172,147 of record NC_141826.1, read on the forward strand.
ACCTTATCAGACTTCACAGGCAAAATTAAAGCATATGCAGTTCTGTTGTACTTAATACTTAATTATTATATTAACCGTAGTTTAATCTCAATCACTCTTTTGGGGTAAAAGACATCAATAAAAGAAGACTGATTGCATTTCCGCACGAACGCCATTAGCGTTTCTAGGAGTTCATATGAATCTCAGAAACATTATTTTACCATTTGTCCTCTGACAAATAGGCTGACGGTCCAGTGCCCATATTTCATCTTGTGGTAAGTCAGGCATGTCCTTAATTAATTTAAATTATCCTTCTTTAATGGTGATCTTTTGATAAAGATTATAAAACAATTATATATTTATGTCATCTGGGAACGCCACAATAATTCATGCATTATCCATTAGATAGCAAAAGCCTTTTATCGAGGCCTGATAATGCATGAATTATTGTGGCGCTGTGAAAAGTATATATGAAACCATTATGATGTTACATTGAAACTATATGACATTTTATTCTGTATCCAGTTTAATCTTTAAGTGGTTAAACAGTAAATATCATATTTTATTTGTCCGTGACCATTCGTTTTCCCTTAAAACAATCGTAAATATAGTTCAAAAACTACTTTGAAACATCTATTTTTTTGACAACCATCAGCAAGATATGATGTAGCCCCTGACTCGATTTAATTGCCGACCCCTGGAGCCATGAAGTGTCAAAGCAATGTTGCAATAATGCAACTAGATTGAAAAAAAAAATAAGCTTTCTTTGAGTTGAACAACAATCACACAGATGAGTATGTGTGTCATTCTACCAACATTTGTTTGGTTGTTTTTTATCAAACTATAATTTTATAGACTTAATCATTATTTACGATGGTCCTTCAGTTTTACGTTTTGTTCCATAACGTTTACTCATTCTCTAAACTTAGACACAAATTCTTAAATGACATCACAAACAGCCGGTGACATCCTTCCATAACTTGCAGGAGCCAAGGTCCCGAGCACTTGAGTTCCATCACATTGTGATGTGACTTTATTTTTGTACATTAACGTCAAAAAATATAACTTAAAATAAAGTTATTTTCTTTAACTCTAGAAAATTAATAATTATAAAGTAAACATTATGTTTAGTGAAGTGGAAAAAAAATGAATGAGGGCAAGAAATAATAATAATAAATATTAGATCAGTTCAGTAGAGAGTTTTTTCTTTCTGCTGGTTTGATTAGACTTTATAACATTTGAAAATGTTTCAATTGTATGTTTAAGATTCAACAAGGCAAAATGAGTATAAGATTCAAAGTCTATAATGGTACTAATAAAATGTACAGATATACTGTAAACCCAATGCGAAAAAATGAAATTTAAAGTTAAGAACATTTTAAACTGAATGATATACTTGCTAGCTTAGCTAGGCGAGGCAATGCTAGCTGTTATTTGCCACCTTGAAAATAATAATATATGTATATCTGCAACTATAATAACTATTGTCAAGTAAAACATTTTTATTATGGGACACAACATTTGAGAGTTAATTTCAGATTTAAGTCTAACTTTTTGACAGCATAAATAGAAGACATAATATCTCACAGTGCAAATCTTTGTCTCTTGTGTATCGGTGCACGTCATGAGATTGTCATGTATACCGTGTCTGCATACACGGAGATCTATTCTTCATGGAGATATAAATCCATCATCTCCGACTGAAAAGTGTCCCGCGCCGCCGTCGTGCCAGATGGCAACATGCTTGTTATAATGACTGATTAATGACGTGCATCAAAGTCATGAAACTGTAATGATCCTGCTCTTCTTCCACTGGCATGAACGAGGCCTTTTTTATTTTCTCTGAGAAGTTTGGGCATATTTAGGAGCAGCCCTCATTTACAAGCGGTCACTCCATCGGACATTCTCTGTTCCCCTCCACAATTTCCCGTTAGACTGAAAATCAATCCCTTCCGTGGCGCCGCAGAGCATTTGTCCTCTGCTTTGACAGAAGCGCGGGTCAATAAACGCACTGCTTCGCCGCTCCCTCGCCGGGCCTCCCAGCGAAGTCTCTGCTTGGTACAGCAATACACTGACTGCCCGGCGGTGATAGATGATAGAGACGTGTGAAGGAAGCGTCGGAGCACGGCTCGTGCTTCTGGATCGGGTCAAAATTGCGTCGTCTGTCGGGTGTTAAAATGATCCTTCACAAGAGATACAACTGTACAGGAGATGAAGAAAGACTTCGAAGTGATCGGACGGCTGTAGAGTCGAGGGCCACGTAAGTAAGTTGTCGGTCATACGTCAAAACCTGCCTTTTAGTCGATGGAACTGAAACCTTGTGAAACGGAGTCCCAGAGTGGATAGATTTCAAAATGTTGTTTTGCATCTTTATCTGTAAGACTTTGGGCAAGCATTTAATCCAAAAGTAGTTGATGGAATTATTAATTGAAAATTCCCTTCTGTTCTTCTATTGGTTGCTGTGCGGGGATCTAAACCCAAGGGAAACTCCCCAAGGGATTAATGCGGTTCTGTCTGTTAAATTCCGTAAGGATTGTCGTGTTTATTGTGTTGTCCTTTTGAACAAAGCATTGACAACTTTCCTACAGTTACAATGTTACATTGAAGTCTGGCATGTTTACTGCAACACGTTTTACCTGTTTAACTATGGAGACTAAATCGTAGACCTTTTGAAACAAGTGGTTGTTGTCTGCATCTTAGGTTGAAGTGGATGTGGTCCATGTAGCCCTCTTCTCTCTTGCTCATTGAACAGCTGAAGTGTACTCGGCCCGAAATGTGAGCCAATCTTTCTGTGAAGGCTCTCATTTATCCAGGTCATGGTTATCCAAGTGGTTAAAAAGGCGAGTCAACTGGATAGTGTAGAGTTCTGGGAAGACATTTCCCCAAGGTAGCTCCAAACTCCAGCTCCAGAAGTTAGAAGTCTTCCCAGAACACATACCAGTTGACTCGCTGAAGGGATGTCCAGCCTGTGGGCTCAACCTTTCTACTTCTATTTCCTGTTTAATGTTAGGCAAACAGATGAACCATAGATACACAATGTTATAATGTTATAAATCATTTAGCTCATATTTATTGAAATGGCAACAGCATAGTGTCTCCTTATGTTATAGTCCTTGTTGACGGCCCAGATATTGTGATACAAAAGTGGAAAGGAATGCTTCTTGAGTTTGCTGTTAGATATTTTATATCCATTCCTTGTCAAATCTTCTTTTCCATGGCAACTCTGGGTCACTCTGTTAGGGCCATGTTGTGTTATCTAAACTGGAGCTCTTCGACTAACTGTTAAAAAGCAACCTTTAATATGAAAACATATGGGCCTTTGGCAAGTCCAAATACTTAACAGGCAATAAGTTGTATAATATATATTATATATTATATATATACACTCTTTGCCCAATTTAAAGCCCAAAAACGTATATCAGGATGCAGTTTGTTGACTTTAGCTCGGCCCAGCCAACTCGGGGTCAAACTGCAGACTCTACAACTTGGAACCGCCCTCTCTCGGTCTGTAGATCAAGGACTTTCTATCTAACAGAACCCATCCTGTAGGTATAGGCACCCCCAAATCTTCGACCATCCCCCCTCAGCACTGGTATCCCTCAGGCCACTGTGCTGACTCAAGTCTTGTTCACACTGTGCACTTGCGACTGCCCCGTACTCATGACTCCAACACCTTCTGAAATTTCTTCCGTTTCTTGGCCTGCACATCTCGGAAGAAATGGACTGGACTGTTAACACCACCAAAATCCTCAAAAAGGCCTGGCCATGTCTCCTATATCTGAGAACGCTGAGGAGGATTGAACTCCCTTAAACCTCTGCTTAAAAACTTCTAGCACTGCGCAATGGAGTGTCTTCACCTATGGATGTACAGTGTTGTATGCCAGCTTTACTGAACTTCAAAACTACTCAATGGATTAATTTACTGCCCATTGTTACATCTAGACTACTACTCTGGGCGTCTCCTCTAACAGGCTACAAAGGTCTGGGATGACCCAGGACACTGTCTATTTACAAGCATTTTCTCTGACAGACAGAGTCATGAGAGCTACTTACCATAGTTTAAAAAAAACAACTGCTGCAGGAACCACGATCATAACCGTACCACCAGAATCAGTCGCCTACACTGCTTCCTCCCACTTGTAATTACTATTTATGTTATTATTACATTTTATGACCAGGATGTGGTAGCTGCTACAAAGAGATGTTTCCACATTTTATTGTACCCAGGGATGTGCGGTCAGGGGAGGCAGGTGAGTCAGGGCCTCGCCTCTTAATGCGCAATCCATCACAAACTGCGTTGATACATTATTATTATTTCCGTTGGTTATTCACAGTCTGGCTGATGTCTTATATATAAAAAGGAGATAAGACTAAGAAAGATACAATAGAAATTTGCCTTAATTCAAATATTATTTGTTTTTCTCACGCTTATATTGAGCCATTTAATATTCAATATTTATCTTTTCACCATAATAAACATTTTAGTGGTTTGCGTAGATCCAGCCAAGCTATTACAGCATCAAGCTATCACTCAGGATTCTTCACTCTTGATCTAAACTGGAGAGTTCTCGCTAAACTTTACGGTAAATTCCCCTAAATGCCATTTAATAGGAGGAAATAAACATCCACCTTTCAAATTAAGAGCATTGAATCAGTTGCATCTTCCTTGTAATCCTTTACTATCACGCTCATACTCTATACTATTTAAATCCACATTTGCTCATCCTTTTTGACAATCGATCAGTCCTCTCTGGGTCAAGGTAGAACAAACTCCATGGTTCTTTGTCCCAGAGACAACAAGAGGGATACCACAAACACATTTGTTTTCGGGCCTTCGGCTCACCTTGACCCTTAGATAACACATTGGTTAATAATGTGTAAAATATCGGATTAAGCTTCAAGGGAAACAATCTTGAAACATTTTTGTTCTTGCTAATGTTTAGGTTAAACAAACAAGAGTTGACATGAGAAAACATAAACACACAAACCGAGTGAAACTTTTGTGTCTAATTTCAAAGCACGTTCAAAAATGTTAACAGCAACTTCATAGAATTATCTAAGTGAATGGTTGTATTAACCCTTGCATTATCTCTGGGTCAGGGTGACCCAGACATCCGAAAACAAAAACAAAAAAATGTGTTTGTGTTATCCCTTGTGTTACCTTAAAAACATTTGTTTTCAGGTCTCTGTCTCACCTTGACCCATAGATAACACAGGGGTTAATAGAACAATTTACTTTGTGTTTGTTTCAGTAAAAGTAACAAGTATAAAAGCATATCAATTAAATTCGGTGAAAAAGCCTAGGAAAAGTTTTTAGATTTGGTTAAATATGAAGAAAAACCCTGACCTAGCTTAGAGTTTATTACTCAATAATAATGTGAGCTGCAATCTTGTCTCTCTGTGAGAGTTTTTATGTAAAAAAATAAATATCTTGAAGGTGCTATAAAAGCTCTTACCCAGGACCTCTGGTGAATAATGACTGATAAAAGAGTGATATTCTCTTCTTCCTGTTACATATATTGTCTTAACACCTCTTTTAATTCTACTTAATTGTGTTTCTAAAAACCCGAACATTGCCCGAATATTACACGTGTTTTCTGAGTAAAAAATAATTTATAACTGAGAACATCTTTAGTCCCAACAGATCTACATTAACATAATGACATTCATCCAGTTACAAAATGCAAATATTCATTGAGAACTACACACAGAGACTAAACACAAAAAGTGACAATGACGACAAACAAAGCGCATTAGTTTATATTGGCCTGTTTACAACGTGCAAACACTGATTGAGAATTAGACACGGAGACAAATACGTCAATTGAAAGACAAACAAACTTCTAGCTTCAGCTTCTATAAAATCAACACCATGTCTTCAGATGTTCGTTCAAGAGCTCTAAGTACACAAAGTTTTCTCGCAATTGAATTCCGTACGGATTTGAAGTACACCCATAATGGATGCAGACGGTAGGAAATGTGGGTAATTTTTGAGTTGCAGGTGTTTATCTAAAAACTTTGCCAACAATGTATCAACTTGACTTCACGTCATAAAGTTCTTTGTAGTACACCGTTGTTGTGTAGAAATTCCCAGAGAAGAAACTTGTGAACTTTTTAAACAGAAAGATATTAAATAAAATGCTCCGCCAAGACCAATCACTTCACAATCACTTACTGGAAAATAAAAATCCAGTTTTAATGGGTGTTTTGGAAAAAAGTTTCTCAGGCTTCTCATAAAATGATACACCTTCGAGCTTCATCGAGGGTTAGCATGACCCGCCAAAGATCGAACGGCAGGGGAAAAAAAAAATGTTTTGATGTGCTGCAGAGCTCGTGGTTTCTAAATCGAAGGGCATGTGGCCAAAATCACTCTCTTTCCATCACAGTGAAACTGAGGAATATAAAAAAAACGCCATGAAGTCTAGAATTCCTGATGATTTTTATATCCAAACCATCAGCCTTTATTCGTTTTTCTGCCTGAAACCTTGGGTGCAACTACACATTACACTCAGAAGCACTTTAAAGATTGGATTCTATTTTTCTTTATCTCAATCTCCTCTTGTCCTTAACCTCATTTTAATTTTTTATCTGAAATCAAACAATTTTCAACTGTAATAAAAAATAAATCCTGCTGTAATTGAACAATTTTCAACTGAAATCAAACAATATTCAACTGTAATCCAAAAAGTTTCAACTGTAATCTATCAATTTTCAACCAGAATAAGAATAAATCCAGCTCTAATCTAATAATTTTCAACTATAGTAAAAAAAAAATTGATCTGAAATTGAACATTTTCCAACTGTAATAAAAATAAATTCAGCTGTAATTGAACAATTTTAAACTAGAATAAGAATATATCCAGCTCTAATTGAATCATTTTTAACTGTGATCCAACATTTTTTATCTGAAATTGAACAATTTTCAACTTTAATAAAAAATAAATCCAGCTCTCATTTAATAATTTTTAACTATAATCCAATAATTTTTATCTGAACTAGAACAATTTTCATTTATAAAAATAAATTATAGCTTTAATTTAACAATTTTCAACTGATATCAACAATATTCAACTGAAATCAAACACTATTCATCTATAATTAAACACTATTCAACTGTATTCAAAAAGGTTTCAACTGTAATGAAAATCAATCCAACTCTAATCGGATCATTTTTAACTATAATCAAACAATTTTCAACTGTAATCAAACAATGTTCAACTGTAATAAAAAATAAATCCTGCTGTAATAAAACAATGTTGACCTATAATCAAAGATACTAGTTAACCCTTGAGAGTGTCTAAATAATAAGGTGTCCTTTTCAATTCAAAGTATTAATAATTCAATGAAGTAGAACCTGGTGATATTATTCTTAAATGAACAAGTGGTTTTGTAATTAACCTGGTGCTGCTCAATTAACAGACACATGAACTCAATCAGTTCAGGCTACAAATCATGAATAAATGCATGTTCCTCCATCGATCAGATGCGTGTCCTGTGCAGGAGTCTCGCTGAGAACATGCAGACCAAACATCTTGATTTTATCTTACTTTAACTTTGTCAGTCTGTACTAGATGCCTCAGTGAAATTAATCTTTGATCGTATGTCCTCAGGGATAGGCTGACAAGTATGGATTGTTGGATAAACCTTTATGGAACAGAAACTGAATTTAAAGTAAAAAAGATTTTCTAACAACTTGAATCCAAATAGAGAGTGAGTTGCATTTGACTTCTCAGGTGCAAATGTTCTTCATGTACTGTTGTCATTATTATTATCTTTGTTTTGAATCTCCTATCATTGTCCTTTACTTTGGTTTAAAGCTTTTTTTTTAACAATGTTCAACTAAAATCAAACAATTTTCCACTGTAATGTTAAAAAAAAATTTGGAATCAAACATTTTTAAACGAGTTAAAAATGTGGTTTTAATCAAAACTGTTCAACTGTATTCCAACAATTTTCAACTGAAATCGAACTACTTTAAACCGTAATAAAACAATTTTCAACTCTAACCAAGACATTTTCAACTGTAATCAAACCATTTTAAACTATAATCAAACAATTTACAACTAAAATCAAATAATTTTCCACTGAAATCAACAATTTTCAACTGTGATCAAACAATTTTCAACTGAAATTAAACAACTATCAACTGTAATCAACAATTTTCAACTCTAACCAAAAAAGTTGAAACTATAATCAAACAATTTTAATTTGTAATAAAAACAATTTTCAACTAAAATCAAACAATTTTCCACTGTAATGAGAGAAAAAAGCTTTGATCAAAAATTTAAATTAGTATGAACAAATGTGTCTGTAATCAAAAAAAAATCATCTAAAATTGAACAATTTTCAACCGTAATCTAACAAGTTTCAACTGTAATCAAACAGTTCTCAACTTCAATTAAACTATTTTCAGATTTTATCAAACCATTTTCTATTGCAATTGATTTAAACTGTGATTAAGCACATTTCAACTGCTCATTTTTCTCAAGAAAAAGAGTATAAATATGTGTATTTGTCCAGTTGGTCAGAAAAGAAAATTGAGTGTAAAACCATTTGTCTTACAGTTCAAATACATTTTTACCTTTTCTTTTGTCTGTTGAGCCGAGTTTTCACTTTAATAGTCAGCCATTGTCCTCGCACCACTTCCTTCTAGTTATACATCATGTGTCTCTACTTCCCTTTTTTTTTTTTTCAAGTTGCCGTCGGTAACGACAACTTTCCAAACACTCTCCTGGGCTTCAGCTGCGTTTTGCGGCGCTCTGTCATGGATGACGCCCTGCTGTGCGTGACGCCTTCATCATCGTTGGCGGCAGAAGACGACAGCCTCCCGCAGAGGGACAGGTCGGCTGAAGAGTTATGGTATGTATGCTACGCATCAAAGCTAATCAATAAAAAATGCCACAAATACTCGCTAGCGCTACACAACAGGAAGAGGAAGTAAAATTATGGTTTAGGTTGTTTAACAAGTGTTTAACTTGTGTTTTGGTGGCGTGAAACATTTGAACGATAAATGGATTGTTAAAGACGTTTAAATGGAGGAGAAAAATGGGAAAGTGAGAGAAGCAAAAGTGGGATTTCACAGCTGAGTTCACTGACAAGGAAGTGGTTTTAAGAGGAAGAGGGATTCGAGTGGAGTTTCCCCGCAGAGGTCATTAGGACGTTCACACGGAGTCTGGTCACTTCTTTAATTAGCTTCCTATTCATGGAACGTTCCTCTCATGCACTTTCAAATGGGCGCTCGACGCTTTGACCTTTGCTTCAAATTCATTATAATGAATGTGTTTCATTCATTATAATGAATGTGTTTCATTCATTGTATCTTTAAATGGGCCAAGTTTGAACACACATCACTTATATAACCTTATAGATCATGTTTATTGCTGATTGTGTTGACCTCGGTCCACAGCATTTTTATTTGTCTCAGCGTGTGCGTGTGCGTGTGTGTGTTTATTTCATAAACAAACACAAACAAAATCATATGAAGATGGATTGATGGCTGGTTTAATGGATGGATGGATGGATGGATGGTTTAATGAATTGATGGATGGATGGTTTGATGGTTAAATGGATTGATGGATGGATGGATGGATGGATGGATGGATGGTGTGCGTGTGTGTGTTTATTTCATAAACAAACACAAACAAAATCATATGAAGATGGATTGATGGCTGGTTTAAGGGATGGATGGATGGATGGATGGTTTAATGAATTGATGGATGGATGGTTTGATTGTTAAATGGATTGATGGATGGATGGATGGATGGATGGTTTAATTAAGTGATGGATAGATGGTTTGATAAACTGATGGTTAAATGGATTGGTGGATTGATGGTTTAATGGATGGATGGATGGATGGATGGATGGTTTAATGGATTGATTGATGGTTTGATAAACTGGTGGCTAAATGGATTGATGGATGGATGGTTTAATGGATTGATGGATGGATGGTTTAATGGATTGATGATGGATGGTTTGATAAACTGATGGTTAAATGGATTGGTGGATTGATGGTTTAATGGATGGATGGTTTAATGGATTGATGGATTGATGGTTTAATGGATGGATGGATGGTTTAATGGATGGATGGATGGTTTAATGGATTGATGGAAGGATGGTTTGATAAACTGATGGTTAAATGGATTGGTGGATTGATGGTTTAATGGATGGATGGATGGTTTAATGGATGGATGGATGGATGGATGGTTTAATGGATTGATGGATGGATGGTTTGATAAACTTGTGGTTTAATGGATTGATGGATGGATGGTTTAATGGATTGATGGATGGATGGTTTGATAAACTGATGGTTACATGGATTGATGGATGGATGGTTTAATGGATTGATGGATGGATGGTTTGATAAACTGGTGGCTAAATGGATTGATGGATGGATGGTTTAATGGATTGATGGATGGATGGTTTGATAAACTGGTGGTTTAATGGATTGATGGATGGATGGATGGATGGTTTAATGGATTGATGGATGGATGGTTTGATAAACTTGTGGTTTAATGGATTGATTGATGGATGGTTTAATGGATGGATGGATGGTTTGATAAACGGATGGTTAAATGGATTGATGGATGGATGGTTTAATGGATTGATGGATGGATGGTTTGATAAACTGGTGGCTAAATGGATTGATGGATGGATGGTTTAATGGATTGATGGATGGATGGTTTGATAAACTGGTGGTTTAATGGATTGATGGATGGATGGTTTAATGGATGGATGGATGGTTTGATAAACTGGTGGCTAAATGGATTGATGGATGGATGGTTTAATGGATTGATGGATGGTTTAATGGATTGATGGATGGATGGTTTAATGGATTGATGGATGGATGGTTTGATAAACTGGTGGTTAAATGGATTGATGAATGGATGGTTTAATGGATGGATGGTTTGATAAACGTGTGGTTTAATGGATTGATGGATGGATGGTTTAATGGATTGATGGATGGATGGTTTGATAAACTGGTGGTTTAATGGATTGATGGATGGATGGTTTAATGGATTGATGGATTGGTGGATTGATGGTTTAATGGATGGATGGATGGATGGATGGATGGATGGATGGTTTGATAAACTGATGGTTAAATGGATTGGTGGATTGATGGTTTAATGGATGGATGGATGGTTTAATGGATGGATGGATGGTTTAATGGATGGATGGATGGATGGTTTAATGGATTGATGGATTGATGGATTGATGGATGGATGGTTTGATAAACTAATGGTTAAATGGATTGGTGGATTGATGGTTTAATGGATTGATGGATGGATGGTTTGATAAACTGGTGGTTTAATGGATTGATGGATGGATGGATGGTTTAATGGATGGATGGATGGTTTGATAAACTGGTGGCTAAATGGATTGATGGATGGATGGTTTAATGGATTGATGGATGGATGGTTTGATAAACTGGTGGTTAAATGGATTGATGGATGGATGGTTTAATGGATGTATGGTTTGATAAACGTGTGGTTTAATGGATTGATGGATGGATGGTTTAATGGGTTGATGGATGGATGGCTTGATAAACTGGTGGTTTAATGGATTGATGGATGGATGGTTTAATGGATAGATGGATTGATGGATTGATGGATTGATGGATTGATGGATTGATGGATTGATGGATTGGTGGATTGATGGTTTAATGGATGGATGGATGGATGGATGGATGGATGGATGGTTTAATGGATTGATGGATGGATGGTTTGATAAACTGGTGGTTAAATGGATTGGTGGATTGATGGTTTAATGGATTGATGGATTGATGGTTTAATGGATGGATGGATGGATGGTTTAATGGATGGATGGATGGATGGTTTAATGGATTGATGGATGGATGGTTTGATAAACTGATGGTTAAATGGATTGGTGGATTGATGGTTTAATGGATGGATGGATGGTTTAATGGATGGATGGATGGATGGAAGGTTTAATGGATTGATGGATGGATGGTTTGATAAACTGATGGTTAAATGGATTGGTGGATTGATGGTTTAATAGATGGATGAATGGATGGATGGTTTAATGGATTGATGGATGGATGGTTTGATAAACTGATGGTTTAATGGATTGATGGATGGATGGTTTGATAAACTGGTGGCTAAATGGATTGATGGATGGATGGTTTAATGGATTGATGGATGGATGGTTTAATGGATTGATGGATGGATGGTTTAATGGATTGATGGATGGATGGTTTGATAAACTGGTGGTTAAATGGATTGATGGATGGATGGTATAATGGATGGATGGTTTGATAAACGTGTGGTTTAATGGATTGATGGATGGATGGTTTAATGGATTGATGGATGGATGGTTTGATAAACTGGTGGTTTAATGGATTGATGGATGGATGGTTTAATGGATTGATGGATTGGTGGATTGATGGTTTAATGGATGGATGGATGGATGGATGGTTTGATAAACTGATGGTTAAATGGATTGGTGGATTGATGGTTTAATGGATGGATGGATGGTTTAATGGATGGATGGATGGATGGATGGATGGATGGATGGATGGTTTAATGGATTGATGGATGGATGGTTTGATAAACTGATGGTTAAATGGATTGGTGGATTGATGGTTTAATGGATTGATGGATTGATGGTTTAATGGATGGATGGATGGATGGTTTAATGGATGGATGGATGGATGGTTTAATGGATTGATGGATGGATGGTTTGATAAACTGATGGTTAAATGGATTGGTGGATTGATGGTTTAATGGATGGATGGATGGAAGGTTTAATGGATTGATGGATGGATGGTTTGATAAACTGATGGTTAAATGGATTGGTGGATTGATGGTTTAATAGATGGATGAATGGATGGATGGTTTAATGGATTGATGGATGGATGGTTTGATAAACTGATGGTTTAATGGATTGATGGATGGATGGTTTGATAAACTGGTGGCTAAATGGATTGATGGATGGATGGTTTAATGGATTGATGGATGGATGGTTTAATGGATTGATGGATGGATGGTTTAATGGATTGATGGATGGATGGTTTGATAAACTGGTGGTTAAATGGATTGATGGATGGATGGTATAATGGATGGATGGTTTGATAAACGTGTGGTTTAATGGATTGATGGATGGATGGTTTAATGGATTGATGGATGGATGGTTTGATAAACTGGTGGTTTAATGGATTGATGGATGGATGGTTTAATGGATTGATGGATTGGTGGATTGATGGTTTAATGGATGGATGGATGGATGGTTTGATAAACTGATGGTTAAATGGATTGGTGGATTGATGGTTTAATGGATGGATGGATGGTTTAATGGATGGATGGATGGTTTAATGGATGGATGGATGGATGGATGGTTTAATGGATTGATGGATTGATGGATGGATGGTTTGATAAACTGATGGTTAAATGGATTGGTGGATTGATGGTTTAATGGATTGATGGATGGATGGTTTGATAAACTGGTGGTTAAATGGATTGGTGGATTGATGGTTTAATGGATGGATGGATGGTTTAATGGATGGATGGATGGTTTAATGGATGGATGGATGGATGGTTTAATGGATTGATGGATTGATGGATTGATGGATGGATGGTTTGATAAACTGATGGTTAAATGGATTGGTGGATTGATGGTTTAATGGATTGATGGATGGATGGTTTGATAAACTGGTGGTTTAATGGATTGATGGATGGATGGATGGTTTAATGGATGGATGGATGGTTTGATAAACTGGTGGCTAAATGGATTGATGGATGGATGGTTTAATGGATTGATGGATGGATGGTTTGATAAACTGGTGGTTAAATGGATTGATGGATGGATGGTTTAATGGATGTATGGTTTGATAAACGTGTGGTTTAATGGATTGATGGATGGATGGTTAAATGGGTTGATGGATGGATGGCTTGATAAACTGGTGGTTTAATGGATTGATGGATGGATGGTTTAATGGATAGATGGATTGATGGATTGATGGATTGATGGATTGATGGATTGATGGATTGGTGGATTGATGGTTTAATGGATGGATGGATGGATGGATGGATGGTTTATTGGATTGATGGATGGATGGTTTGATAAACTGATGGTTAAATGGATTGGTGGATTGATGGTTTAATGGATTGATGGATTGATGGTTTAATGGATGGATGGATGGATGGTTTAATGGATGGATGGATGGATGGTTTAATGGATTGATGGATGGATGGTTTGATAAACTGATGGTTAAATGGATTGGTGGATTGATGGTTTAATGGATGGATGGATGGTTTAATGGATGGATGGATGGATGGAAGGTTTAATGGATTGATGGATGGATGGTTTGATAAACTGATGGTTAAATGGATTGGTGGATTGATGGTTTAATAGATGGATGAATGGATGGATGGTTTAATGGATTGATGGATGGATGGTTTGATAAACTGATGGTTTAATGGATTGATGGATGGATGGTTTGATAAACTGGTGGCTAAATGGATTGATGGATGGATGGTTTAATGGATTGATGGATGGATGGTTTAATGGATTGATGGATGGATGGTTTAATGGATTGATGGATGGATGGTTTGATAAACTGGTGGTTAAATGGATTGATGGATGGATGGTTTAATGGATGGATGGTTTGATAAACGTGTGGTTTAATGGATTGATGGATGGATGGTTTAATGGATTGATGGATGGATCGTTTGATAAACTGGTGGTTTAATGGATTGATGGATGGATGGTTTAATGGATTGATGGATTGGTGGATTGATGGTTTAATGGATGGATGGATGGATGGATGGATGGATGGTTTGATAAACTGATGGTTAAATGGATTGGTGGATTGATGGTTTAATGGATGGATGGATGGTTTAATGGATGGATGGATGGTTTAATGGATGGATGGATGGATGGATGGATGGTTTAATGGATTGATGGATTGATGGATGGTTTGATGGTTTGATAAACTGATGGTTAAATGGATTGGTGGATTGATGGTTTAATGGATTGATGGATGGATGGTTTGATAAACTGGTGGTTTAATGGATTGATGGATGGATGGATGGTTTAATGGATGGATGGATGGTTTGATAAACTGGTGGCTAAATGGATTGATGGATTGATGGTTTAATGGATTGATGGATGGATGGTTTGATAAACTGGTGGTTAAATGGATTGATGGATGGATGGTTTAATGCATGTATGGTTTGATAAACGTGTGGTTTAATGGATTGATGGATGGATGGTTTAATGGGTTGATGGATGGATGGCTTGATAAACTGGTGGTTTAATGGATTGATGGATGGATGGTTTAATGGATAGATGGATTGATGGATTGATGGATTGATGGATTGGTGGATTGATGGTTTAATGGATGGATGGATGGATGGTTTAATGGATTGATGGATGGATGGTTTGATAAACTGATGGTTAAATGGATTGGTGGATTGATGGTTTAATGGATTGATGGATTGATGGTTTAATGGATGGATGGATGGATGGTTTAATGGATGGATGGATGGATGGTTTAATGGATTGATGGATGGATGGTTTGATAAACTGATGGTTAAATGGATTGGTGGATTGATGGTTTAATGGATGGATGGATGGTTTAATGAATGGATGGATGGATGGAAGGTTTAATGGATTGATGGATGGATGGTTTGATAAACTGATGGTTAAATGGATTGGTGGATTGATGGTTTAATAGATGGATGGAAGGATGGATGGTTTAATGGATTGATGGATGGATGGTTTGATAAACTGATGGTTTAATGGATTGATGGATGGATGGTTTGATAAACTGATGGTTAAATAGATTGATGGATGGATGGGGTAATGGATTGATGGATGGATGGTTTGATAAACTGGTGGCTAAATGGATTGATGGATGGATGGTTTAATGGATTGATGGATGGATGGTTTGATAAACTGGTGGTTTAAAGGATTGATGGATGGATGGATGGATGGATGGATGGATGGATGGATGGATGGTTTAATGGATGGATGGATGGTTTGATAAACTGGTGGCTAAATGGATTGATGGATGGATGGTTTGATAAACTGATGGTTTAATGGATTGATGGATGGATGGTTTGATAAACTGATGGTTAAATGGATTGATGGATGGATGGTTTAATGGATTGATGGATGGTTTGATAAACTGGTGGCTAAATGGATTTATGGATGGATGGTTTAATGGATTGATGGATGGATGGTTTGATAAACTGGTGGTTTAATGGATTGATGGATAGATGGATGGATGGATGGTTTAATGGATGGATGGATGGTTTGATAAACTGGTGGCTAAATGGATTGATGGATGGATGGTTTAATGGATTGATGGATGGATGGTTTGATAAACTGGTGGTTAAAGGGATTGATGGATGGATGGTTTAATGGATTGATGGATGGATGGTTTGATAAACTGGTGGTTAAATGGATTGATGGATGGATGGTTTGATAAACTGGTGGTTAAATGGATTGATGGATGGGTGGTTTGATAAACTGGTGGTTAAATGGATTGATGGATGGATGGTTTGATAAACTGGTGGTTTAATGGATTGGTGGATTTATGGTTTAATGGATTGGTGAATGGATGGTTGAAGGGATGGATGTTTAATGGATAGATGGATGGTTTGATGGATTGGTGATAGTTTCATAAGAACAGACGATGAAATGAGGGTCGACAGCAGACGCGAGAATTGAAAGTAACAACATTGAATAAAGTCTGTTGACGAAAGTGTATTTGTTGACAAAGAGAACAAACACTTGAGCTAATAAAGCCCAAAGAGAAAAGATAAACAAGAAGTCGTCACAAAGTCTATATCTCCAAGGTTTCCTTCTGAGAAATACATCATCAAAATACTGCAATAATGACAGCAGAGTCAGAGTTACAGTAAAATGTGTGTCTTCAAACTTCCAGTTGGACAAACTGTAATAATGAATAAATAAAAACATTCATTGTTTTGTGTTGGAAATATTAAAATGAAAGTTTTAGAATTATAATGTATATATATGTAAACGTGTAATTATTTTAATACTCTATTTAATTATATCCTATTGTCACATTAATGGAATTTAAATGAAATTAACTTGAGGATTGTAAAAATACCTTTATTTTATTTAAATGTTTATACTAAATATGTATTTTTCATATATATTATATATGATTATTATTATTATACAATCTATATTGTGTATTATTCTATCATATATTATACACATGTTTACTGTAAATATATATGATACATATGTTACATATTTTTATTATATAATCTATATTATGTATTATTCTATCATATATTATATACATGTTTATTATAAATATATATTATACATCTATTACATATTATTATTATATAATCTATATTATGTATTGTTCTATCATATATTATATACTGTACATGTTCATTATAAATATATATTATACATATATTACATATTTTTTATAATATAATCTATATTATGTATTATTCTATCATATATTATATACATGTTCATTATAAATGTATATTAGAAACGTATAAATTAACATTTATTTTTATGAAACAAAATCTGAATCAATTACAATGAAATGATGCATCTTAAAATGAAATTCTAACATTTATAATTACTATTTATTCACCTATTTATACGATGTTACTGTTTCTTTATCTATTTAAGTAAATATTTAAAAACAAATGCTATATATTATTAATTACATGTTATACATAATCCTGTAAATTAACAATTTGAAAGATCATTTCTTTCTTTATTAACATTTTTTGTTTATGTAAAGCACATATTAACACAAAAAAAACATTTTTAATCAGTTTTTATTATCATTTAAGTACTTTCTTGTGTGTTTAAACAAGTTTAAAAAAAAGGTACTAATCTTCCACTTTAACTGAATTTAAACACTGCGAAACTGAAATCTAAAAAAAACGATCAACACTTCCTCCTGTCAATCATTGAAGACGCTACTCTTCCTCGACCCGGTGACGCAGCCTTGTAAAAAAAAAAAAAAAAAATGGTGTAACAACAGAGCGGCTGAAAGTGTGTGTTTGCGGGGGAGTGTTGCCTTAAGGGGGGGATGAGAGGTGTTTGCAGATCGTGAATCTTTGTGCGACTTAACGCGGCCATAAGAGGCTACAGTAAAGCTTCTGTGTGCGTGTGGAGAGGAAGCCCTTCAGGCGTCTGTGTATCACCAAACCAAATAACGTCGGCAAAAAACACACCATTTTTACTTTCAATCTTTTCGTATCATCGTCTCATTGCGGAGCAGGAAGAGAGTGTGTGTGCGAGCTGTGACTCTGCATGTCCGTCTGAGCGTGGGTGTGCATAATTACCTCCATTTTAGTCGCTCTAAGTGCACTCTGTGGAAGTGGGTGTTTGAAAAAAAAAAAAAAAAAAAATGGAAAAAAAAACTACGCTGCCCCCCGTGAGGGTCTCATGCTACATACATGTTGTGCTTCTTAATGAGAAATATTCCTTCTCGTGATCATGTGACAGCGCGGCGACGGAGAGGCTGGCGTCCGCGGACGAGCGGCATTATTCCGTGATCAGCGACAGCATGACGGTCACGTCCAACGACCGGGAGAAGCTGATGCTGCTCGACAAGAACACGGAGCTGCGACGAGTCAACCGAGAGGTTCGTCGTCGCTTCCACGTCCGTGAGGAGCAGAGAGAGAGAGGCCTGTAGGCGCCAGAACTGCTGCTGACTCGCCCGTTTCTACAAACTTTTTCTTTTTGGGTACTTTAGAAGTGATAAAAAAAACATATATTTGAATTGCCAAAGGTCGATCGCTCCACGTTTGTCCTTCGGTTCAAACAGCAGGTGGCAGTAGCGGTCTGGAATTCGCTTGAAAGATTCTTCAAATTATTTGAGTATCCAGATGATTATCCAGAATCATCTCCTCCTACATATTGTATACGATTCGAACCGTTCGACGTTTTATCAATTTGGCTCGTTCCCGAAATGCAAACTCTTTCTTCTATTCCTCTTTTCTACCCATTTTTCCCCCCATTCCCTTGAATGATAAACTCTTCAACTCGTGTTTCAACTCCTTCAACTTTGACCTTCAGGTACATTCATCTACTCACACCTAGAAACTTCATTCAACTTTAAAAACACTTTTGTCTACTTACTACTACTAATACTACGACCTCTACCATTAATACTACTACTAATTCTACTTCTACTTCTTCTACTGCTACTACTTCTAATTTACTTTACTTTCAGTTCATACTAATTCTACTTCTACTACTAATTCTACTTATACTTTTACTACTAAATCTTCTACTACTTTTCTACTCCCACTACTACTTATACTACTCAGGGCCGGGTCTAGACAGGCATGTATGAGGGGGCAGCCACAAATCTTGAGGGGGCATTGTGCTGTTACTTACTTACTTACATGTAAGTTTGAGGGGGCACAACATTTATTTGAGGGGGCCAGGCCCCCTCTTGCCCCTGCCTAGACCCGGCCCTGATACTACTACTTATTCTACTTCTACTGGTTATTCTTCTACTGATTTTACTACTTCTACTTCTAATTCTACTACTACTTTTACCAGTTGTACTTCTACTTTTACTACTAATTCTAATACTAATTCTACTACTTTTGCTTATACTACTAATTTTTATTATATTTTTACAACTAATTGTATTTCTACTTCAACTTCTACTTCTACTACTTTTTCTACTCCTACTACTACTACTTCAACTACTTCTTCTACTTCTACTACTACTACTTACTCTACTTCTACTACTTTGACTGCTACTTCAACTACTTCTTCTACTCCCGCTACTACTACTTATTCTACTTCTACTACTTCTACTGCTCCTTCTACTTCTCCTGCATATTCTACTCCCACAACTACTACTTGTTCTACTTCCACTACAAATTCTACCACTTTTTTCTTCTTTTTTTTCTTCTTCTCCTTCTTTGTATTCTTCTTCCTTTTCTTCTTTTTTAAATCCTTTTTCAGTTTATTTCAACGTTTTCACATCAGTCTTCCTTCTTTATGACATAATTTTTCCACAAATTTTTACTTTTTACTAATACTTTCAAGCAATCAGGTTTACATATTCATCAGATTCAGCATTCACACTGCATTTTCTAATTACTTGTAAAATGACATTTTATGAACTTTATTGATCTATGTATTACTAAGATTTTGGAAGCCTGTAGTCAAGGGTTTGTCCTTCCATCGAGCTAGGAGCCAAAAATAACTTTATTTGAACTATCAAAAGCTTAATTTAGCAATTTAGAGAGAATTAGTACAAAAATAATTCATGTTTAACTCTGAGGCGACTCAAAATATTTTGTTGAAGGCCGTGATGATGAGTTAGTTAGTAGAAGATGGTTTAGTTCAAGGATGATGTTCGGATCAGTTTTGTCGCTGATGTGTGGATCGTGTGTCGCAGCTGATGAAGCTCAACGAGGACTGGGATCAGGTCTACAGAACCACCACCGTGGGCCTACAGATGCGACTGCAGAGCCTGGAGCTGGAGAACAAGGCCGTCAAACACCTGACTGGACGTCTGCTCCTCAAAGTCCAGCAGCAGCAGGTGAAGATGCTCCTCTCAGAACATTTCTTTGTACGACAGGTTCATCAAGCTTTCACACTATTGAGAGACGCCTTTTCTACTGACCTTTAACTTTGTGCCGCATCTCCTACAAATTTTATCTGATTTTAACCATTCAAACTTTTATCAGTTCGGCTCGTTCCACTATGTTCTAGCTCTCTTTTATCTCTTCAACTTTCTCTTCTATTCCTATTTTTTCTCCATTCCCTTGAATGATAAAACTCTTTACCTCGTGTTTCAACTCCTTCAACTTTGACCTTCAGGTACATTCATCTACTCACACCTAGAAACTTCATTCAACTTTAAAAACACTTTTGTCTACTTACTACTACTAATACTACTACTTCTAATACTAATTCTTCTACTAATACCAATACTACTACTTATACTACTAACCCTATTTATACTACTAAATCTAATACTACTTATACTACTCCTACTTTTACTTCTAATTCTACGTATACTACTAATTCTACTACTATTTCTAATACTTCTACTTTTACTTCTTATTCTACTTCTACTACTAATTCTACTACTGCGTTTACTAATTATACTTATACTACTAATTGTACTACTAATTATACATATACTTTTACCAATAATTTTTCTACTACTTCTACTCCCACTACTACCTTTACTACTAATCTTTCTACTTATACTACTAATTCTGCGTAGGAAGTAGAAGAAGTAGTAGTAGAACTTCTGCTTCTACTTCTTCGTAAATTCTACAACTGCTTTACCACTTATACTAATTCTAATACTAATTCTACTAATGATTTACTACTTATACTGATGCTACTAATTCTACTAATGCTTCTGCTTTTACTTTTACTACTAATTATATTACTAATTCTACTACTACTTCTACTACTACTTCTACATCTAATACTACTTCTATTTCTACTTCTACTACTACTTCTACGCCCACTACTACTTCTTATTCTACTTCTACTAGTAATTCTAGTACTTTTTCCTTCTTTTTCTCTTTCTTCTTCTCCTTCTTTGTATTCTTCTTGTATTCACATTTTTACCTTGAATACTAATACTTTCAAACGTTTCAGTTTACAGATTCAGCAGATTCAGCATTCACGCTGCATTTTCTTCTGGAAATGCAAATATTCTAGTTCATTTTATGTCTCTGCTCCTTCAGGCTTCTACAGACTATTACGAGCATGAGCTGATTCAAGAGACGAAGAAGACTCAGGAGCTTCAGAATCACATCCACATGCTGGAGAGTCAGTTGCAGCAAGTGGACAACACAGAGTCAACACAGGTATTTCCATAGCAACAGAAATCCTCATCATAAGAAGGACGGCTTTGTTTGGAAGTATGTCAGTGCCATCATTATATTCATGTTGAATTAAAAGTGTTAAACGTTTGCATTGAATTGTTTGTTAAATAATTTAGTTTAATAATCACTTTAGTAAAAAGTTGTGTTTTTTTCAATGATAAATACATTTTTTAAATCGAATATTTCCTTATTTACACATAGAGTTTAATACTCTTATTGTAATTATGTAAAATAAATGTTCTCAATTTAATATATTTTAATTAGTAATCTTTTAAATTCAATATAAAAATGTTGGTAGAATAGTTCAACCAGACTATACCAAAAGAGTACCGAGCTACTCGAATCAAACTTTCAGCCAATCGTAGTAGCACTTGTATACCAACATTAATATATAGTTATATAGAATTTAAGAGGCTATCAAATTAAAATTTAAAAATGTGGAATATCAAACTGCTATATTGAGAAAATGTTCAATTATTGAAATCTTTTACACAACTAATTAAAAATTCCATTTAAAATAATCAAAAGCTTAAAGCTTCAAATGTCAATAAAAAGAATACTTTCAATATTATGATGGCACTGATGTACTTCCATACTGTTGTATTGTTTTAAGTGTAGAAATGAAATAAAATCTTTTCATCCAGCATCAAAAAAAATCTTTCCAACAAGAAACTTTACAAATTATTTATGATTTCTCTCGCAAAAAACATTGTTTTTCCTGAGCTGTCCATCATCCTTGCATGTTCTCTACTGGCATGTGATGTTGCTCAATAACATGTCAGCTGGAATTATCTCCACAAACATTCCGGTTGTCGTTGTTGTCACGAACTCAAGGATATTTCCATCTGATACCTTGAATGTCCAGGAGGTATTTCCTGGTGTTTATTTTTGATTTATTTTCTAGGGCGACGTGAGTGCTGGCATGTACAGCAACCACATCAGAGTTCCCACATGCCCTGAGCTGTCCTGTGGACCGACGGTCTCAGGGAAGAGAACCTCCAACCGCAGGGAGGTTTCACCCCCGAGAGTTCCGGAGCCAGAGGTGAAGGCTCTCAAGGAGCAGATGGAGGCACTACGACACCAGGTGGGCCGCTCTCTGCATCACCCAGTCAAAAAATGTTTATGTTTATGTGACTTGAATCGATCTTTACTGTTGCCAAGGAAGAAAATGCCATGAAATGATGCACAGAAGAGGAATTGCACCACCAAGTGGTTCCTCTGATCTGATCACGAACAAAGCGGCTTCTGTTTCTGATCGCCATGATTTGCTGTGTCTGCAGACCAAGATTTATGAGGGCGAATATCGGTCCGAGCACAAACACCACAAGCAGACCAAACAGGAGAACCAAAGATTGAGGAGGAAGAGGGAGGAAATGGGTCAGCAGGTGGCGCTGATGCAAGAGCAGGTTGTACAGTTCACCATAATTTAAAATTTAGTTTAATCCCCTTAGAGAATCAAGACATGTACTTTTATCCACATTCTTTTTCGCTTTTTTTACATAAAACGTTTTTGTAAAAGTTAAAGCTACATTTATTTACTTTTTTTTTAGTATAGTATAACAACATGTTCATGGAAACCTGTGTAATATATATATAAAGATATATAGATATATAGATATATAGATATAGATATATATTCTATTTTCTTTTATGAATTTATGCATTTATGTATATATAGAAATTGTAGTTATTGTTACTGTTACTGTTATTCTTATTGTTGTTACTATTGTTATTGTTGTTACTGTTACTGTTATATTTACTGTTATTTTTACTGCTACTACTACTGTTACTGTTACTGTTATTGTTACTATTGTTATTGTTGTTACGGTTACTGTTATTTTTACTGTTATTTTTACTATTATTTTTACAGTTATTGTTACTATTGTTATTCTTGTTACTGTTACTGTTACTTTTATTTTTACTGTTATTTTTACTGTTATTTTTACTGCTACTACTACTGTTACTGTTACGGTTATTGTTACTATTGTTATTGTTGTTACTGTAACTGTTATATTTACTGTTACTGCTACTGCTACTGCTACTGTTACTGTTACTGTTACTGTTACAGTTATTGTTACTATTGTTACTGTTACAGTTACGGTTATTGTTACTGTTGTTACTGTTATTGTTATTGTTGTTACTGTTATTATTATTATTATTATTACTGTATACTGTTATTGTTCAGTTCCTTAATTTTTCTTTACACTTTCATCTTGTGACATTAAATATGTTTTTAAATGGGTCAAACTTTTGACAATTACACTTAAATTTAAGATGTTTAATGACGCTCTTGTCAATTGTTCACTGCTGCTCTTCACCAAATCGTTGATTCTAATCTCGCTCTCCAGTTGAAGGTGTACGAGGACGACTTCTACCGCGAGCGTTCTGACAAACAAGTGCTGGAAAGGCTGTTGATGAAAAAATCGCAGAAGAAGAAGGAGCCGGTTCTCATTCATCGCCGCAACAATGCAGAGCAGCCGTACGAAGAGGACAGAAACACACCATCAAATAAAGATTATTAACCTTCCATTCATTAATGACATTTATTTCTCTTTTATTTGTTGTTCAACAAACAAATGTGTTTGTTAAAATTGTGTAACCTTCACGATAATCAGGTGAAATGTAGCAATGCTAAGCTAACACAATTGCTCTCTTCCTGCTATATTTAATTTTTATTAACTGTTTTCTCACGATACAAATCATTAATTCGACGATATTTAATTGTTAATCCAATCCAATTTGAGAGAAGAAAAAGATCCTCCTTCTAAAGAGTGAAGATAATGCACTTATTCTTCCCTTCACTTATGAGCAAGACCCTGGATAGAGGGATGACGATTGAGAGAAGGTTCCAGGAAAGCAGTCTAATTTCCACTTGTGGATTATTTTATATAATAAAAATATTAAAAATAATAATTTAATCCCGGCCTCAATTATTGGTATTAATATTATCAGTCATTACGTCTTTCGCAACTAAAGGAACAATAAAATCTTGCAAGATCCCAGCGGCAACTGAGGACGAGAGGATACAGTTGACTTGGCAGCTTTTAAAGCTGATGTTTGGACATGTTTGGGTTGTTTTTAAAAAAAAATAAAAGCAGTTATGACCTCATCAAGAGTCATGTGGTCTGTAAATTCTGCAACTCCGGAGTCAAGCAATAGCAATTGTATCAGTATCTGAATTAACATTCGTATCGCAAGATTATTGCCATTACACAACCCTAGTTAACTGATGACATTTGCTGTCTATCACTGTAATAAAATGCCATAATATGTGTAACAGTGTCTATGTAAAACTGGGTGTATGGGCATAATTTGTGGGGGGGAATAAATGAATTGAAATTGGACATATTTCGATTTTCAGTGGGAATTTTGCCCCATTTCAGTCCCTTATGATTAAGAAAAGGAACTGAAATGATGGAAATCTTCCTCACATAGTATTAAACAATATGTTAAAACTTCATAAAAATCAGACATGTTTTTAATTAACAGAGAATAAGATTTGGGGAGATTCTAATTGTACATATTTATATATATATATATATATATATATATATATATATATATATATATATATATATATATATATAAATGTTGTTTTAAAATATGAATTTTAAATCAAGTGCATTTAGTGTAAGACCTTGCAGACACTGGGCGATCCACCATGTACTTTAAAATGTAAGTAAGTGAGATTTAAATGAACTATGTGATTGACACATGCATCATGTCATCACACTTTCATTCATAGATTTGAACCCTTTAAATAAATATTCTTGACAGCTCAAGAACAGGCAGCTTTTTCAAAGTATGTGTATTTGTGTTACCATAAGTAATATTTCACGTTAACATGGGATAATACAGCACATGACAATCAAATGACAAACTCAGTCCAGAGAACCAAAGCATCATATGAGGTCGTAATGGTTTGGAAAGTCCAACAGATGAATGAGTTTTCAATAAATGACCTCAGCAGAGAGAATGACGTCCTTTAAAAAACGTCTCAAATTTCCTCCTGTCACCTGCGGAACTTGAGATTCCACAACCAGACCGGTATTGTTGTGTGAGCTTTTCTCCAATTGTTGGTTTTTCTTCTTACTTGTATTTGTCTTTCCCGGAAAGTACGGGTGTGTTTTTTTTTTTTTTGTGATATTGACAAAAGCAGCAGGATTACCTGGAGCTGCTCTGGACGGGTATATATAGATGCTGCTGGGCTTCAACAGACACTCCAGTCCAGGACTGACAAGAGGACATCACAGGCAGGTAAGTTTTCATACCTTTGGTTGGATGACAGAACTCGGAAAATGAAAGATGGATCAACATTTTGAATCTTCTTCTTCTCTCCAGCTTACCTGAACGGAAAAAAAACAACTTCCAATATGCCTTCCAACGGAGACAGTCAGAAACAAGAGATGAAAAGCAGATACGACAAGCAGGGCTACCTGTCATCCCTGTCCATCCTCAGTGACGTGGAGCTCCGGGAAGCTCAGCAAGCCTTCCACGAGCTGGAGGAGAAGCACGGTGAGCGAAGAACTCTGGAGCGTCAACATCAGATTTATTTCAGTCTAACACAAACTAAACTAAATGATTCTTGTATAAGTGTCATCAGAATATTTAATGGTTGACCTGAAAATTTGAAATATTGAAATTTGTTGGCCTTTTATTTTTATTTTTGGGGGGAAAAAAAATCTAAATTGAAAGTTTGAATTTGTTATTATTGAATAATTTTATTTAATAATCTGTATATTGTAAGGTTGAATTTGTTTTAATTCAATCGTTCAATTCTATAATTAATATACTGAAAAGGTTGAAGTTAATTGGGTTTTAGTTAAAGTTAACTGAAACATTTCAAATATTATCCATTTTTTTTACTCATATGCTTTGATATTCTAATAAAAATAGTATAAAAATACATTTTCTAAATTCAATATATATTCAAATTTGTATATAATAATTTCAGTAATATGTTGCCACTATGATCGGCTCTTTTGTCATTTTCTTGGTGACCTATTTTACCAACATTTTCATATTGAATTTGAAATGCTTCAGATGAAAATCCACCTTAAAAGAAAATTATTTAATTCGATTATTCACCAAAGAAAAACTATACTATACAGAGTATATTAAAAATGTAAAGAAATGTTTTTATTGATTGATTTAATAATCTGTATATTGAAATGGTTGAAATTGTTTGGCGTGTTTTTTTATATTTGAATGAAACCTTTCAAATATTTCCAATTTCTTTTTACACATAGAGTTTGATATTGAAATTACAATAATTTACATTTTCTAAATTCAATATATATTTCAATTTCTAGCCTTTTAATTCAATATAATAACATCGGTAAAAAGATATGTATAGCATATATATGATACTATATGATACCAACATCTTTATATTGACTTTGAATTGCTTCAAATTTAAAAAAAAAAATGAATTGAGAAAAAGATTCTTGAAAAAATGACCTTTCAATATACAGAGTATTACATTCAAATATTAACAATATACAGTATATATATATAAAAGTTCAACCAGTCAACACTATGATGTCATTGGTTTACTTCAATACAATCACCTGCATGTATCCGAAAGAATAATCAAATACTTTGTGCTCTCAGGTGAATCCTACACTCAGTACAGCCTCCATAACATTCACCTCCAACATAAATGGGCCATGGATCTCGCCAAACACCCGAACCTCCTCAATGTGATGACGGCCCTCTTGGGCCCCGATGTGATCCTGCTGGACTCTCGCTTCATCTGCAAGTACCCCATCGTCAACGTGGAGGAGAGACGGAGCGAAATCAACCCTGAATCTGGACTTCCTTTCGTGGCCTGGCATCAGGATATGAGGTTTGTTAACTTGTTCTTGGAATTTTGGTTTTGGTTTTGACTGCTCTCGTGCTCGCAGGTATTGGGGGATTGCCGGAGGTCCGGTCATCTCCGTCTGGCTCGGTCTGGACGACGCCACGAAGGAAAACGGCGCTCTGCTGGTCATCCCAGGTACTTCAAGAGATATAAGAATTATTACTATTGTCTTCTTTGAAGGAAATGTTTTATAGTTTTGAATTAGAATACTTTTATTCACTGTATTAATTGTATGCATCAGATTTCTATAGGAATTTATTTAAGTAGAAAAATGTAAAAAAGTAAAAACTACTTGAAATGTGAAATGTGAATATTCATATTATCTTTAATTATTAACATGAGAATTAAATGATTAAAACCTTCACGGTTTTTGTCAAAACAGCTTTAGGCTGTTTACGAAAAGCATCTAATGATGTTGACCCAAACAAACAATACAACAACTTAAGCTTACTTAAACAAATGTTTGAAGGAAGAACAAAGGTAAAAAGAGAATAAAAAATAAACAATACTCTCTTCAAGTTAACCTTATTTTAGGAAAAGGAATAACCAAACGGTTTAATTTATCAAATTAAATGCGAGGAAAACCTAATGTGTGTTCTATTTCATGACCTATGCTTACTGGTTACATAATCAAATGACCAAGTATTAAAGAAGATAGTTTAACATAATTGTTGGTAAGTAAGAAAGTCAAACATTTGGACTGTCTTTCTCCACTTTTTTCTCCACAACTTTTTTTGTTTAATTTTGATTCATCTTGTATTGAATATCTTAATTTAACTATTTGTATATTTAAATTGTCGATATCTTTTTTTACATATAGTTGGATGATTAAAAAAATTGGAATATTAGAACATTATTAAATCATTTTACACACATGTGTATATGGATATTGTTATACAAATAACTCCTTTTTTTTTCTACTCTTCCATATTTTTAAATATTAGAATTTTTTATTCAATATTTTAAAATGCCAAGATAGTACCAATACACAACAATTGAATTTGAAATGCTACAAATTCTAAAATATTTAATTTAGAATATCACATAGAATATCAAAATCTATGTGTAAAATAAAATAATTAATTAGAAAAAAATATAGTTTCTAAATATATATATATAGTTTCTCTTCAAGTTAACAGTATTTTAGGAAAAGGAATAACCAAACGGTTTAATTGTAAAGCTTTTAAAAGAGATTTCAATCATGGTTTAAAATAGCGAAATCTAATGCTTTAAGGGAAGAAGACGACAAATGTTTGAGGGGCTTTCATCATTTTTGTGACTTTAGTGCTAGTTTTTTCTTCTCCTCATTCATCAAAAGCATCAGTTCTTATTAGCAACAGTGTCTTCTCTCGCGTACACAGCCGAGAGGCACCGGTATTTCCAATCAAAATATTACCACACTTCAAACTTGATCAGTTTTGCAGACCAAAAAGGGCCAATTTCAATTAAATTGTGAACCAACCTTACTTGATATCATCCGTAAAAACTGAACATGTTAAAACAAACCATGGAAAAAATAATATGGATTCTTTTATAAAGGCTTTTGAGCAAAAATTTGAAATGAAACGTCATCAGCTGGGTTTTAACATTGGAGTGTTCAATTTGTTTACATTAAATATAAATAAAATTGTATAAAAGGTAGTTCTTTGTAGGAGGTTTGTGTTGGTGTTGGCGTCATTAAACAGGAATACTGATATGTAGCACAGTTGTTGGATTAATAGTGAAGTAAGATGCTTTTTTCACTTCTTGCAACTAAACAATCAGTTTTAAAAGGTAATTTGTCAGTCGAGATTTGAGTAAAACTATAAACAACTACTTTGTGACTGATTCACACAAAACTTCCACAAGATGTCTTGGCTACTCTTGAATTGTCATCAACAGTTTGTGACCGTCAATCTTGTTTGTTTTTTTTTACCAATCTTGTATAAAATGTCAGCTGTAAGACGCCACTCCTACAAACCCCATAATGTACTGCAGCAACTTCACAAAAGGCGAATGGAGGATCAAATCCATATTGTTGAATAAAGAGTATCATTTTAATTAAATGTAACTTGTTTTTTGGCTAATTTTCGCATTTTTACGCATGAATCTATCGTTTTTTCTGCAGGAAGTCACAAGTCCGGCATGTTCCCTCATCACCAAGCAGTTCGTTTTGGGAACATGCTGACTGTGAACCAGGAGATCCCGTCCGAACTGGTGAATTCTGAGGACGCTGTTCTCTGTCCTCTGTCAGCCGGGCAGATGTCTGTGAGTGAAACAGAAACCTGCTTCACAGATATATATTTTTTTAAATGTTTGCTGATTTTAATCATCTTCACACAGGTTCACGACGGCTTCCTGGTCCATGCCAGTGACCCCAACATGTCCCAGAAAAGACGCTGTGGATTCGTGGTTCGCTACGTTGCGACCAGTGCCTTCCCCATTGACGTGAGAGACTCGACCTCATCTTAACTCCCAAATACATGATGACTAATCACTTTTTCCTGTTCGTTTCAAGGATCCTGATCGTCCCAGAAAATTCCACTCTACCGTGTTGATCTCTGGATCCGACCAGTTTAATCACTTCTCAAGCAAAAGCACATGAACCTGGGAATCCATCTAGAGAGAGAGGAGTTTGATCTACATTTGACCAAAGATCCATTAAATTATATATACAATTAAAATATTAAAACTGACTCTGAAGTGTCTCTCTTGTTTTTTGTGTATTTCATCTACCGGTTAATAACAAGTTAATTTAAATGCAAAGTATTGAACATTGTGCTTAAAATGTATAGTAAGATCAAGAAAGACCAGATTCAATCAATCAAGTTACTGAAGCATGAGTTTATGTTGATTGTTTTTCATGTATTTTACTTTCTACATCACATACATCCTTGAAAAATTATCGTGCTTTCTGAAGTATCTGCCCGCTGACATTCAACGACTTTTTATTTTTTTTTAAATAAATTAACATGTTAACATTTAAGAGGCAGAATTTAAAATTTTGTTTTAAAAATGTGAAAAAAGGAATGTATGCTCATAAAGAATGAATTAAATCTGTATTTTACTTCTTTTTGCCCTCCATTTTCCGGTACACCCTAGTTTCTTCTCTTCACAAGGGATACCACAAACACCTTGACCCAGAGGCAACACAAGGGTTAAGAGGAGTTGATACAAACCTCTGAATTTGTGTGTCAAGAGTTCGTTCTAAAAGTACTTTGAAGAAGATCTCAGATAGATGTTATATTTCCCTACAGAGTTGCAGCCATTTAAATGTATTTCCGACTCATTTGTACTATATATTCATAGTTTTATGATTTTTTTTTTATTGATGAAATGAAATGCGAAGAAAACTTAATCTGTGTTTTATTCCATGACCTATGCTTTCTGGTTACATAATCAAATACAAAGTATCGAAAAAGATAGTTTAACATAATTGTTGGTCGTTGTCACTGACCTTCAAACTAAAAAAAGTCAAAAATTTGGACTGTCTTTCTCCAAATTGTTTTTTTAAACGTTTACATTTTTGTTTTATTCAATCATTTCGATATTGAAAGTTTGATTTATTTTGTATTGAATATCTTAATTCAACTATTTGTGTATTGATATTGTTGATATCTTCTTTTACAAATAAATGGAATATTAAAACATTATTCAAACATTTTACACACATGTGTATATGGATATTGTTATTCCAAGGATACATTTTTCCCAATTTTCTAAATTTTCAAATATTAGCATTTTCAATTCAATATTTGAAAATGCCAAGATAGTAAAACTACACAATAATTGAATTTGAAATGCTACAAATTCAAAAATATATTGAATTTAGAAAATAGTTAGAATATCAAATCTGTCTGTAAAAGAAAATAATTAATTAGAGAAAATATTTAAATTCAGTTACAAACGTCAACAAATTCAACGTTTCTATCTCCAGTTTATTGAATACAATTATTAAAACATATATTAATGCTTGGAAAAAAAACAACATCTCAATTAAAAGTGAAAAGTTTAAACCTTGAAAATGTAAAATTCAACCATTCAATATTCTAATGGCATCACTGACTCGTATCCATAGTTCTCATCAGCTATTCAAAACATTTTTATATCTTCAATATTTTCCCTTATAAAGCACAAGATTCTTAACGTGAAGCTAAAAAGTAAATAAATGGATGAATTCATATTGTCCAACCAGAGGAACTAATTCATCTGTTCCACTGACATCTATCAGATCATCTCTTCTTCTGTCCTTGACGCCAATTGTGGAGCATCGACGCCCACATTCTCTTTATTATATACAATTACAAACATGTTGTTCTTACACTTATTTTTGTTCCACATGTTTCCTGATAGGGTTAAAACCTTTCCCAGCTACTTTGACCCAAGTCTTTAAACGATTTATGTCTGCAGCCGTAAATATATATAAACTGTCTTTAACAGGACGTATGAAATAATATTTTTTATTCTTAAAGGTTCTACTTATTTCAAGTATCTCTGTGTTTGTTCTTCTTTACCAAATATTCCCATCAAACGTCATCATTTTACTCTTGTCTCTTCCTTATCTTTTCTTAATCACTGATGTCTTTATAGGTTAAAATATCAAAATGAACATTGATGTACTGTATATTGATATTGCGACCATAAAATGACTTGGACGCCCAGATGTGTTACTTTGATCTTCTCTTATTTAGATCATTTGTATTTCACGATTGCTGGAAAAAAAAAACACTAACTTGATCATCAGTTATAAAGTAATCAAAAATTAAATAATAGTTTCATCAATTATTTTCAAAAGAAAGTCTCTTTTTTCCTTTTATTTTGTTATCTATAATATACTTCCTGTAGGTTCAGAAAATGGGAATTTTGTGAGTAAGAAGCTTCTTGTAAAAAGTCTGTTCTGGTTTCAGTGACGCTGGTGTTATTTCCCGAACACCTGAGCAGCATCAGGTTTCTTCCGCTCGCGTCACAACAGTATAAATCTGCTCCACACTGGGATGCAGAGGAACTAGATCACTCTCCACTCATGTCTGTCGGGATTCTCAGCATCGCTGGAGGTAAAGATCAACTCTAGAAGATGTAGTTGCTACTTGCTCTGCTGCTTCTTGTACTTCAGGAGAATGTTTTAGTTTTTTTTATGTTTGGGAGCATGATTTAAAATAAAACAAAATAATATATTTTGATTTCCAGGTTCTCTCCTCCTGCTGGTGAACAACTATGGCAGTTCTGCACAGAACGACTTCATCTCCTCCACCGCCCTCGGGGTTCTTCTGCTCATCCTGTCGGGACTGTTGGCGCTTACAGGTCCGTACCCATGTCTCCTGAAATCATGTTGTTTTTTACGACAACTTCCATGATACACAGCAACAGTTTAGGTTCCACTTAAAGTAGCATTCGTGTTAAAAAATGAAAATTTGTGTCACTCAAAAACAATGCAGCATAAAACAATTACCAAGAGAAGCACTGGGACAGCACATACCTCTACCAAGGAGCTAATTTAACATGATATTTATTTATATATTTTTAACTGAGGCATGCACCAACTTTCTATTATTCAAGTATTGTTTTGACTTGAAATCAAACACACAATTTTGGGTTGACAGCACTTTGGAGTCAGAATCTTAACAAGAAGGAAACCCGTTTTTTATAACTATAACTATTTATAACTAGTTGTTGTAGTGGCAACCATTATCAGACTAAAAATAACTAATTTGGTCACTACAGTCGGATTCAAAATGATCATTTCACGAACCGACCTTCAGATAAAACCAGTATGAATAAAATATAAAGATAGAAATATAGAGTTTTTATTTCACTAGTTGAAATATTTATTGTGTGAGTAAAGTTGCTTAAAACAAGTGTCTTTTTTTCAAAATAAAACACCTTTCACACAGTAATAACCGACAGAACGTAAATGATAGACAGAACTGCTATGTGTTATTAAGACAAGTTTTTGTTTCTGCCAGTCCGAAGTTAGCTGGGAGACAAGCAGCAGCCATTAAAAGCCGTATAAGTGAATCACAAAATCTTGCAAAAAATGTTCCTGAAGAATAACCAACATTTTAAGAAGTCATTAAAAATATGTTCATCTGGTTTTGTTTTACTTTGCCAACAGGATAATAAATAAGTAATTAATTTCCCTTTTATCCATTTTCAGCTTTCGACCAAGACCAGCTCTTGACGTGTCTGTGTCTGACAGTCTCGGCCTTATGGTCTGGTTCAGGTCTGGTCTACGTCCTGGCTGGTCAGGGTGTCCTGCAGCCCACGGAGCTGAGCTCCTCACTGGTTCCCGGTCTGGCAGCGTTCACAGTCACTCTTCTGATCATCGGCGTTTTTGCGCTTGTCGTGAAGCGACCGGTCCTGTCGTTTATCGCGATCGGTGTTAGCTTAGCATGTGCTCATCAGATCGCCGGACTGACTTCCGTCGGTTTCGGGCAGTCGGCGTCAGCCGCAAATTACTTACTGGTGTGTTTGGTGGGTTGCTACTTCGGGTTTGGGCGTTTAATTTCCACCATCACGCAGGGGGGAGTCGAACTACCCGGATGTCATTCAAAGCTGAAACCAAGGCAGAACTCAGAGGAGCGCACCTCGGCGTCAGTGGCGTTGGTGATGAATCTGCTGTCGGCCTCGGTCCTGGTCTGCCCTCTGCTCGGGGTGGTCCCGCGGCTCTCTGTAGGTCACGTCCCCTGGCTGTGGACCGCCGGGACCTTCCAAATATCCATGTGTGTCCTCTCCTTCAGAGCTATGGACTCGCTGTCTGGAACCTTTCATGGACTCACATCTGTGCTGCGACTTGCAGAGGGATTCGGTGCCCTTTTAGTTTCCTACTCCATGAAGCCCCTCGTCCCCGTCCCCCCGTTCGTCATATTCTCGGTTCTGTTCTTCCTCCTGGCCGTGTTCAGCTGCCAAAAGAGCTTGCTCGAGGGTCTCTACCAGCTGTTGTTTGCAAGCTACTGCATCGCTGTTGCGGCACGAAGTCAAGGATTCTTCCACCGCGGGGCTCAGAGCGTGCAGGCGGCCATATTTGTCGTCTCCGCCGGTATGCTAGCCGTCAACATGGTGTCCGCTAAAGCCATTAGCGCGGGGACGAGTTGCGTTAAAGCGTTGTTGTCTCGTGTACCCGGGGTCGTGATGAGCGATAAGGGGCAGCACACGCCTTACTTGGGTTACTCCAAATACGCAGATGCTGAAGCGTTGGGCCACGCGTGCGGCGTCCTGGCGGCGGCCGCCCTCGCCGCCGCGACCCCCGAGAGTCCAGATTGGGTCCCGCCTTGGGTGGCGACAGCTGGTGCGCTTCAGCTGCTGGTGGGATCCGTCTCTTTCGCTCGTGGCAAAACCTTCGAGAGCGCCGTTTTTATCTTCTACGGGCTGATGTGGATCACGTGGGGGTCGACGCGATACGCCGGTTTTTACTCCGACGCCAGAGGCTTCAACGTCGCCGCCGGGATCATCGGCTTCGCGCTGTTGAATCTGTTGGTCGTGGCCGCCGCCGCGTTTGTCAACGTCGCCTGGTTCCTGTACGCCGGCGCGTTCCAGCTCGTCGTCGTCAGCTTCCTGCTGGACGCCGTGGACGCCGTGCCTCGTGGCTACGACGCCGCGGTCGCCTCCGTCTACGGCCTCGTTAGCTTGTATTGTTTCGTCGCGCAGATGTTCAACGGTATGTTCGACTCTCCTCGCCTGCCTCTGGGGAGGCCTATGGTTAAGCTAGCCGGGGTCAGGGGCACCAGCACCTGTCCACACCTGCCGGCCAACAAAGCCACATCCGTCCAACAGATCGCAGGTGATATTCCTAATCATCAGGTTCCAAAATGAAACTAGATTTCTGTATATGAATCATAGTTCTGTCGCAGATATAATGAAGGACGGGGGAGTTTGCGGGATCCCGACAGACACCGTCTACGTCCTCGTCGCTGCGTGCAACAGACCGGACGCGGTTGTCAAAGCATTTAAGTAAGTTGCCATTATTAGTAACATTGTTGTTAAAAGAACTCCTGATTTAACTGAACCACCGTCAGTGTGAAGAAGCAGGCTCAGGATCGACCCATGTCGCTGTGGCTCTCCTCCATCAAGCAGCTGGACCCTGTCAGACACCTGCTGAGCCCCTTGCTCCTGGACTTCATGGAAGCCGCATGGCCTTCATCCATCAGCATGGTTATACCCAGAGGTAAGGCATTGTTTTCTTTCTCCTCTTTGGTAACTTTGTTCAGATGTGCCAGTGGCTCTGGATTATTAAACTACACAGATGTTTGTAAATGATGTTGAAATCCTTCTTTTATCGTCTCTCAAAAACAGGTCCATGGATGGAAACTTTTGGATTAGGAAAGGCTGCGATACATATTGGGACTCCACAAAGTGTCGCCATCAGAAATCCAGACTGCTCCGTGACAACGCATCTCATTAATCTGGTAAATTCAGGGCTTAAACAATTAGTATTGATCCAACATTTTCAATACCAGTAATGATGTACCTTCACTTCGATACTCGTTTCCTGAACTATAGTTTTTTTTTCGATACAAATTTGGTTCGATTAATTATAACAAAAATAATCGTACAAAGTACAAATATTCAGTTTTTGGTCAATTTTCCCTCCATTTATTTCTCACAGAAAAAATAAGCAACCAATTTCCAATGCAAAAGAATACTTGCTAAGAAATTACAAGTCACTCTGATGTTCACTGCCTTTGTAATAGTTTTTCTTCAGTAAAATCCACACATTATCAAGTTTTTACTTAATAGACGTAGAAGATAAAAACGGTGCTCTCACTATATTCACATGAAAATGATTCTACTTTGATTTGAAACCGAACAAGAAACTTTCATTGCTAGTGTTGTAAAAACAAAATTGGATTTCTTTGTGGTTGCAGTACAGAATGAAAGAATGAAATAAGATAACACACAAAATAAGTAATAGAGAAACAAAACCAAGCACCAGGGCAGCCATTGACAAACATGTGTTAAATAGTCTCAACATTATATCCATTTGTTTTGAAACCAAAATATGTCCAAATGTTAGCTTTAAAACCTGCTGGAGTCGAATCTTGTCCTCAGTCATCACCGGGATCTCGCAGGAATTCTTTGTCCCTTTAACGGCGGAGGACGTAATGACTGCTGCCATCTAGTGGCCTGAAGTTTAATGACAACACAAAAATGAACAACAGCTATGACTATTTGCATGTAAAAATCTAATTATTTTATTTTAAACACACTTTTTATAGTTGTACACCATAAAAGAACCCTACATTCAAAGAAAATACGGTGATATATCGCTGTGTCAACATTTGCTAACACCCCTAGTCCTTAATCAATAAAACGTGATTTACTTTTATTGTTAGATTTACTGGAGATTTAGAAGAAAACTTTCCAAATTAGTTCTATTTGTATAAGATTCATAGCATGTTCTCTTTTTGTCTAAATAAAACACATTTGGGTTTTCATGTAATTAATTCAGAATAATGTCCATTTCTGTTAGCTTCAGTTCAGCTTTCTTTAGCCACCTTTTTTTCGTTAAATATTAGATGTTTTCTTAAAGACCCTCTGTATGTTTTTTCTGGCACCAGGTTGGACCTATCGCTGTCACCTCTGCTAACCCAACAGGAGAAGCTGACACCACTCACCACAACCAGGTGTATGCTAAGCTAACTGACAAGGTGAAGATTGAAATGGTGTTTCAGAAAGAAGGAGACACTTTTGCTTCGTCTAACAGCGTTTTTTTTTTTTTTCCTTCTGTTGTCGAGGTGGACGGTGTTTTGTGTGACGGGCCCTCACCTGAGAACATAGCCTCCACGGTGGTGGACTGCACCAAGATTGAAACGGGACAGATTGGCTTCTTCAGAGAGGGTCGTATTCCCAAGTCCAAGGTGGGTTAGCACGACGTGACCTTTTCTGAAGATTCATGATGATTATATGGTGTTTGTTTTTCAATCCTGGAGGTTCTTCAAATCTTCGCCGAGGTGCAGAAGAAGCACAGGTCGGGGCGAAGTAATTTGGCTTTTGAAGATGATCCAGAAGGAGCAGGATCTTCTCAAGAGGAGAGAATACCAGAGAATTTAACAATCGCTTCAGCAACTGCCACAGCAGAGTAAAATATGTTCACTGCAGCAGACAAATCTTTTAATGAAGTCAATTGTTTACAACCATTTTAAATTGTGTTGTCATGTTATGCACAGTTATTTTTATATAATGTCAGTTTTTTCAATTTTCATTATCGAATTTATATATAAGGTTATTTAATTGGACTTTTTTTTACACAATATTTGTATATATTTCTTCCTGCTTTAAAGGATTTTTTATTGGAGTTTTTGTTATTTATTTATTTAACTTGCCTTTTTGTAATTTCATTTTTACTTTATTTTTACCCATACTATATGTTTTTCTTATTTCAGTATTAATGATTGTAACATTAATGCTCCATGACTTTATTTCATTGAAATAAAACATTTACATGAATTCCAGAAATGCTCTTTTTTGTATTTCGTTTTGTGAAAAAGGTTAAAGGATATTAAAACAATAACTGATTCAGTGGGAAATAAAATGAATATTATATGTATTACATTGTATTACATGTCTTACACACTACAACACTGCAGAAAACTGACCAGAAACTGTTTCCTTCAACTGAGAAAAATCTCTAAATTTAGGAAAATTATGTCACAACACGATCTGGAGCTTATAATCCATGCATTTGCGTCTTATCGTTTAGACTATTGTAACATTTTATTTACGTGTCTGAACAAGAAGGAGCTGTCTCATCTGCAGTTGATACAAAACTCTGCAGCGAGAATTCTGACCTGCTCTAGTAGAAGAACTCGCATTTCCCTGATCCTTAAAACTCTACACTGACCCTCTTTCCTGGTGTCATTTTGCAACTACGTTCCACAAAACCTTCTGTTGAACCGACCTGACTTCCACCCCATGGTAAAGAGAAGCATAATAGGATCTTTAAATCAACAGAACACTTCTCTTAAGATGTTTCTATATCACTCGGGCAGGGAGACCCATTAGCAGAACAAGTCGCTTGAGGGTTCTAGTAATCAGAAGCTGCAGTCCTGAAGTGGTTTGTTGTTTTCAAAGAGTCGTTTCCATCAGGGTCGTGTTCGAAGGAGAGAGACGTGAACGACAAGAACAACATCTGCCGATGAGTGGAGGACACTTGAACCTCTGTGTGGAAGTAAACACATGTTTAAGGTGTTCAAGTGGGTTGATTTTGAGACGATATATGTTTTTATTACGAGGAATATTTTTTCATTATTCTTTCAAAGCATGGAATTAAAATTAATCTTCTCCTCTTATTCATGCTGTCTGGGACCGAGCAGTTCTGGGTTAATTCTGGTCGAGTAGTCGAGGAATCAATGAGCTTCATTTTGTTCATGTTAACAAGAACCTAATCTATAAATCACTGTTCACCAGGGAGCTAAAGTGATTTTGTTTAAGCTCATTCTCCGTCTATTCTGCCCTCAAAAGACGTTAATATCGGGGAAATCTTAGAGGCAGAAATGTAATTTAAACGTTCTCTTCTGGGAGTTCCTCTATGGAACTCACCTTTCTTCACTCAATTATGACGTGTCGCAGGGATTTTTTGGATAAAAGAAGCGGAACAATTGACTCGTGTGGAGTCATTTAACGCGACACAATAGACGCGGATAGTCTTCTGGGAAAATGTAAAGAGTTACGGCTTCAACTATTTCCTTTCTGAGACAACCCTCGGTGACCTGTTTTCTATGAGATGATCCACACAAGCCTGCAGCGTGAAACAAACAGTTTGAGACATTTATTTTTTACAAAATGTCTTAAAACTCTGAATGTTTGTGTTTTGTTCTTTTATTTGTTTTCCATTATAGAATGAGAGTAGTGGTTTCTTCTCTGTGTGTATAAATGAAATTTTATAGAATTAAAAGGTTTTTTTTTTTTATTTAACTTTACTTTAACTAAAATAAAATATATTATAATATTTTTACACAGATATCCTACAACAGTCAAAACAAGTGCTGACTTTGGTAGATGTTTTCTATAAATTGTGTTATTTTTACGGAGGATTGTTAAGATATAATGTTTGTTTTTTGTAACTTGTATTAAAAAAGATGCAACTATGAATTCTTCAGTCTCTAAAATGACTTATTTGAACAAAAAATTGTAATTAAACTGATCATTTGTTTGATTTGACGAGTGTAGTTTCTTTTCCGAAGCATGTACAAGCAAACACATGCTTTGAACAACTGCATTTCTTTCCAGGGTTTCCCCGTTCAGCTTCGGCAATCAAATGTAGAGTCTGAGATACTGAGATCGAAAAACAAAATAACACAAAAAAATATCGCTTTTATTCAATTCGTTTTCTAGGTCGAAACCCAGACGGTAACAATGTGGAGAGAAGGTCTGAGGAAAACTTCTCAGAGGGATGAAAAATACGTCCTAACAACTATTGGACATTATGCTCAAATATTCTCTTCACGTCTTGTATCTGCTCCAGCAGTGCCTTGTTCTTCTTCTCCAGCTCAGCCACGTGAATCTCAAGCCTCTTGAGGTATTCCTTGTTCCTCTGTCGATACTCCTGGTTGGCTTTCCTGCAAAACACATTACAGAGCTTAGCCACATAAGGGACACCCTGGAAAGACAGGCAGAGGCCCCATGTTGGGAGTCCAATCCAAAATGATCAACCCTCTAGGACAGGGGTCGGGAACCTATGGCTCGCGAGCCAGGTGTGGCTCTTTTGATGATTGCATCTGGCTCGCAGATTTCGGCTTTTCAGATAAAACATAAAATATTATCGCTTGTTTCAGGGGTGGGCAATACGTCGATCTCGCGAAGCTGTTGCGAGTAGATCGCGTGATTTAATAAAATATGATATAAGAAAATAGTAAAGAGAGCTCTGATTGGCTGCTGTGCATGTCAATCAAATGGTTATTATGCCGATTGGTTGAAAATTTGATTGACATGCACAGCAGCCAATCAGAGCTCCTGCCTCTTCCACTGAACGCACGGAAAAGATCATATGAATCGAGAATAAAAAGAGCAAAACGTCCGACAGTCATTTTACGCAATTCAGAAAAACGATATAGAATTATAAGCTTGTTTTTTTTTAATAATATATCGAACAAAATAATGCGCGTTTGATCGCTTCAGGTTCTTCTCTACGAGAGTCACAGAAACATGACGTCAGGTCCATCAAAGTTAAGCTGCAGGTTTCAATGAAAGCGCAACAAATGCTGGTTTTCCTTTTGTGATCGCGGTCCTTAAAACACACTTGCATTAATACACCATCACATGATGACTATTTGTAAATTACCTTTATCTCACGAATGTAATAAAAATACGCAGAAACACAAACACGTTAAACAGGTGAGACACACATTCTAATGACGTCAGAGACGATCAGACAAAGCGATGATGATGTGAAGTTACTGATGAACAGTTTTATTCTCGTTAAACTTCATCTGAAATTTAATTAATCCACTTGTGTGATTCATATCAGACATGTTTAAAATTAACAAATATAAACTGTTAGTTTGAATTCATGTTTTCATTTGTTTTTTGTTTTTTCATGATCACAGAAATGGAGAAATTTTAGTCTTGTGCTTCATTTAAATATGATTGACATATTGAAATGGAGGCATGGAAAGGGATGAACCCGTCTGAATTCTTTGTTGATTTTGATGAACAAAGGAAAAGGGCTTGAATTCGTGTCAAGCACAGATTCTTACATCTGAATATTATTTATATGGCTCTCACTGAAATAAATTTCCAAATATTTTGCTTTCATGGCTCTCTGAGTCAAAAAGGTTCCCGACCCCTGCTCTAGGACCTTAAGATCCTTAAACTCTGATCTATTAGTTATACCACAAATCTCTAAATGTAGATTTGGAGCCAGGGCCTTCAGTTTTCAAGCCCCTCTGCTGTGGAACCAACTACCGGCTTCAGTCCGGAGGGCAGACACCCTCTCTATGTATAAAAACAATCTTAGTAGAGAGTAGAAACGGTGGTTGATTCATATCGATGTTTCTTTTTCGAGTCGATTGCTAAAGTTGCTAGCTGCACTTCTTCTGTTAGCTATGCTAAAGCTAGACTTAAACAATGGTTTATATTGATGATGGTCTGATGAAGCTTCATGAGTCATTATCTTCAGAGCCCATTAGAGGGCGATCTCTGCAGCATTTTTCATTTGTTTTTTAAACGCCTCCCCATATCATTTTGTTTAAACTGATGGCGCCACCTACTGACCTCCCAACAACATGACACTGCTACTTCAGCCCTTCACTAGTGTATATAGTAGTAATACTTGGTGTAGACAGGCATCCGTTATTTTGTACCTGTGACTTATTAAACGAAGCGTCTTCTTCTGTAAAACCTCTTTTCCCGTCTTATTAGCCAATTGAGTGTTGGACTTCTGGCAGATGATTGGATCTGCAATACATTGAAAATACAAAAAAAAAAAAAAGTATTAGCTTTAAATGCAGTCAAAGGTTTTGTTTAAAATCTTAATTGTTGGACCATGAAGTTGAAGGAACGTGTACCTCTTAGTGGTTCATGAGAGAAGATCTTTAATCCGTCGCCGCCGAAATGAAGATTCTGTGGCTCGACCTTCGGGACGTTGATCAAGGTCATGAGCGACAGCTCCTGAGGACAGTTGACCTGGAAGTGGGCAGCATCGCTCGGGAACACTTGAAACGAAAAGGGACGCGGTCAAGACCAATCTTCACATTTCGATGAACCCAGAGCGAGGCCTACCTGGCAGTGAGTGGAGAGAGAAGTCGTCCTGGAAGAAGTCCTGGTCCTCACAGAAGTGCAGGAGTCCAGCCGGGTGGTTCAGTGGGTTTTCCATGTCTCGATCACACGACTGAGAAAGAACAAAAAAATGTCATTCCCTTCTAGAGCTAGCTGAAGATGTTGGTGGGTTCACTCAGGCCCCTGATTTCTTAAAAGAAATTGCTCAAATCTTGATTCAAAAGTCAAATCAATGAGGAATTATTGGTCATTTCATCGAAAAGATCACTTGTGAAGCCTCAGTGACCTCTACCCGTAATTTCTTTGACTCTGACAGATGCAGTGAACAATCTTTTTGTCTTTTATGTCTTTATTGGGACACTATGTCCTTTAGGTCAAACCGAAAAGGAGCTTTCATTTCGCCAAAAGAGGAAATATCCTAAAAAAAACAATAGAATACAATTTGTTAAAATTAATATATTATATATATATATTAATATTGATATATATATTTGAATAATAATATTTCTCTATTTTTATAAGAAATATGGTAATAAATAGAACTGATTTTATTTCATGAATCTATAATGTGTTAAAACCATTTAGTTTTCTCCTTAAAACACATTTAAGTAACTAGGATTTGATTTTATGTTATTATTGTTATTTTTGGGTT
This sequence comes from Callionymus lyra, assembly GCF_982586985.1. Taxonomy (NCBI): domain Eukaryota; kingdom Metazoa; phylum Chordata; class Actinopteri; order Syngnathiformes; family Callionymidae; genus Callionymus; species Callionymus lyra. The sequence goes on from NC_141826.1 coordinate 13,215,177, forward strand.
GTTTATGGATTTATTTTAAAAATGAGGTCAAACGAAAAAAAGAGGCACATGGTCAAGCTGAATACTATACACAGGGTAACATGTTCAAGACAACTATTTTTCATTTAAATAAAAACGTGGATTTGCCTTATTTATCTGCATTCTGCACTGACGTTGGGGCCTGAACAGGCCCAGGTTTTATTTATTTTTAATTACCAAATTAAATAGAAACAAATTTCAACATCTATATCAAATTTAAAAAGGATTTATTCAATTTCGACAGATATCTCTGTCATCCTTTCTGTCATGTACGAGAGAACTCACTGTCGGAGAGATGCGGACGCAGCGACGAAAAGACACTAATAGAAGCGCACGTGGGATTTGCACAGTCGTTTATGGAGGCTCGGGCGCAGTCATAAAGTCTCTGGCGCTCTGACGTCATCAGGTCAAAGAGACGCACGAGAAAGAAGTTGAATTCCAATCGTTAAAACAAGCTTTTTGTTTGCCTTACATGTTACCAGAAATAGAAATGTTTCTCTTTAAACTGAAGATGAAAGAAGTTTCAGTTGAACTCATTGACATCTATGAGCCGCTGACGCAATCATTTCATCGCGTTCTATTATAAAAACGAGTCATTTTATATAGAACCTGCAGATCCTGATCACATAACGTGTTTTGGATCAATTACTTACATTTATTTGAACATAATTAAAATGTACAACTAAAGTAATTCACTAAGTTCCAACCAAGATAAAATGCGACACATATTTTATCCACTAGATGGTGCCATTTGCTCCGCAGTGGGTTGATATATTCCATTAAAACCCTCTGGTCGATAAAGGTCGTTTTAGGCCTTTTATTTCAGATTGACAACTGTTTTTTTAATGAATACAGCTTTCAATTACGAAAATGCATTTACATAAAATTAAAAGTAATTAATTGAAAATGTATATAGCACTTTTCTAGACCAGGGTCACAAAGCTCTTAATCCAACAAAAATAAAAGAAAAAGCAAACATTTATAGATTTAAATTAAGCCGTTTAGTAACAGATATTGTTAGTCGTAATCAAAGACGACCAACTATGAAGGTACATTTCACTCTTAATCTCCGATACAAATTTTGTCAAGACAAGTGACTTGTAAAGAAGGAGCCGGAAAGATTTCAAGCAACAAAAATTGTACACTTTAATTTTTATTAGAAAAGACGATTATACTTTAACATCATCACACCAACTCCTCGGGTGCGGTCCAGTGTAGCCGTTTGTCCTCTGCAGCAGGCTTCACTCTCCATTTATACCAGACAATTCTTTTTTTTTTTTTAGATGGCAGAAAATAAAAGACAGGAATGCCGAGGCGGAGCTCTTCTCAGACTTCATGATTATTGGGAGTAGAAACCAAAGCCGCTCCAACCCTCGGCTCAGTTGTGCAATTAAACGTCCAATTTTCACATGAGAGAAACAAAAGAGCTCGGATGGAAGCGGCGTTCGTGTGAGAAATCAATGAGACTTGACTGAACCTACGTCTCCACCTGAAGACCGAGTGTACAAGTTAAACTTGCAAAAGAAGGGGACGCAAATGGATCCTTGTTTTTGACAAAACATTGTTGTAGAATGTATATAAACAGCTCTGTATAACGGACAAAAAAAAAAAAGTAAAATTTAAATTACAGACATAGGACAGACAATGGCTTTATGCGAGAATGACTTACTGCCAAAACACAGTAACTATTTTCAACTGTGAGAAGGACAATGATTCAGCATGTCCACCTTTATAGTGGAGCCCGCCCCCCACAATCCAACAGTCCTTTGTTTGCTCTGAAACCCAACAGCCACGATGAGAGAAGCATCTACTGCTTGCCTTCCTTCTTCTCTCCCTCTGAGGAGTCTGAGCTGCTGCTGCTGCTGCTGTCGCTGCTTCCACTGCTGCTGCCACTGCCGCTGCTGCTGTCGCGCTCTGCTGCCATCTAGAGACAGAAAGGAGGAAGAGCACAACGTTTAAATGATGAAAACTGATCAATTGAAACACAGGAGACTTAAGCCCCTTACGTGAAAACCCGACTCTCCTGACTTATTCACAAGTTGTAAATGTTGAAGTCGTCCAAAAATGCAGACGGTCATTCATCATGACGTTGCTCAGTTTTGAAGTTATTACTTAATAAAGTTCTCTCCAATTTGAAATCTCGCCAAAAGAGATTACGGTTTAAATTAAACATTCTGACGTCACTCTGGTGGAGGCGTCCTCCCCTAGAAGCCCTAATTCGGTGAAGTATCTACATGTTAATTGTGAAACAAATTCAATATTTATGTAAACATGGTCAGAGTTACTTCTGCCTTTAGGCATTTTTGAAATGTGTACATTAAGCAGCAAACCTGATTTTTATCATTCGTTTTTAATGTATAAAACGGGAGTTTCAGGGGTGAAATTTACGTGAGTCCTTGAATGCAACTCGTGTTTTTGTGGCCAATCAGAGCAGAGTGGGTGTGGTTGCTTGGACGAGACTTCTTCTCAGCCAAAACATTGCATTTTAAGTGGGCAGGGCTTAAGCATATTTTCTAATGTAAATCTTTATTAAATGAGCTTTGTGCAAAAAGAAACATACTGATTTTGTGTCAAAATAAATTCATTATTCTCTTACTACTGTGTAACATGACTGAATTAAGTTGTTGCCCCGTTTCAAATTGGCATTTGATATAAAACAATCTACATTATATCACATTTACTTCTCGTTTCTTGTGGCCCTGGAGTTCGACACATGGATTCAGAAGCTCACCTTCTTGTAGGCCATTTCGAAAAGTTTAAGTGAAGCCTGCTGCAAGGTGGTTGCCGCCTGCTTGATGTTCTCCCCCGTCTCCGCATCCTTGTTGTTCAAGATCTCTCGGACCTTCACGATTTCCTCCTTCAGCTTAGTGCACTGAAGAGAAGAAAAAAAAAGTTAATATCACCACATTTTCACTCTGTAAACCACTTTTGTATCTGTACCTCATCGGCGGGAAGCTGGTCCTTGAACTCCTCCATCTTGGACTCTGTATCGATAACAATTCCTTCTGCCATGTTCACAGCTTCAACGCGGTCCTGGTTGACAAAGAAAAAAAAAAAGCCATTAGAGACCAGAGTTTAGGTTTTTTGAAGCACTTGAAGACGTTTTAATCACCTTTCTTCTCCTGTCCTCCTCGGCGTACTTCTCAGCGTTCTTGATCATGTTCTCGATGTCGTCCTTGCTGAGACCTCCAGACGACTGGATGACGACTGAAATTCAAATCAATAAGAACATTTGATTTTCATTGTCAATCCCATTTAAACTGACACACGTTTGTCAGCTTTTTTTATTTATTTTATTATTATATATCTAAAGTCTATCGTCTGTTTAGCTCAAAATAATTACCTCTAAATATGAATGAAGAGTTGATGCAATTCTTCAACAAGAACTATGGATCTCAAAGTCTTGTCTTTTTCACGAGTCTTTGTCCTTGATCAAACAAATCTACTTTTACAAGACCAATGTTCTATATCCGTTTTACAAGGTTAGGGAGATTTTTTTGTACAACAGAATCAGCAGCTTTGTTTTAAAAACTGACTTTATCATTTCATGTGTTGGAACATGACTCATTGGGATCTGGCAACAGGGACAGACATTTATATCATATATGGAACAAACAAAGCAGTGCCTCAGTTATTGCTGTGTTTAAATTCTGTAAACCTGCATTAAATGTAATATGCAGAGTAGTGACCATTTCATTATCGTTTGAATCAACAACATTTATTTGAACTTGCAAACTCGACATAACATACGAGGTCCTGCATCTCAACAGCTCTTAGCTTTGCCGCCCAGCCAACCAATAACAGCAGCTGATCACTTATCTTATTAAATACAGTATTGTAGCGTCTAATAAGCGGCCGCTAAATAAAGTGTGTGAAAAAAGTAATGACAGGAATTCACCGTTTTATTGGCACCATAAGTCAGGTGGATGCAGTAGTTGGTGCTTTCCACCAAGTTAAATTTTCATAAGTTAAAAAGTTTAAAGTTTAAAACTAAAAGTGAAACAGTGCGACCGTGTAAGGTGAACACAATATGGTGAGCAACCCCTGAATGTGTGTATCACATATCTTTCAGGCAGAAGTTCAACATGTCCATCCAATACATGTAGATTGTAAGACAATCAAACCTGAAGTTGATTTAAACTCTTCCTCTTGAAATAAATGATCCAACTCACTCTGCTGTTCGCGGCCTGTGCCCTTGTCCTTCGCCGACACGTGGACGATGCCGTTGGCGTCAATGTCGAACGTGACCTCCACCTGGGGGACGCCTCTGGGAGCCGGGGGGATTCCAATCAGAGTAAACTGTCCCAAGACTTTGTTGTCGGCGGCCATTTCTCTCTCGCCCTGGCACACCTTGATCTCCACCTGGGTCTGGCCGTCAGCAGCGGTGGAAAACACCTGTGGGGGGGGGGGTGCAGAGAAGGTTTAGAAAAGAGCAGGCGCCTTTCCCATACGACTGCTGCGATCGACTAGGGGGGTACCTGGCTCTTCTTGGTGGGGATGGTGGTGTTCCTGCCGATCAGTTTGGTGAAGACGCCGCCAAGGGTCTCGATGCCCAGCGACAGCGGGGTCACGTCCAGCAGCAGCACATCTGTGACATCACCCGCCAGGACTCCACCCTGGATGGCGGCTCCGATGGCAACGGCCTCATCTGGGTTCACAGACTTGCTGGGGGCCCGGCCGAAGAGATCCTGAACGGTCTGTTGGACCTGCAGATGAAAACATGAAGTAGATGAAGCACCAAGTCAAGATGGATGACAGTCATCCTCTGAACACTGTCATCAGTGAGCAGAGAAGCAGAATGAGTGCACAAATGCTCCTCCCTTGATGCAACACTAGACTAGACTCAGGGACTGATTCATTCCTCAGGCTATGAGATTTTACAATTCTGAGTTCAGGGGCAGGAGTGGAGTAAAAGTATAATGATGTTCTGTTCTATGTTAGTCTTTGTATCCTTTGTTATTTCTCTTTGATCTATGTTCTTTATCTTAGACTTGGATTGTATCATCTTGTTATTTCTCTTTACTTCTCTTGTTCTTATTTTATTTTTTATAAAAAATTGCTGTATTGCTGTGGCTAATTGGGGGAAAAAAAATTCCCCAAGGAGACCTCCTGAGGGATCAATAAAGTTCTACCTAACCTAAGTTTTGATAAAAAAGGGAATAATCCATCAAGTCTGGTTTACACACCTTGGGCATCCGAGACATGCCTCCCACCAGGAGAACTTCTCCAATGTCTCCCTTCGACACTTCAGCGTCCTGCATGGCCTTCTGACATGGCGCCACCGTGCGGCGGATCAGGTCGGCAACGATGCCTTCAAACTGGGCGCGGGTCAGCTTCATGTTGAGATGTTTGGGCCCAGAGGCGTCCATCGTCAAATAAGGCAGGTTGATGTCGGTCTGTGGAGGAAAACCAAATATGTTGTAAAATGGTAAAACATTACAGTCGCATTGGAGACATGATTGAGCTCCTGAGGGGTTTTGAGTGAAGCTGGAAACCTTAAGAAAAATCAATGCATTAAAGAACGTATTGATAGAAGTTTACCCTGATACTATAGATTTGTTTTATTCCCTCCGCACTTCCAAAGGGAGAGGCATACATCCTATTATATAAATATTGCGTTTGACCAAAATATGTTTTGAAAAACAAATGAATAATAAAGTAAAGATTAATCAGATATTAAAAGGGATATTGAAATGAGAAATTTAAAAGTGTATAGTGTCACTACCATACCTTGTCAAAGATAAGAGTAAATTAACACTGATATACTGTGTATTTAGTTAGAGGCCAAAACACATTTTTTAAAGTGATTTTACTAATCTTACTCAATGCAAGTCACACTTGCGTAACGTTGGACCTTTAAATCAGGGGTCCCCAACCTTTTTCACACTGCCGACCATCAGAGAAAGTAAAAAATAAACTGTAAAAGTTTGTGCTACCGTCATTTTCAGATTTATTTTTTTTGAGTAAATTTGACTGATCAGCATCTTGACGTGTCAAGAGTCAAAGACTGATGTTACTTTCGTGAAAAATACAATCTTTCACTCAACAGAAACTAAATTATATTCATCATAATTTCTTTGTGGATCGGTAACAAATGCCGGGGGTTTGGGAACAAATGCTTTCAACAATGAAGAACGGAGAAGCAAACGGGTGATGGTACCTGAAGAGCAGATGACAGCTCACACTTTGCCTTCTCAGCAGCTTCTCTGACCCTCTGAAGAGCCATGTTGTCCTTCATGAGATCAACGCCAGACTGTAGATTCAAAAAACATCACACATTAGAGAAAACCAAGATGAGTCAAAACAGACCTAAATATTTTGAGAACAAGTTGCTTCATTAAATTCAACAGAGTAACATCAAAACAAGTTTTGGTTAAATATTATAAGAATCCTTAAATGTTGCCAAAAAAACAGTTACCTCTCTCCTGAACTCTTTAACAATGTGCTTCAACAGATGCTGGTCAAAGTCCTCTCCACCCAAGAAGGTGTCACCGTTGGTGGACTTGACTTCAAAGACTCCCTTCTGGATCTCCAGGACTGAGATATCGAAGGTTCCACCTCCGAGATCGTACACGGCAATGCTGCAGGGAGTTTAAGCAAAATGAGAAACGGCCACGATTCAAATAATTCGCACGACGACCTTTGACTTACATCTTATCCTCAGTTTTTTCAAGACCGTAGGCCAAAGCGGCGGCAGTTGGCTCGTTGATCACACGAAGGACGTTCAAACCTGAAATCTGTCCGGCATCTTTGGTGGCCTGAAGACGGAGAGAAAAGATTAATAATAATTTCCTCATTTGGTAATAACTTAACTTTGCTAAAAACTGCCATTGTGATCACGCACCTGTCTCTGGGAGTCGTTGAAATAAGCTGGAACTGTGATCACAGCATTCTTCACATTTGATCCCAGGTAGTTCTCTGAAGCAAAAAAAAGAAGCGCAAATTAAGTCTAGTTTTGAATTTACTTATTTTGACATGTCACGGTCATACCTGCGGTTTCCTTCATCTTCATCAACACGAACGCACCAGCCTGGCTGGGGGAGTACATTTTCCCATGAGCCTCCACCCAGGCGTCGCCATTGGACGCACGCACAATTTTGTAGGGCACGTTTTTTCTGTTGAATGAAAGATGTCAATAATGATTCCCGACTAAATACAACGACGTGAAAGAAATAGACATTTTGAGGATATTCTTACAGATCTTTCTGGACCTCTGGATCGTCAAAACGGCGTCCAATAAGTCGCTTGGTCGCGTAAAGGGTGTTCTGTGGGTTGGTGACGGACTGGCGCTTCGCAGGCATGCCGGCCAGACGTTCCCCTTCAGCGGTGAAGGCGATGACTGAAGGGGTCGTCCTGGCTCCCTCTGCGTTTTCTAACACCTGTAAAGAGAGTCCACAATTTAAGTATAAACAGACACAAGACCTAAGGAACATTGTTAAATAACTAAAAACTAACAAAATGATGTTTAGGAAAGAAACTTGGATTTAACTGGACTATACTTTAGTCATTCTCGAGAAAAATAATCCAGAGACTACATTTTTAAGACTTAGAACCTTTTCAAAAGCCTAGCAATGAATAATAAATATACTAAATTCGTCAATAAAACCATCAAACTTCAACAGGGAAGATAAAAATCCACTTTAACCTTAAAGAAAATTGGCAATATTTTCTATTTTGAACATGGATTAATAAAACTGAGTTGTACATTATGATAAACTAGAGTTTGAGTTACCACATGTATCAACACGATTATGAATCGTGATGCTACGAACATTCAAGCAAACAATTCTAATCTGACCATTTAAAGTTCTTCTTAAGCCTTGTGTCAACAATATCAGTTTATCACAATCACCTTGGCTTGCTTTCCCTCCATCACAGCCACACAGGAGTTGGTGGTCCCAAGGTCAATCCCAATGACGGCCCCCCTAACCGCTTCCGACCTGAAGATGAGGTCAAATAATGAAGGTCAGAAGGTTCATGGATAAGTGTTTTTCCCCCACAGACTCATTGTTTAGAAACTATTCACACTCTTCATTTTTAAATACTTACGCATAGTTTCTCCTTGACAGAGCTCTGAGAGCCTCGCTTTGGATCCCACTCCAACACGCCTGGAAAAACAAGATATATAACTTTCAAACTTAATGACAGCCATGAGGTAAATTAAAATACTATATGATTATATTATTATTAAATTATTTTCATTTGGATTACTGGAGTGATCATAGAATTAACTGAAAGTAAAAAGATAGTCCTTCGTAGGATATAATGGGTGTTTAATAACACATTTAATTGGAATCACCTTTATGTAAATTGTACAATGGCTCGATAATAAAAATCAAGTTGTTTTATCACGATAAAAACATTGAATTTTGGAAAAGACAGCGAATAAAAGAGTGAAACATTTAAGTGTATAACCCTGAACACCATGTGACAACGATTGCAGCATGTTGGGGGGGAATGGAGGACGTTTAAATGAAGGTCATACATCCGTTCAGATATGGAAAAAACAACAATATATCACAACCTGTCGGTGATAGCGATGCATTTATCGAAAAAGTTCATCGAAATATGTCAAATTGATATCAATAAAATGCGTAAAACTTGAAAAGCCGGTAGTACGTCATAGCAGCTAATGGAGTTTTATGCGACGCTAGAAAACACGACACGCTAAACGACGACAGTTCGCAAATATATATTTATAAAACTGTATAATGAGAAGCATGTTAAACAAATCATTTGATATGAAGGTTATTTAAATTACCTTTTTCACCAGGGTAGAGATGTTCCGGGAGCCGCTGGTAGCGGGGAAGCTCCTCGCAAGATTCCTAGTGACGTTCAGCATTTTCGATGGAAATGTCGTTGGCTTAGATATGATCTTAAATAAGCAAAGAGGCGTTTTACGTCGACAGAGGTGAGCTATGGCGGAGGACTGACTCGCTCTCGGCTGATGCTAGACCGGTTGAAATGCTGGGCAGCTTCTAGAATTATCCAACATGTGTTGCAGCATGAACCCACTAGGGCCACACGAGGCCAGTGCCTGAATAAAATGAGAGAAAAAAGGGGAGAATTTATACATATGCGAAGTAGCAATGTTTATTTGATTGTTTATTTGAAATACTTTATAGAGTGCCTTGGTTTTTTAGCATTAGAAAATCCACTTTTGTGCATGTTTTCGACTTGATTTTAAACAGGATTATTTCTGGACAGATCAACGTGCTGGGCATATGAAGGTCATGATGTAACAGGCACGCCAGAGGTTGACCATGTGTTACGTCAAGATGCTGCGTTTTTAAGAACATGTTGCGAATGTGAAATTATTTTTATTTACTTTTATTTTTTATGATATATTTTGGCGGTGTGGGAATTATTAAAAATACAACAAATAAAATAAAAAATAAGTAATATCTGTAAAGTACTGGCATTCCTGGATGTCACCGAACAATACAGAAAAATAAGTGATATTTTGGATCTTGGAAATAGAAAATCAAATATTGGTGAAATAGTTGCTGAAAAGTAAGTAGGCAAAGGGTGTTTTTTTTCTTCCCAAAGACGTGTCCTCATCTTAATCTGAGGCCATGGTTCCCATCATTAAAAAACAATTACAATTAAAAGAAAACTCGTTGTCACTGTTTTTAATGCTGGTGTAATGTCTTTTTATTATCACTAAATAGTTTGATGAGTCGGTTATTGGATAAATATTAAATAAGTTACTCATATAGTGTAGAATGGTGAAATACATGGCGACACATATTTGTTTATTTTCCATTATAAATTATTATTATTTTAAAGCTTAATATTTATAAAAGAAAAAAACGTGTTCTAATTTGACGTTTTCTTATTTATTACTTTTAATGTTTGCTTTAGCTTTTCGTTGAGTTGAAGTTATACTCCAATTTGACCAAAAGGGGGCAGTAATACAAAGAGCACGAGAAGAAGAACTGATCTCGCGAGATCCGTGGGGGGTAAACGTGGCCTCTTGTGGATCTCCGTTTGTTTACATCTCCAGTCTCACCTGAGGCCGTAAACAACACATGACAACTCCTAGAAAATAAAAAAAAAACACACGTCGACAACTGCGACATATGGCGGGATTCTGACGCGTCGTTTCCGGCCATAGCTCCAGAGGATTGTGACCCAAGTGCCTGCAGGGAGGATCGGCTCGGATCGGCTGCACCTTTTCCAGGTCCAGTCCTGTCCCTGAGACATGGCGGAGGGCGGACACATCCCCGGCTCGCTGACCGGCTCCTCGCTGCCTCCACCGAGGACCAGGATTTTCAAGATCATCGTGATCGGAGACTCCGGCGTCGGGAAGACCTGCCTGACGTACCGCTTCTGTGCGGGCAAGTTCCCCGAGAAGACCGAGGCCACGATCGGCGTGGACTTCAGGGAGAGGCTGGTGGAGATAGACGGCGAGAATATTAAGGTTTGTTCCTCTGATCTTGAGTTTTGCTGACATTTCATAGATGAGACGCGTCATAAAGAAAAACATAAACTAACATCGTTGTTATAGATAATATATATTAAAATATATTGGCATACAGTGTATGACAATATCCTAATATTTAAAAAATCTCGTGGTTGTGTTTAATCCCCAAGTAGTATACACTATTTGGGGATTAAACACTTATCATTGGACCAAAAAATAAATAATATGTTGTATATATTTAAACCTAGTTCTCATTCAGGTTTTAAGGAATTTATAATTAATACTTATGGTAACACAACTGTATTTCAATTCAATTCAATTTAAAGTGTCTTATCATAACAAAGTTATCTCAAGACACTTTACAGTTGAAGAAAGACTATAGTGGAGAAAGGCAATTCAACAATGAGCAGTAAACAAAACACTGTGCAGTGAGCTGTGGCGTGGAAAAACATCCTTTAAGAAGGCAGAAACCTAGAGCAGAACCTGACTCATTGTTGACGGCCTCCTGCTTTGACCGGCTGGGAGGAAGGATGGAGGGGGGGCTAGACAGATGGATGAAGAGAAGAGTGAGGGAGGATATAGTGAGAATAAAAAAAGAGGAGTGTGTAGGAGAGTCCATGGAGGTGCTGGAGAGAACTCGGGATCTGATGACGTGGTGAAGATCCTGGATCAGCAGCAGCTCTGGAGGTGGAGCCCTGGGGCCCCGGGAGATAAATAAAAAAGTGGGGGTTTAAACTGCACAGGTGATGAATGTAATGCAGAAAAGAAGGATATACAGAGCTCGATGTCTAAAACTCCTCCAGCATTCTCAGCCTATAGCAGCTAAGATAAACAGTTAGGTTAGTTATAGGCTTCATCGAAAAGTAATGTTTTAAGATTGTTTTTAAACATAGAGAGGGTGTCTGCCCTCCATACTGAAGCCGGTAAAAGCAGAGGGGCTTGAAAACTGAATGCCCTGGCTCCAAATCTACATTTGGAGATTTGTGGTATAACTAATAGATCTGAGTTTAAGGATCGTAAGGTCCTAGAGGGTTGATAAGTTTGGATTAGATCTTTAATGTATGTTGGTGTTAGACCATGTAAGGCTTCATAGGTTAAGAGAATGATTTTAAATTGTATTCTACAGGAAGCCAATGTAGGGAAGACAGCACAGGGGAAATGTGTTTGCGCCTCTTAATCTTAGTCAGGACACGAGCTGCAGAGTACTGAATGAGCTGAAGAGTTCTGAGAGACTAGAACATCCTGACAGAAGAGAGTTACAATAGTCCAGCCTGGAGGTAACAAAAGCATGGATGAGTTTCTCAGCAGCATCCAAAGGAAGGAAGTGCCTGATTTTTGAAATGTTACGAAGGTGGAAGTAGACGGTAAAGGAACTCAAATCTCTTTCCTGTCTAATGAGTTCTGCGCATTCGTTTGATCCAAGGAAGAGTGACATTTTAGAATTAAAACAGTCAATTTATTAATAACAAAGTATGATTACCAAAGTAGGCCTTACAAGACCTTAAATACAATAGTTAAACAAAGAAATGCAAATTATTCAAATTGTTCAGAAATACCACAGTTCCAGCGCTTGGTCCAGTCTCTGTCAGTCATCCTGGCTCACCCAGGTCCTCCCAGAGAGTGGCCCTTAATCTTTAGATCGTCTCGTCTTTTAAAGCCCTCAAGACACTCAAGACACTCCCATCATAAGTTAAGTTCCCCAAATCTGACTCCATAATGAACAACAGATGTTGTTTGATCTGATCACTAATCTAAACAAAGAATCTCCTGACCTCCTTCACACCTGTTATCTCAAACCAGGTTCGTGGACCATCAATTCTGTGTCTTGATACTTCAAAAGTCGGGAACATCCTTGTCTAAACAATCACAACATTTGTTACCGTGGCTTTATCCTTCCTCCCCCAATACATACAGTATGTTATCTTCACAGTCACCTTTAAGCCATGTCACCAAGGGCCATAAAAGTTAAGACACAGTTGGCCAGAGCCCCTGAGCCCTGAAACTTCATAACCCCTGCTGTGAGGAAGGGAGCTGTCGTAAAACACAACACAGGATGTTTAAGATCTGAATGAGAGATGACATTATCAATGTTTAACAGTTGATTACACAAAGGTCATACATTCAACTCATCAATGGATACACCTATAGGAAAGTAATTTAGAATATGTCTTCAATCCCTCCTTTGACCTCTGAAACCAGAGGTCAACCTTTAAAATGTTGAAGTTCAAAACAAACCTTTTGTCTCAAAATCTGGTACATGGTAAATGATCAATCAGTTTGCAGTTATTTCCATAACTTCTACACACCATTTTCTCACCACAAACCCTTAAACAAACTCTGTAATCGAAAAAGGAGCAGGCTGAAGCCCAAACTTATTTTCCTATCCTATGTAATCCATGAAATAAACCCAAAATATCAATTTTCTAAACAAAAAATAAAAACAAAATCATTTCACATTTCATTCATTTCCCCTTGTAATCCTTAGGTATTTTACATTTCAATGTTATTAGCTTTTCATTTATATTTTTTAAATGTATCTTATTTATAAACTGACCAGTTTCTACAAAACTATGTCACAAAGCCTCTTTCATTATTTCGCTTACATAAATGAAACCAACTATATTTAAGATTAGTTCTCAATTCTTAACTCAAAATAATGCTTCTAATGTTTTAAATGTAAAAATGTCAACTAATTTTTAAAATGCCAGACTTTCTAAGTTATGTATTAGTAGTTTTTCTAATGGGAAATATTGCGAATTATTCTAATAACTCATTCTGGAGTTTTTAATCATAGGGTCTATGTATTTCTACATGTATTTCCCCAAACCTCAACACAATTTCATATATGGCCTTATACGTGAGAATTATAATATGCAAAAATTTTACAAATCCCCTACTTTGTAGATTATACAATTAGATTTTTTCTCATTTCTTTTTTCCAAATTATTATTATTTTTATATAATGTGGCTTCTAACTAAATTCATGCTCACAGATTACTCCCAAAAACATCATCTCATACAATCTTTCAATTTTTACGGACACCCTATGTGTCTGTTTCCCACTTTTGGAAGCATTCAAAAACTATTTAACCTGTGCATTTGATATGAATCATACACCCTCCTTTCACTGAACAATACCAATTGCTACAGTGAAATCTCAATAACATTATCTATCTATTTGTTCAAAACCAACCAAGATTTTATCACTTCCAGTGTGAATCTTAAACAAGAAAACCTCAATAGTTAATTCCCAAGTTTGTGTCAGAAAGGCAGCATTACAAGGGATATCATTCAAAGAGTTTTCAAGCGAGCTACCAATGTCGTTTGTGGGCTTCCAAACTTTTTAGTTCATCAAGTGAATTGAGATGATTTCATGAGCAAAACAAACTCAATGAGGGACATGATCGCTTGGTGGAGGCGCAGGATTCCATTCAGCACCTTTTTGATAGAAAGAAATGGAAATTCCCTGAGCGCCCCAGTCCATGTGGGCTCAAGACTCAGGACAATGCACTCATGTAGGCATTGTAGGGTGTTTCCGCTGGTTGTTGTGGAAAGCCATATTTCAAAATGGTTTAAGGAAATAGGCAAAAGCAGGAAATTTGCCATCAAGCGGTAGTGATGTGGTGGAAAAGGTCATCGCTGGCAGCGAGACTTCATCAGGTGCAGGGGTGGATCACTGCTGGTGAAAAGCAGTGAGACTTCAGGGAGTGAGGATGCAGGGACCACAGGAAGTAGGGGCCGCAGATTGTAGGGCCGCAGTTGGTGGTAACGTTCTACCACTTGTTGGGGACAGCACGCATCTTCTGTCCACCTGGAACTCCAACCCGGTCCGGACTTGGATGTAGCCGGTACAGCTTCCTGTGTAGAACCCTCACGTGTTTGGTCTGGTCTCACGTTACACCCTCCTTCCGCTGGTCCTGTCTCCAGCGTGGCACCTTCGACCTCTCCGCTAGACTCGCCGTTCGTCTGGACTAGGTCTCCTTTCTCAGACCCTCAAAGCCATATCGGCGGTGAGCTCTTAGTCATGGTCCCACCCAGCACAGTCTCCAAACTCAACCAGGCATCGTCTCGCGGCAGCTATCACCACCTTCCTAAATTTCGAAAAATCTTTTCTTGTTATGAATTCCTGGTCTTACCTTAGTCATGGAGGTCCCACACTTAAACCTATCAGTGCTGCAAATCATTTCTCTATAAAATTGAAGGTTAATTCGCAAGCGCACAATGTTCATCACAAAGGACAAGACAGTTACACATTATCACAATATCATGAGACACAACACACTCAACAAGGTCCTGGTGTCTCTAGACCACCAAACTACTGACAGGTGTGTTGCTTCTGCTCCTGGAGAATTTAAGTCATCATTAGAAACAAACACTGTTACTAAACATCATTGATATGTGAAATGGAGTCTTCAGGTTCCGACCTGATCCTGCAAAATAAACGTTTGGGGGTGAAGGGTGTCTCTCACTCTCACACACACAGAATTGAGGAAAGAAGAGATTTACGAGGACTCTTCTCCACCTCACTTGAGGTGCAGCATTCCTAGAACCTTTTAGGATAAATCTTGTTCACTTCGTTAGACAAATATCAAAACAATGATCAATTGAATCATGCACATGCACATATCACATGCCGTTAATATGTTAGTGTTCATTGCTTCTTTCTCTCAGTGCAAACACACATGATCTCATCTTCTTGCACTTGATTCATCCTGGCACTCACATAGACACACAGACAAATAGACACATGGACACATAGACACACAGACACACAAACACACAAACACACAGACACAAAATCTGTTGCACTGCAGATGCACAGTGTTCGGTCTACGTCATGTCATGTCTGTAAGTCAGTCAAATGCATAAGTTCAGTATCATCTGATCAAACTGATGATTCAAATATAAAGCGGTTATTTCTTTTCAATGTTCTTTCTTCAATTCATTTATCCAGTTGATCGACTCATAACGTTTTTTTTTTTTTTATTAAACTTTACACAAATCAAATTCATAATAAGTGATTTCCAGTTTAAGTTTAGAATTTAACCATTTTAAAGTAATCCTCAAATCAACAATTATCAAAAGTTCCCAAAAATATTCTAACCCCTTATAGTTATTTAAAGTATTTATATTTTTCTTTATGACACACACCAAACTGTTCCCTAAAGAATCTGAAAATCAATCATTTTAATTGTATTATCAATTATCACTTCTATAAAATCCTTCATAGGACATGATCTCACTGCCATCAGCGCTAATGACAATGTATCAAGCCTCGTCATTACTTTTCAAATCTAAGTTAAAAATTATTTTTACTTACAGACCTCAACAGACTGAATTAAGAATCAACTTCTTCATTAACTTCTTTATCTCTTCGATTATTCATTCACTTCTGGTTGGTAAAGTCTCAACATTCCTAAACACAAATTAACAAGTTTTCTCTTTCATCTTCAAAGTAGATCTGAGATTGTTCTGTTGTCAAGCCTGTCACTCCAAACCAGTCAGCGTATCAAATCATTTACAATCAGAATATAATGTAGCAATACTTATCCTAAAAATGATCCCAATTCAATGATACTACATTTTCAACCATATATCTTCTTCCTCTCCTTTTATCCCTGTTTTCTTTCCAAAAGTAGCAGATAAAAGGATAGTTTACTTCCCGTTTTTTATGCAATTCCATTTCACTTAAATTTCCTAACTCCCTACATTACACCGTCTCACAGTTATGACTGTTCAGAATCTCTTCTACTAGAGAATTACACTTCCCAATCAAAAATAAAAATCTCAAAATCTTCTCTACAGAGAATTCCCCTTTTCTATTTTAAATCAGAGCTTTCAATGCTTTTAATTAACGGACAAGAAAATGTCAAGAAAACAATATCATGCAAGAAAAGGAGGATTTTCTTCAGCTGCAAACATCCTCATGGGATCAGTCAATGTATTGGTTTTGGCCTGTTTCGCAAAACATGACCCATGAGTGGCTTCGTCGTATCATCAGACAGGGTTCTGACAAACTTTCTCTTCCACCTCGGCTCACCAGCATCACCTGCATGGTCCCATCAGTGAGAAATCTTCTCACGGGACTTAGGTCAAGTAATCGTGACTGTGCCTGTCTTAGGTTGTCCCATGGTTTGAGTCAGGATCTTACCCGTCATAAGCGAACCAGCCTTCCATACTCTCCTGAATCAGGCTGCTTCATAGGGCGAGAGTGATAACAGTAGAGGGGAGAGAAGCCACTTTGCCTTTTTCTTAAACCAAACATTTGTTGTGATGACTGTCCGACCCCAGAAAATTGTTTGTCAAAGTAATGGTCATTTTCTGATGTTTCACTGTGACCCATAGTACTTTGATTGTTTGACAGAAAATTTCATCTCCATAAAAGAAAGCTTTTTTGAAAAAGTGTAATTAGATGGACACTATGTCTCAAAATTGTGTTAAAAGTCACAGAGTGGAAGGAGTGTGTTAGTAGGGCAGGAACAGATCTCAGAGTCTAACCACAAGTAGTGAACAATCCCACAGATAGAGCTCCTCCCTCTAGAGGTTCAGTCTAATTTCATGTCATGGACAAGAAAACACTCAGTGGAGCAGAACTTGCTTTGAATTATAAAATGATCTTGAAAACCTAAAAAATATACCTAATTTAAACAATCCTAGATGTTAAAACAGCTGACACAGTCTCAGAGTAAACAAACAAGCCACAAAGAACAATCTCAGTCAGAGTCGAAACTTTACAACAAGGACTAACTTTAGCTCACAATTTAAACAAGTAACCATTACTCTTTATCAGCCAAGACAAATACTTCCATAGTCCAACCAAATAGAGTCAAGCAACATAAATTCACAGAACAACCATAAAACCAACTAGATTTAACCTCATGATACAATGTGGGTTGTGTTTTTAAGCTTTTAAACTAAGATTTACAAAAAGTAAAATTCACAGTATGGCGGGATGCCTGTTGCTACACAGTGTCCTTTTGACCTTACCATCCCCCCTGTTAAGACATGTGTTACTCCATGACAGAACTCTGTCCAACAATGAGCCTGTTCAATAATGGAACTGGTTTTAATATGTTCAAATTCATTTTTATCTTTAACAGTTAGTTTCTTGTCTTTTCACTGATGTTGAGGAACAAAGGAAATATTAAGTATTTCCTTTTATATGTTTTATTTTAATTTATTTAAAAGCTTTTATCTTTTTACCTATTGTTACTTTTTATTGGTATAGGATTTTTTAGCGCTATAATCTTAATTATTTTCTTTAGAGAAATTTATTGTATTCAGTTCTTATCAATTTGGTATTTTTAATAGGAATTTTTATTTTCAATAACAATATTTTAAGGCCTAGTTTTCCAAACCATTCATAATAAGTGTATTTTTGTGTTCATATTACCGAGTCAGAAGTCTCTTGGGTCGTCAATAGTTCCATGTCAAGTCACTGGCTTTAGAAAGTTGTCTGCTTTCCTCCCGTCGATCAGATGGTCGAGTGACGTTGATGTTTGCCGTGATCCTGCATGTTCCAGGTTTCTCCTGTGTTTCTGTATTTCGGGGGTTGTGGGGAATTTCCCCCTCATTTCTCCTCTCAGAGACACTCTCCTTCCAACATTTCTCTGCACATCCTTTCAACACAACATATCTGTGATTATTTGCTAGAAATAATCCCGTACTCTGCCATTCTTTCACATTCTTTTTACCCTCTTTTTCAACTTCCTTTGCATCCTTGGCTGTTGGGACAGAACTTCTCATTTGCTCAAATATTTTTTCAAGTTGCATCCCAACAGATTCACCACACCGTGGAACCATTCCCCAGTCAAACCATTCTTTCTCCCGGTCAATTTCCACACTCATTTTGTTACAAGAAATGAAAACGTCCACAGACGTTTCTCAGCACAGCGGCTGTAAATTAGGAAAGTAAAAGAAGAAAAAATGCAACGTTCAAAGACGCTGTAAGTTTGATATCAAAGGAAATATAAAAGGAGAACGTAACATTCACAGAAGCATCGTTTTTTCAAGAGAATATGGAAAGAAAAGAAAAACGTAACATTAAAGATGTTATACGTTTTAGTTCAAGAGAATTTGTTTTATCAACGCCCTTTCTGCGTTTTAGTCCAGGGATTCACCTAAAAAAGGACAAGATTGTAGGTTTTTTCCTCAGCTCAGCAGGCTGCACCCAAAATTCCACTTCGAACCACAGATTAATTTCAACTTCATAGAAAATTAACTTCTTAACAACACAAAATCAAGCTATTATCACAATACAAAGCAAAACAAAACTAACAAAAATGACGTCTTTAATTAAACCTAGTTCAAACACAGAGTCCCACTCTGGGTTCTTTTGGTTGTAAATTACCAGGGCCTCCAACCCTTTTGGTTCTTCTCGTTATTGATACAACTCAATACTCCGGCCTCATCCAGAGGAGAACGCAGGTTCCTAACCTTTTTTTTTTTTTTTTTTTTTTTTTTTTATAAAGACTCAACCTAGTTTGAACTTGGAGTCTAACTCCTTGGGTTCTTAAGGGGCGGATCAGACCCCAAGGCCTCCAACCTTTTTCGGTTCTTCAAGTTATTGATACAACTCAATACTCCGGGCCCAGCCCGAGGAGAACGCAGGTTCCAAACCTTAAAGGCATTGATTCCCAATCAATATTAGGCGTCTTAAGCCTAAGCCTTTATTAAAATATTTGTTTCATTTCTATTTTGATTTTAATTTTATTATTTATCTATTTTTATTTATTTTTTCTTCCAGATGTGTCTGCTTTTCTATGATCGTGAAAGTAGTCACAACCCTTATTGATTTAATCTTAACATTTTATGATCATGTTTAATTCAATGAACAAGTTGGGTTCATACAACTTGTCTCATTGCATCAACAATGACCCTTATTTTTTAACTTTATCAATTTTAACAGCTTATGATCATTTCTCATTCAATGAACAAGTTATTTATGTTGACACCCTTTAGGTTCATAAAACTTGATTCATTAAATCAAAAATGACCCTTATTTTCTTACTTTATAAAATTTCAAATCAAAAGCAGCACATCTGACCTTTTTCCTTACACATATTTAACAACAACAACAAAATTTAACAATCAACCTCTGGTATTTCCGAACAATCAAACACACCTTGCTCTATACTTATTTAAATTTAAATTTATCTTGATCTCAGCCACGAAACCTGGATCTGGACTCAAAAGAAGACTTCTAATCAATAAAGTGGTGTCTTCTTACCGTTTTATGCTGCGCAGCTTGTAATTTTTGAGTCCAGGAATCCAGGCCCCGTCACCTCAACCGGAATCGTCTTTTCCTCCTTGGATCACGTCGAGGGTCCACCAATTTAAAGGAACTCAAATCTCTTTCCTGTCTAATGAGTTCTGCGCATTCGTTTGATCCAAGGAAGAGTGACATTTTAGAATTAAAACAGTCAATTTATTAATAACAAAGTATGATTACCAAAGTAGGCCTTACAAGACCTTAAATACAATAGTTAAACAAAGAAATGCAAATTATTCAAATTGTTCAGAAATACCACAGTTCCAGCGCTTGGTCCAGTCTCTGTCAGTCATCCTGGCTCACCCAGGTCCTCCCAGAGAGTGGCCCTTAATCTTTAGATCGTCTCGTCTTTTAAAGCCCTCAAGACACTCAAGACACTCCCATCATAAGTTAAGTTCCCCAAATCTGACTCCATAATGAACAACAGATGTTGTTTGATCTGATCACTAATCTAAACAAAGAATCTCCTGACCTCCTTCACACCTGTTATCTCAAACCAGGTTCGTGGACCATCAATTCTGTGTCTTGATACTTCAAAAGTCGGGAACATCCTTGTCTAAACAATCACAACATTTGTTACCGTGGCTTTATCCTTCCTCCCCCAATACATACAGTATGTTATCTTCACAGTCACCTTTAAGCCATGTCACCAAGGGCCATAAAAGTTAAGACACAGTTGGCCAGAGCCCCTGAGCCCTGAAACTTCATAACCCCTGCTGTGAGGAAGGGAGCTGTCGTAAAACACAACACAGGATGTTTAAGATCTGAATGAGAGATGACATTATCAATGTTTAACAGTTGATTACACAAAGGTCATACATTCAACTCATCAATGGATACACCTATAGGAAAGTAATTTAGAATATGTCTTCAACGGTCTGTGAGATTTTTTGTGTGAGTTAAATGATAAGTCCTCATCAAAGCAGACACCAATATTCTTTACAGTGGTGCTAGTAGCAGGAGCAAGTCCATTATGTAAAGCTAGATCATGCTTTGGATTCTATACATATGGTTGGGAAATACAAAAAAACTAAATTTCGTAGCTCTATAAATACACAACCAAGGAAACTTATCTATTCTACATATTTATTATAAAATACTTTCAATGTTGGATTTTTATTACTCAGTTTTTCTGTTAATTTAGGTGCTGAGTCCACGTGTTTTCTATCTTGTGTAGTAGGACCGAGCAGCCTGGCTATTGTTGTCCCTTGAAAACTGTCCAAAGACACTTTTTATCAAAGATTAAAAATCAGCTACTACTCTGTTTTTTAACTCAATAAACCCTATCCTTCATGTGTTGTGCACAACCTCTCAGTGAACTCATCCCTTTAGCTATGAGCATTTAGCAGGTTTTTTTTCCATCATTCATGCTAAAAGGAGTTATTATATTGATAATCATGTGTAGCTCTTGACGCATGTAGATGAATGTGGTCTGTGTTTAGGTGATGGATAATATAATATCCTTTATATGCGTCTAAAGCAGCAGTTAAAGGAAGATATTGTATACTTTTTTCTGCATAGGATGAACTTTAATTGAGTTGCTGTCATTTGAAATGCACATGTTGAATCCAGGAGCAGCCGCCTCAATATCCAGGGTCGCTTTAAGCATCAGTTGGTTCCAGTTTCTTTCAGGATCAACTTTAAAATTCTGGTTCTTACTTTAGGATCTATTCATGGTCAGGCTCCTCCTTACATCACTGATCTGATCCAGCCTTACACCCCAGCTCGGGCTCTGAGGTCTGTGGATCAGAATCTACTTATGGTTCAACGCACACGGTTCAGGACCAGAGGAGAGAAATCTTTTCAGGCTGTTGCTCCTAAGCTTTGGAACGATCTTCCTCTTTCTTTGCGCTCGATGGAGTCTACTGACTCCTTTAAGAAACATCTTAAGACGTTTCTATTTGTTCAGGCTTTTCCTTGATTTTCTGGAACTGTTGTGTTATCAGTGTTATCTTGATCTTTAAAGTATATACTTTATTGAATATTGTTTTGATTGTTTAAGTGCTTTGTGACCCTGGTCTGGAAAAGCGCTATACAAATAAAAATGACTTACTTATTACTTACTTCTATTGCAGATCCAGTTGTGGGACACAGCAGGCCAGGAGCGTTTCCGAAAATCCATGGTGCAGCACTACTACCGCAACGTCCACGCGGTCGTCTTCGTCTACGACGTCACCAACGCCACCAGCTTCCGCAGCCTCCCCGCCTGGATCGAGGAGTGCAAACAGCACGCCCTGGGGGCCGAGGTCCCTAGGATCCTGGTGGGGAACAAGTGCGACCTCCAGGACTCGGTCCAGGTCAGCACGGACGTGGCGCAGCAGTTCGCGGACGTTCACTCCATGCCCGTGTTCGAGACGTCCGCCAAGAGCCCGAGCAGCCAGGGGGACAGACGCTCCGGCGACAGTGACCACGTGGAGGCCATTTTCATGACGGTGGCTCACAAGCTCAAGTCCCAGAAACCTCTGGTGCTGAGTCAGCCTGCGGGTGGCACCATCAACCTGAGCAGCAAGAGCGCGGACAGTGGCGAAGCCAAAGGGTGGGGCTGCGGATGCTAATGTGAAAACCCCCTGAAAACAGAGACTTAATGATGGTGTTGCCAGTTTAATGATCGTTCTGTTAAAATGTTGAAAACCTTCAGACATGAATGAATCAAGCGAGATCCGATTGAAAACAAGAAAACACTGTGACAATTTTAACAATATAACGATTCTTTTTGAGCAACTTCAAAATCATATCGTAGGCACCGACGCTGATGTTCAATGTGCTTCAGGTTCTATTCAGCTGTTGCTTCACTGCTCATTTGTCACGACAACTTCACCACAGACTTGAACTATTATCATTTATTATCGACAAATCCACAAAAAACAGGGACCAGAGAAAGAACTTCAGAAGTTCATAAGAGCATAAACTGAGGATTCTTGCCTCTAAGATGTTAAAATATTATTTAATAGTTTAAAGAAGAGGGTAAACAAAAACAAAAAATAACCCAAGCTAAACCTCCAGCTGTGGTGGAGAAATCGAGCGCCTCTCTGTGTCAACCAGAACACTAGAAACTACAAAAAGAGTGCAAAAGTGAAGAGAATAAAATAAAAGGAGTGATTTCTTCTTAAGATCGCTTTAAGAGCGATTTTTAAAATCATTTGTTATGTGAAAACAAAGCTTTATGTGAAAAAAGCACCAATGTGAGAGGTTTGTTGTCAAGTTAATCACTATTCTCCAGTGAGATTTTCTCATTTTTATTGATGGAATTTTTGAAAGCAGGTACTTGATTTCAATAGAAGTCCAGCCTGCTAAATGATGTGGCCACAGATGGCTTTAAATGTGTATGGTTTAGTTTATAATAATTACCTATATAATTATATAAAGGAATAACGAGTATGAATCAGGAAAACGCATGTTAATTTTGTGATGCAGGAAGCAGTCTGTGAGTGAACTTTAATATCTAACAAGCTATTCAACAAACCGATTATAAATGTAATTTATAATGGAGCTCCATTGCACAAAAGTAAATGTAAAAAAGTGTTAAAAAATACATGTTTGATGTAAACAGGCTCACGACACCATCCATACTGAGTGACTTACTGGTAAGAATTGTGGTAGAGAACGTTATTCTGAAGCAATCTCAGGACTGAATTCTCTCACGCACATTCACTTATCTCCTTTTATTTGCCTTACTCCTGGTATCTAAAGCCATCTGACCGAGTGAACTTGAGTTTTTTTTTTACACTTGGAACTGTAAAATAAATTGCTTTGAACGTCACAGACTCGGTGGTCGTCTTTATTTTTTTTTAAAGTTCAGTTTATAAAAGTTTAGCCATCGTTCGGAATCATCTTTACATATTATGATGTGTCAGGTCAGTCGACTGTAAGCAGGGTGCCCGGATGAACCCCTCGTCTCCTCTTCCTCCGGAGGAAACGACTGAATTGGAGAGTTGAAGAGCTTGTTGTCGCCACCTGCTGGATGAAAACATACATTTATTTATCTAATCTAACTGCATGTGTGGTTAGTTTTCAGCAAATGTTTCAGTGCAATTTTTAAATCCTGAATCGATGTCACAGTTTCTGACATGGTAAGTAAGTAAGTAAGTCATTTTTATTTGTATAGCGCTTTTCCAGACCAGGGTCACAAAGCGCTTGAACAATCAAAACAACATTCAATAAAGTATATACTTTAAAGATCAAGATAAAACTGATAACACAGCAGGAGTTCCAGAAAATCAAGGAAAAGCCTGAACAAATAGAAACGTCTTAAGATGTTTCTTGCGAGCCTCTGATAGACCACACCATTTGGCCAAATTTAGTGTCGCGCCTTTGTAATCAAATAAATCCATCAAGGGAGGGGGAGCAAGTTTATTAAAAAACTCTAAAAATTAGGTAAGCATCCATGATTATCTGATAAATATCAACATCTAAAATGTTATACTTGTAGAGGTTTTCTGTTTTCTTTTAGTGTTCTCTTGATGAGAGACTTAATGGCTTCAAGATATTCTGTGACGTATAAAACCAAGTTGTATAACAGACTCTGTAGTGAGAACAGGTCTAATATGTTTAAAATTGGACAGATTAAACTTAATTAAATGCTGATTTTTCTTCACATGCTGCTTGAAGTTGGAATCAAAGACAGTATTTAAATTGTTGTACCACACCTCTCACCATTGACCAGCACTGATGGTTGTTCACCATCTGCTGGCTGCCAAGAGAAAAACATAAACTGTTTAATTTAGTGCCGAGATACTAACGGCGTCATCCGCATATAACTGTACCTTTACAGCTCTACACACATCAGGTAGATTATTGACATATGGACTGAATAGAATTGGTACGAGTACTGAGCCTTGTGGGACACCAGCAGTGCATGCAAGAAAGGCAGATTGTGAATTATCTATTTGTACTGCTTGCTTTCTGCCCGGCAGATATGATTTAATTCAGGAGAGGACATTGTTAGACAAATTTAAATCGGTTAATTTATTGATTGAAACTTTATGGTTGATTGTGTCAAATGCTGGCTTCAGCTCAGCACCCACAAAACCACCCTGGTCTAGTAGATGTTTTACATTTTCTAGAAGTGGCTGTCCCTGTGGAGTGATGCTTCCTAAACCCAAACTGCATTGGGTGGAGGGAGGTCTGACTATTATTTAGATATATTAGTTTCTCACCCATTACTCTGTGATTCTTTAAAATAATGGGTAAGTTACTTGTAAGACTAATTGGTTGTCTCTTTGTAAAGCTTCACAAGGTGATTTGTTAGACCAAATGTGTATCTTGCTTAAGAGTTTTTTAGAGTTATTATTATTTGAATGACATCAGGGACAGAGATTTCTTGTGGACTAAATATCGGTTTAATGACATCGATAGAATTACATGGGATATCAGGACAGTTAAGCCTCGTGCCTTGTTAATTCTTCAATTGAGCTAATGAAAAATGTATTAAACATATTGACAACTTTGCCCAAGTCATCAGTCACGTTTACTTTGAGCTGCAGATTCCCGAGATGATCGTCATTGTTACGCACCAAGAGTTTATTTAGATTTTCACATATTATTTTTCCATTTGCCCCTTTAATTATGTCAATATAAAAAGAGAGCTTTACCCATTAGTTTAATCACTTTTTTGAAGTGACGTAAAGATTTTCTGATCACTTGCAATTCCAGTTTTCAATGATTTCTTTAGAGCTTTCTTTCATCAGCTTCCTACAGTCACTGTTAAGCCAGGCAAGGTTATCTGTAGGCTTTTTACATTTGCCTTCTTTTGTAAACCGAGTTAAGATTTAATTGACACTTTTGATGAAGTTATTAGAGCAGATCTCAATGTCCATATTCTCCAATACATTAGACCAATTTAAGTAAAATTTAATTTAAGTGCATTCTTCAGATGTTGCTGTACATGTTTGGTTATATGAAGACAGGATCTACCTTTTCTTTCTGCTTGTAGTTGGTTGCTGCCTCTTAATTTTTCTTGAGCAGAAAATGAAATTATGATCAGGAAGACCAGATAGAAGATAAGATCTCCTCACAATTCTTTTAAGGTTATTTGTAAACATTTAAAATCAACTGTTGTTTTCAGATGTATTCGTTATTCTCATATGTCCATTTACCATCTGTGTTAGATTGTACTTATCAGCAATTTGTTTCAACTTTTTTTCTGTCTGGCTTGCTGTCCCGAGTTGATACAAAGGTCACCTATTATCATAAAACAAGTTCTTATCAGATGTGGAAACGGTACATACAAATCACACTAAAATACATGGCTGAAGACAGTGTTATATTCAGACCAATACATTCAACTTTAACCTCTAACAACCAGCTTATTAGTTCACATTTTTAAAAAGTAACATCATCAACATAAACCAATACACCTCCACCTCTGCCTGAGCGACATCATCTTGTTCTCTAAACGCCACACACAAGCGCCTTCATGTTGTACAAATGGCGATGCAGTCGAGAGTAATATATTCACCTTGTCGAGTAAAAACCATCTCCGTGTCTCCAGGATCAAACTGAGGAACAAGCGACTCCTATTTGGAAGAATGAGGTGGTTAGGTGGAATCATGTAGAAATTATCAAACATAAGCAACTGTGTTGTAGAGGACTCACCAATCCGGTTTTGGAATCGTAGCAGCCACAGCAGGGCAGACTGACGGAGCCCACGTACAGGATGAGGGAGCAGAGAAGCAGGCTGACGGTGCAGCTCAGCAGGATGGTGGCGTTTGCTCCTTTCACCATCCCGTGAAGCACGAAAGTCTGCCAAAGAAGAGCATTATTTTTGTGCTAGAGATCGTTCCATACGATGCATACACAGACTATTAAAACAGGAAAAATTAAAAGCTGCAAATTTTGTTTTGATTCAACCCAAAGTATATGTGTAAACCCTGCATGGAGCATTTACCACTTTCGGACTGTCGTGATGGTGAAAGACGTCTTCGTCATCCTCCCCGTAACTGAGGGTCAGGCCGGCGTAGGCGGAGACGAAGACCGCGGACACGCAGGACACGCCGGCCGCCGCCATCATCGCACTCACCTAGAAAAATTTAAAGTGAAAAAAGGAAGTAAAGTGCTTGTGTAAACTGGATTATTTATTTGAACCACGCCGTAAGATGCACTTTAAGTCAGTCATTTTGCCTCATATTGTTTTCAAAATACTGAATGTTTTTCCTCATTTTGATATTGAAAATATATACATATTTCAAATGTTGGAGTCTTCCTCTCCAAGATGCAGTAAGTCCCTCATCATGACCATGGTTTGACGTTATTACGCTATTAAATTCTCCCCCGTCTGAAATCTTGGCGAACGAGAGGTTACGAGAGTGAAGCCCATTGTGACGTAAGAATGGCTTCTCTCCTCCTCCAGCAGCAAAGAACCCTCTTGATTTTTTTCTTTATACATGTCCATTAAAAAAAATATATATAATTTTAAATATTTAATGTGCATTACAGGTCGGTTAGTAGTGAAGGGTCCGGCAAACCCTATGCCTCAAGATCATATGGCAAAACCTGTGTCAGTGTGTGTCGCTTTAAGAAAGTCACGTGAACGATACCAGGACTGTGTCGTACTGACGAGCCAAAGTGACTTAGTTAACTCACAACACATTCACTAACATGTTCACAGAATGATACATGTTTACATGATTTATTGACTTTAGCAAAACGTCTTGGATATTTCAAATTTCAATGAAGATATGAAATAGTAAAACCAAAACACCAAATCGGTGTCTGTTGAGCCTGTCAATCTAAGGTCCAGCAGGTGTCAGTATTCAGCGACACAGTATCAATACAGTTTTGCCATTTGTTGAAACGCTTTATAACCACATCGACCCCATCACAAGCGGTACCGTTTATACTAATAACCCTATGTCACTACCAAAAAGAGCAAGTCAATAATAGCAAATAAACTATCTTGAGACTTTGGCTTCATGATCATGGCTGTTAAGTCACTTAAAAAAAAACAGTGACTTAACTGTTAATTTGTTTTTTTTAATCATGATTATTATCGATTAAATTTTGCTTTATTGATGAAAAACATTGTCAAGTAGTAATGGGTTGATGAGGCCTAATGATACAGCATCAGCTTCTCGAAACTGTATCATGATACAGTGTCTTAACTTTGAAAGGCCACTAGATGGCACTCTGCAGAGCAGTGGTCCCCAACCTTTTCCAAATCAGGGCCCAGTTTTAAGTCCCAAAAAACTTTGCGGCCCACCTCCGGCCCCATAAATACAAAGGCAATTTAATGCGTTCTCATTTCATTTTCACATGTATAATACTTGAAGGAAAAACAATATAACGAAAATAAATTTTGAAAATATTTAATGTCCTTTTAAAAGTTAACCAGTTTTAACATTAAAACATTGCTATGTGTATTTTTATTTTTATATAATTACATCCACCCCCCCACAAAAAAGATGACGGAAACGATTTTATGGCCCACTTGCAATACCATCGCGGCCCACCAGGGACACAGGTCTAGAGCAGGGCCGGGCAATTCAATTTCTTCAAGGGCCACATTCAATTCTGTGAATATTGTTAGGGGCCGTCGAGCAAAAAGAAAGACGAGAATTTCCTTTAAAAAAAAAAAAGGAAATTCGTCATTAGGCCGTGACATTTTTTAAGCTAAATCAGCTGCTATTTTATTCTTGTATATACGAGTTTTTTTCAAAACATTTCTTCAACTAACTTTAAAAAAATATTGTGAGGGATTAATATATACTAAAAAAATTACACACAAAAAAGAGGGAAAAGGTAAATAAGTGTTATATATTATATGAAAATAATAAATAAAAAAACGTTTTAAATGCATTAGAACCATTTATACATGATCATACTTTGACATTACGAGGGCCACAAAAAAAAAGTTGTCGCTAAATTAATCAAATCATATTATAGAAAAATAACACTACTTAAAATTAAACCAAATAGAGTAAAGTCGATATTGGCGCTATATAAATAGAGATTATTATTATTATTAATTTTTTTTAAATGTAAACTTTAAATTTATTTTATTATGACGTTTTCTAAACTTACCAGAATTGCGTTTTTTCTTTGAGATGCAAAAAGCGCCAGAACACCGGGACAGGCCAGGATCTGGAGGAAAAAAAAAAACAAGTTCGAGGTTCGGGTCCCTGAGCAGAACCTCCTGGACTCACCAGTCCGCCCCACAGCGGGGTCCTGCTGGAGCTCAGCGGCGTGTTCTTGCGGAAGGCTGCGTCCATCAACCCGCAGATGACACAGATCCCCGCACACGCGATCTGAAGGATCCCCAGAACCAGAACTCGTTTCTGGCGGAACATGAAGTACTTGTGTGGGTCCATCTTCAAGGTTCCGAAACCCGCTATACGAGCACTGCACACAGGTGGAGGTCGCGGTTGTGTTTCTCGAATAAAATCATGCCGGTTATCGCAGTTTGATAAATCAAAGCGAAAGTGTTTTTCTGCTCCAGGAAGTGACCGAGAAATGGCTTCCGGTCAGCGACTAGCGTTTCTGCAGGTGTGGAGTTTAACCATTAACCTGGATGACGTCACCGCGGCAGGTGATTCCCACAGTTTTGTCTTGCAGGCTCTCGTTTAATCTGCTGGGAAAAAAGTTACAAACTGATACAAATAAAGAAGAATCATGATCAAGTTAAATATTAAGAGCAAAAACAAACCAAAAGATCACAGACATAGAGTAACATAGTGAAGGACTTTGCATTAAATTCACTAAAATGGGGGGAAACAGTGCCCCCTACTGTCAGTATTGTTTTCGTTAAATCCTGCCCTTTGATCTGTACCACTGAATTGTGGGATATGCCTCGAGGACTGCAGTGAGGTAGGAGTTAAGGTCTTAAATGTATTAAAACATTACAGTTTTACTCGACCAGTCAGTAACTTAAAGCACGTTGGAATTCTTTTTCCAGACCATTTTATTTCAAGCTCCATAATTCTCAGTTTAATAATAATCCACTGTTTATTCACCGGGACCTGTTTTTCATTTCTCCAATATCTTACTTGAACTTTAAAACTTTGTAATGATTGGACACTATCAATAAAATTGAATGGAATGTCCCCAGTTTCCTCCAACTACCTTTCCTGCCTGACAGGTCCAGTAACATTTTTGGCTGCTATCTTTTATAGTGGATGACACCAAGCCAACGTGTGGTTCTGAAAATAAGTCTGAAATAATTGTGGATTGTACATAAAATGTTGTGCTAGTGTATACAGAAGTGAAATCAGTGTGAGTCACAGAGAGCCCCAATGACCGCCAGCAGATGTCAGTGTTTTTTTTGCCTACCAAATTGAATTTGGAATTTCCTTTATAATAACCTAGTAGTTTTAGTTATAATCGCATGCACTTGACAGCTCATAACTGCAGTATTTGTACAACCTGTGATATATTCTCTTTATTATTAGGCCGTTTTGTCCAGCATTTTTTTTGTACTTTTTATATACAAATGAAGCATAAATTGAACATAGAAATGTTCAATAAAAAAGCTAGAGCAGCAGAGCTTCCCGGCTTTGCCTTGAGCTTTTGATCGAATTTAATTGACCATCCAATGCTCCTTGTAACAGCTAAAATAAACAACATATATGTAAGAGGACCCAACACGATTGTCTATTTCCCTCCTCCCACATGAGTTTCATTACCAGTACTGCCTGACCTTCTAGAGAAAGATGATATGTCCTTTTCCTTTTTACTTGCCAATTGTCTAAACCCTCCGGCTATAACTAGTGATCCGACTGGTTTCAGTAGAATGACTTTAAGCTAGTTTATCTGCCACCTCAGTACGACATGTTGGACCGCATTTTTGTTGGAGAAACAGATCATATTCACTTAAAGTAAATTGAGTAAACTGTTGACTTGGGCATCAATTATCACAGAATATCACAGAAACATCTGATATTGCACTCTAGCCTATTTCCACATATGAACTGCCGGTTTCTACCTATCTATATATTCTTTTTCAGAACAATTCCTCATGTTTAATACAAGATGGCTCGGATCGGAATATACATAGTCTCTTGCATATTATTTTTAAAGTGCAATGTGCTAAAGATTAAGAAACCCCTTATTTGTATATCCGATTAGACGGGGGTGGGCGGCTCTATTTTAATACCACTTTTATCTCGTAATCGAGTATTTTCGTTAGACTTTAATCTCATAATTTAATAAAATAAAAAATGAAATCGTTACACGAGAGAGTTAATCGGACGGTGGGCGGGGCTAACGCCTAAAAAAACACGCATCTTTGGCAGGAAGGGGTTGTTCAGCAGCAGGTAACAGGGAGGCAGGTGTTCAACCGTTTTATCTTGGAGGTTTTCCCTGGAACCCGAGAGAAGTTCAGATGACTACATGCTGTGGATTTAACGTTTAGTTTCCCCCGGGGGAAGGAAATAACTTTAAACAGGTATGATTTTCTGGAACTCCTGTGTTATTCTCAGTATTATCTTGCTCTTTAAAGTATGTACTTTTTTGAGTATTGTTTTGATTGTTTAAGCGCTTTGTGACCCTGGTCTGGAAAAGCGCAATATAAATAAATAAATATTACTTACTTACTTATTTCTATCAGACGTTTTTTTTACATTTTGATTTTTTTGGACTTTGGACTTAGGTCTGACAGCAGTTTCTGTGTTTACTTGTGGGAAAATAAAGTACTATTGATTTTTTTTTAAATTACATTTTATATAACTGGGGTTCGTTTTCCAAACTGAATCCGGGTCTCTATCTATCGCAGATAAAAGGGTGATATATTCTATTTAAGGTGGATTTTCAAGGTGTTCCCTCTAGTAAGCATGAATTTCAAAAAGAGGAAGGAAAAGAGACTAAAACAATGTGATCACGCCCGCACTGAAAACCTTTGTGTTACGATCCAGCGTTCCTTATTATGAATCACAACTTAGTTTTGGAAACCAGCGGGTCTCAACCACGGTAAAGACGTCAGAAGGCTTGTAAAACGTGTCCATTGCTACGGTAAATATAATATAAACGCTCCCAGCAAAGTTTTTTTTTGTCACGAAAGTACATTAAAAATGTTGGATTCCGTTTGAGTAAATTATTATTATTTATTTATTATAATATTTATTTATTTTACTAAAACTACAAAAATATTCTTACTTAATTCAAAGTTTAGTAATAGGGTTATAGCGGGTGATGCATCTAAAACTTTTTTTTGAGGTAAATTTAAACTTATATCATTTTAATATGTTAATAGCTACACATTTGTTTTTGATCATGTTAAAAAAATCTTAAAAGGTTAGACGTTGACATATTATAATCATGTTTCTTTTACATTTGAGATACATCATCTTCTTCTTTAACCCTATTATTACAATATTTAAAATGATTTATTTGTGTTGTTGGTTAAAATAAATACAAAGATAATAAATATAAATAATTGTATCAGGTTGACAAAAAATGAAACAAAACATTATTACTGTTGATTTATTCTTAACATTTCCGAAAAAAAAAAAAAAGAGAATTTCCAGATGGACAAGTTTATTGTTCATTCACACACCCAGTATTCAAATCTGTCTGTCACTGACACATCTATAATTGCTATGGAATGTTTTGGTGATAAAGTCAAGTCTCTTCAACTACAGCTCATGTCCGATCATTTACGTTGATTCTAAAAACCATGATAATGCATTTTATTTGTGTGCATTTTTCATTACACTCAAGGCCTAAGTTTGAAGACTGTAAATTGATTTATGAATCAAACACATTGCGGAAGAGATGAAATGAAAAGCCCTTTCTGTGTTTTAAGCTGTATAAACAATTTCTTATTTACATTTCAGCCCTGTAAAAAAAACATCTTTAGTACATATTTGATCACTAAACACTAGTTTAAGCGCTCTCTAAACAATGTTGACTTACTTGAAGTATGAAGCTAAGCTGTGTTGTGTTGCTGAAGTGTCACCGTGAATGATGATTGTTTTACAGACTGGCTGCTGGGATTGAATGGGATCATGAAGGCTAAACCGTTACAGAGTTCCGTGTTCAAATTTGGTGCCACGCTCCTAATTTTGCTGACTTTGCTGACAGTTTTTCTGTCCTACTACTTGGACGTAAAACAGGTGAGAGCATTGCTGAGAATGTGTCAGCAATAAAAAACATATAAACATCCTGGTTCAAATAGGAGCTGGGCTATAAATATCTTGTATGTATTAACTACAGGTTAGACAGCTCCTTCTTATTTAGACACAAATATAAACTGTTGCAATAGTCCATACGAGAAAACACAAAAGCATGGATTTAAAGCTCCAGATCGTGTTGTGACATCATTTTCCAAGTGTAGAGATTTTTCTCAGTTGAAGGAACCAGTTTCTGGTCAGTTTTCTGCAGTGTTGAACTAGAGACATGTCTTAGTCAAATACAACACCCAGGTTTCTCAGGCTCAGTTTGACAGACTGACCTAAGTCAAGTACTGACTCAACCCTGGAACCGTATCATCAGGCGCAATAACCAGAGTTTCAGTTTTATCTTTTAAAGATGAACCAATAGAGATTAACAAAATCACACAAAGTAAATAAAGTTCAGTGTCCCCTAAAAAAGTTCAGAAAATGATCAAAATATATCGTACAAATCCTATTGTGAGCTGAATAAATCGTATTGTGAGCTGAATTAAATAATTATGGTTCAAGAGTAGTTCTAACACGACTGGGTGTGCCGCTTAGTGTATATTGTCGGACCCATCTCACTATTATCAAGCAAACAAACATGACAGCTCAACCGCCTATGTCAGCTTGAACAGGAGATGACACAGGACACGGTCCTGGTGAGGAGGAGTATATGTTTTATGTTGTGGATCCTGTTTCTGGTTCCAGTCTCTTCTTGAAAGTTGGCTTCGATGCAACTTCCAAATGACACAAATATGCACTTGGACTGTTTGCTATGCTGCCATTCGGCTTCAGACCAAAAAAAAAAGAAGCAGATTAACCCTCTTGGTATCTCAGGGTCAAGGTGACCCAGAGGCTCGAAAAGAAATGTGTGTCCGTGGTATCCCTTGTGTTGTCTCTGGGTCAAGGTGAACGACCTCCTACATATGTATTTCTTTCAAGGGTTAAGATGGAATGGTTTTGCAATGAATGATTTGGACCATCTTTTTAGACTTGAATTTATTTAGTGGTAAAAATATTTTTTCTTTTTGCTTGCTTCTCTTTTTTTTTGGGATAATGATGTATGGAGGTTTATTTATTCATATATGTTGCTCTCTTTTACAGTTATATATTTTACAACATCTTCATTTCCACATTATTAACATTTTCTATGGGAGTATAGCAGAATGTTGAATGGTCGAATTAAACATTTCAAATGTTCTTACGGTGAATTCGATTTTTGGTTAAAATCAGGTTAAATTCATTTTTATTGGGTGATTTATTTGCACCTCAATCACTGCTAAAATAGGTGAATATATCCATCATACTCGTAACATGAGATCTGTACCCGTACTTCAAATGCACATACACGTAACTACATATTTGTACCCATAAAACACCAGGCACACATGTGGAATTGAAGACTTGTAGTCGTAAAATACTCGAAAAAATTACGACTGTGTATTTTATAAGTTGACAAATGCTTTAATCTGCTGTTTTTTCAATCACAGCGAGAAAAAAAAACTTTGAATTTATCGCTTTATAAACAACTTCAGACCAAAACATCCGTCTTCAATGACGCATGCATGCCTTCAATTTGTTCAGGCTTTTCCTTGATTTTCTGGAACTCCTTTTGTGTTATCAGTTTTATCTTGACCTTTAAAATGTATACTTTATTGAATATTGTTTTGATTGTTTAAGCGCTTTGTGACCCTGGTCTGGAAAAGCGCTATATAAATAAAAATTACTTACTTACTTACTTACTTCTGGATTACAAGTGTGAATATGTAGTTACGTCAATGCAACTTATTAGTACGAGTACAGATCTCGGGTATGTGGGACTTCATGTTCTAACTTCATACAATTCAATTATTCAATAAAAACAAATTCAATATCTACATTATTCAATTCAATTATAAAAAAAAAAAAAAAAACTGCTTAAAAATATAAACAACATTTTAAAAATTTAAATGTTTATTCATCTATTCAATATTGGAATGGCAATGATATACTTCCATATTTTGTATTTTAGGTTTTATGGCCAAACATACTTCCAAAGATGGAACCGCGCACCGAGTCCCTAATCCCGGAAAACAACCAAACAGGGCCTCTGTCAGAAGATGACTTCTGCAGGTTTCGGGCTCTTTCACCCGAAGAAGAGATTGAAGAGCGACTCATGCTGGAATCTAACGCCTGGCCTCAAACCCCATCCTTATCAGGGGAATTTTCTTTACTCGAGACAAGCAACCCCAGAGGCAGTTCCTTCACCATTTTACCACGGGTCGGAGGACAGCAGTGGCAAGTTGGGGACCGACTTCAAGTTACGATCGACATTCGGGATTTTCGGGGAAATCCGAAAAAATATGGAGGTGACTTTTTAATCGCTCGACTCCACAACCCACTTCTATTCGCCGGCGTCGCTGGACGCGTTGTGGACCATCTGAACGGCTCCTACTCCGCTGTGTTTCCTCTCCTCTGGGATGGAAAGGCAATCGTTGAGGTAGAGACTTGACTATCACAGAATGATGGGAATCTATTGACTGGGTTTTTCTCTCTCTACCTTTAGGTGAAATTGGTTCATTCCAGTGAGGCAATCACAGTCTTGCGAAAAGTCGCCAGAGAGCATCCGGACAGAGTGAAGTTTGGAGGTGTTTTTCGTAAAGGAAGAGTCTCAGAGACAACTGTGTGTAACGTTTGCCTGCGACCCATTGGCAGGCCCATATGTGACTTCACTGACGACAGAACGGGAGAGCCTTGGTTCTGCTACAAGCCAATAAAAATGGGCTGTGACTTCAGAATATCGCACACCAAGTTGCGATTTAGAGAGAATTTTGGGGTCGGAGAGAAGCAGCTCTTTCAAATGTAAGATTTTCTGGACACTGGCTCTTAAAGTGTAGAGAACAAGCTTCAGACTTTTGTATTTGGTACAAAACACAAACGTACAAAACAGCTGAAAATGTTTCCAAAACCGCATGGAAAGCCATACATTCATTTTTCCACAAAACTTTTCAGATTAATCGACCCATAGTTCCTTGTCCCATAAACCTTATCCAGTTTATCTAAGGAATGTACTTTTTCTCTCCAAACTAGTATTCAATCTTCTGTATGTGACGTGTTCCTTTCTCACTCAACATGTATTTATTGTTTGTTTTTTCTGCCAGTAAAACCAACCTGAAAGTGGCGGTACCTGCATCTGGACCAGAGAGCGTGATTGTGTTACCTGTGAAACAAGGTCATTCGATTTTTCTTCTCTCCTTTCAACTGCCGGAGTTATGTTCGCTCCAACATTCATGTGCGTTAATTTGACATCTTTTAGCCAACAATTTGTAATCTTCCGCTCAAGTAGAAGAACTCACATTTCTCCGATCCTTATAACTCTTCACCGATCCTTAAAACTCTTCACTGGCTTCCAGTTTCTTTCAGGATCAACTTTAAAATTCTGGTTCTAACTTTCAGATCTATTCATGGTCAGGCTCCTCCTTACATCAGTGATCTGATCCAGCCTTACACCCCAGCTCGGGCTCTGAGGTCTGTGGATCAGAATCTACTGATGGTTCCACGCACATGGTTCAGGACCAGAGGAGATAAATCCTTCCAGGCTGTTGCTCCTAAGCTTTGGAACGATCTTCCTCTCTCTCTGAGCTTGATGGATCTACTGACTCCTTTAAGAAACATCTTAAGATGTTTCTATTTGTTCAGGCTTTTCCTTGATTTTCTGGAACTCCTGGTGTGTCATCAGTTTTATCTTGACCTTTAAAGTATATACTTTATTGAATATTGTTTTGATTGTTTAAGCGCTTTGTGACCCTGGTCTGGAAAAGCGCTATACAAATAAAAATTACTTACTTACTTTGAAAACTGATAACCTTGAAGAGCTTAAAGTAGAGCCATTACTTTAGAATCAGGTCAGTTTACATCTCCACTGTGGCGAGCATCTCGCTGTATATGTTTCAAACCAGTGTGATTAGTTTTACTGATGCCTTTTTCGATGTGATGTGTTTCTAATGACTCATTTCCTCATCAAAATAGGAGTGAAAGGCCCGACTCTGGATAATGGAATTTCTGGTTATTACTACCGTGGTCTTTGGCAATCTGTGACTGGCACCCCAACCCAACATTTTGAAAACCCAACTTCCATCAGCCAATGTCTACAGGACAAAACAATTTACTTGTTTGGAGATTCCACCATCAGACAGTGGTACACATACTTATTGAAGTTGCTACCAGGTAACAATCATTGCAATGAACTAATGAAGAACAAATCCTTGAGCTTTTCTCTTTTTGTTCCAGGGCTGAAGCAGTTCAATCTGCACACAGGTCAAATGACAGGACCTTTTTTAGCTGTGGATTTCAAAAGAGTCTTAAATGTGAAGTTTCATAGTCACGGCCCACCAATTAACTTTGCCAACATACCCGTTGCTGAGCTTCAGTATGTAGCAAATGAACTGGATGCTGTCGCGGGAGGAGGAAAGACGATCGTGGTCATCGGCATCTGGTGTCACCTCGGAGCGTTTCCCCTCAGGGTCTACAGCCGACGTTTACAAAGCATCCGCCAGGCTGTCGTTCGACTGCTCACAAGAGCTCCAGGAACACTCGTGGTCATCCGGACGGCCAACTTTAAAACCCAATCGGCTTTGGTGTCATGGGTCGGGAGTGACTGGTACGCTTTAGAGCGAGACAAGATCCTCAGGGCTGTGTTCAAAGGTGTACGAGTCCAGTGGGTGGATGCCTGGGAGATGACTTTGGCTCATTATCTTAAACATGAACTCCATCCTCAAGACACCATCATCAAAAATATGATCGATGTCCTCTTGTCTTACATTTGTCCACAAAAGGGCCGGCCCGGAAAGAGGGTTAAAGGATAAAGATTCAGCCGCTCTGCTCCCAGTCTTTGGAACTCACTGCCACCTGAACTCCGAAAAAAATCGACTCTTTTAAATCACATCTTAAAACAAATGTATTTAAATATTTTTATTGCACCTAATCACTGTGTTTTATTTATGTGTCTTAATGTTTCCAATTGTTTTTTTAATGCTTGGCCGTTAGGATTACAATTTATTTATTTATTATTATTTAAACTGCGCTGTTGTAAAAGTGCGTTTCCCCTCTGGGGATGAATAAAGCTTTTCTATTTCTATTTATTCCGTGAAAAGCACCTTGAAATAAAATTATATTTTCACTGAACAATACATTTACTGGTTTAAGATTTTATAACCTAGTTTATTTATTGATTATACAGAATGCTAACTTTGTTAAGGTATTTTGCTCACATGAACATTGTGTGTCATGTTAACTTTGTTATTAATAATGTAATGTTTTAGCTCATTTTTGACAAAAGGTGGATTTTAAATTGTTCTACATGCAAATCTCCACTATCCTTGAGGTACCAACATTTGAACCGAGATCACATTTTATTGCACAACGAAGCACCGGTTACAACGGAATCCATTTCCTTTCACAAACGGCTCTCGTTGCGCTCCCCTGGAATGAAGTTGTCCGACTCATAACGCCGTTTTCACTCCAAACAAGCCCTTGCTCTTTGACCATGCGGTCTTCGAGGACGGAGGACGAGCACTTTGCAGGAAATACTCCACTCGAGACCACGACCCATTGTTGGGCAACGGTTCCACACCCATCGTCCGACACATGAGGTTATAAACGTCCACAATACGTATAGGTGCCGCTTGGAAGTTCTTCTTGAAATCTAAAAAAAAAAAAAATCTCATCAGTTTTTAACGCTTACAAACTTAATTTTGATGGACTGTAAAAAATATGGAGTAGTCTGTATAAAGAGGCTGATTAATGACTGTTATTTTAAAGACTTGTCATTTATTAACAGTTTAACGACAGCCCAAGTCAAATCAGTTTACAAGGAACAAGACATTTAGAGCATTTCCCCACTCACCTTCATGTTGACTAAAAAGGAACATTTTTACTCTGAAAATAATCCCAACCCCTAGAGTTATAGGTAAAAAAAAAAAAAAGTTAGTTCATTTTAGTGTAGCGACTCGCGCCCAGTGTTAATATCGAGATTTTAACTGAAATGGAGTTATTAGGATGTTTTTAAGCATCTTTTTGGAGGAAGTTCCTTCACTAGGCACCAGTCGCTTCATTGAAATGGATATGCATTTTTAATTCTACAACTCTATAAAGAAACAGATTACTCTGAAAACAATCCTTACCATTATTCAACATGAGGGCAAGTAGAAAATGAGTGAAATGTGAATTTTGGCTCAGCCAACCCGCTAAAGAGATTATGGAAAGACTTCACTGACCTTCATTCTTGTAGGATGCCTTAAAGTAACTTAAATTAATCATTGATATTGGATTAATACATTTAGATGTCATAGAAAATGTGCGGAAAATACAGGTAGGTAAAGAATTTACCCATTATATACGTTTTGCCTTTAATGTAAACAATTATTAAATGAGGTAAACATATCCCTGGATGCATGTTTTTGTTTTAAATATCACATTGTATTGAGCTCCAAAAAGGGACTTAATGTGGAAGTAGAGTTATCGTCCAGTCCAGTAGAAAAAGGAGGCATTAATCCAGCTCTTGCTACAAGGAGGATCTCATTATAAGCAGGAAACGCATTCGAAATCTAATTTAATTTGTATTTTTTCAGCTGACGGTCATTCTTAACACAATTATCCTCCCCCCTGATCTGACGGCGGCGACGACGAGGCACTCACCAGGTCCAGATGCCAGGAAAAAGGCTCTCATGTCAATATGCTCGTTGTCGTAGCCATGCCAGCCGATCTGACGGTTTCCTATTGGACCTACATATGCCTCGAGCTCCTCTTTGTTCTGTAGAGAAGAAAACATTGTCACTGCAGTTAAATAGTCAACAGATATTTGAACAATAGAATCTGAAGTCATTTCTTAATAACCTAAAGCCATTTTTGGGGTCAGGTAGTTTTCGCATCATTTTGAAAGTGTATTCATTACATGAATGGTGCAGAATTGAGCATTTAATTTCCTCCATTTAATACAGTTTTTATTTTTTTATTTTGCATCATCTTGGTTTTACATTTACCATCCTTGAGTTTTAATAAACTGCAACAGACTGGCGTCCTGTCCAGGGTGTTCCCTGCCTCTCGCCCTATGACTCTAGGATAGGCTCCAGTCTCCCCGACACCCCAGGATAAAGCGGTAGTCAATGAATGAATGAATGAATGAATGAATGAGTTTTAATAAACATCTTTTTATGGCTGGGTCTGTCTAGGACTTCCCAATAAACACTTCTAATCTACCCATAGCTAAGATGGAGTGCGAATGTTTAGAGTCTAAAATAAATAAGCAGATTTCTGCTGCGAAATGTCTTCTCACCTCAGATACATACCAGCCCGGATCTGCCACAAGCGTCAGTGGCGAAACAAACCTTCCGTGTTTATAGCGGAAACGGTTGGGGATCTCTTGTTTGGTGTACGTGTTGACGTTCTTGATGTGGGAAAAACTGGAACGCAGCTTTCAGGAGAGAAAAAAAAAAAAGAAAAAAGATGAGATTTCCCAGCATCCACCAGGACATGTTGTTTTCTACAACTCTAATCTTTATAAATTGATAATTAAAAAATTTAGACAAGAATAGTGCCATAGTAGACAAATTAAATTCCTGAAACTAGCAAATCATGGTTGAAAGCAAAGTTATTTTCAGAATCTACGCACTTATTATATAGCATTCCGTGAATCAATCCCTGCGCTCACCGATTCAAATCGGCCGTCTTTGGGCCACACGTTGACAACCGGTCCAGCACCCATCATCTTCTCCACATCAGCGAGGTCGATGAGCTTGTCCAGCTCAATGATCCGGTCAAGCCGCACGTCTGTCATGCCATGGTCCGAAAACATCATGATATTCACCTTATCCTTCAGGTTCAGGACCTGTGAGAGAAGCGGTGACGGATCAGAACCTTGTTTCAAACGTGGGTCAACATGGCGGTCGTTTTATTTATAGATTTAATCAAGTACTTACAAAAGTGTGCGATACTGACAATTTATTTGAAACTGGATACAAGTAATTTTAAGACTTACTCTGGGTAGAGGAGAGCATGCAAGATTTAGTACCAATTAAAATGAAAACTAAGACTAACTATACAATCAACCTAATTTTGAAAAATGTAACGCCTTAATTACAGATGATTTACTGACAATTTTACCAAAATATTTATTTTAACACACCTTCTTAATCCACAGAAAAACTTCTTGACTCCTATCGAACCAATCTAAGAATATTTTTTGCACAAAGTACACAGTACCTTCTAAAACACCATATTGTTACTTCTACAATTAGGATTGTAAATCAAACTATAGATTTAAGATTCGAAATTAGAGTAAAAATCAACTTTTGAAAATACAATTTAAGACATTTTAATGCAGATCAAGACCAGAATTTTAAAGTTGATCCTGAAAGAAACTGGAAGCCAGTGAAGAGTTTTAAGGACCGGAGAGATGCGAGTTCTTCTACTTGAGCGGGTCAGAATTCTCGCTGCAGAGTTCTGAATCAACTTCAGACGAGACAGCTCCTTCTTGTTAAGACATAAAAACAAACTGTTGCAATAGTCCAGACGAGAAGAAACAAATGCATGGATTACATTCATTGATTACATTACATTCATCACATTACATTCATTGATTAATGAATTCAATACCTTTTCAAAGGATAGTTCCCAGTTACAGTCTACAGGGGAAGCGCTTCCAATATTTACCCGGAGTACTTCCTGTCTGTGGGATGTTGGCCTAGAAGCGAGCCTAGCAACATCGGCTTAAAAAAACCCAAAAACAATCTTAAAATATAGGTTTATTTACGTTTTTTTATAACCGATTTATCAAGTCGAGGCTTCACTACAAGATGGACGTTACAGACGAGATCTCGTAGTATATGGAGGTTTTTAATGGCGTCTTTTTGTACAACGATAAAGTTGAGCTTGGATATTCATTTATGCCTACAATTCCAAAAATGGATTACTCCTATAATCCCAACCCTTAGTCAACATGAGGTTAGTACAGTGCTTCTCAATTATTTGCTGTTAGGCCCCCCCTAAGAAGTAAAAATTTCACGCCCCCCCCCCCCCCAAATATACGCTGCCACCGGAAATAATATCATTTGTCAATAAAATTGCACCTCTGCATAACATTATATTCTTATTAACATTAAAGAAGACTAAATAAAGAAATATGGATCAATTTAACAAATAATTACTTTATTAACACAGTAGAAAAAACTTAAAGAGCATAAATTTAGTGCAAACATTTTCTGAGCATTGGATACTGAAAGAAAACTTATCAATAAATAATAATTAAATGAAATTGACCAGCAACATTAACTCAGGAGCACAATATATAAAACTATTTGAACCAGCAATATATAAAACACTATGATACTGAATACTTATACATTGTAATTGATCAGCAACATCAACTCAGGAGCATAAAATATTAAACTCTTAAAAACCGAAAATGAATAAGACAATGTGTGCTGATTTGTTTCTTTTATCAAAATGAGGAAGTGAGGAAGCTTAATGGCTACAATGAGCTCGTTTTGCAGAGCACAGCTTTTCGAAGCGGGGTTTGAAGCATGACACTGCAACTCTCAGCTCGTGCTCAATGTTTAGCTGGGACCTGTACTTGGTCTTCAGTGCAGCAACAGTCTTTGTCCGCTACTCTTTTCCTCCCCGTTAGATACTTATCCATGCTATTCACTGCACTTCCACGGTTCGTTTACTCCACACACTCCAGTGCTGTGTCTCAAATCGCATACTAATCTTAGTATGCTAGAAGTTAGTATGCATCAGTTTAGTATGCATACTAACTAGTACGCAAATTGTCCGCAGATAGTATGTCTCAAATCAAACCCTGAAGCTACACTAACCGGAAATCACATGACAGCTTCTTCTTCTACTTCTATTTAACGATGTTTCAAGCAGCTGTTTGAACGCTATCGCCACCTGCTGGCAGCACGTATTGCAACTTTGGAAAAAGAAATAAAGAAAAAATATGAGAATCTAAATAATCGCGAGATATTTAAGCTGGTATCAGCAGCGAAGACGTGTTTATCCTCCTACTGCTGCTGAAAATACACATTTAAGTATATGCATATATATGCATTTATATATGACGTAACTTC
This sequence comes from Callionymus lyra, assembly GCF_982586985.1. Lineage (NCBI taxonomy): Eukaryota > Metazoa > Chordata > Actinopteri > Syngnathiformes > Callionymidae > Callionymus > Callionymus lyra. Next base: position 13,258,083 of record NC_141826.1, read on the forward strand.
CGTTTAAAACGTCACTAAAATGGCGGCTGTTTAGTATGGTTAGTGTCCATCGAACCATGCTAGTTTTGTGGGCGTGTTAGTACGCCATTTTAGTATGCATGGCGCACTAAATTTCGCATACTAAGAATTGAGACACACTAACGTACTAAAAATACTAACTTTTAGTACGCTAGTATGCGATTTGAGACACAGCACTGCTCTGCGCTACGGGCTCTTCTTCGGTGCAAAAAGACCCACTCCCTGCGTACACTGACAACGAGAGCGCCACTGCCACCTACCTTAGTGGATGCGCAATTACACTTTATTCTTATACGACACGTAAAAAAAAAGAAGCATGTTCCCCAGGGTCACTCGCGCCCCCCCTGGCATCGCTTCGCGCCCCCCTATTGAGAAACACTGGGTTAGTAGAATGTGAGTGACTTTTGGGTGGGCGATCATTTTAACAACAAATAGGGCTAAAGGCTAAAGAATTCTGCACCTCAAGCCAGAATTATTTGCGTCTTCGCCATCATTACTCACTTCCAGTTTGGTGTTGAGCGCCTGTATGGCCCTATCCAACATCCGCACGGCTTCTTTGACCAGGTCGGAGTCTCCTCCTCCGAAGTGTCCCGCCTCATCAACTCCTGCGTAATACAGCGTCGCCATTTCAGCTTTGCCCGACCTAGTCAAAAGATATTCTCTCAAAAATCAGATTTTCTTTAATTTCGTTTTGTCGATAATGCGCCAGGAGTGGTCGCTACCTAAGGTCGTCTAGAGCATCGTCCATCGCCTCGATGACGTGTCGCACAGAAAGGTTGGGAACGTAAGGCTTGCAGAACGAGGCTCGGACACCAAAGAGCTCCACCTGGCAGCCTGCAGACGAGGACAACTACCCTTCAAAACACACTTCGACATGTTTGTGAGCAAGAAACTCACCAGGCCAGTAGTAGTTGGAAACTCGTTTCCCCAACTTCTCGAGCGTGACCCACAAGGGCTCCGAGCCTTCCCACCACATCGGCAAAGCGCTGTCCGCGTTCGCCCCGAGCAGAAACTCTTTCCCCGACCGTTTGTCCCACATGAAGTTACCGATCATCTGATGAACCTCACAGTCGCGACCTGGCCGAGGACAAACCATTGGAAAAATTCCCAAGAATTAATGAGGTTAAAAGTTTCACAAGGATGTGTTGTGTGTTATTTTATATGACTTCATATTTCAGTGTCTGGTTTCAATTAAACTTCCGCAGTCCTTTCATCCTACAAAGCCAAAAAAAACAATAAAATCCTATGAGATCCAATGACTGAGGACGAGAGGATACATTCAACTACAGCAGCCTTTAAAGCTAAAGACAAATTTTGGATTTGGAAGCATTTACAACTTCCTCGAGACTCATGGGATCTGTTAATACTGCTACACCAGAGTCAAGTACTCGGACAATACCACAAATATATCCCTGTTTCTACAATACCACAATATATTGAATTATTGCCCTGTATCGTGAGATTGTTGCCAATACAAACCCCTACTGGAAACTTGCACAGCAACCGTGATGAGGGTAAAAGCGGTGGAAAGTTTTTGAAAGACTTATAAATGAATTAAAGAATGAATAAATCAAGATTTCTAGCCTTGTTCCTGTAGCTACGTCAAAAGGAGTCGTTGAAAATAATACTTATAACATAATTTACAGATAAATGTTATTAATATACCTATAAGAAATATATACATTTTATATACATTTCTTTTTTCCATTAAAGTGATCAAAATATACAATATATCAATGTAATTCATCTCAATTATTCTTAAGCAATCATGGGATTATCTAGTAAAAAAAAAAAAATTAAATCTGTTAGATCACGTTTATAATCAGAATGAGATTTGACTTTTGTCAGTTTTACAAACTCTGGAATTTTTTGTGGTGTCATTATAAAAGTATAGAAATAATACGAATTAAATAAGAGATTAATTAAATAAGATAAAATTAGAAGAATTAATATAAAATGGCATATAAATAAATAGAACAAAATAAAATACATTTAATTAAACAATCAAAAATATTCGGTTGATATTTATTCATTTAACAATTGTAGATATCCATATTATTCCCACATTAGTTGAAGTTTAACTGATACTTTTAATTTTAGAAGACAGACATAATAAAAAAGTTGATGATTTTAAAACTTTAGCATCTAAATAAAAGTGTTAAAAATGTCTTTAATCGTCTCGGTTATCTTGGAGTGACACCAGGATCGTCACCTGTCATGAAAGTGTTGAAGTTCGGCATAGACAACGTCGGAAACGCCGGCGTCATGTAGTCCACCTTCACGCCGCTCTGCACCAGCTGACGGAACCCCGGGAGAGACCTGAGGTCGTCCAGGTAGTCGTGACGGAGTCCATCGACGAGAAAGAGCAGCAGCGGCCGAGCAGCGACGATCTTCAGCAGCGACAGGAGCAGCAGAAGTGGAAGGAAGATCTCGAGTCTTCTCGACCTCATGACGCCGATCGAAGGCTGAAGAAAACTGGTGTCTGGAGGTCCAACTGTTTTAAAGCCAACAGCCGCGGCTGAAACGAATTAATCTCGATCCAGACACACCTTTAACTTGATTATTGTCTTTATTTCTGACAAATTCACTACACACAGTACAATAAATATTTTAAATATATAAGTCAGTGGTGGCTGGAGAAAAATATTTTAGGTGGGGCAGTACATTCCCCCCCCTATCCTATATATTACATGTAAAAATCAACACATTAATAGGAAGTAAGTAAGGGTTATTTGTGGCGCCTTTAATACATTTAAATCACTTGGATTATAATCAAGTTATTTTATTGTCAAATATACATGTATCAAAACATACGACATGAATGAAATTGCAATTGTAACTGTAAAATAATGTTAGTTATGCTCCTTGTTTCCTTCCAAATGAAAAACTTATGTATATACTGTACATCATACAGAATAAACTAAATTATTTAAAAAAAACTCAAAACCAACCTGTCGTTTGCGCCACAATGATAGAGATACTTTCAAGCAAATGATCACACACACAAATATAGTGCAAAGAATATATATATATATATTTAAAAACTAGTATTAATAAACTAATAAACTAACTAATTAATAAAAATAAAAATATTAACACACAAATAAGGAAAATTAAAATTTCATGAGCAGGACTGGAACCCATGAAATTTCACATCCTAAAATCTAAATCTTCCAAAAATGTGCAACACGTTACCAACTGAGTTACCAACTGAGCTAAACAACCTGGTTGTTAAATGAGAATGTTTACTATTAACTCTTAATCAAGATGTTCACTTTCTCATTAAGAACTGACAGTCTGTTGCTTTTGCGAAGTGTTGAGCTATGTAAACGTGACGTCACAGGTGAGCCTTTCGAACAGATATGACGAAATAGAACAAGATTGAACAGAACATGTAACAAGTGGGCGTGTATTTGGACTAAATGGGCGTTTCGTGTAAGTAAGTGGGCGTGTCATGTGAGTACGTGGGCGTGTCTTTGGACTAAGTGGTCCAGAGATGATGATAAACGCGTCAGGATGCTGATTCTGAAGTCTAGCTGTCATTGCGTGGAACTTCTCACAGGAAGATGGAGCACTCGGAGGAATGTAAACACACAACATAATCACGTGACTGAACTCACATGGTAGATAGTATGGGCGCAAGCTGACAGCCAACGGTTCTAAATCCTGACAACGCAAGACTTTCTTTACAGTAACATGTCCCGGGCTACACCAAACGTTTATTTTCGTACATGATGAGACCTCCTTCTTGGCGCTTCCTGCAAGTGTGTGTGTCTCTGTTCGCTCTGACGGTGAAGCCCGGCAGGTTCACGGTAGCGTCCGGAGTCAGCTGAGTGAGCCACGTCTGTGTGAAGATCAACAAGCTGCTCTCCCGGTAGATCCGCTGGTTGTTGAGGGCAACAACATTAAATACACTAATATACGTCTTAACAATTGTGTCATCATTGTTATTATTTTTATTTCAACAATGCAGAAAACTTAATAATAGGACATTCAAAATGAAATGATATCTTATCAAACTTTTTTTTAATAATGTACACGTTTTTAACTCACTGACTTGCTGAAAAGTATAAAATACGTAGACCTAAAGAAATGATTGTTAACCATTTCTTGATTTTTTTTTAACGTCTGCACAAGTTTTAAATTACATTTTTGAACAAACTTAAGTAAAATACTATAACGGTCATTGTTTTGCATGTTACTGTTCCTTTAAGACTGAGGAAGACTAAGTCTTACTGTAAGACGTAACTTTGCTGATCAAGTACAATAGTATTTTCAGACCAACCTTGAGGTCAGAGCAGAAGTGAACTTCTAATAATTTTATTTTGTATGAATTATATTAATAATAACTGGCTGAAGTCTAAATATTTTTTGTTTAGGACTTTTCTTTCTTGTTTTTGTCTTTTTAATAGTATTTAAGAGGTATATACAATTCAATGAATACAATTTAAGATATACAGGTTTATTTTACTTAAATCTTTTAATTATTTAAATCTAGTTTTCTTTTTTACTTGTGTTTTTAGTTTTTCCACATCATATCATGGCTCTTTTGGCTCCTTTCTTCTGACTTGACGGCCCCTCACTATGGTCCAAATATGATCTTCTTTCTTTGTGATGGAATATAAATACATGTTTAGAAATATTTACAAAACAGGTTTTCACAATGAATGAATGAAGCAGACATGATTGTTGTTTAAAAGAACTGAAACATTTTAATTATTATTTCAAAGAAAAATGTGATACATTGTTTAATATTCATTGAACAATGAAAAATATAACACAGCAATATACTTATAGGAGGGAGTCTAAGATACTTCATTAACGTTTCCCTAAAATAACACAAAAATGATAACAGAATAATAGCAATTAAAATGTAATTTAACTAAAAATGAGGATATATTGAAAGAAACAAGAGTGAAAAAATCAAAACAGAAGAATAGTTAGAAGATATAAATCAAATTCACGAGATGACTTAAATGTATTTATTTAAAAATGTAGCTAAAAACATTGACATTATGTAAAATAATGTCATGGAGCACAGACCGTATACAAGTGTTTTATATGGTAAAACCTGTAGATGGCGCCATTGCTAAGGTAAATACATGCTTTTTAGCGGACAGAGCAATAACATTGAACATATTAAAAAACAGGTTACTAGCTATATATCAGAAAAATAATACATTAGAAATAAAAAGTAGTAGTAGTTTGGTTGAATCAACTTATTTCCAAGGGTGGAGATTAAGATCAGTAGAATTATGCGTTTTGAATCAAGTCTTTTTTTTTTTCAAATACACTTTGAAACACGGTCCATTACTGTTACTTCTATCGTTGAAAAAACATACACACAAAAAGTGAAAACAGTGTGTTATTGTTAATAATGATCTAATTCATTAGATTAAAAACTGTTTATGAATAAGCCAAGACAATGATGCACATGTGTCCAGCTAGCCAGGGTAACTGGACACATTAAGAGAGGCACAGACTACATTTATTTTATTTATGATTAATTAATTATTGATTTTTAAAATGTGGGAGGAAATCAGAGTGGCTACAGAGAGTGATTGTTGATAGGGAGGAACCAGATAACACTTTCTATTTTATAATCTGTTTGAAAGAACTATTTTAATTATTTATTTTATCAGGGAGAGCGCCACCTACTGCGCTCTGAATATGAGGACACTGCTTTATGAGCTTCCATACAAACCTCACATATTTGTAAATTGACAGTAAAATTATGTTTTAACACAGTGACAAGAACTGTCAACATGTAATGGATGAAAAGTGAAGTTAATTTGGCCGACCACGTGTGACGCTCTTCTAAAAAAAAGGCGTCACATGCAGTTTGTATTTTAACCCCACGCTGCCAGCAGAGTCGCCAACAAACCGACGAACACGCTCCACATCTTCACCGATGGAGAGACAGAGCCGTTCAGGAGGTACTGCACCCGAGACCAGGAGCCGTTGTTGGGCAAGGGTTCCACCTCCAGGGTCTGGCACATGAGGTTGTAAACGTCCACGGATCGTATCGGAGCCGCCTGGAAATTCTTCTTGAAATCTAAATGAAGCAGAAGTGAGGATTAATGAACTCTAAAATCGATTATTTTTCTTTGAGGTTTCATGTCTTTAAGGAGAAAATAATAAAGAGACAAGCAATAAAATGTTGACATTCTTTTACACTTAAACATTAACTTAGCCCGTGAGAGAGAACATTTACAGCAGAACACAGATCTTTAAAGACACATGGCTTCAAATTCAGCTGAATTGACCTTCACCCTCAGTCATAATGTAGCCTAGAATGTTTAACACAGCAGGAATTTACAGAGATTACATATATTGACTCAACATTGTCTGTGAATCAATTTTAAAAGGTGAGTTAGTTAGTTTTCTACTCACTCTGGTGTCGACTAAGAGATGAGATCATTTTCAAAGGAATCCGTTCTTTGTATTTATATGCCGAAATGTATGTTCATGCTAATGCTAATATAGCGACCAGCACTCACTTTTCTTCCTCCAAAAAGACACTAAAAAACATCATTATAACCTCCATACTGCTCGTCTATAACGTCCATCTTGTTTTGAGACTCGACATGAGGAATTGTTAAGAAATAAATTACATAAATCTGTATAAAGCTTGTTTCTAGTGAGAGATCCCAGGTTTATAGCCTAAATCTTGTGTGTTTCAATAAGGGTGTTTTTTCCCAAAAAATGTCTCATGTTGATTCTTGAATACAAGATGGTCATTACAGACAAGCAGTATGGAGGTATTTCTATCTTTTTAGGTAGGGGTGTAAGAAAATATTGATTGTAACAATATATCCTGTTGCCTATTTCTTTGTTGTAAAACCCAGAAAAAGTCTTTGTTCAAAAGAAACAATATATATCGATGTTCCTACAGTATCGCTAACCCATTTTAAGTGTGTCTTTTTGGACGATAAAGACAACTGAGCTCCAGTTGCTACACTAAAATAAACACACATTTTTGTCAATAATTTAAAAAAGGAACAGATTACTCTGAAAATAATACCAACCCTTTACTCGACATGAGGGTGAGTAGAAAATGAGCACATTTTGGGTGAACTAACCCTTTAAGAAGAAAGCTGTGGAAGAGTCCGACTTTAACGTCACTCTCTTTGTTTAAAAACGTATCATCTGAATAAAGTCAATATGAGGCAACAATGTTCTCACCGGGTCCTGACGCCAGGAAAAATCCCCTCATGTCCATGAACTCGTTATCATAGCCGTGCCAACCGTTCTGCCAGGCCTTGGCCTCACCAGAGGAGTTTTTCCAATACGGGAGTGACGCCTTATTCTGTGGAGAGAGAGAGAGAGAGAGAGAGAGAGAGTGACTGAAAAGAGCATAATCATCTGAAATATTCACTCCTTCAACATAGATGTATTCGTTGCATTTCTTGTTTTAAAATGAATTTGAAAAAAAAGTTAAAATCTAAAGATATTGATAATATCTACAGTACTTTGCTGCATCGATGTTTAATTGGTTTTGTCCTGACAGTGCAAACTCTTCAGATCACAAAAATCATGAGGATGAAAACCATAAAAAAAAAACATTACCTCAGCTATAAACCAGCCAAGATCAGCCAGCAACGTCAGCGGAGCAACAAACTTTCCTCCTTTGTAGTGGAAGCGTTCAGGGATGTCTTTCTGGGCGTAGACCTTCATGTTTGGGACAGAAGCTAGAGCGGCGCGAACCTGTGGGAACACATGGATCTGTTTGACTACAGTCAAACTCAGGTCAACCAGGATATAGAGACACCGGTATTTCTTGTAACTTGATCTTTAAGGTCACAGATGTTTCAAGCATCCGCAACTGACTCCTACTTTTATTCCCTCATCGACCTAATCTGTATCATAAAATCCTCTGATAGCAGTTCCATGTTATCAATGCAAACACCTCAGTCAGATGAACCATCTGTCCCACACAGATATCCTGGTTTGTTATATAGGCTTGTTAAGGCAGATCTAAGATCCTATTTGAGATAGTCATGTTGATGATGTAGGGAATTAAAATAAGAAAATGTATCATTTTAATGGTTTCCTCCCATAGTCCAAAACATACTGAGGTTGATGGAATACCCTACATTTTCTGTTGGTGTAACTGTGTGTATGAATAGTTGTGAGTCAACAAAAAAAAAAAAAAATGAATTGAGTTTGAGAAAAAGAAGAAGCTAAATGAATGAAACTACAATGGTCCCTTGTTTGTTGTGGGGGTCCTGTTCTGACATAGCAACATAGACGTAGAATTCAAATACAGTAATGTAACCACCAACCAGCCAATTAATAGAGTATTGTAAAGAACCAAATCATGGGAAGTCACAGATTTTTAGGCACCTTAAGTAAGAAGGATGCGGTAATTTTAGCCTCTAAAAGTTCTGTTTGTTTTCAAGCTTTCCTGCTATTCAACGTAGAACCTGTTAGTAACAGTTCAAGCATTTTAAAGCAGATTGCTAGAATAAATATGCAGTACTGAGCAACAAAAAAAAAAATCTATGAAACTGTGAGTCTGCAGAAGGTGAACCGAGTTTTCATGGTGGACAACTTTCTACTGCAAGAGTCTTTGGGGCACTTCTAAGAGGTGGATCAACATGAAGCTGAAGCTGATGGATCTATTTCAGGAACAGGCTGAAATAAATGTTGTCTGTGTATATTGTAACTGTAAACTCTAAAGTCTTCTTTCATCTCTCCAATGATAATGTTTGTGTGTGAGTCACAGTTCAACACTTTCAACAACCAAAACATTTTTATCTGTGCAGGCTTTTCCTTGATTTTCTGAGACTCTTATGTTTGTCTGTGTGTTGTTTTGACCTTTTAAGTATTTATTTTAGTGGGTATATTTTTTTATTGTTTAAGCGCTTTGTGACCCTGGTCTTTAAAAGCGCTCTATAAATACTATTACTTACTTACTTACACTTCAGTCCAATTCCTCCCTATTCTCCTCCATGTTAACAATACAAACTTTATTTTCTTTACCATTTAAATTGTATTCATCATCTCCCGACTTAAATCATCAGCTGTTAGATCTGAGATGTCATGTGAAGACTTGGCAAGTCCTCCACATTCCAGTCGTGGTCCTGGTCTCAACTTTCCGGTCTAAATACGGACATCAATACTGAAGGGACTTCGCTGGCGGAGAGTATTATGAGAAGAGCACCCCACCCTGATCTCGGAAATTAAACAACGGAACTCTAGGTTTGTGACCCGGCTGTAGAAATGTGCTGCTTATAGGAAAATGCTGAATACAGTAAATTGAGTTTTAAGTCTTACCGATTCCAATTTGCCTGGTTTCGGCCAAAGATTGACCACTGGTCCTCTGTCCATCATCTTAAGAATGTCAACCATGTTGATGTATTTATCCAGTTCAATGACCTTTTCCATCCACTTTAGGTTTGTCATGCCGTGGTCAGAGAACATCACGACATTGATCTTGTCCATCATGTTTTTATCCTGGAGCAGAAACACATCAACTTTAATGGTATCATTTGAATTCAGCAATCGATCAGAGCGGTTTCTACTCACTTTGATCTGGCGGTTGAGAACCTGGATGCCAGTGTCTAGCTCTTGCAAGGCTGCTTTAAGCTGAGGGGAGTCTGGGCCAAAGTGATGGCCCTCCACGTCGATTTTCTCATAATATATCGCTGCCATTTCTGCTTTGCCAGAACTATTGCAATGAGCCAAACACAAGATTGATGCACATGGAACTAAAATATATAATGAATGAACTTTGTTTATTACCCGAGGATGTAGAGAGAATCTTCAATTGAACGAGTGAATTGATCAAGGGAGGGGTTGTAGATGTATTTTTCACATAATGATGGTCGAACACCCAAGATCTCCACCTCACAGCCTGAACACATAACCAAGATCATCACTACAAATGTCCAACATTGTTGTTCTATATGCCTGGATTACTCTCATAACGTACATAAAACTACAGTTCTGCTGGATTACTAACAATTGAAAAAATTGAAAAAAGGTTGGCTTTGATTTCCTCACTATATTATAATAATGGAATGCATTACGATGCTTCTGTACGACAAAATAACTATATATACATTGTGTTTTGTACAGAAACTTAGCAATAAATCTAGCTCCATCTTTTATTTTTATAGATTCTGTTAGTATAACAATTTTCAGATTGTTCAATCCGGTGAAGAACTAGGGGTGTCTATTGGCAAGTATCTGACAATATGATGCGTATCACGATAAAGGGACAACACGTGATATATTATGATATTGTAGGAATAAGAATTTATTATTAGTATTGTCGATTACTTGACTTTAGTGTTGCAGGATGTACAGCTTTCAAGACTCTTGACAAAGTCGTAACTGCTTTCATTTTGATTTGACACCAAAATACGTCCAAACATCAGTTTTAAAAGCTGCTCGAGTCGACTGTATCCTCTTGTGCTCAGTCATGGCTGAGATCTCGCAGGATTTAGTTTAGCTGCTAAGGTTTTAATGACCGGAAGATTAATTGCAATACAAAAGTGAACAGATACTGTGAATATAACTTAATTTTATATATATATAAATATATATATTAAAATATTTAAACCATAAAAGAATGAACTCTAAGCCGAAAAACAAAAGGAATCAATTATCAATCAATATTTTTTCGACACCCTTAATTAGGACACAAGTATGCAAGATGCAAACTGTGGGACATTTTTTTGAGAAAATGTTTTTTCATAACCACAGGCTTGGCGTTCAAATGAAAGGTGATCATAGGTCAGGGTGACCCCTTGCAAAAAAACGTTCCATCTCCCTCTTTAAAACTCTTCTAAAAAGTAATATGCTATTGGGTGCATTTTCTTCTTCCTCTGTCAAGTTAAAAAGGAGATTCATTTGTTTGCCTTGACATGCACTAGGCAGGGCTCCAGACATCCGGAAGGAATATTAAACAGTATACTTACTGTATATAGAAATAAAATAAAATGTTACCCTGCCAAAGGCAACGGGAAGAAAGCTATTGGCTTAATGTAATTTAAAAAAAAAAGATTTATACGAGTACATTTCCTCAATATTAGATGGGGTTAAGATGTTAAGTGCAGACTACAATATTTACAGAGGGAAGTTGTATTTTGTAAGGTATTAGGTTTGTTTTAAATCAGCAAAACTCTCGCTCTTGCTGCAGAAAGTGGTCGAGTCTTGCAGAGCTTTTTTGTTCACTTTGCTTCATTTCATGCAGAAGATAGAGGTCCACTGTGCTCACCTGGCCAGTAATACATGTGGACATTCTTCTTCTTCTTCTGGAGGGTCACCCATAACGGCTCCGACCCGTCCCACCACAGAGGCAGCGTGCTCTCCGGATTCGTCCCGATCAGGAACTCTTTCTTGGAATCTTTATCCCACATGTAGTTTCCGATCATCTGGTGAACATCACAGTGGCGACCTGGCAGAGATAAAGCATCATGATAAGGAGGTCACGCACCAAACCTGCAACCAAGGGTCGAGGAAATCAAACCATTTGATACGCTACTTGAATTTAGAAAGAAAAAAAGCCTGACTGCTCCAGGTTCTATTCAAATTCAGTTGAGTCCCCACTAAACAATAGAAGGATTTAGCTTAAGACCAGTGGCCTGAGCGTGAAAGCCTTGTGGATGAAACACACGGATCAGCACATCCTCAGCTTTGGGGCAGGATCCAGAGCTCATATCCCATTGGCCAGGAGGGACTATTGTTTTAGGGATCCATAACAAGGGAAACAGCTGCATACACGCAATCTTTAACACACAAACTTCAATTCACTACACACAGAACATCATTTATCCTGCTCGCTCAGCCATTGCAAACTCAACTAATGCTTACAACTTTTTCTTGCAATGTTTTAGAGACAAAATGGTAATCGAGGTAAATCTTCCAAGGGTTGTGGTTACAATGGCATTTTTAATTTGTTTCAAGAAATATGGTGACTTCTTTTGCCTGAGGATGGGGAAGTTTTTATGTAGCCTGCACAGCCTTTTTTAATTCTTATCTCAAGTAAATAAACTCAGCAGAGCCCATTATATGAAGCAGAGTATAGACTAGTGTGCTTATTTTGCTTTGGCCTCTTCTATATATATATATATATATATATATATATATATATATATATATATATATATATATAATAAGTGTGTATTGTATTTTTTTTTTTTAGAAAACCTAATTTGTTATCAAGCAGAAAAGACTATAAGCTGTTATTTAACTTGTTAAAATAAACTTTTTTGCTCTGGCTTGAATTCAGCGTTTGAAGGACGTCTGACAAACTGTCTGTGGCTCTTGGACTCCAAAAAAACATTTTTACTTTTACTAGTTCACAAAATATTACTCCATTCATATTAGGCCAGTCAATGTGCTCTTTAGCAAATTGTTACCAAATCGGGACACATCTTTTTTTTTTCAACAATGGGACTTTGCGAGGCCTTCATGCTGGTCGCTTGGCTTCACATAGACTCACAGTCCATCCAGATCTTCTTTGATCCTCTTGGAGCGGATCCTTGGCTAAGCCTTTTAGCCATTTTGGTTATTTTGCGATCCATTCAAATAGTCGTTTTTTCTTTTTCTTCCTCGCATTTCTGGTTTTGGCTGCCATTTTAAAGCGTTTTATATCATTTTAGCTAAAACAGCCTATCAATTTTACGTCTTTTATTCATTTTTTAATCAAATAATTCTCTTCATCTGAACAGTGTCTTGAACGACCCAATATTAGTCTGTTTTCCAAGGACGAATACACAGTCAGCATATGCAGCGTCAGTTGCCTTGATCTATTAATAAAGGCCACCATTATTTCTTTCACGTAAACACTTGAACTCAGCACTGCTATTTTTTTTAACACGCCTCTTCTTGTTAGTGATTTGGTTTCACAGAATCAGACGTGTGCATATGATGACTGTTGGGTCTACTTTGAGTGTTGAAGTTGAAATTCTAACAATAACAGCAGTTAATCTTGCTAATGCTGTGATTATTTTGAACACAACTGTAGACTGTATATGTATATACATAATGTTCACTTATTTCTACTTCAAATACAAAATGGATGAGGATATAAGTCGTGAGTTTCCCGAATAAATGACATGCATGAATAGAAGCATGAATAAATGACTGAGGAGAAGGAAAAACAAAAGTCTATTTTGAGCGTCCATTCATGGGTCATTTTTTTTAATCTACTAAAAAGTTGTTTAGAGAAGCAACAATTGGGGGACGAATTACTCACGGGTGAGTAGACTTCTGGTCCGAGTCCAGCTATTGTAGATAATTAGATTACTATTAGTAATTAGTGCAGAAGTGCTGAGTCATCTTTCTGCATGACTGCATCGTATAAAACAACAAAAACTGAGTGGATTTCATTGTTATTCTTCTTTCACTTGCTTCACTCAACTTTACTGTGAAGTCCAGATGCCCATCTCCATTTGACACAACTAAGATTCTGGATGGATGAATAGATGCTTTGAACAACATCTCAAGACCTTTTTTATTTGTGCAGGCTTTTCCCTGATTCTCTGAGACTCCTGTGTTGTTCTCTGTGTTGACTTCACCTTTTAAAGTATATATTTTATTGAGTATTGTTTTGATAATTGAAGCGCTTTGTGACCCTGGTCTGGAAAAGCGCTTTATAAATACTAATTACTTACTGACTTAAATTTAAATTCCTTGGTAGTCCAAGGCCGTCTCCATTATTGCTACAAAGTACTTCTAAAAACAAACTCCATTAACATTTATGAAGTAGGATAAGAGCTGTGACTGGTACAGTTCACATGCCTACTGCGGTATGTTTGGACACATGTCTGCTGAAGAAGTGAATCTGAGGAAAAACATCGATTAAATGTTCATCACTGATTAACACTTGTGCAAACAATCTCTCCTAAATACAAACACACTGGAAAAATCCTGTCGCACTGATAATACACGCGCTAAGCTGCAATATTCAATGTTAAAATTTAACTTACAGTATATGTGATAACCCCATTTTATTGAGCTACTCGTGATAATACATATAAAAGCCACGCTTGTCAGTCTTGTCAACCCGATGATTCCAGTTTTATTGTCTAAACCACTGCCACAACAAAGGAGCCGCTGGCGTTATAAAATGATAAACATTATCATTATTAGTTTATTATGTAAATATACTCGAGTACTGGACTTCGGTTCCATCTTTTGGTTGAATTTTATTTTTGAGGAAAGGCTCTACCGGTACTCCATTTACTTGAAATATTGTTCTTTCAAAGTATATATTGCCATGTATAAATGCAAATTACAGTTCAAGTCAAAGTTGGAGCTAGCAACAGGTTCATCTTAAATAATGAAATATTTACCGTAGTATACATACTTTCTTCAGATATTAATGGTATATGTAGTTAGAGGCACAAATCCAACAAACCGGGTCTGAACTTGTAAATGTAGGTAATAACCGTTTCATTGGAAATGAAGGAGTGAGAAATGTTGAAAAGTATTGCATGCAAGTATTCTTTAAAACAAGTACATGTGATTAATATTCAATTAAAATACCTTTACGTTGAGGTAAAAATATAAATATCTATAAATGTTAAAGTGCAACAATAAACACAATTTCAAATATGTTTTTAAGGTATTTTTACTTAAACAAATAATGGAAATATGCTGTTTATGTGTGTATATATATATATATATATATATATATATATCAATGCTAAAGCTAACTCCCTCTCTTATAACTCCAATGTATGTATATATATATATATATAGCATATTTTCATTCTTTGTTTAAGTAAAAATACCTTAAAAACATATTTGAAATTGTGTTTAATGTTGCACTTTAACATTTATAGATATTTATATTTTTACCTCAATGTAAAGGTATTTTCATTGAATATTAATCACATGTACTTGTTTTAAAGAATACTTGAATGCAATACTTCAACTTTTCAACTTCCTTAAACCTCAAACAGTAACCAATAAATATAACATTTAAAATTAAGTTAAAAAATAAATAACATTTTTAAATGAATGTTTGTACTGTATATTTATATTGTAAATATGAGGATTTAAAAAAAAAAATACTTCATGATATTAAATATTCCCAAAACAACGATAACAAAGTACGTGGTCACCGTGAGTGACCCGGTCTTCACCTGTCATGAGAGTGTAGTAGTTCGGGTAGGACAGACTCGGGAAGTCCGGGGTCACGTAGTCCACCTTCACGCCGCTCTCCACCAGCTGACGGAACCCCGGGAGATCCCTGAGGTCGTCCAGGTAGTCGTGACGGAATCCATCGATGAGGAAGACGAGCAGCGGCCGAGCAGCGACCATCTGCAGCAGCGACAGGAGCAGCAGAAGTGGCGGGAAGAGCGCGAGCCTCCGTGTGGTCATGATGGCGCCCGAAGAAGAAGAAGAAGAAGAAGAAGAAGGAGACGCTTTGACAGACGCTTAGGAGGAAAAAAGTGATGGAGGAGGAGTGGCGACGAAGATGGAGTGGAACCCCAAGCCGGGGTGGAGCTAATCCAGTTGAAGCTGGACCGGATTGGCTTCAAAACCAAAAAAAAGGGGGTGAGTCTCTGAAGGAGGATAAATGACAATCAAATCTGACGGTCATATCGATGCTAAAGCTAACTCTTATAACTCCAAGAGTATTTGTTTAACTTTAACAACACACGCACGATGACGTCACTATACCCACAATGCCAGCTTCTTCAGGAGGAGCTGTCAATCATCATAAATGGCACGTAATTCAAGTTTTACCAACGAAAATGACCCAAAACAGACCCTCCAACTGCACCCTCAAACCCCGAAATACATAAACAAATAAATCTTTTATGTCATTTTCTACCTCTTTATCCCTTACAGGGGTCACAGGGGAGATTTAGAGCATATCCCAGTATCATAGGGCGAGAGGCAGGGGACACCCTGGACAGGATGCCAGTCTTCTGCAGGGCACACACAAAGACAGACAACCGTTCACACACTATCTCATATTAATAATGGACAATTTTCCCAAAAAGTTCTCAATCCACCTCTGTATGTTTTTTGACTGTGGGAGGAAACCGGAGTACCTGGAGTAAACCCACGCAACATGGGAAAAACATATAAACTCCACACAGAAAGGTCACAAGTTGGCTCGGCCTGGAAGTGAACCAGCAACCTTCTGGCTGTGACCATATGTGCGTCAAAAACAAATAAATGTAAAAAATAGTTAAAAGTTAAAATGTATATGTTCACAGAATTAAGGATGTTCTGCGACAATAATTAAATCAGAAGTTATAAGTGCGATATTTGTTTTATATATAAAGTTGTGTAGTGTATTTATTTATTTTATTTATTTATATTTGTCATGTATCGTGCTTTTTTTTTTTGTAACAAATATCATTCCTCAGTTACAATTTTATTATGAAACTATACTACTGTTTTTGAATTTCTATTAAATGTATGTAATTCCATTTTTTTAATGGTATATGTAGTTAGAGGCACAAATCCAACAAACCGGGTCTGAACTTGTAAATGTAGGTAATAACCGTTTCATTGGAAATGAAGGAGTGAGAAAAGTTTAAAAGTATTGCATGCAAGTATTCTTTAAAACAAGTACATGTGATTCATAATCAATTAAAATACCTTTACATTGAGGTAAAAATATAAATATCTTTTTAAGGTATTTTTACTTAAACAAAGAATATGCTGTTTATATATATATACAGTATATATATATATATATATATATATATATACATATACATATATACATATACATATACATATATATATATATATATATAATTTATTTACCTCAAACAGTCACCAATAAATATAACATTTAAAATTTAGTTAAAAAATTAATAAATGTTGACATTTGTTACATTTTTAAATGAATGTTTGTACTGTAAATTTTTGTTTCCAGGGGAAATTTTAATATAAACATTATATAATACGTTTAAGAATTATGTCTCCCATTATTTAATTTATTATTCCAAACATTTTTAAATATTTGAGCGTACAAATAAAATGTAAATAAATCAAAAACCGAGTAGTTAAAATGAGGAGTAAAAAGTTGCATATATTTTGTAGTTTTTAGTAAAGATAAATGAATGGAGGAGTGACCAGGAACCAGCAAACGGCATAAATAAAGAAAGACGTAATCAAACAAGACAACGATGTTATAAACAAACATTGTTATTTTATTATCTTAAAAAGTAACACAATCCCCATAGGGTATCACGTACACTACAACAACGGTAACACCAGTACTAACATCAAAAGGGACTTTCTGATATTATAGACATTTTTAAAAAATCCCTCTTTTTATTGTTTAAATTATTTTTACTAGGCATGACAGATAAACATCATTTACAGGTATGACTTACTGTCACCATTTGAAACAATGTTATTGTTGAACCTCAATTGTTAGAAACCACCACCACTGATGTTAAGGGAAGACATTTCATGGACTGTCAGTGTAGAAAAGGGGGATGGAAGGTTTTGAAGGAGTGTTACAGCGAGGAAGGGCCGGGTCGATGGAGGTCCACTGGGGGGCGGTGTAAATGGGGCGAGGGTTGGAACCCCTATGATCTCCACCGGACACTTTAGAACGGTCGTATTTCTCAGCTGGGAAAGGGGTTCAAATTCAAAAGAAGATACTCCTAAGAGTATAATAAAAATGGGTTTTCGTACCAATTTAGTCACAACTTAAATCTTTAATTTAAAATAAACTTCAGGTTGGCTAGAGAAGTTCATTTTAAACTAGCTTTTTTTTTCTGTACCCCTTCATGATCCGATTTCTACAAGTGCAGTTGAGGAAATATGACGTCCAGAAGTGTAAGGTGGAACGACCATATAACAATTCAGCCCCTAAAATTTTCTTGTAAGATTCTCTTGCCTTGAACACTATTTTTTCACGAGTTTTAATTTACCCCCTTTTTTTATTTATACTTTGTTACCGTCTACTTTTTTTCTTTTAAGGTTCAGTGTTTCAACAGCGATGCCAACCGTTGGCAACTAACTCCTCAGAAGTTCCCGTCCTTAAGGACGTACAGTACGTCGCCTAGTATGGACGACAACTTTTGTTTTTCACCCAATAATGCAAAAAAGAAAATTGCACAATGATTATGGTTCATAATCATCCGAACAGTCTTTGGTGTACAGCGTTGTTCTGTTGGCTCATTCAGGTTACTCGACAATCAACTTTATTTCTCTGTGTCACGGGTGATATCTTTTATTTTCACATGGATTAAAGAACTCCAGAGAAGTGAGGTTGCCAACAATTAGTGCAAGAATCAGGGAGGGAAAAATAAAAATGCAACTACTGGACGTTTAAAATAAAAGTACAGGGTGTCCCTTTGGGATCAGGAGAAATAACAATTAATAAGATTATTTTTTGGACACACATCTTTTATTTTTTAATTTTAAAAATGCTATATGTGTATAAAAACATGTGTTTTGCATTTATATTTATTGTGGGCGTACCCCAATACAAATAATTCCTTTTCCTTTTAGTTTTTGTTTCATTGAACATCAGGTAAATTCAAGAAAGCAAAAAATAAATTACACATTTTAAGTAATTATTAATGAAATGATGCAGATCTTTCGGCACATCCTGTATTTTTATTCAAAGCCCATTTTATGACTGAAAATATGAGACATATTTCTGCAAACTCCAGATTAATCTACTTAAGTCGAAGGGGGGGTGGGGGTCTTGAAGGCCTGGATTGACTGCTGGGGCGGGTGGGGGCTTCTACCAGCATATACCAGCAGGGGGCGCGCGGTAATGAGGGAGGACGGTTGGATGGACCATCATGTTCCATATCAGAAGAAGCCGTGAATGTGAGCAGAGGAAAAACAACAGGGGAGTCCAGCACTTTGATGTGTGTTAAATCCATGTGTGTGTGTGTGTCTGTGTGTGTGTGTGTGTAAGTGTGTAGACATTCACAGGCTCGAGGCTGATGACAGTCTGATTGTAGAAAGGTCGGGCTGTGTTTTTGCTTTTGTGGAGGTAGTTGTAGAGACGCCTGTAGGACAACCACACTGGGATGACTGACAGATTCCTGAGCCAATAGGAGGACAAGGTCTCGGGAATCGAAAACCTTGCCCGAAACCGTATGGGGGGCTCAGGGCTCTCTGCGAGCAGTTCAGTTCAGTGTCAGACCACCGCTCGTCCGTCTTCACGTGAATGCATCTTTGCCTGTTCGCTCTCCGTGTCACACCGATCTAGCTCACCTAAATGCTTCATAGAAGGGAATACATGGCCATTGGTGAAACGTATGATACAAGCAGCCAGTTAATACTATATTTCAACTATATCATCACTCTTAATAATGATTATCGTCGTGGCCGTCCCAGGCCACAATACATCTTAGCACCAGGATCGAACACTCAGGGGTTTTTTGATGAGACAAACTGGATGAGATGGGCGTGATCAAAACAAAAAAACAGGTCCACTTCCCAGCCGTTTGTGTGGAGATGTGCTTTTCGCTGCTATTGGTGATTCTGCATTTGTACTCTTTTTTTTTCACTGGTTGGTGTCAGCCTTCATTTGGGCTGAGATCCACTAGAGGGCGCAACAACGTGTTCAGGTGAGGTGAACCGTTTTTTTTGCCAAACTTATAAAAGGCCACATAGTATTTGGTCATTAACCCTACATATTCTGGGATGTAAGTGTGCAAAAATTGTGTGTAACTCAGGCCTGAATTTGCAAGATTGACGCATGATCCAATTGTCTGCTGGAAGTGACTCCAGTCGAACGTCACGCCTCAATAAACACAACATGTTGAATGGGTTTACTGTGCGGCGGTACGTCAATAATGGCTACATTCAGGAGATACACACACTGGACACTGGAGGCGTGTCACGATAGTCAAGATAATTTGGTTTAAATGGCGAAAGCATTTCTCAGTTCCATCATTAGCAATTGTCTCTGAATGGCAAAGTTTGAAAGCAACTAGTTACATGTACTTATGTTACTGTAATTTAGTCATTATTGTACTTTTAAAAGTATTCATTAATAATGTTTTGATATTGGTACCATTTTCTGAACCAACATTATAGTAGCAGTAGTTGGACTACGCAAGAAAAAACCTCAACAACCAGAGTTCATAGGGACATTTTTTTGGGGGACGAGCAAATGTTCTTGTATTTAAGATAAATTTAATCGTGATGGTACCTTTATTCAAGTAGCATACTGTAGTGGTCTTTTCACCTCCGCTGAATACTCAGAGAAACAGTCTTTAGTGTGTAATTGAACGTCCCTTTAAGGTGCAAATGCAGACGCTACCACTAGAGGGAGCCACACTGCTCGAGAAGCTGGGACTGAGTGGAAATGACATGACCTGAGATTACAGATTATGCGAACATGTCACACACGCACGCACCTTTTTCACTCACACAAACATACAGAGAACAAAAAAACAGCAGTGTGTAAACTAGAGTGTGTAGAATGACAGGATGAGTCTGCCCAGTGGCATGGTGAGAGAAATATTCCTGGTGGTCTTTACTTCTTTCTTCTTTTGATTGTGTGTGTGTGTGTGTGTGTGTGTCTGTGTGTATGTTAACAGCTAGAGTTCCACAGCGGGCCCGTGGCAGCTCCACTGATCAGTCTGTAAGTCTTAAGGTGTTAACAGTCCTTGAGGTGGGACTACCCTTGGGGCACGTTTGAGCTCCACGCAATCTTTGAGACGCCTCTAGACGCTGGTGATTGACGCCAGGCAAGCGTTGGGCTTCTGGAGTTTCTCCGGTTGGGTGCCCGCGGGTTCAGGGATGGCGCGGAAGGTGAAGGGAGGGCCATTGCCAGTCGTCATACCGAGGTGTCCGGGGCTCAGTGCCAGGTTCTGCCGACGGTTACTCTCCACAATGGAGGACGTGTTCGATGCCAGGCTCTCCCTGGTACTGCAGAGGGGGGAGATAAAAAGTATATCTTAAACCAAAACGCCTTTACTTACTCAATAATATTTTATTTATATATGATTCTTTATAAGGTGTATGGTAACACAGATCTATTAACTTATAAATATCTGAAAACTATCTCACAGGGCCTTCCCTACTTTTTCCATGTTAAAACTTATATCCTTAGCAAAGTATAAAACTCACAACACAATTAGGTTCAGACTTCCGAGGAATCTACTATGTATTAACTTGTACAGTAGTAATAATAATAATATTGGGTTAAAAAAAAAAATTCATAAATCAGGGAATTAAAGAACAAACACTTTCTTTACGCAAGTTATTTTTTAAATAAGCAGCATTTTAAGTGAAGCAGCCTTACTTAACTTATTGACGTGATGTGCTAAAAAGATTGATGACCTATTAAGAAACTGACTGAGGAAAAAAGGTTCGATATTTTGTTTGTTTAAAATACACTTTTGTTTCAT
The DNA here is from genome assembly GCF_982586985.1 of Callionymus lyra. Classification (NCBI taxonomy): domain Eukaryota; kingdom Metazoa; phylum Chordata; class Actinopteri; order Syngnathiformes; family Callionymidae; genus Callionymus; species Callionymus lyra. The sequence continues at coordinate 13,279,421 of NC_141826.1, forward strand.
TAAAAGAAAGGTTCTAGAGGCATTATTAAGGCACTATTGCAAATAGTAGGATTTGGTTTGACGCCGATGCTACATAATTGACCGGGAGAGGGCGCCAAATACACAGGACCCATTTTCCACATCTTGCTATTGTTGTTGTTGTTTACCTTTTGTGGGATCATGTGTCTAATATTTTCCTTTTAAACTACTGTATTGTGAATTATGTCACTAAGCTAGAGACACCTTAAAATATTTTTTTTAAATAAAAGCTTGATTCAACATGATCTCTTTTATTCTACTTTATAATTACTCACAAATATGAATCAGAAATAACTGAATAAAACAATTACTCTTATAATGAACTTATGTTGTTATTATCAAAGTCAAAGCAATTGTGTTTCATGCATCCACATTCAGAGTTTCCAGATCTTACCGTGGTGAGTTGAATCCACTGTCCACAGTGACCGAGCTAGAGTCCATGCTGTCCAGTCTGGCAGAATGAGCCGACTGCTGATTCTGACTGGGTTCTGGGAGGTTCTCTTTAGCACCAGGGAAGGCAAGGGTTCTTTCAAACCTCCTCTGGAGATCCCGCTCCTTCTCCCGTTCCAGCAGCCACTGCATGGTTCCTGCTCCTCCACCTCCCATTCCAGCGACACCTCCTCCAGCCTTATCGCCCTCCCCCCTGCCTTTACTTCCTCCCTCCTCTAGTTCATCATCATCCGAAACGTTATAGTAGTCGAAGGAGGCCTCAGCAGCAGTGGTCATTGGTTCAATCTCTTGTGGGACGACGGACGGTGTAGCCACCAGAGGTTTCGGAGCATCAAAGGCCTCTGGGGAATCAAGTGCGTCACAGGACGATGAAAGATTGGAGGAAGTAAGGGCAGGGGTTTTTCTCAGAGAGCTATAACCAGGTAAGGGGAGACTAGGAGGAGGTTTGAACAAAGTGTCTTTACTAAAGATCTCCTTGCGTTTCTCCTGTACACTGGAGGTACTGTGCAGAGGTCGTCCATTTGAGAGAGAGGGGTCAGGAATAGAGAGGGGTATAGGAGGCAGGCTTCCACCTTTAGGTCCAACCTTTAACAGATCTTCCTTATTGTCTTGTAGATGTGGCGTGTGTCTGTCCGTTTGCCTGTCGACGCTGCCAAGTTTTAACCCATCATGGCTACTTTTGCCGAGAGTTCCAAGTGGGCTTGGTGCTGTGAGTACCGCCTCAGAAGAACCAGAGCATTGGAAGTAATCATCAGGAGGGGCTGAAGGGGGCAGTGGTTTAGGCGAGTAGGCTGGCAAACTGTCCCTGCTCTTACACTTCTCTAAGCTTCTGCCACCTTCCAACCCAAGGGAATCCCCAGGCAGCTTGGCTGAAGGGGGAGTGGACCGAGGATAGTGAGAACTCTTATTGGCTCGTAGTGTCCCATCATCCGTGTAATACCTGCTCCTATCATCATAGTAACTTGGTGGCCCGAGTAACCCGGCACCGAGTGGTCCTTTGGAGTTGTCCATGGATCTGGAACGTTCCTTAGCCTTGTCACTGCGTTCATTCCTGGACTTCCTCTCTTGGGTGTGGGAGTGTGAGCGGTGGACTTTGGAGTGGTGTGCTGAAGGACCATGGCTTGGCTCAGGGAAAGGCATTTCCGTCCGTCGTTTTGCAAGCTCCCCAGAAACATCCCACTCAGGTGTGACAGGTAGGTGGGAGGCATCAAGGATGTTGGGGTTGCTGTGAGCCAGATGAAGGCGTGTCCGTTGCCTTTCCATGGCCAGGGCGTGTTCTCTGGGTGACCGGGCAAGTGATGAAGAATAAGCTCTATAGTCCCTATCAGCTAGATCCAAATGGGAACCATCACTAGGCTCACCACGTGATGCCCTTGTCTTGCTATGCGAGCGACTCATCTTCGTCTGGGATGGTTTCCGATGTCTGCCGCCACTCCTACGACTCCTAGAACTCTGGTTTGCCGACGAGGCTTTGCTCCTTTGAACGCGCTCTTCTTCTAGCCGCTTCATGACGGCCGTATGCCGGGCCAAATTCTCCACTGTGAGGTCAGGGTTGATTCTTCGGATTATCTCCATTTCTATATGGCGTGGAAGCTGACTCGGTGTTTCCTCATCACGTAGCGGCCACTCTTCAGGGGGGAACTGTGCAGAGAAGGTGGCCAGCTGTTTGGTCTTGTCCTTCTTAAAACTTAGACGGAACAGCTTTAAACCAAACTTCCGACTCCCCGTACCACTTCCTCCACTTACTGCCGGCTTCTCTGGCTCCGTAGTCCCTCCTCCTCCACTGCCACCACCACCACCTCCTCCTCCTCCTCGGTGTTTGGTGAGCGTGTCCGTTTTGAAGGGGAACCCGAGAGTGCTCCTGCTCTTTTCTGTGTTACCTCCTTGTTGTGGAGGTGTTTGTGGAGAATGTGGGGAGTGTGGAGACGAGTAGGCCTCCCGGTGGTCTTTGGGGGATCTGCGTTGCAGCGTGGTGTGGTGGCTAGGGGGATCTTCACGGTAAGTGTTATTGTAAAAATCCCCTCCTCCTCCTCCACTGTGGTTCTGGGAGCACTTTTGATGCGTTCTGTCTCGTACGCCACCAGAAGTCGATGGGGTGATGGTGCCGGAGAGGGGAGATGTACACTGGGTCTGCTGATGCTGTTGCTGGTTCTGTTGGTGCTGCTGTTGGTGTCGGTCAGCTGCCCGCTCATCTAAGTGGTACCACTTCGAGCTAGTTCGGATCAGGCTTGGAGTGATGAAGTAAGTCTGAGGTGTTACGATAAAGTATCCGTCTGGTGTTGGATAGATCTTCCGCTCACGGACCAGCATTCCTAGTGTGTGATGCAGAACCTCTTCCGTTGGTGTTGGGACACCTGTGGAGAACACAAGAGAAAATATATTGTCATTAAAAATATCCACTGAGATGATTTTGGAGGTGATCTGAAGCAACACCTTGGGGCAGGACATTTTGTATAAATTTGTAACGGACATGTATGGCTTTTGACAATTGCTGCTCCCACTCTGTTCCAAACAAGACTGGATATGTAACCTTAGTGATATAAAGAATAATGTCTCTGGTAGCATGGTATCTAAGACACTGATGCTCAAGAACGTCCAAGTCAGGTCACCTTCTCTTTTAAGCATTGATGCAAAACAATCTGGAATAGTTTTTCCAAACACAGAACAGAGGCTCAAAATTGTGGTTTGCGATGTAGTAGATATGGCTTTGAGGCGAAAGAAACATAGAACTTCCTAAACAAGATCATGTGACAACAGCAACAACAGCATTCAGGAAATTTCCTTTGTCGCAAATAATCTCAATTTCTGGTAAGTTCTTTAAATATCTTTCTTATTCGCCCTCTTCTAATTTGTCTCCGCATTCTCACACTCCCTTACTCACTACCGAGTATAGCTCTCTCTCTTGCTCTGTGTCAGTCTGGAGGTATTACTGGCAGTTACATCATTGCAGCCTTCAGCCCGGGCACAATGATGCAACACCTTGCAGACAGACTGCACATACACAGCGATTGTCCATCCCCCCTTTCGCTCCATCTTGTTGAAAACAGGGCAGAGTCGAGGTAGGGAGGTGGCTGTACAAGCAGGCGGTGTCTGGGAGCTGCTGTGTTTAATTAAGGACACGCTCATCCCGACAATACAAACATGTTTAATAGAGCCCACGTTTTAAAGTGGCATAAGGTACATGGCAGGCTGCTCTACATGCTTGTCAGAAAAGAAAACGTGCTTCACTGGTGGGGCATAATGGGATGCTACCTCACCTCATGTGAACCACTGACTGATCATCGTCCTGTCAGGACAGTTAGCGAAAATAAAAACATCTCAATTAGGATTCTTGTGGACTTTGTCTTTGAAAAAGGGGGAAAAACAGAACCAGATGTTGCTCATACATTGGTGTTGATAGAGCTGGTATGGAATGTCAATTATTTTTGTAGCACTAATCGAAATGCTAATAGCATTAATTGTACAGAGTTGCGAAACATGATTTGTTTTTTAGGTTTCAATACCCACAGCAAAACTTTATAATGTGTGGATTTCTATGGAGAAAAACCTATAACTGAAAAAGGAATTGAACATCAGATTGACTTGTCAGTTAGTAGCAAGTGTCTTTTGAACTGGAAATTATTTGTCATTATTTCTGTTAGAAAACAGTGGAAATTAACCAAAGCTAAAAAAAAAAGAAATTTAAGATATTCTATGTGTAATGTCATTGTACTTCTGAAGTGAAGGTATCGGAACTGATCCATGAATACATGAATGATCCATAAACCAAATAGACAATTTTAGGCAGTGGTCCCCAGCCGTCACGCGACTGACAACTTATTTGGTATCAGGCACCAAACAACATTTATTGCATACTAGATAGAGACTGAGGCATCCTGTACCTACATGCTTACAAAAGCAAACATCTTTAGAGAGCTCTTTAGATAATTAGGAGGGTTGGCGTGGTACTTTCCAACCATGTTCCCAAACTTACATCTATTTGTAAACAAACCAGGTGAATAAAGCCCATTCATGCGAGCAGATTCTACTACAACTGCCAAAATATGGAAGCATAAACATGTGTTTTTTTAAATAACAACCGATTAAGATCAAATTAATATTTAGAGATGGACAAACACTTAGGTACTGCATGTTTCATTCCATTGCCTCCCATCTTTGTCAAGATTGATTGTCTTGTGATGGAGACCCAAACCAAGTTTCTGCTTAGACCTGACATAAGTGACAGACTCCCCCCCAATGTGAGACCAACTCCTACCAGGGAAACAAGCCAGGGGTTGCCAACAATTCAGGACTCTGGTGAGTTGGTTTTCCATTCTGTTTTAGTTGCTTTTAGTCTTTGACAGTCTGTTCAAATACTGTTTAAAATCAAACTCGTCTTTAGGGCAGACATTTTGGAAAATTGCTACAAGTATTTCTTATGTCGTCATGTTACTTTCCATCTTTTCTTAAACCTTAAGCAACCAAATACAGAAAATTAAAAAGGAAAACAGATTTGCCAAAACTGAAGATGGCAATGGACTGCTTGATCCATTTCCCAAACTACACCAATCTTAAGGTTTTGTTTCCAGGCTTAGGCAAAGCTAGCATCCATTATAGCTAAAGCTCCTAAAGTCAGTTTTGTCAAATTAAATCAGACGGCCTTGGCCTCTTCATATGGGTACACCAAAGTAGAAATTGACTCTCTGACGTCTCTTGGGTCTGACATGTTCCTAAACATTATCAGCAATAAACAAAAAAGGTATCCAGGGTTAAACTGAAGACTAATTATTAGAAGCATGTTAATTAACTTGATAGCAGCTGGTCTGGCATCTGTGGTTGTGCGAGTGTGTTGCCCCTTATTACATCATACACATGCACCCGTCCTGGTGACTTGACGCAAAGTTTCTGAAAGGGAACCCCCAAAGCAGATCATTGGTTTACTTGTGCATAAGTCGCACGGCTCCACAAAATATCAAGCACTGTTGGTTTCGCTGCAAATTACCTCCTGTTTATTCCAAAATATTTGTCATTATCTTACGGTTTAGTGGCGTCACAGGCAGAGAGAACCGACAAAGCCTCCGACACGATAGGTCTAAGGCACAGCTGTCGGAACACCCACTCACATCTGGAAGTGTTTCATTAGGATGTCGTATCATTATTGTGAGGGGCCCGTTTTAAAATATGTGACGCACAGAAAACCTTGAAATGGTCTTTTGCAGAGTTTTTTTTTTTTCCAGTCATGGTTGAGAAGGAAGTTCAAGCAATTCCATTGCAGTGATGCCGAGAGCTCCCGAGTCTTGGAAGATACATAACTGGTTTTGAAAAGAAATGTAGCACAACCCCAGGTTGATAGTTTAGGACACGGTCAAAGTCACTCGTGGAAAATAACTTGTTACCTTTTGATTGAGCCTGGAATGGTTTTGAAGAATAATAACCCAATCTTTGTTTTTATTTTTGCGTCTTTCCTAAGGACGGTAAATACTAATCCAAATGCCAGTTTCTGTCTCCCAAAGAACTGGAGTGTGAGACTCCAAGCATGTGTAGAACGACTGGAACTTCAGCAGCACGGTACACAAAGTTAGAAGCCGGCTTACCTGGAAAACATGTCTGCAGATGATCTGTCAGAGCCTCTTGAGTGACAGGCTTATGGGCGGAGTTCATAGCAGAGATAGCCAATAGCAGTACCTCTCCCAGAGGGATGAACTGTGACTGGCTAATAGGGGACATACTGATGGGTGACACATCACCTAAAAGAAAGCAGAGAAATGGGATTAATCAGTGAGAAAACCGATCGACTTCTTGCATCAACATCAACACTATCAAAGAGCAGAGAAGATGGTCATTCACAGAAATGTATTTAAGCCAATAATGGATGAACACATTGATACACAAGTCTGTAAAAACGTCAATCTTGATTTGGTCAAAAAACTGGTTTTATTCCTGCGTTTTCAATTGCCTTGATCCCACCAGGTAGATGCTCTTCTTCCTTTTCTACTTTCTATTCAGTGTCCAGCTCACAGAAAGAAAAATGTGTCCACACACTGTAAGTGTTGCATCAATGTCAGCAGAAAAGGAAGATATTTGTGGTGCTGAATAATAAAGACCTTGGGTTCATAAGTTCAGCACATACACAAGTGCACTAGAACTAGGGATGATGTGCTATTGACCGTTTTAATGTTGTTGTTTAACCAAATATAGGATTAGGGCCGTATCGTTTGAAAGTCTTTTGATACAGGTAATAATACTTATATACCTTCCCTTGTCACTAGTTCCTGAACGATACATTTTTCGATAACAATTTCATAAGATCAATTGTAACAGAAGAAAAGGACCGTTCACATAGTACAAATTAAGTTTCAGCTTTGGCACATGTTGAACTCCAAGCTGTTTTCGTACAGAGAAAATAAATAACAAATAATTCCCAGTGCAAAACAACACTACGTTGGAGGACATAAACAAATATGTTGAAACTATGTTAACCATTTCAATGAAATAATTATATATTTTTTAATTTATCATCCTGTTGTCCATGTGGTTCTTTACAAATCCTTAAAAAACTTCACAACTATGTTTTTCAACTGCATTATCAACCGAATTATCAACCAAGTAACACTTTATAACCATGTTTAACCTTTTTAAATGACACAAGTCTCATGTGAAAACTGACAGATTTTTTTCTTCTACAATGGTTATCAATCAAATACTGTGTGTACCATGTGTCCGTCAACAGACATTACACATGAAATGCTTAAAAACACCATTTTTGTCAGTACATTGCCACAGGTATTGATTGAAGAAGTTACATTATTTTAGTTATTATCAAAAAACTGTTAAATTTATTTATTTAATTTATAAGTATATTTAGTTATTTTTATCCTAATCATTATTTTATTAGAACAAATGTACCTTTTGTTGTATAAAAAAATATGCAAGAATGTGAAGAAATCAAGTTGCTTCATCATCATTTTAATATTAGAAGTGATAAGTCAGCTTTCTTTTCAAACATGAACGACCATCTGAAACACTTGAAGAACAACAGTGGCTGACCACCACACTTGAACATTTAACAGCTGGACATGTCCAAACATGGAAGTTCTTTTTAGAAGACACTAAAAACTGGCAGAATGAGGGTGGCAAGCGTGTTTTTAAGGAAATAAAAACAGCTGAGTGAGGCCATTTCCCATCCCATTTCCATGCTGGTGCTACGTCAGTGATGAATTATAGATATTTGAGCTTGAGATGATTCCCAATATGCTGCTTATAAGGGGACACTGTTCAAGTAAAATATATATTTTATTAATCTGGAGTTTAACTGGAGTGTTTCCATCCAACTGATAGAAAATAAGACAACTTTTCCCAACCAATATTCAGAAGTAAACATTTTACAAAAGCAATGTAGACTAAATGGTAAAAGAGGATGACTTGATTCGTTGAATTTTGCTGTCAACCTTGTACAATTGACTCTTTTTTCTATCAGTATAATCACTTCAAAAGCAGTTTTCTGTCCAGAGAGTGATGAGGCCGCACGCAACATCAATTCACTTAGTCGACTTAAGACTTGTAAAATCTGACTTCTATCTTTTCACTTCAACTTTGGTATTTTATTCTGATAACTTGTACCGCATTATTGACACTACACTGTCTTGGAAAGAAAGCTTTTCGAAGCCCCTACTAGTAGCTGATTTGGCGTTTCGAAGACCGCCAGATTAAACTGATTAAATGTTGAGATTGCATTGACCTAAATTATTCCATTCAGTGCAAGTCATCAGAGTAAACTTGGGGGATGCCAAAATGTATCGCGTTGCGCAATATTAACTAGGATTATGCATTTGTATAAAGAATTACAGTAGGTTGGTAATTTTTAATTGCTCATTTTATTGTAGCTTTTATGGTAAAAAAAAAAAAAAGTCTGAGCACTCGTGCATTAAGACCATAAACCGCTGAGAAAGAGACCAAGACGATAGACCACTGAGACAAGACCGACAGACTACTCCAAATTGGTGCCTAGATCAAAAGAAGTTTCAAGAATCACAAGTCTACAATATTGAACGTACGTTTTATTCCGAGTCCCTAGTGAATGACTGATCTTGTAACATGGCTAATGTGACCTCTAACTTAAGTTAAGAGTCTCGTTAAAAATGTCACGTTCAAAGGCGACGGTAGGAATGAAAGTTGATCATCAATCGAGAGCCATTGTTCAGATTGATTTCTGTCAATACTGTGCCCCATTGTCATTAACAATAACCAAGATAAGAAGTTCTGAGTCATTTGCTTGTTCTATGCTGAACCTTAAACTCAGGGCCTTAAGTTACGAAAGCTTCTGGTCTCTGGAAAGCCAATCAAACTAGGAACTGGCCCTTTGGCCCCACACGACTTCCATTTTAAAAGGATGTCCCTCAAAGGAAGGACTGTGACTTAAAGAACCCCTTAGACCGGTTATTACTCTGATCAATCATCCTCATTGATCACATACACTTGTCAACAAGATCTCAAGTATAGATAGACCTTCTCAGCTACTTTTTGGTTTGCTGTAGATTGTAATGCTAAACAATTGTATTCAATATTAAGGAAAGTAAAGCATTCTACCTCATGGCATTTGGATTTATTTGTGTTAATGTTCATTGTGCATTCAGTGTCTGAGGCTTCTCAAACGCTAGATGCTATTTATACGATTATATGATACTCTGATCTTTAAGTCTATAATCTGTGTTTTATCTCCTGAACATGACACATAGTTCTGAAACAACGTTGAGAAGCCACGATCTCTCAATATCATGCGTGTGAGAGCTTTTTGATGAATCGAGCGTCGAAGGAAACCTTCACGACTGTGCGAGGGAACTACGTTTGATGGAGGGATTTCACATTTGTCATCTAATATTCAGGTCAAAATGGAAGATTCCTTTCCCCGCACAGGACTCATGGCACTAGCGGTGTTTAGCACATATCACGGAAGTCACATCGCAGACTAGGGATTCGATGAAGCGTCAGCTGTTGAGGATCACTTTTGCCTCCCCGAGTGTGTGTCGGCACTGCGGTGTCGGCAACACAGCTCAGATGAATGTAAGCAAGAGCCATTTTGTAGTAGCAGCTGTTAGCTTGCAGCCCTGTTCACTCCGTTACTACTACACTGTCCAAAAACCAGAGTCAGAGAGGGAGAGAGGGGGAGGGCTGGAGAGAGGGGGGGGGGGAGTGTGAGGAGACGTTGGGAGGCAAATGAGGGGAAGAAGATGCGATGCAGAGAAAGGATCTTTAAAAGGCAGAGAGTGGCGAGATGATAGGAAGTCAGACAGGGATCGGGGGAGCATTGATGACCATGTCTCTCTCACTGCAGTGGTAGTAAACAATCAGCCAGCCTCCTTTGTCCAAAGCGCTAAACCACACCCCCTCCTTTTGTCATTCTCTCCCTCCTTCATCCCTCACCCCCTCTATCTCTCCATCCGTCCCTCGCTTCTTCCATTTCTTCGCCGTGTAAAGTACCCGGATATGATTCCATGTTAGCATGCGGGCATGTCTGACCATCTGTCAGCCATCACTCCTCCTGTCACATCCCCGTCTTCCTTGCAGCTGTGATGCTTTGCTATGACACCCCCCTCAGCCCCCCCACACACCTCTCAATCCCCTGCTAACTAGCATCAATGCTAATAGGCTAACTAATGAACGAGTCCACTCGACAGACGCAAAGACGGATCCATACCTCGGCTTATCGTGGACCACAGTTGGAAGAAATGAAAATAGAATCCGGTTTAAAAGGACCAGAGTAGTCTCAGATGGTAACGCAGCTCTCTCTTACACACACACACACACACACCACAGACACACACACACTAGCTCTTCTCTATGTCACACACACACTGAGCTCCTCCCCCTCTACTCACACACTCACAGGCGACGTCCTCCACTGTTCTCACGCGCATACACACACACACACACACACACACACACACCAAAGCACCCTCCCCTTCTTTCCCACACACACACACACACAAATGAGCATTCAGTCATAGGCTACCCACAATCCTTTGCGCCACACAAAGACAAGGGGGTGTGACCAATCACACACTGCCTCACTCTGCAGCCGTGGTTTTCTCCCCCCCCCTCCCTCTCACTGAGTAATGCTCACAGACATACAAGCTTGTGGGCGGGCTGCCGAGAGGGTCGTCATGACAACGCATCCCAAGTTGCTCTTTGTTGCCGTCACTTGTATGCACACACACACACACTTTGCCTTTTAAGAACTCTAAAGCAATATCTCTTTCTCGCTGCCGTGTGCGTCGTCTGCACATGCTCCCTGCGCCCGGTGTTGCAGTACTGCAGCTCGGTTCTGGTGTGACCCAGTTTGAACACTCGGGCTGATGTAGGACACACACACACACAAGCCTGCACACACACAGTGAAACGAGCAGCACTATGCAGCAATCCTTCAAAGATAAACAATTAAAACAAATCTTATCTTATGATAAATCACATGTAAACTTTATTTAGACAACACAAATGATCAACCGTTCCGTGGTCCGATCCGATCCGTTACATCAGGACTAACAATTCTTGGATCACTATTTCAGCCTCTCTCTTATCAAATAAATAGTTGTTGACCCATTTAAAAAATGCATAAAAAAAGAGTTACGCCAAAAACCATACGCCAACCTATGAGATGCTATTTAACAAGTTAGTCATGTAAGAAAAAAAGCTACATTTAAATTAATATTTTGTGGAAGAAACAAAAATGTTCAGAAAACCTACATCAACAGGTCAGTGGAGAGTTGAACCCAAATGTGCCATTAGAGCGGATTACCATATGAAAGAGGGAACAGGCCAGTTGGGACTTGTTGAACTCGACTGGACTGCGGGGGTTAAAGAGCTGACAAGAAAAAGGGGGGAGGGGGACTCTTTTCTTTCAGTGGTCCTTGGGTTAAAAGTTTCAATGCAAGCTTCCACAAAACCCTGAAAGGCACTTGACAAGGTTTTGGGATGCATTGTTAAAGTCGGACCGAAGAAAAGTTGCTTCTTTTTTTATTTCAAAATGACCTAAAAAAAACACACATCGACACTTTACAAGTCAAACAACATCCCCTGAATGTATCGACGCAGACTTTTGCATAAGATTGAAGATAAGAACTTGAGTCTTAGATAACCTGTTTAAATGTGTGGCTGACGTGTCAAATGAAATGTTTTTGTCGGTATAAATGCTTTTGCCGCTTTTAAATCTTTTTCCCCGTTTCCAAACTGTGAAGATGGAGTCATGTTAAGTGTCAAATACACTGAATTGTTGTACACTTGCCTGGCCTGTGTGTAACATCGTAAATATCTGGAGAAGTTATGGTGAACACACTTAAAAAAAACAACAAAAACACAAACCTGGTGGGCAAAATTAAATCTATATTGTTGACATGAATGTGGACTAATACAAGTATCAAGTTGATATTACAGATCTTTAAAAATATATCTTGTGGGTCATGTTAGGGTCCACCAGCTCAAGCTAGGTTGCCTGGCCTATGTATCCAGAAGGTCTTTAGTCGCACCAGAGGAACTGAGAGCTAGGATGCAAAAATTCTGGAAAAACAAGAAAGGAGGCCACACAATTCAAACAGAAGGTCAGGAGCATAATCTAGAATTAGGCTGTACAGTTGAGGCCTCAACAACTTAGAAAAAAGAAAGAAAACTTGACGCAAGACCCATGACATGATATTTATAATAGCTATCTATATATAGTGGCTGATCTTGGTTCCAACAAGCAAAAAACGTGTTGGGTGTATGAAATGTATTCTTGTGAACGTTGCAGGCGGAATGCATGCCCAGTGTTTGCTAAAGCAAAATTGGCTCGACCATGAACAAAAGTTGATCTCACAGAGAATCTTCATCCATCGGCACTGGCAAGCCGGTTATTTGTAGAGATTAATATTACTGTTTGACTAAATATTAAAAGAGTCATCAGTGAAATCTGCCAGAAAGAGAGGGGTCTGTCCAGTCCAGATCAGTCCGAGATCCTTCCGCAGGTAGAGAAGTTCCGGTATTTGGGGGTCTTGCTCACAAAAGTGGAAAAGACTGAGATTATCAGGAAAAGCAAAAGTCCCTTTTGGCATTGCTCACAATCTTGTCCATGTTGCTACCCTTGTCTATGGTCCAAAACTTTGTGTAGTGACCAAAAGAACACAATTGCGCACACAAGTGAATTGAAGAGCTCATTTATTCAAGAGACTAAATTTAAGGGAAGTATAACTGCTTGTGTTCCGACATCAGAGTCTTAGACAGGATTTTTAGGATGCGACAGAAAGCATTCCTCCGGAGGTTTAGTGAGTATATCCAACCAGAAAGAGATTTTCTCCGACTACAACCAAAAGAACCCAACATTGGATAAGTAGTAAAAGATGTATGTATGGTGAAAGCATCCAATAGAATCCTTAAATGAGCGTAATCTGTAGTTTTCGGTGGTGACTTGTTTTGAGATTAAACGACTGGAGATACAGCATAGCCAATAAAAGAGATTTTCAGTTTGAAAGTATAGACAAATATCCAAAACTGCAACCTTAACAAGCCTGAATAACATTTTTTCGAAAAAAACGTTTTTCCTAAAAACAGAGTAGTTTGACATGTCTCGCAATAGTTTTGCTACCATGAAAAACTGTAAATAAGGAAAACGATGCGATGCTTCCCTTTCGTTTTTTTCCGCGCTTCGATGCTGACACGATCGGAGAAAAACATCACTTATAAGGCTCGGTTTCGCGGGACTTGCATCGGTTTCCCGCGAAACTGAGCGACATCAGATGTGAAGATGAAAAGTACTTACAATATGTTGCTTTAGCAAAGCGTGTTGAAAGAGATGAGTGACTGGATCACTCACGGTTGAGTAACGCTCATATGCTAGTCTTACTTCCGTGTATAAACTGAGCCTCGCTAAGTCGGTTCGGCTGGCAAAATGCGTTGCCATAGCAACCGAGCCTAGCAAGCTGCGCCACACAACTCACAGACATAAACGACAACAAGACATAGAAGTACAAACTGACAACTTTACAGACGTTAAAACTGATTGGTCAAAGTGCGCATTTAAGAAATGCTCGACTTATACAATAAAAGAATTATGAAACATCGGACATGTTTTCGATATGCACGTGCCAATATCACGATGTTTGTTCGATACATCATGCAGCTCTAATATTTATAATTTAACACAACTTTGAATCAATCAATCCCAAATAAATCACACTAAATGTGATGTTTACCAGAACAATGGGGGTACTTTTGTGGCGGGTCATTAAGAACCTCTACAAAAAGAAGCTTTTCTCAGGCCACATCTGTCGAGTCAGCCTCAGTTCTGATTGGTCGACGTGGACAAGAGTGGACATAATCCAACGACAAGAGGCTGAATGAGTCTTCTGGAACATGTAAGGATGCATTAAGGGCACGAAAGGTCTTCTGTGTGTGCGTCAGGGACAGGCTGTCCAGCAGTAATCTGTAGGGCTGGCGGTCAGGTCGGAACAGCTGGGAGTGCAGATGACCTCTCTGTCCCTCGCTTTGTCATTCGGATTTTTTTTTTTTTTAATACACAGCTAAGTGGACGACGCAAAGCTGGCTTGTGATTGAGGGAATGAAATTCGGCAACGACGAGGGCGGAGTGGAAGCTCCTCGATAATTCTTTGGGTCACGACTGACCAAACAGCATTCAGTGACCGTTGAAACCTTCCAAGGCTAAATCTGGATTTTGAGTCATATTTTTAAGTCGTATGATTGATTAATTTGCTCCACAACACATTTTGATAACATTTCAAGAAGTTTTGAAAGTGAGATCGTCAGAGTACCATCTGAATACACAAATCTTTTTGAAGAATTTGTTCACCTATGTGCAGAAAGCTGTAGCATCTTTTTCTTTGCTACAACTGTGTTTGCTGGAGTCAAGGTTCCAACAGTACTATTACAGAAAAAAAGATGTATTTTATTGTGGCAATAATATTGGGGAAATTAAAATCTGGTTGTAATTAAGCTGCTTTACAAATACAGTATATGTGTTTTTTATTTTATTTTTTTAGTTTGTTCTTTATGGCATCTTTACAAACACTTGCATTTTAAATTAATATACATGCATTAAAAAACACAGCAAAAATCTTCCCATTTCCTTTTTTCCATACAAATATGTATGTACTAAAATGAACCAATACTTAACTTTCATCTTACAGTACATTTATATCCAACATCTACACTGAATTAAGGCAGGACAATGTGGGTCCTCCCCCTGAGGCCGGACCCTGTGGCTCGACTCTCCCTTCTGACTTGTTTCCGAACAAGCGGTGGAAAATTGCTGAGTGAACGAATGAATAAATAACCACGTCTTAACAAGGCCATTTCGCCAGAGAGACCCTTTTCCCCCCCCCCCATTTCTTAGTTTGGGTGACCATTCATTAATTAGGATATTTTTAGTTTAAGCGATAACGATGCCTGACCTAGACTTGAATGTCAATTACCCACAGCCGTACATTATATCACCGCACATGTGTGCGTATGCAAGTGTGCATGAGGGAACAGAGAAGACAGGAACCAGAAATAGCCCCATCCGCTGCAGTCCGCTTCAGGGGGTTGGCCCATCTAAACCAGGCCAGGGCCACGGCCGATCTGATTGGTGGAGACACCACTAGAGAACGAGTCTATGACAAGTAAGGGATGTCGACTGTAAGAGCCTTCGTGTCCATGTGTGTATGTGTGGCGGCCATGTGGGTATTGTAGATGAGTTTTAATTCCATTACAAGACGGAAGGACCCATTACATCAGCTTTGTGCTTACGTGGATAGATGTGTGTGTGTGTGTGTGTGATGCGCCAGTTTGCCGGTGGGTCCGGCAAAGCAAGGGTTAATGAGTTCACAATCCCAGCATGCACGTCATAAGCCCAACTGTAATGCATCAAACACGTTGTGAAAGAATATGAAGAGGAGGGAAGGGTAAAAAAAAAAAAAAAAGGAGGAAGGCCACGTCATAAGTGCTTAACAATATCACACACACACACACACACACACACACACACACACACACACACACACACACACACACACACACACACACACACACACACACACACACACACACACACACACACACACACACACACACACACACACACACACACACACACACACACACACACACACACACACACACACACACACACACACACACACACACACACACACACACACACACACGACTGTGGTCAGTCATCCAGTCTTTGTCGTGACCAATGTTCCTAAACTTTGATTTGGACTGTTGGGTTCGCTTCCCATGATCATCTTAGTTTAACGTACTGTATCTTCCTCTCTATATAGATATAGATACAGTATACACACGATTGTGAGAGGGAAAAGTACTAGGAGGGAACGGTTATTTCTAACCCTTATTTAGGGCTGCACGATATATCGAAAAATATCAATATTCCGATATTGGCACATGCGATATGCATATCAAAAACATGTGTGTTAATTTTTTATTGGATAAATCAAGCATTTCTTAAATGCGCACTTCAACCAATCAGTGTCACGTTCTGTTGTGAATCGTCAATTTGTACTTATACTTCTTTGCGGCGCAGCTTGCTAGGCTCGGTTGCCATGGCGACGCGTCTTGCTGGCGCGCTGATTTAGCCAGATCAGTATTTACACGGAAGTAAGACTAACTTATGAGCGCTACTCAAACACGAGTGATCCAGTCAGCCGCTCATCGCTTTCAAACCCCTTTGCTAAAGCAACATATTGTAAGTACTTTTCATCGTCGTTTTCAGCATTTTTATAAGATCGCAGAACTTACCTAACAAGTGTAAATCTGTCTGTCTTTGCAAATGAGCCAAGTTGTTAGCGTCAGGTCATTTATAAACTGTTATGTGTGCGTGTACAGGAAGGTGGTATTTATTATTGATTTGGTGATATTGCTACACGCCGGAAGCTCCTCTCTGATGTCGCTCAGTTTTGCGGGAAACCGATGCAAGTCCTGCAAAACTGAGCGTTATAAGTGATATTTTTCTCTGATCATGTCGGCACCGAAGCGCAGAAATAAATGAAAGGGAAAAATCGCATAGTTTTTCCTTATTTAAACCTCCAGACCTCCCCTACAGCACTCGCGCCTGCATGCACATGGCTACGTTTTAAGTTGAAATAAAAATAGATCGCATTAATATCGATATCTATCTATCTATCTATCTATCTATCTATCCATCTATCGTGCAGCCCTCCCCTTATTAATACTTTTCTATTCCACAGACGACAATATTTACTTCATACTTAAATGATTTAATTTTACTTGTGTAAACTTGATGTTACAGAATACTGGCTTTATGTACTTCCATGGATCATTTATGCAAGTGTGCACGTGTTTATCATGTGAAAATTACGTGTTTCAAGTGATTTATTCAGGTCCACATTTCTACCGCTTTTACTAAAGTATTCATAAGAGCCTTATCCACAAATATGGCCACTTCACCTCCTCTTTTATTAGTTTTATTGTTATTTTAATATTGGTTTATATAGGTTTTAGAGTGACACTCGTACTTGAAAAGGTCAATTACCTGCCTAACTGAGATGGAAAAAAAACAAAATTTCTTACTCAAACATTCTGTAAGGCTGCAGTAGCATCGAGAATATTTGTGCATCTCTTGATGCATGTGAACCTTGTTGGCGTTTGGGTTGTCCAACATTTTTTTAATAGAACTTAAAGAAGAAGAAAAAAAAATTCTAGATAAGATGAAGCTTTGAAAAGTTTAGGTAATTTCTGGGTGTAAACATTTAAAATGTTTCCATACGCGTCACCAAAGCTAATAACCTTAGATTTGTGATTTACCAACTTTCTATCACGTTTGAACTCTATAACCATGAGAGCGTTCCATCTCAATTCAAACTCATTCGACCAAATCATATTACAGCAAAACTCATCCAATAGTTAGACAAAAATATTGATTCTTGTACACAAAGTCACAAAGGTACTAAATATTAGCCGAAATGACTTCCTCTGCTCCATTTCCCTGACCATGAGGCACTTAAAATGATCTGACTTTCTAAAAAATCCACAGTGGTTTTAATGCAATAATTCTGCCGCTGCCTTCGAACTGATTTTATGTGCTACACGGCGCTGGAAAATCTGTTAAATTGCTACACTTTGAGTCACCGTAGTATTACTGCCCGAGTCGCCATATTATTACATATTACTCGGCTTGGAATTAGAACCTTGTCTCGCCTATCCTCTAGTTTGTCCAGCTTTTCCTGGTAGAAACCCTCTACTGAGTAGAGTTAGAATGGTCAAGACAGTGTAGCCTGTAACATTACACCGACTGCCTCTTCCTGAAACACAAGAATCCAATCGGACTACAAGTACTTCGGGAACCATCTTTTTCTGATTGATTGAGGAAGACAGAATTCAAAGTCGGACCATCATCTGGGACTGCGAATTGTTAAACTTCCTGATGCCTAAATGGCTTGTTAACATGACAAAATCCTGCGTCATCTTGGCTGAATCAAGTCGGGGCTGCAAAAGAGATCACAACCGATGCATCAATACAATATCAAAATGATCCAGCCGCACACAGGCAGATTATGTGAACTAGAAATATTCCCAGAAGCACAGGGATGATCAAACTAAGATGGGGATGATGCTGAGGATAAAGAGGGGGAAAGGATAAAGCATCGTCACACACATGTATGAAGTGGGGGAAAAAAAAGAAAGTAATTCCTTTTGATTCCCAGACCGGACAGCACCATCAACCACTTTCCCAGTAAACTGCACGAACTGAGGCTGGACTATTAATGGAGTTGGCCCACATGTCGCTGCAGAGAGAGAGCTGGCTGAGGCGGGGATAGAGAGTCGTGATGCAGCGTTCGGATGTGGAATTTGATCCCATGGCGTGTCACAGAGCTCATGTCCACCAGACTCAAATCTATTTTGCCTGAAGAATCTAATCACATTGTGAAAGAGGTTGGGGCTGATGATTTCCTGTTGGCATGATCGCCGACTGTAGTTTCGATAAATAGACCAGAGAGACGTCACAGCAAATTGCAATTTAAGATTGACCGTCATCTTTAATATGTTTCCCAAGATGTCCTATTTTTAGATGTACTACCTTTTGGATATGAATCCTTAAATTCTTTGTAACAGAGTAAACAAGACAAATGTTCTTCGAGCTGGCTCGGGCATCTTCTAGGAAGACCTTTCAGGTGAAGTACTTTGTGCTGGATCTGGAAAAATTTAAAAAGTGGCCTGAACCACGGTTTCACAGTCTGATACTGGTATGTGGGGCATTTGTTCCTGGGCCAAACTGAATCAATAATTTACTTTTTATAAATGATTAGAGTCAACAATTGAAGGAAACATCTAAACATTAGTTAATATGCTGGTCACGCCATATCATGAAAAAGAAAGCCTACATAAAACGCACTAACGCAACAAAAAAAAAGGTTGGTGGCCCCTTGTGTTAGAGGGTCGATGTCTCTCTGTTGGGAGTAGGTTTCTTGGCCGTAGATCTTTTGTCATACATCATACCATTGAGATTACGTCTTATTTCTTAACAATGCACACTATTGTTGGAGTCACATCAGGCCACAAATCAGCTGATTTTGACAATCCAGATAATAACTGGCAGAAGGAAAAATCTTCGAATCAAAAGGAAATAAACATGGCCATCATGTTTGGATGTGAATGAAATAATTCAGCCAAATTGCTGAAGAGAGAAGCCAAGAAACTAATTTAAAAAAAAAGGATGAACTTTGGGTCTGGTATTACTTTACTAATTGTACCAGTCAGACTGTGTGTATGACAAAACGGTGATGCAGAGAGAGTGGTGTGAGTGGAAGGGTATATTTAACAGAATAGCGATATGTGAAAGACATACTATGGTGTTATGAAATAGCAACCACTTGAGTCTGAACACTTAAAGTGTTTATTATAATGGTTATGTTTTCAAACAGTTCAAACAGAAGACTAACACTAGCAGAAGACTATGGCATCAGTAAGAAAAATGTAGCTACTGCGAAATAAATGACTACACAGTGTCACTAACCACTTGCCTAACCTGCTCCAGAGAATCTGACTACAACTTTAAATGTTGGTATCCAGCGATTCGATTCCACACCATGACAATCTTTGCCAAGAGACCCATTCTAAAAAAAACTCTAAATCCCAAAACACATGTAGATTGAATAGAGGATTTAGCTGGGTAAAGCAAACAGAATATCTAAGTACTAAAAGCATCTGAAAAACACTGGCACAGAACCACCATCCCATCCTTAAGACCTCAGTGAGGTTGCTATGAGACCGGAGGAAGTTCTTAGAGAAACACTTCTCAGTTCTGGTCATCTTATGAACTCAATCTGACACAAAAGAAATCCCTCATTGAAAACTCTTCAGTGGTGGACAACCACTGTGATTCTATTCAGTTCTTCTCCCTTAGAGGGCTTCCTGACCCATGGGAACCAAACCCAACTCCTTCTTTTCATCACAGATGATTGATGGTTGTGAAACCAAACTTTCCTCTATATACCCATGAATCAAGGAACATTCCTCGCCACTGACAGTGATGAATGCACACAGTCTACTAAATGACGTGAAGTTATAATTTGATTATATGTACATTGGTGCTCATTTTTTTGCAAATAATAAGGACATCTGCGTCTCCAATTTATTTGACTGAAATATTAAAGAATTTCGGCTTGAATTCGGTTTTAAATCATTGCTATATCGCATCTGCAATGATTGAGAATTGATGATCCGGATCACCATGTAATCGTTTCTGTGGTTGAAGGACAAACAATTCTCTCTGAAGCTTAACTGAATCTGAAAATAACCCTGATGATGTCATCCAGATAATAGCACAGTTCTCTCCTGGGCAGACTAAAAAAAAAAAAACACTCCGCAGCAGCCTAGATTCGTGAGAATGGAGTGTGAAGTAGTAGAGTATTATATTAGTTTGGAGTTGTAGTTACTACTAAAGTGTGTGGGTACTCTTGTGACGGGATCACTACAAGCGAGGTACCTTTGTGGATGTACGCGGGTGGACTCTGGCACATGTACTGAGGTGGGCAGTGGCTCCTCTTGCTGCTTTTGTGGGTCCGGTAGTCCTTCTCACTCCGAGAGCGTCGGGTCCGGTGAGGCTCCGCTAAAGCTGCCGGGACCATCAGACGCTCCGACAGTTCGGAGCTGGGCCATGCCCGCCTAAGTGTGCTGCTGCTGGCCTTCTTCATCCTCAGCAGGTGAAGGACGACCAGCAGACAGCAAATGTCTCCGCGAGACTTCGGGTCACACTTGTCTTTTGTAAACCAACTGAAATTTTGGGCCAAATAATTTGACCCCCCCCCCCACCACCACCAAAGGCAGCTTTTCTCTGGACCTCACGTGAATTCCATTCTGAACCGCCGGCAGGTGATTAGAATTCAACAGTGAACATTAAATATCCATTCTGTGGTGAAAGTCTGTTCGTTCGGGTTTCATGGTTGATCATGTCACTATTGACACAACCATTAAATCTATGGGGTGTATTCGGTGGAAATCAACATCAAGGCCCTTTTCTTTCCCTTCTGTGCCCTCACGAAAAAATCATCAACACAAAAAATGCTTCAGTACTCCAAAACATACTTGGGAAAAAATAGACACTCAGCAAGGTTTCAACAGCGCTTCCACGAAGGCTAGCACGTTAGCCTAGCCTGTGCTCATCATCGGGCTCTTGTGGTCCGTCAGCAGAAGCGTGAGGACGGCGGACCATCCCCTCGAGTAGGTCAGCAGAGGTTGCGGAAGAATAAAAAAAGGCGAGCTTCATCTGGTCGAGCAGGTTAAAGCCCGTGCGATGAAGCGTGGAAGGGAGGGGATACAAAAGAAATCTAGAAAAGGGAGGAGAGAAGAGCCGATATCCATGTGAAAAACACTCTCCTCTAACATCCATCCATGATTGATCACTCCCTTTGAGGAAAAAAAAAAAAAAAAAAAGATGACACCGAGATGGAACAAAGCAAACGTTCGCCGACGCTATAAAATACAGATATTTCTCCAGAAATGATAAGGAAACAGCCTTCACAGAAAGGGTTAATCCAGAGCAGAGCGAGTGCTGCCTCTGCTTCTCCTTTGTCTTCTCGCTCGTCTCCTCGCCTCGCTCTCCCTGCCCGCGCTCACTCTGACGCGCAGTGTTGTTGTGGGAGAGCAGGAGGAGCAGGAGCAGCAGGAGGAGGTGGAGGAGGAGGAGGGGAGTCCTGTCACTCAGCTAGTATCCTATTCGTCTGCCCACCCCCTTGTTTCCCCCTGTTGTTACAGCTGAATGCGGCCCATTCACAGAAAACAGCCACAGGCATCCACACATGGAAATCCAATAGTCAATCTGATGGTTCGCCAGCATTTAATACATTTATCCCCGCGAGTGTACGACTGCGAGCGTTAACTCCTCTTGGACGGCGGCCAGGAATTCACGGAACCGGCCAATCGGCTGCGGGCTCTTAAGAGTGACTCTTAAGTTAGTAGCTCGCTGACCAAATGTTGCAACCCACACAGCAACACGGGCAACAGCCTTTTTCCCAGAGAGTTACTAGGCTTCATCTCAGCCAAAGCACCTTCAAGCCTCCTGCCATGCCGTCATCCGGGTCATTACACGTCACAGATTAAAATAGACATGCATCTCTGTGTGACTTTGAGGGACTTTCAACACCGGCGGGTGAATGCCTCGAAAATATTTCTGCCGTCATCAGGCCAAACATCTTTAAGTGAAAATGTCCTTTTGATTCAACAGCTACAAGGTCAATTATGGCATAAACAGCGTAATCTGTGTACAGACTTGGAGGGATAACAAGGACTAAAGATACATCCGCCTAAGAGGTACATGTTCCCAAGAACGGCTCCTGGTTATGATGTGCTTACAACCATGACGGGTTTGCTACAACGCATACTTGTGTTCATGCTAGCAGACAATACCACTTGTTGACTACTAAAGATGCTAAGTAACAATTACCACACATCTACTAACAGATACCTGACTAAGGTATTCATTGGCTCGATGAGTTCACCATAGCATGAGATATGAGTATTCAACAAGCCCTGGATATGTTATAGCCAGGGGTACAGTTACAGCTAATTTAAATACAAATGAAAAGTAGAAAATGTTAAAGTATTCTTAACATTTCCTTCTGCTGTACCGGAAGTGTACGGGTTATCAGAGGTTCAACATAAAATAAGTGAGTCTTGTAAAAACACGTTTATACGTCAATTAAATTCGAGGTACAAGTTGCTTTCTCAACCAGTCTGTTTCCTCGCTTAAGATTATTTCCCAACAATTTGTCAAGCCAGTGGATGAAAGTTATTAGAAACAAGAAAAATAAACTACAATAACAACAATGCAGAAAGCCAGAAAATTGGGTTACAAAGCCACTAAAACGTGCCGATATTCGCTTACGGTTTCCCAGATTTTATCGTTCTTAAGCAGGGTTTAGCTAAGAAGTTGAACTATGACACCCGTGTTTTCTAGACACATACGTAACTGCTTTCTTAGGGGAAACGTTATGTTCAAGCCAAAGGAGCTTTGTAAAAAGCTCTTAGTGGGAGCTGTCCACCATGGTGGTTCTGAAACTGCATTCATCAATCGATCATCCACCTCTTTATCAGCTTATATCAGTGCAGTCTTTGGCAACACTCTTATAAAGAG